>NC_051197.1:10658727-12046463 GCF_015220075.1 Falco rusticolus | reverse complement strand
AGGCAGCGCTGGCGGGAGCAGGCAGCCCGGCCAGGGCGGTGGGGCTTCATCCCACAGGCAGGGCACCGGGGGCTGCCCCGTCGCCCTTCTCGCTGCACACCCCAGAGCGGGCAGCGGGCAGGCAGCGGGCAGCGGGCAGGCAGCGGGCAGTGGGATGGCTCCTTCTGGCCTCTCCTGCAGGACACACAGCGGCAGCAGCCAGGCCCTGAGAGCAGGAGGGAGGTCCTACCCCAAAACTGGGGTAAGGACTGTGGCTAGATGGGGCTGAGGGCCAGCTGTTAGCTGGTGCAGCCGCTCTGAGCAGCTCACCTAGAGCATGCTTTTGGCCATGCAGCTGGATGGAAACAGTCAGTGATGTAGAGCTGGATATCCTCCGCAGGGAAGGTTAAAACCTCTGTTCAGTGTAAAGTTGCCATATCTAAGCACTTATGATCAAGATATTTATGGCTAGTTTATTCCAGGCTGTTAAAGGCAGCAGTAGTTATCCACAGATAAAGGGAATTCGGCTCCCCTGATGACTTTTCTCGCTGCGGTGAAGGCATGCCTGGCCAGAGTTGGGCTGCTTGTGGTGTAGTAACACACCTGACGGTCCCTGCCAGAGCCAGTGCCAGGGCTGGGCATGCAGATGCTTGGCAGGGTCTGTGGCTCTGGTTCTGCTGTGTGGGAGCTGCGGGAACAGATGTGGAAGATGCTGTCTTCCTGCCCTTGACTGATGCTGCTGGGGGCCAGAAGGTCCCCAGGCTGCAGAGAGCAATTTGGTCTGCCTTTCTGCCTGTCCCCAGCACTGGTACAGGTGTCCCTGCCTCCCGTATCCCCTCTGCACGCTGCTGTGCCTCTGCCATGCCCTGCTCTGAAGGAGGATTTCTTTAGGGCAGTAGAAGGCCAAACTGCCCTGGGGTTTTGCAGGGCATTTCAAGTCCTGTGAGCCCCGCACCACTGGCCCGGCTATTGGCTTCACTCCACGTCCAGCTCCTGACACCCAGTCCCACCACTGAGACTGGGACCCTAATTAGGGAGAAATTTCAAGGGAGAAATGAGAGAGTTTATAAAGCCGAGTTTCTCCTGCCTGTGAATGACACGAGATGTCAGAGAAAGGAAATAAAAGGCAAGGATGCAATTCCAGTGCCACCGAGAGTGTGTGGCGAGTCCTAATGGAAAGTTCTCCTGCTCTTTAAAGCTTGGTCAGATGGCCTAGTTATTGCTTTAAAAGGACCCAGAATCAAACCACGGTGTCGCACTCGAAGCCTTCAAATAAAGCGAGCTGTGTTTCTGCAGGTCCAGCAAGGCAGAGGCAGGCGATTACACAGAGAAGGGCAGGTCTCTTTATCTTGGAGGGAGACCTACCTATTTTAAACATTAGCTCCAAATCAGCAGCTCACCTCTTTGTCTCATACAAACCCTCTCTGTCTTCTGGAGAGATCAAACGCCAGCCCTGCTGCCATTGTTTCTCTCCCAGCGAGATGGATGCGGGACTGTAATCTTCCCACAAAGCCGCATGCTTCAAAGGTATCAAAAGTGCTTATTAAAAGTCCTAGGAAACTAATTTAATAACATCCCAAAGGGCTGGAAAAACCAGCGCCAGCAGCTCAAAATACAACCTGGTGAGGGAGATGGGCCCCCATTCAACACAACCCCGTCCATGGGCGGCTGCCCACGGGGCTGGGGTGCTCCAGCACAGCACAGCACCACCCTGGTGCTGCCCGCACTCCTGCCAGGGATGCAGCCAGGCAAGCAGGAGCATGGAGGACCCTGCCCTGATGCCACACTGCCAGTGCAGCTCGTGTGAGACCAAGGGCTTTGCTGGGCCAGAGGCATCCTCACATGGTGGGGACAGAGTCTGTCTACCCACCCCGGCTCCACAGCTCGGCAACCCTTGCCAAGCTGAAGAGCCTGCACTGTCCCAGAGGCAGGGTTTCAGGCTTGCCTCTGAAACATAAAAAGCACCGGGTGCCTTTGGCCATCTGGCAGCTGCTGGAAGTGGCTTGTGCAATGCTCTCCCAGACTGCCAGGCTGGAGGACATGAAGCAGACGCATGACGGGTCTGTACATGGTGCAGACAGACCTGCAGAGCCACGACAGAGGACCGGTGTGCTGTGTGAGAAGGACCTGCACACCGCCTGCGGGGATGGGCTGCTACATGTGCCTTCCCACTAACGCATACGTGCAGCAGGCATGTGCTCCCAGCCGCAGCGGCGTGAGGGCTGTGCTCCCTTCCATCTCCCAGAGCCGGTCCCTGCTCCCGGCCGATGCCAGGCAATGCACAGCACCCTGGGGCTGCATCCCATCTGAATGGTGCAGGCTCCGTGGAAAGGGGCAGGGGATTGAAATTAACGCTCCAGCCTCCGTCTCGTCCTGCCCATTAGCGGGGCTGTTTTACTCCGGATCATTAATATGTATATCTTATACACGCCTTGTTACAGTATTGAGCTCTATTGACTGATAATAAATTCCAAGCATCATCCTGGTCATAAATTTATCTGGAGATGATGAAGACTCAATAATCTAGTCATGCAGATAATATGATAGGGCCTTAAAAAATCATACATTATATGCCAAAATTAAAAGTGAAATACACTTTATTAACACTGTTTCCACACTTGGGGCCATTACTTGTTATATCCCCTCCTGCCCTCCCACCCGCCTGCACACCGTCCCTCGGGTGAGCCAGGAAGGCGAGATGAGGCAGCTGCTTGGCAGAAACCTGGCAGAGGGTACGGGGGGGGCTCACACCAGGACTTCCCAGATCGATCCCAAGGATGCAGGGCCCTGCCTGATACAGCACTGCCGCCCTGCCCACTGGGCAATGGCCTCTGAGCATCTCCGGCCGTTTCAGCAAACTCCTGTGCCTGGTGCCGCTGGCTGCCTGCAGGCAGCCCTCAGCAGGCCCTGGCTGTAGCCATCAGGACGAAGGGCAGCCACGTCCCCAGCCTCCAGAAGGCAAAAGCCACCTCCTGCAGCTTCAGGTCTCCTGAGAAAGCTGCCCACCCATCGGGGTTAACCCAACAGCTCCCACCCGACAGCAGCTCTCCCCCAGGCTCCAGCGAGCTGCAGCGCCAGGACAGGGATCCTCGCTCGTGCCCAGCCGCGCTGTGGTGTGGCACAGACGGCTGGGGAGCAGAAATGGGGATGTGGGTGCAACGGGCACCCCCTGTGAGAGAGGAGGGCTCCTGGCAGGCTCCCAGGGCCCTGCTGCCAGTCTCACCCAGCTGCCTTTTGGCGGGACGGTGAGGGTTGGGCAGCTCCTGGCCACCCTTGGGGACTGTGGCTCGGCCCCCTCCTCCCACGGCCCTCCGAGGCCTTTCCTCTCCCTCAATAACAAGGTCACAGCCATTTAAACTCCTCTGATGAGGGCAGGTGGCTCGTGCCCCTCCTGCCTGGCGGGGCCGGCCTGGCCGCACTCCCGCCTGCGGATCAATGGCACACAGCGAGTTTAAAGCGGCCCCCCCGGCCCCCCTTCCCTCCGCCACCTTGCTCTCCAGACACGCAAGGTGACGAGCGCCGGGGGGCCCACGGATCGATGCCGCGACACGGATCGGCTGCTGGGAAAAAACCAATCGCGGATCAGATGGAAACCGACTTCTCCTTGTATCTGCCTGGCTCTTGCCGGGATAGATTGGCTGGAGAAATCCGATGGCGAGAGAGACAAGGGGGAGGCGATGGGGAGGGAGGAAAGGGCTGATAATGCTCCTGCTGCGGCCGCTCTAATCTGTGACAGCCCGAGGATTTGCTGAAAACCATTATCACATTGCTCTCCCTTCTCTTGTCCCTGATAAAGCCCCAGCTAATCTGTTTGTTGCAGGTATTGAACGAATGCATTTAGCGAAACAAGGGTGTGTGTGTGTGTCTCCCCACCGGCACAGCAAATTTTTTTCCCCTGCACCTCTGGCCTCGCTGAGAGGCGAAGAGGGAGCAGGGAGGGCAGGGACGGTTTTGGGCGCGGGCTCACGGCGAACGCAGGCTCTACCCCCCGGGATGCCGTGCCTGGCGCGGGGGCAACATCTCTGCCAACCACCCTTTGCAAGTTTTGAGGAGCTTTTCTACAGGCGCTGCATTTCACCTTCATAATGCCACTCGTGGAGGGTGGCCAGCGAAGCTCTGTGGCCGGTGGGCGACGCCGGGAGGGCTGCTGCAGCCCACCGCACATCCAGCCGCACTCCCGTGGGGCTGCGCAGGGCCGGGGGCTCGGGGCACTGTGCCGTGGGAATGGCTCCCGGACCCCCGTCTGCCGGAGCCCGCTCGGCTCATGCCTCCTGTCCTGGTGCTGACCTCAGCCCTCCCCTTGCCAAAGGCTCTTTCTCCAGGGAGGAGAGATAATTCAGTCGCTGTGAAAGCCCAGACCCGGGGCTCCCGCAGCCTGTTACAAACAGTTCTAGTGGAACATTAATTATAGTAATTTAGCCGTGGAACACTAACTGCAGCCAGTGCAATAGCATTCAGTACATTAGTGGCTATAACCCACTCCTTAAAAAGACATTTGGCTACTGACAGCTGATAAAATGAGTTGTGAAGCATAACCAAAGGGAAAAAAAATAATAATCAGGAGCGGGCTGGGAGCGAGCCGTGGGGCAGGAGGGTGGGGGGCAACACCCCACGGGGTGCTGGGGAGCACGGGGGGTGCAGGCAGAGGGGCAGGGGGCCGCAGCAGGCACCCTCCTGCCCGCCACACGGCACACGGGCCGGCGGGCTCCCCGCGCCGCAGGCAGGGCTCGGCGAGGCGGGGGCGCGGGGCCGTGTCTCAGCAGTATGTCAAACAGAAGGACATTTCCTTCTATCTCCCAGCCGCCGCCCCAGGGTACAATCCACCTACATTCAATCTTTACTCCACTACACATGTTTCCTTTCCAGCCTCGGATTATTTTTTATCATCAATTACCGTGGCGATAAGATGGAGTAGATGTGATAGCGAGCAGAGCACCCGTCCTCCCCTCTCCCCCCACCGCTTCCCCGGCATCTCTCCTCCCTCCGCCACCCCCAGCCTCCTAGCTCTGAGCAGGCGGGGGGTTATCCAAATGTCAGGGGGTGAGGAGAGACCCCCCCAGCAGCTGGAGTTGCTGGCTGGGACCAAACAGTGGCTGACAGCGAGCGCCTGGGTGCAGGCAGCAGCTGCCGCACAGCTCGGGTGCCCACCAAGCTAGCCAAGGAAACTTGCGGGTGCCCTGCCGCAGCACGGGACCCCGCCGGCAGCTGTGCCATGACAGAGCCAGCTGAGCATCTGCCCCCCACGCTCCGCTGCAGCACCCTGGGCCCCACGGCACCCCGCCCCAGCCCGGTACCAGAGGTGAGACAGCCTGGTGACACCAGCGAGGCGGCAGGGACACGGGGAGCCCCCACAGGGGTGGCCAGGAAAAGCGCGGCCGTGCCGTCTACTTTACAAGCCTGAGCAGTGCTGCGAGGCCCCTGCTGTGATGAATCCTCCCCATCTCCTTGTTTACTCCAGTCTGCAACAAATGAGTCCCTGCTGTCCAGGGATAGCTCATCTGGAGGAATGCTCTTTCAGGCCTCTCCCTCTAATCCCTATTAATTTAAATAATGCTCGGCCACTCTTCTCAAACTATTTTATTTTATCAGGTTTGTTTATTTGTAGCTAACAGGTAGCGCTCAGCATGCATCCCCGGCACGGGGACAGGGGCCGTTCATCACACCGGCTCCCCTGCCATCTACCATCCGTCATTACTCCTGCTTCCTTTAATTAGTAATGAGGACTAATATCTCTGCCTGGGATGGTGGCTGGAGCGGAACTTCCCTCCGGTGGCATCCGAGCAGCACAAGGGAAGGAATGAAAAATAAATAACCTGCGCAAGGCTGCTGCTGCTGCTGCTCCCAGACAAGCAGGGGTGCTCGCCAGCCCCCACGCACCCCTTCCCAGGGAGGGTCTGGTCCCTGGCAGCTCCCCAAGTGTTCGCTGTACACCAGAGGCTCCTATCCAGCAGGGCAGGGGAGGTGATGCCAGCCAGGTCCTGATCCACGGGTGCCCTTTCCTGCATGGCAGGGCCATCCCAAACCACCTGGGGAACCCCTGCCGAGCTCCAGCTGCTGAACTCCGCATGAATATCGGCAAGGGGAAGTGTAAATTAAATGCCCATTAGAGCCTCTGGCCTCACTTGGTGGTCCTGGGGAGCTTTGTATCAGAACATGCCATCCAGAGACAGCCTAATAGCGAAGGCAGCACATGATATAAATGAAGCCCCTTTGATTTATTGACTGGGAGAAGTTTTTACACGATAGCCCATTAAGACGGACGGCTCTGTTTACAGCCAGGCCATCTAGCTATAGGGACCCTGAACTGGATGGTGTGTTTTGCTATTGCTCTTCAGGCAGACATCTCATTAAGGGGAACAGCTATGGAGCTCTCTGGATCTATCTTCATGAGTCCTGAGGGAGGCCTTTACCATTTTTAATAGCGGGCAAGGTTAGCAAACCTGCAACGCGGTGACCTCCCCTCCCCGTGCGATGGATCTCCCTGAAACGCAGAGAGCTGGACTCACCGGGTGCGTATGGGACTCCATAAATCACCTCCCTGCTGCCGGCCAGGGAAACCACCCGGGGAGGACAGCAAGGAGGGTCCAGACCAGGCAATGCTGCATCTCAAATGGGGCAGCAGCATGTGGCTCAGCTGAACATGCTGGGGACAGGCAGCCGTGTGAGCAGCAGTGCGGAGCATGCCCCTGCCCACCATGCCATTGGGGTGACGCGCAGCACGTGGGTGGCTCAGCCAGCAAAGGTGCTTTAAGGAGAGAGCATTAACACGATAGCCACAGTGCAGGAAACGAAACCCCCAGCTGGCTGGCGAGGGGGGATTATTCTGTATTCAGTAACACGGCTGTTTAGGAGAACAAATAATCTCTGGCAAAGACCTCCGGCTCTTCTCCGATCTGATAAAGCCGTGCAGCCTACAGGCAAGCTGGCCCCTGTGGGGGCTGCTGTGGATGGATGCAGTGGGTTGGGGCTGCCAGGGCTGGAGGAGGAGCGGGGAGGCAGGCATGTGGGGTGGGCTGATGAGGGATGGGGTGACCCGCTGCTAACAGGTCGCCCAGGACACCTTTCCAAAGCGAAATGGCTTATGCAAGGTTTGGTGCTCCTTCCCAGGCAACCACTCACAACCCCAGGTACAGTAGCACAGCCAGCCTCAGGGCAGTGGGTAACATGCTTATGGGCAAAGCTCCCACCGTCTCCTCCTGCCCTGGGTGCACCCACCTGCTCCCCAACAACAGCAATCTCACTCTTGCCATCAGCCAGCCTGCAAACACCCGTTTTTCACTCCTGTGGTACAAGCTAAGCACTATAACCATCACCATGCATTGGCATTTAACTTACACATCTAAAATTCACACCATAGAAAACCTGCCAGAAAAGCAGGAGACCAAGAACATAATTGCATCCTTTTGAGAAGTCTGCCTGGCTCTGGCTGGGAAAGAGGGAAGGCAGAGAAGGACAAATGGACAGACACAGTGGCATATTTGGGTCTCTTTCCAGCAATTCTCTCACAAACACTCTGAGCATCTTTGAAATGAAATTTTGTAGGCGATTAGCTCACAATGTGAACTTAATTGCTTTTGGTATTTAAAAAAAACCATTAAACTAAATGGCCGAGATATTGAGGCTTAAGCAATGGCTGCTTCCAATGCACAGTAACTACCAGCCTCATTACTGGGACGCCAAATCCAGCGACGGAAGGCGCAGACCCATGCGACATGACCGGTGCAGCTCTAATGCTCCCTCCAGCTCACAGCCCGTGGGCTAAAGGATCATCAACAGCAGTGACAGGATGGCTCACAGCAAGGCTGGCACAGAGCAGCAGCCCAACAGCACGCTGAGCTCCTAGCTCTCCAGAGCATCCTCGTTGGACCAGACAAGCCAGACCTGGGCATGTGGAAGCCAAGGGAGTAGCAGGCTCCTTTGGGTTGGCAAGAGGAGTGGCTGAAATAGGACAGTCCCACACTGCAGGACACACGAGTGCTGCTCCTCCAGGACGTTAGGATGACCTCTGCTGAGCTGTTTTGGCCCCAGTTCCTTGGGGGTCCCATGGCATTTGTGCTGCCTGCACTTATGGAGCGGTGGCTGCACAGCCCCCGTGAGTGACTATTAAGTGATGCAGCTCAGTTGGTACCACCCATCCCCAAGTCAGACCCAAAGCTGGTACTCCACACCTCTTCATGCCAGCGGCACGCAAAGGAGCCCTCCTCTGCCACAGAGCCGGCAGCGCTGCCCTGCTTTGCATTGAGTGCTGCGATACAATAGAGTGGCCAACGGTAGTGCTTTCACCTTACTTTACTTGTTTGTTTAAATTATTTACACTCCTCAGATGCAAGATTGCTCTCCAAAAGGAGCATCCTTTTGGCTGCTGCAGCAGCTTTAAAATGACTTGCATCCATCACTCAATCGCTTTCAGGTCAAACACACGCTCCCAACTTAATGACCACATTTCCGCAGCAACAAATCTGTCACTGCTGTTTGTTTAAAGCCAACAATCTGTAGGAGCACTGTGTGCAAGGATTGAATTAACTCAGCATCTGAATGACTGCGGTGCCAGATCATTCAAATTGCACCTTTCCTAAGATCTTCCAGCAATGTTAATTAATGTTCCTTGGGTGATGTGCAACATGCTGCAGTGCACAAGGCTGCTGGAGAGAGCAAAGCCCAGTCCCTGTGGGCCTGGGGCCACGGGAGATGGCTTGCTTGCTGCCCCAGCTCCAGAAGCACCTGGTGGGGTGTGTGCTGGGGAAAAAGAGGGGCTGGTTGCTCCCCCTTGCTTTGACACAACCTACCTTGATTTTCCCAAAAGCTTAGTGATTCAGCTGAGATATTACATGCTGAATGTCTGACTCAAGTTGAATTTTTTTCCCAGGAAATTCCAGCCTGAACCATTAATACATTACCATCAACAAGAATTAAAAATATGCTGCTACTTCCCTTAAATTCCAGCTACTTGTTGTTGCGGGGCGGGGGGTTTGTATATGTCCAGATGTTTTGGAACAAAGCCTTGAGGTCTGTTGGGAATGCAATTCTGTGATTCCCATCAGAATCTTGCCAACTTTGGGCAAAGCCAGCCCTGCCTGTGGCCCTGAGCGGCCACACATGGGCTGACACCCAGCCCTCGGCCAGCTCCCTGCTCCCAGCTGCTGCAACCCACCTGGCACCTACTCCAGGCACCTGCGTAGGGAGTGGGGACCCAGCTCCAGGTGCTCCATGACTTCCTCAGGAAGTGCGAGGGAGGAAACTGCCTCCGAAACACTTGCACCGACAAGAGCTGGAGCTGGAGGCAGGCGAAGCAGGAATAAAACGTGATGGGGAGTTAGTGGGGCTGGTGGTGGTGGGAGTTGAGATGATACCAGAGAAATGGGGGAAGGGACTGGGACAAGGAAAAAAGGACAAAGAGCTGGGGAAGGGATGGGGAGGCAGATCGAGCATGGCAAGACATGCAGAGAAGGGAAGAGGGAGTGGGATTCAATCCAACACCAAACCACCTATGTCTCCTGCTGCCATTCGTGGCCTCTAGCTACTCCAGCCCTTGCTGACCAGCAAGTCCTTGGCCCAGAGTGCTCGTCCCAGGCCCCTGGCCATGGTCCTTGTTTGTCTGAGGCATTTACATCTCCATAGAGCAGAACTGGGGTCTGCTGGGGGGTCCTAACCTGGAGAGCTAGAGCCCTTCCCATCTCCCCTCAGACTGCTGCAGTTGATTGGGGCACTGCTCTGATCTCTACCTGCCACCGATTTCAATTCAGCTTCAGTTTTCTTCTTTGACCTTCTCTCCTCCAGACCCTGCTTGCAAACAGAACACAAATTCTCAAACGTGCCCTTCGTTTCTCCTTGCAATATCCCAGCATGCCCCATTCCCAGGCTAGGGAAGGCAATGACCCATGCCTCTTTGAGCCTATACACACATACACAGGGACGGACACACTGCTGCTGCAGATACCCTCCCCAGAGCATGCTCACCCCAGCTCCAGCCTGGAGAAGGAAGCGATGATGCTCTGATGCCATCCAAACTACAAGAGGAAAGCACGATAAAGGGACTTCCAGATGGTTTCCTCCAGGACAGCTGCCTTTTTTCTAGGAGCTTGTGGGTCCAAGGGGCACTCGGGAGTGCTCCTGACTGTGCCTGGGTCTCAGCTGCCACGTTTGCATGCAGCACTCATCCCAATGGTTCTGCCTGCCTGAAAACTGGTCTCTCTGTGCTGATCCCCAGTCCTGTGTGGGCTGGGATGCTCCAAAGGCAAGCGGAAGGAGATGAGCTGACCATGAGCTAGGGGAAGATCTCCCCTTGGCTGTGTCCCTCGGGCCACAGATCAGGGACAAGGTCCAGGAGCATACGCTTCCAGCTCCCTGATGCCCCTGATGCTCTATGCCATGACCTGGAAGGGAAGCCAGCCACTCAGAAGCAGTTAAAATCAGATTGCAGTGTGCTGGTGTAGACAAGCAATGAAGGAGAAGGTCCTAGATAGCACCTGGGAGACATCCCCTGCAGAGAGACACTGCCAGCACTGCAGAGAATGGGGAAGGAGCTGTCAGAGGGGTACAAGATGGGAAAGGCATCGCCCCTTAAGGCCCACCACTTCCTGGCACCCCAAAATGGGTGGGGAACCTCTGCCAAGGCTCCTTTCTCAAGAAAGCCTGGATGCCAGAATTTCAGCCCACCCGGGGCCCTTCTTTTCCTGGCAGCAATTCACTATGTAAAGAGGCTGGATATTTATAATTATGCTCAAAGTGGCCACTTTGAAAATCTATATGTCTCTAGGCTCCCTGTACATCATAATGTCAAGTCTGTGAATGGAGGCATCTATCAGAGGCCTCACATCACAGACCTCGTAGCTGTGATAAACACTCGGGAAATGCTCGCTGAACCCCATGTCCCACTGCTGCCTTCTGGGGAAGAGATTTGGACTTTGGGGGGTGCCACCATGGGGACTCCTCCAGGAGGGATGCTACCGCGTGCTCGTCAGTCACTGATCAGGGATGGGGACGGCAGCAGGGTCTGGGTTCCTCTAGCCAGAGCCTTCCCTGCTGACCCTTGCTGTCCCTCCAGGTGGGACCATCCAAGCCATTACCCCGTTTCCATGCCATCAGCACACTGCAAAAAGGCAGCTTCCACCCCTTGGTATCTGGGAAAGCCCTGGCGCTGGGAGGATGGTGAGCTAAAGGGACAAGATATACCCCTCAAATGTCAGCTCTGCTCTTGGTTATCAAATCCCCATCCTTTGGCCTCATCAACCCCAGGGTGTCCTAAGCCTGACTGAGAAAGATTAGGCCTGTGACAGAGGTGGGGTGTCAGTCCCCATTCCCAGCAGGGAAACCCATGCAGGGAGCTGAAGCCTCTTCTCCAGTACAGCAAATGTCAGAGCTGGCCCTGAAGCCACGCACCAGCCCACTGCTCCATTGTGCTTACAGGGAGTTTCTATCACACCTCTCCCAGCGTGGGGACACAAAGCCCCAGCTTTGTGTCACCTCCTTGAGAAGTGGGGCAGGTGCCCTGCCGGCGAGATGCCCAAGGGAGATCAGGAATGCCATTCTCTGCCGACAGCATGGCAAGAGGATGCGTAGCCTTCACTAACGCTTTGCCCAGGCTGTTCTTAAAAATTTATTACTCTGTTGCAACATGAAAAATAAGACAGAGAAGTAATCATTAGTATAACTATAACTCCCCGTGCAATAGTCCCACTTGTAAATTGAGATTTATGATTGCAGCTGCCAATATTTTAGAGGCCAGTGCAGGCAGCAGTGGCAGTACAGCCCAGCTACACGCCGCCCCGCCGCAGTTACAGTTTATCACAATCTGCAGAGATTATTGCAATGAATAATACACAACAGGCTGGCAGTGAAGAACTATTCCCGATCAAACGCTTCTGTAAACAACTGAATAAATAATATTGCTCAGCCCCTCTTTAGAGCCCTCGGAGGCCCAAGGAAATCTCTCATTACTCAGCAGGAGAGGCAGTGCCAGGCTTGGAGATGCCACATGGGAGGGACACAGTGACTCTGGGCAGGCACTGGACATCCCAGGGACTGGCATTTGCCAAGCAGACAGCTCACCTTGCCATTGTTTTGGCAGAAAAGGAGGCTGAGACACTGAAAAGACGCGCTTATGTGCTCCATGTGCAGCCAGGAACAACCTGCTCGGACAGACAGACAGACACAAGCCCAGACAGACAGATATTGCTGTCCTCTCTTCTGCATGGCAAAGCTTTTGCTCGCTTCTGATACTGAGTTGGCAGCAGGTAAAGAGCAGGTTGCCGGCCCCGGTCTGTGGCAGGGCTGGGGCGTTTGGGGCCGAGCCCACCGGCAGCAGGGCTCCACGTGCTCCCTGAAATGTCAGTAAGTAATGCAACATGATCGGGGTTGTGCGCCAGCAGCTGCAGAAATGGCATTTCTCACACAGCTCAAAAGGATAAAGTTCAGCTCCATGACGCCCCAGGTTCCGGTGCTGCTGCGAGCCCTGTCTCAGCTGCCGTGCCGTGCTGCCGTGGGCACCAGGTCTGCAGAGACCCCTGCCCAGAGGGTGAGCGGGGGGGACTCACCCCTTCCCCAGCACCCATCACGCAGAGGTGCTTTATTTACTCTCTGAATATCTATGCTCACAACACAGTCAGCAGAGGAGGAGGGACTTGAAAGGTGCTGAGGGAGGGTTATAACCTTCCTCAGCCTACAAACCAGCCCTGCAGCAGCTCTGACCCTTCAGAGTCATCACACCATGCTTTCTGTGGGGTGGTGCCTCTACCCAGACTCCCACAGGCAGGGAGCATCCCCTGGCACCTGCGTCCTGCGTGCTCCAGGACCAGCTCCCAGGGTTGTTCCCTGCTGCTCACAGGCTCTCCCCACGGCCGGGTCCTGGGGAAGGGCGAGAGAAGCAAAGCAGGAAAAGTTTGCATCCCTGTGTTGGCTGCAGCGCCTGTATGTGCAGCAATCAGCTCCAATTAATCCCCCCTCAGCTTGGCCCGCCCGCTTCATTACCTCCCCTTGATGAGAACCATCAGTGGGGCCTGTATGATTTTGCTAATTAGCCTCACTTCGTTTATCATTTCCATTTTCTCCCAGAGACGCTCGGCTTGCTGGGCGACAGCTTCATCTCCCGCTGAAACAATGCGGCCCCTTCTGTGCCTGTCTCACTTAGCGCTGTCACCACAGCCATTATGAAATTGGGGTTTCATTTACACACTAATTAAACATTACAGCTTGTTCACAATTACAACATGGGGATGAGGAGGTAACTAATTACTTAAGAAATGAGCTAACATTTATCTCTGATTCCTCCCCCCCCAGCCCACTGCCCTCCTCTCCAATCAAGATTAGAAATTGTTGTTCAACAGCAGTAGCCCAGCGGGCCCCTGCCTGCCTCCACATGTGCCGCATCCCCTTCGGGGGGCCGCACCGAGACCCCGGCCCCGGGACAATCCATCAACCCCTAATTGCAGCTGGGATGACGGGGGGCTGTGGCGGCAGCGGTGGTGCATGGCGCTGTGCCAAACGGGCTGCATGGGGATGGGCTGTGATGCTAGGGATGCATCCGTCCCAGCTAGCCCTGCCCGCTGATCCGGCGTCCCCGGGACAGCCTGGCCAGGGTGGCAGCAGGGACCGAGGTGCTCCCTGGGCATCACAGCCCCCTGCATCTACTGGGCTCTTGCCCCTCAGGTTGATGCCTGGCTCTGCACAGAGGCCGTGGATGTCAGCACACCCTCCACATCCCTGCTGATGGGCAGCTCATCCTGAAAAGACATTTTCTTCAGGGAGGAATTAACATTTAAAACTGAGAACCATTAGAGTAAATAAAGCAGGCTGTCACTCGGATCAAAAGGCAACGCAAAGAGTGGGCGCTTGGGACACAAATGCGACTGGGGAGATGGGCCCTAGGGAGCAGGCAAGCAGGGAAAGGGGCAGGCGCCCCTTTGTTCATTGTCGGGGTGGGGTGGCTGCATGGGCAGGCTGTCACCCCCTGTTTGGCCTAGCAAGGCTGGGTGCTGCCGCTGAGCGAGCAACAGCCCCCTTGCACAGGCGGCACAGGGCTGCCATGTGCTGCTGCTGTGACAAGCGGTGCAGGCTGCGGGCAGCGGGTGCAGGGCGCAGGCAGACTGCACCCAGCGCCACAGACAGGTCACAGCACAGGGCAGCAGAGAAGGGTGACAGGGACCAGGATGGGGGGATGCACGGTTGCCTGCAAGGCAGCAAGATGGCTGGTGGGAGAGGCTGGGGATGCTGCTGCGGTGCCTGGACACTCCCGCAGGCTCTGGGAAAAGGCAGCGCTGCTGCAGGGCTTTTGAAACACAAGAGACTCCCCCCATAAACAGTCCTAAGCACTGGAAATGCTCTCAGAAAAAACACCTAGTTCAGCACCAGACAATTAAGGTTCTTTTGCAACTCTTAACCCGTGATTTTGAGACAAAGAATTTGGCCTTGGCATAATTTGAACTGCTAATTGCTTTCCTGATCCGCAGTCAGAGAACTGAGCTGAAGCTTGGGCACAAAAAAATCACCTTCCCTGTCTGGGAGAAAATTCAGAGCCGCTCTCCAGGGGGAAGGGGATGCTCTCTTCTTCTCTCCGAGGAGCTTAAAAAATAATGATCAGGAAACAGTTAAGCAAAAGGGGGGGTGAACTGGTGGTTTAAAAAAAAAAAAAAATCCCTCACACCACTTTATAATAATAGTAACAACTCATTCCCATAGTTTTTATCCTTCCTGTCTTTAGCCCACAAAAAAAAAAAAAAAAAAAAAAAAAAAAAAAAAAAAAAGAAACCCTGAGCTAAACTACTGACACTGGCTGGGAGCTTAGAACTGCCGCATCAAACAGAGCCCTTGAATCTCCTGAACATAATTGTGCTGCCCTCTAACCTCAACCTTCAATCAGTGCAGTGTAACTATCTCATTTTAGCCTACAGGACACACCCCTCTGCTAACTAGCAGCCATATTCTTCTCATTAGGAGACTGCTCTGGATGGGAGCGTGGAGGCAAAGCCGTTGCCTCTCTCTTTCTCTCCCTCTCTGCCTCTCTCGGCTGTTATATAGGTACTTCTGGCGGCGGGGAGCGCACTAGCAGAGGGCTTTGTGGGTGCTGGAGATGGCCCAGCTGCCAAGCTCTGAGCTCCCCCGGCATGCAAATAAAGCCAAATGGCTGGTTCATGGCTGGAAAGGTCCAGGATGGGAGAGGGGACCTGGCCCTGGTACCCCTGGCACCGGGCGGCTGGCCCTGGCGAGCTGCAGCTAATGGCTACAGTGGGCTTCCCAGCAAGGTGCTGCTGCGGTGCAGGGCAAGGGGCTGGGGGTCCTGCCCAGCGCCGGCTCACCCCACGCACAGAGCCCCAGGGGAAGTGTCCTGGGGTGGCAGTGCCAGGGTACGGCTCCCCTGCCCATTGGGCAGGCTGAGGCGGTGGCGGGCAGGGAGGCATGCGTGCCTGGGAAGCACGGGCAGCCAGCAGCGCCAGCACCCTGCCTGCTGCCGAGGGGTGGGCAGGGAAGCACGGGGCCGCGCAGGGCTGGTGTGCACAGCCAGCCCCTCCGGCTGGGCAGTCGCCCCCCCTGCACGTTACAGGCCTACGCGGAATTAACAGCGAGGCTAACTAATAGCAGGAAAACTTACCCAGGCCTGCGGGTGCTCTCCATCACTGGGGGGTTTTGCACCACGTCACTGGGCAGGGGGTTTTCCATGGTTAAAGATCAGCTTGGCACAGCGCAGGGTGAGACAGGACAGTCCTGCAGCCCACCAGGACAGCCCAGCCGATCCCGCTGCACCTCTGGGCCACCACCTGGCCAAAAACTGATGGCAGTCCTTGAGCTCCGGCTTCATGCCATCCCCTCAGAGACCTCCAAGCACGCAGGACAGATGCGTCAGACCACAGCACTGACACAGAACCTGGGTCCCCGCAGCACGGACCAGCACACCGACCCTTAGCCATGACCATGACCCTCTCCTCCTGCCTCCCCCTCCAGGTCCTGCACACCAGCAGCACCCAGTTCAGGGCCCAGCCTGGAAGGAGCTGCTCAGGCTCTCGCTTGGTTTGAAGAACCCAGCTTCCAAGCTGGAGCAGGACTGCTCAGGACCCTTGGGGACTGAGGGAAACACTGCTGTCCCAGTGCATGCCCGCTGCGGGGCTCGGCTGTGGGACTGGGAACAAGCCAGATCTGGGGTGGTTAATGGCACAGCTGGGATCAGCCTGTGCCGTGGCAGCTGCAGCTTTGGGAAGAACCTTACCCTATGGAGGATAAAGAGGCGAGCAGATCCCCCCTCAGATCCCACTGTGTGTCTGCACCCACAAAGCGAGCAAGGCCATGCTGGGAAAGGGCAGCGGTTTGGCTGGTACAGCCCTACCCTCCTGCCAGAGCCCTCTGCCCTGCATTTCAACATGTTAGCAACTTGGGAGGGGGGCAATTAGCCTGATTTGTGTAAGGACAGGGAAGAACACAGCACCGGACAGATTTTCGATGCTTCAGTGCCCATGTTCCCCACACAGCAGCATCTTCCCCATCCAGGTCTTGTCCCTAGATCCTCTGCTGAGTTATACCAGCTATTAACACGCTCCAAGTTTGTTATCTTAAACAGGCCACTCAGGACATGGGGCAGTGATCCTTAAACCAATTAACGTGATCCTTTGATTTCAGGGGAGAATGAAGAGGGGACTGTCAGCGTGGCGGCGAGGCAGGAGTTACGGGTCAGAGCCTAACAGCACAGAGGTGCCCGTTAGCTCTTAACAAGAGGTGGGGGCTGGCGGCAGCTGCCAGACCTGGCTTACATCAGAGCCCTTCTCTGGATCCTCAGCCCCGGCCCAGTGCCACTTCCCAGGCACCGAGGAGAGCAGAGGAAAGCAGCACCATGGCGCTTAATGGGGGCCAGATGCCAAAAAAGCCTCTGCCGCCCCGCGCCTGGGTCGGCGCTGCCAGGAGAGCAGTGATGGCACCGCATTCCGGCACATGGCATGGAGGCAGCTCCCCTCGGCCGTGGCAGGGACAGCCATGGTGCCGGCAGTGCTCAGCCTATGGTCCTGGGCACCCCAGGGTGCCAGGGGCTGCATCACCCCACGGCCCAAAACTTTCCTCTCCTTCTTTCTTTGCTTGGCTGTTTTTTAAAGCAGAAGTTCTCTTAGCGAAGTCTTTCGGGGGAAGGTGGAGACAGAGTAGGAAGCCAAAGAGAATCGTCTTGCTAGTCAAAGCCTTTAACAACTATTTTTAATATCAGGCAGAGGAGCAGGATTTTGAAATGAAACAGCCGGTGCCTCTTTGATGGGTGAGCTACAGATCTTGAAACAAGGTCCATTCCCTCCTCCTTCACTAACTAACAGCCATATTTCTCTCATTAAAGACAATCTGGCTGTATTTTCAAACTTCTTAACAAGGCGATCACCGTAATTTGAGATTTCTATTATCCATGCTCCTATTACAGCAGTCTTTTAAGCAGCTAGCTTTTTTTTTTGCTTTCTTTCCCTGACTTTGTCTCTCCCCTCAAACTGCCATTAGTGGTAATGACGTGCAGGAAACAAGAGCGCCAAGAACCATCTTTTTTCCCCCCTTCTTTTTGGTACTAGGTTGTGTGGGGGTAGCAATAAGGAATAGAATAAAAAGCAAAATGAAGTTTGGTTATCTCTTATCTGGAGTTTGGGTTTTAATCCGCCCAGGAGCACAAACGAAGCCAATGCAGTACCTTATCTCCCCGGTCGATCACAGACCCCCCTCCTCAAAGACCCCCAGCTCTCTCCCCTTCCCAAAGGCACCCGGCCACGGCCCCCTCCCTGCCCCATTAGTCCTTCACTGGGCTCTGCCAGATGGATGCAATTTGCATAATATCACCAGCAGAGGCTGGCAGATCAGCTGGGGTCAGGCTCTGACATCCCCAGCACAGTCTATCTCCAAGTGCTAATTTGGGTTGCATTGATCTCTCTTTCTGATTTCTTTGTCATTTACGTCTGCAACGGTTTGACAGGAGATACAGAGACAGACAAGGGGGGAAAAGAAGGGAAGGGGGGGAAGAAGAGGAGAGAAACAAAGATTGTAGTTACAGATGTCTTTAAGAGAAAAAACAGATTAATCCAAGGACTCCTCTGAGGGTCGCAGCTTTGAAACATCCTAATTATCCTATTCTTATGAATTCCTGTACAGACTTGGGGGTGGTGGTGTGTGTGTCTTATCAGGGAACTCAGGGGAATGGAAACTTGTTAAATTGCAGTGGAGTCTCTCTGGCTGGCTGCTACCCGCTCCCCTCCTGCACCTTGCAATTGTTTCTCATTAGGTGAAGCCGGGCAGCTTTAAACCTGGCATCCCTCGCTGACACAGCCTTCCCCCCGTACCTCTGCCACCACTCTCGTTAAAGGCAGATCTTCAGTAAAACTTGGGCAGGAGTGTCTCCTCCTCACAGAGGTGCTCACAGCCACCAGCCCTGCGCTGCCCAGGGAGGCCAGAGCCAAGATAGCATGGATGCCTGAACCCTGGAGACAAGGGCTAACCCAACAGGGACAGCAGCATCCTTGCAGTCCCTCAGGATGTGTGTCTGGAAGGGCAGGTTTGGACACACATTGCTGTTGCAGGACAGTATGACATTAAGAGATGCCTTCCACTGGAGTCCACTGCAGAGCAGGGCAGGCAGTCCGTGCTCTTAACTGAGGTGTTTACATTCATTAACAGGAAACTCTTCCCCTCGTCACAGGTAAGGGACGACGTGCTAGCATTTAGCCTCGTCTAGGACACATCAAGAGAGACACCAAGGCACCAAAAGAATCCATGGGGAAATCAAAATGTCAGTGTTCTACATCACTACTTTCTACAGAAAAAGCTCTCTAGAAAATTAATGATTTTCCATGGCTTTTCACCTAACACGTGTCTCACTGTCTTGAAGGATGCATCACGGTGTACGGGAAGTCCTGCTTGCTACAGGGGCAGGAGAACAAGTGCTAGCAGAGATGTTTTACCTGCCAGCACAACAAGGCACAGGCCTCGGTCAGGGCAAGGGTTGTTCCACCAGTGTGTGTGTGTGTGATATTTCACAAGGCTCAGCCACAGGACTGGACAAATAGCCAACAGTGGGATGGGTCCGAGGCAGTGCAAGGCTCTCTACAGTACAGATCAGTTCACATCTGCACACTCCTGACGTTGGGACTGGCTGACTGGTAAGACAGAGCACACACAACACTCCGTCAGCCTCTCCCTGTGCTCCCAGTACGCCAACAACAGTTTAGAGGGATATGGAAAACATATTTAAGAGGTTTCTCATCTGCCACGGGACAGGAACTGGGCCAGGTGTTGGGCTGAGGACCACAGCTGGCCTGGGAGGGAGTGGAGGACACTAGATCTGCTCTTCTCACCAACGGAGGCAGTCCTCACCATTGGTCCTAAAACTAGAAGCCAGAGGAAGGGGGTACAGCAGCAGCCATGCAAAGGGCAGCTGCAGGACGACAGCAGCACTGCCCTGCCGGGGGTTAGCCAGGTCTTAGGCTCGAGACAGACCTGCCCCGAACTGCAGCTGGGCCTCCCAGGCATTGTGGCACAGCAAACAGCGCATAATCCAGAAATCCCTTTTAAATCTTCAGTCTGACACTGGTGCTGCGAACAAAACTGCTTCCAGCCAAAAAAGAAGGGCTCGTGCCTACCTCCCATGTATCGCAAGTGAGCAGGCACTGCCACGAGGTGCACACGGTGGCACCCCAACTTTTCTCAGGCAGCTGAAGCCCCGCAGCCCGTCACCTTCCTCTCCCAAGGCCCCTCTCCCCCGGGGTCCATGAGCCATCAGGCCTGGGGCAAGGTGTGATGAGCCCACCACATCCCCAGCAGGCAGCAGGGTCGGGCAAGTGCCTGTGCCCCTACCCCAGCGGGCGCACGACCAACTTTCGGCAGGGTAGGACGGAGGGGTGAGTGCAGTCAACACAAACACTCAATCATCCTTCCTTTCTTTCTTCTGTGCCTCCTTTGTTAACTGCAGGAAACAGCTGAAAGACCTTGAGTTTCCCATTGTAGCGTGTATGGGAACAGAGCTGCAGTGATCAGAACATACCCCCCGCTGCTCCCGGGGAAAAAGGGAGAGCAGAATCCTTTCTAAAAAGGGTTTACGATTAGAAGAGTGTTCTGTCACTCTGGCGCGCAGTAATCCACTGCGCCACCAAGTCCCTTCAGAGAGATGTCGAAAACTTAAATGACTGAAAGCAAAAGAGCCCCGGCTCAGGTTCCCAGGCAGCCAGACATCCTAATTATCTTTAGATCCACTCCCACATGGAGGGGAGAGAGCACACAAGAGTGAAAAAAAAAAAAAAAAAAAAAAGTAAAGAAAAGAAAAAGAAAGAGGGAAAAAAAAAAAGACTGTCACATTGCTTTTTTCTTTTTTTAAAAGCTTGTCTCCGCTCACTGCTTTTCCAGCTGTGACACCTCTCACGGTAGTTAATTAGAATCATGTCACCGCGTTAATGTGCTCTGACTGGACTCTGACAGACGCACGTCCTCTAACCGGCTGCCCTGGCCGGCCCGGCCCTCCCTCCCACCCCTTCTTGGGGATGTAGGGCCCGCTGCTCATGGCAGGACCCCTCCCCACCTGCCTGTCACCCTGTCCCCATGCCCACAGCCTGGCGGGTGCCCCGGTGCGGCTGGGCTGGTGCCTGCACCCTGCCCGCCTGCGCCCTGCCAGCACCCTGTCTGCCTGCGCCCTGCCTGCCTGCCTGTGCCCTGCCTGCGCTCTGCCTGCCTGCACCCTGCCTGCACCCTGCCCGCCTGTGCCCTGCCTGCACCCTGCCTGCGCCCTGCCGGCACCCTGCCTGCGATGGCGCGCAGCCGCTCCACCTGTTCTGGATCCGCCTGACCTTTACAAGCTCTAATGCAAAATGACACTGCTCATTTGATGACATTTCTGTTGATTTTTACTTAAGTCTGTTTTAATTATTTAACTTGGAGTCTCTCCCCTTCTGCCTCGGGCTGGGGCTGCTGTGTGGCCCCAAGGCAGCCCTGCGCCCCGCTCCACAGCAGGGAGCCCGGGGCTCACTCTGGCTCTCAGCATCCCCTGGCAAAAGGATGGTGCGGAGCAAACGGCACTGCCCCCATGCACAGCACCAACTGCATGCCACCTCCACTGGGAAAAGAAGTGCTGAACAGGGTATGCCTGCTCTGGGGGAGCATGGGGTTCTCCCAGGCTTCTTCCATCCCCTTCGAGGGACAGGGAGAGTGGGACTGGCTATGCCAGCCAGGGCCACATGGGCTGGGATGGGAAGTGGTCAAAAAAAATGGGAGGGAATTTCCAAAACTGCTGTCCCTGTCCCCTTGTTGCCCCTGCCCCACTGCAGAGGAGGTGGGTGGGCTCCAAGGGTGACTGGGGATTCCATGGATGCTGGGGGGCTGCAGGCTTCCCTGCGCTCCCGGGAAAGGCAGCAAAACGAAAGAGGGGAAAAGAAAGCCGGGAAGAGTGAGAGGAGGCTGAAATAAAGCCAGTAAGCTGCCAGGACCACACACTCTCAGCACGTCGCAGGGTGAGATGAAGCCTCATCAGCCGCTGCCGAGCTGCCGGGGGGAGAGCCAGCGCTGACAGCCAGAGCCCCCATTACGGCGGGTGGCCTGCCACCTGCCACCGCACTTAGCGAGCGTGGCCCTCGCCGCCCTCTCCTTCAATGTCAGCACGGAGGGCAGCCCGGCTGCGGGGACACAAGCGGGCAGAGGGACGGCTTCGCCGGGCAGGAGGCACCCCGGCAGGCGCTGGCCCGGCTCCCCGCGGCGGTGGCAGCTCGAGGTAGTTAATTAGAATCGTGTCACTAAGTAAATGCGCTCTGACTGGACTCTGACAGACGCTCACCTATGACACTGGGGGCCAGGAGACAATCCACATCAAACTACTGCAGTTTGACCCTTTTAACACAAAGAGTAAACTCACTGTACATCGAGTTGAAGCTCATTAAAACTGTCTACTCTGCGAGCATCCCATTAACCTCACTGTTAAAAACACGCAATTCCTCTTCTTCTTTCCGAGGCCTAATTAATGCTCTGGATCAGGAACAATATCACACCCTAACCTTCCGAGATTTCCAATCAGTAAATGAAAAGCGAGAGATGGAGCCAGGAAGGGACGGTGGCTTGCTGGGTTGCTGACGGCATGGGCTGCTGACCTGCCCGGGCAGGTGGGGCTTTTCCATCTGGCACAGCAGAGATCGCTGTGGAGGCGGCATGGCACTGCCCCGGCCAGGGGGACTGTGGGCACAGGGATGGTGAAGCCCCACGCAGAGGCTCACAGCTCGCAGGGTTACAAGCTGGTGTAATAAGAGCCCAGCGTGGGCATCAGGTCATGACAGGTGCTACTACAGGACCAGATCTCTCGGTCACGAGGCATGGGTGCTGCGGGTTCACTAGCAGCAGCAGCCTGGGTACCCTCCTTCTCCAAAAAAGAAAAAAACCCGCAAACCAGACATTTAGAACTAAATCTAAAATCACAATAATGTGTGTGCCAAAGCCTGAACTTTAAAAGAATCCACTAAATTAAATTAGATTCAAAAAAGATCGTCAGCAAGGGGTAACTTGTTTTAAAGACAGTCAGTGCACTAGAGGTGGAAGCAGAGCTGACAAATGAGAGAAAAACTTTCCCAGCAGCAGCAGCTACTTCTGCAGATGTGGAAACTTCCCCCTTTTTCCAGCATGTTTTCAGTTCAATAACTAGCTTGTTCAGAGCTGAGAAACAACAAAGGACTGGGAAAAAAAAAAAGGAAAAAAAAAAGGTGTGCCTTTTATCTTTTCCATGATCAGGGAAACAAACAAACCAACAAACTAAGGTGGGAGAGGATGAGAGGTACTAATACTAAAATCTTGAAAGGCCGGTTTCCAGAAACACTCCTTCAACTCACAGATCACTTCTTGCTTTGGTTTCATACACCAGCTGTTTTCACCTAGAAAGTGTTCCAAAATTTACTTTTCCTTCAATATTGAGTACATGCAAGGGAAACAGGATTTTACCAATAAAACCTATGTGAACTACAGCTGGGGTACTGTAGCACGGCGTTCCAATTCTCATCCAAAAGAGTAATCACAAGTAATAATTTAATAACCATCTCTTTAAGAGCAAACAGTAATTCACTACTTTTCTAACGTAATGAATATCTAAAACCTAAGACTAAAGGCATGTTATGTTACATGATTGATCAAAATAAATTAGCAAAAATCGAGTATTTGATGAATAAAAGAATAACTAGATTTAACAACTGGGCAGTGCTAAGGAGAGCTGCACTTCGTTTGATAGGTGCTGGTCAGTAAAACTTGGCCTTTTTTCAGGGAAACAAGTGGAAAAAAAAACCCAAAACAGAAGAAAATCAATTACTGAATCCAGGTGAGCTGCTGGCTGATTTAAATCATAACTAAAGCCTGGAATTTTAATCCTTCTGATTTACATCAGTCTCTGAACCTCAGTAGGGAGAATCCACTGCAAGAACCCAGCTCCGCTGGTGAGGAGCCTGTGAATGCTGGTCTTTGCGTGACAGTGCCAAGACCCCCATTACAAGCTGCAGCTTGTTTTAGGCTACCAGCGTCTCAAAAATTTAAGAATGGCAACATGCACACATCTGTAAGATGAGTAACTTCTTGGTAACTTTCAGCTTCATTTTGTTGAGGGCCAAGAAAACACCGGCCAAAAAGAAGCTCCTCACCTCAAGGTGCTACAGCCTGTGCTAGAGCTGACACGCATTTAATCCATGTTTGAGGAGAGATGGAAGCTGCAGTAAAAAGTCCTTTCCAGACCTCAGGGCCACATTCAGCCCAGAGGGAATGCTTAGAGCCAAAATACCAACCTGAGAAGAGGCATGAATGAATCAGTCTCAATCCCCTTTTGCTCTTTTTCCCGTTTCCCAAGGGCTCTCACTCCCTGGAGCAGGACTTTACTACTTACCTACCTCCTTATTCTTCTGCTCAGCACTTCTCAGCAAGCTGAAATACTGATATTTCCCCCCTTCCTTTACCTTCTTCCTCCCAAGAAAGCAATTGCACCAGACCTGCACCCACCCCACCCCAAGGCAGCTATATTTGCAGTGTATGCAAACACACTTTGGTGTATTTGGTGACACAAACCACTTTTCTAGCCCCTCGAAAAGATTTGCAGTTCACTTGCTCCCAAGTAGAAACCAGACAAAACCTAGAATGTGAGCTCTGTTCAGCAACTTGCTGTATGCGTGGCCATACGTCCCAGGGATGTGGTGAGACTCCACCACACTCCACCATGAGCCCCTTCCGCCCACACGCACCAGATGCTAAAGGTGAGGTTCCTGTCCAGAATCTGGCCTTGGACCTGCAGGGGTTTGAATGCCCCTAACTCCCTGGATTTTGAACAAGATGAAGGAGAGGAGATGAAGCACAGAGCAGGACTGGTCCCTGAGCATGCCAAGTGCAGGGATTTGGAGCAGATATCTGCTGAGCCAGTGAATCAGAAAGTGATTTGAAAACAAAGCAATACACAACCGATCAGGCGAGACAGCAAAATTCCCTGCAAATTGTTTGCAAAAACAAGTGGCCATCCACTGCAATCTTTCTGTCAGATTTGAAGGGAAACATCCACGTTGCGCATTCCTGTATAAGCGAGCTGAGGCTTCACAGGACTGCCTGCATCCCCCTGGATTGCACCCCATGCTGCTGGGAAAGGAGCTGCATGGATGCTCTTTCACATGGCACAGTATTCATGAAACTGGTGTGGCTGGCTAACGCATTTCCTTGCTGCTTCCTTCTCAGCCCTCTGGTTTGCAGGCTTCTGGACACCAGCGACCCATGAGGGCCATGAAAATCAGAGGCTGACCCTAGCTACACCCACCTTGGGCACCCCTGGGGAAGCCCTCCACGCTGCTGCGCCCCAGGATTGACCACAAAAGAAAAGGAAAGCTCTAGACCACGTGGGAACTCCCCCAGAGCCACAGCCAGCTTGTCTCACCACAGCAGCAAGAGGTGGGCAAGCAGCATGCTGCAGCATTCTCCCCCCTCCTCTCCAGCAGCTGTCCTTGAGGAGGGGTCGCTTATTGTGCCGAGCGGGCAGGGCTGTGGCAGGAGCAAGGCTTCTTACAGCCAGGGAGGGAGGGGGAGGGCAGCCTGGGGCAAGGGATGGCGTAGCTTCTCCCAGTCCTAAAGGAAAAACAGTTGAAAGCATGAAGGAGGAGAGGAGTAAGGACTGCTCAGGTCACAGGGTAACCACCAGCAACTGGGATGACTGTGCCCAGTCCCAGTAGCCAGTATGGAAGGACTCAGCTGTGGAGGACTGACACTTGCTCCAGGATGAGGCAGCAAAGCCAGACCCAAGGAAGCCAGGCCACTCCTGCAGTGAGTGGCCCCTCCTTGACCTAGGGACCTCTTGGGCTGTCACCTAGAGGCAATACCTGATCCATGCCTAGGACCTAAAAGGCCAGCAGGCTGGGAAACAAAGCAGCCAGAAAGTCAGAAGGCTGGTGCCTTGACAAAATGCCAGGCAAGCCATGTCTCCAGACACCAGCATCGCCCCAAGCCTTCTCCCAGGGGGGACACTGGGCTACTAAGCCCAAAAGCCAGCAGCCCTGACACCACGGGCAGCAGCTGTGCCTGGGGCTCCCAAGCTGGCCAGGAGGAGAAGCCATTCTCCCTGGCTGCCGTTCAACAAGCCATGCCTCCAGCTCACTCCCAGGAGCTCAGCCTGCAGTAAAGCCACCAGGCACAGGGTGCCAGTGGCTGCCACCTCCGCAGGCAGGCAGAGGATCGCAGATGCCCAGGGCAGAGCTGCTTTGGACTCAGCCCAAGCAGAGCAGCCAGTAGGCTGCAACACACAGGGCATGTGTGCACCGGTGCCAGGGTGATGGAGACCATCATGCTGCTGGCCTGGCATCCTTCACAGCACCCACATAAACCCTTCCAAACAGCGTGTGAAAGGCAGGTCTGCCACTGGGATGGAGCGCTGCAAGCAGGGAGCTTGGCTGGCTGGGTCACATGGCTCACCTGGCACTGGGGTGAGCTGGGAGTGCTCCCCCGCAGAGGGAGTTTGACAGAAATTAAGAAGCAAAACCCGCCTAAAGGACTGGAATAGGGAGGGACACAAACGGTGTGTCTCTGAACTCCATCAGGCACAGACACCTGTGCAAGACAACAGCACTGACATAAACACAGGCAGAAACCAACACCAGACAGATGATACTCCAGAGCTGGGGACACCTTGTCAGAGTAAGAGATGACAGCAACTGAGGGCTCTTGCCATAAATAAAATGATGAAAGATGAGGCACAAACCAGCCCTACATCCCCCAGGAGACCCTAGGAAAAGGCCAAGCCCCCAGAGCAGGACATGCACACACAATTCCTGCAGTCCCTGCTCCCTCCCCATGATTCCCCCCAACATGGCACACAAGCAAGGCAAATCGCAAATCTGCTCCCAGGCAAGGAAGCAAATTTTAATGCTACCTCTGTCAATAATGCAACCAGATCCATAGTTCAAAAGGAGCTTGCTAATTAAAAGCTAGTGAGCTTTAAATAATTCATCTCCTTAACTTGGATTGATTGGAGAGTTTAATGGTTAGAGTCTTGAAACAATATTAACCAGCCTCCTCAAGGCCCAGGTAGCCGGTGACTTTTCCAAGTAAATCTTACCTCCTTGCAAACGTTAACGCTCACAACTCACAGTGGATGAAAGGCTGGGAGGCAGAGGGAAAACCTGACCGCTGGTCTCCAAGAGGTGATCCAACACCCCGCAGAGAAACAAGACTGGCAAGAGTGATGGAGCCCTGAATTACAGCCCTGCTTACAGCCCAGTAAATCTGAACTCCTGCCCATACCACAGCCTACTGCTGGCCTAGCTCTGCGCCTCCAAGCGTTAAGCAGCAGGCAGATATATGGTGTCAGCGTCCTGGGCCAGGTTTCCCTCCTCATACCACTTTCATCCCCGCTGCAGAGGAGCTAGGGGAAACATGGAGCTCTGCCACTGCGCATAGTAGTCTCAGTTGTTTATCTTGGAGCAGACTGTGGGATCATGAAACTCATCACACATGTGAGCAAATGGGATGATGACTCAGTTCTCCAGCTGGTACCAAGCATCTTAGTTCTGCAGTAGGTCTCCAGCCAGCTCCTGAGGCTGCGCTGCCTGGTAGGGCCTCCTTTCCAAGGACAAATGCAGCAGCCAGAGCAGACAGAGGACTGGTCCAACAGGGAGAGCATCCCACCCAGCCTGGGGACTCCTGCCCTGCACTCCAGGCACAGCACAAGTCCTGGTACTGCCCACATCCACCCCCAGCCCAAGCACTGCCAGAGTGGCTGCCCAGGGGAGCAGTTCCCCAGCCAGAGGGACAGGCAGGTGTGCCAGGGGTGGAGAGCTCATCCACGTACCCATCCTGCCCTGACACATCTTCGTCCCTTCTACCAGCTGGAAACCCTGCAGCCCTTTGTCTGGCTCTCAGCACCCCAGCCTAGACAAGCTCTCAGAGCCAAGGCATCTCCTGTATGCCCGGAGCAGCAGCCACGGGGACAGGAAGGGTGCAGCATGGTGTCACTCACCTATCCCGCTGTGAGGCCTCCCTATGTGCTGTAGGTTCAGTCCTTTGTTCATGTCTAAGAGCCCGTTCTTTGGCCAACTCCCCATGGCAAAGCTGTACGCCTGGAAGAGAGAAGCAGAGGGTCAGACGGGTGCACAGCCCATGTGCAGACATGTTTTATATTTGCCCAGGCCTGGCTGCTCCCACGGCCAGCATTGAGTCTGTGTTTGCTATGTTCAGTGCAGCCCCATGCATCACCCTCATAGCAGCTCTCCTGGAGCCACCCGAACAAAGCGCCCTCACCCTGGCCTGCCACCCCTGATGCTCCTCAGAGAAAAGCTGTCCGGGGCCTCTGGTGGTGTCCTGAATAGGTGACAATCTCACAAGGTTTACTGGGTACTGTGGCAGATTGGCATCACTCAAGACCACCTTCACCACACTGGGGCAAGCTGGGGGCTGTGAGCTTGTCACATATGTCCCTGGGTTGCTCCAACACTGTGCCCCCATTGCTGCCTCACCAAGGATGAGGTCAGAAGCAGGAGTCAGGGGGGCTTGGAAAGGGGTGCCCACATCCAGGCAGTCCCCTTCCCTCCCTGGCAAGCATAGCCCTCCCAGCCTCCCCTTCCCTTTCCATCCCCAGACCCCAGCTGTGTCAGGGCTCTCCATCGCTGGGAGAAACACTACTGGAAGCCAGCACTGCTCACCCCACTGCACAGAGCCCACAGCCTGGCCGGCGGGAGCCTGCTCCATCCCAGCTGCATCCCCTGGCAAGGCTTCCACCAGGAATGAGGCAGCCAGGAGCCTGAGCAGCACAAAACCCCACCGGACAATGCACACATGAAAGCAGCCAGGACTCTGTGTCACACTCATGGCTGTAATTACAGCCTGACAGCCACGTATCTTCTTCATCTTGAGGAATTAAGCTCAGCGCCTCATTGTGAGCAGTAAGAAGGGTGCGTGGGCTTAGCGTCGCTCATGCTGGTGCTATCTCTGCTGCCGTGAGGGCCATTGTCCCCACATGAGATCAGGTCAATCCAGCAGCCCCTATCTCCCTCCTGCAGCGGGGATCATCGCTAACCACGGCCACAGCCACAGCACAGCAGGGCACCACCGACACCCTCCGCAGGCTGCGGACGCTGGGTGGGGGGGATGCTCTGCAAGTGCGAGCAGGGCTGAACTGGGCAAGTGGAGCTGAGCGGTGCGCCCCGCAGCCCACCACCCACCTGCCTGCCACTGGGCCCTGCTGCCAGTCCCTCTGGCCACTGCTACCTGCTGCTCTGCCCAGCACGGGCAGGGCCAGTCCCCATGTAGCCCCTGCCGCTGCAGCCCCCCCCCCCCCCCCCAGGAGCTACAGGGCTTGAGGGAGTTAATTTGTTACTGGCCTACGTAACCATTCATGCTGCTTTGTTACTCCTGCCTTAGCAAAACAGAGGGCTCTGCAGATAATTAATAGACAGCATTGCTAATCCTGTTGGGAGATGATTAGCAATTAAAACTCCTAATTAAGTCTGTGCATAATTCACTGAAATTACACTTTGTGTACACAACGGGGAGGTTTCCTTTGCCTTCAACAAACATGCTCTGGCATCTTCATTGCCACGGCTGGGATGCAGGCTGGCTAGCCGCAGCACAGTGGGGAGCTGGGGTCTGTGGTCAGGATGGGACCCTGCCACCCACCTGCCGGGTGGCTCGGGGTGACGGCTGCAGTGGCTCCCCATGCGGCTCCCTCTCCTGGGCTCTGTCCCAAAGAGCAAGCCCAGGCACACTGCAGGAAGGTCCCCACGCTCAGCACCAGTGGGTCCAGGCCCAGGGTTGCCAGCAGTGGGGGGATATCCCTTGGGAAGGGGTGTCCCTGCATGCTTCCCGGGAGGACACACAGGCTGTCCCTGCATAGGGACAAGGAAGGCTCTGAGCTACCATATCACAGGCTGCCTTCCCAGCCCAGACACATCCCTTGGACTCTGGCCAGGAGCAACTGAGGGAGCACAGCAGAAGGCTGGCAGGATCCTGGGAAAGCCACCGCGACAGCTCTGGAAAGGCCCTGCAGCAGGGTGCTAGTGCCAAGCCCAGCCTGCCTCCCCAGGCTCCGCGGCAGCAGCATCAGCAGGGAGCCAGTGGCACGTGCCCTGGCCCCAGGATCAGCCCCAGGATCGGCCCTGGGCCCATCCCTGCCTCGAGTTTTGCTTTCCTAATCAAGGTCATTCGGTACAGCCACAATACCTGAGCAAACTAGCTAAGCAGCCGGGGTGGAAGTTGGCCTGACCACTGAAGGTCAAGTGTGCACTTATGCATATTCAAAGCTGCCTGCAGGATCGATCGGGTTTTAATTGTTTTTCCTGGGGTTTTGGAAGGAAGTGCCAGGGGCATTGATCAGTCCCAGATGAGGCCGTCCACACTTCAGGGCTGGCAGGGACCATCACTTTGCTGCAGGCAGCGGAAAATGTGGGCAGAGATGAAGGCAAGCCAGGGGAGAGGTCAGCCAGCCCCAGCCAGGAGGAGGAGCCATTGCTGGGCTGTGTTGGAAAATAAAGTTTTTTAATTAAAATTGGCAATTCTGAGCCGCCTGCCGGCAGCAGCCACACAATCAAGAGCGAGGAGCTTTGCTCTTTAATATTTAAAGACAACGTTTAATCTTTAAACAGGAAAGTTCTTCTTCTGACTGTTAAAGCGAGGCAGAAAGTGCCGGAGGCTCCCTGACACGGGGCTCCCCAGCCTGCTAGGGTGGCCATGGCCACCGGCTAGTCACTGGCTCCGCGCAGCCTCCGGGACACCGGTGTCACCCGCAGCCGCTCTCCCGCCAGCCCGTGCCAGCCCCGCGCAGCTGCCGGCGGCACGCATACCCCTGCCCCTTCAGCACTTATCCCCTACGGCGAACTGTGAGAAAGCCTGAGATGCCTCTGGTTCGTTCGCAAGCCAAAGGATTTAAAAAATGCCATGAAACCCTTTTTGCGAGGAAATCACACTAATTTGTCTCTCCCTTCGGTTCAGTCCTGGTGTTGCAGGGAGTGGGTTGCTCCCTTCTAGGTCAGACACTGAAGCAGGGCCAGGACCGTGTGGCATTTGATTTTCACCTTTATCTTTATAAATAAAAAATTCAGGTACCTTTTAAAAAAGCTATTTTTAAATAGTTTTGGTCAAAATTCTGATTTAGAGACAAACTCAATGCCTCTGATCTGCTAAAAACCACCCGAACGATGTTTGCAGAATAATTTTCAAGCAGCTTGAACACAATTATTATTTTCATTCATACCAGCTCCTAGAAAGGTCTTCCCTTTTTCCTGATTTTGTTTGTAATTCTATGAAGGCTACGTTTACCTCCCTGCCAATGCTGCTCTGAAGTCAGATGATTATTAATTATATTTATTTACTTATACAATCCCATAGGCATACGCAGCAGTTCACAGACAAATACCACCCTGGGTCCCTGATGTAGGGATCTCGAATCAAAGGTAAGCAGATACTCCTGTGATAAATGTGAGCTAACAGCACTAGGTGAGGAACGTACTGTGTTTCCATGCACAGAGCCAGCACCACGGATAATTCACACCTTGTTAAAAGTACCAGTGTGGGGACGTAGGTCCTTAGGTAACCCATACCTCACCTAACCGGCAGAAAATCCAAAAATCATTAGTAGGAACAAGACACGGGGTAGAGCAGCCTGGGGCATAGAGATGCTGCCTGCAAAGAATTGCAGCACCTGGGGCTGGCTTTATAGGGGTCTGAAACCATCCTCCTGTAGCACTGGGTCACAAACCTTCCTGGTGGCCATGACGCATCTGCCTCAGTTTGCAAAAAGCCTGAAACAAGAGCTCCACGGCCCATTCCTGGTAGTGCTGTGGGACAAGAACGGTCCTCTGCACTGGGACAGGAGCGCACGGAGGGCATGCCAGTGAGGCTGGGCAGTGCCATGGCGCTGCTTGCAGAGGGAAGAATACAGGATTTGCCCAATTTGGCAGCGACTTTGCCCCACCTGCCTTTGCTGCAATCCCAGTGCAAACCAGCAATGCTGGGGCTGGCAGCACCAACACAGCCATGTCCTGATGTCCCACTCCCTGGAGCTTGTTTGGGCTACACACCATGGTTTATAAGCTGCACAGCTGCAGCAAAGACATTCCAGGGGGTCAGAAAATTCTCAGAACTGGAACTTGTCAAGCTGATGTATTGATCTAAGTGGACTGAATAATGCTCCATCATTTATTTATGGGGAAGTGCCCGGCACACTTCACAAAAACTGGTGTTTGGCAGTCACATTAAGGCAAGATTTAACATCCTGCATCATGCAAACAGGGCACCTGTGCAGAGGTCAGGATGCTCACTTACATGGGGAGCCCCACAAATCCTTCCCACAGGCACAGGGATGGACAGGGCGGGTCCTCATGGAGCTGCCAGAACTCTGCTAGGGCAACGTGCTGATGCTGACAGAGCCAGCCATGTCCCTTCTGTAGGTGTTGATGCTGGGACCTGCTTGGCCAGCCCCCAGCCTGTCTGACCTCCACTAAAGCTGCCAGTGGCCCACTGCTCTGGGTGCTTTAGCTGAAGCGCAGGAGGGAAGCAAGGCTCTGGGCTTTGCGATGGCATGAGCAAGCTCACAAACCACAGCAGCAAGAACTGCCAGGACCAGCACAGAGCCTCCTCATGCCCAGCCCAGCCCGGCAACCCTGTCATTTTTCATGTCCCACCCAGAGGTTTTATCTGTTTCACCCTCCAATTGTAATTTTTATATTAATACAGGAACTTTTGGGCAGGGAGTTAATACTCCCTTTTGGAAAAAGTCCTCCTAGGAGCAAAGGAGCTCTGCGGTTTGAGAAGATGCTGAAGAGTGGGTACTAAGGAATAAAAAAAGTGGTGTTTTTTGCTGAAAGTTTCTATTAAGAATTCAAAAAAATTTTTTAAATAGATAGAAAGCATCCATAAGATCTCCCCAGCTGCCCTTGGCTTGGGCAAGCAGCAAGCACCAGCTGTGTTCTCCCAGGATCAGGCTGGGCGCAGCAGTCTGCCGATCGGAGCTGACCCCCCTGACGTTTCCACAATGGAGAAAATGACAACGACAGCAAAAGTGTCTTCCTCCTCTTGTCATATCACTGTGCACCGCGTCTGCCCAAAATAAGAATTTCCTTCTGACTCTCCTCATTCCACTGCTGCCATGATGAGATGTCAAGGTTTTATATTACTTCGTAGGGTGGGAAGAAAAAAAGAGGTCATGTCTACAACTAAGTGGGCTTTCAAACACAGCTTAGAATGTTTTCAGTGCCACCCAGTAACTGTAAGGTTCTGGGGCTGGGGGTGTCTTGGAGGCCATCCCTGAAAAGCACCCAGGACACTGGGGACTCCAAGGTGGTCTCCTGACACCCCATTTTAATTGCATGTCACTTCAGGGATGAGGTGGACATTTCTAGCTGGGATTTCTTGCCACGCAAACTTACTGGCACAACAAGGCAAATTTAACACCACTGAGGGCCTGACCCCACCACCAAATCATTTGGTAGCAAGGCTGCTGGATCGGGGCTGAACACCATTAAAGAAGAGGCAGGTAATGAATAAGCAGCTTGTCAAGCCCCAGCTGACAACGGCAGAGCTCCTCTGCCGCAGGGAAGGTGCCGAGGGAAGCTGCTCCGGTAGGATGGCGGCACGGAGCCTGGGATGGCTCAGCCCCGGCAGCACCGGAGCCTGCTACCCTCGCTGCCTGTCGAGAGACAGGAGCTAAACCCAGGTGTAACGGAGCTAAACCCAGGTGTAACGTGTCCCTTTTAAGCAGTTTAGTCAGAAGTGCTGCCACATTCACAGCTTTTCAAGTATTTTTAAATCACTTACAAAAGCAGGATTAAACGATCAGGAATTCCATTTAATAGGACAAATAAAGAAATAACAATCTACTCCATCAGCCCTGCGAAAGGCAGGTTTGATTTAACGAAAAAAAAAAAAAGTAGTATAAAAGAGGGAGAGAAAAAAGGAAAGGGAGGTGGAAAAAAAAAAGGATAATGTGTGTTTACTCAAGCAAAGAAAAAAATATTTAAGTGATGTAGGGGAGAAGATTGCGGTAACTAGTGAAGAATAACATCGTCTGCTTTGCTGTCAAATCACACAAGAATTTCAGTAATAGATTCTCATTCTGACACTCAATTCAATTCGAAGGTGATCCTGCTTTATCCCAACACATCAAATATTAAACACTCGTATTAGCCAGGGTGCCGTCGCCTTTCCCGGCTTAGACGCGGCAGGAAGCTTTTCCCCCTACTTTCTCTCACTCGCTATAATATTCTCAATGTTATCTAAACATGCCTTCATACACTGGGGTTCCTTATCAATCCCATTTGGGGAGGGGGGGGCCTGTACTTAAAATGGTATTAGTTTGGGGGGCTTTTATTATTATTATTTCCAAAGCTTTTCAATTTTGTGTGGAAAAAGCTTAGAAAAAAAAGGCGGAGGGAGGGGAGGCAGCGAGAGAGGGAGAGGGAGCGCGGGAGCGAGAGAAAGTATAAGAAAGGGAAAAGCAGCCAGCAGCTCTTGTTTGACTGATGCCTTTCAACAAGGGCAGTCTAGCTTGTCAAAGCCCGGGCTCGAGATGAATTGGCATATCTATTCAGCCTGCCTCTGGATGTCATGCAATACAGTTTCATATTCCCAGATAAGGCATGATAAGCAATTGCTGCCCTGACACCAACTCCATCCATCCCTGCCTTTCTGTCCACGTGTATTACAGATCTCTGCTGTGCTGCTAATAAGAGGCATTTAATTTTTACAAACACAGTGGCAAGAGAGGCCTCCGGACTGACCAGTACAGCATTTATACCATTCATGTTTAATTACTTTTTTCCAGTGCACCAAGCTCCCCGAACACTCCTGAGTGGCACTGGGTGCACGAAAACAACTTCTGCCCCATGTGGCACCTGCTGAAGCCTTGGATTAAACATCTCTGCTAATAATTAAGGGGTGGGGGTGACAAGAGTGGAGAGTGTTTGTCCTCTGCCAAATAAATCTGCGGTGCCACCGAGCAGGAGGCGGTCTGGCTGGGGTTTGGACATGGCAGGACACAGAAGGTGGGAGTGGTGCCCTTTCCCAGGGAATGTCCCTTTCCAGAGCACAAACCCTCCGAGAGCTGTTGGGGGAAGGAGAAGGGCTGACACACCGAATATAGGATCACCACGATGGGTCTGGCCCCAGTTAGGCAGAAGCTGGTGCTGCCCTTGGAAATTTCTGCCGTTGCAAGCACCATGCAGTGGGAGGACGAGATCTGGACACAATCCTCCCATGTTGCTGAAGAGGTGCTGGGACCCTTCCTGGTGCTCTGCCCTCTTCATACAATGGCACTCAAAGGTTTTTCAGACAACAGTGCCATACAGCCAGCTTCCCCCATGTCCCGGATGAGCGGGGAGCCCTTCGCACACAAGCCACCTTGCCAGCCCAGCCTGGCCCTGCCGAGCAACCTTTGGCAAGCCCAGCTGGTGTCCACATCACTCCATTTGCAAAGCTGGTCATTAAAACAGCCACATATTTATGCCTCACGTCAGGCAGTAAATTAAACAAAAAGATGAACGCTCTGTTTTTGGAAAGGTGAGTGCTGGGCACACAGGAGCTGTCTGGCTCTGCCCACCTTTGGGAAGTGTTTTACAGAGGTGAGGTGCCCCCAGTCCATGATGGGAAGGGGACAGATCAAACTTAAAGGAAGGCAGCAAGGTGTCAGATAAGATGCGGAGAATGCAGCATAATTGTATGTGTTTTCTCCTTATTAAAATAAGCAGCCCATGCCATCAGACCTCTGTCCATAGGAGCACTGCAAAAGGGAAACTGAGGCATGCAATGCCTGGCCCTCCTTCCCACCCAGACACACACCTGAGCATCCTCAGCTTGCCCATGTCCTGGCAATACCCCAACTCAGCCAAAGTCATGCAAATTCACTGTCAAAACTCCTCTTAACTTCAGAAGGGGCAGGATGGACTCTGAAGCCACCAACAGCCTCTCTCCAGGGTGCATGTGGACGCTGTGGCCCTGCTGGGCAGCAGGGAGGTGGCCCTGCTGCTGTGCAGGATTAGCTCGTGCCCTGGCTTAGACCGCAATAGAAACACACCAGCGTGCCTGACTCCGGAGTGTCAAAGTGCCAAGCGGTTTAGGCTTCACATTTCCCTGTGTTTGAACAAGAACAGTTTCTGCCTTGCTCCCAGGCTAGGGATTATCCTGGATAAAATGTTCTCGACTGCTGTGTGCTCTGCAGCTGGCGACACACTAGGTTAATGCCATGGAGACCTGGGTCAAAGCCCTGGGTTTGGTCACAAGCAAAACAAAGCTACAGGTCTGGGTCCCTGGAGGGCTGGGAAATAGAGCTGGGGTGTGCACAGCCAGTGCTGGCCCAGGAGAGGGGACAAGCAGAGCCATAAGCCACCAGGAAAGCAGCTCAAGGACGGAGGCTGCTGGCAGGACCCAGGGGTGGGGGGGGGTGTCTGAGGGCAGGGTCAGGCGGCCAAGCAGAGCATTGCAGCAGGAACCCAGGGGCTGCTGTGGAGACAAGAGGCTGGAGGCACACGTGCCCAGCACCTTTCCCGGTCTGGGACAAGTGGCCCTGCCCTTGAGCTGCAGGTCATGTCTGTTTGAACAGGGCTGCCTTCTCACAGTGTCCCGGAGTTTCTGGCTGCACTGCAGGGCGACCGAGACCCAGGCTGGGTTACGTGGATGTATGCAATCAGCTCCCAGCGCTGAGGTACACAGGCAGCTCCCAATTAGCACCTGAAAGGCAGAGACACACACCACATGGCAGACAGCTACCAGGGAGTACCTACACGAGGCTGATTTACCCCTCCAGCCTTGGGAAGGATGGGCTCACGTCCCATGGTGCTATCTCCCCGGTGCTGCCCCAGCCCCTGTAGAGCCAATTCAAGCAGGAAAGCAGGGCTAAGCCTTTCCCCACCACAGCACTGTGGCTGGCAGAGCGAGAAAGCTGGGTACGACACCAAGGAAAACCTGCAAACATACTTCAAGGATAATTCACGCAGCCACGGTTGCCTCTCCACACAGACAAGAATGGACTAGTGTGATTCTGGCTGCTCCTGGGGAAACTGGGGGTTCAGTGGGAAGGGGAAGATGCCTCCAACAATTCTGGAAAGCAGGCAAATGTTGGCACTACCCCAAAATCAGACCCACCATCAGCCCCTGCACACGTGAGGACAGAAAAGGGCAGGATGGGGCCCCAGCAGACGTGCCATGCTGCAGAGCCAAGCCATGAGGGCAGCAGCGAGGCGGGCAGGTCTCACCCTCCTTGGATTTAGCTGGAGATTAACAACCACCAAAGACAGCTCAGTTTTGCTGTACTACATGAGGGTGGGTAACCGTATACACCAGTCGCCCCCTTTTCTCTTTCCAGGGCCACAAACGATGGCTGCGATGCTCAGACATGCACCACAGTCCCCAGACATGCACCCCTTTAATCTAACCTCACGCCTTTCCCAAGAAAAGCTGGCACTGGGCTTGCTGTCAAAACCCTCAAGCCCTTTCAAAGGGGGTATTTTCCCCCCTCGATTTCTATTTTTACACAAGCACACAGTCGCCTCTCCCTCGCTCGCTGTTTAATTTCCGTGTGAGAGGGAAGCAGGTGCCCGTGCTCCCGTGAGCTCTCCCTTCTCTAGGTTTTTTTTCCCTTCTTGGATCCTGCCCCATTAGTTTAGTGCCCAGCCATCTGCGACGTCTCCTGTAATGCTGTCCCCCTTGTGTACCAGGGAGCTTTTCCATTAGTGCCTTTAATATTCTGACACCTTAGCACAGGCTGCTATTACATTCAAACACTGATCGCCCTGTGAAATTACATCGCAGGGCTTGCTAAAATGGAATTGTGTATAATCAGGCTCCTCCATGCACTGTCAGTCCCATCACAAATACAACGTAAAGCAGGCTTATGGATGGGCTTAGCAGCTGCTACAAGTGTATTTTTTTTTAATAGATGAAGTATCCCTTATTTAAAGCATTTCCTTAAGAAAAAAAAAACACCCAACAGTGAAAGACAAATCAACAGCTGCTGCACTATGTTAACCATACCACTGGTCTCTTAAAAACATGTTATTTACTAAGGTAGCTATCTGTTTATCTATAACTATATCAAACAGAGAAGGAGGGTGAGATAAAGATAGTTAAACAGACAGCTGAGGAGATATCTGCCACTGGGAAATAATAGCTAAATAAAAAGTACCATTATTTACTCCAGAGAGGGGAGGAGGGAGAGCCAGCGCTTTCCTCCCAGTGCCGCATCACCAGTAGCACAGGGCACGGAGCTGCTGCGGGAGCCTCCGGCTAACACGGGCAGCCCGTGCCAGCTTACACGTGCCCCAGCTCACCTGGCTCCAGCCTGCTCACCTCCCCACCACCCCGTCAGATAAATCTGGGAGGAAAAAACAGCTCAGGACCTAAGTTCCACACCTCTCTGGGGAGGCTGTGATGCAGGGAAGGTGAGAGAGGGCAGCGGAGCCGTGCTGCTGCTGGGGGCTGGCTTGGTGGGGCAGACCCCACCTCCACGCAGGCTGAGAGTGGCTCAAATTAAGGCAAAATTGGCCACAGCAGAGGGTCTGGGTGGTTTCTGTGTGGGTAGCACACAAGGGACCAACTCCCCAGCTCTTTTTTTTTCAATTCCAGCTAAGGAAGTGATGGTTTAGGACAAAGGTATTTCAGGGGGATGCAGGAAGTGGCAGGGACACAGGTGATGTGTCAGAGAAATGAGCTCCTGAGCTCCCCGGCTCTGAGTTCAAAATGCTGCCTCTCACCATGCCCTAAAGGTTATTCTGTCTGTCTGCTGTGAACTGTGATGGCACATCCGCACATCACCTGAAGGGAGATTTCCAGAGGCGCTGTGACCCTTCTGCTATCTCCTCCGAGAAGCCTCTGCAGGAATGATGAGATTGTAGCTCATTTCCACACACCTTGAAAGAGCTGGGCTGGATCAAATGTGCTGGAAGCAGAAGCAGCACATCCCTGGGACTCATCCTTACCTCCTAGCAAGAAGCACACTCTTGCTGTAACGGGCTAGGAAACTACGTCCACCCTACTGAAACATTGCCTAATGATGCTATGACACTGCCTTTCATCCTAAACCAGGATGGAAAAGCCAAAATACTGTCTTGTTTCACTGTGTGGCAACAGTTCTGCTTGGGAACCACAAAATAAAACCCAGTGCAGAACTGCTGCCCTTTGGAAAGGAGCAATCTATTCCTGTGTGAAACACTGATGTGACATTTTGACTCCATTTTTTCCACTGCAAAACAAAGCCATTTGTCCAGAGCAGACACTCCACTCCTTTGCAGCACACAGGGCATGTCTCAGCACACGGTGCTCTGGACATTTTTGGAAGGGACACATCTAGTGATGGTTCAGCCACTGTTGCACAAACATGCCAGACAGGGAGGATAGGATCATGGAGGACAGAAACCCATGGGCAGGTTACCAAGAGAAAAGTGTAGCGCTGGTGCTGTACAACTGCATGTCCATTCACACTGCAGGGGTGAGACAAGGCAACTTAACCCTCTGCTTTTCACTACCTGGCATTGTCAAGGTTTGGTGCTTGCAAGGTGGCAGCAAGGGAGGGGTGCTGGGTGACCAGCAGCTTCAACATCTCAGTTTCATAATCGGTTCCTAAAAACCATGCCCTGGAGGATGGGAAAGAAATCAGAGAGTGATCCTGCAGGACCTTCTCACCACTCCTATGCACTTGCCTGCACATCCTGTCACATGTATCTTTCCCTCTGCTCACATCCTACAACTCCTTTCACACTCACGTCCACCATGCCTTCCTGGGACAGATACATGACCTTCTCCAAAACTCACCTCTGGCACAATGCAGAGAAACTGGCCCATGTAGGACAGGCCAGAGGGGCATGGAAACATATGCTTTGCTCCCTCTTACCTCCTCCTCCCAAAGAGCAGACTCTCAGGAGCAAAACCCAATCTTTTGTATTTGGCACAGCACCAACCCAACAGAGCTGTCGGAGCCTCTGAGTGTTACCGCTCCGCAAGAACTGAATAAAACAGTTTCTCAGCATTCCCACAAGAAGCAAAGCCGCTGAGAGGAGAGGCAGCTGGAAGAGCAAGCGAAAGGCGAGAGAATACAATGCACGAGGCGTCAGGGAAAAGATCAATAAAGATTACAAGGGCAGCAGCCACGTCCTTTGCCCGTGATGGAGGCTCTCATGGCTGCAGTAAGGGAACACCAAGGAAAGTTAACAAGGCGCTGCTGCGCTGGTGCCTGGGGACGATACCTGTCTAATCAAAGGTAGAGTTTACACTGGATCATCTAAGCAGCAGCTCTTCCTCATGATTGTTGACTCAGGTCAGGGTTAAGACTGAGGAGGTTAAAGCGGAGGTGCCTCTAAGAGCTCTGATGGATGCAAACACCAGGCAAGCAGGCAACGTGTGCGGACACAGCCTACTGGGGCAGCAGGCAGCAGAAATGAGGCTCCCCAATTTTAATGGAAGAGCAAACAGAAGGAGATGGTCTGAGGGACTGGGCAGCGTGCCATGAAAGAATTGATTTGGAGAGAGGTCAGGAAAGCGGAGAATAAAGGGACTTGAGAGGAGGACATGGCGAGGTCCTGAGAAGAGGTTATTAAAGGAGGCACAGGGGTATGAACTGCAGCAGCTCCAGCCAGGCAGGAGGTGGGGGCAGAACCGGCCACCTGGACTGGGAAGGGGGGACCAACACTGCGTTATGATGCTGAGAAGGTGACAGAGGAGATCATGACATGGTTGACAGAAATTAAGGGGTTTGGGTCCCCAAGGCCTCAACTCATATCTCCCAGGGGAGCGAAAGGCACCTCCATGGCTCTTCAGTGTCACCAGGCTCACCGATCGCCAGCCAGGCTGGGGTTCCACAAGGACACAGGCAGTGACCACCCTCTCTTGCAGCCAGCCAGCCAGGGTCTCCTTACCAGGCAAGCTTGGAGACTCTCCGGGTATGGTTTTTAGCCATGCTTGCAGTTCTGCCCCCAGTAAGGCACTGGGGAGTGCTGTGACACCCAGCCACATGGATGCCCCTGTGCCCCACTCCCTGCAGGAGTCATCGTTACCTTGCTGCTGCCGAGGGCCAGATTCAGCAGCTCGGCTGGCCCTTCCCTGCCGATGCACTCGGGAAATGTTATTAGGGTTTGCCTAGTTGCTGCCTGCTGATGATACAAGACCTCAGGAGCAGGTCCCAGGAGCAAGTGCCCAACACAGTTATTACTGAGTGGGGTAGCAGAGGGATGGCGCCCATGCAGCCATGGTCGAAGGACAAAGCCTTGAGGTCATGTACCACTCATCCCACCCCTCTCAGCATCCTTCAGCTTTCCCATGAACCAATCCTTAACCTAAATCCTTAACCTCACCTCTGGCTACAGCTGGTGGAAACAAGAAGACCAAGTGAGAACAGATACCCCCAGAGGAGAGCTGGTCGGCAGCAGAGGGCTGGAGGGCTGAGCTGTGGTGAGGACGTTCGTGGGCTGTCTAGAAAGCACTTGGCTGTGGACTGCCTGGATTTCCCAGCCGCACAGCCATACCAGGCAGCCCGCCCGCTGCCTCCTGCCAACGTGCCAGCAAAGAGCGAGCGGCCGGGAGGGAACAAGGTGTCCCAATTAGCTCTCTCCACTGATCTAATTAGATCTCCGCAGGGAGGACTGGAGCTGGAGAAACGACATGGCTGCCTCCTTGACCAGACACTCAACCTTTCCCGCCTGCAGCATTTTATTTTTCAGATTTTTCACTTGCAGTACCTTTTTTGTTCGGCTCAGCAGAACCTGCCCTGCCTTGAGTCCTGCTGCAGGTCCTCACCAGCAAAGAGCAATTACGTGTGTACACAAACAGGTGTTCAGCAACTGCGCACAGCATCCATGCTCTCTGCTCCTGTGTCGGGGAACAGCTGCCAGGGTTGCAAATCAGAGGTGTAAGGAGAGGGACACGGGGCACCAGGAGGCAGAGCTGATCTGGACGACATGGCAGAGCGCGCCAGGTCCCTCTTACTCCCCCCGCAAACGACAGCAAGCCGTGTGAGCGTGCCTGCCCTCCCCGCTGCCGCCCCGCACCACCCCAGAGAGCTGGCAAACAAGCTTCAAACCAGCCCGCTCCTTGTAATCGGAGTCAGTCAGTGTGTGTGTTACGCTTGAGTTGATGGCTGGTGTTAAATTCAATGCCTTGAGTATTGATTTCCTCGCGCATCCCGGACTTTGTTAAAGGGTTAGCCGTGAACTGAGATCAAAGGGAGGTTAACTCGTTTCTCATAAGTGGTAAAGCAGACCTCTAGCAAAACCGGGCGCTGGGCTTCCTCCACAGAGGATGCTCCGTGCATGTTGTTAGCTACCCTGGTTGCCTCGAAAGCCAGATAAAGCCGCAAAGCTGCCTCAAAGCAGGAAGAAGAAATGCTACCGACAACTTCCCATGGACCCCTAAGCTATTATGAGTGCACACCGGGGACAGGCAGCATGGGCCAGCACACTCCTCCTCCCCAACCCATCCCTGCACCACGGGGAGCTGCTCTCCTCACTTGGCCACAGGAAAAAGGGGGGCAGCCAGTCTCTGACAGCTGCACTCCAAAGAGGCTGCTCCTGAGGGGCTCAAAAGAGGGAGAGAGCCCTCCCCAGGAAGACTAGGGCATCCTAGAGCTGCGGGTAGGAGAGGACGCCTTCACTTGATCCAACACTGCCATCAGCACTGTTTCACCCTGTGTGGCACCTGTTTAAATGCTCCATTTTACTTTACTTGGCTGTCCCTACCCCACACAAAGTAATTTTGGCACTGACAGCACCAAGACCAGCAGGTTTTGCCAAGGCAGTAAGAGTTAAGTGCACAAATAACATGACACTAACAGGGTTCTGGCTTTACCTTTGTAATTTTTAAAGGATGGAGGCAGGGAAAGAGGTGTAGAAGACAATCTGGAATTGTTATCACTAGTATTAATGAATGCCCAGAGGCATCGAGCAAGAAGCATCCATTTCAGATGAACATCTGTCAACAATAAGAGGTAAAATTTCAGAAGTAGCTAAGGTACTTCAGAGCCTAGATTGCACCAGCTTCCTGGGAGGCTTAAGCACCCAAGTTATTTCTAACAGGACCCCTGGCCCCCAAGTCATCTGGGCACCAATGCTATTTCACAACCCCTCTCCTCTACCCTAAGGACTACTTACAGCACAGTCTAGCTTTCCAGCAGCCACACTGCTCTTCAGTCAGATTCATTTGGTTTCAATGGCACTGTATCTTCCATCCTGGAATGACACCATGACTAGCACCCACTTCTGCCATGAGCCAGGCAGCTTCAGCTGCAGAAAATACAGCACACCGCCCCTCCACCCCTAAAAAAAACCCAACAAAAGCAACCCAGCAATGCCGGTGGTATAATTCCCCGTTCTACTGGTAGGGAAGAGGGCCCCATCACAGTCCAACTTGGGGGTGAAACCCTCAGTGGAAGCTTTGGTCTAGAGCACCTATAGTCATGTTTGACTAGGAGGTCCTCCCTAAGGTGCTATAGGCACTCCCTCACCCCTTCTCCCCTCTCCCAAACTCCTGCCACCCAGCACTTCCCAAGCAGCTGATTTGTTTTTAAGTGAAAGGTTTATACCAAAGTGCTTAGGGAATATCTGCTCAGTGCCCAGCATACCAAGTGCTGAAGATTTCACTTAAACTCTCAGCATCTGTGTATCTCAACTAAATTAAGCTATTTGCTATAAAAGAGCACAATGACAGTAATGGAATAATAACAGCATTAATAAAACACAACAATCCTCGAGTAAGAAGCGGACACATCAGCTAGCTTCAACCAAGAGAAGAAGGCTATTTTAAAATCACACACAAAAGCCATCTGGGGGTGGAGAAAACCAACAACAGCTCTGAAACTCAGAGGTCAGACTGAAATTATGTTTTTAGCCTCAAAAGAAAGATGCTTGCCAGAGCCTTCCCAGCCAGAGCGCTCCCACGCTGGTTGGAAATGAATTTCCACAGCTCCCAGCAAAACAAGGACTTACAATGTACAAGCTGGCTCTGCAAAAGAGGGGTGGGAGCACTCCCAAGAGCGAGGACGCTGAATCAAAAGCCTAAAGTAGAAATGACCCCTCCAACAGCAGAAAGGTTTGTAACCCAGCTCCTGCAACAGACGCATTGGAGCAGGGGGTGATGCTGCACCAAATGTGTGAATGCCGAGCTAGTGATGCAGGGCCAGGTGCTGGCGCATCATTATGCAAACATCCAGATGTCTCAAGCTCACCATGCTGCCATTCCCCTTGTGGCTGGAAAAGTCGCCTTCACTCCATCCACAAATTCTTTCTTTGTTTTGGATGAGAATGAGGTTAAACACAGCACCTTCATTTTCAAAGTCACCTACACCCCATCTTGCAGGGATAAAATAACCCTGGGGACCTGCAGTAGGGCTGGGGACAGGTCCTAATCACAGCTCTCAAGAGGCCACATCCCCTCACCGGCCCCTTTACAGGGCCTTACAGAGGACCAGACTTAGTACTTGGTGACAATCAGAGCAATTAATGCACATTAAGCGTGTCATGCTGTATGTCTGAGGTCTTGCCACAGTCCCACCCTGCCCAGGCAACACCCCAAACTACCACTTGCCTTGGGGGGGACTGCGAGGGTAGGTGACAGTTGTTTCCCGGGAAGGGGAGCAGATGGAGGAAAAGGAGACCTCCATGTTCACCAGCAGCTTCTTGTTCACCACCATGTTACGAAGGACCAGTAGCAGCTTTGTGCCAGCAGCCAGTAGGGTCTTTGTGCTTCTCTTGCTGGCACATTCCTCCAGTCCAAGCCTTGCCCCAACCCCACGGGCAGAGAGAGCAGAGTCCCTCCCCTGCCCGGCTCCGGTTCAGCTGGCTGCCTCTGCAGAGGGTACATGATAGCTGCTCCTCTCCTCGCCCCAGCTGCCCAGAGCCCACGTAGAGATCTTCCTGAGGATAACGTGGCAGTGACAGATGTCACCTCTTCTCACTAACATGGAAGGAAACACAACCCAGGTCGCAGTCCTGCGGGCAAGCCCACCACTGCCTACTGGCCCCTGCAGCACAGCCCAAGCCAAACACGGCTGAGCGAACCCCGACTCCAAAACAGGCAGAACTAGGCAGAAGGTGGGGAGCAGCTGGCTGGCTTTCCCACAGCACAACAGGTACCATCTTCAGGTCCACTTGCCTTTTAAAAAGGGGCCAAGAGGGGCTGGCAGGTCAGTGGTATAGTGTCCATAGTGCCCAAGCTCATGTGCTGCAAGACAGCTGGAAGGCTTCTGGGTACAGGTCCATAACACAAGTCCTCCTGCTCATCCCCTGAGCAGAGTTACAAGCTGGCTGACCTACCTCCTCCAGCTGATCGACAAGACAGCTCTCCTGACTTGCACCCTTCTAAATTCCTACGGAGAAAAAGCCAAAGCAGTGGTTGCCCCAGACTTGAACAGGCTGCAAGTTTCTTTGTTTTCATTACTATTGCCAACCCTGAAGCCTTTTTTTTTTTTTTTAAGCCATTTCTGCTCTGCCCCTCCAAAAGGTGCTGCTGTGATTGAATGAAACACGACCCCAGGCTCCAATAAGTGTATTTCAATTACATCTGTCACCATGTAACAACGTAATGATATATCATGTGATATTAAATCCATGGTAATCATATCAGCGATTTTTTTAATAGTACACTAATCACATTATTACATCTCAATAATTAACAACAGAAGGCCTAAAAAACCTGGATACAAAGCAGAAAGCTCAGAGGGTCCCCAGCTCCTGCCCAGGAGAGGCCCAGAGGAGAGCAGGATGGCCAGGCATTGCCACGCAGGCATGGCATGACAAGGGGCAATGGCACAGGAGTTTGGCACTGGCAGTGTTGTGCAGAGCAGCCAGGTCAGACCAGATTCTTCCCCAGTCCCAGACTAAAGGACAAGTGAGTATTTTGGAGCAGGGAGGAAGCACTTGGTAAATCCCATCTTGCCTAGCATTGCTCCCTTCTCCTCTGCTGCTCCTGCACTGCCACTTTTCCTCCAGCAAACCAACCGCCTGGCTCTGGCAAGTGCTTTGCAAAGGTGCCATCCTGCTGCAGACAAGCGCTGCTGCTGCCCCACTGCAGCAGGAAGGACGGTGTCTTGAAAAGGAAGGATCAATCTTACCAACATGTCCTTACCAGGCTGCTAGAAGAATGACATTATTTTCCTTCTTCCCTTGCACCAGCTACAGAAGAAGCTAAGAGAGCATCCCATCTCACAGAGCCACTGCGAGGCTTGTAGTCACTGTAATCTTTGCAGCAAAACAAATCTGTCAGCTTAAAACTGAAAACTGGTGAGAACCCTTTGGAGGGTCAGGGGTCCTCTGGTTGCTGCCTCCACCCCAAGCTCTTGCCCACATGCCTGGAGCAAACAGGCTGGACCCCAAAGCACTGACTGACATACACATCCCCCTGTGTGGAAGGGAGTTAGACAGTTTTGTGTAAGCAGGCTACTCCCCTCAGCTCCCAGCTGTATTTTACTCCTTGCAGGATGAGGAGAAGATGGGCACAGGCGGCAGGGAGCCATGGGCGGCACCAGGCTGGCGCAGAGTGCCGGAGTGTGGGGAGTCCTGTGCTGCACTGTCCCCGGCTGTGACAGAGCTTTCTTCCAGTTGCAGCCTGGTCAATCTAACAGTTTCCACATCACAAACTGATCTGAAGAGAGCCTCATTACCTGCCTTAAAGTTCCAGCCAAGCACTTAGCTCTTAAAGACAGGATTTAAGAAATATTTGACTGATCATTTCTCTCCTCATTTAGTTTGGCTGCTCTGAACCAATTCAACCTGTGAAGTTGAAATAGTGAGAATGGGAAGAAATGTGTGTGCAGGCAGTCACACCACACACTGCACACAATGTGTTCCAGCTCCCCTACCAGCTCTTCCCAAAGGGCCAGATCCTGGCTCACCCTGATCTGCACAGCCTCTCCTGTGCCAGGAAAGCCCATGAGGCATTTGCCAACACCAAAGAGGAGCCACCTCTTCCCTCCCCTTGTGCAACAGACATTTGGGGGAATCACTACCTCCCTGGACGCATGGAAGTGCCAAGTACAGCATCCCAGACCTGAAAACAAGGGATGGAGAGAGGGATGAGCCAGCCAAGGACTGACAGCACCACCATCGCCACATCTTCAACGGACCCAGGACAGGACATTCCTGTGCCTATCATGTCCTTGCATGTCTTTCTCCTCTCCAGCTTTCCACTTTCCAGCTCCGCTGTTCCCACAGCTGTATCATACAGCAAAGGTGCTGCCTGCCACACTCTCGCATGCCCAGCAGGGCCCTGCTCCCTCGCCCTGAGGACCAGAGCCTGCGCAGGGGCCATGGGTGGGCTTCATGAAGAGGCTCCTATGGCCAAACAGGAGTTGCAGCAGCAAGCAAAGACATGCTGCTAGTTATTTAGGGGTGATCCTGCCAAGGGGCAGGCAGGACAGATGGCGGGATGCCTTGCTGCCCAAGGTAGTGCAGTTGGACTTTCTCTCCTTCCCCCATCCCTTCTTTTCCTTTTTTTTTCTTCTTTCTTTTAATTTTGTCTTGGAAGCCACGATCCTTTAAAGATGTGCACGTCTCATTAGCTCTACCTTGACAATCATTACCGCTCCTGCAAAGGCAGGAGGAGAGCTCAGACCGAGCGCGGGGGAGTCCATTACCCTGTAGTTAAAGGGACATTGACAACTCTGGGCTGCCTGTGGTCTGACTCCCCCTTCAAAGCAGGGTTCTTCCCGCACACTGCTGTTCCCCCTCCTCTGCCAAGCAGTAACTCCCTGCTCAACTCAGGCAAGAGGCAAACTTTGGTGGTGGCGGGTGGTCCTGCACCCACCAGCAGATACTTGGTGCTCCCCTGGATGGGCTGTAGGGCCAAGCCCATACCCACAGCCCCTGGTATGAGGGGCACTGAAGCACCCAAACCTTTCCAACATGCTGCATACACATGGCCTTCACACAGCCACATCTCACTTCAGCAAATGCATGCTCCTGGGCTGGACCACAAGACCCAAACCTAGCCATGACAGGAAGCAGTGAGGCCAAAATATCCACAGCAAAAGCCATACCACAGGCTGGGATAAGGATCCCCATGAAGGGGCAGGCACAGTCCCCATGTGTTAATCCCTGGTGGCATCACCGCAACAGGGCAGGGAGCTCTGTGCTCATGAACCAGCTTCAAAGTGCAACGGATCCTACACCTGTGAGTCTGCCCCTAGCTTTTCTGGCTCTGTAGGGTGCAACATGGACCACCACACACCCAAAGGTGGGGGTGAGGAAGGGTTCAAGTGGGTGAGCATGCAGTGGGGTGATGCCAGGAAAGGACCCTACTCACTAAAGATACTGGTCCAGACAGTCCTCCTTTGCCCATAGCTGGGGACTGTTGCTCTGCCTGGCTGACCCCAGAGTCTTCTTTGCCCACCCCCCCCGAAGCTTGATAACAGGGGACCTGGCTCACGTTATGCAAGGGCAGGACCCCTCAATCAGGAGATTTCAGGGCAAAGATCCCAAAGCAACTTTTGATTAAATACCTCCTGCCTTCTCCCAGCCCCACAGGGCTTTGAAGCCTGGTGCAATCCTCGGGAGGCAAATGCAGAAGGGTGCAGCCCTACAGAGATGATCCTGCTTCTTTGTGCCTTACAGGACGGGAGCTCTGCTGCAGCCATGCTAACTCCGTGCTGCTCTCTGCAAAGCCACAGCAGGAGACAATAATGCATGGCCATGGCTCCTAGCCGTACTCCAAGGAAGGATCCTACCTCCACACAAGGCTGTCCAAGAACTTGACAGGACTCCGTTTGAAAAAGATGTTGAAAGAAATGATCTCTTTAAGTGTAATGGGAGATATTTGTCTCTGATTTACCCTTGGCTTTTTGCTCTGGTTCAGGTAGGAGCGGTGTGGGATGGCTGGCAGATCTGAGAGCATGGCACGCCCCAGCGGGCAAAGCGAGCAGTGCGGAGGAAGGCGCGAGTCAGTTTGGAGTGCTCCCCATTTATCAAACTCACGCAGCCCGCCAGCAGAGCGAGTCTTTCCATCATTACAGCTCTCAAAATCCGATTCATACCACTAATCCTGCCTTCATTCTCCCAGATTAATAACATCTCTTTCAACCTTCACAGTGTGATAAATAGACAAAGAGAGAACAAAAGGAGAAACAGAAGTGAGAGAAAGAGCCAGAGCAACTCCACATAATAAAGAGAACCAAGAAAGGGGAAAGGAAAAAAAAAGGGAAAAGAAAAGGGAAAGAAAGGAGCCAGCACACTTGACTCTGCCATTTACTTTAGCAGATTCTCCCCAAGAGCTCCCTGCAATCTTTAAAGAATGTAAAGCATCGCTCAAAGGAAAGGCTTGTTAGCAACCCTGACCAGCCCAGGTTTGCTGGAAATCTTTTCACTTCCAGCCTCCACTGAGGTCAGCACTGAATGAGTTTGTTGGTTTCTCGTCCTGCTCCTCCCCAGACTCCTGCAGAGGCAAAGCCTCCAGCACACACTCGCCCTCTCCTTTACTTGCACCAGCTTCTCGGGGAACAGGGGGTCCTGGCCGGTGCCTGCTCCAGGGGTGCTGCAGGAGCTCAGCGAGCCCAAGACGCTGGCAGAGCAGCAGCGGGGCTGGCACAGCAAGGGCTGTCCCAGAAGCCAAGACCCTGTGTCGAGATTGAGATGGGGATGAAGACCAAAACCATGATGGCAACAGAACAGATGTGGGGCACCCCTAGGGCCAGAGCAAAGGAGAAGCCTGCGCAGACACAGCAGTACTGCAGACGGGGGTGTCACAAGCCCTGGCTCCCTGCACCGCTGCTGTTTCCTGCCCTGCTCCTTGGCAGGGAGCTCCCATCTCTGCCCATGTTCCACAGCCCAGACCTGCATTTGGGCCACCTGAATTCTGCTGGCAATCCTGCAGGCTGAAGCACCCCTGTATGCTCATGGAGCTCTGCTGTGCCTGCTCCAAGCAAGGGGGTGGCAGCCACAGGCACCACCACCCCCAGCACTCCTCTGTTCTGGTTCACTTGGAAACAACTGAGCCCCAGGGAAAGCTGATCCTACATCCCAGGACCCCAGAAAGCCAACCCCTCTGGCCCCAGGTTGCATGGACAGAGATGTTTAGCCATTTCCCACCCACAGCCTTCACCAGAGCTGTGCCATTCAGCTTCTTCACTCTGCCACGCTGGACTGAACACTCCATGCAATCTCCAAGTTATTTTAATAATTAAATGTTTACTGGCACATTTTTCCCATACTGCTTCTAGACTTGATTTTCTTTCCAGCAAGTGACTTCACTCATTGGAAGACCACAGCATCTTTCCATAGGATGCACATTTGCAAAACGGTTCCCCTGCTCCCCCCACAGTGAGCCCACCCCTTGTAGCCCATCCCCATGGACTCCTGGCAGGGGCTGTGCAGCACACCAAATAACACCACACCAAGCCCAGATGAACGGTGCTGGCAGATTGCTGGATTTCTGGCCAGGATGGTGCTCTATTATGGCTCTGCATTTACAGCCTCCGTGCAGAGGCTGGGCTAGGTTGTTTTTTTTCCCCTGTCTTCTTTTACACTGTTCCATATTACTCCAGGCTTTGAAGTACAGAGAAAAGCAACACTCAATGTGCCTTTTTTTTTTTTTTTTAAAGCTACCTTTATCATAGCAAATCTTTTCCTTCTCTGCTGTGTCGCTGGAGATAGATATCAAGCAAAAAGAAAGTCTCCTCTTCTAACAATGGATTTCCCTTCCCTTCTGAACTTCAAATAGAAAACTCTTATCTACAGCCACAGTTGACCAGAAGAAGAAAAGAAAAGAAAACAGACATATGAACTGAACCTGGGCTCTCTTTCTATTCACTCTAAAGGCTGTGCTGGGTTCTTCATGCAGAGATGCTCTGAACATGTTTATAGCACATATTTACTCACTTCACTGGCTATCCCCCACCATGGAAACCTACCTTTCCTCCAGAACAACTCTCCTCTGCTCCATGTACCCTCTGCAATCTTTTCTTTGCTTAGCAAGCTCCATGCACCTGGGCCATTCAGCACAGCAAAGCTGGGGACAGCGCAAGAGCTCTTCAAACTCAGCTTAAAGTAAAAGCAGCAATGCCCCTGGCTCACATAAAACATCACTTCTGTATAGTGCAAATTCTTTAAATGACAGGACGGATTACAGGTTACACCTTGCTGGCCATACTTGCACAAGATGCCTTGCACACCCTTGGCTGAGACCAGGCTGCTTCAGCCGTCCATGACCTACGCACTTGCACACCCTGTGCAGCACCCGTGTGCCACTGCTGGTGCCAGCCAACTCCTCTGTGTGTTTTAAGATCTCCCTTTGAACCATCTTTTTGCCTTTGATGGAGCTGCTCCAAGGAGAAATGTACAGAACCATGAAACTTCTTTCTTCCCCACTTCAGCCCCTGGGTGCAGCCCTCTCCTGCCCTGGCTTTCCTCCCCTCCAGCTGTCTGATCTCTGGAGAGGCACCACCAGGTCCCAGTTGGGTTGAACACCCACCTCCTGGGACTCACTGAGGTCCAGCTGCTGCCAAACCATCCTTGCTCCCTGCACAGCCAACAGAAATTAAAATGTGAGCACTGTACTTCACAGGTAGCATTTCTCCCAAAGTCAGGGTGCCAGGCCCAACACACACAGAGCAAGAAACCCAAGGAGGCAGGCACTACTGCCTTCCCCACCGCCCAGCAGGTCCTGCTGGGTGACATGTGCTTCTCAAACCATTCTCATGTGCAGCCTTGACAGACATGGTCACACAAGCCTCAGGGAACCTGGCCCCACAGCCCCTGCGCATCTGGCCACAGCCACAGAACTCCTGTTCCTCCTTACCCACTCAAACCCAGCTCGGGTTCACGCAAAAATTTATTCACAGGAGGCTGCTATACAGACAAACTGTCCTCCCCACCACACATGGCACCATGGGCTCCCCCGGCAAAGCTGGACACAGCTACTGCCATCTGTTGTCCCCCAGCCTGTGAGGACCAGAGTCAAAGAGACTCGCTGCTGGAACTGGAGCCTGAGTCCCAGATCAGTCAGGGCAGAGAGGGCTGGAAACTTTCCAGACCATTTTCCATCACAAATAAGAAATTTCCTTCATCAAAAGCCAAATCTCATTCTCATTGGGAAAATCTGGAGCTCCTGACCAAAGGGAGGATGAAGTCTCACCTGAGGCATGGCCAGGAGTCCTCTGCAGTCATGTGTGGGGACAAGGTGCAAGTCTGAGCTGTGCCTCATTCAGACCAGAGACAGTTTTGGTACCTCTACCTGGGTTGAAAGCAGCCCTCAACCAGGAGAGCCCAGCCCGCAGCCCCAGCTGTCCTGCAGGCTCTCCTGCAGTCCCTCACTGAGCTTTCCAAGCAGCATCACCATTCCCTTCACGTTAAATTCCACAAAAGCCCCCAGTGCTCTTCTCTCAGGGCAGTCTGGGTGTTGCCGAGGGCTCCTCCCTGTGGAGCTGCAATGGGAAGATCCATCAGACAAAGCACCTTCTCTTCAAGCTGTCTGATGACAGATGTTCAGCCAACGGTGCGGTGGGATTGGCGGAGCACCGCAGAAGCGCTTTATAATTCCTGCTCCTCTCCTCCTTCCTCAGCGTCTCCCAGGAGAGACACAATGATGGACGGTGACATAACTGACTGTTCCCAATCAAGGTAATGTAAGTAATGACAGCTGACGTGATTCCTGGAACGTGCAGGCGCTGCTGGCCCGTGTGCCTTGCCTACCATGGGCAGCACTGCCAGAGCTCGTGGAGGGAGAGGAGACCGGAGAATGGAGGTCTGGCTGGGGGACAGGGGAGGACGAGTCCCTGGACACAGAGCCTGTCTCCAAACCAGCTACAAATAACTCATTACATCAGCCTGCACACTGAGCAGAAGCCAAGGGGAGGTGGGTAGCACCTATCTCGTGGAGGAAACCCCTACTGGGCTGTGCACAAGACCTGCCCCACATCTGGACATTACTACACCTCTCTCTAGTGTCACCTGGGACTGTAGTACCCCTAGTCCTTAGAAGGTGCTTTGCTGGGGTCTTGCCTGGCCCCTCAAGGTTTGGCAAGGCTGTTCCTGCTCCGGCCCTGCCCCTGCTCCCCCCCATCATCAGTGACTATCTGAAAATAGGAGCATTAAGTCAGTAACCTGGAGCTCACCTCCCCATGCAGCTGGCAGGCAGGCAGCACCAAATCATGTGAACCCAAGGCAAGGGGGTGCAGCAGCCCTAGATTGCACACATCGGGGTACAGAGACGCACGGAGGGAAAGTACTGTGCAAGCTCATAGCCGCAGTACTCTTCCAGAGCCTCAAAATTAGTAAGCAAATTTAACATGCAGAGAAGCGACCGATTAATAACCCAGCACTGACTTAAGAAGACCTTGAATAATACATAGTGCTTGTACATGGAAGGGGAAAAAGTCAAGTCCATCTACTTGTCAAGTGTATTTGCCTCCCAAGCACCAACACTCGACAAGATACCTCCCTGCCAGCCAGCCGCTGGCTTTAAGCAGCTCTTCAGAAATGCCTTCTGCTAAGATGAATAGCAAAACTTTGCGCCAAGTTAGACTGGCATTTGGACAGGTCAGAGTATGGTGGTGTTTTAAATGTAATTAGCACTATCTGTTAATAAAGTCCCTTTAAACCTGCCAAGCAGAAGATGACGCCGAGCGTTTGGAGCCCACAGTGATGAGCCGCAGATGCGCTGTGTTGGCTACGCTGATAGGTGAGAAAGAGGACCTTACCATGAGGCCACCCCCCGACCTTTCTGCACTCTGTCTGCACTGCAATCCTCCCAGCAGCTTGGCCGTGACACAGAAAAGTCTGACCCAAACAGACAAAAGATCGGCAGAAGCTCCGTTGCAGGCGCTGGGCTCCACTGCATGATGATGACAGCAGATGAAGCTATGAACGGATTATTCCCTTCCACAGCTTGATTCCAGATTCTGTTGTTCAGTGTTGGTTTTGGTGAGAGACACTGAGCAGTGGTATCAGCACCCCTGCATGGTGCTGTCTACTTTCCTAAATAATGATGACTGAAGAAAAACTGGCTCCCTTTTGGGAACATTCCAAACCAGAACTAGCAGAAAAATGATGTTTACCTTGACAAGAGCCACTGCTTTTGTATAGGGGCTACACACACAATGCCCATTGTGAAAGGGGTGGAGTGCTGCAGACCACCAGGGATTTGTATATCATCAATGAAATACTGTGAATCTCAAATGCTTTCATTATTGAGATGGGGAGAAAAACCAAACAGGACCTCAGGCAGAGGCTCCCAACAGCTGGTTGTTCTGACTCTTGTGGCTGAGCGACCCTCCTGTGCAGCCAGCCCACAAGGATGCTGCACGTATCTAATGCCTGCAAAACAATTCGGAAGTGAAAAGCCTTGCAAACAAGACTTGTGGCTGAAGCCCAGAAGCAGGAGAGATGAGACGTAATTTCTGTTCCAATCTCTGATATGGATTCACAGGAAAATCTTCCAACCACCCCATGTATCCCCACAATAACGTCTATTGAGCTTTATGAGCCTAAATTAATTCATGGCTTTAAAGAGCTTTAGCATCTACTGCCTAAGGAAGACCAAAAGACCATCACTACGCAAAACATGAGCGTATGACCCAAGTCAGAAGGCATGTAAAAAACAGCAGCCAGCCAGCCAGTGCAAAACACAAGGGAAAAAACTTGAGCAGGAAACAAGATTTGTTGTCTTCAGATGTAAATGAGTGCCAGCCAGCCGCAGAGCTCCAAAGACATACATTTTAGCGCAGAAAAGCATTTCTACAAAGGGAACCAAGGAAAAAAAGCGGTAAACAGGCTCAATTCTTAGAGTTTGATTTCCAGAGCAATAGGCACAGAAACTGAGCCCAAAGAAAAGATCTGTATTAGCAACCAAATCCAATCATTCTGATAATAAAGAAGAGACATCCGGACTGGTGCAGAACTATTTTCAGAGAGAAGTTTGTCTCCCCATCCCTTTCATACCCTGCAGTGGCTCAATGGAAGAATACTTAAGAAGTTGCAAGTTTGGTCATAATGTGTAAAAAGCCCCTGAAATGCGACATCATTTACTCTTCTGTGGTATTGCTCAGCAGAGCTAATAAATCTTGCATGAGCAGAGCTGATTCTAATTTTCTAATATGAAAAGGCATTTGGATTGAGAGAGAGGGGAAGATAAAAGTGATTGAATCTCCAATAGCCCAGCGTCAGTGACAAGAAACATCCTGTGATGGACCCCAAGGAAGAATGGCTCCCCCTCCTCCCTGAACCACAGGCACACTCACCCGCTCACACATCCAATTCTCCCTGCTTTCTGCTCGCCACGTCTCAGTCTCCCCTATTGACAGGACGTGGTTTTAAACACAGTTACACAAGTTATCATTTCTGCCTTTTGATCAATCTGAATTTTCAGGACAATTACCCTCTTAATCAATGATTGCTATCAGCAGCCCCTTGGATTCTTCACCAAGGCAATCGTGCCGCCGGGGCAGACGGTGTGTGCATATGCAATGAAGCTGTGGGGAGGCACAAGTCCATCTTCCCCTGACGTAGTCGTCGGCTAAAAGGGTGGAGAGCTGTGAAGGCCACTTCAAGGAACACCTGACGTAAAAAATAAGCGTACGGAATTAAAAGGGACGTTGTGTGAGGTATCTGTGGCACAGCCAGGCTGGAGGGACCAGGGACCTGCTGAAACTATCATTGAGTTGAAAAATAAGCCAACTAAACCAACAGATTTACCATCCACCGAAACCATATATTTAAGAGGCTATCTATAGCCAGCACTAACTGCTCCTAATGAGGCTAATAAAGTCCATTTCCAATTAGAGACTGAAACTACTAGAACAAGGATAGGTGGAGAGGCAGCTTTTAACAACCTCTAAAGATGTGGCATTTGGATTTGGGGTTTTCTGTATTGTTTTTTCCATCAGAAATTATTTAATATCACCAAAATGCCCCTAGCATTTACACACACAAAGCAAGCCTTCCGCCGCTCTTCCCTGGCAGGGTATGTGCTTCGGTAATTGATGTTTGCACAGAATCTCAGCTCTTGGAGGACACAGCTCCTCTGAGGCACCTCTCACCAAAACAGAAACATGGCCCCAGATATTTAAATGCCACAAGAAACTCCAAAGTAGCCAAAGCCCAATTGCAGGGGCCACAGGTTGTCTGGGGGATGAGCCTTAGCATCCCTGCAAGAGCACCACAGGCCGTTGGCAGGTTCATGCTGCTTGGCTTGCTTTTGGCATCGCAGATGAGGCAGGGTGAAGGAGCACATGGCTCCCACCCACACATTGCTCTGCATGGCTCCCTCAGCTACGTTATGGGCTTTCCCAGGGCACAGGACTCCTTGACACGTCATTCTGTCCAAAAAATAGCTCAGCCGGACCAAGGCACCATTGTGTCTTTCCAAACAGCTCCAGCAGGTTCAGTGGCTAAAACTTCTCCCAGGCTCAGAAAGCACCCCGCACCTCTCGGGCACTGCGTCAGCAGGAGGGAGCTTTGGGACCTGGATGGCAGCAGGGAAATGCTGCTGGAAAGCATCTGAGCTCCCGCAGGAGAAAAGCGGTGTGGTGGCAGTGTGGTGGCTTCACCATCTTGACCACCAGATCGGGCTGGCAGTAAGCAGCAGAGGCAGCGCCAGGTGAGGCTGGTGGGCCAGCTGCCTTCGCAGGCTGCTGGCTGGAGGAGCTCTCCGAAAGGCACAGTATTTCACTAGCTATTTTACATGGAGAATTGCCTATCAAAGATATCCCCACTGTGTACTCCAGAGCAATAAAAATAAAAAAACCCCACAAGAAGAATTCTTTAGGCGGGTAATGGGCATTTTATTCCTTTTTATGACACTAAACATAGGCAGCTGGCATAATTACACCACAATAAAGGCATAATGTGCACCTAGCAGAACAAACTCATACTTTTGATAATTAGGCAGAGCAAACACAGTCTGGGATTCAGTCACACAGCTTCACTGTCTCCCGGATCTGCTGGAGCCCCCATCCCCACAGCACATCAGCCCCATCCCCACAGCTGGATTTAGCTGGGCCCCATGGAGAAGACTGAGCAAGCAGAGCATCACCAGAGCTCTCCTGTACCGACATGAATGGCCATGCAGCTCTACCGTTTAGAGCAGACCAAGGGCAGGGTGCAAGGCAGGGAGGTGCAGGATCGGTCCATGTGCAGCTCCTGAGAGGCAGCTGGAGACAGAACGCAGCAGAGCACCAATGGAGGATGTCAGTCACCTCCTGATCAGCACTGACTGACCCCACAGGCAAGGCTGCAACAGAACCAACTCCATGTGGCCAAATCATACATGGTACAATAGCAAAGGGAGACCCAGAACACAGGACAGATGCAGAGACCTTTTGGGTTTGGCAGCTTCACTGAGGCCAGCTCCAGGAACTAAAAGGGCTGAACAGAGGCATGGAGACACCCCTCCACAGCAAGGACCTTGGCTGAATACAGTCGGTGGGACAATGTCCAGAGGGAAGTTGGCCCCTTTGCCAAAAGACAAGGACAGAAGGAAATGTCTCAGGGAGGCTGAAAGATCCTCACCTACAAAAAGGGCCAGCATGGACCCGCTGGAGGCTAGGAATTAGCTCTTTGAAGGCTTTGTGCTCCCATTAGTCCTGGTGGCCCTGCTAACCTGCTGACCTGCCTCATCCAAAACACACCAGCAGGCAGCAAGGGTGCTTCTCTGGCAGTTGCAGGCATCCACGTAGGACAGCTCTTCCCTAAGCAAGGAGCACAGCCAAAGCGGAGATCCTAAATGATCTCTAAAATATTAATAGCATCAATCAGAGCCAGGTTGACAGAGGTTACAACACTGGGGGAGTGCAGAGAGCAGGCTTTCCTGAAGCTGGCACAAGACCATATAGTAAATATCCAGAGTTTGTTTAAAAATGCATCTGTAGGATGCATGCAGGAGCAGCACTGGCAGAACGGTGCACTGAGGTTTCATCTCCACACCACTGAAACCCGCTGGGGATGTCAATCACTGCACACAGCAGAGACCAGCTCAGCTACTCTCTGTTCTATGTGGCTTAATGGAAGTTGGTGGCTTTAAGATATATTGAGTGCAGTGCAGAAAAGCTAGAGTACCTTGGCTCAAAAGAAAGGCGATGGAGGTGGAGCTAGTCCATCAGCCATGACTGAGACCTGCACATTCATCTGTGGATAGGATGCCCATAAAAACATTAAACATCATTATGAGCTTTTTCAACGTGACATTCAATGCAAGGAATGGAAGATGCATGTTGTCAGCAAATATAAGCATCTTGTCTCCATACCTACTGACACCCAGAAGGGCACTGCTGAAAACTTGATGAGTACTGAGCAAGCTTGGGAAGGCTGCAGTGCAGCAATCCAGACAATGGCTCCGGGACAGCCATTTGCTTAGGAGCTTTGATGGGAGCAACAGTCATAACAGAGCACCCAAGGAAAAGATGGTCCTGGTCTGTACGAGACAGTGCCCAGGGAACCGGGGAAACCATCCACTGAGAGATAGCCCCCGGCTGGGATCATGTTTTGGAGTGATCAAAGCTGCCCTCCCCAGTGGGCCACGAAACGGGAGACGTTTATGCCTAGACAAGGGCAAAAGATGGGGTGTTTCCTAAAAAAAAGCAGACTGCATCTGCAGACTTTCTAGCCAGTTCTTAGCAAGCCACTGTGATAGATCCAATCCACGGGCTGCAGGTAAACAGCTCAAGCAAGGAAACCTGTGAGTGGAAAGAGCAAAAGCCAGGATGCAGCCAGAAGCCAGCATGGGGGAAGGGCAGCAGAAGACTCTCAATCCCAACTATGAAATCAACTTGCTTCATAGCCTTGGGGTTCTGAGGGATTTAATTAATAATTTAATGAGTATGAAGCACTCTTAAGTTATTAATATACGAATTACACTACAGCATCTCCCAGTTCAGCATCTCTTACCCCTTTATACTGAGCCCATGAGAAGCAAAAGCCAAGCCACGGTATGCCTCCATGCAATGGGGCAGAGGCTGTGCACACCCACACTTTCCCAGCTGAGAAAGCAGTAGCAAAGGTCCCATCCCTTTCTGCAGGATAGTGCATCACACTCAGCACGGGGCACCAGGAACATTTCATACAAAAAAGGCTCTTTCCATTTACTGGCAAGCTGACCGCTACCATAAACCAGCCTGCTGTTGCTGGTGGATGTGGAAGGCAGTCACTCTCCCTCTTGTAGCCATGCTGGCTTGGTAGGACAATGACAACTGAACCAGTTAATGTTCTAATCCTCAAGGCTAGAAAATCTGATTAACCCCTCATCCCTCCCTGGAGAACTACACAGGTCCATTTTCATGTTCCTACATGGAGCTCCTGTCTTTTAAATGTAGAGAAAAGAGGACACAGCTCCTTTCCCAGGCACTAGGCAGCTGTGCTGGTACCCATGAAAAGCTCCAGCTGAAGGCCTGGGATGCAGAGATGCTCTGCACCTCGCCTGACCTACAGGACTCTGGGAAAGGCCATCTTTCCCACATTGCACCTTCGCCTCCCAGCACCTCCTGGCCTGGAATGCAGCACACGTTGCAGGATTATTGTAAAACATGCTCTGCCTCTAATCCCTTCTCCTCTTGCCTTGCTCTGGTATTGGCTGCAGGGAGCTGTGTCAGGCCCAGGGTCAGACTTGCCTCTTGCAATACAAGGGCACACAGGAGGCTCCAGTCTCTCCGGCTGACCGCAGAAAGCATGATACAAGGGAAAACATAGGCTGCACCACAGCGTCACATAAACAGGCACATAAGACTGGAGGTCCCCAGCTTCTGCCAGCAGCACCAGTGCCCCACAGGCACGGCTGTGCTCCTGCATGCAGGTGAAACGCCAGACCTGTGCCAGACAGACACCTGCTCACTGGGAGACTGAGAGCCTAATTCTGACCATTCTTATGGTTTCCCTGGTTTGCTCCCGGGCTGCCATGCCAAGGGTGTATTACAGGGCAAGTCTGGATGCAAGCGTGTGGCACATCAGCCATGCTGTCTGTGGTCATGCTGTACACACCGTTACACCCAGCTACAGCAAACACCCAGCTGACAGGTCCCAGTCACACCATGACCAGCCCTGCAGCAGCTCCCTGTCTGTCCAGGCCCTATGTGGGGACCATCAGGCCATACTCCACAGCCTGCATAACACTGACATTGTAGAAAGATTTCTTATTAAAAAAGCACAAGATGCTTAGATTTCAATGAGGGTTCTTTTGCTTGCTTTCAAATGCTCTTTCCAAAACTTTTTCTTTGGCACCTACAGCACACTGCCCCATGAACAAGCAGGACCAGGACAGCCAGTGTGGCTCCTTCCTCAAGCAAGCAACCTGCAAGCAGCAACCAGACTCATGGTGTAAGGGTCTGAGCAGTATGTTTAACCTCAGCAACAGCATGCACGCAGCCAGATGGGAACCAGGAGGCTCCTCAGTGCAGGGGACAGATGTTCAAATCCCCAGCAAGGGGAGCACAGGCACAGTGAAGTGCAGCCAAGCAATACGGCACTCAGCAGGAAGAGCAGCACGCAAGGTCTAAGCAGCCACCTCTGCCTTTTGCCTGCAGGTTATGGCAATGTGTATGTAAAAGAACTACAAATACCAACCTGACTCCAACCACCTGCACAGACAAGGATGCTTTTGGTAAAGCAACCATTGCAGGGTGCTCAGCAAACGGCTGCTTACAATTTCATCTAGAAGTAAAAGCTTTTGCGCTGGTTTAAAAAAAGCACAAAAGCCAAATTCTACTCTCTGCTTTGTCCAGTACCTGCAGGCTGCAGGAGGTCGAGTAAAATAATTGTGTTCCTCAGTTCCTCTTGACTCACCACCTTCCTGCCTTATCCAAGATCCCGCTCTACCACACAGTGCACCAGGAGCCCCTGGTCCTTGCTGGAGCCTGAAGGCACTACCAAATCATAAAGGCTGCTTTGGGATCTTCCCAATACAAACATACTGATCTGGCCAAGACAGCATCAGGAGAGAGGAGTAAAGACCGTACGCAGCACCCAAGGCAACCACCCCTTCTTTCCCAGCTCCAGTACTCCAAATTTCAGTGATGTGTCCCAGGGAAAGCACAGAGCCTGTGTCCAAGCGCAAGGGTGCAGGAAGTGTCACAGCAAACAGGGCAGGAAGGGAGGAGTGACGACTCACACTGTCTGCTTCAAGGTAGGACCAGCTCCACCCAAACCATCCCCACCACATTCTTCTGAATTGTGAAAATTTTAAGAGATGAAGGTCCCACATGCCTGCCCTCATCCGCAGAGACTTTACTGATCTCCTGGCAGCAGGTAATGACATGACCAAGAGCTGTCCACCACAACCACCAGAATAAACTTCTCCCTTCCTCCGAGCACCTTCATTCCTCTACAAATGATTTCTGCCTGGTCTTCTCTAAGCTGAACATCTCAGATCCCTCAGTCTTCCCCTGGAGGTGATGTTTTACAGCTCTCTGACCCTTCTTCTGTTTCCTTCTGGGCTTTCTCCACCTTTGCCAGGTCCTCCCTGAGTGCAGTATGCAAAACTGCTTTGTCCCAAAGGCTAAAACTAGGCTCCAAAACACCTTGCCGAGGAAGAGAGGAAAGATTTTAACATGCACCTAGTGCATTTTAATACGTATTAGCAAAAGAGAGTGTAGGAGAACCCCTGATGGTAAAAGAAGTTAACCCATGTACGAAATGCCATGAGATGGACAGATGCTAAAACACATGTAGGATGGCTATGGGAAGGAAGGACAGAAGGATGGAAGAAGTTCCAGGAAGGGCTTACTGTTAACAGGACCAAAATACTGATTTGTCCCTTTTGCACTGGAGTAGCTCTGAACGGCTTTCACATAACAGGACCTTGTCAGAGGTGGTCTTTACTCACTCAGCAGTCTAAACGGCAACGAGTGAGAAACAGGCTGCATATGCCCAGCCCACAGCCTTCTCCTTGGCATTAATTTGGCAGCAAGAAGGGTGCTTTTCCACAGAGGTGTGGACTTTATGGCCAAAAGGAATTAGTAAACTAATCTGCTATTTTGCAAGCCAGGAAACTTAGCTACTTTCTGGTGAACCAAGACCAAGAACTTATATTAAACCTCTGGGGATCACATCTTTCCTGTCTGCTCCCAAAACTCTTTGTATAGAAACTGCTCCTGTGCTTTTAGGATGCTCCACATGAAAAACTGCCCACAGAAAACTGCCCTTGTGCTTTTAGGATGCAATAAAAAAACAACCCCCAAAACAACCACCAAAAGCCAAAGGAGAGGGAAACACAAAACCATTTGATTTAGGCGAAGATGGACACTGCTTGTTTCTGCCCTCCTGGGATGGGCATGTATGTTATCGCTCAAGTCATCCAAAACCAGTGAAGCCTCCAGGCTGTATCTAGAGCCCCTCTCAGCTGTAGCAAGACCAGCTCCTGAGACTGCAAGAAAAGGAAATGAAATGTGAGGCTGGGATCATTACTTTGAAACTATAAGCTCGTGCCACTGAGCCAAAGCCTGTTATATCGACATGGGTTTGTGTCACCCCAGCAGCAGAGATCATTCTCCATCTCCGCTTGCTCAGCTCCCCTCCTCCCAGGACAGCTGTCAGCACAGTACTCTGCAATGCTCTGGGAAGTCTAGCTACAGAAAAACTCCCAATGCCTTGCCCAGCAGGTTAAAGTCATAGGGCTGAGCTACTGCAGAGTGAAAAGTACCCTGCTGACAGCTCCACCACTCTTGGAAGCTGCCAGCAAAGCACAAAGTGCCACTTGCAGAGGAGCAGACAGCAAAAACCCCAGGTTTCTTTCCCTGGGGCAGAGAGCCCAGAGTGGGGTGTTACTTCTTAAATGTTCCAGTATTTGAAAGGCATTGCATTTGCACCTCAGCTGTCACACAAGATGCTCCTACTCTGTGTCTCCAGCCACCAGCCTGGGCAGCAGCTCTGAGGGCGTGAGAAAACCTTGCCTGCCAGTGAGTCCCAGGCTGAGAAGGTGGAGGGCAGAGCCCTGAACAACTGCTGGCCAAGCAGCCTACACACCATGCCTCTGCTTCCTCTGTTTTATGTGAAAACTACCCTGATACCAGAACTAACAAAAATACCAGAACTAACCCTGATAGTTCCACTGGGCTATGTGAGCACCCTACTCTAGTACGTATTGCAAGCCCACTCACCTCGGTCCATCTGGTTATAACTTCCAGGGAAATTGAGGCAAAGAAGTCTGATGCATCAACCCATCCTGCATCGCCTTCTAATGAGTCCAGGAAGACGAAAGGCAAATGACTGCCAAGAACTTGCAGAGTCTCAACCTCTCTTCCCAGCACAAACCCCTTACATGTTGGTTTTCCTTGGAAGTGTGTTTTTACTCAGCACTCCTTGTTAAATAAGAATGGGAGGACAGGTCACTCTGCAGCAGGACAGAGAGGACTGCTCCTTTAAGGCTTCTCCTGGATGCCCTTTCCCTTTGAGATGACTATCCTCGACTCCCTCCTCATCTCCCTCCCTTTGATTTAAGAGTTCCTCTCCTGGCCCTGACAGTAAGGTATTTCTGTCCCACAGATTATAACTCACTCTGGGCTATTATTCAACTCCCAAGCCCTGGCCCTGCTGCATTTAGTCCAAACATAATATCCTTCATGCATATATTATCTGTCTCCCTATTATCTGGAATCATTTCGGAATTAAATTTCAGTCCTGCAATATTGGCTTGAAGAGCGGCTCGCTTTATGGGCTAGTCAAAGGTTAGAATACCAATCAAAATAACACTGCCGATGCAGAGAGACATTTTAATATTCCAAAACCCGGTAATTGTAAAAGGACATAATATTTTTTCCCTGATTACCCCAAAGGCAACACATGTTAACAAGGCGAGGGAGAGAGTGAAAGAAATTTCAGAGTTCAGACAGCTGCACGACAGATTTAAAGGAGAAGTGGTGGACGGCTGCCGCGCTCCAGCTCCCGCAGCAGGACGGCTCCCCTGCCCGTGCCAGCGGTGCCGCGCTCCCCGAGATGCTGGCGCCTCCAGCCCCAGCCTCGTGGCAGTCACGTCACCTGCGTTCCCCCAAGTCAGGAGCCTTTGAGGGTGCTCTCACCACAAGGGAACGGAGCAGCCAGAGCGACACCGAGACAGACGGTCGAAGATTGTCACGGCAGAAGAAACCGCCGCGATCGGCTGGCCTGACCTGCGCAGGCCACGAGGCTGCCCCAAATTAATTCCCGTTCGAACCAGAGATGATCATTTTAGGAAAAAACCTTCCCTCCTGAGCTGGAGAACCCACCACAGCCCTCGGTAAGTTGTTCCAATGGTTAATTACCCTCACTAAAAATCTGCACCTGAATTACCTCGCTTTGGCTTCCAGGCACTGGAACTGCTTATGCTTTTGTCTGCTAGACTGGAGGAGCCTCTCGCCACATTTTGGCTCCCTCTTTAGATACTTAGGGACTAGAGCCAAGTCTCCCTTACCCCTCTGCAGTACCCTAAATGGCTCCCATGGATTTTACTGCACGGTGACTGTTCCCATGGGTCTCGCAGTTCTCGTCCAGTCATCAAGCTTCCACAATTCTTTCTGTTGCAGAGATAGGACTCTGCATGCTGTACCGGTCAAACCAGTCCCAAAGAAAGAGATGATCCAGCTCCTCTGCTCCTACTCACCATTCCCTGTTTACAGATCCAACTGCAGCCACCTCCTAGATGCAGTATCTGCACACTTTATCGAAAATGATTTTTTATGTTTTCTTTCAGGGCATTGATAAAAGTGTTAAATACAAGAGGTCTGAGAAATAGATCCCTGTGGGACCCCACTAGGAAGACATGCACTCCATGATGATTATCCATTTACAATTAAATGCTAGGAGCTGTCAGTTTGCTCGTTCTTAATCAATGTAATGTGTGCCATGTTGATTTTGTATCACTCTTGTTTCTTAATCAAAATGTCATAAGGTACCAAGTCAAATGCCTTCCAGAAGTATATTACATTGACATGGTTACCTTTATCAACCAAACATGCAGTCTCATAAAAAAATATCAAGTTAGTTTGAAAAAGATCTAGTTTCCATAAATCCACATTGATTGGCATTATATTACCCTCCTTTCATTCTTTATTAATCAACTATGATATCTGGCTTTTCATTACTTTGCCCAGAATTAATGTCAAGCTGATAGGGCTATAATTACTTCATCGGTCATCCCATTTGCCCTTCTAAATTACTGGTACAACATTAGCTTTCTTCCAGTCCTCTAGAACTTCCCTCATGTTCAAAGACTTATTAACAGTCCAGGGCTTCTCAGCTAGCTCTTTAAGACTTGTGTACACCAGCTATGCAAAATGCCAACCAAAAGCCACCACTTAACTTTATCAGAAAATTGTGTTGCAACAGCAAACCTCTTGCTCAGTGACACAGCATCCTCTGCCTTTCTGTAAATACAGAGCAGCAGCATTTTGCTTTTGCAAGCAATTCCATCCATTTCCTTCCAACTATGTACCAATGCCATTGCACTGACACTTTTCTTTCCTAATCTCCATAGAAAAGACTCTCTTCCTCCCCTTAGCCCTGGCACTGTGCTTCTCCTTGTGCTTCCTTTCACAGCCTCTCCCATTCCTGCCTTTCCAAAGCCAAGAGCTCTGCAGCCAGGGGCAAGTAGCCCAGGAAAGCACAGTTCCCGCTGAAGGAAGGCATGACAGGGTCTCAGAGCACTCACCCATGCTGCAAACCAGCAAAGCACTGAGCACCATAGGTATATAAGAAGCTCCTCCCTGTTAAATGGGAACATCTATTCATGTGCTTGATGCTTGGGCCATGCAGCACTCTGCCTCTTCTAACCTTACTAGGTATTTTATATTCCCTATAGCCAGTAACTCAATAAACAGGCAATTGATAACCATCACAGTAAGCCCTCAAGAAGCTAGACCTCACGAAAGCAACTTCCAGGCATACGGACCAAAAAATAAACCATTTCTCAGTTGCATCCATTTCAATGTTCCTCATCTAAAGTGCTTAAGACACTTCAGCACCAAGTGCCTGAGAAGCACCCAGAGCTCCTCCTCCCACCCAAAGGCAGAAGGAATTGTTAATTCAGAGGAGAGACAAAAAGCTGTTAGCAAATCTTTGTTTGCTTAAGATGTGTTTATTTCTAGTTGCCAAATATTAACAAAAACATCCTATTACATGCTTCCTCTGTCAGATTTCACAATGTGAATAGGAAACCTTAAAACATTTGTGCATGTGTATTAACAGTTTGCTTCCAACTATGAGTATCTACAGATCAATAAAGGCTGGCTGGGAAAAGGCCAGCTCTGCACACAGCCATGGCAACCCCAGCATGGTCATGCTGTGCTCCCCAAGACCCTGTCAGCTCTGTTTTGTGATGCCTAGAGAATGAAAGTTGCATTCCTCCACACACATCATGCAACCTTTGCCTTTCATAAAGCCTTCCCGACTTCAGGAGGATGTCAAACTAGGACCAGATTTCTGTCATTTCTACAGCAACCACTATTCCTGTATCTAAAGACGTGCTGCCCTCTGTGAACAGAAATCAAAGATGTTCAGACATGCCAGGACAACTGTCCTGAGAAAGGGGCAGCTCTGTCTTTTTTAAAAAAATAAATAAAATATAATTTGCAAAACAAGGAATAAATCAATCCCTCAGTGTATACATAAAACATTCCTTATCTTCTAAACGCATAACATCCAGAGAAGAAATAGAAGATCAGGATAGTGTATACAGTATTAAAAATAGCTTTCACAACCCAGTTCTAGAGTCACAGAGCCCACAAGTGCCTTTGTGGCAGCCCTCTGACAAGACAGGCTGTTCTGGAAGAGACACAATTAAGCAAGACTATGGCAGAGGTCTCAAGTCAAGAATAACACAAGGGAGAAGAACCAGAAACACCTATTTGTTCTTTCACACAATGCAAGACCTAGGTCCAAGAAAACAATCTGACAGTATGCTTAAAAGAAACAAAAGGACTTGCATCTTCACACAACACATAAATAAAGAGCATAATTAAATAGCAAAACTCATTGCTGCAGGATGCTGTAAAACTGAAAGCATGAACGGATTCAGACAAGGATATGCAAGTTTCTGATAGACAGACATGGTAAAAACAGTGGGTGCTAGACACAGTGGTCTGGAGGCAGTTGCCAGCCTCAACCCTTGAAAGACAGTTGCTGGGAACCAGAGAAAGCTGACTTGAACCATGCTTTCCTTGCTGCACCTGCAAGCATCAGCAGATCTAGGTCAGACCTTCGGTCTGGCCATTTTGACACTCTCATCATCCTTCCAATGTTTTTCTTGGACGAGCCAGTTGTAAGAAAATCTAGCTTCACCTCCTTTCTTCCACCTCTTCCCTCCATCAAACCACTCTCCCATCTGTGACGCCCTCCCAGCCCGGTGGTGCTGGATACTCCTGCTGCCCGCTGGGTTTCCCATTCGCAGGCTCCCAGCCGCCCTGTGATCACAGGCACTGTGCCCTCAGCCTAACACAGCGCTGGCTCCATCCCCGTGGGGTGAGGATCTATCACGGGACCGACCATGCTGCCAACGCAAGTAGGACCTGGAACGATAAACCACAGAGGCTCCCGAAAGAGCAAAGCAAGCATGGATGAGAGCCAACTCTTGTGTTAGAATAAGCACTAATGAATTTATCCAGGCTACCTGAGGATAGTCTTGGGGCAGCAGCTCGGTTGTAGCTTGCTAGCTGCAGCAGCTTTCCTTTTTGCATAAATCTTGACCCACGGCCTCCTGCTTTCTTACTCCACTGGTGCCCCTCACTCCTGACACAAAGTGATCTCTGCTGTTTCCATCCTGAGCATCCAGCTCCCAGCGATGTAGCTCCCGTTCTGCACCTCTAACTCACAGGGCCTCTGTGGCTTGACATGATGGGTACATAAGGAGAACTGGCAGATGGGATGGTGGCTTTCTGTCAAGATGGTTTAGGGGGATACCTCAAATGCTGCAGCATTCAAAGAAGCCTCCTCTGCTTTCTGCTGCCCTCCCACAAGGCTGAGCTAATGGAAGTGAAGAACATGATAAACTCTCTGCCCCGAGTCAGCTCTACACTGACAGTTCACTAAAGATACAAGATCGCTCAGTGACATTAAAAATGTCAGCAAACACCGATCAGGCTTGATGGAAGGGACGCATTAGCAGGCTGGGGAGGCACAGGGCACGGCAAAACTTCAGCAAATGCAGTCAAGTGCATAGCCAGCTTTTCACCCTCTGTCCTCCACAGAAGGCTTTTTCCATAGATCGCAAGACACAGTGGCCACTATCACAGCTGTCAGGTGTGAAGCTCACCACCACCTGCACAGCCAGATCAACCCAAAAGGTTTGCCTGTGGCAACACAAGCATGGCAGCTAGCAGAGGCCAATTCCCATCTTCAGCTTACCCGAGAGGCAAGTCTTGGAAACTTTCAAAGAGGCCTGGAGGCATGAGGTTTGCACCTCAACTGCTCGTGCAGCGCAAGAGTGACAAGGGAAGGAGTTTATTGGAGAAAGAACCCTGAGAAAGACTGTCTTACCACCTCAGGAAGAGGAACTCCTGAGCTTTGGAGCATCCTGCATTCTGGCAGAGACAGCACAGACAAGGACTGTTTCTTCAAGTGATACAGTACAGAGACAAAGAGGAGCTGAAGCTGTGTGTGCTTGGGCAGAAGCGATCTGGAACATATTTTGTTGCTGCTGCACTACACACAGGTACACAAACACGTCTGCCCCATGCACACACTTTACTGTACGTAATCCCACACTTCTGCACTGCCTTGTATTTACAGCAGCAGCTCCCTGAATCAGAAGGGTCCTCTTGTTATCACTGTTCACAAGCAGAGACCCAAAGAAGAGACAGCAGATGCAGGCGGGGCCAGCCTGCAGGAGACTGCTGTCAGTCACACATGCCTGTGTCCTGGTTTCAGGACATCAGGTTTTCTCAACATCCAAGTCTCTGCATTATCCATGACCTAGAAATTAGCAGTTTCACAGCCCCCCCCATCCTCCGCAACACCTTCACTTTCATGGATCAGGTCAGATGCAGACTCAACCTAGAAGGTATTTCTAAGCCAGGAACATGCCAGAGGCAGGAGAAAAGGGGCCACCTGAGCTATGCAGGGAAGAACACTGGGGCTAGTTACCTGTCCACCCTTATTCGTCTCACACTGGGAGCTCACTCAAAAGAGACTAAGGCTCCATTGGGTCCAGCTGCTTGCACAGAATTACTTGTCTAGGCTGGAAATCCTCCCTCATGAAAACACAGGGAGTTCCCCCACAAGCACCCTCTGAGAGCAGGGCAGTGAGTGGCATGGAAAGACCCTCACCCTGGGGTGAGAGCAAGCTGGGGCTTGGTCTTAGCAGCTCTTAGCCACAGGACAGGAGGTCCCTGCTCTCCTCTTCAACCTGGGTCACTTCCCAGAGGGGCGCAAGCACCCTGGAGCCAACCTGTGTCACAGGGTGTCAGATACTAAAGAATCAGAAAAACTTCAGATTTTTAAGGGATTAGAGGGGTTGGAGGAAGTTGAACAGTTCTCACACACATCTCCCCACACGATCTTAAGGAGATTGAAGCTTTACTTTCTGTGTAACACATCCGCAGAGGAGGACAGCCCCAGCCCACGTGCCCCAGTCCTACATGCTCAGCATGTGACCCCTTCAGAGAGCTGGGCAGGGGAACATAACTGCAACAGCTTCCCTCCTCCTCCTGCCTTTAGCTCCGTGCTTGGTGCTTCACGGATGCTCACCAGCCCCCAGCTGAGTATCACAGTATTTGCTGAAGTACAGCACATGACCACCGATCTTGAAGAACAGCCACTTGCCTGGACGTCCATGTTACAATGAAACCCAGCTCCTAACACACTAAATCCAGGAGCCTTGAACTATGGGAAAGAGCTGTAAGTCATTCACCCTGAAGCCCAGAGGAGGAGCATGGCTGGATCAACCTACTTCTTAGAGAACATCACAGTACCTATGGATATATATACACATATATATTTTAAGTATTATTCTGTAGCCATCAACCTGCTGGTTATATAGCTGCTATCCATTCACCGGAAGTTTAGTGAACTTCAAATGGCGATCATTAATGGTCACTGAACTGCAGAATGCCCCAATGTGCTTTCAGATTTCATTTACCAAGGACCAGCAATCAGCCAAAAGATTTGCTCTGACAGCAGGGAAATACAAGACCCTTTGACAAGTTCAGCCAGAAATGTGCTGCCAGCATCCCTTGTTAAGTTCATGTTCTACCCTATTTGACGGAACAGATCATGCAAATTGTCCTTCTGCGGCTGCTCAGCCTGTCACTCATGCTTCCATTTAAAAACAAAATAAAAGAACAAAAGAAAAGCCCACAAGTACAACGAGCTGTTTGCAAGCAAATTCCACTTATCAAGACCCCTAATTATTGGGAAAAGGTGCAGAAACCCAAATAAAACATTAAATTGGATGGGGGAAGGGAATCTTACTCATCCAAAGGTTTAACCAGGAGGGCCACCCCAGTTTCTTTTGTGCACAGACACCAGCCTGCCCCCTCACCCTGCTACTGCTTGTAATCACACTTGTTCTTTTCTTCCCACTTTGATTTGTGACTTACAGTTATCACCACATTTTTCTGGGCAGATGGAGCAGCTGTGCCAGGAGACCCTGTGGATGCAAAGCAGGCTGCTCCTTAAACACCCAGAGATGGTGTGGAGCAACGCAAGGCATCAACAGTAAAGTGCAAGGCATTCTGCTTTGCAAAGTGACCTTAGGTGGACGTGCTGCTGAGACACCTCCCCCTTCCCCATACCACAAAGGGAAATACTGATTTTTATACTGGAATACTTCCGCATTCATCAACCAGAATTTGTTCTAAAGAGAACTGTGCTCCTAGGGGTCTTATATGGCTGCATAACAAAACAGAGGCAGCAACGTCGGGGCCAACACAACCTTTGCTGAAGAGGGGCCTCACAGTGTCCCACTATTATGCGGAGACACCGCGCTGTGCCCGCCACAATGGGATTCTCCCCAGCTGCAGAACACATCCCATCAAGTACAGTAAGACTCTATTAGCAGAGATACAATAGGGAGCCAGAGGACTCGCTCAGCCCAGCTTCTGAGAAAATAACTCATTTCAATGCAAAACAGCAGTAGTTATTAGACACCTCCTTAAAGAGGAAAGCAGAAGGGGGGGGGGGGAGTGCAGGCAGAGACAGGGACCATGGCAGTTTGCACAAAAGTACCTTTTTCAGATTAATCCACTGTTTGAAGTAATCAGCAACCGGCAGCCCTAAGTACTGGCATTGTCCTGGTAACCTGTAAGAGAGAAGAGAGAGCAGGTTTGATTCAATCAGCGTCCTGACAACACAAACTCTGTTTTCTTAAGTGCATTTCGTTCTGAGATGGAAGAGACCCTCAAGTCTGCTGTAACATGCTGCACATCAGAAGGACTGTAGCTCCTGGCAAAAAAAAAAAAAAAAAAAAAAAAAAAATCTCACAAGAGCACAGCCTGGCTGAAGACTTACATCCATCCAGCTGCATCCAGGCTGCTGACACCTTTCAGACCAAACATTTTGAACAGAAGCTGTGTGCAAGTGCAGCACGCAGCTCTTCTCCACAGTGGCTAATACACAAACACGACTGGAGCATCCAGGCTGTCCTTAGCTAAGTAAACTCATCACAAATCCCTGCAAAACCATCCTGTTTCAGCCAGCGGCTTACAGGGCAGACTGAAGGACTGACAATTCACCTGTCATGCCCCGGTGCTTTTACATTTGGCCTTTATGGTTAAAACACCAGATGAGACACAAGGGAGGGAAGGAGGCACAAATATATTCATTTTTAAGGTAGCAATGCTGCACGACCAGTGTTTTAGGGCTAAGAAAGCAGACGCTGTTTTCCAAACAGGTGCTTGGAAGAAGTCACAACTGAACATGTAAGATGCTGCACACTGTCTCACTACAGGTTTGAGCACCAGACAGCCAGAACTGCGAGCACACGTATTTAACCTCTCCCTTCCTACAGTGAGCCTCCAGAACAGGGCTTAGAAAATAAAACCAGCACCGCTAAGGGGGGTGGCTTGCCTGAAGGGACAGCAGGACCCCAGGATGCCCCACACTGCGCTGAGCCCACTGTGTTCGCACGGGAGCTACGATGTGCCCCTCAGACAGGGAAAGCTGTCGCAAAGCTGTGCGGCTCCAGCCAAGCCTATGCAGGGAGATGAGTTATGTGAGTTTTCCCCGGCCAGTTTGATCTGATCAAGAGTAATTGATGGATCTTGTTCATTCACGTACTGCTGAGCACGCCTGGGGCACTGGTCACAGGATCTTTAACTGAAGCAAAGGAACATCCCAAATAAATATGTCAACTAAATAAATGACTAAATTAGAGCCATTTGTGCATGTTAAAAGCCACAACCCCAGAAATCGGCTTTTGCAAACAGAGGGGGGTGGGGAAATCTCACAACTTCCTCAGGCACCTGGGGGCTGTAGAGGGAGGTTGTAAGGGAAGAGAGAAGAGCCATGAGTGCCAGCATCAGCTGCTCAAACATCCCAACACAGACCATGTCTAGGGCAAAGTCTTCTCCCACTCTCCATAGTGGAAAGAGTAAATTATCCAGACTGGACTTCAGACTCAAGGCTGAAGTTTAGGAACAAGCTCTGGTCAGATGTGGATATAAGCTAGATACACCACCTCCAGCTAGGGTACACCATCAGCGACCCATGAAGTACCTGAGTGCTCAGCCCAGCTCCAAACCCTTTGGTGAACAGGGCAGCATCTCCTCAGACCTACAAGCAACCTCCCAAGTAAGGAGATGAAGAAGAGACACAGATAATGCATTTGGCAGATAACATGAGAATCAGGGTAGTATAGTACCAGAGTAGCTTGGTCTTGGTGCCACCTCCATTTCTATGGGAAGAAAAGGAAGGAAGCTGGCAAATATATCCAGGGGAATCTCCTGTGGCCAACAGACCCAGCACACCACTGGGACACACCACTGTATGGGCTTTGTGAGCCCTTCTTAGGCTAAGAAAGAAATAGACTCCCTGTGCCAAAACCAAATGCCTGATCCTGAAAAGGTCCATGTGTCATCATTTAGGAGCAATAATTTAAGTCATACAAACACATTTGAATAAGGAGGTCCAGAGGAATCTCTCTGAAAGCAGGAAGCCTGTTAAAAGAATGAGCTTGCAAGCAGCAGCAGGGCTATGGCGATTTGCAGGGTAAGCAACGTGACTTGACAGCACGGTCTCATCTCTGAGCACGGCTCATCTGATGCTAGCACCATCGCACTGAAATAAACCACCTGGAGTCACTCCTCGCAATTGCCTAGCCGTCACATAAATAGCAGCCTGGTCTATGCATTTTACAGCCATTACACATATGTCCATGACATCCTGTAGTTGAACAGACCCCACCAGCCCCAACCAGCATTGCTAAGAAAGCTCTTTCTCCAGGAAAGCTGCTTTCTACTGGTGCCCAAATCAAAAAAGATCACAGGAAAAGGAACCATTTAAAACAAATGACCAGTCTAAATACAGACATGCAATCAGCTCAACCTCTCTTAAGACTGCTCACATTTAGCTAGAGAGGATGATGACAGCAGTTGGCAAAACATATGTTACTAAAAGCTGAGTTTCTTCTCCCAGCCCAAGAGGTTTTCATTAACACAGGTCTCAGCCTAGCTCCAGTTAGAGAATAATTAACAATTCACCTAACATTTGGATAGGGCCCAGAAGAAGCGAGTACAGCATTGTTCTTGTTAGCCACAGGAACTGACAGCTAACCACCCAGTGCAATGAATGACATCTAAAGCATTTCCATCCCTGTGGGACCAAAAGGCCCAGCAAACTGGACAGTCTGGTTCTATTTCCAACCTGAGACTGATGGCAGTATGCCCTGGGCGCTGGACAGTGGGTCTTTAATTGGAGAAAATAAATGCTCCAAATAAATATGTCAACTAAATAAATGACACATTTTGGTAAGCAAGTAACAACCCCAGAAACTGCCTGTGAAGCTGTGTGACCTAAGGACATTTCCCCCTCCCCCTCTGCACTTGTGCTCCCCTCATTTCACATTAGCACCAGAGAGACTTTACCAAGTTTTTCAAGCACTAGAAGACCTATGCTCATGCTATAACCTGGGCAGGCTGTCTGCAGCATGGACCAAAGCATCAGTCTCCTCTCCCAGCTAGAAGATGCAGGCCTGACGGCTCCAGGCAAGGAGGGATACCACCACTCAATGCACTTGCCTTTAGTGAAGGATTGCTGTATGGGTCTGGTCTAGTCTGGGTATGCAGTGCTCCCAGGAAACCAGGGGCTCTCACCGCACAGACATCGGGTCTCCAGGTAGCTACGAGGAGGAAAACACCCCTACAGTGTCTTTTCCCCAGCTCCAAGCTCATCATCTGCAGTGGTCTCCTGATGACTCAGCCTGGTGACCAGGTAGGAGTTTCTCCAGCATCTTCTCCAGGTTGGAGTGAACAAGGCACATCTGTGGCTCTCCTGGGGAACAGAAGTGCCAGGGCCTGTAGGTAAGTATATCCATTTATCAGGGCCAGCACGCAGTTGAGCAGCTCATTTGGTAAACATGCTCTTATGCTCAGTACGGCTTCTTGCAAGAGTCAGCCTTGCTTCCCGGGGGCAGCTTTGCTTGAGCAAAGAGCTTGGGATTTGGCCCTCCCTCAGGTAAGGGAGAAGAGAAATGATGGCATATTTCACTGCATTTAACATCCCAGGATCCTTCCAGCTTTTGAACAAGGTCTCACGGCCTTCCCAAGCACTGAAGCTCTCGCTCCTTGGGAAGGAAGCTGGCTCTCAAAACCACCCGGCCAGCCAAACGCCATGGCTTCAGGTATGACCGCACTTGATAGAGAGAAACTTGAAAATGGCTGTGGGATATTCCAGCCTCCAGTGCATCTCTGCTAAAGTCTGTCCTCCCAGCAGCAGAGATGGGAGTGCACAACCTCTGCTCACTCCCAAAATGCAGGTCCCCTTTGGGCAGAGGAGCAAGTGACATCAGGCAGCACGCTCCCCTTCACCAGCCGAGCAAGTCCAAGTCCTCCTTGGGACTGTGGTCAGCAGTGGCAGCTCTGCACTACTTTCGCAGAGCTTTCATCACCCCTGGCTCTGGTTCCCATCCAGCCCTGCTCCTTCACACTGCAGGGTAAATGGGGCCTGGAGATGAAGGGGATGCAAATAGGAGACGAGGTGACATGGCTGCATTTCTCCCGCTGAAGCCAGCTCTCTTCAAGGCGGCAAGAAGCGCACAGCTCGGCGGTGATAAACGGCCTTGCTTTAGTTATCACTTTCCTTAAGTTAAGGAGAGCAGCCTAGTGATGGATGGGCTGGAATTCGGTTATCAGGGAAGGCTGTCAGCCAGAGTTGCCTATCTCCACACACATTTAGCAGGGCGTCATTATGCGATGGCATGGAGTTAAAATATGACCAAGGGTATTGAAAGAAAAAGAACAGGATTAAAAAAAAAAAAAAAAAAGGCAAATTGAGCAACAATAAAGGAACATGAGGCAAGAACGTTATCGTACTAGTGACACCTTTTATCTCAGTCTGGTTAGCTAGAGCAGGGCACAAATTGGTCCTTCCTCCACTATTGTATCCTCTTGTACAAACAGAGGCAGATAAAATGTGTCACCAGTGCGATAGCATATCAATTTAACCCTAATTATCTAGGGGGTCAAACTAAGAAATAGGGGTTTCTCATTTCAACAGGTTCCTCCATCCCTGCTCAGAGCCACCACATTAATACGGAAGGGGGAGGGGCAGTCGTAATTGATTTCCGTCACTCAGGTGGTCCTGTCGTATAAAAAATTAATGCTTGATTCTCCCAACTAATCAGAGCTGGTTAACGTCCATCTGCTTCTGGGTTCACAATGTCAGGAGACAAAGAAATTGGGCCACTTTCTACACACTGGGTGTGTTGATATTGAGCCAGTTAAAAGAACAAGCCCCTCTATGGGAAAGATAAAGGGACATTAAATCTTGGTGTTTATAGACCTGATCTCAGCTTTTCAAAAAATCCATGCCCTAGAGACCCTGCGTGGTAAGAGATGCAGAACATTTTAATTGTGTCCTGGCCAACCCCACTGCACTGGGCTGCAAAGAAGAGGGCTGGCAGGCTCCTGCCCTGGAAATCCTTCGCTGAACAAGGGCTGCAAAGCCTCAAGGAAGCTGCTTGGATGCTGCAACACACAGCCGTAACAGGGCGATAGCCAAGGAGAGGAGCTGTCAAACCATCTCAGCCTCACACCCTAGTTCAAACCAAGGCTGGTCAAGGCATCACTCTGGACCATATGGTGCAGAGGTGCCGCTCTGTTCTGATGTAGTGGGATGTCTGCCAGGCCAAGAGGGAAGCTTGGGTGCCCTCTCCTAACAGAGAAGACTGGCGAGGGAATAATGACCTGTACTAAGGCACCTGAGATGTTTTAGCAGAGAAACAGCACCGTGACAGGCAAAGCCACATCTGTCTGCACCAAACCTCACATAAGCTGGAGCCAAGCTAGGAATTTAAAGCAGTCTGGGTAAACCCACACCCTCCCAAAGAGGCAGCCTTAGGTTGATCCAAACTTTGTTAAAACAGTGGCGCCCCAGCCAGCAGGGTTCAAAGGCCTGGGGACGCAAAGGGGTGAGACCATGCTCCAAAGCGGTGAGGCTGCATGCAGAGGGGCAGAAAGCCTGGCCGGGCTTTGCCAAAACCACGGTGCCAGGCCAGGAGGTCTCTGACAATGGGATGCCACAGCACCTGCACACACGGTACAGTCCAAGCCATGCCGCACCCTGTGGAAATTGAAGCGTGCTGACACACCCCTCCAAAGAAAACTCCAAACCCTAACTCCCCCATCCCAATAATTCAAGTTAGACTGGAGCAGCTTTCCTGCATAATCCAAAGTTTTGGCAGGGAGGAGTCACTATGCCGCTCAGTGCAACGAGGCAAGAACTGGGCCAGTATCCTCTCATGCTTCTGTCCAAAGTGAAGGATGTAGGGATGAATCTCCTGTCAGACCTCTGGCACCCCGCTCACACACTTCTCAGCCCCACAGACTTGCCAAGGGGCCACAGGAGCTTGCCTGCCCTTGCCTTCTGCCAGGTGAGCCCTTGCTGGGTGACTGCACCCTGCTCTCACCAAGCACACCCACAGCAATGCCCTTCTCTGCCCCCATCAGTGCAGAACAAACCACCCCAGCACAGCCGTACTTAAAATTCACAAGCAGTAGCTCCGGAAAGACAATACACTTGGAGAGGGTCTGAAAAGCCCTGGGCTTTCACAGAAACCCTGAGACAGGTCCCATCTCCCTCCCTCTTTGCTTTCCTTCCACCCTCTCAGTTCTCTCAACCACCCCCAAACTTGTCACAGTGCAACAAGCCTACAAGCCGCACATCAGCTTTAAATATCAGCATGCGTGAAGCAGGGACATGAGAGCAGGGAAGTGGGAACAGACAGAGCAAGCCTCCATCGCCTGTCAGGAAACACTAATGAATTTCAACACCAGCAGCCATTGCCTCAGACGGGCTGGTGAGAGGAGGAGACGGAGTTACAGTGAGGAGCCTTTGCAGGAGCAGCCTGCCTTTTTCAAAGCCCCCTCTGTTAATAAATGTCATTGCTGAGTGGGCTGCAGCAGTCCTTGAGCTGGGATGTGGTGGGTCGAGGGAGAGACAGGCAACTGACAGCACTCAGGATGACTGGGCAGTGCAGCCTTTTCTTCTGCTGCATCCCCAGGTGGGAAGCCAGGAAAAGGAAGCCGTTGGGACATCGACACTGGCACAAAGCGGTCCTCCATTAAGGTCCCAGTACCCAAATTACAAACTCCACAAGAAGCCACAAGTGCAACCCCAACACCCTGAGTCCTGTTCATTGAGATGGACGGAGGGTCTACAGGGAACAGTCCTTGGGATGGGCAGAGGGATGCAGAAACATCCAGACACGCTGCCTGCACTCCCAGCAGCAGCAAAGGGTTACAGAGCAAGCTGTCCCTTTGCTAACACAAATGCATTCCCCAGGCAGCGCAGGAAGAAGCACCCAGCACAGGGCACCGCATGGCAACCGCACCGATGCACAACATGAAGGTCAATGCAAGTCTTCTTTACAAATGTCAACCTGTCATCTCTGGATATTAATGAGGGCTGACCAGCAGCTAAAATGCATCCATGCTCCATTAGTAATAAGAGAGACACAATGCAGGAGAAGCGTACACACCACGGCATGTGGAGGCACCAGTGGGTCCGCAGGGCCTGGGGAGGTGTTGTGATGCACAAGATTAACAAGGGCCACTCCATTTGCCCAGGAAGGAAAGCAGTTGCCACACAAACCTCTTCACTGGAGTGTGTGTTATCTTTTTCCATCAATCTTTAATTGGATTAGTGTAATGAGGCCAAAAAACCCAAGGCTAAGCAGCGAGGCTAATACCTGGCACTTTCAGACCTTCCTTTCTCTTTCTGTGATGCCCATTCCGGATAGCACTGCTTTCTCTCTCCACCTGGCATATTCCTGCCTAGGAAGCTTAAAAGGTAAGCTGAAAGCCTTAACACCTGGGGCTCATAGCAGCACTAGCTGAAATGCCTGAATACTCATCACCCATCATATGCTAACAGCCTGATCCCTCTTCTCTAAATCTTTGCTGGGTACTAAGAAATTTGGAAGAACCTCAACCCCCACGATTTCCGAGCAGCTAGCCTGTGAATGGAAAAGGCTGTTAACCCCAGACTGCAATGAGAACAATGTACACACTGGGAAAATAATTCTGCCACAAAAAGCACACAGGGCAAGTGGCTCATTGTGACTTGCTCGTCCTGCAAAGCTCTGTGTGCCTTCTACTGCCATCAACTTTAATGAAACATGAAGGCATTTAACACCATGTGAGATCTGGCCCTTTTATGGGTATCTGTCTGTGCGTCAGCTAGATGCTGGCAGAGATGCTATCTCAACATTAAAAGCAAGGCTGTAACACAGCAGGTATTCAGCCTCCGACAGAAGATGTTCATCAACAATTGCACACACATGATGCTACAATAAATCTATGTGCTTCTGCTTAACAGCTTCTCTTAAAAAGATTCATAGCTCTATTTACTGGGCCTGATTCTGCTGCTACGCATGTGGGAGTAAATCTGGAGTAGCTCTACCTGAAGTTAGTAAGTAGCCAGTGAAAGCAGGATCAGAATTGAGCCTTTTGATTTTTAAATAACTACTTAATTACCATGCAGGAAACCAGAGCTTGCTGGCTCCACAGTTCAGCTGAGGTTAGGAGTGCAGCAGGCACAAGCTTTGCACTTTTCCATAGCAAGTCCTCCAGATCGGTGAAGGCATAGAGTAAATGCTCTCACCAGCCCTTCTAGAAAGGGAGGATGACTGGGTAGACTTCCCTTTGACATCAGAAATGCATGCCGCTGCTCCCAAGGAAAGAGAAACTGGGATGTCTCCAAGGCTGAGGTTGCCCCCCCCCCAGCCTTGGGAATCTGAGACTATGAAAAATCCTTAAAACGAGATCTATACACATGAGCTTGCTGTAACAGTCTGTTTGCTTACTAAATACAACATTATATAGCATCTTATGAACAGGAGTGTACAAAATTGCATACTGTGTACGTCTACCACACAGGCATGTTCTCGGTGAAAGTCACCTGTCATGACCACAGGCTGCAAGCAGGTGAACTTCCAATTTGTCAGTAATAAAGCACTGGAACAGACTGGTGGTGCAATCTCCTCCCTCGGAGACACTCAAACTCATCCGGAGAAGACCCTGAGCAACCTGATCTAAGTTTCAAATTAGTTCTGCTTTGAACAGGGGGATGGATTAGAGATCTCTATTTAAATTATTCTGTGATTCACGCCGCAGCGGAGCCTGATTACATCGTGTGTCCTTCCTCCATCTATATGGTCTCTTATGAAGTCTTTCATACAGACATTGATTTAGTAATCGCCTGGTCCTCTGCATACTAGCTGTTTTAAGAGGGAGCCTTCAGACTCCTGCTGCAGAATACTGCAATTATTATGCACTGAATAAAGGAATGTATCTGATGCAGCGGATGCACCCACAACGCATCGTGTCTAAGCCCCCTCAAAACCAAAACACATGCATAAAAACTAAGCTAAAATTAAACGTGCTGCTCCTCCCACTGCACAATTCCCATTGCAGAAGTATTTCTCCCCAGGAAACCAGAGCATGTAAGACCTAGAGCAAAGTGCTGCTCTAGAACTGAGAAGACATGTCCCGTCCCAGTCCTTCCTTAGACCTGCCGTGCGACAGGCAGGAGGAAACCTTGCCTCTTCCATGCCCTGCCTGTCCAGACCATTTAGCATATAAACTCTTCAGGACAAGGGCTTCTCTGCTATGAGTCATAAACCGTTTAGTGCCTAATGGTAAAGCCTATAGACGCTTAACATAATACAATCATGTCACTTAAAGGCCATTAGTCTCCAGTCTAAACAGCACTTTTCCAGTCAAAAAAGGGACCTGGCAACTCAGGAAGGCAGGATAAGGGACGTGGGTGGCCAGTTGGGTCACCGGACTTGCAGACACCTGATGTGAAGCCCCAAGCAGGACAGAGCCCAGGCAAACACTGTGGGGGAAAGCTATGGCAGCCCTAGCAGTCAAAGAAGCTTTATCTTTTGGGCTTTCTTGAACCACTTGAATCAGCTGAAAGCCCCTGCCTGCCAGGTGAAAAACCTCTCCACTGCCAGCCACGGTTGTACTGCCTACAAAGGGGGCAGGAGCCCATCACCCACATCTCTCTTCCCACTCGCTGAAGTAGATCATCTATATTTACAGGAAAATATGCCATCTTGTCTTGTGATGCTTTTGAACCCCTCTTCTTTCCTGGCACCGTGTCTGCCCTCCTCTGGCACCACATCACCCAGGTCTACTCTCTCAATTGACTTCTGTGATTGCCTCTTCTTCCTCTCCCCACTAAAGGGAAGAGAGAAATCCTACCAGGAGCCAATGGGATGCGATAAACCTCCTCTCTGTCCCCTCTGGTGATATACAACCCAAAATTACATGCACAACAGCTCCACGGGCTCTTGGCACAGCCTCCCCTGGCACATCATGTTACAGGGTCTGAGCACAGGTTTCTGGGCAGCTGCAAATTACATCTGCATCAGGGGGAAACAAGTTTGTCTTTTCCTTGTGGGAAAGAGACCACTCCCCACCTCCAAGCACAAGCTGCCATTAGTATTTGCTTCGCTGGAGAGAAGGAGCAGCGAATCCTCCAGAGCAAAGGACAAGTGCAGCAATTAGGATGCAGGGGCTGTGGGAGCTGTTTAACAGCACGACCCAGAGGTCAGTGCCGCCGACTCCCAGCCCTGCATAAATATTGTATGAGTCGGGGAGAGGGGCTGTTACAGCCACCCTCAGCTCCAGCCCTCCCCCCTCCACCACCACTCTGCATCTAGCTAGATACACCAGCAACATTGCTTACAGATGTGACAGTCAGGAAAATCACTGGAGTAACTAGGGGAATGGGGAAGAAGGCTGCTCGGTGGAGCAGGCGCCTGGGAGAGGGCTTCCACCCGCACCTTCTGCCTCCCCTTACAGGGTGCTCCTCTGCACAGGTAACTGCCAGATGGCATGGCCCCTTCTCAAACTGGAGGATGAAATACCACCAAGAACAAGGAGGGGAGGCTGTGAGCTCCGCTCTCAAAGGTTGCCCAGGGGTTTGATTATCAATACTGTTGAAGGACACTTCAGCCAGCAGTTGCTTTCCAGTTTCCTATCGGTAGCTCTGCTAGACCCTCCCCCCTTTGGAGGGAGCTTTATAGCAGTATGAGAGGCTTTATAGGGAGCTTCCCCCTCAGACTCTGTGTGTGTAGCTCTACAGAAAGGTCCCTACTCCAACACAGCTACAGGGGCCTCATCCCTGCAGACTCCTCGAGCTGCTGTTTGGTACCAACCACCTTCTTCACCCATGACCTGTCCACTGTTTATTCTCTGAAGGATTGTCTTCACCTGCAGCTCCAGCCACACTGACTGGCATCGTTCCTACTGCATTCTGGAAGGCCCTCTCATTCCTCAGCCCATTTGTTTTTGCTGGAGATGCCAGTCAACTGCATGTTTGCCATGATGCTCTGCACAAATACAAACCCACTTTCAGGTTCACTGAGACTGGATGCTCCTGAGGACAAGGATGCAGGCCATTCTCCAACTGCACCAGCAGCCCATGAATTCCTAGGGGCACACTGTTAATAAGCATTACTGCCCAGGGCAGCACACAAGGGCTACAAGATAGGAAATACAGCTTGGATGTGCTTCTGCCCACGACATCCCTCCAGAAATCCTCCTGCTGCTCTGTGGCTGGTTGCTGAATCCAGGGAAGGCAGAAGCCTGGTCTTTCCATTCGCAGCTTTCCTGAACTCACTGTGCAATTAATGGGCTTAATTATTGATGGCAAAGGCAGGGAAGGGAGGAAAGAAAGAAAAAGCCAACAAGGAGGGAATGATGTGGGGGTGGCGGGCACCAAAGGTCTCCGAAGATCTTCCCCTCAGCCTAGAGCAGAGAAAGAGCCCCTAGCTGCTCTGCCGCTCCCACGGCCCTGCTCTAACGCTCCCTGACATGCCTCTGAAGACAGCGAGCTGTTTGCAGTCACCACTGTGATTTGTTAGTAATTATTTTCACGGTGTCACATTGCTGTCACTCTCTTAACAAAGAGACAGGCAGCCTGAGGCTGCCTGCGAGAAAGAACCAGCAGAGAAAAGGAATTGTCAGACACCCAGGGATCCTCTTTGCTTCCCGGGTTTCACAACCAGAGTCCTTACCAGCTTCTGAAGAAACTTCTGAGGAGAAGTGGCAAGTCAGAATCATCTCCCATCCTGGTCACAGCAAGAGGAATTAATTACTTAGTTCCCTCCTAATTTCACCTTACCTGTAAACCCAGTGCAAGACCCAGGTGCTTAAAGCCCCTTAAGCCAGTGATTTGCTTCAGGCCTGCAGCAAAGCAAAAAAACTTTGGCAAATGATGACTTTTAGCACTCTCCTTTGCAAGTTCCAATTTCTTTTCACATGGTCTTGCCATTAGACTGCACTTCCCAGGCACTGCAACCCTGATGAAAAACCCCTGCCTAAGCCCATCACCCTCACGCACATTAACCCTCCAGACCGACCACGTGTGCTCTCCCTACACCAGCCTCATTAATTCCGACACACTGCTGTGCTCCGCGTGGCAGTAACATTTCACTTGGCATTTTGCAGTGCCAGGGGACCTTGGCAGCTTCCACGCACCTGAAATACACAGTCTAATGGCTTGCCGTATCTTGTTCTCTCATACGCAGTGTGGTGAGTTCACGAGAACCTCCCCTTCAACCACCTCCCACCCATCTATCTCACACCTGCTGTGCAACCACAGCCATCCATCCTTCGGCTGACTTGTCAGTCCAAGGTAATCACTCCTTTCCCAGTAAGTCTGGAGCTTGCTTGGGCCCCCAAGGAATGGAAGCTATTTTGGCACCTGAAGTGTCACACAATATAAGGATATAGAGTTGAAAGACTAGGGCTGGCTGGCCAGGTGTCTCAAAGCGCCCCTGATCTCTATGCAAAAAGCAAGTGGACTTCCTCCAGAGCATTTCCAAGTTTGAATTATTCCTGGCAGAAGCGTTCTTCCCCTGCCTGCTTACTGATGGCACACAAGGGTCAGTCCCTGCAGTCGTGAGGAGACCTGGGTATTAATTCACCCTCTTAACACAGGGAGAGTTTGGAAATATTAAGCCTCACAGTCTAAGCAAAACCCTCCTGCAATTAACTGCATGGAAGAGCACTGACTCAGAGGGCAGCTCCTTTTCAGGGGTCCTTTTAATAACCAAGAAATGGCACATACATGCTGTGAAGAATTAGGATCACCATTGGGAAGCTAAATGGTCCATAAAATATAACAGTTCTCTTCAGAGCTGGGAGCACAGCGAGCTGGAGGAGAGGTCTTGGCAACCTCTCACCAGTCTCCTCCCTCCACCCAGTTTGCAGGGGACACACGTGACTCCAGGCAGGGACAAGGAGCTGAAGGCAGCCAGTGCCCAGGAACCTCCGGCATGCTGGCCGACAGTCAGCACTGAGAGCTGGCTCAACACCCAGATGGAAAAACTGAAGCAAGGAAACTAGAGATGACAAAGAGGCACCTACGGAGGGAAAACAAAGGGTGTCCCAGAGCGTAGGTGCTGGGCAGAGGAAAGCCCTGCTCAAAGAGAGGCAGACAAAGCTGGTGAGACCAAGGCAGGGTGAAGTCCTGGGCAGTATGAGCTTCCTGCACACAGCTCTGCCAGCACATGGTACTGCTTCCTCAGTCTCCTTCCCCCAAATCCCTCTATCCCGCTCTTTCTTCTAGTACCACTTGCACATGCCCTGCATCATTGCTAACACCTGGTCCAGAGCGACCTCTCAGCACAAGACACCATCTTCAGGGTGCCAGGCTGAGAGCAGCACCCTGGCCAAACACACAGAAAAAGGCGAATGGACTCAGCTTGAAAAGTCAGCCTGTAGCTTTGGCATCCAGAGTCCTGCACACACCCAGACATCCACTCCTGAGAATACGGAGTCGCTGGACACGACACATGAGAATATGCTGGAGGGAAAATACCAGGGATGACCTCAAGATGGCCCAGTAGGTCTTTGCCAGTCAGGAGCTTCAGGAGGAAATGGCCTGAACCCATCTAGGAAAAATGGCTCCCAACAGGAAACAAACATGCAAACAAAATAAAATGCTTTCAAGAAAGCTACCAACTCACACAACACAGCAAGTGAAAGGGGAAGGATGCTGCTCCCAGGCTGGCAGTATTTTTCAAGCAGAGCTCTCTAAGCAGAGAAACCATAAGAGCATCACTCCCAGCCAAGCCACTGGGAGGGCAGCACTGGTGCCGACATACAAGCTTCAGCTGGGAAGTAAGAAGAGCTGGGATCCAAAAGGGAGCCAGTTGACATTTTAGCCGTGGTGTGAAACACTATAGCTGTCTAACACTAGCAAAATTAAGCTTTTCAAAGTAATTCAGAAAATTCACACTTTGTGAAGCTAATTCTGTTTTTCACACGTGCCACAGACAACAACATTCAGATGGCAAACAGCCCTCCAGTCCCCAAGCCAACCAGCTTTTCAGTTCCCCAGGGCACAGGATAACCACAGTGTTGAGTTGCTATTAGAAGGCTCGCTCAGACAGAGGCCGGGGACTGCTTTTTACCAAATATCCATTACAGATCTATTGATTTTGAGACCATTTCACCCAAGTTCACTACAACACTAGACACAGAATTCACCTTAGTGATTCCTGCTGCAGAGGGAATTACGGTTCCTTACTGTATGAGCAGTACACCAAGACCAATAGCTTTCATTCAGTTCAGTGTGACTGTTTCCAAACACAGCTTGAGTTAAGTTAACCACAGACGGAAAACCCACCTTCTCTACTCATTACCCCATCCCAACACTTCAGTGCTGGAAATAAAGTACTTGATGCAATGTCTGTCTCATTCCCCGCCTCCCCGTAAATTTGTTCCAAGTTTCTCCACTATCTTTCATGCTGTGTCCAACTTCTTTGGTCCTACTTCCCAGGCAGCATAGTCCGCGCTCCCCAGAGCGCATTGGGCATCACAGCTCAATAAATCTGGGGCCACTACAGCCCTGGCTATAACAAACATCTTTGCTATGACACACTAGATAAAGTAGCAGACCTGAAGGTGATAGTCCATTGTATGATGATGCCTATGCAAAGATTTCATGTCCAAAGCTTAATTCAAAGGCATTCCGGAATCACACATCTCAAACAACAATGTGCAGAAGCTCATGCAACCAATGGATTTCAAAGGCAAGAACAGGAGATAGCCAGGGGAGCCAGTGCAGAAAGATAACAAGTGTGCTATATTCATTTTAAATACGAGTGTACAGAGGGGGAATCTTAAAATCCAAAATTTATTTTGCATAAGTGATATCATTACCTTTAAAAACAAAAAGCCGGACTGCAGGGTCGCAGAAGTGAATGGGGTCAGTGCTACTCCCTGTAAGTGCTAGAGGAGAGCATGCTCACAAGGCTCCCTTGCTTAGCTCCAGCAAAGCACTTTAGGATGTAATTACATGAACGACTCCATCAGCAAAGCTGACTTGAAAGGTTCCTGACCCTGGATACTCAGTCCCATCCCCACACTGTAGTTCACACTACCCTCTTTTTTCAGCCAATGTAACTGTGCGAAGAGAGACACCATAGGTTTGGTCAGCAAAATGACCCCTACTAAAACCAACAAGGTAATCCAAAGATCTTAGTTGGAAAGGAATTGTTTTATTATTTTTAAACACAGATTACTATGTTATCTTCCACTTACCAGCTCTTTCTTGTTACTCTCAAAGCCACCCTCTGAACATACCTCCTGCCCTGCAGCCTAACCGGCCCCACGCTACGCCTTCTCCTGCCTTTCCCCACAGCTGCCCAAGTGGTCCCACTCACTCCATTCAGTGGCTGTCAGCAATTCCTTCCCAGGCAGAGGTTACCAACCCTCTCCCTGTCCTGTGATAAAGAACAGCATGCACAAGGGACATTAACACCATCAGTCCTTCGTTCATGACCTAAGGCTGATCTCAAACCAAGCCTCCAGGACAGAAGGCTAGAAAGACCAACCCGCTGCCACACTCGGCACTGGTCTGAGAAGGCAAGCATCCTCCCAGCCTGCGTAGCTTGCACAGAAAGAATTAAAAGAGTAAGATAAGATTAAGCAATGGTATAATTTACTGCTCAGAATTTACTAATATGCAACCTAGGAAAAGCACCAAGGGCTATAAACATTTCAAGACACTTCACTGTGTTTTATCACTATATTAGAGAGTACTTGCCTTTTAACACTTATTTAAGAAAATGAAAAACTTCTGAGCAGTAGTTTCCTGTAAAGAGATAAATTAGCATGTTCTGATCAGCCACAGTAAGTGCAGCACAAGCATCTTCACGTCAGAAGTATACAGACCAAAGCCTACATGCATTTTTACCTATGTTCAATGCATCTGCGGAATGATCCAAAACTGGAAGGAGAAGGATTAACTGATGCTCTTGACATTAAGGTGCAGATCTGAGATTCAGCACATGTGGCTTCAGCTCCTGCCTCTGCCTGCACAACCACAGGCATACCACTTAACCACACCGTATCTCAGCTCTGTAGCTATGAACACACCGTAAAAATGCTTCTTCAGTTGCCAAGATAAATTCGCATTGTGCTTAAGAGCAAGCAGACCAGTTCCATACATGGAGGGAGGTAATTTGACATTTCAGAGGAGATAAACCACACTAAAGAGCTTACATTACAAGGGCTCAACCCTGGCAGACACTCGAGTACCCTCTTTTCCACAAAAACTGTCTCCTGCAGTCAGCGACTCCCTCAGCCCTTCAGAGGCATGTTACCCTCACCACCCAATGCCACATCGATGCAATTTGCTTAATGACTAGTGGCAGTTCCATCCAAGGTGCAGGATGAGGTCCAAGCACTAAAGCAGACTATGCCAGGTATTCGAATCCATCCCTGGAGCTGTTAAACTTGGAGGATAACTCCTTGCAACAGGCTAAAGGAATCCTCCCACTGAACACACGGAGGCCTGAGGACCATGTGCCTAACGAGGCTGTATCCCCACTCATATTTTAGCTTGGCAGGTCTGGTGCTCCTTTCATCTTTTGCTTCAGGTAGCTCTCTTTAATTAATAACATTTCTGTGTCGACACAGGGAACTTTCCACCCAGAATGAATGGCCCTCTCTCATTAGAACCACAACTTGTCATGATGTATTCAAGAGCAGAAGTGTGATTCATTCCCTTGTCTGGGAATGAGGGGTGTTGCTGGGAGGTGGGGGGGGGAGAACAGTCTCTGTAATGAGTGACTGATATTTGCTGGAGTTGATATGCGACTCTGTCGGCTTGAACTGCCTTGTCAGGACAAGCCTTCAGAAAGGTGATGTTCCTACTCAAGAGGTTTTCCTCATTAAAGAAATTGCATCTTAACAAGAGGGAAGGGGAGGGGTGGCAGGAGAGCTGCTGTCTCCCCGACTCCAGCCTGGTTCACACACAGAGTGCTGAAAGCCAGTTGATCCACGTGCAGCCAGTACAGGATCAGCATTCCATTTCTGAGCCATCTTGCGCAACTGGCTCTCTCCAGCAGCGACCAAATCCCTGCAACAGGGACTCTCCTTCTGATGGTGCACCACACCCATGACAAAGCCTCGGGTAGCACGGCTGAGGACCACCATTCACGCTGAACCTCCACGAGCCCTTCCCAGATACCTGGTATCCTCTTCTGGGCACCCAGCTCCTTCAGACTAGCACTCCCTGTTGTCAGAGGGAAGCCAGACAAACAGCTCTGTGATCTTCCAAGAAAGCTCAACATTCAAAAGAAATGAAGTCCGTAGCCACACAGTACCTCGTTCCCTGAAGAGCCCTGAGCCAAGTGGAGGCTTCACAGGTCCTTTAGCAGCTGAGTTTCCATCTTCCATCCTGCAGACTCAGATACTGCTAGACACCATCAGCAGGAGAGCACTACCCTGACAATCACTATTCCTCTGGTGCTCTTCTTCGAGCTAGGAGTGCTACATATATTGCAACTCTTGGCTTAGACAGGGCTAGTTCCCTACCTTGTCCCCACATCCACCATTGACAGGCTTGTAGATTCCTCCTCTTTGTTTCAGCCACTCCCCCGCATCCAGCTTGCTCACCCCCTGGCACCCACCAGTTGCACTTACTGGAAGCACTCAGAGTAGACAGGTTTGTCCAGAAGACACCACGCCTCTGCTCTTCAACAGCACAGACAGACAAAAGCCAAACTAAATGCCCAGGCCACTGCTGGAGAAGCCAGGAACAAGGCTGCATGATTTCCCACTAACAGCCAAGCTAAGGACAACGGAGGACAGGAACTCTGAACCACACAAGACACTAGGTAAGAGGACTGCTGCTTGCTTTGCAGGCAGCTGTGCAAACAGCTGTCACTACTAAGGAAGCTGAGAAAAGAAGCAGCAGAGCTAGCAACGGACCTGCCCCAAGTTGTGGCTCCATAAGCCAGGAAGTGCTACATTTACCCCATTGTCCTGAATGCCTCTGGAACCCAGTGAGGTTTCTACCACACAGTGCTTCCACCAACACACTCCTCCAAATGGGGACAAGCAGCACCACCTCCCCTCCCATTGCCCCAGTGCCTTCTGTGCCCAGTGTGTAGTCTCAACTTGGTAGCAAAGGGCTCCAGCTACACTGCAAGTCTTGTAGGGAAGCATAGGGTGATTCCCTGGAATACCTCCCAGATGTTCCACATCTCTGAGTCTCTGTCTCCCTGTCTGATCGGCCTTGTTTCAGCTCTCTGCCTTTCCTCTTTAAAAAGAGATGCTCAGTTCTGCTTTGCTAAACCTTATTTGGCAATGTGTCTAAACACACGCAAACTTAATTAGTTCAGGAGGGAGACTCAGCATTTGTGGTGACGGATACAAGTAATGGGAAATGAGACAAGTCAGAGCTGGCAGGGAGTCCTCACTCAAGCCTCATTCACTGGCACAGCGCTAATCAGATGTGACGCTACACACTGCAGCACCCAATTGGCGACGGAGCAGCGTGATGTGCTACTCACCAAGCGGCTGCAGCCAGACTCCCACTATCCATGTGGTTGAAAACACGAAATGTATTTTCTGCTTTGCCCTGGAGATGCTTCAGGATTGAATTCTGAAGTTAATGGTTTAAAAAAAAATTTTAAAAGGAAGAGGGAGAAATGAACCACTCGCTGCAACCTCATGGCTAGGAGTGGAGTCTTCTTTTCCAGCTGACTAGTGAGGCACAATCCATGCGAGAGACCACTGCAAATGGTGAATTGAGTCTCTCTGTTCCAGAACTGCATGTCCTGCTGAGCCAGCTCACCCCACAAACCCTACGGCTCACCAGAAATGGGCTCATCTTTACCTCTATTTGCCCACTCTAGAGCTCTGAAGCAAAAAAAAAACCCCAAACTATCCAGAAGGTTGCCCACTCCATACAGACACCAAGTTAGGATGTCATTATCTGGGAATCTTGTTAATCCACTGTGAAAGCGATGGGAAGATGGGCTTTGAGCAAAGATAGCTCTGTTCCTCACAACCATCACCAGAAGCGGTAAACTGGACTCTAAGAACAGCAATACAGGAGTAAAGGACTGAGAAAAGAGAACAGATACGAAACAGAAGTTCAGCACATCCCTGCAGCTGTCTTTGTGCGGGTCCGTAATACAAATTTAAACATGATATGTGAAGAAAAATAAGTCTCACTCTTAATTTGAAGTAGTAACACAGGAATTGGCAATATATACCAGCTCTGGACAGAGCCCCAGCAGAGACCCAGATTTTGACTCAAAAGCTCGCACACCACACCCCTGTCTGCAGCATGGCAAATTTCTCTTCACTAGTGCCTGCGCTGCTGCTTCAGACCTTGTATCTCATGTCTCATTAATCACACCAAGAAGAGGCAAGGAGCTGCCGCTCTACAAAGACTACTCTGCAGGGAAGAACTGGTGCTGACTGCTCCCAGGCTGTATGCAGTTTATTTAGGCTTCCAACTTGGGGAAACCGATGTCACAGTGAAAACCAAGCAACACTACTAACGAGTTGTGGATGTCAGCGTAGCATTGGATGTGTCAAGCCTATGCTTTACCAGTGTGGTAACAACAAGAGTCTTTATCCAGCACTCTGAGGAAATGAAAAGCTCAAGTGAGATTCTACAAATCCAAGTGAATTCAGCACAATATGACACAGATCTGCGAACACCTTACAGATTACAGTAACCTAATTCTTAGACATTTAACTCCATTTTTAAAAATAACATATTCATGCTGGCGGTCTAGCTATTTTCGTAACAAAACACACATACACTGACACTTGCAGATCCCAGTGCAGGACCCCATCTGGTATTCTCCAGATAGTCACCCAGCTGATGAAGGTAACGTTAATGATAAGAACACTGATGAAGCATGCCAGACTTGACTTGTACTCTCTTTCCAAAGACTACGTTGTGATTCACATCCAGTTAGTATGCCAAGATGACAGAGAGAAAGTCTTGCATGAAGAAGTCAGGTAAGGACCATTGCTTGATTTGGATGTACGGAAACAGAGTCCTATGTATGCACTCAGAAATATTTCTGGCTTTGGAGAGTATATTGTATAAAAAAGAAAACATCACAAAGCTCCAGTTCAAACCTTTCTTGAGGTCCTGAAAGGATTAATTTGCTATAGGGAATACCCTAGGCAGTGATCTTGCACTATACCCAGCACCCACCTTTCTTCTTAAAACAACCCTCCATTCCCAACTATGCATGGCAAACAATTTCCCTAAGATACAAAGGCCAGGGACAGTCGGAGGCTTGTAAGGACAAAGACATATGCACTACAGGCAAGCACGGAGCAATAAAGCCCAGAAAAATTTCCCTCCCCTTCCATACTCACATCACTTTCAAATCCCAGTCTCCACAGGTCACAAAAATCGACTTGACGCTGGGATCTAAGAGGCCTTCCTTTGCCATCCACTCGTCAACTCTCTGAAAGAAAGGCAAGAAAAGGGGATGAGTTTTGCAGAGACAGGCCGAGCCACAACAGTTAAACTCAGATAAGCTGCTTGCAATCAAGAGAGAAGAAAATTGTGATCTTATCCACCCTCTCCCTCTCTCTCTTCTTGCCATCTCAACAACAGCACATTTGGACCTTTGAAGATTTCCGATAGGAGACATCAGGCAACCAGAGCAGAGATGATCTTATCAGACACGGCAGCAGCTCTGCTCATGGAAGGATGGAAGCTGTGCAGCGTTAACGGGACTATACAACGGTGCTGTTACCTGGCATTCCTCCTCCACTTTTCCTCTGCCTGTACCAAATGTGCTTACAGTGAGTATAACTCATGCCCCCTCCAGTGAGAAGAAAACACAGGCATCCTGGGATGGCATCCCTCACATGCTCCAATTCGTACAGCTCCAAGGGGATATGGGAGAGAGGGACAAATGGAAGGGCTGGGCACACACAGGCACTGTGCAGCACTAACAAGCAAAGCCATGTGTCCCCATCTTCTCCAGACCCGGTCTCTCTTTTCTCCTTACAGTTCTGAGGAGGTGCTTGTTCAGGGTACAGCGTGGATTTAAAGTGAATCCTGATCAACTTCCCATAGGACAGATGTTCTGGATCCACTTCAGAAACGGGCCACGTTAATCTGCAGGATACACCTCCACCTCAGAGATTAATCAAAAGAAACTAACCTAGACTAAAACTGCATAGACACTTACTCCAGCTAGAACAAGCAAATGCCATGCCTAAAATCTTCCAGAGACAGGTGACAGGCAATCATCTGCTATTATGCAGCCTCACTAGCAGCATTTCCAGTGCTTCAGCAAGTGAAATCCCTCCTCCTTTCCCTCGCTTGACAACTTCCACTCTTGAATAAACTAGCACGTCCCAGAAGCTCCTGACCCGAACCTCATTTTAACCTGGAAACATGCTGCTGTATGAACACCTTCTCAGTCCAATGAATAAAATAAAATCTACAGAAACATTTCCACACTCTAAGAAGCTGGGCAGAAACAGAACGAACCATTTTCTGTGATACTCCAGCAGTGATGTACGTTCACTCACCCAAGCAGAGAGGGCTCTCCCTCCTGGGGAGGCAGGCACAAGCATTCATCTGTACGCTTATGGCCACGCACCACTGCTACGCGCTCTCTGCAGAGCACAAGGGAGAACGGGGGATTTGCATGGATGCAAGATGTCACCTTCGCAGAGCAGTCTTTGGCCTCATGACACTGCCACAGCCTCTCCAGCAGAGGATGGCACTTCTTTCTGTGACTGACTGTACAACAGCCCTCTGGAGTAAAGCTCCCCCCAAAGCAGCGTCCAGCCTCCCAGCCACACTTCTGCCTTCTTTGGGCTGCCGGAATCTTCCACCCAGCCCCACACAAGGATGCCTGGAGCGAGGGACAGCAGCTGTAACCTTTCTAAACTTCCTGATGTGAGCGCCCGTGAAATGCTGTCTCCACGGAGGATTTTAAAGCCTTTAATTTGATTTCCTCAGATAAGCAATTGTTGCAATTATTGTGATTAGGAACAATTAGGTAACACAGCAGTGGAAATCCTGACAGAGACAATGCATCGAACTCCAACCTGCAGCCCAAGTGAGCTCTGCTTGAGGAGGTTTCCTTCACTATCTGACTACCAACAAAAGCTATTGATGGAGAAATACTTCCAAGCTAATTAAGCCCTAAATGCTGTAGGAATTCAACATTAAGCAGATGGCATTATTAGGGCCATATCTGCATTTGCACATCCTCCAGATTAGATTTTAGAGGCATTTTCTTTCTATACTACATGTATTATTGAGCATTTAAATAGGTAGAAAAAATTAATTTAATAAAGTGCTGAGGAAGGGGAAAGAAAATGAAGGCAGAAGCTCCTGGAGCAATGGTCTCAAGCAATATCTTGGTGCTTTAAAACTGGCACAAGCAAGAATCGCCTCTTCTCCTATCTACTGGCAGGAGTTTGGATATCTTGTCAGCACCCTTGACATGAACAGCTGGAGATGACAGATCAATGGTTCAATACTCTCAGCAGCGTGTCACCAACGTGACAGCAAATGTTATTCTAATGAAGCTGTAATCATAGTCAAATTACGCGGTTCGATTCTCAGCAAGGGGAGGGTGCAGGGAAAGAGATGAAGAGGGGCCGACAGGATCAGAGGTCAGAGTTCGAGAACTAAAGGTTACTCTGCTTACCTCAAGCACTTGCTGGAGGCTTGGCTGCCCATCCACCATGCCTTGAATAATCCCAGTCAGCTGAAACGAGAGACAAACAGAAAGCAGGCATCAGAGCAGCACTCAAGAGATCATTAGAGAGGTCTCCTCTCCTGTCCATCTTGCTGCAAGCAAAACATGCTCCTCTGACCCACACGAACATTGCTGAGGAGCCAGCCACAGCAGAGCAACCCTGGCAGCTCCCCAGCTATGCGCAAGGGCACAGCTTCGTCCCAAACAAAGAAATTTAGGGGGGCTCCTACCCACACCACAGAACAGCAAACTCTCAGCAGGGCAGGATCCACTTGGGGAGCAGCGGTGCCCTCTGCTTCACGTACCGGCACGATTCCCAAAACGCTGCCCTTTTTCAACATGCATTTCACTAGTTTTGGTGTTTTCTTGACTTACACAGGCAGCAGTAACTACCAGGGTCTCTGGTCATTCCCCTGCTATCATGGTGAGATCAAAATTGCACAGTTAGATGAACAGAATAGACCACTATTGGTAAGTGAGACCCAGAGCAGACCCAGCCATTCTCCCCTGCACTATGCAGCCAGCACATGTGCTTTCCCATAGTCTACCACAGCATCCTTCTGCATTTCAAAACTGCATTTAAAATTGAATGAAATCTGAAGAAAACCACTTTCTTCCAGAACCCTGGTCTACTCTCATTTTTCAGAAGGTTCTTTAGAATAAGTCCTGCCAACCTAGTAGTCCTACTGACTGCACCCGGACTGCCTGGCTGTTTAAAGCTAGACACACGCATAAAAAGATGCGGTCTCAAGGGCCTCTGCCTGTGTCTGCCCAGGACAGCTTGAGGCACATGGAAAATAGATATTTTTTCTGTCTGCCTTCCAACTGACAAAACTGTCTTTTAACATATTGAATATTGGAGGTCAGTAGCTTGCCATCAATGCACCCAAGTAATTAAAAAAATCATTATTAAAACAAGTGCACACTACAGAATTTCACTTCATATGGCACTTTCCTGAAGCTACACATCTCACACGTTTTCATAAAATAAAGGTCAAACACAGCCTAGGAGCATGCCCTGCTGCCTGCACATGCATCCGAGCCTCCAGCAGCCACAGTGTCCAGTCAAAAGGTGCTGACAGCCCTACCACCACGCAGGAGTTAACTCTTCCACGCAGATCAGCTCAGCCTACTTGTAAAACATGAGCCCTCTCACAAACCACAGGCTCTGCTTTATTAAATGTGTGGCAACTGAAAAGAGCTCAATGGTTTCTACCTCTCCGTTTCTTTGGCTGCTTGGCTTACAGCACTGAACTTGGAGGAAGGGGCGGGGGGGAGGAAAAAAAAAAAAAAGAGATTAAACTCCAATTAAACTGTAATTACATTTAATGAATACCAAATACCTGACTCACTGAATAAGCTATAAGTGGAAAGATTATTTTCTCATAGTGACTTCCATGGAATGGTAATATATACCTTTTAGGGAAAGTATTTTAATTTTAAGAATGCAGAGCTCCTCTAGGTAGTTTTCTCAAGTTCATCAAGCCATCATGAGGTGGAATTTTAAGGAAGTGGAGGGACACAGACACTCTTTTATATTCCAGAAACTGTTTTTATATTAATCTGTATTTTAATTGGGTAACAGCTGCTACCTACAGACTTCCCATACTAGAAAGGCAACTAGATTTGAGAGATTAACACACAGCTCCTAAAAGCAATTTTTAATGCTCACTGGCTTGTTTTTTGCTTTTCTTTCCATGCATTCACCTGGCAGAGGTGAAGAGCTCAGACAGCAGCTCAAACCAAACCTCTGAAAGCTGAATTTTTGGAGAAAGATCATAGAATAGTTTGGGTTAGAAGGGATCCTTAAAGGTCATCCAGTCATCCAATCCAACCCCCTGCAATGAGCAGGGACATCTTCAACTAGATCAGGTTGCTCAGAGCCCTGTCCAACCTGACCTTGAATGTTTCCAGCGATGGGGCATTTATCAGCTCTCTGGGCAATCTGCTCCAGTGTTTCACTGCCCTCATTGTAAATAATTTCTTCCTTACATTTAGTCTGAATCCACTCTCTTTTAGTTTAAAATCATTATCCCTTGTCCTGTTGCAACAGGTCCTACTAAAAAGTCTGTCCCCATCTTCCTTATAAGCCCCCTTTAAGCACTGAAAGGCCACTGTAAGGTCTCCCTGGAGCTTTCTCTTCTCCAGGCTGAACAACCCCAACTCTCAGCTTTTCCTCATAGGAGAGGTGCTCCAGCCCTATGATTGTTTTTGTGGCCCTCTCTAGACCCGCTGCAACAGGTCCATGTCTTTTCTGTACGAAGAACAACCTGCAACTTTTCGGTACCATGGCCTGCACTGATGTAAATGGCTTCTACCACTCTGGGCACGTTCAGGACTGCGTCTGTTCAATGCCGCACCCCTGATGGCCATGGGGGGACAGGGTGAAATGGCCTCATCCAGACATTTCCCACCAGGAGGAGGGAGGGATGGGAAGGCAGATGCAGAGGTCCCGCCAAAGAGTCACTGCTTGATCTTGCCCAAGACTTCTCCACTCCTTCCCTGCCAGGCCCAGCAAAGTACCAACTTACCCGTACAAGAATACACTGTCAAGCACACATATACACAAGATTCATGCTGCAGAAATCGCACACATGAACACAAAGGGATATACCTGCTCCACGAGTAAATTTCAATACAGGTCAGAGAGCGCTCAAAAGGGATGAGGTTTGTACTCTCTCACCCTTTCTGATCCTTTCTATTATCAGTTACATCCATCTGTAACATCCAGCCTAGCGCATTGGATCTCTGCAGCGTTATCTGGTCTTGCAGCTTTGATAAAGTACAAAAACATAAAACTGCACAATTGTAAAGTTTCACTGGTGATCCCAAGAAGCACATGGTACTTGGGAACATAAACAAGTTATAAGGCATTTATCTTTTTGTAGTTTTATTGTCTGTTCCTTCAGGAAAAAAAAATCAATAAAAATTAATCATAAAAAGAGAGCAAAGTACCATGAAAAAGCCTGTACAAGCACCTTGTGTGTGGAGGCAACCTTTCACTTAAGCTCCTGGCACCAACTTTCTTGAGCATCAGACAAACCACTTGCTTCTTCCAAAAGGGCACGATGAGCTTTATATACCTAATAATAGCTTTTAGCCACTAGCAGTTTCCAACTACTCTGTCTAAACACTGAGCACCCCCTAATCATAATCAAGTCTCATGACCTGTTGTTCTACAGAAACAGGTCAAGAGGAGGACCAGATGAGGGCTACAGAGCAAGCCAGCACTGGAAGATGTGCTCTTGGCCATTGGTGTGGGGAGGCAGAAGAACCTCCTGTTGCCAGGAGAAAGCACAGACACACCAAAAGCTAAGCAAAGGGATGTCCTGAGGGTGACCATGAGCTCTGCACCCTTGCAGACACCCTTCCTGTGCTGTGCTGTCTTCTTCAAGAAGGAAGAGGGATGTGAGAGGTACTCTAGACCCAAGGAGTAATGTTGAACAACTCCTGTAATCCCACACACAGTCTACACCAAGCAGTCCTATTGCTTCCTGGCAAAGGCAGCGACCAGGGGGGAAGAGAGGAAAGCAGCAGCAGAGCAGACAGGCTCCCGTGTAATGTCAACACCACTGCTTTTCCTACAGAGTTTATCTGGGAAACCATCGTATTTCTACTCCAAGACAGTTTGCTGATTACCTAAGCACTTGTCTCTGGTGTACAATCTGATAATCAGGCCTGGTCTTTCTTTGTAGACAAAGAGGCCAATAAATCTCACCCTTTGTAAGTAGAGGTGCCTAGACAAAACCCTTTAGTGGCATTTAGAAAAATGGGTATTTTTCAGAAAACATAAAACAGCTGAAAGTCGATGGCAAGCAGAAGCTGCACAGGCAGCAGCTCCACAGGAGCTGGACACACGGCACGTCCTGGCTCTGTCCCCAGGGTCTCAGGGGAACCTACACTAGCAGCATGGGGCTGACCCCTGTGCCTGCCTAGCAGGAGCCACCAACCCCACAGGTCATACTACATGACTGCTACAGACTCCACAAAAAGGCACATGCAAAAACAAAAGGGTATTTTTGCAACTTAGTAAGGTCCTCAGTACAACCAGCTCACCTGTGGCTCTTAGGGCAGGGTTTCAAAGTCTGCCCCAAATATGAGGCCCAGGGACAAGCCCAGTGACACCTCCAGCACGATCCCACTCCCTGGACCTCATGGCAGCCCCTGCAACACACAGGGAGATGACCAAGCCAGGAAGGACAGGGGCCATGCCGGTGGCTTCCAGGCTAGGATTAAAACCAGCTCCCTAACTCACACTTGCTAATAACAAAGAAGTTGCCAAACCTGCTGAGTCAGACCATTTTTGCTACCAATACACACAGGTAAGGGTTCTGCAATCATTTTGCCTGCTGGCCTCCTTACTGCTCATTTTTATCCAGCCCTGGACACAAGACACCAGAACAAGGTCAGCAGCAGAGTCTGCAGCACAACACTGCAGCTGGGACACACATGCCCATCCTGGGGACTCCTACAAATGCACAGCTGGCATACACTGCTCCAGGCTCCTGTGAGCGAGAGAAGAGAGAAACCGGCACAACGATGTGGGAGCACTACATGGGCTGAATGTCTCAGTCACAAGCTTGGCATCCAGTGAATGTCTCAATGCACAGGCTGGAGGCTCCATTCAGCTCAGACAGCCACACCAAGCAAGTCATGCAACCTTTAGCAGCTGGGGGAAGGATGCAACAGAGCAATTTCCATAAAATTGAATTTTGGTGGGAGTTAATGAGTGAGATGACTTCTATCTAGAATTTAGAGGACATGCAAAACAAACATTTTGGGCTATACTCTAGAAGATGATGTTACTTTTAGCAAAGATCAGATGCAAGCTGTGAGATTTATCACATTTGTACAAGCATATGTCCAGCAAGCCTCATGGGGATAAGGACAGCCAAAGTAGTTGTCCAGCCTTCTAGCATTAAGGTTGCAAACTCGTTTCCATTATAATCCTCTGTTTTCACACATTTATAGCTTTCTGAAATCCTCTCTCCTGGGAACAATGTTTTTCGTGCTTAGTATTTTTTTTTTAAGTTTAAATAAAATACCTTCAGATGGTTTTTAGTTACAAGAGAATAAAAAAAAAAAGTATTTGTTTTTACAATGTGGAAATATGGAATGGGCTGGTTGGTCCTGGAGAGGACTCCACCTAACACAGAGTCATTTTTCATCAAGTTAGTACACATGGGACAAGCACTACAAGGGCTTAAACCTGCAGCCATGGAGGTCAGAGAAAACACACCATTAGTGTCAATGATCCCAAGTCAGATGGGGACTGAATGAAGAACTTGGATACCCTGATTCCCACAGTCAGTGCTTTAGTCGCTGAGCTGGCCAACATCAAACCAGTGACAGGAAAAAAAGCCCAAAGCAAACGGAACTTAAACTTTGTTTTGATGGTTACAGCAGGGAAGATGAATAGGCTTGCAGAAACAGTCAACTTTTTGTGCTGAACGAAATGAAAAAAACAAAAAGCCCACCTCACCCCACAAACCCAGCCCCGGCCCCCTATTCCTTTGAACCCTCATGGATCACATTTACTACCTTCATCCTCTCATCTGTATCTGGGGAAAGGTGGCCGCAGCTCCAGAGCAGCTGTCCTTGGCAGTGAGAGTAACCAGGTAACAAGAGGCCACTTCTCCAGCAATCATTTCAAGTGCCCCACAAGCACAACATCAAAAGAAAGTCTCAACAATACAGACATGTGTTATCCTACCACGCTAGCGGGACTCATCAAATCCCAACAGCCAGGCCCACTGGAGAGCCACTTAGAACCTCTGAACTATACAGTCATACAACACTTTCTTCCCCTGGACCATGCTCTCTTTGACCTTCCCCACCAAACAGCAGCACAGCAAAATCATGAAGAGCTCTCAGAGAAGCTACAGGATTTTGAGCCTCAGCTAACATGAGTGCTTTTATTTTGTGGTCACCCCATTAGATGTTCATGAATTGTAAATACAACTATCTTAGTTAGCAGATCATAGCTAGAGTTATTTATGAATCAAAACTGAGGTCTTTACATGCTACTGCAATGACAAAAAATGATTCTCCTTGTCTTTCATTCGAGGCTGGCATGATACACCACCTTGTAGATGCACCATGAAGAGGCAACCCCAACCCCTGGTGCAACGGAAACCTGCTTCCCAGGGAGACTCTTGGAGCACCAGGGAACCTTTGCACTTTACCTCTGTACAGAAGGGCGTAAGCTGGGGATGCACCACAGGCTGAACATACATGTGAAAGGTGGATTCGATCTCCATCGTCCTGCCATTCAGCTTCAGTATAGGGAACTCGATGATTTCCTGAATAGGGCAAAAAGAAAAGCAGCTGTTCATTTAAAACAAACAAAAAATGAAGGTGGAAATGATCCTGGCTAGCAAGCTGGCTGTAAAAAGAGGGGCCTGACAGTCCCAAATGAAAACAAGCCCAACACAAAGCTCTGCAATACAAGTGGGAAAGTGGTGCTGAAGCACAGAGCGCATCCAACGCCGTGAGCGCAGAGGACAGTACTGATGCTCATCGCAGATGGCTTGATCAGCAAGGAGGTCTCTGTGCTCATCACTGCAACTGCATACATCGTTGCCTAAGCTGAACCTAACGAAGACAGCCTAGCACCACTTGCATGCCTTACCCAGGGAACATGGAGATGTACTTGCAATGAGCTCGCATCTGTTTAGCAAGGACATCACAGGGGCTCTGCCCTCCCGAAGACCAGTCCCATCCTCTCCACCTTGTCATCCTTTTGGGGGACACCACCAGGCAGACAAAAGAAGCTACTGCATGAAGCACCTCCTCCCCAGGAGAGGCTGAGGGGCACTGCTCTCCTCCCACAGAGTGAGCCGAGGAGCTGGAAGCAACCTCCAAATCCACCCCTACAGGATACAGCTCAGCAGCAAGCCCCGCTTCATTTTCCTCTTGTGTAGCCAATTTATGCTGATAGGGATATAAAAACGTTCCTTCATCAGAAGAATGTTCAATTATTTGAATAATCAGCAATCAAAAATTTACATGGATCTGTTAATAAAAAGTTTAAACAAATCCAGTTGCGATGGATTTCTCAATTATTAAAAAATATACATGAAATTAAAAAAGCCGACCACTGAATAAAAGCGATAAAATCCTTTGTGTTCACCCCCCTCCTTCTCCACTCCCTTTCCTCCTTCCAGTTTAATGTAAGAGAAGTGACAATTTGTTTGGTGTCTTTAAAGAATAATTTGTCTATGTTATTTAATAGAGATCCATGGCACCAAGGTTCTGGAGTGCAAATGAGCCTGCTGAGTGATATCCATGCAACAAGCCTCTCAAATCACTTCTGGAGAGAAACAGAGAGAGGGAGAGAGAATAAAAAAAATATTGCTTTTTAATATTCAAAAACAGTTTGCAAAATTTAATCAAAGCAGAGCAAAAGCTAACATTTTTACCACTTTGACATTTTTATTAGCGCTTTCATAAATTTTTAAAACATGAATGGAATTAGTTTAACAACAAAAAAAACTGCCTGAAAACATCTGGAAGAGACAAATAAGAAATAATAAAAAATAAAATAAAAAAAATCCAACTCCTGTGAGTAAAATTAGCATGTGGAAAACGCAGCCGCTGCAGAGGAACTAACAGTTTTTGGACCCTGACTGCAACCCTCATGACCCACAGGCGGAAATTATCGTGAGGTCATACATATGAGTTGATGACATCACCACCCTGGCAGGCAGAGGGAGGGCAAGGAGGTGGGTGGGTAAAAGGAAAAAAACAAATAATTTAAATAGCCAGGAGAAACACCCAATTTCCATGGTGGACAGAGCCCATGGCTGCAGCAGAGCAGCTCCCCAGAGCAGCAAGCAGACAGCCCAGACCAGGGCACGTGGGGAGCACATGCTGCTAAGATGGAAAGTCAGAAAAAAAAATTAAAATAAAATAAAATGTTAACAGTCCTGAGGTGCCCAGGTGTAGACACTGAGCAGGCAAGCTGCTGAGGATGCAGGGCTTAACCATTTCCCCATGGTCGGCTGTGCCACACTCTGTGCGTGCCGTGCAGACTAAGGCAGAGCAGAGGGGTGGGCGCATCCTTGCCCATGGCCGTACCACCCCATCAGGAGTCACCAAGTTTCCCCAGCAAAGAGAAGAAACCTGACTGATGGGCTGGAAGGGGAGGATGACAAGAGGCAAAACACCTGAGCATCACCCATATTGCCTGTTGTGCTGCAGCCAAACTCACCAGCTTCAGCTACCCAGAAGGCCTCGTGGAAACACAAGAAACTCAATCAGAGTAAGAAACGCTGGACACAGCTGAGCCACCCTACCAAAGAGCTACCACGGACAGACTCTGAAAGCAGCACATTTTTGTTCAGAAGACAGACTGCAAAGTTTGAAGCCAATGGACAGGACGTCGTAACAGAGCCAGGCTTAATCTCAGGATAACACCACCACATCCTCCAGACTCGCTGGGGTGGTTCATTGCCCCTTAGGTCTGCGTCCCACCCAGGGGGTGACCATGGAAGTGAGCAAGCCCACGGCAGGGCAAGAGGAGCGTTCCCCCTCCCGGAGAGGGCCAAGCACCGGCTGGATTTCACAGCAGCACCGCATTGCAATGCCAAGATCAGTCCTGAGGGACCAGAAACATCCTCAGGGGCCTTCAAGTGGCTGGATGCAAAGCGAGACTGAAAGACAGCCCTGCCGCTGATCTGATACACAAAGGCGTCACTCGCCTTGCAGAACCAACGGCAAAAAGCACTTCCAGGAGGGTTGGATTAAGACAGACGGAGGAAATAAAAAGCCGTACTAAAAAAATGTGGAAAATTTAACAATATCCAGAATTACTGCAGGCCTGTGGGAAGCATGCGGCCAGGAGCCGGGGTGAAACCCCAGGAGCAACTTGAGCGTCTTGGGAGAAAGTGCAGCAACTCTTTTGGGCTAATTTGGTCAGTTTTTGAGGCAAGTGGTAAAGAACCTTTCCCAGAAGGCTGTTTATCTGCACGCTTCCTATAGTGGAGATTTTTCCAGTCTCTGGCAGTGTTTGCTCTACTGGTATCTAAGGCAACAGATACCAGCCCCATGAAATCAGCCCCACTCCCCACTAACGACGTTAGCCAGTCCTGCAATGAAATTTAACCTGTGACACTGCTGTACTTTTCATTTAAACTTTCATTTGGAGAGAAGCAGTGTTTGGAGACCCTGCAGTTTGTCCTGCTAATAAAGACAAGTGTTGGGACCTTTAAAGGTGCCATTCATCTTTTGCCTTTATTAAATTCAATTTTCTTAAGCCCATGATACATCATGAAATTAAGAGTTGACATTCCTGCAGAAACAAAAATATCTATCAAACACAAACAGAAAGGGGAGGGGGGAGGCCTCTATTACCAAGAATTTATGGCTTAAAGTTGATCTGTTTCCACTTTTTTCTCTCTCCGTTTTTTTTTTACAAGCATATGGTTTGTTTTAGATATCCAAAATGTTATTACAGATCTAGAATTTCACTAGTAATTATTATGAAATGGTGAGCACTTAGACACACACACACAACCTCCCAACAGACCGTGATGCAGGAAAGCAGCCGGGTGCTCTCTCACGTTTCACAGCAGCCCGGTGAGCTCAACATGCCCAGCTCCATCCCCACCATCAAGGGCCGCCGCTGCTTCTTCCCAGGTAGGAAAGGTGGAAGAGAGCGACACAAGGGAATTAAAAGGAGAGGTTCACCGACACTTCCTTCCTTTTATCAGTGTCTGATCATCCATAGGCGTTACCTTGACATCCTCACCCGTTTCCACTTCCAGCTTCGGCAGTGATTTGTGCCAGGAACATCTGGGGCTTCTAAGTCTTATTTTTCTTCCCCTCCCCCCACAGCTTTTCCTTATAGCACAACCAGAAGTTATGGATGTACCAAAATAATGCTGAGGGTGTCCAGGGGCTGCAAATAGCCGCAAGCTACCAGAAGAACAAATGTACCCATTTGAATTTTGCGAGCACTGCAATTAGGTATTTTATTTAGCACTGCAAAGTAACTTGAAAGGAAATCCAGGATTCAAACCACCACCAATAAGCAAGCAGCTTTTTATTTTCCTTTCATTGTCATGAAAAGTTGAACATGTTTTCTGTTGAGAAATTCTGCACGCAGCTCCCAATTACAGGCATTTGCATTTATATTGTTGGAACACAGAGCTTCTAAAATCAATATTAACACGCTTAAAGAAAAAGACATCGGCACCCTGTCCCTCCCCTCAGCTGCGCCCCCAAACACAGCAACAATAGGAACCTACAGAGCCCGAGGCTTACGCATACCCATTACCTGGTCCACTCTTCTTACAACAATCTTGCATTTATGATTTTATAGTACTTTAAGCAGATTATGTTACAGCTTGCTCTGAATCTCTACCTTAAAAAAAGTCACACCTCCCCACCAAAAAAAAAAAAAAAAAAAAAGAGGCCCCAGGTGGAAGCCTCCCATGCGACCTGGCTGTCCCAGGCTGGTGGGCTGAACAGCAGCAGGAGACTGCAGGGTACCTGCAGAATGGCTAGGGACTTCTTTTTAAGAAGGATTTGAAAAATTCATAAGGGCATGTGAAAGCAGTGCTATAAACCCATTCTTTCCTTACCCAACTGTCTAGATGAAACTCCCCTCCCTTTAACACTGGAGCAGGGATACACAAATTCAACTGTCTTGATCTTCTTGCTAATAAAAGAAATGAACAAGTACACACGTATACTCGCTAAATAATTTCCTGTAATGGATAGACCTCTGGAGTTCGGAGAAGAAAGTACCTGAAGTTACACTAATTCCTGAAGAGTAATCTTTTTGCTTATCCTTTTGGATCTGGGGAGCATTAACATAATTAGATGAAAAGAATAAAGTGCCCAGCAAGAACTTCCCAGCTCTCAAAACCTTTTAGTCCAGAAGCCCATGTATGAAGTGGCCAGGGCACACTTCAGGACACTGAGTTATATATTTGAGGAGGACCACGTGGCCTATTCCGTTCAAAAACTACCAGAGAAGAATTTATCCCTTATTCCCACCCCCATGTGAAGAAGTTTAATAAACACAAGAATAAAAGATGCCCATAAAGATCAGAGCTGACTGTTCAAAACGCAATAAAAACAAGCAGAGGCTGTTGAGAGAAAGGCATTTTTTTCTGATAAGGAAAAGCATAAAACTTCCTACCAAAACACCCCTTTACACCTTCAAAAATGGTAAGGGCAGAAGAGGCATGGGAGTCTCCATGGAGGGACACAGCCTCAGCACCAGCTTACTTTTTTCAGGGATGCTTTTTTTCCCCTCCTCTTTAAAGAGAAAAAAAAAGTCATTTTATGCACAAGGAGCTTATTTCTTAAACAAACACTCGTGTTTTTGATTTACACCACGGGCTGCTCCTAAATAATTTATGGCGGGTTAAATTTATTGCACAGCCCTGGCCGGCTGCAAATTCGAATTGCCAAATAATTAGATTTTAGGGCAATGCTTATAAATTATCCGCCGATTTGTCCGGACTTGTTTGTCAGTTGCTTTGTGCTTCGGGTCATCTTTGGCATTTCGCTGTTTGTGTTTTAATTGCTGATTTACACTTTGACAGATGAGAGTTGATGCCTCCAAGATCGGGGAGGGGGCAGGGGGTTGAAGAGCATGAGGAATCAGAGCTTTTAAAGCCTTGTGATTTTCCTTTTTTTTCCAAGGCAATTAAAATCGAAAGGGGACATAGTAAGGACAGCACTAGCCTAACAGATCTGCCTCCCCAGTTTCCATTCTCTGCCTTAATTACTATTTTAACTAAAGCCATTTCCAAGTGAACAGCCTTGCACTGGCCCTCAGGGGCAGTAACCAACATGACCTCATAGGTCTTTTCCCCACTTCTAAATTTTTATCAAACTAACCAAAACAAGTACCATGAAGGCAACACCTCTGTAGTGGGGAACAGCAGGACTTCTGCTGAATCAGGGCTACGCTGACTTTCTGAAGGATGCCTACTTGCACACATGACAGAGTCTCTCAGCGTCTCTGTCCTGGGTAAGTTACTCTGTGCACTCATTAACCTGTCAAAAGGTCTTCGGGAAGCCGCTGACCCCCAAATTTCTTTTCCATCACTATCTAGCTTAACATACACATATGCATATACCCAACAATTTAACACATTTAAACAACTGTTACATCCTAGGAAAGCACGAATACACATAAAAATCAAAACACCAGAGAACTGGCAGGAATATGGAAAGATCATGCAACACTGAAATACAACAATGTGAAGACAAATTCTGCTGCCCAGTCATTAAATTTCCAAGGTTTCTCCCTCTCCCTGCTCTTCAGTGAATCTCACTGCCTACCCCCAACACCCAGCCCAATGCCAAAGGCTGGACTTCCTCCAGGATAAATGCAGAGTTGCATTTTGGGTTCTGCATTGGCATCGAACCCGGCTCCTGTTTGCAGGTGCTTCCTTACAGCTGTGAGGGTGAGGGACCATTTCTCTCTCTTTAACAGAAGCTGAAATACCCATCTAATCACATGCCTCCAGGAGCTTGAGCGTTAAGAGACATCTATAGTCCATGCACCTGCTTAAGGGCAGCATCACCCCTCCTAAATAATTTCTGACTTCGTCTAGGCTGTTTTTACCAACTCCAATAACAGAGACTCACATATTCCCCAGGCACTCCATCCTCCTGTTTCAAGGCCAACAGCATCCTGGCTTGTATCTGAACCAGTGTGGCCAGCAGGACTAGGGCAGGGATTGTCCCCCTGTACTCGGCACTGGTGAGGCTGCACCTCGAATACTGTGTTCAGTTTTGGGGGGCCCCTCACTGCAAGAAGGACCCCGAGGTGCTGGAGCGTATCCAGAGAAGGGCAACAAAGCTGGTGAAGGGTCTAGAGCACAAGTCTTCTGAGGAGCAGCTCAGGGAACTGGGGTTGTTTAGTTTGGAGAGGAGGAGACTCAGGGGAGACCTTATCGCTCTCTACAGCTCCCTGAAAGGAGGCTGTAGGCACGTGGGGGTCAGTCTCTTCTCTCAGATAACAAGTGACAGGACAAGAGGAAACAGCCTCAAGTTATACCGGGGAGGTTTAGATTAGATATTAGGAAAAAATTTTTCACTGAAAAGGTGGTCAAGCATTGCAATAGGCTGCCCAAGGGAGGTGGTGGAATCACCATCCCTGGAGGTGTTTTAAAAAATGCACAGATGTGGTGCATAGGGACATGGCTTAGTGATGGACTGGGCAGTCCTGGGTTAACGGTTGGACTTTATGATCTCCAAGGTGTTTTCCAACCTAAATGATTCTACGATTAGTCTTATCATTAGAAAGTTCTTTCTAATGTCTAATCAGAATTTTCCCTGGTACTGTTTAAATGCATGACTGCTCTTCCTATACACAGCAAACAGGTCATAACATTGGCTTTCTCATTTTTGCAACAGAAGACCTCATCATACATACCCCTCTTGTCACTGCACTGAACACAACCCCGATGCCATCCAGCCTGCGCTCACCGCTGTGTTTTGCGGACCTCTGGTCATACTCGCTGCTTCTCTTTTGCACCCTCTTGAAATACGGCATCCAAAATGAAGCGCTTCCTCAGCCGAGGTCCCTTCTTACAATGACAGGAAAAGGAGGATCCACGTCTCACAAATGACATTTTCCCCCTAAACTTATCACTGTGGTCTTTAGGACTTCTTTCATATCTGCCATTGTACCTGCCATCTCAACAGCTGGCTCACAACCCTTGTCCTGCCATCCCAAACAAAACTTTTGGTAGTCATTTGCTCAAAGCAATCAGCATCACCTCACTTTGCCAAAACCCACAAAGCTATTTTATTCTTTCCAGCAGCACCCAGACATAGAGAATAAGGCAGAACTTCCCTCCTCTTTCCACACCTGGGATGAGAAATACAGAGCAACAGACATCAACACTTCAACTTGTTTCTTCAAGTACTACTGACATACATTTAACTACCCAGAAAATCTCCACCAACACAGCCAATAACAATTTAAGCTTAACAGTTCGGGGGAAGTTTAGTACTCAAACCAGGTTGAAAACAGCACACACACATATCCAAATATTACCTTTCCATTGCAAGATGACAACTTTATGTATGTACTATATATATACACACTATACCCTTTTTCATGTTCGCTCCTTTCTACCACAGGCAACCAGCATGTGCAGTCCAGGTTGCAGAATTATCAGATCATTTCAAGACTCAAACTCTTCAACCTGATACTGAGCAGCACAAATAATCCATGTTCCCAGCAACACTAAAACATCTGGGATGGCTAGAAAGGGCACAGCAGTGCATGTAAATGAACACCCATGGTCTTACAGACATCACAGCTACCTGCTGGTGACAGCACATTTCTGCCTGGCAGAGAGAAACTAAATAACATAATGAAAAACTATTTTGCCAGCTAACAAGTGCACAGACCAACAAAGACAACACAAGGACGGCTGCACAGCCAGCTTGGCACTAAAGGGAAGAAAACCACAGGAGTTAGGCATGTCCTGTGACCTTCTAACCCAAAGAGCTGAGCTGCACTTTATCAGGAAGGTTCTGTACAAAACTAAAAGACCACCTTAATGCAGCGAAGACCATTCCCCAGGAACCACAGCAGCCTGAAACACAGTCTGCCTGTGCAGCACTAGACAGATGGCACACAACTGAAGAACACTGCCCAGTTTGAAAACATCACGCTAGGAGGGATGCAAAATACCCACCCTGCCTCAGAGGCTGCGGAAGAGCAGCAGGCATACACGGACCATCAGTGACCGTACACATGGCAGGGCAAGCACACAAGCGTACAAACCTGTGGCACCCATTCCCTTCACTTCAAAAATGCACGTGGCGTGAATATTTCCAGCAGCACACGTTACCCTCATCAGCAGTTTTTACAGAGAGGCAAACAAACCTTTAAACACAATACAGCGGACTTGCACATTCCTCAGCTAGCCTGGATCTTTCCTTTCAGGGTGACTGCTGCTCAACTACTTTCTGCTGTAACAACAAGTCTACTTAACTTTGCAACTTGTCACCTAAAGGATGTGTAATGTTTGCACAGCTAAGGATACAGTGTTCAAACAGCACAGGTGGGGAATTGCACGCCGGGATGCATAACTGATGTGGGGTCTCTGCACGCTGCGAGGGAAAGGGCAACATGACTGATTGCTTTAAAGTAGTCATCTCATCGGCCTGTCAATAACCAGACGAAAGCTAAGCAGGTTGGGTCAGGTTAGGACTGCAGCAATTGGCCACCTGAGTGCCTTGGTATTTTAGGCTTGTTGCTATAATAATGCAGGGTTTATATCTTTAAATAAGAAATTGCTTTGAGTTTTTTTTCATTCATCAGATGTCTTGCCTGGTGGTCTCGTGGTTGTACTTGCCAGGAGATTTGGGTTCAGTAACTGTTCATGCTCTCTAGCTCATCAGGTTTTAAATAAATACAGCTAATTCTGTTGCCTGAAGCCATAACCCACCCTGTCAGATTCACATGGGTCACAGCAAGGTTGTCCCCACTTACTGGGAGAATGAGGGAGGTTCCAAGGCAAAATGACTGCCGCAGAGAATGCAGCTTTTGAGGGTTACACCGCACCTGGTGTCTCAGACCCTGTAGAAGCCTCTCTGAAACCCTAGTCTTCTCTCTACATCCTTTAAAATACAGACATTATTCTCCATATTGGTCAAAATAAGATTTCACAACAGTCCAAGAGAATTGCAATGAAGCACATGACATACAGAAAATACGATTAAAAAAGAATGACATCTAACTTCAGATGCACCTCATAGGATGTTGGGCTATGGATATTCATGCACCCTTCATGAAATTTTTAACTTAGAGGAACTGGCAACAAAGACTCAAAAAGTTTTTTCGAAAGATTGTTCAAAAAATGAACGTGAACAGAAAAACCCATCTGAAACAGCTTTCATATGAACTATTTCCTGGCACTCTAGAAACATAAAGCATTCTGACATAAGAACAATGGGATAACAACAGCCATAATTAGCAAAGAGATGATAAATATATATATAAAGTTTTTCTTACTTTTATTAAAAAAGACCTTAAGTCACTGTTAAGCGCATTTTTAATGGCATTCCTCTAGAAACAACATTGAAAGGATCTGAATTGAGAACTAGGCATTTAAAACTACACACAAGCCTAAACTGCATGAAGACAGGTAATTGCAGATTAATATTCCACTGTAATACTTATGCACACGAGTGCCACGTTAAAGTTGCCATGGGAAACAAGCCTGAATTTCTTCACTTTTCAGCAATTCACAATCATCCTTAATAAAGGTTTTGGCAGGTGATTTCTAATGCACTGAGCTTAACAGCCACACACAAACCATGCAAGAAGAAAGCTGCTACATGGGGATGTCCAGATAGAATAGGCAGACACAGGCACATCTCCATTATCTGCCTCTGGGTAGGACTGTGACAATCTGTTAGCGTGTGAGCCACCTTCTACATTCCCGTCCTGGCCCTCAGCTAGGATTGCCTCGACGCAGGCTCCACAGAGCACTGCTTAAAAAGCATGCAGTAGATACCATGCAGCCTGCTTCCCAGCAGACCAACAGTCACTCCAGAATCTCCTTCTGCAGCACGTTTGTGATCTCAGGGATATATTCCTCCTAGAAAGTCCTCTGAGCCTTGGCTACAGCTCCCAAGGTGGCTTGCCTATCCCCTATCTACTCACCCTGAACAGGGAGCTTGGAATGGACTGCAATGCACATCTGTTGCTACAGCCTAAATTTGGTGGAAATCAACATCCATTCCCATTACAAAGCCAGTCTATAAATCACAGCATCTCAGGAGCAGAGACACATCGTGGCCATGGGAACAAGACCACAGGTAGCGTGGTATGGGCGGTGGAGAGGCAGAGATCATTGCAGTCACTCCAGCTGCACCTGTCCGCGACTGCAAGCCAGAACTGCAAGACGGATAGACAGGGGAAAATGCTTTTAATGCTCTTTTATACTAGCACTCAAGGAAACACAGCCTGAACCCAATTTAACCGTGTCCTACATTTGTACTTAATAATATCTCACAGAAAGACTGGCTCCCATTTGTTAATACGCTTTTGCCAATCAGGAACCGTACCGTCATCATCCGCATTTGTTTGTACGCTTAAAAATAAATTAGTAACTGAACATATGCTTATTCATAGTCTCATTGTTTATGGTTTTGTATTGCAATGGTGAGTGATGTTCTGTATTTATTAGCGTGTCCAGTTTCATTTGACAGCAACTGCAATGAAAAAATTCCCCCAAAATAACAATCAAAATGCATGCTAAAGAAACTTGAAATATCTAGAATCCATTGAAGAAAAATATCAAGACAGTTTTGTATTTAAAATGCACTGCTTAAGAGAACAAGGGAAGTATTGTCTGTAAACAATTTATTCTTCTGCCTCTGGTCACAACCTCCTTCAGCAATCAAAAGATTTGAACATTTCATACCTTCCTCTTACAGAGAGTTTGGAAGAGGCAAATTTCTAATTCCCAACTGATTATGAAATTTGAATGAAAGTGAGACACTGAAGTCACGTACCTGAAAAAACTGACATGAAAAAAAGCAACTTCATCATTACCAAAAGCTAATTTAGCCACTTAGCAACACCTAGGTCCAGCTCCTTCTGCCAGGTCAGGGGTCTGATACTCTTTGACACCTCCTCCAGGCAGCAGACATACAAAGCTTGAATTTTATTTCATTTTCATTTAAGTGGCTTTAATAGATTACAGTAGAGATTAACATCCTAAACAGAAGCCCAATTTCAAATTCAGTTTTGAACAGATCTGATTTCTACCTTCAGGCTTTTTACGTTTTTTAAAAAATCATTCCTTTTCATCCACTCTGCTGAAGTTGAAGGCACGACGCTTGGATAGCTGACCGAAAGAGGCCCACCCACTCACTGCATTAATAAAATAAGGTTACAGGTAGCCACGGATCTGAGTCTGGGGAGCTCCTTAACACAGACACTGAAAGCACTGACCACCATAAACACTGGTGTATACAAGGACAAAAGAGCGAGACTCCCACTTATTAATGCATCTACTCTTGTGTAACTACTAAAGCACCATATGTACCTGGCTCTACAGGCTGACAGCATATAAAAGCAGCAGGTACTTATAAACTCTTAGTAGACAGTAAAGGAAAAAAAAAGTCAGAGCTGAAAAATTAAGCACGCTACCACCATCATGGTCTGAGGTCCACTGATCTCCGCAGAACGACAGCTCCCACCTGACCGCACTAGGCTTTGGATCAAGCTCCAAATACACAAGGTAAGCTTTACAGAGATGCGAGGGGCCAGCCATAAACATCCCTTACTGCCAACCCCTACTGACCTTTGGCTGGCTAAAGCACTACACGACACAGACTGTACCTCTATTCTTTCAGGTTTTCCCATCTATCCATCCAGGGCAGTGCAGTTAAATCCCCACACACACCTACTTTTCTCTCTGGGATGGTCTCATCATTCATAAATATGTCCAAAAAACACATAAAGCTAAGCTGTTTCTTTGTGCATATAAACATGCATTTTGATTTAGAGGCATATCTGTTGAAAGCCATCAGAAGTCAGAACTGCAAGGACTCTACCATTCCTCTGTGAGCATAGGACGGGGACATGAAGGACCTTCCATGCCTGACCCAGAAGTGGTAAAGGACAGCAGCCACAAGGCACTCGGCCAGCAGTCCCAGCCACAGGAGCCACAACGCAGACAGCTTCCCAGAGGAATACCGCTGTCCTTGACCCTCCTTGATCCCCATTACAGAGGCCATACCATGAGACCTCCGAGAATTGGGCAGCGTGAAAAGGAATGGAAATGAAGTAGTCTTCAGGGCTCCCGAAGAAGCATGAAGGACTTCCCCAGGGATAAAGCCAGCAAGGCTGCTGGTTGCAGAAGAGCACAAACAAACAGTGGGAGGAGGAGGAGATGTGGCAGTCACACACCTTAGTGCAGATTAAAAGATGGCTATTTCAGTAGTTTCTGGTAAGAAGTCAGAATATTTTGAGGAGCAGTTAGTGAGAAATGTGAAGTGTTCTGGATGATGGCAAGTGCACTGTAGAAAACTTAGTTTGAGCTGGCTAAATTTACAGCTGTGCCTACCCACTTAAAGTGGATCAGTTTTGCTCTGTGTACGCAGCCTCTTCATCAAATCTCAATGCATCTGAATTTCACTGTACCTAGACTTCTGTTTTTCAGGTATTAAAACAAAAGCAGAAAAAAGGTCAGGATCACAGTGAAGATCAACACTTCACCATTCCTAGCTCCCCGGTCTGTCCTCAGACCAAACCTCCAAAACCTGTCTGTCACTGCTCCGGTAAAAGATCCTGTCACTAAAACTGTGCACAAAACATGACTGAAATACATGGCACAGTTTGCTCACCGTGACATACAACGCAGCAGTGAAGAGGACAAAAGCCACACTGGTCAGCAAAAAGGTAGGATGCAGGTAGGGGCATCAACTAAAATTTCATCTGATAAAGTTGCCTGATCCTGGCAGGCACCTTCAGCCTTTCCAGCTATACTGATTTCCATGTAGCGAGAGCCGTTTTGTCAAACTAATTTGTTGGTGAGGGTGTGAGGGACTGACAGCCCTTTCCACACACGATATGATGCAGACAGGTACTGAACACAGCAGACTGGAAAAATAACACTGAAGAACATCTCCACCTTAAAGGTGCTATCTCACCAACAAAATATATAGCAGATCTGCATTGGCCCAGACCATTACTTTCCCTGGCAAGGACTTGGGGACAAAGCTCCTTAAAACAGTAGTAATCATATTCCACTCATGCTCCTTTTTACTGCCAGCTGTAAACTAGCTCCACATGCATCATGGTTTTGCATCAAAATGTGCACAGACCAAACCCATATCCAAAGGGACAAGGTAGATCCAATTTACAGCTTTGACAGGTCTGTGCACCCAAGGCGGAGCATGCAGGAAATAGCCTGACATCTCACTTGGAGAGCGGTTAAGACCCTGCTAGCAGAACTGGATGCAGAGCTACAACAGCTTCCACAAAGACCCAGCAAAAGAGCAGGGAATTTGCTGTCCATTTCACAAGAAACACGAGAGGCACGCGGCATTCACCAAGGCACCACTGAGAGGAGTCAAGTTTTATCCCAGCTCATGGCATCCCTTTGACAGGGCAAGCTCAAGGGAAACCACAGCTGCACTAGGAAATGAACACACTGTATCGAGTCACTTTGATAATGAGATACCACACAGAAAACCGTTTAGTCTGTAGTATATTTGAAACAAAGCAAACAGAAGTTATTCTGACCCAACGCATGTATTACCAGCAATACCCTTAAGAGGCCAGTTGCTTGGCAGAGGAGGGTGTGAAGTCCAAGTTCAATTTAGAGACTTAAAAATTGTGTTTGTTACCAACCCAATATTACTTCGGATTATTTTCTTGTTTGCACACTTTTCTAATTTAAATGGAAAAGCTAGGCCCATCCTACTGACAACTGAAAATATATTTACTGATATGCTCTACGCTGCTAAAGAACTGTCTGCAGAAAAACCTCTGTACTTCATCTGGATCTCTGTATGCCTCAAGTGGTAGGGTAGGGCACTGGAGAATCTCTCTGAAGCTGAACTCTTCCTGTCTCATTACACTCCAGTTAACACCCAGGCAAGAGACCTTCAGCAAGATCAGATAGCCCCAAACTATTATTCTCTACTTAGAAACCCCATTATGTTGCACACATTTACATCATTCAAACTATTCCTAAAGCTGTTGGCTACCAACAGCTTTTTTCCTTGCAGAATCAATTAAGGCTGCCATGAGTACTCTAATACAGGTTCCCAGCCAAAAACTTTTAGACGCTTCCCAGTTCAGACAGATGACAAGCATACATGACTTAAAGATGTTTTCAGTAACACATGAATGGTCACTGCCTTGATGGAAATCGGGCTCCTTCATTTCATTCCCACCAAATGGTCCTGGCATTGCTCTTGAGATAGCAGGTGACCGGCAAGGGCCCTGGAGGACGAGCAACAGAACACAGGTGGGACAAACCAGAGAAGACAAGTAAGCCAGCACTGTGCTTTCTCCTTCCACCTCTCAGAACAGCATCAGCAACTTGCAAGGGCATAATTAACAGGACTGGCTATTTACCTGAGGATGAATCTGTGGTTTATCACATGTAGCCTCAAAATCCAGCACTAAGAAGTAGTGATATCTCTGTGGAGGGAAGGATGACATTGCTGCCATGGAAGCTCCAAAGCCGTGGGACGCCAGTTTCCTGCTTATGATGGAGCTGCACCCTTTGAGAACACCAGCCGGGAGGAGGGAGGACACAGCTTGTCTTGCCCTTGGAACTAAGTTTTGGGGAAACTTTGCTGCTCCAGTATGGAGAAGTGCTATCATTGAACATCCAGAGGCATCTGAAACTGAAGAGAGACTCAAGTTACTCATGCACGCATACAGCTCATCTCTGCTAGTATCTCTTCACTGTCCTCCTCTGACAGGGATTTCCTTTGTGCTTCCCGGTGGAGGTTCCAGCATCACAAACCTGAAATAACACAGTAACCTGCTCTAAGCGCAAGAGATGACATTTGGACTGAGCTCAAGGTGTCCAGAATCACAGGCAACTGGAAATTAACCTCTGAAAATGGCTCTAAATTAAGAACTACAAGACACAAAACAGTCATTGCTCCAGGCACCAGATCACACCCTCCTGCTGAACCTTATCACAGTAGAACACAACACAAACCACTTGAAACATAGAATATCTGATCTAAACCCCATTAAAATTTCTGAGGAGGCCTTTTGTCTTTTCATATACAATGCAACTTCTGATACACAGTAGGAATTAAATACAGCAACACACATATTAACATTACAACCCACCCAGCCAGCTTGGCCCTGAAACACCTGTTAGTTGCACTGCAACCTCCCACTTCCATTACAAATCCACACATCTGATGGCTGGAAGGCTCCTCCCAGGGAAGTTCTCATCTCCAGTACAAAGTTTCTTAGAGATGTGATTCTAGTGCTACACTCAATTTCTCACTTCAGGTATTTCTCAGAGGATGATATCGGTTCAACAAATTCACACCCAGGGACTGCAGGAACTATAGGAACTATAAAATGCAAGCAGGACTCCACAGGTTACAGCCTCCCTCCCAAAGAAATACCTCACCCAAGCATCACATTCTGATGCTTCCTTTTAACAAATGCTATTTAATAAATTACATTATCCATGTCAGACCACCTGGATTTCCCCCCCCCCTACCCTTTTCTTTGAAAGCACTGCAGGAAAAACTTGACAGGATTGTCACTGCCCAAGGCAGGTCAGTCTCAGAGCTGTTAATAGATTTTTTGGGACGAGAGTTTGAGCCCAACTCATGGAGGCATTACACAGCGACCGACAGTAAAACAGGTGAATTGCAACAACCCAGTCCTCTTGAATAAGAACATGTGTACCACTTCTAACTGTATATATAGACACACACACAGACACACCTCTTGCCACATAGATATTTAAATCCATCCCCACGGTTCGTCCCACTGCTTGTGGCTCTGGGCAAAAGCTCCATCGGAACACGTGCCACCCGCCTGCCCGGCTTCTGAGCCCAGGCTCCCCATGCCTGTGCTCATTTTTCACTCTACCATGGAAGGGCTGGAAGCACCTGCCGCAAGACAGGGAGCCGAGACGGGCAAGGCGAAAGGGAGGACTCATCACCCACGAACAAAGTCACTGTTTGCACAAAAGACAGCGTTTGCTCTTTCCCATCCGTTAGTCCGTCAGGTAAATAATGCACGTGCCAAAACACACACTTAATGAGGTAAATAATATGCCTTGAATAACGGCTAAATCTGTATTTACCTGCGAGACCGGAGAAACTCGGAAGGACCAGATTAGGAGATAATTGCGGCTGAGCAGGTTGTGTGCTTCGAGTAAACACGCATCTGGTAACCTTCCCTTTCCAAGGTTTTGAGTGAAAGGCAAAAATCAAAGGAGCTGAGATGTTTAACACTGAGCCAGTGCCCAAGCTGCCAATTTCACAGTGTAAATGCATCCCCACCTTGTGGCTCTCATGTTTGGGGGGCTGCTTGTTTTATTAAAGCAGTGTGCCAGGCAGCAGGTAGCCAGAAAACTGAAAACTCAAGTTTGAAAACCATAATGAAGAGCCCAACACTGCATTTATCCTAAAGGGGCTCAGTTCTACCTATTGCTTTTCCATCTACAGCTTTTACTTTCATTAATAAATGCATTTCAGCCAAATAGAAGTTATTTGTATTCTAACCTGCCCCAGAATAGAGATATTTAAGGTACACATGCTTTAAATCTTCAAGCTACTGGCTATGAATCTAAAGGCCCATCACGGCAAATAAATATAGTATCTCAGAATAAAGCAGCTTGTAAGTTAGTTGTGGTAAAACCTGGTCTTTAGCCTACTGCATAAAGTAAAATATACAGTTGGAGTGGGGGAGGCAGGCAGGCTCCAAGCCCTATATCAAACACAGGCAATAAAACATACATTATCCACCCACAGACAGAAAGATCAGTACTTCTCTAACGTATCTTAACCAGCAACACTAGGGCATCAGACATGAACCCCATGAATCTTCAGGCTGGCCCACACCAGGCACAGCAGCGCGGAGGTTTCCGAGCCACTGAGACCACACGGCAAAGGCAAACTGGCCATCTCGGCACGATTCAGGCACATCACCAGGCAAACACGGCAGCGCCACTCCAGACCCCAGCAGGTCTGTGTCACACAGGTACCATGGGACATCAGTAGAGGGAAATAACAGCCAACATCTAGTGCTTGTTTACACTAACAACTTCTGCAGGTGTCCCATGTCTAACAACAGGATCGGGTTCCCCATCGTACAGGCAGCCTCTCTCCCCACTCTCCCTTATAGCAGAGGGAGCAACGCTCCAAACAAAGGTGCACAAGTGGGGTGTTGCATGCCGATTTCCCTACGCAGACTGCATACAAATAAGGGCAACTCCACTGCAAACTCTGCACCTTCAGCCAAATGACGTTTTAACTGCATGTTTACCCAGCCACTGCTCTAGGTGCCCTGGGAAGACCCCACATCATCTTCTTTGGCAAGGTCAGAGTGCCTCAGAGCACAAGATAGCTGGTGAGCAAACACACTTTATTGGAAGTCATGTAAAGCATTTATAACTGCTATGACAATGCAAAGCACTAGTAATTATCCCGTATTTTTTTCCAACGGACAACAATGCAAGCAACTCAGCTTCAAAAATTAGAAACCCAGCTCTATCCATATAAATCCACATGTTCAGTGATTCCATTTCCAAATCTACATAAAACACCACATATATATTTCTTACGCATACAGGATCAGATTATAATCTCAGACATTGCAGGCTGTCACATCTGGCATTCAACCCTACCAGGTTAATATTTCATATCACACAGCTCCAATTCCTTACACAGATACATATGAAAGATAATGGGACCATGAACTGAGGCTGGACCTCAGGAATTATTTTGACAGATTGTACACAGACCTAGGAAAATGTAACAGCACTTTACATTTGAAACACCCAGTAACAGGGGTGCTGGAAGATAAAGTTCGCATTATGTGCTGTGTAACAGCATGTGCCACAGATGACACCACCAGCTATAATCAACTATCTTTTAAAAATAATTAAAAAAAAATAATCTCTGGACGTCAGCCACAGGTAAAAGGACAAGCTCAGGCTGACCACAGCTCTTGCTTGTTAGCGGTCCAAGCACACAATACTAAACCACGACAAGTTTGATCACCAGCAAGGAAGGAAAGCCAAGTGCCAGCTGTAGCCACTGGCTCGCCAGGGGCCCAAATGAGCACAAAGCAAACAATCCGCACCAGTGGCTCTCAGGCTCCAGGTTTCCCACCAGGGAAGCTGCATAGGGGTAACCACAAGCAGCAAGGAAAGAGATGAGGAACTCCTGCCACGTGAACACCACTGGCGAGAAAAGCCAGCAGGGCATTGCAAGCGCTCTCCCCCACCCATAGGACAGCCCCAAAGCCACACACGGACGTGCACCACGCGAGTTGCAGAGGATTCAAATTCATCAATGGCGAGACAAATTAGCTTATGAACTTGAGCTTAATGGGCTCTTTGCACATAACATTCACATTTGCTTTTTATAACCACATCTAATTAAAATCACCCAGCAGCAAGAGAAGGCATAACTTTAACAGCTTGCCTTTAACCCAAAAATATTCCCCTTCTTTGTCCAGTTTGATAAGGTGACGTAGGGAGGGAGCAAGACATCAAACTCCCTAAGTTCAGGTTAGAGGGGTAACCCAAAAAATTATGTTTTACGAGAGCCTCTCATTTACACATTAAATTACTTTGTTATGGCAACATGGCCCTCCACCATATTAAAAAAGTAAGCAAAACCAACCCCACACTAATCTAAAGGACAAAACAAACTAAAATTAAAAAAAAAAACAACAAAACAACCAAGCTTTGGGAGACCCTGTGCAAAGCCTGGGTAGCGGCAGCTGTGAACTCCTGGCCTCCAACAGAAAACTCAATGCTAGAGCAACAAAAATCCATCCAAAATGTAAGCCAGGTTTGTCTTATTTTATTAAATTACAGTGTCTTATTTTATTAAATTATATGAAGACTAAAAAAGATAGGGTAATAAAGATGCTTTTTGTAGAACAAAACTGCATACATTTAGCAACACCTGGAACACAGTATAACAAAAAATGCAGGACTTCCATTTTGGTAGCTGTTCAAACGCATACTCGGAGGTCAAACGTGAGCCCGTATTTCAGCTGTGTGAAGATATAACTGAAGAACAATAGAGATAACTCCTTTTTTTAATCAACCTTAACCTAAATCCAAGTATTTCATTACATGAACTACAGTCCAAAAAAGACACCACCTGGCTAGCCTGTGAGACAGGAAACAAGACTATGAACAAAGCCAGCTTATCCACTGTCACCATCCAAACTTGCAAAAAAAACCAAACACCAAAAAAACCCCAACACCATAAAGTAAAACAAACAACAAAACACAAAGCTTGTAGAACCATTTTAATAATGTAACAATTTTAGACAGGTAAATTTGCTTTTTTAATTTGTTAACCTCACAATATTGTCCCTTGAGCATGAATCATGGTTGCACTCCCTTCACTTTTGGCTGGGTTTGTCTCCAGCACTGCTAGACAACCAGCCTCACATTCTGGAAAATTCATAACGTAACTTTCTCAAAGCATTACCACAGGTTGTCTACATGCTGTCCCATCATTACTCAGCTCAGATACAACTCAGTATCAATAATTTTGGTTTTACAGCACTCCACAATCACACCCAGCCTCTTCCCACTACAGATGAAGAGGACCCTGTTCTTGAGAACTTACAGTCTAAAATTAGATGCAATACAACAAGGAAGGGTAATAGCAGAGAAGAACGAGGATTACAGGAGCAAAGTCAGGCAACTGCTCATCCAGGGGATACACGCATCTGTAGTTCAATTAAAAAATCCACTCTATATAGGCACCAGCTCGCCCCTCTATGGCCATATGGAAGAGATAAGTGAACACAGAAAGGGTTGACTAAAGGATGGAGGGCACTCTCAGGTTAAGGAAGGTCTTTCCCATTTCTTGAACTCATTCTTCCCGCTGCGTTCCTTGGCAGATATGTCAAAGGCACCACCAGATATGTCAGCTATGTCAGAGCACCAGAATCTCTTCCATTGTGACATCACAGACGTGATGGCTTGTGAGATCACAATGAGCGAGGCCGAAGGCGCTGATTACTTAGCACTTGCTGGGGCTATCACACCCTATGAGGCTGGGAAACAAACACATCTCAGTTCACTTGACAACACAGTGAAACCCATGCGAGACTCCACACCAGCAGGACATGAACTTATCCAAGCAGACCACCCAGAAGCCATCCCAAAGATGCACAGTACAATTCCACTCCAATTTTATTAGGCCACCTCTGCTAGGCAACCCACTTTCGTCAGCTCCTTGACTAGTCTCCTAAGACCAGTATTTTTAAACCTGCTCCAAGAGTAACTGCAGATAGGTAAATGGGTCTAAGCTGGAGCCTGAAGAAGTTCCACACAGTAAAGAACTGGTCATTTAGAGGAAACGTAGAGGAAGGAAACAACAAAAATTAAAACAAAGAAGCAACAACAAAGATACATACAGTGCAAGACTGGAAAGCCGCAGTGGAAGAGTGGAGTTGGCATTAAGGAAAGAACAGTTGCAGAGGACTGGACCAAGAATCCTCTAGTCCAGTCTCCTGCCTCTGCATGAGAGCCATAACAAAAGGCACCAGGGTGAAACTACACAAAATGAGGCTAACAAGCCAATAGTTCTGGGAAGCCAAAAGGAGGCAGGTCTTCCTCAGTCTTACTCTCCTGCTGATTACCTTACACCAGTTCCTGAGCTTGTCTGGCCCCTCCATGAGCCGATTCAACCACAGGAACCTATAAAAGGACTAATGCAGCCAGAATAAAACACAATTAAAACAAGATAGTTTCCTGCTGGTTTAGTGAGACGAATCAGCTCAGGGCCAGGCTGGATGAGTGCCAAAGCTCAAAGGAGAGGATGGGCCCACACTGGCAGAAGCAGGAGGGAGATGAGCCATTGGGAGCTGCTGGTCAGCTCAGCCACTCACCAAACCACAAACTTAGACCAGGATACAGACACCTGGGATGGCGCAGCACTTTGCAGGAAATGGAGAAGGTATCTTGGCTCTAGCAGCATAAGCACATAAAACAAAGTCAGAAAGCCCATTGGACCATCCTGTCTGAACCTCATGTAATGTTGGCCATAAAGTTTCCACTTCATTACTTCTGAATTGAGCCCAAAGGCTTGAACATCTTTCAGAAAAGTTTCTGGCCTTGAATTGCAGCATCAAGTATGGAGGCTCCCCACTACCTTCAGACAGCTCGTTCCAATCGTCAATCCATTTGCTGTCAAAAAATAACACATCTTAGTTTTCATTCAAACTTTCCCAGCCCTGGTCTTTGGAGCAAGTTCTGAAATTTTAGGCATTTCAATGCTCTCAATCCACAGCAGAGCTCCCAGTGCCAGGAGTAAGAGATTTGTAGCTATTACACTTCTAGTCAGTAAAAGCTACTATTGCATATTGGCCTAATTTAGTGGAAAGGAGACATAGCAGGCCACCCTTTGCTTAATGGAATCTAGCACGCATAATTACTTGATTTTCATACGCATGAATGCCACAGTTGTTCAAACTGCCATACACCTTCGTTATCTGAAAAATGAACTTGAAGGTTAACACCTGAGAGTGTCAAATGAATCTCAGTCTGGATTCAGGGAGACAACAATTGCATTGCTCAATATACCGGTCACTTTTATCTTCATCTACTCCAGAAGTGTTAAAAGAGAGTGTGTACTCTGCCAGAGCTCTGTCTCAGTAGACAAGCAAATGCTCCAAGCAGGGTAGCAACTACGACAGGGCATGGTTTCCACACAACCCAGTCTCAGTGAGTCCCAAAAACCAGCCAGGAAAGATGTAACAGCCAGCACTTCTGCTCTAGGTTATGCTTTGACAGCCACAATTTGTCCTCTTCTCCCCTCATTCCTCTGCTTGCCATTGCACCATGCTGGTATGTTAGCTCAGCACTATTAAAGTAAAACACCAGGAGTCTCAAGATGACCATTTCCAGCAATAACACATGCTTCAGATCCAAGGACAGATTTGTGACAAATGTGTAGCTGCCTAATAGCCTTCAGCATTCTCCTGTACGTAAAGCCACAGTGGCTGGTCCTACAACATTTACCTGAACTTCACCAGACCTGTGCTCTACAGTCTCACAGCCCTTTAGTGTAGGTGGCTACTGGACTGATACAGGAGCAAAGTCAAGTGCAAAAACTTCACACATTTCAGCCTCTTCCAGAAATCCATTTCCAAAATTTAAGCAGTGGGAGTGTCAGTAAAAAAAAAATCTAAATAAATAAAAATCAAGGCCTAGTGAAGTTAACAGGGCCAAAACAAGATAAGCACCAACCCAAACAGCTGTGATCGGGCCTCCTAAAGGAATCAAAATGAAGTTAAGTATCTCTCAACTGCAAAGCAGAAACTTTAGGTCATATCAGCATACATGCAATCCAAGGACTTCTTTATTTAGCATCAAGCACACAAGTGTTTTCTTTTTAATGTTTTAACAGATTTCTTCTTTTGGATTTTGGTAACACTCAAATCTGTCTAGCTATACATACTAACTTAAAAAAAACCCAAACAAACCAACAAAACACCCAATACACCATTCCTGTAGAGCAACCCTAAGTTTGAGATGAGCAAGAACCATAAAAGGGCCACTCTTTGAAACAAGACAAGCATTTAGTTCACACTATAAATGAACATGAAAATTCAGTTTCAAAAGCCAACATTCAGTACTTGAAAAAGGGAAACAAAAATATCTGAAATCAAATTTCCCAAGCCTACACACTGAAGAGTAGCCAACTGGACTTCTGACACATTACTTGTTTTAAGAATAATTCGTTCTTGGAAATACAAGGTCAAACACCAACTTTAACACCAAGTGATAGGAGATGCTACAATGCTGCAAAGGGCAAATAAAGGATAAAACCAATTCAAGTTGCCATTTAAAAAAATAAAAAATACTCAGACAACTGTCAAACAGCATTGGATAGGACAAGCGCCTTTAAGATGTACCTGCCTGGAGCCCTGCATACCTCATCCTTCCTGAGGCATAGTGCAAGCATTAACCTATTGGAAAATTTGCAGATCCCTTGCATTGCAGTTGAAAGAATATTAAGAGTTCAGACTAAGCAGCAGCTGTCAATCCACCCATTTCTGAAGCCAAAAGCTCAATAAGGAAAAGAGGCAAGTAAAGAAGTAGGAAAACAAATGTCAGACTTATTAGCAAACAGGCCAGCAACGACCACGTAAATCCACTTCACACAGGACTTGTAAAAGACAGAACATAAGTAATAAATGACAACACTGTTCCATACATCTCAGTTAGAAGAAACACCTGTAACAGTACAGCAGCCAGAAAAGAACAGGAGAAGAATTTCCTACTGCCACTCAGAAAACAAGTAAACAGATCCTGCAGTTCTAAGCCTTCTCAAGTTTACTTCAGTCTCCAAATCTGAGACAGGTGACCAATTCAATCCCACAGGATAAAAAAATAATAATAAAAAAAATAATAATCAAACCTCCTACTCCCCCATCACCATCATCCCGGAACCTCCACATCCCAAAAGGCACATGAAAAATCCTCGTTGCTGCTGCCTCTCTCTCATCCCGCACATGCCCCTTACTCCCTGGGCACACGGGTGTTTTCCCCTTTCTCAAGCCCTAACGGCAAATGATCCCGCTCTGGCTAGGACCGGCAGGACCGCTGCCACCCTCGAGATTTCCACCCACGGCAGAGCCCGGGCAGCGGAGGGCCCGGCAGCACGAAGCCGGGCCCGGCGTCGAGCGGACGAGGCTCTGCCACGCCTGCCCGCCGCCGCCCCTCACCCTCCCCTCGGGCCGGGGCCGCCCCCGACGGCCTCCCCGCACCCCCACCGCCGCCCCGCGCCGGCCCGCAGCCCGGCTCGCCACCCCAAACCCCCGGCCGCCGGCCGCCACGCCGGCGCAGGCCCCGCCACCGCGGGGGGCCAGGCCGAGCCCCCCCTCCCTCGCCCCCGGGCCTGGCCTCCACCCCCCGCCCCGGGCCACGGCGGCCCCACGCCTCCGCCAGGCCTGCCGGGCCCCCGAGCCGCCCGGGCCTCGGCACGGCCGTGCCGCCGCTCGCTGCCCGGCGGCAGCCGTGCCCCCCCCCGCGGGGGGGACCGCCCCGGCCTGGCCCTCCCCCCCCGCCCCGCACACACTCCGCACCACGAGTCCCCAACACCGCCACTCACCTCCGCGCACTCTGACCCCCGACCCCGCTCTGAGCGGCAGCGCCGCCGGCCAACCGCAGCGCCGCCTGCCGCGGCCGGGGGCGGGGCTTCCTCCCCGCCGCGCCCCCTCGCGCAGGCGCCCGCCGCCCGCCGCCGCGCGGGGCATGCTGGGGCCTGTAGTTCGGCGCCTCCGCACCGCCCCCTCGCCCTGCCCCGCCGCGTGGCCGCGCCTCGACGCCGCTGCCGCGGCGGCACCGCCGGGTGCCCAGAGCCGGCCCCGCCGGGTGCCAGAACGGGTCCCCGGAGGCCGCCCCGCGGCGTGCCCGGCAGCCGCCCTTGCCCTGCCTGCCGGCTCTCTTCCTCGTGTGCCCCGTGGCCACCCCCTGCCCACCCCGTGTCCCCAGGGGACATCCCGTTGTGTGTCGTGTCCCCCCCCCGGTCCCCTGAGGCCGCCTGCCTCAGCGCTCCCCCAGCCCCCCTGCAGCCCGGGCCTGCAGCACACCCGCTGCAGCTGGACGTGTAGTATCGCACCTGGGCAGCGCTCACTGTTGGCCGCAGTGGAGGGAGACCGTGTCCTCGGTGCCGGGGCAGCGTGGCCTGCAGTTGCAGGTCTCACTGGGGAGCCCTCTGGGGTGTTGCCCCTTGCCCCCACTGCTGCTGGGCTCACTTCACAGAATCGCAGAATGGTCTGGGTTGGACAACAGCTCAAAGACCATCTACTTCCACACCCCTGCCATGGGCAGGGACACCTTCCACCAGACCAGGCTGCTCCAAGCCCCATCCAGCCTGGCCTTGAGCACTGCCAGGGATGGGGCAGCCACAGCTTCTCTGGGAAACCTGTGCCAGTGCCTCACCACCCTCATAATGAAGAATTTATTCTTAATATCTAACATAAACCTACCCTATTCTCAGTTTAAAGCCATTCCCCTGTGTCCCATCGCTACATGTCCTTGTAAAAAGTCCTTCTCAAGCTTTCCTGTAGGCCCCCATCAGGTACTGGAAGGTCACTGTAAGGTCCCTGCGGAGCCAGCTCTTCTCCAGGCCGAACAACCCCACCTCCCTTATCCTGTCTTCATGGGAGAGATGCTCCAGCCCTCTGATCGTCTTCATGGCCCTCCTCTGGACTCACTCCAACAGCTCCCTGTCCTTCTTATGTTGGGGGCTCCTGAACCAAACACAATACTCCAGGTAAGGTCTCACAAGAGCAGAGCAGAGGAGGAAAATCACCTCCTTGGACCTGCTGGTCATGCTTCTTTTGATTGCAGCCCAGGATACTTCATTCTAGATAAGGTAGGTGCTGCTGGCACTGGTAAGTCTTTGTTGGTCTTAACAGTGCCCAGGCAGGGCTGCACCAGTAACTGGCACTGATGCTGGCCAGTGTTTCCTCCCTCCATTCGATTTGGATTAAGTCAAAGTCAGGTCCTTCAGCAAGCCTAGGGCTTGCCTTTCCCCTCCCTCGCTCAGACATCAGTCACTGGCTTCCAGTTCTTTCTATGTTTGTGCAGCTCTGATCCTAAACTTGTGTCTGGACATTGCCCAGTCTCTGCTAGACACTCCTAAACCATGGCATCTCCTCCCCATGCATGTGGCTAGCACTCTCTGCCAGGACATTCACATCTTACCTGCAATGATACCTAATTTTTAGCCTACTGCTGCATCTTAACCCTTGGAAAGTTCAGTTGCAATGCAATGGCAAGCATACTAGCTGGGGACATTCCCCTATTCGCTTGCTTCCTTGCCCCCCATGTTAACTCATGCATCCACATTTCAAGCCAGCAGCTCCTTTGCACCAGCCCTGATACTTCCACAGGGGTGTGAAGAGCAAACTGAGTCACTGACTAACACAAGTAGGACCACAAGGGATCCTAGAGGTCACCTCATCCATCCTCTGCCCACAGGCAGGAGCGGTCTTATCTTTCTGTCACCTTGCTGTCCTCTTCAAATCATCCCTTAAGCCTTTCTCTGGCTCCATGCCTTAAAATATTGGAAAAGGTAAGTGCCAGAGTGTGGAGATCACTGAGTGCCGCTCTGTGCAAGGCAGGCTGCTGGTGCTTTCCTGGCTGCCTGGCTGGCCTGCCTGGTGCCCCTGCCTTTAATTGTGTTGCCGACTTTTCAGGTTGGATTTATGGTTTTGCTCTGTTTGTATGCAGCCTTGAACTTGGGAGGCCTGACTCATGAAAGTAGCATGATGGAACTATAAAAGTACCAACAGCAAACCATTTAATAATAGAAAAAGTTCCTGTAAGCCCTCTTAGATTTGGCATCTCTCAGCCTCCCACCCACATAAGCAAGGATAATGTGAAGTTTTACTTCTAAGCTTAGCTGTATCGCTATGATTTGTCAAGCCTTTGGTGACTGATGTATGGCTTGCCAGCAGCCCAGGAGAGTCAATTGAGGGCCTTTGCGCTGTGGCATTCCTTGAGTGATCTGCCACTGCCCCTCCTTATCAGGGATGGAAAGTGGCTGAGAGGTGCTTGAAATTATGCTGCAACCCCAAAGCTTGAAATTTAGGGATCACAGCTTGCCTGTTTCTAGGAGGATGAGAGAGAGGAGGCCTTTTCACTGCTGACCTCTGCATCTAGCAGTAAAAAATAATTTTTTTCTCAGTCTAGACAAACAACAAATGGCTCATGGAGGTGTGCATGTCCTCTTTTCATCAGCCAGGCCCTGTGCTGTTTCCCAGGTTAGTCAGGCAGCACAGCAGGCAGGAGGTTTCCTCCTGCTCATTTCTTTGGGAGGGAAACCCCTCTTCCCAGCTAAGCATCTGTAATAACCAGGGGCCGCCTCCTGGCTTCTGCCAGCCTCAGTGACCCCTGTGAGATCTGTACAAGTCGTCCTCCAAAGACTGCAGGACAGTGATGTGATTCCCTTCAGCAACTGCGCTTTCAAAGAGGTCCTTTTTTCTGGCACAGCTGTCAGCTGCAAAAGGCACCCAAACCAGATTGAGCAGAACCCTGTTATATTAAATATTGTCACTGTTTCTGTAGTGTTCATATCTAAGCCTGTCTTACGTGAGTGTGCATGTCTCAAATGAACATTGCAGGCCACTGAAAATGTCACCTACAGATTAATCTGGCTCACTCCAGGCTTCTGGAAAAATGAATGAGGGTGATCAATAGCTATCCTGTGGCCTTCCCATCAATGCCCATGGCCCCTGCAGCATCCTTGCTGGGAACAGCTCCCCTCCCCAAGGGTCTCAGTCAGTGGCAGAGCTAAGAAATTCAAAGGTGGACAACTGCCATGGGGCCCAGGGCAAGCAATGCTGAGAAACTGGGTCATGCAGATGGGGAAAAGTGGGGAAAAGGGCTGATAGTTGTTAATCAGGGTCGCCTTATTTATTCCTGTTAGCACCTGATTATTCCTGGTAGCACAGCCCGTGCCAGTCCCGGTACCCCATTTCCTCAGGACCAACAGAATCAGCCCTCTGTCAGCACGAGAACAAGTGAGAGTGTTTCAGGAGCAGCTCTGGTATCTTAATTGCTTGTCCTACTTTAGAGATTTTGAGATGGCTAGAAGCAGCCCAGAGGAAATAAGGTCCATGCTGGGGCGGTGTCTGAGCTGTCCTGATTCACACAAAGGACTATCTTTGAGCCTGAGGGTGGAAGGGGCAGCTCGAAGCTTCCAGCTGTGCCCCCTTCTCCCATGGCTGGATCTCCTGTGCTGCCACCAGCAGATGCAGCAGCTTGGTCTAGAGTTACCTGTAAGTTTTATTTGCTTTTAAACCCCAACATTTTCTTAACAAAGCATCATTTCAGTGACCTCCGGGCTGATGGATGGACAAGAAAGCAGCAAACTGGTGGGGCAGAAAATACAGAATGTGCACACACACACACACACACACACTGACCCTGCGTCACAGCTGCAGAAGATCCTTCGCGTCAATAAAGGGCTGAGCCCACCCCAGCCCAAGATGAAGTATCAGGTCACTGCCTGCTGCTGGGTCAGCACAGCCGGGGAGGGATGGTCCCACTGACTGCCTCCCCAGCCCTGGTCCTGGTGCCTCCTTCCCAAGAGCCCATGGAACACAGCTCCTTTTAAAGCAATGGGATTTTACATGATTATGGCACAAAGAAACATCACCTCATTTTAAAGGCAACTCCTTTAGTTCTGTTCAGCTGCTTATGCTGAATGCAACTTTTAAATGTCTTATAATATACATGACAAGTAGTTTTGTATCACTGTTTTCTACTTAACAAGTTAATAACGTGCCAACCCAAATCCTTCAGTTACTAATGCCACCGGTGGGACTCATTAACCAACGTGAACACATATTTAAGGGAATACTAATATTCACAACGTACATTTTTATATTCATGTTGTCATTCTTGAAACCACAGCTCAGTTCATGTATTCTGTTGAAACATTTGTTTGCAGAGGATTTCTCACTCCCTTTTCCTCTAAATACATGTACTATCACTGGGGTACCATTCTGGTGAATGATATTAATGACAGCTTGTCATCACGGGAAGCTATTCCTAGCTGTCAATTAAAGGGTGTTTTGAAAGAAAGCAGCTCATTCAACCCCGGTGGGAGCAAGTGTGTCTCATTGTTTGACAGTGTCCCCCTTGATGAATTTGGAAGCAGCAGCAACAGCAGCTCTGTGGGGCCAGAAGGTTTGCAGATGCAGCACAGGGCTCTTGGGTGACAATGACAAGAGATTTTAAAGGTGCTGGTGCCCTTAGCAAAGGAAAGGCAAAAGAGGATTTCAGATCATAAAAGCAATCCACATGTAGGAGTATAGGCCAGGAAAGGAGTCCCAGGGACACTGAACCATTCTCCTCCAACTTGTAATATGATTTCCCATCCAACATCTCAGTAAATTTATTAATCTCTATCTTTGAATATGTTTCTTTACTTGCCCATGTTAACCCAAGTAGAAGGCTTCTCCAGGTCTTCTCTGCCTGATAGGTTGGAAACTTACTCTAATTCCCAGATAAAATGTATTCATAGCTAGTTTACACTAATTTGCTGTGGAAAAATATTCCTTTGCTTTAACTTGTGGGGGTTTTTTCCTCCCCTGGTGTATTTATAGCAGCTCTCAGATCCCAGTCATCTTTGTTATCTTTGTTTTGCTGGGCTAAAAAAGCCGTTTTATTCTTGTGTCTCCTCATCACCATAGCTTTCCATTTTCCACACCATGTTAGTAGACCTCCTCTGCACCTGCTTCAATTTCAATTAAATTTTCTTGAGCATGAGTGCCCAGACTGGTACGTGGTATTCCTGAGCTGCGCTCAAAGGCCTTGTACAATATTTGTCACTTGACCCTGTAAATATCCCTCATATAAACATGCTTGATTTCTATATTTCCCCCCTCAACAGGGTGGTCCACTCTCAGGGCTTTCTTGTTCCTTTTATTTTCCTAAGCACTCCTTGCACAGTAATAAAAATGTACAGACTCAGTGGGGATCTGTTTTAACTTCAAATGTGCTGATTCAGTTCAAAACCCATTAATTCAGCCGGAATCAGGGCCATGGGGTGGAAATCCTTTTCCAGTTAAAACAGAGGTGAGAGGGACAGCCTTTGGCAGGCTAGGAAATAAAGTACATTAGAAAAACATAGCAGGACACCAGAAAGTGGGTGTTGACTGGGCTATGTTCACAGAGAACCAGGGAGACTTGGACATTTTAGATCAGGATGGGATGGATGTCTCTGTAGGAGATCTGCTGTAGCTTGGATTTGGGCAAAGCTCTGGGGTTTGATGCATGGGAGCATTATATTTCTTTAGCCTGTGCTTTCCTGGGTTGGACATGATGGTCCCTAGCGGACCTCACATTGACTGAGCATGCAAGGCGCTGTACAAGGCTGGCCAGACCACTGTACAAGGCTGGTCCCGTCTGGTCCTGCATCCAAAAAATCCCTCGTTATCCAAGAACGCAAAAGGATGCAATGAAATGCAAAGCAAAAATAAACAACTGTGTAGCTTGAGCTACACGCTGCCGTGGTTCCCTTCTGTGTGGGCCTGGTGTGACCACTCCAAGCACAGTGTCTGGTGCTGCATGTGAAGCTACCACCAATGTACATGCTTCAGGAAGCAGGAGCACACCTGGGTAGGTGGCTTGGGTAAGGAGGCAGGGTGAAGAATGCCCAGTGAATCCAGTTTTTGCCTCTTACCTCCACTTTGTACGCGGGATGAGCAGAAAAACTTCCTATGTGTGTCAGGAAGGCATTAACACTGAAGCACAAAATAAAATAACCCCTCAGCAAAGCATTTCCACAAAATGTTTGACCAAGGAAAAACGTAGGCTGACCATGGGAGAAATTTCCTGAGGCTATGATGCATTAAACTGTGGGATCACCTCCCGAGAGGAGCGGTGGGAACCATGAAACCGGCCACTTACAGCACCGTAAAATGTCCCGTCGGTGCCAGCCCAATTCCGGTTCAAGGGAGCTGCACTGAATCATCTACCATGCCTTTTCCAACTCTCGCTCCTAAAAATCAGACCCAAGAAGTACAAAGAAAGAAGGACAAACAGTGATGTCAATTTGCTGAAGAAATACAACCTTTTTTACATTATTGTATGTCATAAAACCCTTGTGCTCGCACTGTATACTTGATCTTGATATTCCAATGCCATCCACAAAAAAATTCAGGCTTAACCCTCACAGTTTATATTGTCACTATAAATGCTGGTAAAAAAATATTGTACAGTTGGGTGCACTTGGGAAAATATTCTTTATATTTTAATGGCTATAGCAAAACTCCATTGCTAACTAGTAAAAAAAAAATTAAAAAAAATAAAAAGTTAAATGTGTTTTACAGCTATGTCGTCATGGGAAAGCTGTATTTCAAAGTGAGGGCATCAACAGCAGTGAAATGGGACATTTTAAAATATTTTAAACACTTTTAATGGGACATTAAAAAAAAACATTTCACCAAAATCTCTTTGCCAGTATTTTAGCTAATAGGGTTGCAGTGTATAAAGGAAGGGTTCTGACGCCTGCACAGGCCACCCAATACTGAGCCGCTGCTCAAGTGTCTTGAACTCTAAGTGTAAATGGAAAAAACATCTAAAATTAAGCGTTTCTCCTGGAGGAACAAATTGCTGATAAAGCAAATCTTCCCATAGGACAAGCACACCTGCTGGAAGGTAGAGAGACATTTTTATGTGTGGGATTTTTAACTTGAGATAAAATACTTTTCACGGGCAGTCATATGGAAGACAGCTGGCCAAAAATAATAATAAAGGAATTTGTGTCCCTTGGGAAATTCTGAGGTTTCAAAACCTATGATTTTTGACCTAAGCTGGGACAAAAAGTTGAGCTCTCTGATTTTCTTTTCATTTAATGACATACTCCTAAATAAAAATAGTATATTTCTTTTCACTTTACCGCTTCAACGTTTCTTTTGTTTTATTATTACATAATTCTAGAAGTCCAAATCATCCATTACACCACGCTGTTACATTTCCTTATACCGTACATTACATCGGCAGGCATAATCTCCACCCTTTTTAAAGATCCCTATTAAACCAGCTAAGTTTCTTCGTGAAACTGAATATCAGGAACAACAAGGATCCCTGCCCCAGGCTGAGGGGATGATTGGTTTTGACAACTATTTTTCAAATGTGCTTTTAGAAGAATGATATAAGAGACTAGAGCAGCCGGGAAGAAGAGGAGAGCCCAGCACCATCCAAACAAGCCCAGGGAATGTGACTGTTGAAAAAACCTGAACTGGTTCTCGGGCTGATGGCTGGCAGCAAAGTGGCCTGGCACAAGCCCACGGTCACTGGTGGTTTGATCCTTGCTGTGGGCAGGGAAGCAAAACTTCACAAAGGAAAGATATTGTACCCAGAGAGTGCCTGGCTCCCCCTCAGCTCAGGAGACCTCGTGTTTTTGGCCAAGCACTTGGATCAGAAGGGGTATATGTGTATAACACAGGAGTAAACAATTCTGTCAGAAGAAGATGACAAAAACCCCATATGAACATCCAAGCAAAAGCTTGGATAACATTGATACAGCCTAGGAAATGCTTCCAGTTACTCCCATCAGCATTTTCTGGTAGAAAACTGGTCTGCTGGAAAAAAATTGACCTGCTCTACCATGAAAGCTCTCGTGTTCATTATTTATTTGGACACAACTGCGATGCTCAGTGCTATGCAAAACTTTCTGGATCCAAAAATCCTCTGAACTGCCCCGTAGAAACTAAATAATTACCTGGCTAGCACTAGCTACTGCTACTCCAAGTGTCCAGAGGCCAGGTCTTTAGAGTATTTCCTAAATTTCTGGCCAAAGTGGCTCCTTTCACCAAGCGTAAGGTCTCGCCTCTCTCTCCACAAATGTGCATCTCCGAAGAAGAGCTAAATTCACCAGGAGGGAGGTGCATAAGGCGTTAGTCCCTGGTGTGAGGGGCTGAGAGTTAGACCCTTGCTCTCACATACCTTCTGTCTACACTGCTTTAATTTCCCTGTCGTCTCCCCTTCTGTTTATTCTATTTTCTGCCTCTTTGTCTTTCCCCTCCAGTGTTCGGGGACCCTCCTTCCTTTTCCATCCTCTCTCTTCCTCCCATCATTTCCCCCTGCTCGCTCCTTCCTTCCTTTCTTTCTTCTTTCCTTCCTTCTCAGCTCTCTCCCTGGAGTTTCTATTCTCTCTTCCCTCCTCCCTCTCTTCCACCAGGACTTCCCTTCTGCCACTGGAGGCACCTAATCTGCCAGGGGACGGGAGGAGAAGGATGTGCCATGTCCAGAGCAGCCTGAGACACAGATATCCCACTTGCCTGGAGACTCATCGTAGCTCCCGCATCTCCTGCTGCTTTCAGTCCACAGGTACCAGCTGCATGCATCGCTGTGTAGGGATGGGAACACCTAAGGAGTCCTGGGAGACAGTGCAGAGGGATCCAAAGACTGGAGATCTTGGCCTCTGTGCCTGTAGATGTCCTTTGAAACCCAAGAGAAAGAGCCTGTGAGACCGAGCAGTGCATCATCACCCAGACCTCCTCCTTTGTTACAGCCCTGAGGTAGCTGAGCTTTGAAATCTCAAAATTCCTTCTTCCCCCCCAAATATTCTCACTTATGCTGGCTGCCATCAAAAAGCACAGCTGAGACCACCGAAATTCATCACACTTGTCATCCACGCTGGAGGCAGAGACAGCTACTCCAGCTGAAGAGGCCAGCGTAGTAATGTGCTACCTTATCTCTAGTGCCACTGACTTCGGTCTATTTCATTTTCCCTTTGATTTTAATATAGATTTATTGAAAACAACAGTTATCAAAACAAACTGCACTGGCAAATTGGTGTTCGTCTGTAGCTGTACAAGCACCTATAAAGCTGCCAGTGTATGAAATAAATGGTGCTATATGGGAGGTCAGCTATTGCAATAGAAGTTCCCCAAGGATTTGCACTGGGCAGTTTGATATTTTTCTTATTACCCTTTTTTCTTTTTTACTATTTATGCCTCTCTGTTTAAATTTAAAACATACAGTCATCTGCCAAGACAAGACTCTCTGGTAAACCTTTTCATGAGCGGGCTTCCCTCAGAGTACCAGCAAATACTGATGTGTCCCATACAAAAGGCAGGCAAACGGGGACCGGGAGGCCAAGTTTTCTTCCCAAAAGGCTTCATCACCTAGGCCAGCTCTTTTTTTATTCCCTGCTTTTGAAAGGGTTTGTCCTTACCTCATGCTCCTTGAAAAAAATCCCACTGATTAAAACCCTGCTTCTTGTCACATTATTTAACCTCCATTCAAATTCCGTGGCAGTATCCTACCTTACACAAATTGTACCTGGTATCTGTGGGCTCCTCCCTACACACGGTTCTAAAAAAATCAAATCCAATCATAGTCTAAACCCGTTCATCAGAAGAGATAAAAGGGTTTCTGTACTGATCTCCACATCAGGAGAACACAAATCAAATAACATAACTGTCAAATGAGGAGATGGGGTGTTTAAATGCCTATAGAAATAGGAACTCTAATTACGGAAACATCTATAATGTAACTAATATTATTTACATTAGAGCGATGCTAATCCAGACGAGGGTTAATGTCGCTGCTCCTAAAACATTACAGTTTAAATAGACAAGAGACAGTGAGAGGATGGAGGGGAGCATCAGCATGCTCATTCCTGCTGGAAGATGAGGGATGGAGGCAAACTCCTGACAACAGAAGAGGATGAAAGCGAGCCAAAATGTGCAATAATGAAGGTGAGTTTAGATGCAGCCAGATAAAGCAAGCGACTTGCTCAGCCTCATACAAGCTGCCTGGGGTCTGTGTGTGTGTGTGTGTGTGATGGGAAATGAATAGAGACTGTGGATGGCTTATACGAGTCTCTTACTCACAAAAATGTTACTCAGCAGTGGGTAGTGCTTGGATCTCACTGCGTTTTGCATGGCGCTCTGCAGACATCCAGTTCACTGGCCATGAGCTCCTACTGCCATTTTTTAAAGCCAGGCTGGCAGGTTTTCAGGCCACGCTGCTCCAGGTGGAGCTTTGCTTCCATGTGAGAGGCACCAGCCATCATTTGGGGGCTTCAGAGATCAAGGCATCTCACTTTGGTTGACAGAGAAAGAGTTGAGCTGATGGAGAGCAAGTAAAGCCCTCCATCCTCTGGACCTCTGGACTGATTCACTGCTCAGCCCATCAACATGCAGACAACCCACCCTATGCTTAGAACTGAACCTTCTGTCCTTAAAGTCTACTCTCTGGAGGACCTCACCCATTTTGTCCTTTATCCACTGTGGTTTTCGGCTCTGGCAGCTGTTTCCTAACTTCAGAGAGTACTGATGAGAGGACGTATTCTCCTTCTTCTCCTTCCTGCCCCTTCCCACTCATTTCTTTGTGCAAAAGCTCAATGCTTGCAACTACCACTCCTTTAAAGACCACCTGAAGTCCTTCCTGTTTGGCCAAGCTACCCCAATACAACCTGAGGCTGAATAAGACCTGTTTAGACCATACTCCATTTGATGTAAATTGCTGAAGTGGAGACAGAAAGAGCAAGTATGACCTTCTCTAGATAGAGCTGTTGCAATATCAAATATAGCTCTGATCTCCTCTTAAGGGTTCTCAAACATTTCTCATCCCCTTCAGAAACTTGCTGGAAAGAATAGGAGTCCCACAGACCTAAAATGAGACTAAGATCTTCTGCATTTGGTGGGAGAGGATCCATGCAATTTGGCAGTGGACCCAGCAGATTTTCCAAGGCTCTAGTAACAGTTCAGCACAAAGGGGTAAGCCAGCAGACAAGAAGCAGAGCATTAACAAGTCTGAATGACACGTGCAGCCAGATTGCCTGCTTCGCTGACAATTGATGTCATCCCTATTACTGGGAAAATATTGTAAGCATGCTTCCATAGCGCTCTGCAGCTTATTGCTACAGATAGTGAGTGTTTCTTGTCATGGCTTACAGCTTTTGTGAGCTGATGTAAAATGGCTTGCTGTTCCCATGCCGGAGTTTACTGGTGGAGACAGCCGAGGCACAGCCAGAGCGTGCCTCTCCAAGCATCTTGTATGCTTTGGGATTCTGTAAAGTAGCAACTGTATTATAAATACTCCTCTGGTACAGCTTAAGAGACAGCCTTCAGCAGAGCAGCTCACTGTTGAGGATCCAATACAGAACAAGGGAGAGGGACTCCCACAGACAAGATCTTCTGAACTTGTGCAAGGAGGGCACAAGGTTCTCCACAGATACTCCTCTAAATAGGACCATTGTGGAGCCCAGGGCTGAGATACTTAAGTTAGACCATTTACTCTCACCATGGCAGCAGTGCTGGAAGAAGAGCAAGTGGGAAGGCCAGGGGGCAGCAGCCCCTGGGCAGTGGGAAGGTGCAGGTGAGCACCCCACAGCAGCCCTGGGGCAGGCAGTGGAGGGCTGAAGGAGTGGATCCAGGCAGGCAGGGACCGTGGGCCACTCTCTCAGGTAAGGCTCTGCTACAAAAATGGTTGAGAAACAGAATCCTAAAGCACACCCCTTGTTTCTGTTAATATTCCCTCTTCACTCTTGCTCTCCATTTCTTTTTCTTTCACTCCTGAGACATCTCGTAAGGAAAGACAAGCAGCTTGCCTCTTTGGGCAGTGGAGATGTGACACAAGCCTGTGGTTTCCCATCTTCACAACCCTCTTACATCCTCCAGGTACAGTCACAAGTACCCTGTAAGGAAAACAGCTGTGGTGTGTAGGCAGAGCAGGGGACGGAGGGAGAGGAAGGAACAAGAAGAATTGGAGGCTGAGGCAGAGCATCACTGTGATTCATAGCAATTTCCTCTGATCCTGTTTTATCACTGGGGGTGGGAATGTAAAAGATGCAGAACCTGTGTGAACAAGGTCAAATTAAATCACATTTCCAAGCTGGGGAAATTACTTTTGCCTGCAGCAAGAGAGGTGCACAACACGAATGAAGGAGGGGAGGTTCATGCCATCAGGCATGCTGTATCCAGCTAATGCAAGACAGAGGGAATTTATAATTAGCCCACTGAAATATATCCCTGCAGGATTTCAGTGAAGGGGGGGTGTCACACCAATTGAACATGTAAGAGAAAGACCAGCTGAGATCTGATTTCAAACCTATTGCTCCTTATGGAAGACAGCTCGTCCTTATCTCAATGGCCATGTGTTTCTGTCTAATGAGATCACATTACTCAACAGGGTCAACTACCCACACACTCTGAAAATGTAAGAGAGAGACCCTGAACATCTCCAGGACAATTCAAACCTGACTCAGCTTCAAGAGCATCAATGGGAGAAAGACCCAGACACTACTGAAGCTCAAAATTTCTTACAAGAGCACACAAATTGTCAGGTCTATTTAACATCTCTTTGTCAAACCCTATGACTGTTTCTCACTGGCACAGCCTTAAGGGAGGGAGAACAATGCCGTGTGTAGGTGGCTTGATGGATCGATGGAAGGATGGATGGAAAGGAGTCTCCTGAAAACCAGCCTAAGAACACAGGACTAGAAAAAAATGACTTTTCACATACTTCACATGCAACAGGGAGAAATTAATACCGACTCCCATGCAGCCTAACTAGCTATGCATGATGCATGGCAGGCACGCGGGAATTGGTGTGTCCGCCTTAGCTAACTCACTGTCTCAGTGCTAACAAAGGGAAGTGGGCAAGATAGTGTGTGCAAGTGATGGCTGTCAGCTCTGAAGTGCCTGATTTGGAGTGTTGTCACTGAATTTTCGAATCCTGAGTATCCCTCATTCCCTTCAATTCTGACTAGAGTCAAACCCACAGAAGTTTGGAGATGGACCAGACCTAGAGGTCACCTAATCCATGTCTTGCCCCTGCTCACAGGGGCAGTGCCAGAAGGCACAACAGGCATTCAGGAAGTCTTGCACGGGGAAACTACACTGGCAGGACAAGCCAGTTTCTCCTTCAAGCTGGCAATGGTCCCACCTGTAGTGTAAGGGTTTATGCCCCTTCTAAGGTTTATTTTTTTATTTATTTGCTGTTAAAATTCTAGCTATTCTTGTTATCGGAATAATTTTGTGAATTCAAGTAAATTCTGACTCACTGATCCATTGAGGGGGTTGGAGTCTGCAGGAAAACTGCAGATGCAATGCAATGTTCCTCCAGCAATCAAGGCAGGCATCTGAACAGTTGTGAGATGTGGGACTGGATGATGGGATATGGGTCATTGGGACTGGATGGCAGAAAAAGCTAGCTAAAGATAAAGCTGGGCCAAGGTAAAGAAATCGTGAGTGTATCAGTTTCTGAAGAAGCTTGTGTCTGACAGAAAGCCAGCTTGTTGCATGTATTTGCCTGCTTTAAATAATTTACTGCTAGAGTAATGTGAGCTGGATTAAAGGACAAGAGAGAGGCAAGGAAAAGGAATGGGAAATGCAGGTGAGAAGTGACTTGTGAAAAAGACCAGTAGAAAGAAGACACGTATATCTTGGAGGAAGATGGGTAATTTCCCAGGAGAGGAATAGTAAGAATGAGGCACAAAGTCCTGGAAATCAGCAGCAGGGGTCCATCTCAGGAAGAAACGAAAAATTTTCCAAAGTTGTTAGAAAAGATTGTGCAAATGGTCTCTGAAGCCAGGCTTGGTGACTGAGCTAAGGAAGAGCTGGAGCTCTGGAGCGCATCACCCTCTCAGAAAGGTCAAGGAAGATCCCGAGGAGGAGCGAGGCTTGATTAGGTCTGTAGCAGCACCCTCACTCCTGCGCGTACCCCGACAGTTCCTCTGACAGGTGTGTCAGAGTGCAAAATCTCTGCCGGGGCCCCAGATCTGCTGGGGCAGAGCAGCAGGCAGGCTGCTGGGTGCTCCTGCACAGTGTGGCAGCAACAAGGACAGGCTTCCCTTGTACCGCTGCTCTGCTGCGGCCACGCTGCTGTGGGACCAGCTATGGGGAATTCAGCGTGGAAGTCCCTGGCCTGACCCAAATCCCCAGGGAGGGACCGATCAGGCAGAATTTCCCGCTCCCCTGCCCAGCCGCAGGAGGGGTTCGCTTCACTGGAGAGATTTTACAGTCTTCTGCAAAGGGCAGAGGGGATGGAAAGGGTGAAAGATGTTTCGCTTTGCTCTCATCTGAACAGAGGCTGGTTTGTTATTTCAGCCTGGATTTTTCCCCCTTCAGATTTAACTTCCAACTCCTATTAAACAGACAGATTAGTCTAAGGAAAGAAAGTATTTATTTATTTAGTTATTATTATTTTTTCTAGGGAGGAATACCATCTGGTTGGCATGACAACGGTGCTGTGGGCCACCATAAACACTGGATCATTAGCACCAATGCATTGGCTATTATGTAGGCTTGGCCATCAGCGCGGTTAAGGTGTGTGGGTTTATGGTGCAATCCCATTCGTATCACAGCATGGGAATTATCACAGCAGTCACAGTAGTGAGCACTACAGCTGATGCTGAGGTCCAGCCTTATGCAGGACTAGCTGCACTGGCATAAAGCATTTTTCTTTGAAAGAAGGCAGGCACAAAGCATAGGCTTGTCTTAAGTCACCTATGGCATGTGAGATGGCTAATATCTAATGTAGCTCCTGGGCTGGACCACAGACATCGTAATACCCAGCACTTTGAACTCCTAAACAACATCCCTCTGTATTGTGTATTATCATGAGAAAATGCATGTGCCTATAAGGCACCAGTGTATTTCCTTCTGAGAACAGCCAGTTCCTATTACTACAGATGTGCAGGGTGCTCAGCGCGGCTCTGAATTAGATCCGCAACCTGTACATTCTTGGGAAAGAGCAACTTGTCTTTCTTTTTACTGTAAAGCCCCATTTCAGCTTATATATCTGTAGCAGATATTAATAACAATCATGCTGCACTTGGCTGCTACAAACTCTGACTGATGAGAGCAGCCTTAACTCACACAAGTTTCCAATTGATTTTATCTCATGTTAGGCTCTAACTAATCACACCGGAGAGCTGCCTTAAAAGCTCACTAGATCTGTCCTGCTCAGGTTTGCTTGTCTGGCTAAAAGGGAAGGTGGGGGTTGTTTCCCGTTCCCCATTGAACTGGGGAGCCCCATGTCTCAGGCAGGCATAGCCCTGTGTCCCTCCAGTCTGTGGAGGTGGTGCTGCCCCTGCACGAGGCTGTGCAGCCTGTTTGGGCCCTGGAAGCACACCCAGCATGTTCCCTGAGGTGCACTCACAGCAAACACAAAGAAATAAATACGAGCAGCAGTGTTACTCACCTCATGCACTTTCCATGGGCCAAAGCAGGAGCCACCACTCTGAGCCGCTCTCAGACATGGCTCCAGCTTCCCCTGGCTTCTGAGGCACAGTTCAATAGCTTTGCCTTAGTTTTACTTGATCCCATTAATGATAAAAATGGCAAACACATATGCTTTGCCTTTATAGCTATTTCACGCTTTGACATGATCCCAGGCAAGTTACCTGTGCTGTCAGCGTGATGGATGGTGCACAGAAGGGGGGTTGGACAGGTGTAGCTCTTCTCACAGGGAAGTATTTTTCCACACCATTAGCCTGTGGAACTCCTAGCAACAGGATATTTCTCAGAGAGGGATTTTAAAAAGCCTTGAAAACAGAGTGGCTGCTTGTGCAGAAAACAAGTGTCCAGTGCTCGAACAGTAAAATGCGAGAAGTAATTGATAGGAAAGTATGTTGCATGCTGCACATGCTTCAATCATACAGCTTTGGTTACCAGAGTTTTGGAGAGAACTTTCCTCAGGAGCAGAGCCCCAGAAGTGCCTCATTTAGGGCTCTGGATATTTATCCTAAGCATCTGGGTCGGCCCTCAGCCTTGGAAATGATAATACGGTTGAAGTTCCCTTGCAAGCAGTGTACCTGAAACGGTTGATATAGTTACTTATCAGGCATCTGCCATCCAGCCTGCAATCTCCTTTCTGGAGAAGGAATTTTTCAAGGGCAAGGTCATGTAGGAAATACTACCGCAGGACAATGGCTTATAAAGAACACCTAGTACTCATTTGCAAGATCCTGGGCATGGTCTCCACTCTGCTGTAGAGATTTGGTGATGAGCAAGATTGCAAAGTACAGTGACATCTTGCACTGATGATAGCTTGTCCTGGGAAGCGGAACCGGGAGGTTCTTGCTCCCCGCTCTCCTGTGCTGCTCAGCTAACTTTGGAAGAGATCTAGGTGATGGTGATGATAATGATAAAAAAGGGACATGCTTACTTGTCAGCCATATCTAGGCTGAAGAAAATTTTCTCACTACTAGTCCTGTGAGTCAACAAGTCATTTAAAGGACTGTTTTCCAATTCTGGAAAGACTAGTCACTGAGAGTACACCAGCTCTGAATTTCAAACTTCTGGCATATAGTATGATTTCAGCCCTCCCTCTGCCAAATTCTTCCTCTGCAAGAGAGAGGGGACTGGCAGAGGGCAGTCACAGATGGTTCAGAAGATGAAGAGTTCCTGTATTAGCTCTTTGCAGCAATGGGACAATCCTTACATCGATCATTAGAGTAAAGCTCAGATTGGCCACTAAAACCAGAATAATGCTCCCAAACTCATAGGTCGATCTTCATCTCAGATATCCTTGCTAACAGCGTCAGAGAGTGAGACACAGCTAACTGCAGAGGCTTCAAGCTCCTGTCCTCCTGCAGCGTAGCCAACAGCTTATTGACGCTTAAACCACAGCCAGGGCTCTGATAAAACCAGGGGACAGAAACATTTGGACAGCAGGGACTACCGCTACTGGCAGCACTTCCCAGCATCTTCTCCCAGGAGGGGACGAGTGGTCCTTCTCCCAGCGGTGAGGGCAGGGTGGTGGTGGCACGCTGCTGAGACACGCTGGCTGTAGCCAGCAGAGGGCATGGAGATTACACACGCCAGCCAGCCACCCACACCTCGCTGGGAGCGATAGCTGCGTTGAAGCCTAATTGCGATAAAAAGCTCATTTTTAATTAATTACTTTGCCGTTTTTCGCTCCTCCATCCATACTGCAGATGAAAGGATGGAAGGGATGGCCTGGGACTAGTGGAGGTGACAGTGCCGGTGACTTCAGGATGTAGTCCCAGACCTGCAGAATTTCAGCACTTTCTCAGGGTGTCGCTTTTCTGGGGACCCACAACATCACAACAGGGCATATCCCCCAAAATGCAAGGCATTGCCATGGGATCCCCATGTGCTTCCAGTACGCGTGCAGTGTGGTTTTGCCCCATGCTTTCTGTACTCGCTGCTACAATTTGTCATATTTCTCAATCTTAATTTCTGAATTAGCAGCTAGAGGAGAGGAAGACGGGTGAAGGGGGCTCTTGTTTTAAGAATTGTGCGTTGGTATTGTAAGAATCCATCGAGTTTCCAGTCGAAGCACTGTTTGTGGTGGAATTTACATGTACACTTGACTTTATGTATTATTGGTAATCCTATTGAAATCTATGCATAAAGTTAAGTGCATCTAATCAACTCTGTAGGTTCAGGATTGTATATATTAATTTAATTTAGACTTCAGTATTTAGAACAGCACTTGCAATGAGAAGGTACAGCACTCTGATAGCCCATAAAAATCTCAAATCTTGTTTTAATATTAAGGGGGGGGGGGAAGGGGGGGGAAGGAGGGAATGGAGGTGTCCCCTATTACTCTTAGAGATGAGCAATACACACAAAGTCAAATCAGATGTTCAAAGTTATTTTAGGGTCCAAATTATCAGTGTAGAATATATTTCAGTGGAAATTTTTCCTATGGGGCTCTGTGCATATCACAGCTCCATAGTGGTGCAGGAGTCCATGTTTATGGATCCATTTTCAGGATCAAAACCCTCATTAGTAATACAGATTAATGGTAATTACAAATATAAATAACTTGAGTGTATCTTCTCATTTTCCTCTGAAGACATTGCTCACAGAAGCTAGCTAAATGCCAGACTTGTTCCCTGAATCCAAACTGTATTAAGTTCTTGTGTAACAGTGCAGTAACATAAAGTTAAATAAAGCTGCATAATTTTTTTTATGCCTCAAAACACAGAGCTTGATTCTCAGCTAGCATAAATCAGACACTGGTGCAGGACTCAGATCCCTTTTTCCGTACCAAGGAACTGGACAAGTAAAAAATAAAAAAAAATTTAAAAATTGCTCTTTGGCTAAGAACAAAAGAAAGAATTTTGAATCCAAGGGATCGTTTTTCATGATGTTGTAAGCACCGAAAATACGGCTTTATAACAAGAGCACTTTTTTAACCAGAGTTCTGTAACTGTGACTGTGAAGCTGTAGCACTAGCTGGGCTGTGGCTGAATGTTTTCCTCCAGATCCCTGGGAGATAAGGGTTGGTTTTTCATGTGGCTTCCTGAAGTGTGTCAAAACACTGATGTTACTTAAAATGTGGCTCATCTATATGACCCTATGGAATATTTACTTGGAATATTTACTGAAGTCCTCAATTGGTTGCTCCTGTTGGTGTGGAGCATGCTGCAGGATGAGTGTCTTGGCAATGCGCGTGGTGCCAATTAATTCAGTGTCCCCACACAAACCAGCAGGACTCATGTGTTGGGGCATGGCTGTCCAGGCAGCCTGCAGGACAGCTGTTTCTGAAGGGATGTTAGAAATGATCAACCCCCCCCCCCCCCAGAATCATCCCTTTGGTTAATCAAGGGGTAACTGCAGATGTTATTCATGAGCAGAATATATGCACAGTAATGCTTGCTCACAACTGTGAGAGATTTTTACCTGGAATATCTAAATGCCAGTTTTCACACGAAGGGGAAAAGGAGCTCAGGAATCTGAGCCCGTGTTTACCATTGTGCCACTCCCGATCCATGGATGAAGGCAGCACTTGCTGCCTGCCCTGCCATCCTCCTCACTCCTGCGCACGGTGTGCAGGAAAGCAGCAGTGGAGCAGGTCCCTTGAAGGGGAAGCATGTTTTTTTTTGTGGAGCATCATCAGCCTCTGTATGGCTGAGCTGCAGGTCAGAGCAAGGAACAGAGAGGGAACAGAGCTGATGATGGTTACCTAAAGAAAGGACATGAAGCTTCTCCACCAGGTGCTTTCCTGAGTTGAGGAGCTTGAAATGTCACATTGTTTTATTTTGAAATTTAAGTGTGAAAATAAGAAAGCCTTTTTTTTTTGCTAGATTTACTACCATTTCCAAAGGTTTTAGCATTCACGAGGCATGCAAGCACAAGTAAGAGCTGTCCCTGATGTGTTGTAGAAAGGGTGGGTGAGCCTCAGCCCCACGGAGAAGCAAACCGCTATGGCCCGCACAAGGCACCCTGTTAAGGCCTGGGGGATGTTTCTTGCTGTGCCTGTGGACACTTCTGCAGGGGCTGGCGCATGCAGTGATCCCATGCAGTAACGGGCAAAACCAGCCCATATGCTTTGGTGATGAGTCACTGCTTACACAGAACTTGTTGGATGTCATAAGCACATTATCCCTCTTACTCTCTGTCACACATAGGATATAGCCCAAGTGGTTGATGACGCTGATGGAGAGGACTTCTTTTTTCAGTGTATGTCATATAGCATGGTCATATTTTGAGAATGCCAGTGCAAAGTTAGGTAAGAGCCAGAAAATGCTGCTCATACTCTGTTTTTAAGAACACCTGAAATTATTCAGCAGTGAAAGAGAAAACCGAAACAGTTTGCTCTTGGGTAGAATAAATAGGTCTTTTGGATCAATCCCTGGTGTACTTCACAAGAAACAATGAGACAAGTGTTACATCTGAGCCCCCATCTGAAACTGGTTCTTCCATTTGCTACAACCGGCAGTTTTTGCTTGGGACAGTCCTAGGGCTGGCAGGGGAGTTGCTTGGCGGCTGAGGTGGAGCACATGTGTGTGTGGAGCTGCGACGTGCATCCAGGAAACATTAAAACAGCAATGTGCATGCCGTGCGTGTGTGCTGCAGCCGGAGAGGCACTGGGAGTGTGAAGTCCCTAATTTGCTCTCTGGCTTTGCTGCGGCTGTCCAAGGCAAATGTGGGGATGCTGTCAGATCTGCCCATCCCCGGGCACCCCTGAGTGTCAGGAGATGCAGATGGGTGCGTGGGGGAAGGCAGCGCGCCCGTGAGCATCCCAAAGGGTGCCGGCTGCCCCAGGGCTGATGGGGTCCGAGGCTGCCCGGGGGGGGATGCTGCTGCTGGGGGGCCCCTGCAGCATCCCGCTGCAATTTGGGAGGGAGCTGCACGGTGGAAAATATGACGGGTGCTAGGAAATAACGGCGGGTGGGTGACGCTGGAGCGGAGGGGCTGGGGGAGAAGCGGCGGCCCTGGGAGAGGAGCAGCCCCCCGGCGCCCCACTGGGGCAACTCCAGAGGCTGTGCCTGGCGGCCGGCCGGCGGGTGGGCGCCCGGTGCTGGACTGCATTTCCCATACTGCCCGAGTGCCCTAATGTATGCAGTGCTCAGCCTGGCTCCGCGTGCGAGTGTGTGTGTGTGTGTGCGCGCGTGTGTGTGTGTGCGCGCGTGTGTGCGTGTGTGTGTGCAGCCGGGAGTCCCTCGGAGAGTGGAGGCTCATTCACTGATGAGAGCCGGCACTGAGAGGCAGCACTGCTCCTTCCCTCGCACCCCCGGCGCCTCCCGCTCTGCTACATGCGAGCGGCGGGCGCGCAGCGGGGCCAGCACGCCCGGGACTGCCCTGCTCCCCGCACGCCGCCAGCTCCGCGCAGCGCCCGCCGGCAGCCGCACCGTGAGTACCGGCCACCGGGGCCGCCCGGCCGCACGCAAACTTTGCAGGGCAAGTTTCCCCCCCCGCCCCCCTCCCCGGCTCCCACCTCCACCCCAGTCCCCCGCGCCCTTTCCCCCTTCCCCCTGCTCCCTGCCCAGCCCCGGGGAAGCCGGCCGGCTCGGTGGCGGCGGGGAGCCGGCCGGCCGCGGGGAGGGCCGGGTGGGTGGGGATCGGCATGGTAATGCCGGGGGGAAAGGCAGATAAAAGGGCCCCCCCCGCGCCCTCGGCGAGCCCCGAGCTGCCCGGATCCTCCCCCCCGGTGGCTTTCCGGGGGGACCGGTAGCCAGCAGGGGGATCAGGTGCCGGGGACCGCCGCGGCAGCCCGGCTGGGGACGGCGCGCGCTGGGGGGGACCCGGCCCGACCCGGAGACCGGCACAGCTTCCTCGCTGCGAAATACATACAGGGGTTTTGAAGTCTTTTTTTTTTTTTTTTCCCCTCCTTTTTTGTTTCCCCTGGTGGGGCAAGCCGGGGAGTTCTTTCCTCGCTTCCCTCCGCTGCGCCCAGGACCTCGCTCTCTCCACGGTCTCTCTGGGCAGCGACAATTTCATTTCCCAGCGGCTGCAAAACAAAAACTTTTTTCAAAGGAAATAAGCAGATCCACGCACCCACCACCCAGTTTTTTGGGTTTTGTTTTTTGTTTGGGTTTTTTTTTTTGTTTGGGTTTTTTCCCCCCCAAATACACAAACTAAGGCTTTTATTTTGCAATAAAAGTATCTGAAAAAAACCCAACAACCCAACAAACAAACAAACCAACCAAAACCCAACCCAAAGCCCGCCAGGGTTTCTGTGCTCTCAAGAAACACTGAACAGCCAGTAATTTTATTTACTCCGAAGCTTTCATTTTTGCAATCGTGCAGTCCCCGTGTGAACTTTAGTTTTCAGCCGTACCAAAAATGCGCGATCCCCGCTCGAAGACCAAATTATTTTATTTTTTTTAAAACGCACGCTGTTAAGTCGCCACTTTTAGCTTAATTTTGGACGAGGCTGAAGTTTGGCCAACATCCTCACCCCCTCCTCGGGTCCTTCATCCCTAAAAGATTGCCGCCCTTGCCCCCGACTGCTTTCAGGTAGGACCAAACGCCCGGATCTCACATGCGGTGTTGTTCTGGTTTTATTATTGCAGATAAAACAAAGGTAGAGAGGCGGTTTAAATTGTCAGCGTTATTCAACGAATGAGCTAAAATTACTCCACATGTGAATTGCGTAGCTTGGAAAGCCAGAAGAGGTGGAAGGAATTATCCCTGTTTTCGCTTTAGGTCCTTTAGAAAACTTTCTGGATCATCCAGCGATGCGATCGAGAAATCGCAGGATTTGCTTTCTTTTAACCAGCCACCCCAGCTCTAGCCCAGGGAAGTCTGTAAATAGGTTGGAAGCATGGAAAATAATTCTTCACCTTCAGATCTAAATACATAAAAACCATCTGGTTGACCACAATGAAATCATTAGGAACTGTCTACTTAAAGAGTTGTATTGAATGCTTGTCCTTCCACACAGGAAATGTGTATGGTAAGTGATTGTTGCAATAAATCCAAACAACTCTGGGCATCTCCGCGTTTGAGGATCTTTGTGACTCGGGGTTTAAGGAGGAGGAAAAAGCGCGGGGGGGGGTGGGGGTGGGGGGGAAGGCGACTTCGCGGACCGGACTGGCGGAGCCCCCTCCCGCCGCCCTCCCCGGGAGGGAATAATTCCCGCAGAGGCAGGAGCGGAGCAGCCCCGGCTGCGCCCCGCTGGCCGCTTCCCGGCGGGGCGTGCGGGGCCGTGCGGGAGCGCGGGGCCGTGCGGGGCCGTGCGGAGCCGTGCCCGCAGCCCCGGCCCCGCCGGGCCGCCAAACACCTGTTTAATTTGCCGGCGGGGAGAGCGGAGCGGCGGGGCTTGGCGGCGTCGGTAGGCTCCAGCCCGGGGCTCGCCCCCTTCTTATTTTATTTTATTTGGATTTATTTAACACACACACACGGGCGGGGGAGAAAAATGGGGAGCGGGGGGTAGAGGGGGCGGCCGGGGGGTGCCAGCCCCCGCTGGCTTCCCGCGGCGGGGCGAGCGCTGCCGGAGGGGCCGGTGCCCGGTGCCCGCCGCCCGGTGCCCGCCGCCCGCGCTGCCCGTCGGAGCGGGGCTTCCCCCGGGGCGACGCCGCCCGCGATTTTCGTTTGGATTTCGCCAAGCTGGGAGCGGGCCGGGGGCGGCGGGCCGGGGGCGAGGCGGCCGGCAGTCCCTGGCTGGGCTGCGGGCTTTTTTTCTTCTTTCCCTCTTTTTTCCTCTTGCCAAACCCCGGGCGCTTCCTCCCTCCTGCAGCCCGCCGCCGCGGGGAGCACCCTCTCCGCCCGGGGGCTTCTTTCCCTCCTTTTATTTTCTTAAAAAAAAAAATATTTTTTTTTTTTTTTAAGAAGTTTGCAGCAAACCCGAAGCGGGGGCAGAGGCCGGACTGCCCTGCCCGCCGGAGCCGCCCGGGGCCGGGGTTGGGGCTGCCCGCTCCGTCCCCGCCGCCGGCTCCTTCGCTCCCCGCTCTCCCTAGTATTAATATTATTATTATTATTTTTCTTTTTTTCTTTTCTCCTTAAACCGATTTTCGCAGCAGCTGCCCGGGTGTGCTGCTGCAGTTGGCATATTTCACGCGTTGGAAAAAAATTAACTGTTTTTCCTTTGTATCTTAATCCAGTGATGAGAGCTCTCCTTTGTTGGCTTTCGAGCTTGCATTTGTTTTATTTATTATAAGGAAATCCAGTTTGGTTCAAATATATAATCCATTTGAGCACTTAAATCCCCAAACAGCTGGCATTATTTTGTTTTATAATCTTTGGCTTTTCTGCGCAGAGCATATTTCTAAATTCCTACTTGACATTTATGGGGAAAAAACTTTTTAATGTAAATGGATATTGCGATTTTTTCCTGGGTCTTTCCTAATTTACATGCATCATCAATTTTTCTGGATTTCCTATTGTTTTAATCTTTTTTCCCCTATAGCTTGTTAATTAATTTTTTTTCCCCAAGAAAACTTTGTTTCTGGAGGGAGAAAAATGTTAATTTGCCCCATTATTTTAATCTCTAGCATTTGGAAATGGTTGAGAGACCACAAAAATGCAACCTGTTGTAGAAACCAGAGTGGTGTGTTTTACTTATTTTAATCGATAGCAGAGAGGTGATTTAGTAATAGGAACTCTGAGTAACATTTTAGTAAAAGATTTGCAGATCTGGTGGCTGCGTATGGGGTGTGCATGTGCTCGCATATGTGCGTGTTTCTTTGCAGGCTGATTAGCAAGTGGGTTTTATGCTCAGAACCAGTGGTCACTGCTGTTTTCTGCACTTGCTGGGTGTTTGTGATGCCTGCTAAATCCAGCTCTGTCATGGCTTCTCCTACTTTTATCAGACTTTCCTCTTAACTAATTCAGCACAGTGCTACAACCGTCGTAAGCAGAGGAACCAAAACTGAGCCAGAGATAACCGATTACAACTTGTTCCTCGGTGAGACATTTTTTTTTTTATGGTTCAGAGCGAAAGGCTATTGATTCAATTTGTCTTGGTTGTGGCATGTTTAGCCTTGTTATTATGAACATACACGATTACACAGGTAATTTGTGTGCGCCTTAAACAGGGTGGCTCTAAAAACCAGTAACTATGCACATAGGTAGTCATGAAAAAAATATTAATAAAAAAATCAGAGTTTGTTTTCAGTCTGTCCATCTAACCTTCATCTTTGGTAGACAGTTTATGTAGCTTCCTAGATTGATCTCCACCCCCCCTCCCTCTATGCCTTGTTTAGTTAATTCAACAAAGACTTTTTGCAATCTGTTTGGAGTTTGTCTGATGCCGTGGAAAAGTAGCTGCTGATTTATTTGGTTGCTTTTCGATTTCTGTCTCTAGCCCGTCTTTTCTCCTCCTTTCAGCGGGGATGTCAGCTGTTATTACTTCCTATTGATCCCTTTGCAAAGTGAGAAGTGAACTAAAATTAATGTCAATTCCACTGCTCAGATCAATAGCCGGAGTTATTTTAATCTGGATTTGCGTGAGGTGCTAAATTAAAAAAAATCAGCATAGAGGCAGAAAAGTAGCAGTTCCTCAGTCCACCTGTGCCCACCGCCTTCCCGGCACCCCAATGTTCCCTCCAGCTGATGACCCTGCAATCCATATTTTTTTAATTAAGAAGGCCAGTTAGTTTTCTTATTTTTGGGTTCTGTATTTAAACCTATGACATTTTGACATTGGGAGTGTATTAACGATAGATTTTCATAATGACTGGTCCGCCGCGGTCTAATCTGTCCATGTTGCTGGGGGTGGGGAGGTGCTGGGTGAGAAAGGAGCAAGAGAGAACGAAAAAGGAAGTGGGAGCTGAAAAAAAATTAAATTCGGCTGGCTGAAATATTGTAATGTGTTGATTTATTCCCAGTGTAATGAAGTTTGCAAACGAATAAACGGCCATAGTGATTCACAGTATCCTACAGGAGTGTCAAGTGTTGCGGCCAGATTACTAATTTATGAAATACATTTAACGTAATGGGCTGATAGCACAAGTAAAAATAGAAAAGGAGGCAGAGGTGGTTGCTTTTTTTTCCCCCTGGAAATCCATGTTTTCCCGTGATTGCTCAGTTTCACTTCCATGTTAATGATTGTCTATTTCTGAGAACGGCGGCTTATTTGCATGCATCTCTTTAGATATATAATCATGTGTGTGTACATGGATATTTGCGCAGTTGCGTAAGCCCCCAGCAACTCTGAATCTGCCAGTGGCTGCAGTTTCCTGACCTCCAGTTTTTGATCAGCCTCGCATAAAGAAGCGGAGCGAGCATACCCAGGACTGCAGCACTGACCAGGGTGCCCTTGGCATCCCCTCGCTCTCCCTCTCCCCCTTGCCCTCCATGGCAAAAACTCGACGCAAAAGTTATTTAAAATTTGGAAGAGAGCAAATCCGTTAATGTGAGATACATAATCTGGTAATTTAGCAATGATGTCTGTTAAGGATGGCTGCCAAATGAGGAAGCAGAGAGATGATGTCCACTCATCTTCACAATTAATAACAGTCAGCGGAGCGTCTGGGTACAGGATGGGAGAGAGGAAATGTTATCACTGAACTGCATTAAAGCCACAGACTGGATTTCATACACTTTGTTAACCTAGGCTCCCTCATTCATGGAGTACAAAAGGCACTCCATTAGGGAAGACACTCTTTCACTAAGTTTTATTTGAGATGTTTGACCCTCTGGATTTAAGAGGCACAATTTGTAACAGCTTTTTATTATTATATGATTTTTCTGGCCCTTTGAGCTCCAACAGCTAGTATATTGTTTCAAAGTTATAGTCCTTGTATTTTAAGCTGGGTTGTGGGGCCTGAATGGCAGGCAGCGGAAGCTTGAAAGAAAAGACACGAGATTGATTGGGGAAGAAAATAACAACACAAAAAGCCGGAGCGAAACGGGGGAGATACAGAAAGGAGCATTTTCCCTTCTGTCACCCTGGGAGGGGGTTGTGGCCGGCTGGGTGGCTGCAGCCAACCTAGGAGGCTCAGCAAGATATGAGGCAGAAATTTTGTTAACATTTTCCTCTAAATGTTAATGGCACATCTAGGGCAGTTTACAAATCTACTTAAGAGTGAGTGCATTAGGAACTAAAATTACTGATCCATTCTCTCTTGTCCCCAACCCGAAAGGCAGACGCTTGCAGAGATCAGATGGCAGAAGCACCCATTATGATTTTAAGCATTGCCAGAGACGCCAGGCATTTTACTAGGGAAGTCTCTTCTTTGGCTAACAGGGACTGTGTGTGTTTGTGTATTGCATACACGCACCCATGCACGGCCACATTCCTACATTCCAACACTGTGTGCATATATATATATATGTATGTATGTGATGGTATCAAGTACTGTATGTGCAAGTACTTACCTACCCATATAAACTGTGAGAGTGAGAGAAAATACGTCTCTGTTATGTATGTCCTGGGCAGCGTGTACAGTATAATCATGTGCGCCGGCTGATTTGGGTAGCTACGTACAATGGATATTTTTATGTTGGTTCCACGGGCACACCCCCCCCCAAGCAAATAGTGGTATGTGTGTGTTTGTGGGGGGGCTTTCTTAAGTTTATTGCAATTATATGTATGTGCCTCTTTTGCCATATAAAATACCAATTATAATTTGGAGTTACTATCTTAATTTTAGACTGAACCTTGTTTATTAGTGGGTTATTAGATCTGCATGTTATTATGTTTGGTTTGCCTTTCATTCATCTACAGTGGATGATACCCTTTAACCTGGAGGGCCAGAGCTGATTCCACTAGTGTGTGAAGTTGTCTATTGATTTTCTTGAATGGGAACAGTGGTGCATCTCCGGCCGGTGGGTTGTAACACATGTGGCCACCCTGCTGCCAGAGTGTCCCAGAGAGATGAGTGCAGAAACCTAACCAGTCGTGCTTTCTTTTCTTTTTTGTTTCTTTGCAGTGTTTGGAGGGTGATGATGCTCCAGTAATTTTCCCCACTCCATTCCCAGGCATCGCCTTGCTTTCCTTCCAGGGAAGATCGTTCTGCTTGTGAACCTGCTGAGGAAAGAGACTCCGATGGACTTACACCGGGCAGCGTTCAAGATGGAGAACTCACCCTATCTCCCCAACCCGCTGGCCTCCCCGGCACTGATGGTTCTCGCCTCCACCGCCGAAGCCAGCCGTGATGCTTCCATTCCCTGCCAGCAGCCGAGGCCTTTTGGGGTCCCCGTGTCAGCAGATAAGGACGTGCATATTCCCTTTACCAATGGCTCGTATACTTTTGCCTCCATGTATCACCGGCAAGGCGGGGTGCCGGGAGCGTTTGCAAACCGTGACTTTCCTCCATCCCTTCTTCACCTCCACCCCCAGTTTGCACCCCCCAACCTGGACTGCACCCCGATTAGTATGTTGAACCACAGCGGCGTTGGGGCTTTCCGCCCCTTTGCATCTACTGAAGACCGGGAGAGCTACCAGTCAGCCTTTACACCGGCCAAGCGCCTGAAAAACTGCCATGACACTGACTCACCCCATCTGCGCTTCTCGGACACTGATGGGAAGGAGTACGAATTTGGCACGCAGCTCCCCTCCAGCTCCCCCGGTTCCCTCAAAGTTGATGATACGGGGAAGAAGATCTTTGCCGTTTCTGGCCTCATTTCTGACCGGGAGACATCATCCAGTCCCGAAGACCGAAGTGACAGATGTAAGTACCTCCGTTGACTTGTTGGTTCTTCTTTAGTTGCGCCTCATTGAGATGCTCCACAGGTGTTTGTCCCGCAGTGCTGTGGTTCTTGCTGAAGGCAGAGGGAAACCAGCCTTTCCTGCTTGCCAGGCCCAGCCACGCAGCATTGCCTTGTCTCTTCTAAATGGACTTTGGCAGATGTTTAAGGTGAGGTGCTCTTGAAGGAAACTCCTCTTCCAGCATACAGCTGGAGAGACGGTGTTGACCATGTAGCAAGCTGTCTGTGCCCCAGTGCAAGGCTATAGATGCTGGTACACATATGTGTGTAATGAGGGATGCAGCTGGAGTGTGTAGCCAGAAACTTTCCCAGAGCTTGAGGCAAACGTGTCCCCCCTGCTTCTTTCAGGTGTTTCTGACCTTTTCTTCATGCACACCATTCTTGCAGTAAATGCATCACCTTTGGGATTAGTGCCTCAGGTTAGGACAAAAGTACCTTTTCCTCTGGTTAACTTAAGAATAGTTCTGGCCACTGAGCTCCGTCTTTGAGAGACAAGCCCGAGTCTTACAATTCAGTGAGCTGCTGCACCATGTGCTTTCTCTGTTTCCTCCCTTTGGTGCCTGTCGAAAGGTGATGTGCCCCTTTACAGCTGGGCGGTTGGACTGAAGGAAACCAGTTCACATGCTCATGACTGTACCTCCCTGTTCCCCCATCACCTCGTCCCTTGTGGTGTTGCCTGCACAGAGCTGTCCTTCGGGAAGGGCAGGCCTTCCAGGTTGGTTGAGCTGGGAGGTGACCCGCAATGGGGAGGGGTCTGGGGGCAGCAGCAGAAGAGCACTAACTTACGATTAGAGTTTTCCTGTAAACCCAGACATGTAGACCAAGGAGCAAATTATTTGCTTTTCACACGGGCTCCTTTGTTCTGTTGAATTTTCTTCCTAGAAAACAATTTTATTATTGTTGTTGTTATTATTATTACTTTTTTTCCCCAACAAAAACCTGCTGCACTGTGCCTTCCTCTCCCTTTCAGACGTGATTTTCCTTCTCCCCTTTATGATGCCGAGGAGAGTAATAGAGACATTGTGGCTCTCTCTCTCCTGTCGGCGCTGCTTCCTCAGGCTGTCTCCTTGAATTAGGCACTGTGCTAACTTACCGGCGCTAAAAGGCATCTGCCTAAACCCAGCGTACCTTTTCAATAAAAGTCATCATAAAATCAACCTGCCTTGTAAATCCATCGCTCTTTGGTTTTGAAATATGCTGCAAGTGTGTCTTTTATGTCGGCGTTTGCGAGGGTAGGATGATTCCCACTGAAGGCAGAAGCCGTGTATTCCTTGCACTAAGAATGGGATCTCTTATTTCTCTCCCCTCTCTCCTTCTGATCCACCCCTGACCATGCTACTTTCCGTGCTGTAAGCTCCTTTCATTGTTCAGCATCCCCTCTCCCTCCTTTTGGGTCTGGAGGGGAAGCGGCTGTAGGTGGGAGCATGTATGGCTGTGTATGTGTGCGAGCTGGTAATATAATTACCCACGGGGGGAGGCAGGTGAGATGGCAAGGCTTAGAGACATCTTTGTCGATGCTCTTTCCCTTATCAATATAACCTGGCTGTGGAAATGAAGCTTGCTCAAAAGAGTACTCCGGGACATAGCAGCGGATGAGCGGGTCCGCTAGCTAAATTAATTTAGAGTGCATCAGCTGCTATGGATCTTGCTAGCAAAATCCTGTCAGATAGCCCATTTAAAGAAGTAAATCTGTTAAATGAATTAGACCACATGGAGCGCAGCTGCGGACAGACAGACGCATCCACATCCACCGCCGTGCCTCGCTTTTGCCAACAGCGTGTGCCGGACGTGGGTCCTCTCCCTCCTGGGAGCAGCCGGGGCTTTGCACGGGCGCGTGCGAGAGGCAGGCACAGTGACACCAGCTCCCTGCGTCGCTGCCAGCGCTGTGGCAGGGGACTTGCAGGGAAAGGAAGCAGAATAAAAACTTTCCAGCCAGCTTGGAAAACTTGGGCAGAAGTGGAAGGCGTTTTGTTTTGTTGGTTTTCTTACCCGTATTGTTAAATTTCTTTAAGATGCTTTGCTGCATGGTAGAGCCAAGCAAATGCAACATCCCTGATATTTCATCGATATTAAAATTCTTCTGTTACTACCAGGATAGTGTACGCTAAATAGTCTGTTGGCTCTGTATCATATTCCCATCACATATAGATACTGCACCATGGAAACTTTGCTCCATTAACACAGCGAGTTTATTTGGTTGTGCATACGCGGGCATGGGTGTGTTTGCTGGAGGCCGAGAGAGCGAGCAGCGGAGCCTTTTAGAGGATCCTAATGATCTTTGATGTTGACCACCAGAAAAGAAAAACTTCTGCAATGAGGAATTCGAGAGATCACAGTCAACAGATATAACTGTGATCCTGTTTTGCATTGACATTTGCATACAGATTTTTGGAGTTTCTATAGAAATGCATACTTGGGGGGGGGATTGTTGTCTGTGAGAAGTTTTGTGGATTCCTTGTGTAATTGTTGTATATAACTTGGTAAAAAACTGTGTACTTATGCTCGTGACAGAGAATCTTTTGCAGGTAGGTGGCTGTAGCTTCTAGGCAAAAATGTAATAAGGCTTCTCTATAACCGCGAGCAAAAATTGTAAAAATTTCTTAGATCAGCAACACCTTTACATGTCTAATGGGTGCTTTTCAGATTTGCAGAGCTCGACTGTTTAGCTGTATTTTTCAGATTCCTGAAAGGGTTTGTGTTACATGAACTACTATGATTGCTCTGCATATTCTTCTGTACCACTTCGCAAGAACCTTTTTTGAATAGCTCATTTAAATATTTGTTTTGCCCTGTAGCTTAAATGGTGATTTCCTAAGAAACTTGCTTTTCTTTTCTTTTCTTTTTTTTTTTTTTTTTTTTTCCTTTTTTCTAAAAATGGAATTCAATGCACTGGGTTTTAATTTTACTGAAAAATAGGTTTACGCTTGAGATACTTTGCAGCAAAACAAGGATCCAAAGTCAGGCATTTTCATCTCAAGGAGTGTTTGGAAGGTGCTCTATTTAGTCATCTGCATCATGGGAGCAAAGTCTCAGTCTGTTTTCACCAGTGGAGGAAATCTGCAGAATTCAGTAAAATTATTTGGGAAATGTGCTGGTGTAACCAAGATTAGCACCTGTGAGATGTGTGTTTGTGCTGCAGAGATTGCTTAGTCCTTTGGGTGAACCTTTCCTGACTTCTAAAGCAGGGTGTTGCTTGCCAGCGGTACCCATACCCATGCATCCCATGACAGGAGAGCGTCTCCTCTGGGGTGCGTCTGGGTGGGATTGTGCTTCTTGTTACTCAGCAAATTGGGCTGAGATGTCTGCATTTGGGCAAGTTGTCTCTTGCTGTGAAATGCAGGTACTCAGGACATCCAGAGCGATGGAGTGTACAGGGAGCACATAGGAAAGTGGAGCCTTTCCCAGGGAGAAGCAGATGCACCGTGTACTGGATGGGCCCATTCCCTTAGGTGTTCACTGAGAAAAATAATGCCATTTGTTAGAGTTTAGAGGCTTCTTGTAAAGCATGTGTTAAAGACACCGGGAGACATATTTTATGGGTTTCCTTTAATAAGCACACAATAGTTGAGATTCCTAGAAGGAGTGGAAATAAATGGCATGTTCCTTTCTGCAAAAGAGATCTATACCCCTGTTTTAAAATCAGAAAAAAAAATTAAGATCCCTGCTTTTATTCTTTGCTTCTAATAAAATCTGTCCCAGTGGCCTTCTGTACCCAGTCACTATGGCCTTGCTTTTGCACAAGGTGACAGGCAGAGGTCCATGCTGAAGCTGGGATCTCTTGGCAAAGAGCTGGACCTTGGCAGAGCGGACACCTCTGCCATCTCTGCGAGGCTGCCCACCCCCCCAGCCTCCCGGGGACTGCAGGAGATGGTTTCCCATGGCTGTCTGCTGCTTAGTCTTCATCTTGTGCTGTCTGTGACTTCTTGTGGAGCACAGCCTGATGTGCGAAGGTGACCCTCTGCATCCTGGCCACTGATTCAGTCTCCATCTGGCCAGAGCCTGGCTCTTCTGGCCTCAGTTTCCCTGCTACTGCTGGTGGCTCTCACCCAGCCTCTGGTGTGCCCTGGGGTTGAGTGATTGAATTGGTGAGCAGGTTGGGATCCTTGCTCATCCCTTGGGACCAGTGGGTACAGCGAGAGTGGTTCTATTGACATTATTTTGATTATTATTTTTTATAATCATATTTAACCTTGGTTATCTGGACAGTCAGTTTGTGCTGCAACTGGTTTCTCCTCTGCAGAAGTTGTGCACCATATTGGTGACCTCTTTGTTCCACTTTAGGGTTTTAAAGAACATCTGTAGCATGGAGTTAGTTTTCCTTTTGAAACAGCTGGTTCGTTATTGATCAAATTCAAATTGTTCTTCAGGTGATAAACATCAGGGTTATGATGACCACAGCTTGAATTCCCAAATAACGTTGTGCTTTGGAAATCACACTGAGGGCTGTCTGTCCAGCCACCCACCCCTTCAGACATGCGTGTGTTAGGCTTTGTGTTTATGGGCTGGGACCTATGTAGAGAGCTGTGTATGTACGTATGTATGTGTGTAGGGTTGGAGGAGAAGGTTTTCTTTCATATATTTTGTGGTAGAACAATGGGCTGGAGGGGGAATGCACACGTGCACACATCCGTTGCTCATGCTCATGACTCTTCCTGCTGGGGTGCACAACTTCCAAGACCAGTAAAATTTGGGGTCTAACGTGAAGTGATGCTTTGTTGCTAATAATAATCAGCCGCAACCATGGGAAATTGCAAGCTTGACAGTGCTTACGAAATAATGAAATAAATCAAGTGGAATGTTTGCTTTCCGTCGTGCAGTGCCCTGCGTGATGTAGGAGGAGTGAAGGAGCAACAGTGGATTTTCTGAAGGGGTGGGCAGGCAGATAGACAGGAACAGAGATGAGAGCCACTCATCCGTCCCTGTCGCACCACCAGTATGTACCGTCCTCGTGGAGCTAGGTGTGCTGCGTGGAGGGAGGTCTATGGAGGATGCAGCAATCGCCTCCTTTTTCTGCTTTTCTGGCAACAACCTTCCCACTCCCTCTGCAAACTGTTGCCGAGACTCCTTCCCATGCTGTTCGGCTTAATTGTCTTGTCGGGATAAAGAAATGTTTGAACAGTTAAAGTGGGGAAGGGCTGGATGGGAGCAGGCCCGGCCGGCTGCGGGGCCATCTGGCCTGCCTTGGATCTGCTGGTCTCCGGTTTATATTTCTCTTTCTGTTATTTGGGGCTATCTGGCGCACTCGGAATACCTAATCACCATGGTGAGAGGAGGGACGGGGCTGCCTCCCCCGCCGCCCCCTCGGCCTCCCCTTCCCATCAATTGTCATGCAGAGCCCAGCCGGGCGGCTGTTCTGCTCGCAGCCCTCATTTGCTGTCCTCGCTGGGCTCTCGGCAGAAGGATGGCTTTTAATTGATCGTTTGAGGGGGAGGGTTGGGGCTGTTTTCTCCTCCAAAATGTTTCCCCGCACAGCCGCTGCCATCCGGCCAGCTTTCACGGCGCCTCAGCCATGCCAGCGATGCCTCGTGCCCTTTCCCTTCCCTTTTGGACTGCCTGGGAATTGGTGTCAGGCCTTCTAACCGCTGTCCTCAGAGTGCTGGGCGACACCTAAATGTCATATTTATCTGTCTCCTGCTGGAGGGACGGGCACGGAGGCAGTAAATATTTATTGCTTCCCTTTTGCCCCGTGTGCCTGAGTGCTGGCGTAAGGGTATTTATTGTACAACTGCAGGGCAAGCTCCTCATCTTGCTTGGTACTTCCCATCAAAACCATGGCCTCCAAACCACGGACCAAACCTTGCTTTTCGAGAAGGAATTAATCACATTAAATCTTCAGCCCCATCGATCAGACTCAACTGCTGTCACAAAACTGTGGCAGGAGAAGGGAAGGCAGACTTGGTGGCTGCCGTGCTGGCCTGGGGACTGGGAATCCTGACCTTGGGCACGGCTCGGAGTCATGGTTTCCCAATGCCTAACGGGAGAATAGTGATACCTCCCTCATGGCGGCGTGTGCCGCTTTGATATCTTCTGACAGAAGACACCAGGCAAGGGCAAAGTATTAGTATTATTAATATAGTACAGTTAGTAGAATATTATGAACTATTATAAATCATTACCACTAAACTACAGTTATTAAAGGAAATGACCAAAGTGCACTTTGCAAGCCAGGATCTCTGACAGTTAAAACATTGTTTTATTATTTCACTTGCTAACTTGCAAAATTCAAGAGTTAGCAACAGTTTCCTGGTTGATCGGTGGCGATTGTGTAAGGAGTTGGGAGAAGCAGTGGGGGGACAGGCATACATTTCAGGGGGGAGAAAAATAAGCATTACTGCCTCAGTGATTTTTTTTTTCTTTTTCTTTGATAATTTGACGGCCTCGAAGGAAAGAGATGTACTCAGGCGTGGGCCTAATCCTGCTCTGTAGGAACGAAAGTGTTCAAGGCAACGATGTCTTAGAGTTTCTGGAATTCCCCCTTGGAAAAAATAAAAGTGAAGGTGTTGGTGAATTGTTGCTGGTTGTTATTTGTTTGATATCATTTAGACAAGTCCCATTAAATGCTAGCAGCAGATTCATTTTTCCCTCTTTGTTTGCCTTCCAAGGAGCAGAAAACAGACATAATTATATTTTACGTGAGACTGTAAGATTTCCTCTCATCTCTTTTTTCTAGCTAATATCTGGAGCTATGAAATAAATTCCATTTGTGCATACATGGTGTTAGACTGAGGTAAATAACTGTCATCTAAAATCTGTCTAACCTTAATCTGCATCAGGAGCACTATAGAGATCTGTACCCATTTGTATAATACTAAGCTTTATTTTTATTATGGATTTCTAATGCAAATTCATAGTGGGGGCAAAGTTGTTTTCTTTTAATACCATATTCCAAGAAAAGCAGCCATTGAAAGCAAATTGTGATGATTTTTATCCTGTGGTTCATGTCACTGGTGGTCTTCGATCACGTCAGTTTGCCTGATAGCCTATGAATTTTTTACCTCTGTTCTTCAGGATGGAATAGCAGATTTGGGGACTTCTAAGGACATTTTTCAGCTATGCAAAGCAGTTTCAATTCTTCAGGAATAATGGATTTCTATTTGGGAAATTTAATGTGGGAATGGATTCCTATACAGCGTCCTCTGAAAAAGGACGTGCATTTTTTTGTAGATGTACATGTCATCTGGGTATGTGCCTTTCTCCCCCCATCTCCCCAAACCTGGCTGTTTGCCTGCTTGGCTCTGCTGGTCTGAGTGATCCCTGTGTATACAAACACGCAGGTTACAGACTTCTGGGGCAAGTTCATCGCCCTGAATTCAGTTTTCTTTACATCTTAGTGCTGAAGTATCTTCCTGTTGCTGCTAAGGTATTGGGTATTTGTTGGGCAGATTGGAAGACCTTCTCTGGCACCTAGCCCTCTTGTCAGTGAAAGCTCTGGCTGAAGAAGCACTGTGGGATTTGGTACTATCTCTGCCTGTCCCCTTCTTCTTTGTCTCGTTTTACAACGTGGATGGTGGTTGTGATAAGCAGGGCGTTCCTCTTTAGCCATCACTTTCTTCTCTCCTTCGATCATTTGCTGGCATCTTGAATTGCAGCAGTGCCCTGAGCAACAGAAGAGGGAGAAGAGCAATGTTGGGAAGGAGCGAGGCAAAGAGAGATTTATTGTCTTAAATGCAGATAACATGGGGAGGGGGTCCTGGTGACAGTGAAACTGCTTGGTGAGTTCAGGTGTGGGACACTTCCATCGTATTTTTCCTCACTTGGGACATTGTTTCTAATCAGTATTGTTTTAAAACCTTCCTTTTTTGGTAACTTGAGGCTGAGATCTGCTTTCTCACTGAATTGCAGAGCAAGAATGTGTTTTGTACTTTTTCTTGTGAATACTGGGCTGTTCTGCAGTGGGAAAAGGAAGGCACTGAGTGTCTCTAGACACCCCTAAAAGGAAGAGCTGGAAACTGCGTCCTTGCTTTCCCCTAGCAGCACCGATTTTTAGTAACTGGCTCGCACCAGAGTAACAACGTCAAGTTTTTAATTTGGAAAGACCCAGGAGCTTTCACACGTGAGCTTTCTGCTGGTGCATCCTTGCTTGTGCTTGGCAAATGTGCAATGCTGCAGCCCCGAGCAGGGTGTGGGTGGCAGAATGTGTCCAGCTGCAGATGCTGGGCTCGCTGGTGTGGCCGGTTTCCCGACACGGGCTCATTCCTTGGAAGGAAGGTGGAGTGCTTTGCAGCTCTTGTATGAAAACTAAAACAGAAAGCGCTGGGGCGGCAGTCAGCAGGTGAGCAGCATGCTGCCGGGTAAAGGTTCCCCATGACCACCTCACCAGATGCAATAGGTTTTGTAAACAGAGCAAAAAGTAAAACTCAGGGGATGCATTTCTTTCCATTGGGATTTGCAATACTTTGATTCAAATTAAGATCTTTTTAATTAAAAAGGACTCAGCCTTTTCATGAGATTTTGATATTGTTTTCCTGCACTTCAGGAAACAACTTGCAAAGCCATTTAGTATGTGAAATTTTCTGTCCTGTAACATCCTTTTCTATAAGGAGACATAGGATAACAATCCCTCATCGCAGAGAGCCTGCTTCGGCAGTTGTGCTGGGATGCAAAAAGACCTGGTACCAGGTTACAGCAATTCCTTCTCCTTCACCCTCACTTCTGACATTGAAGATTTCGTTTGGCATTTTCCGTCCCAGTCCTGTTTGGGGGGACACTCCACAAAATCCCCCTCCAGGGGTCCCCAGCCCCCGCACTGTGCAGGAGGCAATGTGAAGGTGTGTGTGAACAAGGGAGGCAGAGGGCTCCTGCAGAAAACAGCATGCCGGGTGAGGGAAAGCCTTACCGGGGTGGCCTGGCCGTGCCGCTCCACACCCAGGCCAACCTTTGGCCCACGCAGGCCAGAGAGACCTGTGCCTCCTCGTCGCTGTTTGCAGCTTAGAGGGTCCTGTGAGGTCCTGATGGATGTGGATGGATGGAAAGTGGCATCTTGGGTGCTGGGCATCAGCGCAGGGACCCAGGCTGAATGCTGCAGCACCACTGAGGGGGCTGCAGAAGCTTGCTTCCTTCTCTTGTTTATTCTCCTCCTTCCAAGCCAGTCTCACTTTCCAACACCCATGTTATGGGTTGGAGGTAAGCCTCCAGCAAAGTCCTTAGCCAGGGTGACAGCTTTTTGCTCCTGAGCACTTGCCTTCAGCCTCCCTGAGGAGGCAGCTTGACCACTGGCCTTTTTTTTTTTTTTTTTTTTTTTTTACTGGGGAGATGGAGGAGCAATCAGTGACCTGGGTAACCCTGTGCAGAGCACAAGCAGAGGAACTTGACGGTCACAATGAAAAAGTTGCCAGCCTGAGTGGATTCATACCTCAGGAGGTGCCCCCTAGACAGGCAGAGGGGAGAAAGTGCAGCTATACTCTTACAGTCCTGCTCCTTCGCCCTTGGATTTGCGCTCTGCTCGGTGCACAGCCCTGTAGGGATTGCTGGCACTGCTCCTGCCCTCTCTGCTCCTGGGGGCTGGTTGCCACCGTCTGTGCTGCTCCTTCCTTTCTGCATATTTGGGTTCATGCACCAAAGCAGAACTCTCAAAGATCTGCTCTGGTTACAGAAGAGGCGCGGTGACCGGCAGCCTGCCTTCGCTCGCCGTTTGGGGCCAACGTGTTCGGGGAAGCTGTGCTGAAGGCGCCTGGAGATTCAGTAGCAGGGAAACGGGGAGTCTGCAGAGCAGAGATTTAATGTCAGCAAGAGGTCTTTGAGGGAGTGTGAAGCAGAAAAGCGCTACAAGTTATTTCTGTCTTAATTTGGCACACGTGTTGTGTCCAGTCCCATGTTGGGTCCAGGACTGAAATAAGTATGATGATATTTGGATCAGGACTGGGATATACTGGAAAAACTAAGCTGTGAAAGTTTGCAGATCTCTGTCTCCATTAGCCAGAAGTAATGTTCCCACCATCTCATTATTTTCCCCTTTTAAAATGAAAACAACACGTTAACTGTGGAAACAGGGGAGGATTGTGTTAGAGCAAGACAGAGCTGGGCAGAGAGAACTTGAATTGGCCTCACTTGCATGTAATGAGATGTTGTGGGTGTTGTAGCCTCGGGAAGCTGTGTATGCTGGGGTCCAGATCAGGCCCCAGGTTTCCGGCACATCTCAAGGAAGAAGGGGCTTTAAATTAAAAAAAAAAAATAAAAATTGCTTCACCTTTGGTCATCTCTTCAGGAAACACTGTAAGGACCTAAGTCTGCCCTTGGGCATGTGCATCTCCCACCCGGACACCCACCCCGGGGAGCGGGCACGCCCTGGCAAAGGCTGGGAAAGGTTACGGTGTCAATGAGAAACATCTGCGTCTCTGTTCTTCCAGATGTTGCCAGTTGTGTCTGGGTTGTTAGCTGCACCTGGGCAAAGAAGAAAAGGAAATCCCCGGGTGGTGTGATGGATTTTGCAGACCCTGGGAGGAGAAGGCAGTTAGACACCACTTGCTGATAGTCTCCCTGCTATGTACTCAGGTGGCTCACTGATGTTCGGGTGATCCAGGACCCGTGTTTTTTGCAGCTAAGGAAATGTGTCATCAACTCGTCACATACCGATTATTTTACTTTTGTTGCACATTTCTAGCTTGACTGGTGTGGGGTTATGGAAGATGAAGGGCACATTTATTGGCAGGGCTGAGCGTGCCTTCTCTTCACAGCCATGGAGAGCAGGAAGAGGGAAGGGCTTTCTGGGCAAAGCCCTGAGCGTAGGTTGTGCTTGTGCTGTGGACTCTATTGACCTTGGACAAACAGAGTCATTTCTCATCGCCTGTCTTTGAAGCAGGAGTTACGATATCCTTGTAGCATAGCTGCGTGCTGAAGGTGGTTGTGTTCACGTTTTGGAGGTGCTCAGGTCCTAGGGCAGGGGTTTATACCTGTGGTACCCGGGTGGTTACATGAGGATTGAAAAAGCTCTGTGGAGGGGGGAGGGATGGAGGCTTGATTAATAAACTTTATCATTGGGATTTTATTCTGAAGACAGTTGCCAGATATTTTTTTGTATGAAAGTTGGATGAACAGCTGAAGGCAGTGGCTAGGAATGCTAGAGAAAGAACCAGGGGGGGAAAATTTGGAGTAAGGTAGATAAAAGTGAGAGATAAAAGAAATAATGCAGGGAAGGATGAGTAATCGACATTCTTGGAGTCGAAGCACAGGCTCTGGCTTCCTTCCTGAGCAGTAAAATAAAATAAAAAAAAAAAAGTCTTTAGAACAACAAAACTCTGGACGCACTGGTTTCCTTCCTGACAGGCCCAGCCTCGTGGTGTTTCGATGAGTCCTCATTGGCAACCAGGGCTGATCTAAAGGCCAAAGGCAGAAAGATTGGGGGGAAGGGAGAGGGATTTAACTCTTTGAGCTCTGCTAGAAAACCAATGTGTGGGTTCCTTTTGCCACTGCTGGGGCACGAACAGTGTTCCTTGTGGCTCATAGGTCTGAGAGATGATCGGTACATCTATCCAGGTGCATGGTCATAGTCAGATGTTATAAACCAAAAGTGAGTATTTTTAATCCTTGTGGATAAAATTCCTTGGACTGTGTGCACGGTATGGCATGGAGCAACAGCACTAATGAGCAATGTGGGAGTGGACTGGCAGCTCTTGGTAGGAAGCCCTGACATGCCGCTGTTGCTGTCTCAGGGATGCTCATTTGACTCGTAGCATCCAGTTTATAGTAGAGTGCTGCTCCAGTGCCCTTTGTTAGTGTGCTTCCCAGTGGGGAAGGAGCTGCTGGGTGCAGAAGAGCCCGTGGTGCCCCAGAAGGCTCTGGGCAGCTTGCAAGGAGCCAGGAGCATGGGAGGGGAGGCTGTGTGTGTGCTAGACAGGTTGAATGGCTTGGGCAAAGCTTGTTTTGCAGCTAACTCTCTGAGGCTCGCCGCTCTCCGCAGGGTTCCCCTCTCTGAAAGGTCGAAGCTACTTCTTAATTCTCAGCAGCTGACAAAATATTTATTTTCAGGTACTTAAAATATTATAATTTGAAGTGGAGTCCAGGGCCCTGGCTGGAGCTGAGCTTTTGTACTAACAGCTTCAGTGAAATGCTTTTTTCCTCCTACAACTTGCCAACAAATGCTTGGAAAATAATTGTGGGACAGTCATCCCTTTAGTGAGCAGATCAAGAAGATTTGAGACTTGCCAGAGACTTTCAAAGGACAGGCCAAAGGTTCAAGTTGCTGCCAGTTCTATTTGTCTTAGCCTTTATACTTACTTTTGTGTCATTAATTTCATCAAATGTCTGTGGGTAAAAGGCACCCAGCGGGCTGCTGCTTTTGCTGAGCTCTCTGGGTGTACTTGGACACCTCTCAGGAAATAAGCCCACCTTTTTGTCTAGGGAGAGAGATTAATCCCACCACTGCTGGAGCAGAAAGAGGCTTACCCACCAGCAGGCTTGTGATAACCTGACATAGGGACGGCTGCCCTGGGGGAACAGCACCCATGAGCTACTGGTGTCCTTTCCTCAGGCCTCTTTAAGTGGGTTTTGCAGGGAGATGCGCATGTGAATGATGCTTCCTCAGTGGTGTCATACCTATAGGACCTATAGAGACCTACAGAAATAAGGTGCCGTGCTTGGATTTTGTGGAAGTTACTGAAATGAAGGCTCGGCCAGAAGGTGAGGTGAGCAGAGGCTGGGCAGAGGGGAGCCCAGTGCCCTGGGTCCTGTTCCTGGCCCTGCCGTTGGGTCCTCAGGATAATCATGCATTTTTCGAGACACTGGCGGGTCGTCCTGTTGATTTTGGTAGGCTGGGCATCTCTGTTGAGCTCTTTGCAAGGGCTGCCCTTGCTAGAGTAACAACTCTGTTGGCACTGTCCTCGCCTGGGGGCCGCGCAGCAAAAAAAGCAGGGAGGTGGCTGTTTTCTCAGCAGGATCCCTGCAGGCAGAGCTTCCCTGCCCTTCTCTTGTGCTCTTCGGCCGCAAACCTCTTTTCTTGGTGCTCCTGTCGCTGCCTGTATCCTGACAGCTGCTTTCCTACCCTTTCTGCCCCAGTGCAGCCGGCCAAGCACATTAATTTTTCGGCAGAAGTGTTGTAATAATTAGGCAGCTCGTCGGAGGGTTTAGCAGTACTTAACCAGATGTGAAAAGACTCGTCCCATGGTCCCCGCTCTCTTGCTGGGCTCCAGCCAGCTGCCTTTTGCCGCCTGCTCAGGTTGCCTAGAAAGGGCTGCAGGAGATCTCCCTGCTGCCCTGGCTCCACTTGCCTCTCTTCTTATGCTAAACACTCATTTGTAAGGGAGAAGGAGGGAGGGTGGAAATCCTTGGGCTGTTTGGGAGAAGAGCAGCAAAGAATTAAAAGCAGACACCTGCAGTGCTAGGACTTGAGACCTCCACCATTAACTCTTGCCAGGGCAGCATCCCTTGGGCTTGTGGCCCCTCTTTTGGTGCCTGGCAGGGCTGCGTGGCGGGATGCAAGGGCTGGAGCAGGTGGTGGTGTTCTCCAGGGCTCCTGACAGCTCCTTGTTACAGATAATCTCCATCAAGTTATATATATATATACACATACATACATATATATATACACATACATATATATAAAAAATATCTCAATCTCCGCTGCCTCAGTTTCCCTGCCTGTGGGGACGGTGCTGTTTCCCTGTCTACTGTGCTGCATAAGCATTTATACACACGGCAGTATTGTTATCACTAACATGGTTGTAAAATGAGGTTGTAGTAAACTGTATTGTCTGCCTAATCCATATTAATGGAAAAAATGTTGGAGACAAGATATTGGCTTGGATGGCCCTTGGACTGAGTCAATCTGACAATTCTTACCTTTCTATGGTAAAGTTTTATAAATACACACTGGCACCATATATTATGTTTAAAAAAATCTATATACAGCCTATAGGTTTATGGTTATACAGGGAAAAGACGTATTAAATCAGCAAGACCAAGGCAGCAGACAAGATATAAAAATGATACTGTATTATGCTAGAACTTATTGAAAATCCCAATGCATCTTTTTTTGTGTAAATGGTAAATTCTTTTCTATGTTCTGAATTTGTTTCTTAATGTGTGTCACGTACCATAATAGTAGCATGGACACAGTTGCAAATATGGTATGTGTTTTATTGTGAGTATTATACTGCATAGCAGAGTAAGGGTGTTGAATATTGCAGTCAGTTATATGCAGCTGTAAATGGGAGCTACCTGCTGTTCTGTATACAGCGAGCTGCATATTTATTAGTAAATACCATCTAGGTAAAATAAAAATAAACCAGGAAGTTGTATTAAAGACTTCAAGGTTTAAAACTAGTTTGCACAAAGCTCCTGGGATCCCACTGCAGGGAACGGTCGTGCATTTTCTGGCATTAAGTCTTTTCCATTAGATTTTTCTAGTTCTGTGAATTTGAAAGCCTCTGCCTAACTCCCCCACTCATCAGTTTGTGGAATAATTCATAAATGTTTCAAAGCAGGGTAAAGATCGTGTTTGGGACTGGAGAAGTGGCAGGTTGGCTCCTTCCCTGGTGTAGCTGCCGCTGAACCTATCGGAGTAGTAGCGCTGATGGGTGACATGCCGAGGACCCGTGGTTACGTGCGCAGCACGGGCACGTGCACCACACACGCGTGTGCACGTAACGCAGAGAGCTGCAGGTGGGCAGTGCCTGTGGCAGAAAGGCCGGGGTGTGAGCGGAAAGCGAGCCCCATGTTTTCTGGGGTACCTGCAGGCTTTCCGAATGACGGATGCCTCCCCGGAGATAAAGGCACGAGGGCAGAGCGTGGACTCCAAAATGAGCAATGGCTTCTGAAATACCCGAGTGTTTAACCTAGAGGGAGCTCTCTTACATGAAGAATGAGACTCTTGGCACAGCCTGCCTGAACAGCTTTTAGCGTGTGTATCCTCAGCAAACTTCTGCCTCCCGCATCCTTGGCTTGCGCTTCTGGGTACCACATTTCCCTGGGCTGATGTATGGAGGGATGGAGAAGTCCCGTGGGTAACTGCTGCACTTCCAGCTGTTCAGAGGCTGGAGCAGGAGCCTCACGCGGTCTCCAGAGGTTGCTTCTTGGGGAAGTTGGTGGAGATTTCTCTGGCAATAGCTTTTATTCTATTTTTCCTGCTCCTGGTAGCACCATCACACCTCACAGATGAAGCACGGCTGTTGGGGTGCCAGGCACCGGCTCCCTGCTCTGCCAGGAGGAGGAAGGGAGGGCTCCTCAGTGAGGAACAGTCTTTTGTTGGCTGCTGAGGGTGCTGTTAGCAGGAGATAGTTCTGTGCTCGTCCAGGGTAGCTCAGTTTCTCCTTTTGGGTCTTTCCTTATACATGGCTTCACATCCCTTCATCCTCCCCGGAGTAGGTCCAGCTGCCTGAATACAAAGCCGTGATGTTTTGGGGTTAGGTGAACTGGTATTTCCTTTCCTGGAAGCCAGGAGATGCTGGAGGTGACACAGATGAATGATGTGAAGGTGCTTCCCCAGTGCACAGACAGACCTGGCTCAGACGTGGTGTGAATCCCTCAAATCCTTGCAGCCAGGGCCCCAGGGCAGCCTGTCTCTGGACACCGCAACGCATCAGTGACAGGCGTGAATGAGCCGACAGGGATCCCGTAGCCTTGTGTACCCACCGCAGCAGGGCAGAGGGGATGTGGCTCTCCAGAGGCAGCGATTGTAGCTCTGCATCTCCGGGCCACCCACTGATTTAACAGAGTGAAAGAGAAACTTGCTGAAGTACTGGGGCAGGAGTCTTCAAAAGCCAGCAGTGCCTGAGATGTCATTTAAAAAAAGGACTGAATAAAAGCAGGATGGTGCAGTTCTTTCCTGCCTGGGTCCAGAAAGTTCCTATCTGGGAAGAGCGGGCCCAAAGGAAAAGCTTCATGGTGCAAGGGCTAAGCTGGAGGGATTGAGAGTGGTGATGCTGCCCTGCTCCTCTATCCCGTTCCCTGGCAGCCTGGGTTCCTGTGGTGGCTGCATTTGCCCCAGCAAGTGGCAGCTCTCACTGCTGGGGGGTTGGCGGCATCTTTCGTGGGGAGCCTCTCTCTCCAGGAGCCTCCCTGCTGCTGGCACCGTGCTGATCCTTGGTGAAAAAAGAACCACCCCAAAAAGCAGAAAAGGGAGGTTCGTCCAGCCTTGGCCAACCTGTGAGGAAGTGCATCTGGGAGAAGCCAGGAGCTGAAATCCAGCCTGCCAGCCAGAGCAAGCTTTCCCAGCCACAGCTCAGTCTCTTCTTGGGGCCTTCCTAAGCTGCTTGGCACTGTCTGTCTGCCTTCCCATTCTAACTGCTAAGGGACTGAACAGTCTGGGGGACAGCAGGGACTCCCCTCTCCTTTGCAGCCCCCACCTTAAAGAGTTTGTGTTATTAAGGTGGGCAGGGGGCTGGGGTGGAGGAGGGCAGGGGTCTTTTCCCCTCCAGCACACCGCTTGCCAAGAGCCGCGGTGGTGTCAGTGGCTCAGATCCTCACACGGGCATCCCTGGGAGCACAGGAGGGATGCTGTGCAGTGGTGGCACTGGCACTGGTACCCCCCCAGCTGCGGCTCCTGGGACACTGCTCTGCTCTCTAGGCAAGGGCTGGCTGTTGTTTAATTCGCTTTTTGTCTCACTCCTGCCCCGCTGCCCCTCCCCAGCTCTGCAGACCTACCGACTAACAGCTTGAAAGGAGGATGAAGATCCCTACGCGCAGAAAACAGAAAGGCCAGAGTTTGCACAGGAAAAAGCAGAGAGATGCTGGTGGAGTCTCTCAGGAGAGTTTTTATAGCAGAGTTCATGGAGAGCTGATTTGAGCTTTCCAGATCCCTTAACCCTGGCGTGCAGCGTTGGGGTGATCTTTCTGCAGCCCCACTGTCCGGCAGCTGGGCTGCTTTAAAAGAGGGCTGCAGAGAGGCAAAGCTGGGAGGGAAATTAAGGACAGATGGAGTAGGACAGGGCATATTTTCCTGTGAGTGCTTTTCTTTTTGTTGGTTGTTTTTTTGTTGTTGTTGAACAAAGGAGTTTGGGGAAGGGGTGAACATGTGTGAGCGTAAGGAGCTGAACGGGGAATGTGGTTGGAGGGAAGAAATGGAGAAATGAGGCACCTTTTTCATCTCATTTTTAGAGAAAGGCTTTGTGCTAACTTTTTGTGTGCCTTCAGTTTGTAGCACAGTCTGTGTTTTTTCCAGAGTGGGCAAGGAGATGTGTATGCAGCAGAGGCAGAAGTTACTTTGGTTCAAGCCCCCAGTTTGGCTTGAAAAAAGCTAAAGGAAAGTAGATGGGGTTGGAATAAGCACTCTTCCTGGGGATGACTTCTCTATGTGTCACAGATGATGGCCATTCCTTCCCCCGTCTCACTGTCCTTGCTTTGCTAGCTAGAAAATCACACCTAAGCCTCCATCTTTCCCTTTTCTGATTTGACACAAGGAGATTCATGAAAGCAGCTAATTACAAGGATATCTCCCCTGGACTTTTAAAGAGGTTAGGGATGCTGCAGGAGAGCGAGCAGGTTTGAGTAGGCACACCCAGCTTTGGGGTCTCAGCAAATGTCTCTGCATGTTCATAGTGCCCAGCCCTGACCCCATCCTGTTTCTTTGGGGGAAGCTGCACGGTTGAGTACAACTCTCATGAAATTCAACTCCGTGAGGGCCTGTCCAAGTGTGGTTAGAAAAAACAACCCATTACTCTCATGGTTAGCTTTAAAGAAATCTGTTAACTCAATGAAGGAATAAGAGAGCTCAATGTGCTGTCCTTCTTCCTTGTCTTGGAACTGCTTCCCAAATACCAGAGTGGCAGACCAGTCCTTGCAAATCCTGCAGTCGCAGCTATTAGTTGTAAACTCCCACAGTGAGTGGTCTAAATGCCCAAACTGTGCATTTAAAATTGATGCCAGTGTTGGTTTGATGCTTGTCCCGTGTTTGTGGCTGCAGCCTGGGTGGTGGTTGTGGACTGAAGGACACTATCTGGGGCTCAGTCAGCCTGGGTGCTGGGTGAAGATGCATTGCACGGGAGCAGTTGGTGCCGGGAGCATCCCGCTTCCCACGCGGTGCGGCAGCTGAGGGTGCTGCTCAGCGAGGTGGCTCCAAGCCCTGCCCTCCTCGCAGGGCTCAGGAAGCCTGGGCCCTTGCAGCGAGCAGTGCAACCTCGGCCCAGGCTGCCGCTGCTGCTGACGAAGGGACTGTAGTGCCACGGCATTGCTCCCACAGGCACCCTGGTGAAATGCCTGAGGTACCAGCTATGAACATCCCCATGCAGCAGAAACACTGCATCTCCTCTTCCTCTCTCCCTTGTTGTCCCAAGTCCACAGCACAGCAGATGCATGCTGCTTGAGGGCCTGGCTACAGCAATCTCTTTATTCTACATCCAGTTTTCTTGAGAGTGAGTTCCCTGTGGGTGTCTGCTCTTTGCTCAACACAAGCAGCCCTCCTTATGTGTCTGAACTTGTGCAGAAACTGAGTTTTATTTTTGTGAGCGCCCAAGGGAGGTGGGTGGCTCCCCTGTGGGCAGAGCAGGTCTCATGCCCCATGCAGGGTGGTGTGAGGGCAGCTTGAGGGGGTGCTGGTTTCTTACCAGTAATTCCCACCAGTCATCAGCTGTTTGGAGTGTAACGCTTTGGCTCCTGAGAAGTTCCTGGGAATCCCAAAAGGGTTAAAAAAGCCTGGAAATTCTGAGCTGTACCGCAAATGATTTTCCCCTTCTCTTTACCCTCTTCCCGCGCTCACCAGTCAAGAGAGAGCATTAGCCCCAGGTGCTGCAGGTGGACAAACCCAGGCTGATTTATGTTAAATGAATTCTCAGTGCTCCATGTTGTCACCAGTGACTGTCTCGCTGTTCATGACATGGGGATGAGAAACAAACTGCTCTGCTGTCCCATGAGACACTGCCTTTATACCTAGAGATATTAACAGTGCAGAGAAAACCAGGAGCAGCAGCCTGCAGGGAAAACGGGAAGGACTTAATACCCGCAGCCTGCAAAACAAGAGCAGCTCAGGACATCGGGAGCGGGTGCTAGAGCCTCGGAGGTGGTGGGAGCATCCGTAGGAAACAGGAGCAGGGATGAAAGGGCTAGGGCAGGGCACAGATCGCTGTCACAGCCTGGCACGGTTTTCAGAAACAATCCTGGACCTTCAGTGGCTCAAAGGAAGTATTGAGAGTCCTACACCTATCTGCTGTGTGTCCGCAGATCACCACCTGTACATCAAACTGTACCCCCCACATGAGGATGCAGGCAGGGGGTGGTGAGCATGTCCAGAAGTGCTGAGAAAGGCGAGCAGGAGAAGCAAGGCTGTCTTCTCCTTCCATGGCCAGTCTGACTTAGAGCAGCCCCCTGAGTTACCCCTGGCTCTTCTCTCCAGGGTGGAGGGGTGACTGGCCGCACAGCCCTGCTCTGCCCATGCGGGAGGGTCTGGCCTGGCACGGGTGGCTGATGGATGCTTGCAGCTCTGCCTGGATGTGGCTGTCACCAGCTACTGTCACCATCTGCAGCAGCATCTTCCCGTGCTCTGCCCGGGGGTCTGGGTGGCTGCCAGCGGAGGGGTGAGGATGCTGCCGGCTACTGCCCACTGCCTGGTGGCCCCTTTGGGCCCTTTCGTGACCACCAGTAGGTTGTGACCCACACTCAGAGAGGCACTGCTTTAGATCAAGGGTGGCTGGCGAGCACACAGGCGGCGAAACCCAGCCCAGCAGTGTCCAGCTGGGAGAGGAGGACCAGGGCTCAGGCATCCCCAGCAGATGGATTTTGAAAAGGCCTCCCTTTCCCTATATAGATGTGTTTTCAGCTCTTACCTGGACTTGAAACTTAAAAGCTATTTGCTTGGTAAGTCTGGAGAGATGTAACTTTGGCTTGCAAACTTCGAGCTTGATTTAAACAAGTGCAGCATGTTAAAAATAAATCCTTCTTCTCCTGCTTCCCTAAGATACATCCAGGTAGGGTGTGCTCAGCACTGTCTTAATGCTCTAGTTTAAAGAGATAATTTTGTCCAAAGCCACCCTTCTGAAGGAGCCTATAATTAGCAATTAAAGCATAAAAAATATTTCCATCGAGTGACTCCTAAATAAATGCTTGTCACTGCTGATCAGAGTTGGTTTATTTCCATGTGTGTTTTCCTTCCTTCTTTTTTTGTATAACTTACGGCCCTGTAGATGCTCAGAAGCTGTTAATATGATTCTGTCGATACGTTTACCATGGTGATTTGGCTATATTTGGCGAGCGTGTGAAGAAATCACTCACCGGTTAGAAGGAGGAAAGACAAGCTGTCGATATCAAGGGAGAAATGCTAATAACCCCGGTGACAAATCATTCCTGGGAATCTCAAAGGGTTAAAAAAAAAGCAGCAGCACTTCCCGGAGAGAGGGGCCTTGGCGAGTGAAGGTGACTCATCCGGAGCTGCAGACACCAGCTGTCATCTCCAGCTCCTCCTGTGCTTAATCACTTCACTTTTCTAAAGAAATATTTTGTTCTAATTCAAACAGACCTGGGCTTGTTTGTTTTTTATGAATTATTTACCGGCGAGGAGAACCTCTTGAGGTGTCCATCTTCACTCAGAAATAAGTGGACTCTCAGAGCCTGCTGCAGCACTGTAAAGCATGCAGTCCCCTCCTTGACGGTCTTTTTTTTTTTAACACCCACTTAAAATCCGGAATAAGCCAGAAAGTCAGCTCTGATACTTTGATCCATACTGGAGGGAATGCACACAGACTCTGGCCTCATGCAGTTGCTCTTTGAAAGACATCCCTGCTTGTAGGTGCATAGGTGCAGGGCAGTGATGCTCCAGCTGAGCCCTGTGGCTGCCACTGGTTTCCCAGAGTGGAGGTAAAGATGTGTCCCCATACCTGACTGGCTCCCAGGTGTGTTCCTGCAGCGAGTATGCACTCAGCATGCGCAAAGCAAGTCATGAAGGGGCATGTGTACACCTCTGACCCCACCTCTGGGCACTGACCCCCTCCAGCTTAGGGTGATGTTTCTGTTACTTAATAAACCCATGACCAAATTCCAGCTGGCTGTTCCTGACTTCTGCTCTTTGCACATTTATAGCTCTTCCAGTGGCAAAGAGGAGCTGGTGTGATATTTTGCAGTCCCAAAAGGTCTGATCCAACAGCCGTGGAAGTAAATAAATGGAAAAATTTGCACTGACTGGACTGGGCAACAGATTAGTCCCTAAATGTTAGTTGATCTGCTTTGGGGTTATGACAGACAAATATTGCCCCAAGGTTACTGCTACAGGAATAATCGATCTACCTGTCTTGGATATGTCTAGGCTGCCTATCACCACTGTAATAGCTAAGTGAGTGTTACCTCCCAGGAAGGCTGTGCCTGACCAAATAAGTTGCCTTTTCTTTGTGTGGTCTGAGACCAGACAGTACAGTTTTCAGCGTATATAAGATAATTTCTATTTGACACTTACCTACTCTGCAGGATATTGCAACTTGACTGCAGTGTTCTTATTAACTACTTCTTTCATTTCATTTAGAATTCTTTTTTTAAATTTATTTTTTACAAAATAAAATAACATGATTTGTAAATAAACGACTTGGCCTTCAAAACAATTTGGACAGACAAAGTGTCTTGAGTGTGATTTAGCTTGAGTGGTGTAAGTCGCACACTTATACAAGCTTCAAAATGTCAGGAAAGATAATCCCATCAGGCAGCCTGTAAAACAGAGCAAGCCTGGAGAGGGGTTTTCTTGTATACAATTACACTTCAAGGCACAGGATGAGAAGGAAGGGGATTCAGGACCTGGGGAGGCTGAAAGAGGCAGCTGGTTGCGTCCTAAACACTCATTTGAGCTAAGGCCCCTTCATGCAAGACACCGCAGCCTATGGAAACTAGAGAGGAGATGGGCACATCCTTGTGGAAAGGAGCTCTGGTGCCACACCAGCATGGGTTTGGCCAGAGGGCTTTGTACCGATGCTGGCTGCAGCTGCCAGTGTGCGGCAGACCTGCCAGGAGCGCGACGGGTGTGCTGTGTTGTGCAGCCTTTCCTCCATCCCATGGGTTAGGTGCAATGGGGCATATTGTAGCTTCATTTCAGGGCTCCTCTTGTGTGAACCAGCAACCTGAAGCCTGCCAGCTGCCCCTGAGCATAATAGACAAAAGTGCCCAAAAGTCTCCTTTGTGCCCCATTTTTGTTTGGAGAATGGGAACATCCTCTGGAATACGAGACACACGAAAGTGATGCCTTTACTGAAGTTAACAGTATATTTGCTTGTGATTCCTCACTTTTTTCTTTTTCCTTGCAGAAGACCCTTTAAGGGGCACTTTTTTTAAGGGGCACTTTTAACACCCAAGCCTCTTCTTCCTGCCCCCTTCCACCCTCTCCTCCCTCCAGCCCGCACAATCTGCCAGGTTCCCTCTCTGCTCTGCTTTCCTGGTGCAAAGACAAGACATTTGGGGTAAGGAGTTTGGACTGTATTCTTTAGTGATGTATAAGTTAGCAGAATTGAGGACTTCTTTGGGATTTTTGCCACTTACCATGAACTCTGGGATCCTGCTGTTTACAAAGCAGCAGCTGGTCGAAGGCACAAGATACAACAACTGAGGTTCGCTTCTGAGCCACTTTCTTGCCTTGTTTCTTGTGTGAAAAGTTCCTGACTCTGTGTTGATTTTCTTGAGATCCTGTTTATTTAAATCAGGATAATAATCTTCCAGATATACCCTAAAATTATATAGCCATATAAATCCTGTCATAATATATTCAGTAAAACTGTCAGGTGATCATTCTTAATGTAAAATGAGACCTTTTCATTTTCATCCAGTCAGTTAGCACTAAATTAACTCCTTGGAACAGGCTCAGAGTCATTCATTTGAGTAAATACCACAGTTATTTATTGAATATACAGCATTGCTGTCTGTCTTGGGGCTGGGAGTGAGGGACTCTTGTTCTTATCCCAGCTCTGATACCAGTCAGTCAGGATGCTTGAAAACTTCAGTAACTCCCACACAAACATTTGTTTTGCTCTTAATCTCGGTGCAGCCATGAGCTTCCCAATGACAGGTTCCAGCAATAAGCCAGGCTGCAAGCAGGACTCCTGGTCCAGTGCCCTGGCACCAGCCCAGGAGCTGGAATCATCCCACGCTGGCTCAAGCGCTTGTCTTGTGTCTTGGCATGCAGCTGAGGGTGCTCTTCTGGTGGGCTCCTTAGAGGAGGGCTCTGACCAGTTGGACTGACTCTGTCCTCCTTGATCACCTCACCTCAGAGGACTTTTTCTAAATGATTGCCTTTCCCAGCCTTTTTGATTCCTAACCAGGACAGGTCTTCTAAACCTCCAGCCAGGAACTGGTCTGGGCACATCAGGACCTCCATCTCCTCATCCTGGGAGGGAAAGGTGCCAGCAGGTGTGGGAGAGGTTTGCTGTGGCGTTCACCATGTGTGGCTGTTTGGAACAAGCATTCAAACTAGTGCAGGAATCCTGGAAGGGCTGTCACTGAGATAAAGACCCTCAAAGAGCTTCAGCTCGTCCTTCAGTAGGGCGATTTTGTGGAGTGCCTGGTCTGTTAGGGCCTCCTCTCCATCCCCAGAGAGGCTGGGGCCCCTCCTTGACTCCTCTTCATCCCTCCTCTGGCTGCCCAGCCAGTGGGGAGCATGAATAGTCAGCAGACGCCTGCCCCAAAACAAGATGGAAATTAAAGTGCTGACTGCAGGGGATTCCCTGGAGGACTGGGATATCTCATCAGCACACACTGTTTAGATGTTCAGTCCCATCACGGAGCAGGAGGGAGGGGTGAGCTTCCCTGCATCCCCGAGAAGACAGTGGAAGTGCCTCCAGAGATGCCCTGGCATCCAGCCCACAGCCTGGGAAGCACGGACTCAGCCAGGTTCAGGGAAACACCTTCCTCCTCCTGGACATAAAGAAAGAGCCTTGCTTGCAGCCCTGTATTCAGCTTGCCAAACACAAAAGCCAAATAAAAATAAACGAATCAATGAATCAAATCCTGACTGTCCGGAACTGGGCTGCAAGGAGACACACTCATCCTGCACTTCTGGGAGATCAAATTCACTACACAGATCAAAGAAAGAAAAGGAAAAGCTCTTCAAAAGTCAGGAAACAAAATCGCCTCAGCCTTCCTTTAAAGAAGGAAAGTTGCTGGACCGCAGCAGCCTAAAAGAACCAGAGGAGAAAGCATCAAAGGGAAGCTGTTAGTCACACGTGGCTCGGTGAAAGGTGAGGTCTGCCAGGTACTAGATGTCCAGTTTGAACTGACAAACCTCAGCTCCTAAAAAGCTGTCTCTTATCCTGCCTACTGGAGCTCTGCATCCCCCTCCCCTAGAAAAAATGAGAAGATTAGAATAAGGGAAAAAAAAGAAGCTAAAAGGCTCCCCAGGTTTATTTGTAAATTCTTCATAGTCCCGCAGAAATTGGAGGGCTGTTCCCTTTCTGATTTTGTCTTGCTGATGCCCACTGTAACTGTAGCCTACCAAAAGCAAAGACGGTGAGGGTGGTGGATCGGTCTCTCCTTAGGAGGGTAGAAGAGAAATCCACCCTTGTTTGAGGATGGCGTGTCAGGTGGGCATTGCAGGTTGAGTAGTAGGCAGATGTGCCAGCTGCAGGTAAGGCAAGAAGTTCGGAGCTTGAACTGAAGCCTTTCTGTCAGCTTTTATTGTCTAGCATGGGGGTGACAAAGCAATGCAATAGGCTGTCTAGGGAGTGGGGAGCACTGGTAGGTTTCAAGAGCAAATTAAGCAGAATAATTTTAGGGATGTGTTAAATTTAGCTGTTTCCACTTCTGGACAGAGAGAAGCAGATAACCCCTTGTTTGCCCTTCCGCATCTGTGTGATTTTGTGATTCTCTGGCTATCAGGTTCCCACTGTTGTGCAGACACAAGGTGTGGAGCATTGGGTGCTCTCCTCAAAATGCACTCCGGTTTCTGTGGGAGCTCAATACTGAGGTAACCTATTGGGTGGGGAGATGCTTTAGTAAACAAGAGGCACAGCATATTTAAGTGCAGAATCAGCAGCTGGCAGCAGAAATGGTTCCATGTAAGTTTATCAGCACATGGTCAACTAGAAGAAGGGAAAAAGCAGTTCCGTGCCCCCCTCCCTCCCCCTGCCCTAGAAGAAAAGGAAAGAAGATGCAAAGGGGAAAGCTGTGAACAAATTGTGGAAGGATTGGAAGCATGGAGTGCAGCTAGAGACATGGATTTTATATCTTTCGAGTCTAGGGGCTTCAGGGGTACAGTGACCTCAGCCATCTAGTGGGGTCACCTGTCCAGAGGACTCCCAAAATCAAAGCTGCAGTGTGTAGCTGCCCAAGGAGGACCACCCATTCATAGGTACCCACGGCTCAGCAGACAGGATGCCAGGGCTCAGTATTGGCAGGATGCTGAAGCCTTTTATCTCTGTTTTCTTAGTTTCGCTGACCCATGGTGATTTTGATGCCTAACTGGGATATTGTGTAGTTTGTTTTAGTTTAGTATGACATTGTTTAGTGTTTAAAGGTTATCTGGGTTACAAATTTTACTGTTGTATTGATTGACTGGTCTTTTCTGCCTCGCTGCTGAAGATGAGAAGGAATTGAGAAAAATGTTCCTGATTCACCAACCAAACTGGAGTACTCTTCCCTACAGATGGCTGTCAGTTTTCTTCCCACATTTTCATCTGCTACCATCTTGCTATGTGCAAACACGCATACAAGGCACGGGCTTCTTCCAGTATTGCATAATATGGTTGAAACTCACATTTGCACACTGCTTTATATTTCTGCTGGTGCAACTTCTGCCTCTGGCTATGCACTAGGTTTTTAAAAAGCTTGCAATAACCAGCGTGATTCTTCTGAGCAAGGTGTCTGTGCAGGGAAAGCAGGTCAGAGACCACAGGAGAATGCTCTGCCTTACTGTAGCCCAAGTACAGCCTTGCTAGCACTACTGCTGCAGAGAGTGGAGCTGGCAGCAGATGTGTTAGCAGATAGACCATGTACGTTCATCCACTGGAAGGTGTTGTACTTTGACAGGCTGCTATACACTGAAGCCGTGACAGCAGAAGTTGCAGATTTGTTCCTTTTCTACTCTTTGAATGAGTGTAGGGCTCCTCACTGCCCCCAGGTACTTTCCACTAGCAGTGTGGGTGTGTGATCCTGCCAAGGAGGATGCGTTGGCGCCACAAAGCATGGCTGTGATGCTGCTGTCATATCTCCACTGGCACCTTTGCTGTCTTTATTGATATCCACATGCCTCCATTTTAGTGTTTTAGCAGTCATGGTGATAAACAGCACCATAACAGCACCGTGTGGTACCTCTATCCCTGCGCTGTAAGGTGCTGTGTAAGTACCTGTGCTGCAGAGCATCTCTGGATGGGAGCAGGTGTGAGGGCTTGCAGCTGCACCTCGGCATGCAGTACCTCTGGAGGTCGTGGTCCAAGGAGGCAGGTGGGCAGCAGGCACGAAGCTCTACCTCTCATCTTTCACTCTATCCACAGAGTGCTGGAAAGCACAAGTTCTGTTGAGATTAAGTTATAATTTAAGGCAGTGAACATGTGCTCTGCTGGTGGCTATAAAGATTCAAATCATAAAGTTTTACAGTGGAATGGTTTCTGTAAAAGCATCATTAGAAAGGGGGAATCGTGCCTTTAATTCTTACGACTTATGGGGCTGCCTGGTTTGTTTTGCTTTTAGAGGTGCTTGGTGTGACATGGGGTGGGGTCCCAACCCCATCTTTCCACTTAACGTTGGGCCTTTCTTCCCCAGGACCCTCCTGTTCCAGGGCCTTGGGAAGGACTGGAGACGGTGCGGTTTTCTGTGTTCACCCCATTCACGGGTGAGTTTTGGTACCCCTAATGTGTGCAGAGCTTTTGGCCTGCTGGACTAGCAGGGAGAAAGATGATCTGGTGCGTGCTGTGTAGTCGTGGTACGGAGTCTGGGGAAACCCAGGCTGAGATACCAGTATCCTGAGCATGTTGTAAATGCCTGGCCAAACCGTCAGTGTAGGGTTAGGGGTGGGCTAGTCAGCCTGAGGCTTGTGAGGCTGTTGAATATCCTTCCAAAGGATGGATTATCTTCCTTGTTCTTTCCAACTCTGAAACCAAGTGAGGCTTAGTCATGTCCCCTAACACTGGTTATCGGCCCAAAGGAAGCACCATCACACATTGCTTCAAGTTTTTGCGGCATGCAGCGTGGTGTTCTCCATCTAGAATGTCTTTACTCTGGTAGCATTGGAGTGGAGACCCAATTGCTTTCGGCAAGCAAGGGCTCCAGGTCTGGGCTTCGGAAGCGGTCTGACACAGATGGTGAAAATCTGCAGCTGCTGCGTGAAAGGCGAATGAATTAAACCATAATATGAATAATACAGTCAATACAGCAGCCATGAGTTGTTTATTTTTATGTTAAATTCAATGCATTTTTGTCACCCTCATATTTTGAGTGATCAATAGGCCAAAGATTTTCATATTAACAATACTCAACTGCATTGTAGAAGCGGAGGGAAGTGGGAGGTTTTGGTAGCTGGGTAGACGCGTGAGGTTTTTGTCACCTCTTTGGGACATGTGGAGAGCAGTTTGAGATTATGAATAAGCATCATAGATACATATATTCAATGAAAGATCAGCAGTGAAATTGTTAACAGTATTCCCATTTCAATTGTCATCTCCAGCTCCCAGAAACAGCACCCCACTGGGATGAGTAGACTACAGCACACCTCACCATGCGATTATAGCAAGATCTTTACAAGGGGAGGAACACGCTGCTGGTGTGATTACACTTAGTTCATATTTCAGTTTTGTTTTTAAATTAAAGCATGGGAACTTACTCATAATGAAAATTAAGATTGGCGGTGCAGGTGGCACGTGTGTGATGTTTGGGGCTTTGACCCTAGGTGGAGGGCTGTGTTCTGCTGAGCTTTGCAGCTGGACTGCCATTGCAGGGCTTGCCTGGGTGAAACCAAGAGGGGAATTTAGCTCAGCTGTAAGTCAGCTACGTTTGAAATGGGGGAACGTTAGAGTCCCAAGTCTTGGGATTTTATGTGATTCTGGCAAAGAGCTGAAATAGGGCATGGGAAGATCGGCACTTCTCAGCCTTAATCTGCAAAATGGAGGAGCAGACGGTTAGCTGAGGTGCTGTCGGTACCTTATGGATGGAAAGAAGGCATTTAATCTGTTCCATTGGGCGGTCGAAGTGACTTCCCAGCCTCGGCTGGCAGCTGGCGGCTGGCAAAATTGCCTTTAAAGCTGAGTGTCATGGGATTAGATTGAGTCCTGTGGCATTATGGCCAAGTCTTGTTCTGCTTTTGAATCCTCCCTTTGCCGAGCCCATAGATCAGCTCGGCTCAGGCTGTGCTGTGGCAGTAACCCGGCATTATTGAACCTGTCCTCCTTGCTTTCCCAGGCAGTCACACTTGCGTCTGGCCAGATTTGCAGGACTCAGCAATGGACAGCCCGGGCCCCACTTACTCAGAGGAGCAGATCGATAACAGAGGCGGGTGATAGATGAGGAGAGTTAGGGATGGATAATCTGCTGAATTTACATGACCCAGGGTGGTCCAGGGAAGGCTGCGGCTTTGCTGGGAGACTTTCAATAGGAGACAGAAGTTGCCTTAGTTTCCAGCTGCTGACTGCATTTTAAAAAACATTGCAGGGTCTGTTTGGGTGGGTGGAGGAGCTGCCAATTGTGAGTAGAAAATAAAAAGCGGCATGTCCGCTGACTGCCTTCAGGGCTGCATCCCCCCGGCCCTGCTCGGCAGCAGCCGAGCTGGCACTGCGGGAAAGGGAGCATACAGTGCCATCCCCCCATCTGCCTGTGCTGGCAGGCTCCATCCCACGATGGAATTTCAGGGAAGAAAGAAATACTGGCAGGGTGGGCAGCATATGCTTCGAGGTGTTACATAGATACATATGCAGTATATGCGTTAAATTGGCTGTGCGGGCTCACTTGGTGGGAAGCAGAGGGTTTCAGTCTGAAAGCTCTGTATTTCCAGGACCTGGTGAGCAAACACATCATAAAAACAAGCACCAGCAGGTAGAAAAGAGAAGCAACAAGCTGTGCTTTTTAGTAATAATAACAATAATAACAACAACAACAACAACAACAACAACAACAATAATAATAATAATATAGATTACAGATTTCCAGTCCCATTGGTACTGCAGAGTGGAGTTTTAGGGTTTAATCCTATCAGATGTTGCTAAATGCCTTCTCCCATGAGAACAGAGCGTATGCCAGTGGCTGGCTTTTGGGGAGAAAACTTCCCTTGAATTGAGGCTGCCTTCTAACTGTTTACAGTGGTGTCTTCCTTTTGTCTTCTTTCGTTTGATCTTTCACAGAAACATCTGGTCTGGCCTTTGCTGGAGACATCACACTGGGCTGGAAGGACCACAGGTCACTTCTTCTGCCCACAAGTGACAGCTCTGGTGCCCATAAAACTATAACCTTCCTGCTGGCTGGAGTGCGCTGCTGACAGACCAGCACGCTTTGATTTAAGTGGTTTAGCTTTTTCTATAATGTGTCTATGTCATTTGGTCTCAGATTTAGGTTTTGGTAGGAAACAACGTTTCTAAAACCTCAAAAGAATAAAACCCAAACAAACAATAATTTGAAATAAATATGTACACCAATCCTTTAAAAACCAACCTTCTTCCTTCCCTTTCATCTGTTCATCTTGGAGCTCAGGCCTTGCAGTATTCAGCTTTTGTACAAAACTCTGAAAGATAAGGCACTGCAGAGCGAATGGAAGCAAAAGTGAGGACAGGAAAGCTCTTTTCAATATGCAGACTGATAAAAATGCCCAAATTCCTGATAGCAGGAAGTAAAATAGATTTTCCTGATTCTTCCCAATGCAACCATCATAGAAGTTTCTAAAAAAAAAAAAAAAAAAAAGGAAAAGAGATATATTTTTTTTAAAAAATACATATGATTTCAATCAAGGTATGTTTCTTTATTATTTTACTGAATTAGACCCCAGTCCTACAGTTAGATCTATTTTGGATACAGCTGGTTGAGAATCATCTTACTATCTCTGGTACCAGGAGGCCTTTGCTGTCTGTAGCATCTTCTCCTCTGTATACCTGGCTGCAGAGATGATGTCTTGCAATGAACTATCCTCTTCTGTTTGAAGGTTGCGGGGTCTGGGATCTTCTGGGGAGAGCAGTGATGGAAAAAAAAAGCAGGACACCACGAGCTGCCTTGTGCAGGAGTGCATGGGGCTGACATGGATGTAAAATCATTCATCAGTTTTGCTTGTGTTTGCTGTTTTGCTGGATATTGTAAGTAATGGCCAAGGAGAGGTGGTTTACATACCAAAGGTCATATGCTGCCAGGAGGGGCTGTGACAGCAAGGGCATCGGGAAGTCTTCACACCAAGCAAAAAATGCTGTTCTAATGCAAAAAGACCTTAAAGGGACTGATTTTAAAGGCTTCCCCCCTTCTTTCCTTCCTCGCCCCACTATATATTAGTAAATATGAGTAAATTAGTAAATAGGGCTCAGAGTTTGGCCCTAAGGCAGACTGTCCTACTGGGAAGGGATGTCCCAGAGTGGGGATGGCCTCACGCAGGATGCAGTACTGTGTGTGTGCTGATGGGCTGCAGGACAGCAGCAGGGGTGGGGAGCTCTTGGCTGGAGGTGCCCTGCAGCTCTGTAGATCATCTCTTTGGGTAACTGTGCTGGGTGCCACAGCAACCCCAGTGAGGCCAGGGCTCAGTGATCAAAAGGAGCATCCTGGAGGAGGAAAAGGAGCATCCTGGAGGGGGAAAAGAAGCTGTGCAAGTGTAACAGAGCTCACAGGAGAGCATCAGTACCCAGGGGTACTCAGAATGGTCTTGGTAAAACATGCACCCTCCAAACAGAGGAGTTGTATTACTGTTGAAGCGCTCTCTAGCCAAGGTCTGTATCTCAATTCTCTTCAACACCTTTGGTTGCCTCTGACTTCTTCCAAGGAAGATAAACGAGCAATGCCAGGAGCCCAGCGTGGGTGTGTGAGCCCATACCAGTGGGTGTGGGTGCAGGGAGCACGGGTAGCCCTGCAGTGCCAGACATGCTCGTGCCACAGCCAACCTGCGTTGCCTTATTGTTGGGGGCAGCTTCAAGGAGGAATGGGCTGTTCTACTGGTCGAGTTGTATTTAAAGCAGAGAAGTTTTGAAGAGGCAAAACTTTATGTTTCAAACAATTCTGTGTAGCCGTGAAGAAAAGATGATCTTGCACACCTACCTGCTCACTACGCCTGTAACTTACATACACATGGGCGTGTCGGTATACAAGCACAGCATGCGTGTCTTCTGTAAAATCGCAGGCGCGCACATATCTGGACACACGTACACACCCCCAGACGGGGGCCTTTGTACGGTTGTGTTTATTGAATGGGCTTAATAGAGGGCAAAGTTCCCTTTGCTTTCTGCTTCCTGACATCTCAGGGAGAAAAACGTCCTGCCGTAGCCTCAGTAAAATAACTGAGGGAATAACTTAAAGGAAAAAAAAAACCAACCCAGGATTGCTCCAGTTAAGGAATTAGCCTGCCTTGCCTCTGCAATAAAGCTCCTCTCCCTCTCTCCCTGTCAGTCCTGTGGCACCCTCCCTGCTCTGCGTTTTAATTCTAGTCTCTAATCTCAGCCGCTCCTGTGATAAATTAATTGTAATGATAGAGGCCCCAGTTACAAGGTCTGCACCGTTTGCTTGTAATCTGAGCGACAGGTTTAGGGCCTGCTTTATTTAAGATGCGAGGGTAATTACATGGGAGTTAGCATATGCAGGCAGGGAGATATGATTCATTCTCCCAGCGACGGCCATGACACAGCTGTTTGTCGGATAAAATAGAGGAACCGTGTTGTTACAAAATGTTCCCCTTATTATACCTCATTAAAAACAAGGCTGCGATAAGTCAGACCTGGCAATGAATAAAATGTATTGCCCCCTGTAAAAGCTGATAGGAGAGAAAGAGGGTCTTCCAAGCAGCCTCAGGTCATTTATTTATTTTTTGTTCTCTTTCACGCTCCCTCTTCTTTCCCTCTCGTTTTCTGCCTTGCACTGGCTGCTGGCAAAAAGAAAAGGAATGTTTTCTCTTGCTTTCTCTTCTTTCTTTTCTTCTTTCTTCCTTTCTTTGAACCTGCCTATGCCCTCCCCTTCTGGGAGCAATCGCAGATAAGGCAGAGTCGGGCCAACAGCAATTAGCAAAGCCTTTTGCAGGGAACAAAAGAGGAGATTTGTTCCCATCGGCCTAACACGAGTTGTGCCTCTTCACCTTGCCTGAATGCAACAGGCTGAGAGAGATGGGAAGCTCCCTCTTCAGCCCAGGGGGCCGGGGCCTTCCCAGGCAGGTTATTTTAAAAAAATAAAATAAAAGAAAAAGAAAAAAAATACAAACGCGTTCCTTTCAGGAGAGAAAAAATATTTTTCTTTTTCTTTCCTTTTCTTTTTAAAGAACCCGAGAAGCGTAAGGTGATTCTCTCCCCTTTTTCATCTGCAGGAAAACAGCAAAAGTTTAAACAATAAAAGCCAAAAGTGGGGGAGAAGGGCACAAATGACTTCTGAGAGCCCCATCAGGGTGAGATGTATAGAAAGGGTCTCTCTGAACTGGCATGCCAGAGCAGATGCATAAATCCATCGCCTCTGAGAGTGCTTGGGCGAGGGAGTTCAAAGGACGGCTTTCACTCTTTCACCAGTGTTTTTTTCTTTGCGCATACTTTAAGCTGTCAGACTTTGTGGGTTGCAAGCATTCCTGCTTATTTATTTATTATTTTGGTGCCCTAAGAATGCAACGTTCACTTTTGTTTTAATTTTTTTTTTTCTCCCCGGGGAAGATAGAGTAGTTTTAAAGTAGTGGGAGCAATAAGAGGTCTTGCCTGCTCTGGAGGGCTGTCATTTGGGTGAGAGGCACCAACCAACTTGAGCAAAGCTTGAGGCGGGCAGCTGTGGCCTTTTGGAGCTGTTTGTATGGACTGCATTAAACCAAATGACGTGTGTCTTGGTTTTTCTAACAATTTTTTTTTTTTTAACACTGATCAATACGTTCAGCTGCCTCTTCTCAGACCATTTGCTTCTCTCTTGCGTATGTTGCTCTTTTCTTCCCACAATAGCTGAGAGGAATGAATAAGGCTGATTGATAGATTGGCTAGTTTATTTTTAACTTACACTATTGAGGGAGATTTATAAAAGCATCATAATTTCTCTCTGAATGGAGATTTAATTATAAACACTGTAACATTTGACTAACAGGATATTGACCTGCATTTGATTTAAAAATTAGACGCAATACCTTAGAAATAACTTCTTGAAGTACCAGATACAGCAAATTAGCCACTTCTTAGGTTTGTTCCCTCAGGAATAGGTCCTGCTTGCAACAATGTGTATCTGGTTTGCATACAAACCACCAGAGTTTTGGAAAGTTAAGTCATCGCTTGCCTGGCTTATTGGCCACCATGCTGTACCCAGGTCCTGTGCTGCCATGTGGCAGGTGACAAGTGTTGCAGTGGGCCCAGGAGTAACAGTGACAGCAGAAAGCATTGCAGTACCATGGGCTATCACCATGCTGTTAAACCAGCTAGGGACTGAGGACGATAGAGACGGTATCCTGAGCAAAGAAGATCAGATCCCAGGGTGTAACCTGTGCGGATGTCCCGTTGCTGCTCACGGCTTCTCCTGTGTGAGCCAGAAGAGGCACAAGTCCTGCCAGGTCTTGCCTCTGGCTGGTGGTAGTATTTTAGAGGGAAAAGTGATTTCTGGGTTAGGGGCAGTATCAGCTCACAGCGTAATGGTAGTGCTGGTGTCGTGGACCTGCTGGGCTCTACAAGCCCATTTTAGCTGTGGGGAGATCAGTGCTGTGCATTCACAGAGTCCTGTTCACATCTCCTTGCTCCAAGGACATGGGGTGTAAGGATGAGGAAGCCTTTCAAGACACAATGTCCCAGGCAGATGTGCCCTTGTGCAGCAGTACAGCATTGCCACGGATGGCAATGGTGCTGCAAGTGTCAGGATAAGACTAGTACATTTTGAAGGCTGATGTCAGAAGGTTGGGGAGAAGTCGAATGCAGCACAGGGCAACCCTTGGGCAGTTTTCCCCAAATCCCTGGATTAATTACACTTTCCCAGACTGGCTTGCTTGTCCCCTCACCTCCTTTTCCCACTTCTGTATTGATCCTCTGCACCAGTTCTCCTTTCTGAGTAGATCTTGTTTACAGAGATGTAATGAAGTGTCTTATTTCCAAATAAAATCCAAAACAAGCAGGAGTAATGGTTTGCAGATTCAACCACTCCCACACTGGTAATTTACTAAAATTAAAACTTAATTAAGCCAGGCTCACTCAAAGGTTTTGCATAATTTAGTAGTCTGTCTTGGATAGCCAAGGAGCTGTACAGGCAGGCAAGCTGAGTCAGGAGCCAGATCTGTCATCCAGCTCTGGAGTCGGAGCTATTACCTGGCACTTTGTACACCTACTTTTTTCACTTGTGCAATCTCAGAGCAGTTTAAAGGAATGAGCTGGGATCATGGCCTCCCTTTTACCGATGGGAAAAGTTAGGGCCAGAGAAAAGCATCAACTGTCCAGGCTGGTGCTGTGAGTAGTAGTAGGGGAGAACCTGATGTCTGCACTCCCTCATGCCTGTTCATGCATCACATCAGCCATTCTCAAGATTTTTTAAAATGGATTACCACACAGTAGCAGCATCTGAACTAGGACAGATGTCTTTTCTGAGGAACGCAACTTGCATGTTAAGGTCACATCTTGGGAGAGTATGTCACCTCTGAGCACAGGACCACTGAACATCACTTCGGGGCAACAGCTTATCTTAGCATGTTAACATGACAGCTTACCCAGGTCATGGTGATTGGTACCCATATGACTTGCTGATATGGACTGGAACTCCTTTACAGGAGAGCACAGAGCAGGGAGGAGAGCTGCTTCCAAAGATCTTACAGTCTAGGGAGGGAAGAGAGGCAGTCAGAGCAGTATCAAAGGGAAAATGGAAAGGCTCGAGGTGCAATAGAGCAGCAGCAGAGGTGGTGGGGAGCATGTAGGATCAAAGACTGAATCACTGGGCTGCTGTCAGGGTATGTTAGGCTGTACCGTCTCCCTTCCCTGTGGGGAGATGCCCTGTGAGAGCCTGCTGTTGAATTGGGAAGAGATCTTTGTACCCACAGTTACTTGGTCTCTTCTCTTTATTCCATAAAGGGACAAGTTTCATCACTGGATCTTATGCTGCCTCTGAGAAAGCTTTGGAGAGACTTGGCAGTAGAAATGCCGAGCCCTCCTTCTCCTCCTGTGAAATGGCACTGGTAGAAGCACCACTGTGGGAGGGTATTCCAGAATAGCTGGTGGCTAATGTCTGAAAACCATGGCTTAGTTGGTGCAGCTTTGCTCTTCTACTGGGTGCAGGTGATCACCTGCTTCAGATACACCTGAGCACGCCTGTGGAGCAGTTTGAGCAGTAAAGCCTGTCTGTGACCTCAGTGGTCCCACTGATGGGGGCTGCCCAGGTGGGTCAGCGCCACAAGGCTTTGAAGCCCAACAGGGCTGCAGGACTGTCGCTGCCTTTCTAAAGCCTTTGAGCTACGGTGCCTCGGCTGCAAGGGACGGATGAGCTAGTGGAGTTGGCTTCCTACACAACCAGGCGTGAGCAGGGCTTGCAGAATGCAGAACTGGGGAGGGTGTTCGAGAGGGAAGCCACGATGAGCTGAAGGTGTGCAGAGCAGGAGCTCACCTCAAAGGGAGGGCCCCGAAGTGTCTCCTGGAAGGGCAGAGAGCTGCAGGACTCGGTGTCTCTGGGCCGTGGGCACTGAACGGGACACGCAGCAGTGGCGTGGCGCGGAGGGCCACCAGCTAGCCGCGAGGCTAAGGATCACCCAGAAGGTGCCGGCTGGAGGGAAGGGGGCCAGCAACAAAAGCCGGGGTGGGAAGGGGGGGGGTGTAAAACCAGAGGCCGGCCCTCCCCTCCCCCTCGGCCCATAGAAACCCGGGGGGGGGCCGGAGAGGCAGGTGAGTAAATCACGGCGGGGCTCCATCAGCCGGGTCCCCTTTGTGCGGGCACAAAGCGCGGGGTGTGGTACGGGCGGTGCGTGCGGTGCGGGGCCGGGCCCGCAGCCCCGGGCGCCCCTCGGCGCTGGCCTGGCCCGCCCCGGCCAGACAATGCGGGGGGTGGGCTGGGGGAGGCCTTTGTCTCCCTGTTTTATACACTCTCTTTTCAAGGTGGGGAGGAGGGAGAGGGGCTGAAAAAGTTTTTGAATTTCAATCAGGTTTGGCTTTGAAAGCCTTTGGCTTTTGTTGCGGGGAGAGGGGGGGAGGTTTACATTTCAGCTGAGCCTGGTGGCTGGGCGCTGGGGAGGCGAGGGGGAGGGGGGGGCAGGCGCTTTAGTGACATCAGCTTGGCTTTGGGGCTAGGCAGCCGAAAAAAAGTGTCATCCCAGAGCCTGCTGATTTGGCAGGCACATGGCGGGGTGGGGGTGGGGGGGTGGGGGGGTCGCGGGGGCACGATGGGACGGCGCCGCGGCTGCTTTCTCAGTAGCCCCGAGACGGGCATGCCCCGCCGAGGTGCCGGGTGTGGGACACAAGCCTGCCTGAATGGCTTGTCCCCGCGAAGCACCGGCCGCCCCCCCTCGCCTAGCTTGTCCCCCCCACCTCGGTGGCAGCTTTCACTTGCGTAAGCTGGTGAAGAATGGACCCACCCATGCCTAGAAATCCGCCTCCTCCCTCCCTTCCCACCCCTTGTCCCCCTTTCTGAGGGGTGTAATGGAGCACATCTTACAGCTGCCGCTGCCCCCGTGCCTGCCCGCCCCGTCCGCTTCCTACCCCGGGGTGAAAGGGGGGCGTGGGGCACCCGGTGCCCCCCAAGATGCAGGGCCCGGGGCTGCTCCTCCCGTGCAGCGCCACGGCTGCCAGCACGGCACAGGCTTTGGAAAGCCTGGTTTGGCCAGGCGCCGCGGCACCCCTCGGTTGGGTGCCACGCAATTTCCAAGCTTGCAGCGCTGTGAGGGGGTGAGAGCAGCACACCACAACCTCCATGAGCTCGTTCATCTCCCTCTGTACCCCACTCACCCCCTTCCCCGGGCAGAGGCAGCAGGGGATTGCCCTCTGTGTGGCTAGCCTTGGCTGGGGAGAGGTCTAGGGGGAGAGGAGTAGCACTTATTCCAGTTGTCATCATCTCCAGTAACGTGTCCTTCTTGCACGTGGTGAAGCTGTGTGGCTCATGTCACCCATCTGCCTGGTGGCAGGGAGGACCTGTACCAGCTTCCATGGTTGTATCTGACGGTGCAGATGACCCGTCCTCTGTTGAGTGTGGCCATATTTGACTCTCCCATTCAGCTGCAGAAGAGCTTATTTTCCTTTGTTTTGAGTAGAGTTAAGAAAACTACAAACCCACATGTCCAGGAGCAGATCTCAGCTCTTCTATCATGGGCTGTTTAGATGCATGACTCATACTAAAAATCAAACACTGCCCTCTTCTCCTGGTTGCTGCAGCTCTTTGTGGGACAAACTTGGGAGTAAAAAATGTGGGAGAGTTCATGGAAAGAGGAGGAATATGGTTTCACAGGATTATTTTCCATTTTTGAGGCAAATCCTGAATTCTAGCTCATAGGTCCCAATTCTCAGGACATAGGAGGAGTGGGACATTCCTGGTTTAAAATAAAACCAACATCCTTTGCGTTTTGATCAGAAACATTTTATGTCCCAGAGGTGTGTGTGCTGCCAGACCAGTGTGTCCTTGGCAGTGAAAGTAAGTTCTTCTTGTGCGTCCTTCAGAAGCAGCAAAACAAATGAATGAGAGGGTGTCAGGAGCAGGTCTTAGCTCTTATAAATGGAGATGTCTCCTATTCTACAAATATAAAGAACCCATCTCTGTTCCTCAAAAGTCAGAAGGTCCAGAACTTCAGTCCTGCCCCAGGGGCAACACCTTTTGCCAAGTCTTATTTCAATACCATTTGGGAGGAATTTCCACAGCACAAAGAATGATTTGAAATGGGTTTCATTTCACCCTGAATTTTTTGGTTAGAGTCTATTACAAATATGGGCAGCCAAATGAAACCCCAGCAGAGAAGAGCCCAGGAGAGCTTATCAGCAGCATGCCAGTGGTTGTGCAAGGTACAGGCTACGCAGGGTGAGGTGTACTTCTGTCTTTCCATATTGTGTTTGTACATTTCCAAGTATACTTCAGCTTTGCCCCTGAACAGTACTTACTAGGTAAAAACACACAATATAAATCATATTTCTTAGAGTAGTCTTGTCGTATGCCCTTTCTGCCTCGTGTGGAGTTTTCTTTGTCTTTAAAACAGTATCAAAATTAATATTGATTGCCTTGAGAGATATAAAGTGGCTTCCCAGAGTCACTATGATGCTTGGTGCAGAAGGACAAGATTGAATTTTCCCTGCTTTCAGTCTCTGATATAAGCCCAGCATCTTGAGCTGGTGTCTGATATGGACATGTCCATGTTCATCATGTCCATACCAAGCTGTAAGGGTCTGTTTCAGAAATCGGTCAGAAGAAAGCATTGGTGCACAAGGAAAGCTCACCATCCCTTTCAGGAACTTCACTGTAACCCAAGGGCATGCCTGCAAGGAAAGCAGTCTGCTCCTAGGTTGGGGATGCACTGCTGGCGGCTGCAGGTGCTCTGTATCTGTCATTGTCAGGAGCTTTGCAAATGACCCAGGGTTCTGGGGAAGGCACGAGCGGTGTCGTGCTTTCTATCCATGTGTCCATCACCACCTGCAGAACCACAAGGTGGAGGGTAGGAGCTGCTGTACCACTGCGGAGCAAGTCCCCCGAGGTGTTGACACAAGGCTGGTGTGAGGATGAAGGAGGTGCCTGTACCACCCCAGGCTGCTGAGCGTGGTCAGGGTGGGATGGCCAAACCCACTCGCACCCAAAACATGACCCAGCGTTGCTCAGAAAAGGGAGATTGTCAAGACAGGGAGGGGTTCAAAAGAGCAGGAGGTCTGGGGGAAAGCAGCTAGATCCTGAAAGCGGAGATGTTGAGAGGTTCATGTATGAAACTAGTCAGAAGACCTTTGAGGGCAGATGTTGGCTCCTGGTGGGGCTGTGTGAATGCAGTGGCGAGAGGTGGAGGTCAAGGAGGATATATTCCTTTTGTTTGTACATCAACCTGAACCACAGCCATGGGAACTCCTGCCATCACCTGTGTTTACATTCATATTTTATTTTTATCTATTGACCTCTCAATTTAAGAGAAATGGGAGCAGATGTCTCCTCGTCGGGGACTCTCTTCGAGCTCCTGGCTCCAGCAGCGTTATACCAGGATTTACACCAGCACAGTGGAGGTCAGAATCTGGCCCTGCCACCCCTCCTTCTTCTTGTAGGAACCTTTTTGGTTCGTAGCTTGCCCATGAGTCCCATGCAACTCCATTTTGCTTTTCTCTTCTTTGAAAAAAACCCCCACAATCTAATTTTTACTCTCTGACTGATACTAGAACCTGAGGTGCTACCCCAAAATAAAAATGCATCCCCCCCTCCCCAGGTCCAGTGAAGTTGTTTTCCTCTGCCTCCTGCAGCACAGGTTAAGCCAGTGCCAGCTCTGGTCTCAGGAGATTCCCTGCAACCCCCACTTGCCTCGCTCCGTCGCCGGCAGCTTTTTCATTATTTATTTAATGTCTTGTACCGTAAATAATGGTGACTTTATGGTTATTAGGAACGGGTTAAGGTACATGCGGGCAGCACCAGGCTGCCTTCAAAAGGAACAGGCCCGGCATAAAATGTTGCGATAATTGCTTTACTGCTGAGTGCTTGGTCTTTATTTTGTGTCCGATTTGTCTCTTAAGCCAGCGTAACATTCTCCCCGCTGCAGGAGAATGCAGAGAGCAAATTGAAGGTCTGAGCGTGAACAATGCAACATGGTGCACTGCTGGGTTTTTCTTTTCTTTCCTCTTTCTTCGTTCCTCTCTCGACCTCCCTCCAGTCATCTCTGCTCCCCCTCCCCCTCCAGCCTTCTCTCCCTCTCGGCCACTCTGGCTCTTCCACCTCTCAGCACCCTGCTTACAGCAGGTGAGATGGGAGGCGGGAAGCCAGCAGGTCCTCTTCAAATGCAAAGAAAAAATATAACGGCAGAAAGTACCTTCTTATACGAAGCCAGGCATATCCTTCAGCCTGAAATACCAAGCACATGTTCCAATGCAAAAATAATGATGCCCACTCATGCAGCAGCTAAGGATGCTCCTGGGTGCCCATACCTGCCAGTAGTGGCACGGCAACTGCCTGTACACTGCACGTGCTGAGGAGGCGGCAACAGGGAGCAGGTCGTGGAGGCAGGTGTGCTTTTAAAACACAGCTCCCAAGGTGCTTGGGCCTGGGAAGTGTTTGTGTCGTCCTGCTGTACACAATAATTACCTTGTTAGAAGTAATTAAACATGGATTTGTGATCCTTCTAAGGTGGAGCTTCCCTTTCCCTCCTCTTAATCATGAAAGGCAGCTGCGGTTGCACTGCAGACAATGGGAGCATCCTGGAGCAGAGCAGCCACGGTGGGTGCATCAGTCATCCCAGGGCCCTGGCAGTTGACCTGGCTCTTTTCCCACCCGTATGCTCCTCCCTGGTGCGAAACCATCTGAATTGCTTTCTTCTGAGATTTATTTTTGGTGGAGGAGGGGAAGCCAAGTGCCAGCCTGGTTCCTGTGTGGCACTGCAAGCCTATGCAAGGCTGCTCCTGGACCTTGACAAAGCTGCTCAGTTTTCCCGGACCTCTGTTACCCAGGCTGTGAAATGGCACCATTGCCCCCAGCCTACCCGATTATCAGCCTCTGTTAGTAACTATCTGGAAAGTGCTATACTAGAGGGACCGAGGTCTGCTACAGAGCCTCTTGTCTCTCCTCTGTACAGAGACAGGTAGAAATGAAGGTTGCAGTGTCTTATCTAATCTCTGGTTGTAGAAGAATCATAGCTTATTGACATGGCCTCGTGAACTGCTCTGGAGCGCCTGGGTCTCCTTCATGTTGGAGAAACCTCCTCTGGTTGGAAAGTCAGCTGTTTCTTGGTCGTACAGTATGTGCTGGCATGATGGGATGGAGTGATGGAGAGCTGGCCTGGTGCAGAGCAGGTGAACAGCCCTTTCTCCATGCATTGCTGGCAGTGTTGGGGCCAAGGCAGTATTTTTTTTACTAGGAGGAAACGGAGAAAGGGAGTTGGATTGTAAAGGAGTCCACAGCCTTCTCCTGGAGGCCTGGCCAGGAGTCTTCTGAGATGTTCAGAATCTCTCTTACTTGAGATCAGACCTTTGTGGTTTGGTCTTTCTAAGCCTTATCCATGTAGTATGGAAAATGCAACCAAAATATCCCCCAGACAGATATAATCTTTGAAAAAGCTTTGTTTTGAGTTTTTCTCAGGAGTTAAGATTTGGCTGTTACCCCAAGTGCAACAGCTACCACCTGAGAAGCTGGCATGTGCAAAAATATAACTCCTTGGTTTGCCCTTTCTTCCAACCTTAGCTAGAGACATGATGCTTTCAAAATGAGAGAATTTTACCTTCCCTGGGCCTCTGGAAAATAACTTGATTAACAGAGCAAATTATTACACAAAAGAAGTTCGGGTTTTTTTCTTTGCAAGGACTCAGGAGTTATTTCAATCAGAAAGTGCTAATCATCGATTTAAACTTAAGAATCAATGGGTTGTAGCCGTGGCAAAAGCCAAATCAATGCTGAAAATCTGACCCATGGATAGGTTTGGTCCCCTTTCTCACACTCCCCACCTGCCTCCCTTCACCCTCCCCTTGTCCCCTGGAGCAGCGACCAAGTAATTAATAAGGCATAAGGGGAAATATGAATGAATTGGGCTGAGCAAGAGAAGGAAGAACAGGAGGAAGGATTTGCTCTCTGTATCTGAACAGCTTTAATTAGCTGTTTCTTAGTCTCTTTGGTTTGGTTGCTTGTTAGGGTAATCCAGTTAAAGAGGCTGCCTTTCATCTCCGTTAGACTTTTTCTTAGCAGAGAGGGATGGGTGAGCTGTGCTGGAGCACGGGGTGGTGTGGGCGGGTGGGAGCCGAGGCCACCCCAAACCCCGAATGCGATTGTTCCTACAGGGCTGCCGCCTTTAAAAACAACTAAAATAACCCAACTCCGGTGCAGCCCTCTAGCTAGCCACGAAAGTCAGCAGTAAAATGGCCAATGTGCTTCTCTGGGCTTAATGTGTCCTGTTTTCTGACCCCGAAACGTTTTCTTTATGAAAGGATCAAGTTGGGAGCATTGTCCCAGCGCCTTGAAAAGAGCTGCACAGAATGCTCTTTTGTGTTAAGTTGCCTTTTTTTTCTTCTTTTTTTTTTTTTTTTGAGCCACTGCCTGCTGTGTTTTTTTCCTCCCCCTCCCTTCTGCACGATGGGGGGAGAGGCTGGGACGGACAGTGATACAGACAGAGACTGTCTTGATGAACCATCTGTGCCACAGTGTAATCCAGTGGAGCTGAAAAATTAAACAGCATTTTCAATTAACTTTCTCTCTCTGGCTCTTTTTTCTTCTTCTTCTTCTTTTTGGGGAGAAGTTTTATTTTAACCCCTTGGAAGCCATTGGGATGGGGAGGATATCAGATGCAGGGGCAGTGTGAGCTGGACTCATTTGAAAACACACACCTGGAATCAGAGCAGTATCCATGAAGCCCAGTGTCCTGTCTGGAGCAGGACATGCTGGCTGAGTTAGGGGATGATTCAGAAGGGCATGTAATTTTGGAATAAATGGGACACAGGGGAACTTTCTCTTACTCAGTTGAAAGAGTGTGTACTCCTTTAAAAAATCACAATGGCAGTTTTTATTTACTCTTGCTGATATAACCTAGAATGTTTTCATTATCCAGTTTGAGTGGAGTTTCTTCTCTTTAACTGTAGCCTCAGCGCTATCTTGTGGCAAGGAGTCCCAGGGGTTAACTCTGCATTGTCTATAACTATTGCCTTTTTATCAGTTGTAAGGGGATTTTGCCGTTTATCTTCACTTCATTTAATTTCCTTCTTCCTTTACCCAAGGAAAGGCATAATAGGTGTTATTTTATTAAAACTACTCCTATTTCACTCCCTGTTTTGTGTATGTCCTTTGTAACCACTTTTATTTGTCCTCTACAGAAAAGGTATGTTCATTCTCTTTGGGAAAAAGGTTGCTCCTGACTTGGGATGGGGGCTGTGGTTCACATGAACACTCCTGTTTGCAGCAGAGGTGTGGGGGCTGGTGTGGGCTGCAGCATCCCTGCTGCTGGCTGCTGATGCACACATGTGTCTCTGAGGTTGTGGTTACCATTGCTTTTTGGGGGAGAATCCTGCCTTTTTCCCATTGGTGACTCCAGCTGTCCTTGATGCTCACTTGGGAGCTCCTCTGTCAAAGGCATTTATAGAAAGCCCGAAAAACTTGCTGACCAGTCATTGAGTTGAGGCACTTGGACAATTCCCACTGAGAAGAGAGAGTATTTGCATTTGCAGGAGGCTCCCTGCGTGGGGTGTGTTAAATCAGGGCCATCTGAATACAGTCTGTAATTCTGAAACTGTTTCCAGTGACTTCCCTCATACTAAAGTAGGGCTTTGCTCGTCTGTAATCCTCACGGCCGTCTTTTGGAGAAACATTACCAGTGTTTTGCCCTCCAGTCCTCTGACTTAGTGGTTGCAATAATAGTCATACTGTTTTGCTCTTATAAGCTCCTTTTATAGCTGTAGGACTCCCAGTACCACACAAGAGAGATGAACCTTGTTAGTAGTTTATTTTGAAGGAGAAATGAAGCATGAGGAAGCAAAGGGACTTGCCAGAGGTATCACCAGGTGACCAGCATCATGGCTGTCTGGTCCACAAGCTGGAAAGCCAGGCTGCTCCCTTCTCCAGTGGAGCTGAGCTGCCGGTGTTGAGGGGGATATCCAGCCCTGTCATTCCCACATCCCCTCGCTTGTGTCTCGCCTGGGCCTGGGGACTTGAATTCTTGTAACCTGTGTGCTGTGCACACACAGAGGCAGAGGTACCTGGGCTCTCACTCCTTCAGCTCATGTCTTGCCCTCCATCTCAAGCAACTGAGCAACCGTCCTGAGCCCTCCCAGCTCCACACCTTCCTCCTCCTCAGCCTTCCTCCTCAGTAAGTTCTCTTCTCCCACACTTGCAGCACAGCAGCAGCAGCTTTTCCCCAGCAGTGACCTCGGGGAAGGACCCATGAAGATGGCCTCGTGCCCGTTTCCCGTCGCAGTGCTTGTACTGGGGCATGGATCTGGCAGAGGGGTGGGTGCAGAGCCTGGGCCCAGCTTTTGTCCTTGGCTGTTGAACACTCCATGTCTCCATCCAGGGCTGTGTTGGCTGGAGGCTTGGGAGAGAGGACCTTTGGCTCCAGTCACAGCCCCTCCAGGTGGTCCCCAGAGCCAGGCTGCTCCAGCCCGCTCTGCAGAAGCTGGGACAAGGGGGCTGTGGGCAGCAGCAAAGCCACAGTGTCACTGCAGCCTTTGCATCTCTGCACCAGACCTGTTCCACACAGATGGGTAAGGCCAGGCAAAGCAAAAAAAAAATGTCCCCCCTGAGCCAGTGTCCCCAGTCCACTGACTTCTGCCGCCAGGAGGGGAGGTAGCTGGGGCGTGTGGGTCCCTCCAAGCCCTCCACTGCAGTTCGAGCTTGTCGTTTCTCAGGCTGGCAGGTGAGCAGGGAGGGCTGCCACCTGCACCAGCGTCCCAGTGCCTGCTTGCCCTCTGTTAGCCATGCTCCCTCCCCAGCCTGCAGCTCCCCTGCGGAGCAGCCCGCAGCTCTCCCCCTCCACATGGGCAGCCTCCCAGTTACCAGGGGCTGCTACTGGCATGACCGGGGGGGTGGGGGGTGCGGGGGGGAGAATACTCAGCAAATTGCTTTGCTGCACATCTTAAAGCAGCCCTTGATTTGATTTAAACAAAAACAAAAGGGGGCTTGGTGGAAAGCAGGGCGATTGGCGGGCGCAGGCCCTCTTCTGTGTCTTGCACACACAGGCTCGCATAAGTGACAGCTCAGTGGGCCGCTGTTGAGCGCTTTCATTGCACTGGCTCAGCCTTTCGCTCGGGAAAGCCAAAGTGTCTGTCACTGCGTCCCCCCCTGCGCCCCCCCCCCCCCCCCAGCCTTTTCTTTTGCTTTTCCCTTTCTTTCCCTCCCTCTCTCTGCAGAGGAATGGGTGAGACCTTTGCATTCAAAGGGAGGATGGCTCTGTGAGGTCTCACTGAGGGTGGAAATCACTTTGGCAGAGATGATGTTTCTTTGTTTAGGGGCAAATTGTGCCCCTTCTCTGCAGCTCCAAGGTTGCCAGATGCTGTCATCTGCAGGGGGTCCCCAGAGAGGGGTGCGCGAGCCATGAGGGGAGAGGAAGGACTCTGGGAGGGGAGCTGCTGGTTTTAGCACTTTCAATGGGAGGCAGAGATACACAGGGAAACAGAGAAAGGTTTGGACGATTTGTAGTTGGTGGCTGGGGAGCTGCATGTGAGCAAGGACCCAGGGAAGAAGTGCAGCTGAGTGGAAAGGACAGGTACTCCCTCCTCACGCCTTGGGGCTGTGAGGTCCATGCAGTTGCTGAGCAGTGGCTTTTCCTGGATGCTTTGGTCTGAGTTTCTGCTGTTATTTGATACTGCATCAGATTCCCATGCTGCTTCCACCTCCAGTCTTTACCAAAGTGGAGCCCTTGGACTGAATTAACTGGCATCCAGGGAGATGGACTGGGTATTGCATTTCAATGTCTCTAGTCGTTCCTTTTATTGGAGCTGTTCTGACCATATCCAGCTCTCATAGCAGGCCGGGGTAGATCCGTCCCTTGGCTTTCACGTGAAACTCATGCAAAATGCAGGATAGTGGGATCAAGAAAAAGCAGTGAACAGCATCAAGGGAGACATGAGATGCTTGGACATGTGGTGATGGGCACAATGGGGCAAAGCCTCTTGCTGCTCTCCCTGAAACTGGCACCCACTGAACTTTGTGCCTGAGCACTGAGCATACTGCAGACAACTGCAGACACTGCACTCCCTCTCCCATCATCTCAGGGAGAAGCAGGACTTAAGAGCACCAGCAGAGCTTTGGAGGACGTGCCTAGTAGCCCTGTTCTGATGTCCAAGCACATAGTCTTGGCCACCTGTGGCCAAATGTGAATGTGTTTGGATGATACATTCTCCTGAGCCTCTGGACCAGGGCTGCTCTTAGTTTGACAAGTGAGCATCCCTCTCAAGTGCCTGTCCCTTATCATCCTTTGTGAGCTGTCTGACACCCTTGCTGAGCTCTGATCCCAGATGTATTCATTGGTGGGTCTTGCAGGTTCTCGTTACTGAGGACTGAGAGCAGAGTCATCTCAGCCCTCCATAGGTAGTCATCCTTCCTGGGCATGATTCTGCAGTCTCTGTCTTGATGGCAGCAGATGTCAGGTCCATTTGTGTCCAAGGATGCTCTCAGATCACTCCCAGGGTCAATGCCAGCACTTTGGGTGAAGAGGCTGGTCGGTATTTGGAAGCAGATGGGGTGGTTGCTTTAGCAGCAGATCACTGTAACCCCTGGCATGTGGAGTGTGATGTGGAACACGAATTTTGGCATGTGTGCTACTTCCAACAGTCATTCTCTGTCTCTCTATTCCCAGTGGCAGGGTCAGGCTTACCACAGGTCTGCTTTGGCAGAGAGGAAGGGAAGCAAATAACTCTCCAGTGAGGGATAAGGAGAGCGACTTGTTTGGGTGATCCCACAGAGTCCTCCTGCCAGCCCCAGTTTCATGTGCCTTGGCTGTGCTGAACACTTTCTCTCAGTCCTTTTGGCAACCTCACAGTTAAAAACTTTACCAGTTTCTTTCTCTCTCTTTTTCCCTTCCTTCCTTTTCAGAGCTGACAGGGGCAAAATAAAGGCTTTATTTTTTTTTAAACAATTTTGTTCCTTCTGGGAGTGATGGAGCGAGAGTGAGTGAAGATTATAGCTCTGTGTGCCGAAGACCTTCATAATGGGGGGAGAAGCAGTGACATAATGGGAACCTAATGGCAGTAATTGGCCCTGGTTTTGACAGGGCCTATATCACGGCTCAGGGAAAAAAGAGATGTTTAAAGTAAAAATTTACACAAAATTATACGGTTTGGGGGGTGAAAACGGCTGTTTGGTTTTTATCTCTCTTTTTTTCCCATTCCTCTGGGGATGTTGCCTCACACTGTGTTTGTGTCTGTGTGTGTTTTCATGTCCATCACTTAATCAAAGTCAGAATGCGGGTCCCTGAACAAGAGAGCCCTCCACGCAGTGCCCAGGTTTTTAAAGCTCTGGGTCAGACTGTGAAAGCCAGCGCTGCTGAAGTCTCCTTCAGGAGAGGTGGGACATGGGGACCCACTGAGATTTCTCTGAGGCTCAGCTGTGCCAAGGCTGGTGGCACAGGAAAGCAAGGAGCATGGCAGGGTGCAGAAGCCGGAGCAGTAGAGAGGGGCTGTGGGCAGGGGTATCTGTTTCTCCTTCCTGTTCACACCACTGAGTGAGATCCCTTCTACCTTTCTCCATCTCCCCTTGCAGGGGCTGTAAGAGCCTGTGCGTGCAGAGGACAGCGAAAGGGATGTACATCCAGCAAGCCAGGGAAAGGACAGCACTGTCTCTGCAGGCTGTACTGCCATCCCCTTAGCCCTCAGCACAATGCATCTCCTTTAACGTTTGCTCTGGTATTGAGAGAGCAGAGGTCCACAATATCTTACCCATCGTTGGACCCTATGAACTTCCTTCCTTGAACATAGCCACATCTTCCCCAGCCTTAGTCAGCTCCTTGATCATCTCCCAGGATCTCTTGCTCCATATCGTCTCTGCCTCTCTCCAGCACTGCAGTCCCAGGGGACAACATCCTTTCTTCAACACGGCCACATCAGCACTGGCCAGAATAAAATGCTGGTCTGAGCTCTGATTCCTTTGCAGGCCTGGACCACACCGCATGTTTTGTCTTGCCATATCACAGTGCAAGCTGAGGTCCAGCTTGATGTCCTTTACCATCACCCAGGTCTTCCCTTACACATTTTCTTGCTCGATACATAGCAGTCAGCTTTTTTTTCCCTTGGAATAGTGCTGCAGGCTAATGAAAGCCTGCACACTATAGGATTGCACTCCGAAGGCCCTTAGCCAGAAAGCAGCCACAGGCTTGGAGGTGTGACTGCAAACAGAAGCTTGGAAGTGCGGCACCATGAGCATTTGTGTGTGTCTGGGCATTTTTATATATGCTGCTTGGGACGGGGACTCAAAACCTGTACAAGACCCTACAGGAACCCTCAAAAAGTTTGTGCATATTGCAGTGTAAGCATGCTTATCACACATAGCTCAGTCATAAATTGCATCACTGCAATTTGGATCACAGAGCTATTCTAGAAGATACTTAGATGTTTCTAGAGTGCATTGAGTTACAAATTCCTCTGTCTTCAAGCTGGATTTAGCACAAAAGGCTGCTGGCCTTACGGACGAAAAAGTGTTGAATTGCAATGCATGTCTGCATGTTGGATTGTTGGTTGAACAGATCCAGATTCTCTCACTCTCCTGACGCTAGGATCTTTAAATATATCTAGTAAATAAGCTCAAGGCTTGCCATGTCTGTCACCCAGTCAAAGCTGGGCAATGTTCTTCAAGGACTGATCCCAAGAGGGCAGCCGGGATGCACAGCGTGTACATTTATCCCATGGGAATGGCTAAAGGGGGCTTGTACAGATGTCTTGCCCCCATTCTGACCAAAACAACACCAGGAGATTTGCAGTAGTAGTACTTTTTGAAAGGGACAATGAGCTTAAAGGAGGATCTATCAATGAAAATGCCTGAGGGCTGTTGTTACACCTCTGTGTTAAGGGATCAATAGTCATTTGGACCAGATTGAGCAGAGAAATGACTAATCTCAGCAAACACCATTCCCTGCGTAGCTGGGTTGGAAGTGGTGTGCCATGGTCTGGGAGGGTAATCTGGGCTCACTGGGTGCTTACTGAATTTGCAGACCCCGGGCAGCCCACTCTGGTGTGATGTTCTAGGAATAAGTGCATAGTTCTCCTAAGCTATGAGCAGTTGTCTGTACTTCAACTTAGGTGTCTGAGAGACATGTCACAGAAGCTCTGTGCTTGTCCACCAAGCCCACAAGGGTCACCTACTGCTGTAGCCTGCCTGGAGAGGGCCTTTCCTTGGCCCAGCTTCTGCAGCTGTCTCAGCCCCCCACATCTCCCAATGGGGGACAGAAAATATGCTTAACATCCCAGTTTAGAGATAGGAATGCAAAACCCCAATGCTTATGCCACTGGCTGGCTGTGGGGAAGGGAAGTCCTTTTAACACTAAAGGCTGAGCGTAGCCATAACTCTTCCCTGTGCTTGCTTTGCTTTACTCTGGGGTGCCTCGCTGCCCACCCCACTATTGAGCTCGTGTGTGTGAATGTGCATGCTTGTGCGCATGCACCTGACTGACCTTAAACAAGTGTGCAAAACTCGTTTGCCTTCCTGGCTCAAAGGCAGCAGAGCTGCTGGGGACCTTGGGGGCAGGGGGAAGGCAACATCTGTTCAAAACCAAACAGTGCCTCCTGCTAAATGGCCTAGAAAGCTCCTGCAAGCAGGGTCCTGGGTGGAGACTCCAGTGCTGGGAATGTTTTGTCTGGAGAGGCTGGGATCGGAGGTGGGTGTCCGTGGGGGCTCCCACATCCTGAGAATGAGCCACAGCTGGGGAAGTCGTTTGGCTGGTGCTGATGATTCCCCAAGTGCTCTTGGCTTTAATGACTCGTGATGCCGCAAGAAGTGGCCTTGTAATGGCCATTCCATGCTTGGCCAAGGGGCGCGTGCTCTGCCCCCACACCGGTGTGTTTTCTCATTTCTACAGGGGACCAGCACCTTCTGCTCTCCAGCTGCCCCAGGCAGGGCCACCTGGAGACCCCAGCACCTTCAGGAAGGGTCTGGGGGATTTTCAGGTTGCAGTAAGGTGTGCTTCTGGTGGCCATCCAGGTGTTTGTTCTGGCTCTGCTGTACCCATCACCAGTACTGGGCCAGCGTGATTTCTGCCTGCATGAGGTGCATTCAGGGGTGCTGGCTAAGCTGGGCTGTGCATGGACCTGCTGCTTGTAATGGGAGGGAGAAGGGGAGCACCCTGACCCTGAAGCAACAATCCTGGCTGTTTCGCTGCCTGGGAGCTGGGGTTTCTGTGAGGATGCTATGTAGGAGGGGTGGCCAAGCCCCAGGACACCAGCACCAGGCTTGCCTGCTGGAACTCACACGGGACCAAGCACCCCCAAACATGGCCCTGTGCTCACAACCTTTCTTACTGTAAAGCTGAGAGGCATTTGCCCCTCCTTGTCCCTGCCAGACTGCCACAGATCTCCATTCAGAAAAGTCCCTGCTTTGGACCTTGCACCCTTCACACAGCTTGTAGGGACCCAGACCATCCTGTCAGCCCAGCATCTGGCCAGGCCTGGCCATTTTGGCTCTTTTCAGCTCTGTTCAGAAAGGTGAGTTGCCATGGGACGTGTCCTGCTGGGAAGCACACCAGCTATCTGTTTAATCCACCACCTTCCCTGCAACAGTGAGTGGAGCTCAGTACTCCAGCAGGAGTTTAAGTACTCTGCAGTTGGCCGTTTGGGGTTAATTCCCTTCCAGCTCTTGTCCCGCTCACTAACAGACTTAGATTAAATCCCCTGGCTGCATGGCAAATCTAAGGCAAAGTTTCTTTGACTGGAAGTGGCCTCCTGCTGACTTGGTGGTGTCCAGTAGCCATGGTGCTCATGTGGCTTTTCTACTGTCCGGGTACCATCATTAATCCTCCATGAGAGGGTTTTGGTGGGCCTCAACCTAGGTTCTGGTGGGACGTGCATGTAGTGGCAGGGACTTTGCTCTCCCTCCTGTTGTTGGCCTTGGCACGGAAAAGTCCAAGAGGGGCCAAGGAGAATGAAGCTGGCACCATGCAAAGTGTGTGTCCTGGCTCTCCTGCAGCCTCTGAGACTGCTGCTGACCCCACCAGGTATGTGGAGCTGGCAGTGTGCTGACCCTGCCACACTGCTTCGGTCTCTCTTAACCCCAGATAGCAGAGTACCGGGTCTGAGTAGCCGCAAGTCATTTTGTGTGCAGGCGCAATGTTCTCCAGGCTCCAGCTATGGTGAGAAGGGGTAGAGAGCCAGAGCCATTGCCTGGTGGCTCTCCAGTGCCTCCATGGACTTCCTCCTTGGTTGTCCTGGTTTGAGGGTCAGCTGCAGTCTGCTCCCATCCTTCCTGTCTCAACAGCGTCCAGATCTGACACTGCTGACTGCCCCCCTCTTCCTCCCGTCCTGCCCCTGCTGTGGGTCAGCTTCCTTTGGTGGGTTCTCTTGGTGCTCTCCTGCTTCCCATCCAGAGCCTGGCGGAAGATTCGTTTTCACACCAAACCAAATGCAAATCCCATGACAGCAACAGCCATGAGATTGACGGAGGGATTCGGGCCGCGCGGAGGGCCCAGTTCCTGCTCAGCTCCGGGTCGTGGCGCCCGGTACCCCATCCTGGCAGGAGCCTGTCCGCCGGCCGGTGGGGAGCAGGGAATTCCCTCCCCCTGCCCGCCTTTCGCAGGGAGCACTCATAAAGCCGCAGGTGTGGGATGTTTGTTATTTAGTCTACAGCCTGGTATGTGACAGTTTCTACTCGGAGTGGTTTCAGATAATTAGTACATTATGATTCCCCCACCTTGAGTGGGGGAGAGAGGAGGGGGCAGCCCACCCTCAGACTACTTGTAATTTCACATCCTGTGTTTTATGGACCCGAACTGTTTGGGGCGGGGAGTTGGATGGGGGGGATCAGAGAGCAAACTGCGACTCCTTCCCCCACCTTCACCATCTACCAAACCCTGGGGTTGTTAGGGTGGCCAAATGTTATTTTGCAGAGTTGCAACCAACTTAATTCAGAGATGTTTGTTTGCACTTTTTTTTCCGCCCCTTTTAAGGCTTGAATGCCTTAAAAAGGGAAGAATGAAAAACAAGATGCTCCTTCTCCTGGCCTGTCCATGCTCCCCTCTCCCTTTTTATTACACGCTTATCGCTTCTTTCCCTCCTGCTTTTGAAATTGATTTCCTTTCCTTTCTCTCCTATTCAGAGCCTAAACGCTGAATGTTCGATATTTCATTTGAGGCCGCTAATCGCATTACCACCCTTGACGTTTTACAGATATCATATTATGGGCGCAAATTTGGCAAATTATTAGCGTTGTAATGTATAGCTTGTCAAAGGTATTTAAGACACTAAGAGCCCTGGGCTTATCGGGGTTAGCAGAGAGCTCTCGTTGAGCTTTTGAAATGCAGAGAGCCGGTTATAAAACACACTGTGACTCTCTTTTCAGCTTGTAAAAAAAGAGAGTGTGAGAGAGCGAAAGGAGGGGGAAAAATATCATCCGTCTATCAGGGGCTTCCAGGGCTGATAACAAGCAAAATTCTTCTCTGTGGGTTTCACTGGAAATGTGAGAAGCTTTTAAAACATTTCACAAGCTGTCTGGGAAAGAGGAAAAAATCTTTATTGAAAGGATGTAGCAATCTTTTTACTGAGGTCTATTTATCTCCTGGGAACAAGCTGTAAGTAGGAGTTCCCCTCCTGGTGACTGGAGCAGTTTGGGGAGGGATAGCGGGGTCCTCCAGTGCTCCTGCGCCATCCCCTGCGGTGACTCCTCCTGGCCCAGCCTGGGACACCGGTGGCTAGAAATGGGTCCCGGCAGCCCTCCTTCACCCTTGCTTGGCCGGGATGCTTGTTGTTGCCACATCCCGTTAGGCAGTGGAGGTGGGATGCAGATGCTGTTAGGCCAGCCACAGGAGAGAGGGTCAGGGAAGGCCCTTCCCAGTTGTCCCAGCGCAGCTCCGGGCAGGCAGAGCAGGACAGAGCCAGTGTTGGCATTTGCTCAGCGACCCTCTCCCAAGGGGAGGTATTTCCTTTCTGATCAGTTTATTAAAATGGTTTTAAGTCCTTTTAAAGCCCTGGGGGGGATTTGTGCCTTCCCTCGGTGTTGAGATGAGAGCGTATGTGTTTCCCCCTCTCTTTTCAGACCAAGGGGAGGAGGGGGCATGGCAGCGCTGGGTCACATTTTGCTCCCAATATTGTGATGCTAACAAGCTGTGGAGTTCGTCAAGGCAAAGCGGGGTGACGGGGTTGGCGTGATTCACTCCCCGCTGGCAGCAGAATGGATATCATGCGTCTTATTACGGAGTTAGACAGACAGAGCCCCACCACTGAGAGCTGTCAGTCCTGCCTCTGCTTGACAAAAACAAGCCATAAATAAGCAAATGCTTCACAGCAAGGGGGCTTGTGTGTGTGTGTGTGTGTGTGTGTGAAAGACAGGGAGAATGGCTGTGTGTGAAATACCGGGGTGGGGGTGGGGGGGCTCTGCATTTGTAACTCCTGTTTGTAAGGGGGAAAATGGGTGGGATTTATGCCGTTGGGTCTCCATGGAAGAGAACGTCTGTCTTCCTATTGCCTTGCTTAAGTGTTTGGAAACAAACCCTTGTGTACACCAGGCAGTGCGCATCTGGGTGAAAGCGTGCCAGCACAGGGAGTATGTAAAGCATGTTCAACAGAAGTTTGTGTTTGCAAGGCTGCATTGGCAGGAGAGGTAGCTGGGGGTTTCCTCTTGCAGAGGTATTTTGCTGGGAGGACACAGTGGGATGCTGAGGTTGGTAGAACCTTTATAAGTACCTGTTGCATACGCATGTGGGCCTGGCTGTGATGCATGTGTGCTGGGAAGATGCAAAATGGTAGTTTCAGGAAGGTGTCATGCTTTTCTGAGCACAAAGTGTCTCTGAAAAGAGCTGAGCATGGAGATGTGTTGTGCAGGCATGGATGAAGTGCCCATCATATTCAGCAAGCTGTACCAGCTCCTGCGAAGGTAGGAGGACATGCAGCCCTCAAGGGTAGGGAGCCTGTCTTGTTTGGAGCAGGAAGGGTGCTTGGTCTTATCATAGCTTTTCTAAGAGAATGTCAGTGAAGGACCCCAAGCCCATGCTTTTTCATGTGCCCTGGGAAGGCTGAAGCATCAATTTGTCACCCTTCCCTCCCGGGCTGAAGCAGGGGCTGGCACATGGTTCCCTGTCTCTGCTGATAGGTGCAGCAGGTTTTCCTGGCAGCCTGGCAGCCCATCCAGCCCTCTTCCGCTGTGGGTGCTCTGCCGTCCACATCCTCCCAGCAGCTTTCAGCCTCTTCTCATTTTGTGGTGCCCCGCGGGGTTTCCAGCGGAGGTGTAGACCCCCCTGCAGAGCACTATTTGATCCTCAGTTTGCTTTTCTTGTTCAGCATTCCTGAGTAGCTGAGATGTAATCCATGGACCCTCAGGGGCCACAGACCACGGGCTGCAAATCACTGTGCTCTGCTTACATCTGTCAAAAGAGTTTTGTAACTGCCCCTGTGCCTGTTGGAGGGCAGGGTATGGTGTCCTCTGACCAGCCAGTTAAAGCAGTGAACCTGATTTTCACGATTTTCCCTGCAATACAAAGCTGCTTAGCACCTCTGTGCCATGCAGCACGTTCTGGGTCAGTGCTAAGGGCTGGAAGGGCAGAAACATCAGCTACAGGGCAGACAGCATTGCACAGACCTGAGAGGTGCTGGGCATTGCAGTTTGTTGATTCTTGCAGGCTCCCAAAGCAGCGGTGGAAAGGAGAAGAGGCAGCAGGATTTGGGAAAGGGTTCTGGTTGGATTTAGCTCCTCTGATGAATTTGCCTTACTGCAGGCAAATGTGCCAGGCAAATCCTTGCCACATCAAATGGAGCTACTTTTCTATCTTGTATGACTGGCCGTGGTCCTTCTACCTTAGAAGGCGGCAGTAGGAAAAAGACACTGCCCTGTCCTCTGTTGGTTTCTGCTGGATTGAAGTCTGTGCATAAGGCTTTGGTTCCGTTTCCCTAATGGACAGAAGTTTGTTCGATCTGAGCATGAAGCCCTGGGCTCCCTTCCCCTCTCAGCCTCCTAAGGATGCAGCATTCACCCTCTCTCTCATATGAAATGGCGCATCGGTAAGTGCTACTTAAGAAAACACATGTTCTCCCCCTTGAAAGCAGCCCCCCCACTCCCCCCTCACACCAACACCTTTCTTTATTCGACCCAAACCTCACCAAGGGGAATTTGCAACAACTGCGGTGATAAATCCGCCCGCAGATAATTGGCAAGAAAACAACACTTGTGCAGTATATAACGTTTTATGGTTGTTTCATGTACTTTATTATAATACTAATGAGCAGTTATATATCAGGAGCTAACTGCACGCTGGATTAGCTTGTTAGCATGATATGAAACGGCAGAGCAAATAGTCCAGTCCCCCTCACCCGCACGCCCTCCCCCTACCTCTCGTTCCCATTTGCACTGAGTAATTAGTATGCAAATTAGACCCCGGGACCACACAAGTTCTAGTATATTACAAGGGCTTTATTATGCTCTTGTGAGTAGATGATGGAAGCGGCCCATGACAGTGTTTATCTCACTACCTCTCTCTCTTTTTCTCTCTCACATACATTGGCAGAGAGTAAACACACACTGAGCTGGGCCCCATACCATTATGACTCCCTGAAGATGCCACCAGCTTGCCTTTATCCCGATGACCGGAGTTAAGAGCCTCCTCTGGAAACACCATAACAATGATGTTAATAATAATAATAACCCTGATGATGATGGTGATGCTAAGAGCAGCCTTGGCTCTGGCAGTCATGGTGATGATTGCAGGAGCAAGGAGAAGGATCAGAGTGAGCCAGAATGAGCTCTTTGTCACCTGGGTCATGCTGCAGAGGAGCAAGGGTTGGCCTCGGTTTCCAGCCCTGCAGGGATATCCTGCTTTCTTGTAGCACAGGATTATGGTGAGTTAAGTGCTTGTTGTGTGTGATGCTCAGAGTGAAGCATCTTCATAGTCTTTGGTGATTTCCAGCTATTAAGAAATAAATCTCAGCTGAAGTTTCCTTCTGGGTTCCTTTCCTCTTCTGTTTTCTGTATACCATACTTTGTGTCCCACTTTCTCTTTTTTCCTTTATTTCTCACTGGGGTGGTCTCTGTGTTCCATGTATCTGATGATGGACAGACCTCCCTAAATACAGGCACTTTCCATTAAAGTCAGACTGTAAGACACCGGCAGCATCCTCTGTCTTTCCTGCCAGCGTGACTCAGATGTGCACTGAGGAACAGACTGAAGTTGGTCTGTTGGTGCTCTGCTGGGACATTGAACGTGGTGCCATGGGGCTGTATTCCTGCCCATAGCCTTGAAGCACCCAGCTTGTGTTCCCAGCATTCTGTTGAGCTGTCGGTCATAATTTCTGATTGTCATAACCAGGGCCAATGCCCATCTGGTCACCTGGGTGCGAATGCATAGAGTCTCATTCCCACCCCTGACCCAGCCTGCTCCCTTCTCACCAGGTTTGAGATCTGATGTCTCATCTAGTTGGGGTTGCGTTTTGGGTTGAAGCAATAAGTATTGAGGAACCAGTAAGGGTGAAGGAATGGAAAGAATCTCAATGAGACCTCACCCCCACTTCTTGGGCCCTTGTGGAAGGCAGTCACCTCTGCAAGTGTGTTGAGCTCCATCTCAGAAACAAGGTTTTTGTCCAGAGGCTTTCCATTACAAAGTCCTGGCTGTGAAGCTCTTGGGCTTTGACGAAAAGGAGGTGTTGTATGAGGGGGTGGGGGAGCTGCGCTTTGTAGAAATGCAACCTCCTTTGGTCACCATAGTGCTTCTGAGGGTGTCTGGGACTTCATGAAGGTGCAGGGGAGTCAGCTGATGGGCCTGAGGTGCGGGCAGAGAGACCTGGATGATCGCCAGGCTCAGTGCTGGGCTGTCTGTGGGACAGGGCAAGCGTGGTGGGCATCAGGTATTAAACCATCTCCAGGGAGCTGCCTTTTGTGGAGTTTGCTGCTAGCGTTAGCTTTGGTTTGTTCCCATTCGCATCTGGCTTTTTCTCACTCCGAGAGCTGACCATCCTGGATGTTCGCTGTTCTGGAGGACAAAGAAAGGGAAAACCAGACGGATGGTTTGCTTTTCTGGGAGGTGTCTTCTTCTCAGGGCTTAACACTGAAGAACTTTGTGCAAAAGGAGAGAAATCCTGAAATCCCAGAGAAAAAAAAAAAATTGGCCACATTCGTCCTGAGCATAAGCAAGGGGCGGGGGGGGAGGGAATCTGTAGAGGCGGCAGTTTTTGTAAAGCGTTGAAGTGCCCCACACATCACGCCCTGACAGGCCCTGATGTTAGCTCCCGGAATGGATCACAGGAGACTCATTAGAAAAAACAAATATTATCACACGCTGAAATGATTTATGGAGAAAAATGAAAAATTTTGTGTTGTTGCGTCCTCGCTCTCCCGCTCTCCTCTGCTTTCGCTCAGGGAAGTTATTTATGGCAGCGGGCCCTTAACAAGAGAAAGGCAAAGCGCCGAGCCGCTCGCTGCTGCAAACTGCCTGCATTTGATTTTTATTAGCGAGTTAAAACTTCCTTCTTTTCACCTCCCCCCTTCCCCTCGTGCGCCTTTATTATCCCGGACTAACTGAAATGCATTTTAATGCCTACTACTTGTGCTTTTAATAGTGATCCTATCGCCACCCCAGCAGCAAATAAAGTGACATTGACAGGGGGAGGAAGGCCTGACAGACAGCCGGGCAGACAGGAAGGAGTTACAGGCCCGCGTGTGCTCCCTCCTGGCCTGCTCGGCGCCGCTACCTTCCCAGTAACCCGAGAGGCGTTTTATTGTCAGAGCAGCAAATGCACACGAAACCCAGTCCATCGCCCATGTATTTGCAGCCCATGTACTCGCAGCGCCAGCAGCGTGCCGCCTGCCAGGCCGGGGACCCCGTGCACGTGGCCCTGTGTCCCTGCGGAGGTGGCAGGCTCTCTGCCTCCCACCCGCGACCAGGGGACAGGCGATGGGCGACCTGGAGCTTCCTGAGCAGGGAGCTCTGTCCCCTCAGCTCTGCTGCTTGGGGGGGAACAGCCCGACAGCTTGGCAAAGCAGGGCCCTCAGCGCCGGGCCTTGCCCCCAGAGCCCCCCACACGGCCCGGCTGGGAGGCTGCAGCAGGGGCTGGTGTCTTTTCCCCCAGGGACACAGCCTGGCCTCTGGGGCAGTTTTCCCAGCTCCAGCTGCTCCATATCACCGCCCGCATCCGTGCCCAGCAGGATGATGCTGGCAGGGGTCAAAGGCACGGAGCACCCCCCAGCCCGGGTGCTGTCCGAGCTCGGCCGGGCACCAGCCTCCAAGCCACCATCTCCTACGCTCAGTTGCTACGTGTCCCCAGGGCCGCAGCAGCTATGCCAGGCTTGGGCTCCCCCAGAAACTCTCTGGGTGACTGCATGGCTCCATTCTCCCCCTGGCCAAACATCCCCGGAGCGGCGGGATAAGCTTTCTGGAGCGATGGTTATGGTCTGGCCTTCCTCTCCGCTCCCTCTTTGCGCGGGCCTTTCCACGTGAGCCCGGCCCGGGGGACCTGGCAGCCCTGGCTGCGGCCGCGCCGGCTGCCTCCCCTGCGGTGGCTGGGCCTTTCAGGGGAGCCGGGAGCCCCGCGCTGGCTAATGCCTGCTGACACCTGCAGCTCCTCAGCTGGTGCGGCTGGCTGGGGGGGAGGCGCGGGGGGATTGTTGGTGGCATTATTATGAAGAGCTCAGCAGGCCTGGGGCCTTCCATTGTCTGAGTGGCAAATAAATAAATAGAAGAAAGCAAGTCTTCCCTATGGCTCGGCAACGGGAGGTTAACAGCTGGACATGACATGACAAATTGGGCGGGTTTTTTTCCTGCGGGGGCTGATCCCAGCAGCTTGGTGTGAGGGGGAGGGAAGGGGGAGAGCGGCTGAAGGAGGGGAGGGACAGAGAAATCAGCCTGGCAAGGGTCCCATCAGCTCATGGAGGGGCTTTGTCCCAGGATGGCTGCCTCCCCACCACGCCAGGTCCCCAGGATGAGCCCGTCTCTCGAAAAAACAAAACGTGTGGTAGGGGAATTATCCTCCAGGAGGGAATCCCCAGCACTGAAGCTCTCACCTTAACCCTGCGCACCTGATTCCTGCGCCAGCAGGTCCTCACAGCCTGCCCCCATGTTGTGTGTCCCCCCCCTCCCGGCGCAGCTCCACTCCAAAATCAGGCACCGCGGTGCCTTTTAACGGCCAATAAAACCCGGAATTCTCCAGCAGGAAAAGCAGGGAAATTAATCAAATCGTGGATCTGCTGTGAATTACGCGCTCACCTCCCATCTGCCTGTTCAGCCGGCTCACCTTCCCCTCCCTGCCTGCAGCCCCTTTGGCTTGCTGCAGGAGGGAGCCTTTATGGCTATGCCTGGAGCCCTTGCCATTTGTCGTGGGCTTAATAGAAAATGTGTTAAACATACAGGAAATAGCCCAAATGTTACCAACGGGTCTATTTTGCTTGATTTGTTTCTCCTTTTTGGGGGTGGCAGGGGGTGGCAGGTTTCATTCGGAAATTGTGGGATGTAATGGCAGCCAGCCTTGTCCCCAAGACAGTCCTTCATGCAAGCCTGTGCTCGGAAGGTGCCCCTGGCTGGACATGCTGCTGCATGCTGCTGGTCATGTCAAACACCAGCCCTAGCATTTTTGTGAGCTGGGGTGTTTGTGAAGGTTCTCCCCAGGCCTTTCAACCAAACCCTGCCTCCCTCCACAGGGAACGGCTGCCCCGCTGCACATCCCGTGCTGGGATCCATGGGCCCATCCCTGCGCTTTGCTGTCTGCTCACTGTCCCAGCACGTGGGCACCTTAAGCCTGGCCTGTCTTCACAGCTTTTATTCCCACCCTTGTGCTTTCCAGGACCTGCCAGGGCCTTGGTGCACCCAGAAGGGGCTGCTGCAGCTCTTTGGAGGGCCTCCATGTGCAAGCACATCCCAAATTGCTCTGCAGCCCTTTCGATACAGTCACTCTTTGCAGTATGTTGACTTGCTGAAGGCTTTGGGAGGGCTGGAGTCTGCTCAGTGCAGCCTGTGAAAGCCTGGTGCAGTTAAGGGACACAGTCTCACTGAGATTCAGGTTGCAGTTCGTGAGTTTCTGTCACCACACGGATGCAGCCGAGGAGGAACTGCTTGTTTTCACCCATCTCAGCTGATGTGCCTGGGACCAAAGGAAGGTCCTCTAAAGCAGCAAGCCTGACTCAGGCTACCCAGCAAATGTAGTTAGGCCGTTTTTTTCTGTATGGTGGACACCAATGGAGCCATCGCCATGACTGCAGTGTGGACAGGCCCAAGGGAGCTGGAGCCATGGTGGGTGGTCAGGAGGGAGACTCTATAAACCCCATCAATCTCCTCCTCTGGCTCCCATACATCTGCTTGCAAAGGGAGGGGGAGGCAATAACCTGGCTATCCGCTCACCATTGGCGCTTTGGGAGGTGGAAGGGGGAGGAAGGGGGGAAACGCCAGCCCTGATCCCTTGGCAACTGCGGGCTGAAATATTAACTGGAAGAATGTGCCCAAGACATGGCCCCCGCGCTGGCCTGCTCCAGCACTGCATCCTTGGGGGGGCACAGGGAGGGGGCAGCCTGTTTGCACAGCCCAAGTGTCAACTAATTAATAGGAGTTTATAGGAACATTTCCAGGGCAGCTGGCTCAGGAGCGGTGGGGGAAGTGCCCCATGTTTCCTGAATCCCAGCCATGACCCAGTGCTCTTCTCCGCATCTTGGAGGGACAGTAGCTGCTTTGATTCACTCTGGGGTCGTGTGGCTGAAGCAGCTTCAGCTAGTCACTGCATCGCTCCTGCCTGCACTGCTATCACACAAAAGGGTGTCCATGGCTTGTTCTGGAGACCTCTTCATTGGACAGACACATTTCTCTTCCCAGAGGTTCAAAGTGCCTGTTGAATAACCCAGGTGTGTGAACCTGACGATGTGTGTCCTACAGCCATTCCCTGAACACCCATGCTCAGTTGAGGAGCAGCAAGTTTCACATCCTGCTCTCTGTCCTCCAAAGTGCAGGTGTGGATGAGTTCATTCCAGCCCATCATTTCTCGTGCTTTCTCAGATAACAGGAAAGATGCTTCCTGGGAAGTGAATACACTCCCAACAGCGTATCTGCTGGATGGTCCTCTCAGGGTGCGTGCACTGCTTCGTCTTGAGTTGACATCGGACTGTGTGGACATCAATGAGAGGTCTTGCTTGTACATCTCTCCTTTTGCATAACATGTTTCATGGGGTCAGCTCCCCTCCAGTGCTTCACCAGGTCATGGAGGAGGGATCTTACAGAGGTAGCCAGGATGGAGTTGTCCTGGGGTAGGGAAGGGCGTGAGCTGGGGGAGCTCCCTGGGGTGCAGGACAGCAGTGCAGACCCCACCACAAAGAGCGGGGCTGGAGACCCCTGCTCCAAGCATCCCAGAATTTAGGCCTACCTGGCTGTGATCTTTGAACAAACCAATAAATGAAGTGTAATAACCAAAACGGTGATTGTTTTCCTCATGGTAGCTGTGGAAATCTCTCCCGGGGGAGCACAGACCTGCCAGCCTCGGGTTTTAGATCACAATCCCACTAACCTTCCTGTCCCCTGGGCAATAGTTTACTGCTGCTGCCCTCAAAGCTAGGCTCTATTTATTATATATACTGGCCTCTGTGTGTGGCAGTGTGTTCGTAAAGCCTGATTGAGCTGTAAGGAAAAGTGCACTCGAGGGGAAGGAGGAAACAAATGCCTGATTTGGCCTGCCCTAAATATGGGCTTATAACCTCTTTGGGTGCTGCCAGAGGGTTAGAGGCGGTCATCCAGACACAGCCCCAGGCCCAGCCACACAAAGCTGTTCCTTGATAGCCATCTTTTGCAGGGGACCGCAGTTGTCCTGCCCTTGTAACCACCCTGGAGGGGTGGAAAGGGATGCAGGAGCACAGCAGGACCTGAGCATATCTCTCTGAGCTAGTGGCTTGCCCTTTGTATGGATCTGCAGAGTATAGCTTGGGGAAATCAAGACCCCTGGCCATGCAGGTGCAGCTTGGAGCAGCCAGCAGATGGGACCTCAGCATGGCTGGGGATGCTGAGTCCAGAGCCTGCAGGGTGTCATAGCCATGGGATGCTAACAAAACATTTTGGGTTGGTTTGAAATGATAGTTGCATGTAGGCTGGACTGAAATCATCTGCAGGTGTCTGTCTTCAGATGACAGATGGACAGTCAGGCAAATGTGGGGAGGGCAGTGCTGTGATCTCCCACTGGTGCAAGTCCTTGACACTGGGCTTGGAAAAACCTTGCCAGGGTGGCAGAGACTAGCAGACACCCTTGTCCCATGATGTCCAACATTGCTTCCATGAGCTGGAGACCTTTATGGTTACCATGTTGCAGGGAGAGGATCCACACCTCTCTGCAGGAGGGTTGGCTGGTTGTATGGACAAAACCTTGGCCAAAAGGGAAAGAGGGGTTTCTACTGGGATGCTGTACCAGTTGCTGTGTGTGTGCCCAGCTGTGTGTCATAAGCCCTGTATTGCTCAACTCTGTGAGCAAATCTTCTGTAGCAGTGTCAGCAGCCATCTGGTATGGACAACTATGGGTCGTGGCACTGCTGCTGCTCAATGCAGCAAGTGGCCATGGGGCCCAGCAGAGCCTTGACTGGACATTCCCATTTCACTTTACCCAGCTTAGTGGTTTGATACAAGTGTGAAGTGAGCCTGTGATAAAACAGGACAAGAGACAACACAGATGGGGCCCCATCACCTGCTGAGGGATGACGTGGCCCAGGAAAGCCCCAAAGAACAAACAAACGTTCTCTACTCCCAAACCCCACTGTGAGTTGAGTATTGGCTTTAAGTACCTCCAGGCTCTGGAAGCATTCACTCCTGGATCACGGCTTGGTGTTTTAGACCCATCTTCAGACCTACACACTGGAAATGACCCTCCTGGTATGGCTGGCAGCGAGGATGTGCTCCAGCACACAATGTGGCTGGCAGTTGCTGGAATCATCAGCATTGCCCTGCTTGTCTTGCCATGGTTTTTACTGCAATGCCTGTGTTAGGTGAGAGCCCAGTACAGACTGATGTGGGAGCTGGCAGACTGGGAATGGCAAGGCTGCCCCAGGTACTCAAGAAGGGGCACGGTGGTACAGCACAGACATAGATATTCTTCATTGGGGTAATGGAGAGCTGTAAGATCTTTCATTTTCCAGGAATCTGCCCCCTCCCCCTACTTTTAGCTTTCCTATATAATATTCCATGCTGTAGCCTATAAATGCTGCTCTGAGCCCACAGCCTGATTGAATTTGGAAGCCTTTGTTTACAGATGTCTGGCTGTACAGGGGTATTTATTGAATTTTCCATGAAATGTTGCTCCTCTAATGCTGTAAAGCACAGGCTGCCCACATCAGAGGAGCTGTGTGTTAACGGATCGGGTTACTCAGAGCAGCATTGCTCGCCCTCGCCATCCTCTCCCCTGGCAGGGGAGGAAGGTGGGTGCTGGAGTCCATGCACAGCAGGGCTTTTCAGGGGACTCTCACCCTTGAGAAGAGGAGGACTGTCGGTTCTGTGCCCTGGGGCTGGAAGGTGCATTTGGTCCTGCAAGGCAGCAACTCCAGCCACATGTGATGCAGCCTGGCCAGTGCCGAGGGCAGAGCAGCTGGCTGCAGGTCACAGCAGCAGCCAGGTCTGCTGGTGGGACTGGAGGTGGGTCTGACTTTGGGATGTTGTAATTGCTGCACTGGCTATTGGTGGCTCTGAAGAGACTTTGACGGCAGGCAGATGTCCTCAGGGCTGCCTTGTGCCTTGCTTTGGGACTTGCAATGCTGGGTACAGTCAAAATGTATTGAGATGCCACTTTGGTCACTGTGTAACCAGGGTCCATCTTTCTTTGCTATTCTGATCTACTGGTGCCCCATCAGCAGAAGACTGTTATCAGCAAAAGAAACAGGATTTTCTTCCCGGGAGACCTTTATGGAACTCCTTGGAGCATCCTCTGACCTCAGTGTGTCATTTTTAACCTCTGTCTTGAGAGGGAAATGAGGGAGAGCCTGGTCTGTGAAGGACACATCCGGGATCTGCCGTTCTTACAGTGGTAGCTGGAGGAATGTGTCTTCCTTCCTCATGGGGGAAAGTACAAAACCATCTTGCAAAACTCTGGGTCAGGAGCCCCAGGATCTCTGATGTAAAATAAATGATTCTCGGGAGAGAGCATGTGTTCACCATGTTAGAAAAACAAGCCCCCTGCAAACAGCACATACCAAACTCTGCCCAGAGGAAGGGACTTCAAGGGTGGACGGAGGGAGCAGTCCGAGCATCAGAGCACAGCCTGCCCCCCTCTCCCAGGCTGGATCTTCACACTGGTCCGAGGAGGAGGCAGGAGGGATGGGGGCTTGTTTTCTCAGATTTGATTGGTTTATTTATCCTTGGTCCAGGCTCCCATCTGGTCCAACTTCAAACAGGGGCTGCCGCGAAGTGTGGAAGCCACCAAGAGAGATTTTGCAAACAACGGTTGTGCAAAGTACATAAATATTTCTGGACATAAAAATGACTATGTCTGAGGAGGGATCAGTTTGGGCTGGGATGGAGGGTTCCCCGTCCTGCTTGAGATAAGTCCTGGAGGGTGGCTGGAGCAAGGAGAAATATGTGCTTATCTACAGTTTACATGTGCATGTGCAAGAGCAGAACCAGGCCTGCTGTGTGCCGCTACCACCGGAGGCTGTAAGGCAAGGAGAGGACAATGGGAAACTCTGTCTGTCTGCTCCTGATTTAAGAGTGCAAAAATGTCCACTGATTTAGGGGGCCAGAATTGGACTTGGGGCCTGTAATTCACTGGAAAATCCAGCATAATCTGTCTCAACCTCCTAAACATAGCAGCTGTATTGGAAACGTTTGGTGCAGCTCCTGGACATGAACTTTTAATTGAAGATAGGGGGGAAATGCAGTCCTGTTAGCAATGGCCTCTGGCACCGTTTGAACAGAAATGAGTGCGTGGGCCAGGATCCTTGTGCATCCCAGAGCGATGCAGCCAGTGGATTGTAAATCAGACCAACTCACAGATTACAGTTTGGATGGCATCCCTTCAGGGAAAAAGGCAATGGCTGGCATTATGCCTGGCCTAAGCTAATGTCTGCACTGGCGATGCTGAAGAGGATGTGAAGGCCATGCAGAAGAGTTCATAGCTGATGCTACAATGGAGAGAACTGCAAACACCACTGAGGGCAAAGAAATAGTGTCAGGGTAGAGAGGACAGTGCATGCTAAGTGAGGGACACTGACAGCATAGGAACGGCACATGCCATTCCCTGTTGTGCTTCTCAGTATTCATGTAACAGTCCTTCCTTGAGCGAGGCCATGTGTATTTCTGGCTGGGATGAGAAGAGGGACAAGGAGGACACAGCCACTTCTATGGGCTCATTGCTGCCTTCAGAAACATTTGGAGGTGCTGGGTCTTGTGGGGTTAGACAAGGCATACTCCATGCTGCAGCTCTGCCAGGACTTAGCTGCCCATTGACATCTGGTTACAAGGGCCGGAGCCAAACCGTGTGGGAGAAATCCCACCAGGCTAGCTGCTCTCAGATGAGACAAAGAAGAACCCAGAAGGAGGTGTTTCTTGAGTTGAGTCCTGGTCACGGGGGACAGGGCAGTTCCAGATCAGTGGATATAAATCTGCCTGGTTTACACTCCCAGGATTCAGAGGTTTTAACCTCCAACTTTGAGGTATCTCTTAGCATCAGCACACCCAGATGTGCCATAGGCAGCAGCATGCATTTTTCCCTCCCTCAGAGAGAGCCAGGTGCTCTCAGCAGTGTGTGGTAGGACCTGACTGCTAATCACGGACAGAAATGACCTTGTGCCTGAATGGCAGGATGCTTGAGTGCTGTCCCTGCCTCTGCTGCGGAGCTGCCTGGTTTGCATCCCCAGCCTTGCTTCAAGAGGAACATGCCAGCTGGAGCCTGGTGGCCCGGACTCAGTCAAGGGAAGAAGAGCAGCTCTACCCAGGCTTGGCTTTTACCACAAACCGCATCAGGCAACAGTCGACAGTGAGGCAAAGCCAGAAGACCCCTTAGGAACAGAAGCAGTACGCTGAGATTCCCTGTGCCTCTTTTCCTCTTAGCAGGGACCAGGATCAGCCCCACATGAGCTCCAAAACCCACTGTCCTGCGGCACAGTGCTGCCTGCCTGGGAGCCACGGCTCTTCTGCCCCACAAGCACCACCACCTTCCCACGCTGGGGCTCCCCCAAACTGGGTGCTGACCTGAAATGCAGGGGCAAAGCCCTGGGGAAACTCACTGGGAAGATCTCAGGGTTGAACTCAGCTGTCTGGGATGGAGAGTGCCTAAAAAACGTCCTGCCCACGCAACGCCCAGCCTGAGCCCTGGCCCGGCCTCCAGCAGCCGCTCTGCAGCGGCCCTCAGTTAAACCTGATCCCTTGCTTTAAGGGCCTGCCTGGCACTTAGTGGAGACCATAAATAGCGATTTATAAACGATATTCACGCCGATTCCTCTGCCGCTGCTCAGACATCAAAGTCTATAATTCACACCCTCCCGCGTCCTGAGCCTTGCAAAACCGGAGCCTTTGATGTGAGCCTCCCCCTTCGCTACCTGTGTGCGGGGGCCGAGCCCGGCTGGGCTGCGGGCATGTGCACTGCTTGCAGCAAGGCGCCAGGCCCGCTCTGCGAGGCATTTTATAAGGTGTCTGCTGTCACTCAGCCTGTTCCTGAGCCTGTTATCCCCTTTGGCAGGGCCGTGTGGGACGGCTGCAAAACAATGGGAATGGACCAGGGGAGATTGCTGGGGGCAGCATCCAGAAAGCACCTGGTCTCTCCTTCCCCCTCTTCCCCCCAGCACCTGCAAATTAATGGAAACTTCTCCTTCCAATAGTGCTGCCTGTGCTGTTTAACAAGTCCAACTGCGTGCTCTGAGGGCTAGAAACCAGCCTCGCTTCTCGGGGTAGAGACAGCTCCTGGGATCCTTGCACCAGCCCTACTGCTCTTAGGGCAGGGGCGAACGCTGGTGCAAGAGCTGTGTGGTGTAAGCAGGGCATGATTACATCTAAGGTGAGGCTAAGAAGAAGTTTCCTGGCTCTTCAAGAAGGGACTCTCTGAAACAACCTCCCAGGAGGGAATAAGGAGGATGAAAATGTCTGGCTAGTTGTAAGGTGAAGCTGTATCCATTGCAGGAGGTGGTGCTGGTGACAGCCCCTTGGGGCTCCTCCGCATGCCTAAACTCACCATGAGCTGCTTCTGGTTTGCAGCATCCTTGGGGTTGACTTGACAGCCCCACTGGCCTCACTAGTCGTGGGGCAGTTCAGCTTTGTCCCTTTTATAAGCTTGCTTGGGATACTTTCCCCATTTCCCCTGACCTCTGTCTCACCTCTCCTGAGCCAGCATTGCCCCGAGTGAGCACAGGAGCACTTCTCCAGTGCTGCAGTCAGCCTTGCAGTGCTCCTTCCATCTCCTCCATTATTTTCTGAAATCTTGAGCTAGATGTCTCACGTCTTTTCTGTGAGATGGACGGTTTTCTCTTCCTCGTACGTGTGAAACTGCAAAATGAAGGTTCCATGCTGTGATTAAACTGAGTTCTGGGTGAGCTTTGTGGGACAGGTGTCCCTTGGGGACAGCTCACCAGCTTGGCAATCTCTTCCTCTTTCTGCCTCTGTTTTTTAGCTCATGGGGCTGTGGAGAGTACTTTCAAGATGTGAAACCAGTGCAGGCTCTGGGGAGGGCACACTACTGGTTATATCCCTCTTAAACCAAATGATTGTTCAAGGACAACATGCTTGACTGTGGTACCAAACTGCCGTGAGAAGGGAGGGAGAGAGGGCTCAGCTCCGTACTCCAGCTCCCCTTCATCTCTGCCAGTTCAGCCCCTTGTTCCCCACACGAGGGCCTGTGGGGTCAGGCACCAAAGCTGGATATAAGTCACATGTAAAGCACAAATTAAACTCCGTCTATAAAAAAAGCTGCCTGGTGTGGCGTGCAATACTATGTCTTACAAGCCAGACACTGCAAAATTGATAGAGGTGTTTGGGGTGTTGGGAGGATTTCAATGTATTTTGCAGCTGAGATGGTTCTGTTTTTATTTATTTTATTTATTTTATTTTATTTTAAGATGGTATCTGTAGAAATGCATTGAGAGAGTCTTGCATGTGCTACAGGCTGGCAAGTGGTGAAGAAAGGGCATGAATCTTGTCACTTGGCTCTGTATTTAATCATATCAAACTGGTTTGGTTCTCCAACAAGTCAACATACATTATCTGTGTAAAAAAGGCATTTTACAGGACTGGGAGTCTAAATATCATTTATAAATATTTAATTCTACAAGTGATCTTTGCAAAAGAAGGATAGCTCTTCATTATCATACCTGTGTCTATTGAAATATCACCATTATTTATCATCCACTGTTGGTGCAGTGTCCTGTCTGGGACTGGAAGAGTTATTTTGTACTGGAGGCCACTGCGGGGCTGGTCCCATCTTTCTCCCCATGCGGGGCACTGTATGAAATGAGACACATGGCCCTGGCATGGGTCCCCTCTGCCCTGACCCCCAGCTGTACCAGCATGGTGGCAGGAGGGTCATACCACAGAGGTGCTCCAGGACCCAGCACCTAAGCTCGGGGGAGCCTCATGCCACCAGGCTCCTTCCTAGCCTAAGCAGCCAGAGCTGCCAAAGTTGTCACTGCCTGTGACAGAGAGCTTTTGTGGAGCACTCATCACCCATCCTGCTGTGAAAATGCCCTGCTCCGCTGCAATCTGGTTCCTTTTAATGGTTGCCAAAGTGAACCATAAAAAGCAGTGGCTGCCCCGTTCATCCTGTCCCCATCCCCGTGGCTTTCTGCCTGTTTAATCTCTCTGACATTCAGCCCAGCTTTGCCCTGCTCTGTTTTGACTCCTGACAAGCCTTTCAATTTGCTCTCCTCTCTGAAGAGCTGAGAAGCCATTGATAGCTCTCCCCCTGAATTATTGAACCCTGGGGTTGGGTTTCAGGCCCCAGGGAGCAGCCTCACATACCATTGATCTGCAGGGCTCAGGTTCAGACTGCTGCTGGCACACGCCTGTCCCCAGGTCCCCCAGGTGGCCCGTGGCTCCCTGTGTGCATGGATTCTTGCTCTGTCATGGGAGGAGACACCCATCTTTTAGGGACAGAGCTCTAAAAGATGCCACCTCTGGGGACTATGTCATCTTCCCTGTATTTGACAGAGAGGGAGGAGATGAAATTGTTCCTGGCCGGCTTCCCATTCATGAGGCCCGCCAGCACAGGAGCCTTGAGCCCTGTGTATCTCTGCATCCCCTCCTGCGAAACAGAGGTGTGCTGTTAAGGTAGTGGAGGTGTGCAAAGCACCAAGATCTTCTCTTGGAGCAGAGGGCCAGGAAAGGACAAAGGATTAGTCTGATTAGAGTACGGGAACCTCTGACTTTGCTCTTCTTGGAGAAACAAACCTCCCTGGAGAAGACACAGTGACAGGGAGTATCTCATTTAAACCCTGCTGGCACCTTGCCCCAACTACCTAGGACTTTCCTCTTGTCACTGCCACATGGGCTGATCAGAAAACAGATACCCATTCGCACAACAAATAGGCTGTTGTGAATTGTTTTCCAAAGACCATGGGAATGTGTGTTGACAGACCACAGAAAACCAATAGCATTTTTCACCATGTTTTCAAGAGGAACATTTTTCATCCTCTTTTTTCACTGCCACCCTTACAGCCACTGCACCATGAAAGCAAGCAGGGAGCAGATATCCCTCGTATACAGCTCATGTCACCACGCATGGCCCCTGGCACTGCTGGGCAGTGCTGGTTACCCAGGAGAGGACATACATCTTCTCCATCCCTCCCTTACCCATTTTAGGAATTTTTAGCCCCTGGTCACTCCATGGTCCTTCTCCCAGAGGCTGACAGGATGCAGGGGCATGGCAGGAGCTGGCCTGGGAGCCAGAGTGCAAATGCATTTTGGTAGTGGGGGAAGAGGAAGGGCAAGTGTGGATTTTATTAAGTGATAACACATCTTCAAATCAGATTATAGGAAATTTTCAGGGGCACCACAGCATTGATTGGCTGGGCCAGAGTTGGTGAGGCTGTGTGGGAGCACGTCAGAGCGTGTGCAATCGGATCCCTTCCATTAGCCTGATCAATAGCCACCGCGTGGGGGGAGTGGGCCAGAGTGTGGACAAAACTGCAGAAATATGTATGCAAGAGCCAAGAAATCACATTACAGCCAAAGAATATGAGTACAACACGGGTAACCCTTTCACCCCACCACCCAAGGCAGGGGGAGCGTTAACCCTTTCAGGGCAGCCCTCTGACTCTGGTGCTGGATTAGGGAACGACGGGGTTGTGGCTTGGTGTAGCAGGAGGAAGAAGTGAGGCACCACTTCCCCATGCCCAGCTTGCTGGAGGTCAGATATGTTTCTTTGGCTGTGAGGAATCTGATGGCACATGCTCTTACGTGCATGAGATATAGTTGGGCACTGGGAGTGTGAGCAGCGTGTATGCAGCATCCCCTCAAGCAGTGTTCGCACTGCTCTTTGCAGGGGGGTGCTTGTGGGACACCATGTGAGTGAGTTCACGTCAGATGCTGCACCCGTGTGATGTACAAGGAGAAGGAACTGGCAAAGGGCTGGAGAGCCAAGCCCAGCCTGCAGGCCAGGTCTTCCTCCATTGCTTCTCCACCAGTAATTTGCTGTGCAGCCTGAGGAGGCTAGGAGCTATGGGCCTTTCTTCTGCATCGTCGCATGCAGCATCCCCAGGCGCTCACAGGCAGGCAGAGCTGGGTGCGCCCAGTTCAGGCATCCTGCTAGCAGTGTGGGAGATGCAGGAAGGGAGAGCAAACACTTCCAGAGGGACAGAGAGCAAAACCAGGGGGGACGTCTGTCAGGGAGAAAGACAGAGAGCTAACATCAAAGAAAGAAATAACGCATCTGTAAAATCCTCTTTTCTGCTTCTTACAATCCTAAGAATTTGTAGGAACATGGGACAGACTTTGTTGTCCTCTGAGCCCATCTCCTTTACATCTGACATTCAGGATTTCTGGACAAAAAAATGTCAGAGAAGCTGAAACGCCGCTGCAAGGGCCCTCCTGCTCTCACCTGCAGTGTGGTCCGAAGCCCCAGGATTTCTTGTCTCTCCACCAAGCCCCACTTCTCACATTTCCAGTCCCTCCCCAGCCATGCCTGCCTTTCCAGTCCTGTTTTGACACTTCTAATTAGCAGACATTTAACACCTTGTTTTGCTTGGACTCTGCCTTCAGCCAGACAACACATCGATGGCCTTTGACTTCTCCCCTGACCCTGGCTAACCTGGCAGCACAGGGCTCTTGGCATCGCTCTGAAGACATCCTGTTCAATTTCCTCCCACTGCCCTCTGCCCCCATGGTCCTCCCGGCCCTCCCCAGCCCTGCTGGGGCAAAGGCACAGCGAGATGTGGTGTGCAGCCTTTCCCTTCGTAAGCGCTTTCCTGAACATGATTTAAAGCACTGAAGCAAGAAGAGGGTGTGTGTGTGTGTGTGTGTGTGTGTGTGTGTGTAAAGACCTGTAATAAAGTCAGCACTCTGCTTATTAAGGGGAAAAGGCTGTGCTTTACTTATACTAACATTAATTAGATAGATATACAAGGAGCAAAGAGGCCTCTAGGAGATTTATACAGAGGCTCTGAAGATGGATGTGAGGACTGACAGACAGACAGCAGCTCCCGTGTGTGCCAGGAACAGGGTACCTAGGAAGCAGTGATGGGGAGCCAAAGGGGCAGTGGTCTCGGGGATGCCTCAGTGCAACAAGCATGAGGGGAGATGGGGGTGTTAGAATCTGCCAAAACCACCTGGGAGTGCCATAAAACTGGAGGGAAACGGCAGATGGGGAGTACCAGGGAGATTTCTGAAAGCATCCTCAGAGAGGAGCATGTCTCCCTCTCCTGTTCCCCTCTGCGGTACAGTCAGGCAGGTGTAGTGGGCAGCCAAGGTCTTTCAAGCAATAGTTTGTCTTTCATGCTCTGGAAACCTGTAGTCACCTGGATGCCATTACCAAATTGAGGAGATGTTCAATTCTGTTTATTTTCACTGTGAGACTCCCTCTGTTCCCTTTCTCACTGCATCAATCAAATATTCTCCTACCATTCCCAGCACTGGACAGAGAGCAGAGCAGAAAATTCATCATGACTTTTTCATTGTCCCTCTGCAGAAGGATGCCTTGTTAGCATCTGATCAGAGCAGGCCACCCCCTGCTCGATGCGTTATGCTGAGGCAGAAGACCGTCCCTGCCCCAGCTGCCCCAGCTCACAGCCATATGCAGGAGGGCATAACCTTGTGTATGCCACTAACGCAACAGAACAAGTGACCATCTTCTTGGTCCTTCTGGGCCTGTCCTTGTAGCCATCTGGACCATCCTTTTCTTATGTTTCTGTTTGGGGAGGTGACCACAACTCGGGGGTCTGGCAGGGATAGCTGAGTCCATGCCATGCACATACTCCGTCTTTTTCACCATCCTCCCTCCTTCCTCTTCTGTCACCCTGGGGAGGACAGAACTGTGTTCCCACTGATGCTTCAGCAAGGACAAGTCTGGAAGTGCCCTGTGATACCTTTGCAGCTGCTGAACCTTCTGCTTCACCAAGGCAGTTGGCATCCTTGGGTTTCTTCTCCTCTAAGCACTTCTCTTACCTGCAAGGACAAGATCTGAATTAAGGAGGAAAGGATGCTTAACTGTGTGTTCTTGCAGCCCCAGCAGAGACGTCTCGCTCATCCTAGGACTGCCAGGCACTCACACACCAGTGAGAGACTTCCCCAGCCTGGAGAACTGTCTGTCTTGTTAAATCTTCATCCCCATCCGCTTTGCCCAGGAGGAACTTCCACACAGGGAAGAGCCCAGGGCTGCTTGAGGGGGGCCGCAGTGGAGGTGGGAGTTCACATGAGGTTTCTTTGATCCGTAGCCTTGTGTTCCACGACAAGCTCGCCCTGCTCTTGGGTTAGGGCTTGTAAAAGGGTTGTGGCTGCTGCTGACAAGGCTGAAGGCTCCAGGGCTTTTGCTTGCAATTGCTGCAGCAGGCCCCCTGCCTGTACCGCTGAGCTGCATCAGGGCCACTCGTCACCCTGTCCTCCCTTTGCTTTCTGATCTTGATTTCTCCATTCTGCCCAGGCAGTGCCCCCTCCCCTCTTTCCCCCAGCCTGGGTTAAATATAGCAGCTAACTTTGGTGGTGATTAGTAATAAAATTTTAACAAGCATCCATATGAACGTCTTTCTGTCACTTTTATGAGGCCATTTACAGCAGGGAGATATAAAAGCACCTTAAATCTCTCCCTAACAGGAGGGGTCACGTCAGAAGGGTGAGAAGCAGAAGGCCCGGTGTCCCATGTCACCTGCCAGGTGGTGCTGTAGGTGCTCCCTGTCCCCACGATGGGATGAGTGGCTCTCCTTTGTGCAGATGTTACTTTCTGGACCGGTGGGTGGAAAAGCAGAGGGGATGCCAGTCGGCTGCCAGTGCCCACAGGTGCTGCCCATCTGCAGAGGAGCATGGCACAGGGATGGTGCTGGAGCTGGGGACAGGCACGGCAGTGTGAGGTTAGCTCAGGTCCTGTGGCAGGGCAGCTGCCTCAGTGCTGAGGTGTTGCACTTAGACAAATAAACTCTTAGGAAAAAGTGTTCACATCAACCATTTTCCGTTTGCCTCCCAAGCATGCTAAATTCAAAATAGGGAATGGTTCCTGTTGCTTTTCCCAAGCCTAAATTTGGGGTCTGAGTCTACCCTGACACTGTCTACCTTTTTAAAGAAAGGCTTGTAAAAGCCATACACCCTTCCTTGTTTCCGACCCGTATGGCTGCACACCAAGGGCAGGGACTGCTCCTGCTTCCAGCAGTGCAGATGTCCCCTGCCCTCAGCCATGTCATGCCTGGCATAAGTGGGAACAGGACTGACTCCCTGGTCAGCAATATATGTGTGAGCAGCCAAAGGGATCCTTTCCGGGAGTACGGTAGAAGGAATAAGCCTTTGTCTTTCCTGTGTAACTACACGTCCCAGCTCTGCCTCTGTCTGTAGGCTTAATTTGTGAGCAGTGATATTTGAAAACTCTCTGCCTCTGGTTTAGCTCAGCATGGCAGTTGCATCAGGCTAGGACAGGTCCCAGTCTGGCCAGGCTGTGGGCTGACCACCAGGGACAAGCACAGTTTCTGGAGCACTGATCCAGCCAGCAAATTCAGTAGGTGAGACTGCACAAGATTTTGCTGGGTGGTGTTTCACAGTGTGATGGTGAGAGCTCCTTCTGCCCCAGGTAAAAGGCAGTAGCAAATTCCTGCTCCTACTGATGTCCCTGTGCGCTCAGAGGAGGGCAGGGTGCTATGCTTTCCCCAGGGTGACAGGATGCTTTGGGTTGATGCAAAGCCCAAAATAAAGCCCCTCTGTCCCGACAGCTGCCAAACCAAACGGCTTCACAACTGCTCTGCGACACCCCTTTCGTGTGGGCACTCTGCTTCCTGTGCCAGGAGCAGCAGATCAAACAGCTTCACCAAGCCTTTTAATATTAAGAAAAAACATCAAGACTTGTGGTCTGAGTTCTGGGTGGAAGTTTAGGTTTGTTCCTTTTTCTAGTTTTGTTTCTTCAAAAAAAGGAAACACACCTTTGAACAGTGGAATCAGAAAATAAGGAAGCAAAATGTGTCTGAAATGAAGGCTTGTTTGTTGTGTGCAGTGCCTGGTCCGTAGAAGAACAATGTGCAACCTCTTCATAGGCAGCACAAGCTTTGCAGGAAGAGCTACTTTACATAGCTAATACACATTATAATTAATATACATTAGTTATGTAAACATATGTAACTGGTTTCCCAACTTCATATACGCTACCCAATCACTAACTGTGCAAGGCTAGTATAGATATGACCCATACAAAGGCAAGGGAGCAGATGCCTTGTTCTAGGTCTACAGCTGGAATTACCATTCACTGTTGTGTACTTGCTCCTTTCTGAGGAGGCAACCCCCTGCTAAAGCAGATTCACCTAGAGCAGGTTGCACAGAATCACATTGAGGTGGGGTTTGAATGTCTCCAGAGAAGGAAACTCCACAGCCTCTCTGGGCAGCCCGTTCCAGTGCTCCATCACCCTCAAAGTAAAGAATTTTTTCCTCCTGTTGAGATGGAACTTCTTGTGTTGCAGTTTGTGCCCGTTGCCCCTTGTCCTGCCACTGGGCACCCCTGAAAAGAGCCTGGCTCCATCCTCTTGGCACTCACCCTTAAGATATATGTATACATTGATAAGAAATGATCGACTGATAGTTTATTTTGATTTTTTTGGTGAGGAGGGAATCATTGAATAGGTTGGGTAAGTCAAACTGTTACTTTTTGCTCAGAAAAGGTGACTTTTCCATATCAGAAAATTTCATTCTGGAGTCTTGTAGGATACACCGTCCCTCTGGTTTTGACCAAGCAGGGAAGTGATTCTGCAGTGTTGCTGTTTCCTATGAAAAGCAAGGTTGTGTGAGTCAGCAGCTCCAGCAGACAGCACCTCAGGGACTGCTCCCTGGATCGGTCACAGGCCGGGGGATAAAGCAGGGGTAGAGCACAGGACAGCTGCTGACAGCCTGTGGGTGAGAGGAGGTGGTGGCTGCTGCCAGGCCAAGATGATGTTGGCACTGCCTGCGCTTGGCAGCAGCAGACGGATGACCCTGCTTCTTGCTCCCACGCCGCTCTGTTGAGTTTCCCTTGGAGCCCAGGCTCACCCTGGGCTGCTATTTGGGTGTTTTTCCTGATTGCTTCCCTGGGTCAGATGAGACATCTGTATCCCTGCAAGCAGGAGGGACCCGATGCTCCCTCTGTGCATCACTTCATGTTGCTACTGAGAGAGCCTTGGTAACCCAAATGAGGTTAGTGAGCTGGGATGTCCCACACATCCTTGGTGCTGTAGGTAACATTCTCCTGTCCCAGAACCACACATTCACTGTGCGTGTCAGTGCAGTCACTGATAATGATTGGGATCCTGGGATCATCAAAGTGACCTGTTTGCAGAGGCAAGTTGCCTGAGCTTGGCAGAAGAAGGCACCTCGGGGCCTCCGGAGGGATGGGATGCAGGGGACAGTGCTGAGGGAAGGTGAGCGGGGAGCAGAGGGCAGTGTCTGGCAGCCCCCGTGGATGGTGGGATGCAGGGGTAGCCCTGCTCCGTGGGGTTAGAGCCTGCTCCGGCAGGAGGTCAAAAAGGCAAAGTTTCTTGGGAGGTGAATTATCAGTGGGAGCAATATTGGCAGGTCAAGCACATCGGTGCTGGGGTAATACAGTTAAGGTGCAGAGCCTTGGAGGGAGCCCGGCTGAGGAGTGCAGCATTAAAGCAATGAGCCCAGCTTAATCTGCCCCAAGTGAGGGCAGTGGGGTCTTTAATATTGTGTCAGGCTCGCAGGCCCTTGTTGGCGGGTTATCCTTCATGGCAGCTAATGCCACTGGGCTAACTGAATTAGCCCCTCCTTCCACGGGGTGAGCGTGGGGTTGCCGGGAGGGCGATGGTGCCTCGCAGCTGCGGGGAGAGCGAGTGATGGCCTGGAAATTCAATCAGGTGAGGAGTCGCTGCCATCCCCAAAGGACAGGGAACAGCCAGATTGGGGAGAAAAGCCCAGGACAGGGACGCCAGTGACTGGCTCCATGCTGTCCCTGGGCAGGGTGCCCTCTGGGCGCTGTTCCCTGCTCTGGATGTCATGAAGTGCTGCCCTGCAGCCTTGGCGAGCGCCTTGGTAGAGAGCCCATCCATACCTCCGTGCTCATTTCCAGCTTGCTCGCCACTGGGTGCAGTATTCCCTCACGTATCTGTAGGGAACCGCGGCATGGGGACGTGCTGGGATGTGCAGTGTGTCTCCACCCAGGCTGGGCATCCCCAGGGTCCGGCCGCCAGCACACTTGCCGCATTTCTGTTTGATCATAGCTTAAGGTTTGCCAGTGACAGACAGCCTGGCCCAAGGAACTGGCAAGTGGGTCTTTTTCCTGGCTTTGCTGTTGGGATGCGGTGCTTCCCCAACAAGCTGCCGAGTGATTGCACTGTGCTCTTTGTAAAGCCCTGAGGGATGCACAGGCAAGGAGGATGGCTAAGAGGCTGGGTACAGCAATGGCCCGTCATTCCCAGGAGTCATTTTCTGTCCTTCAGCTTAAGGGAAAAAGAAACTCTGAACCTCGCAAGCATTTGCTGCTTGTCCTCCAAACCTGACATTGCTTTTTTTCTTTCCCAGCCTCAGCAATTGCTTTCTCCTTCATATCTAATTAAAAGCACACCCCTGGTGAATACTGCAGCACATCCTCAGTGGGTGATGGTGTCCGTGTCCACCGTCAGCTGGCTGGTGCCGAATCCAGAAGGGCTCACCCGTGTGCCAGGGCCAGGGCCAGCCTGCGCCCAGGTGGTGGCACTTTGTCAGCCCCAAAGGCAGGAGTGGCTGGTGGTGGCCGTGGGGATGCTGTGGTCTCAGGGGCCTGGGACAGCAGACTCATGGCATGAGGCTGCTCCCCTCCCTTGGGGCACAACCCCCCTCGCTCTGCCACACCAGACCTTTTCCCAGCTGAAGCCACCGTTCCTTCACTGTGACTGCCAGGACTCACACGGTCCCCTTGCCCTTCCCAGGTGCCCCTTTGGTCTTCAAACCTGCCCCATCTCCCTCCACCCCCCTTTCCCTCACATTGTTATAAATGGAGGCTTTGGCTGCCTTTAAAGTCATATCTATCAGACAAGCTCATGTCAGCTATAAATTCTACAGTAATGATGATTTTCTAAGTGGGTCGACTGGAGCTATTTCCGCTTCAGCCTCAAGTTACTGCACATGTCCCCCCCCAGGGGCCAGCAGCCTCATTTGTTGTCCCCCTAATTGTCATTTCTCCCATACACACTTGGGCAGAGCTGGAAAGAAAACTGGCCCGGCTGCCGGCCCTGGGCTGGGGCTCCCCTCTGCTCCCACAGGTCCCTCCTGGTCTTCCCACCTGGCAGGGGGCTTCAGAGGAGGGGAGAGGGCCGGAGAATCGAGACAGCACTGGCTGCCTCTAATGCAGGCAGGGGGACTGGCTGCAGAAGCCCACCATATGGATGCCCTTACGTCTTGCTGCTCTCCCCCCTTTTCCCAGCCGCTCAAAACTGGCCCCGATGTGTGAAAGCTGTAATTGCAGGTAATCCCCCCACACTGTGCATGGTTTGAATTTGGCAGAGCTGGAATGTGGAAGGGAGAAGGGGAATTACTGCCCAGACGTGCTGCAGGGCCAACATCTGCACGAGTCATCAGTGCACATCTGGCTGCAGCAGCCTGCGCTTGTAGCCCAGCCGGTCACTTTTTAGCCCATTGAGCCTGTCTTAATCTCCCACTTAAGGGCAGGGCATGGATACCTCAGGACTGGGAACCTCAGGCTAATAGAGAAATTACTCCCTTCACCTGATATTGCTGCTGATATCGGGGTGGTCACACAGACTTGGTATGCCTTAGTTTATCCATTTGTAAAATGGATTAAGGCTGTCAGGAGCACACTCCAGGGCACCCATCACACTAGCTGTTCTGGAGGGGAGAGTGACTGTGGCACCCTCTTACAGGTTTGCTTAAGGCTGGCACTGCTTTGCAGCATCCCTCAGTGAGATGCCAGAGCAAAGGCGCTGATTTCTGCTTCCACATACAGTTGGGATCAGTGAGGTGGGTCCCTGCCTACTTTCTGTTTCACTTGAGTGTGGTTGCAGAGACAGCAAGCTTTCTGCAGAAATCCTGCCTTGAGGTTCAGTCCGGCAAGGCTGAGCACTTGTCACTACAGACTCCCTGGAATAAAGCGAAGGACTTAAAATCTGCCTTTCAGGATCAGGCCTTTGCAGAGAGAAGTGAGGCAGCATGGGCAAAGTGGGACTCGCACGCTGCCAGTACCAGAGGGTCTTTGTTGCCTCCAGGTGCCGTGAACCTCAGTCAATCTGCTTACAATGGATAGGGATGGAAAGCTTCCACCACACAGACAAGATGTATTCTTGGTAATCCCTCGCATTTCCCCGCTGTGTCTGGCTGGGAAGGCTGCTGGGACCCAGAAGGAAGCAGAAAGGGCTGGGGAGATGGGAGGGCTCAGGGCACAGAGCGGGGATGCAGTCTTGATGAAGGGGGGCTGTTATGTCCAACACTTGGTTTCTGTGGCTGGGCATGATCTGATCTGCTGGTGAGAGAGTGGGACAAGAATTAGGGAGGTTGATAGATAGACAGGCAAGTGGCTGAAGATCCACCCGCTGCCATGCTCTGGGATGAGGGCTGGCCCCGTGGAGCAGCACTCTGGCAGTGCCTCATCCCTGAGGTAGCTGACCCTGCTCTGTTTCCATGATGGAAAGGACCTGCTGGACCTTCCCATCCTTACCCTTTGCCTCAGATTTTTCTTTGGGAATGCGCATGGTCAGGATGTAAATCCTTGCTGCCAGGGAGCTGCCACATGCTGGGGAGGGGATGCTGGGGGGGCTTTAAGCAGCAGGCGAGGGTGCTATGTCTCCTCCCAAATGTGGCTGAGCACCCCTCTGTAAGTAGCCTGCTTGAGGCTGATCCAGGAGCAAAAGCATCTTCTGTTCAGTCACTTACACCCCTCCCTGCTCTCCCAGCCCCGAGGAAAGCAGCCTGACCTCGCTCAGCAAGAAGACAGACACAACCTCCTCCCCAGGCAGGCGACTTCCCAGATAACCCCCTGGCTTTCCAAGGGCAGTGCAGGTGTCAGAGGCATTGTCTCTTTGGAAATTAATTTTCCTGTCGATTTCCGTATTTCTCTTAATTGATGAGGGGCAAGTCTTAGGCGTGTTGCCAGCGGCACCAGCCACAGCCTCCTGTAGGTATCAGCAGAGCCAAAAGCACTAGCGCCGAGGGCTGGGGAGTGTAATGAACTCTCAGAGGACTCGTTGCAGCTCAGCCCGTGCTCTAGATTAGCTGAGGAATCATCTGGCCCAGCTATTAACTGTCCCATTTAACATCATAAATTATTAACCTAATTTTGAGGAGGGTTGGTGACGGATCACGCTGATTTTGTCTGCAGCCTCTCGCACAGCCTGCCGGTGCTGGGTAAGCCACGGGCAGGGCCTGGGGGTCAGTGCCTCCAGAGGAGGAGAGAGATGGAGCAGCACAACCCGGCTGCTGGCAGAAGGACCAGCCCTGCCTCCTCTTCCAGCCTGGCGGAGAGCTCAGGGACAGCCTGAGCAGGGGGAAATCTCTGGTGGAAATGGGGGATACAAGAGCTGCCGCCAGGGAAGAGTCAAGTCACCCACTCCCCAACACGCCTGCACCCACGCGAGGGACACCTGCACCCCTGCACATGGGTGTCCAAGATCTCTGCTGCTTGCTGGGTACCGGTATGTGCTGCCCACCATCAGTGCAAGCCATTACCAAAGGTGCCTTCTAGATAATTTAAGCAGCTATCGGGATGCTTTTTGTTTGTATGGCAAAGGCTTGTGGGCAGGAGGATTTTCTTTCTGGTTGTAGACTAGAGCTTGTTCAAAAAGTTTTCTCCCTGGGAAAAGTTTTAAATAAAATAGAAGGGAAAGTGGATTCTTTGGTATAAAAATTTTAAACCATTCAGAGGGGTTTTTTTCAGCTGATTGAAGTGTAATGAAAATTTAAGGGGTACCATCTTTTCTTTCCCCTTTATCTTTCTTTGAGAAAAGAGATGTGTGCAGGAAGAAAGGGCTGAGAATTGCACTCAAACCAGCATTTTATTTTAATTGAGTGGAAAAATTTTGAAGTCATTTGGTCTGTCGAAAAAAACATACAAACCTGAAGGAGAGCAAGCTCTGAAATCCTTGTAAAATGCCTCTTTCATTCTGGCATCACAAAAAGGACTTTTTGTTTCCCCACGAGCAGCTGTGCTGCTCGGTGCTGCCTGTCCATGGTGTGCGAGCGTGTGGCCCCAGGCTGGCCATGTGCATGTCCCCATGCTGTGTCCCACAAAGGGGTGGCATTTGGGAGCGAGTGTAGCCCCCAGACCCACTCCCCTGCAAGGCTGAGTGAGGTCCAGCAGATCTGGGACCAAGCCCCACTCTCTGCTGTGTTTCCCTGGATGGAGGTGCTTGGGGTCAGGATCAGCAGGCTGCATTGTGGGTAAAACAACCCCCCAAAATCCCTAACACAAGCACAAAGAAGTGCTTTTGGTTGTGATGGGGGCACGGAAAGGTGTCAGAGTCTGCATTAAATTGGCAAAAGCCCGTACCACTAACCTGCTTGTCCTTGAGTACCCACCTACTAACCAAAAGTGCCTGTAGCTCGTCGTGTCGTTACTGCCCCTTTCCCTTAGACAATGAAATGGGGAGCCCTGAATTTGCAGACCCACAGTGTCAGGGCTCTCATACTCCCCTTGCTTGATGCAGGGCTTTACGCACGTGCAGAACAGAGAAGGTGCAAGGAAATTGCCTTCACCAAAGGCCTGAACCTCGCAGTGCACACGCAGTACAGACCCGCGCAGGACTGATGCCCAGCACATGGATATAAAATACAGCGCCCTGCAATAAAACATGCACTGCTAGTCTATATATTTTGCAATCCCTTTAAAGATTTTTTTTTTCGTTAAACCCCTCACCCCAGCTCCCTCCCCATTCTCCCCCCAAAAAATTATTATAAAGAATTATTGCCATTAGTACGTCTTTCCCAGTGAAAGGAGAAAATCGCCTCATTCATAATTTATACCCTCAATTACTATTAATAAAGAAATATTTCAGCAGAAAATCGCCTGGGAAAATTACACGTAACATTGCATTAACATTCTATTTGAACATTTTCATCACATTTGTTATAGAGTTAATAAGAGGGATATGCTCCCCTGACTTCTTCATGAAATTATGGGCTGCCTATGATAGTTTAATCTTTTAGACTTTATATAATATATTCACTTTACTAATTGAGCTATCCAAGGAGCAGTTAGGGATGTTCTTAAACGTGGAAGACAAAGTAATCAGGGCCGTGACTTCCTGACGAGACGATCTTCTTCCGGAGATGAGGAGCCGCACGTGTGAGGAGCACACACATACATGTTCCTGCGCAGATGTGCCACTCCATTAGCCCTTCCCTTATTGTCCTGCCTGCGCTTGGAAGTGAATGTGAATGAAAGGTGGAGGTGATTTTCAAACTGGCAAAATCTTCCCCAAAAGCTCTGTTTGCATTTCAGAGTGAAAGGGCATCTGGTGAGCTTGAGGAGGCAATTATTTTTTGAATAAGAAATGCTGAGCATGGGGGGGTCTCGGGAGCAGTACTTCATGTAGACAAGCCTTTACACTCAAATTCACCCCCACCCACAGTCATGCACAGACCGTCTGTAAAACTCTGGACAAGGAGCTGGGCTGGGGTGTACAACCCCTCTTCTGCTCGCCCTGAAGCTTCTGCAATCTGGGACACATGGTGCAGAAAGGCTTCCCCCCACCCTGAAGTACAAACAACCCCAAAACTGGGCCAGAGGCAAGAAATGGGGTAGGTGTGAGCAGTGAGGGATGAGGAGACATTTGGAAGATGGGTGCTGCTCTGGTGCACCATGACAGTGCCACCATGGGCATCACTCTAGACAATCTACTTGTCTCAAAAAAACTTGAGCAATGGGGAAGCCTTGGTAGCTCTCTTTTCTGCTCCTGCACCTGCAGTCAGGGATCTCGTGCAGCACCTGGAGCCTTGGTACAGACTCAGCTGCCCTTGGACCCTTTCTTGCACAGAGGCAGTGTCAGGCAGTGAGATTTGAGCCCCTCATACTGTGTGGGAGCTGAACCCAGGTCAGGGTCTCTCCGTGAGATCCTCCTTTCCCCTCCATGGGCACACAAGGTGTGCCTTACCACGGGATGTGATCCAGAGCTCTTGGTTTCAAGCGGGAGGCTTCCCGAGGTGACAGCAGGCAGTGGTTTGCACCTGGACCATGCAGAAGAGGGCTGCATTGTCAGCATGCCAGGAGGTTGCTCACTCATTAAGTCTAAGTACATGCAGCCACGAGCAGGTGCAAAGAGGGATCCACCACTGCTGAGCAATGGCCCTGCCACCAGGGATGAAGGCAAATGTCTGTTAGCTGGCCCTGACAAGAGAGTCTGAGGAAGCACAGGACCAGCTACTTCATTTCACATCCATAGGGTGCTAGTGCCTCCTCTGCAGCCACTTGGACCGGGCACGGGCAGGGAAAGGGTGGCAGGGCTCAAGGTAGCACACAGGCTCGTAGATGAGGATTTGTGGTCACCCCTGAAACCACTCTTGTGATTCCCAGGCTCCACAAAGCAGTGTCCAATGCTGATGGCAAGCCAAAGGGTTAATGAAAAGCTTTCATGCGTTTTGATTCATTAGCTGGGACTCATTAAACAGCAAATAAGAGCCCGGATGTTGCCAACTGAGCCCCGCTGAAGGCAGCTCCTGCGGGTGAGGCAGCCTGTGACTGCAGCGGACACCCGTGCTGGGGGGTGGCCGGGGGAGCCCCCATTGCTCCCTGGCAGACCATGGCTGGTGCATCCCCCCAGAGATGGGAATCAGTGCAGGAAGAGTGCAAGCAGGATGCTGGCAGTGAGCACCCCTCCACCACGTCCCCAGCATTCTAATGTCTATGCACAATGCCATCAACCCATCGGGCCCAGCCAGGCTCAACCATTCAGGCCACTGGTGTGACGTCCAGTTTTGTTACTGGGAAGAGGGGGCTGAGCCTCTGCCAGCTCTGTCCTCCCAGCCCACGTGAGCCCATCAGGGAGACGGGGATGGGTGTGTGACAGCCTGAACCTGTGGCCCCCACTGCAGTGTGAGCTATGGAGGGCAGAGCACCCACACATGGTTGGATGAAACGTGCAGCTCCACTGATGCTTTCATGGTGGAGCATGGCTGTCCCCAGCCAGTTTCTCATGGGATGTGCTGCACCCTCAGCGCTGAGCTTGCAGCCAATGTTTTCCTGGGGGAAGGTGTGCCACCAGCCAGCACTGATGGGGGCTCTTGCCACCTGGGCCACCACCGAGCCATGCTGGGCAAGCAGCAGCCTGTGCAAACCCACATGTCCCCATCACCTCCCAGATGGGCAGGGGGCCACAAGCTTCCCTGCGTGCAAACACATGGAGAGTGCAGGGTGTTGGGCATCCTTCCAGGGACCACATGGGCAGCCTGAGCATGGCAGAGACTGAGGAAGGTGAGGCATGGACTGTCCACCCCGGGGATGGCCACTGCCTGGTCCTGAGCAGGATGGACCATGCTGTAAACAGGACAAGGCTTGTAAACAGGGCTCCAGCTGGGATAAATTTAGCCCATTGGGGTTGCAGCTCCAGTGCGGCAGGACACAGTGTCAGGGCATTGTCGAGAGGAGAGGGGGAGAAAGAAGCTGAATAAACAAACACAGCTTGTCCTTTTTTTTTTTTTTTTTTGTCCCAGCGTTGTTATTTCAGCCGGACAATTGCCCTGCAGATTGAGGGAACAGGCTGGAGTTCAAGTGAATTTGGCTTCTAGTGCCTTCCTTTTTACATTGTGTTTTCACATGGGAATGTGTCCTGGCATATATGGGTGGGTGTCTGTACCCATGTTTGTGGATAACTCAGTGGATGCTCCATGCACATCTCTGGGCTGGACCACAGGCATACAGGCTGCTTTGAAGCCTGGGTGAGGCTGAGTAACTTGATGTTGGCTGTTGTGTAGGACTTTCTCCACATGCACAGCACAGACTTAACACCCATGGGTGTCCAGGAGCACACGTGCGAGGTGATCTGTGCTCCATACGTATCTGTACATGTCTTATGGGCCAAACAGCCCTGGAAGTGTCCCTCCACAGCAGAGGGGTCACTGTAGAGGTGAAAGTCTTTGCAGGACTTTAGAAATGGAGATCAGGACTCCTGAGCATTTTTCCCCTAGTTCTGTCATGGAGCTTGGAAAAGTCATACTCCCTTGACAAAATCATCCGTGATCCCAGGAGCAAAGGGCATGGATCTTCTCTGTCAGTCCTGCTCTGTGAGGCCCTAAGTCTTTTCTAAAGGCCATGTTTAGAGGCAGCCTAATTTTCACATCTTAGTTTTATTTTTCTCACATATCTCTCTGACACACACATACACACACACACTTCTATTGGAAAAACGATTTTAATACCCATGGCACATTGTCCTGGTGTGATATAAAATCCAATGACATGTGGCATTTGGAAAAGGTCACTTCCCCCATCAGGATTCATTATCCTACCTCAGCCTGGGAAGCCATGGGGTTGCCCCCTCCTCCACAGACCCCTTGCCCCCTCCCCAGCTGTGGCAGGCAAGCAGGGAGAGGGGATGAGGCACTGGGTGGCCATGCTGGGGACTTTGGCAGTGTCAGGGCAGTCCCGGCAGTGAGGGCTCTTGTTTCTCATGCTGATGTCCCTGCCCTTCTTGGTGTCTTCATTTTCCCACCTGCCATAGGGCAAGAGGAGTGACAGGGATGTGCTGCTGGGAAGGCTCGGGCTGCAAAGCCGGCTCTGCTGGGTGCATGGAGCTCGGTTCAGCTTTTGCCTGCCTCCCCCTGCTCCCTGCTCCCCCTCTGTTCCCTTTTGAGCAGGAGCTGGTCTGGCAGTGCCCTCGCTCTGCACAGTTGCAGAAGGGAAACGCTCCCCTTCCCTGTTTCACTTGTTCAATTTTTCAGCTGGGTTGGTTGGGAACTGCCCTTCTGTGTCGGTGCTCACCACCACCTAGGCAGAACTGAGAATAGAAAGCAGATGGGACAGGGATATGGAAAGCCCAGCTCCTCACCAGGTTCCCCACCAAGCACGGGGTCCCTGGCTGCCCAGCACTCGGTGTCCCCCAGCCCCTGGGCAGACCAGCAGCACCCAGAAGGCTTCGTGCAGCAGCTCGGGGGCGGGGGTCTGCCCTGTCTCTTGGTGACCTGTGCAAGGAGCACCCTGGGCTAGAAAGGGGTCTCTGGTGCATGTCAGGGACAGCATGTCAGGAGTGGGGGATGCTCACAGCAGGGCAGAAGTGACAAGCTGTCCTGGGGTGCTTGGATGTTCTTGTTTTCCTTGGACTCATTTCTGCTCAGGCTTCTCCAAGATGATCTTTATTCAAGTATACCCACCTCCCCAAGGTGTTTCCAGCCCATCTTGGAGCTATTCCCTGGAAAGACAGAAGGGCACAGGAGGGCCAAACCTGCTGTGGAGGCTGCCTGGGGGTGCTCAGGGGATGCAGTCCCTCGCAGGGCAGAGCGTGGGCTGTTCCCAGCAAGCCATCCCAGTGGGCAGGGCACTGGGAGCCAGGACTTCTCTGCTTGGTCACACACTACTTTGGGGCAGCTTGGCCAAGCCGTAACCCTGTCCCCCACCTGCAGGGGAAGGGAGAGGTGAGGGTGGGTGCACTGACCATGCTGTGGGCTCAGGGCTGCAGGAAGGGCAGGAGATGGGGAGAGGGAACAATTGTTCCCAGGGAGAGGAGGGTTATTTTTGCAGCGGGGAGTGGGGTTTGATGCCCTGCTGAAGATGACTTCTCAGAGTGCTGAGGGTGATGGTGAGCGTAGCCCCTTCCTACCATATAAACACCAATGAGTTATGGGTACCCCAGCCTCTAATTATGCAGTCAGCCCCAAATAGGCTGTGTCTAACGAGGCTGACAGACTAATATCTCAAGAGCCCTTAATGCGTTATCATCTCTTGCTGTATGACCTCATATTTATAACTGCTCTGGTGGGAGGTTGAGAAATGTCCTTCTCTTCCCCCAGCCCCCTCCCCAACTTTCCCCCCCGCCCTTGGAGCAGCAGCTCTTCAGCCTCATCTGTTAGGATCAGGAGGAAAGAGGCGACTTCTCTCCATCCATCATGAGCAGAGTTCGCGCTATTAGATGATTAAAGACATTTTTTATAATATTTGGAAGAGGCTTTGAAACGTCTCTCAAACAGTGTGATTAATGCCTGCTTAACCCTCACCTGGCCGGGATGGTGTGGTGGGGAGGCCAGTGCATCCCAGGGCAGGGCTCCCCAGGCATCTCGGTGGTCACCCAGCCGTTGGGCACCCCGAGCCCTGACAAGGTGTGATTCATGAGTGTGGGACACCTGCAGGAAGCTCCAGCCTCCAGGCAGTTCCTAACGCACCAGGGACTTGGTGGTTTCTGAGGCTGCAACGGCCGGGGCAGGAGGAAGCAGTGCCTGCCCCCTCCCCAGCGCTTACACAAGAGGCCCCGGGGCTGTGCCCGTCCGGGTCCACGAGCCAGCCCATGCCACCATCCCACACTGATGCTGTGGGTTTCAAGAGTGGGAAGGGAAAGGGGGTGAGCAGCCTGTGCCCATTCCCAGCCGGCCTGAGCTGGTGGGGGGGTTGCTTTCCTCATTTCCCCTTCTTTTTCCTCTGCCTCTCCGGATGATTGACTTTCAGAGGCAAGTCTCTCAAAACGAAAAGCATAGACACCTAGGTGCTCCGGTGGGATACACCTTTAGGATGTTGCGTCCTTGCTCAGTTTGCCATAAAGACCCATGGGGCTGGTGGACATGTTCATGCTAAAATTTGTGTCGGCATTGTCTGGTACCTGCCAAAGGCCACATCACTGATGTTCGCTGACACTGGTTTCCATGGGGGAGTGGAGATTCGGCCTCGGATGGGGGAAGGATGCCCGCCTCCTTTGATCACAGGCATAATGTTTCATAATCTCAATTTCTTGTCAATTGATTGCCAGATAGAAGCGACAACCAAAGAGGGCCCCAGGCGTCTGCAACTGCCACTCATCGTATGATTTTAACTCTCCCCCTCTGTAAGTTTGCATTATTTTCTTCTTGTTGTTGTTGTTACCTAAAGAAACCTCCCCTCCCTCCCCCTCCAAAAAGCCTCCTAGAAATCCCAATGCCCTTGTCAGTTTGGTATTCAATGTACAAATAGCAGAGAAGGGTTAATGCATGATTAATAGGTGTTTTATTAAAACGGTTAATCTGTCATTATAGAGTCCAAAAGATCAATAGATTTCTTATAATCATGGCTTAAAATCATCTTTAGCGCCACTGCTTATGGGCTTAAGACCCTGGGCAAGATGCTTAGGGGACCTGGGAGTCTCCTGTTAACTCCTTCTAAACCTTCTGCCATCTGAAGTGTGACCCAGGGTCTCCTGCAGATGGAGAAAAGCTGACACAGGGCTGTACGTACCGTTATGGTTGCCATCCACCTTATCATTTATGGGTATTAAAATTGTCACACCTGAGCGACAAGAAAGGGAAATGGAAAAAGGGAGAAACTTGGAATGCAGCTGGATAAATGCTCTTTGTTATGATTGTTAGCAGCACCCGAGCGGAGCGAGGCGGGGGCATGGCTGTGCTGTCTCTCATCCATTAGTGCCATTGCAAAGCAGCAGGCGTTGGCCAAGCATTGCCCCATCACAGCCTTGCTCCTTCACTAACAAGTGTTGCCCCACACGCCGGGGCAAGGCGAGGGGGTTCCAGCCACACACGGAGGTGAAGCCACGTGCCTGGTGTGAGTCAGAGTGTCAGTGGCCAGGGAGAACCAGCCCAAAGACACCTGAGTCCCATCCATGTCAGCCCCAGAGCTGTTTTCCTGGCAGCTGGGTGATGTTGGGTCTGGCTGACCCAACCCTTTGGGATGCCTGGTCCAAGCTGCTGTTTGATAACTCCAATGATACCCTGACAAATCCCAGAGCCGCTGAGCTGCCGACCCCCAGCACGAGGTCTCTGCAGGAGGAGGTGCTGTTTAGACAGGCTGACGCAGGGATGGCTGAGCCAGCACAGGCAGGGGGGAGCACAGCCCCCGCTCTGCCCCCTGCCCGCCCTGCAGCATCCTCTCCTCCGCAGCAGAGGAGAGATCCTGAGGTCATGCAGGGCGTCTGTGGTGGAGCCTGGATGGCAATGCAGAAAGCACTGCAGGAGCACAGCACTCTGAGCACCAGGCAGGGCAGCGAGTCATCCCTGAGTGATTTTGGGACCCTTGGCTACGCATGTTGCTCCGCCACTCTGCGGTGAAGACCCAGACCTGCTGCCTGCTGAGCAGAGCAGATGTTGGTGTGCTGGGAGTAGTCCTGGTGGCCTGAAATCCCTCCCCGTGCCTCCGTTTCTCCCTCCGAGATGCATGTGTGCAGGACAGGCAGACTCTTGTGCGGCCACCAGCACCACAAGCCTGCCCAAGGCTGGAGACCCTCACTCGGAGGCTGCAGGGAGCTGGCACTTGCCCATAATATGGCCACGCAGAGTGCCTCTGCTGCAGCCCCTCTTCCTCACCTCCTCGCCCTGCATGGGGGCTCAGCCCCGCTCCGACCGGGCTCTGCTCCCTGCCTGACCCCGCAGCCCGTGCCGGCCAGCTGCCCTCAAACCCTAGTTCAGGTAGAGTGAAGGCCAGTCCGTACCATTGCTTTCCACTCTCTTCCCTGCCTATCCTGCATTCATCGTGCTTCGGGCTGGCTTGAATATCTCCCACCTGGCAAGAAATCCCAAGTCTGCCCCATTCAGCTGGCGGGTCTGTGCCCAGCGCAGGGGTCCCAGCCTGCTGGGAGGGTATCGCTGCCTCCACCTCCCACCCCCACCAGTGCTTGGTGTGGGGCTGGGAGGAGATTTTCCAGACCCCTGGGGTCCAGCCCTCTCCGTCCCTGCCTCATTTCTTATTTCTGGGCCATTATGTTCGACAGGGAGAATTTGTTTCTGTCCAGAGCAGATCCCCGGACAGTCTCAAACCTCTGAGGATTTATCATCCTGAGCTTTTGTTTGTGGGTCTCCAGGACCCTCTGCCCCACAGCTGAGCCCAGATGCTTCTCTGTCTCCTCCATGGAGCCTGCTGCCCCCCCAGAGCACTGACCCCTCTCTTCCTCCACAGATGCCCAGACCTGCAGGCTTCCCTGCGCCCCGGTCACACACATGCCTGCAAAGGCCACTGCTGAGGGCAGGGTGCTGTGGTCACAGATTAGGGGACATGTCCTACCTACCAGGAAGGTGATGGCTGTGGCTTCTTCTGGTTTTGCTCCCCAGGGCTGCTGGGGAGGTGGCCCAGGGCAGGGCATGCTGGGATCCAAGAGGAGAAATGCCCCGGGATCCTTAGGTCACATTCAGCCGGCCCTGGAACTGGTGGCAAGGGAGGCTGGGCTCGTCCCCTTGCAGCCCCCAAATTGCAGCCCTGCTCCATGGCAGCTGAGTGCCTGGGAGAGCCAGGCACAAGGCAGACATGAGCCCCCCTCGTTTGTCTCGGAGGTCAGCACTGACATCCCATCATGTCTAACAGAGCTGAAACAGTGGTGACCGCCTGTGCCAAGTGACAGCAGGGTGACAGCGGGGGTGGTGCAGGTGCCAGTGCTGTTGCCTGCGGTCTCCATCTAAGCAGATGTTTGGCTGCCCCCCGATCATGGTGGTGAGAATTTAGGGTCATCAACAGGTTCAGGTCTACCAGGACAGAGCTGTTGGCTGGCACAAGTAGCGACTGGGCTTGCGTTTCTAAATTGCCGTTGCTGCTGCGTTAGATGGGGACCCCACTTGCCACCAGCCCCCGGCTCGCTCCCTCTGTGAGGGTCCCAGAGGCCACTGTGTCAGTGACAGAAAGCTGCTCTGGAGGCCGGTGGAGCGTGACAGAGAAGGAAAGGGGTGCAGGGCTGGTCCTGCAGCCCTGTCCCCTCCCCGGCCGCCCACATTCCTCTGTAGCAGCACCAGGAAGGGGGGGACCAACCTTTGGCACATTTATTGACACTCCCTGAGTTCATACTGCAACTCTACAATCTTTCCCTGAGATTATTAAGAATTAATTGATCACTTTTATATTCCCCCCGATACCCAGTGCTGCTTTGCGACAGGCAGCAGGAGGAGGGAAGGGAGACGGGAGGAGGGCAGGGTGTGTAAAAAACACACTGATAAATGTTAATTACTCTTTTACAGCCCTTGTCAAATTCCAAAGCAAGTCGTAAATTCATTAAACTCTAACGGATTAAGCACATGCAGCTTATTTAGTCGCCATAAACAAGATCATTTGGATGTTGATTTTCCCCTTTTTATTGCTGCAGCAGAAAAGGGGAAAAAAAATCAGATGAGGGAATCAGTTGGTGATTACCAGGGAGTCAGAAAAGTTTGGATTTATTTGATATCTTTTTTTCTTGCTCCATGGCAGCTCTTTGCAGTACATTGGTCCTCAGGTTGCGCCTGGGCAGTGTCTTGCCGGAGAGAGTGGCCTTCCCAGGGCCTGTGTCCATGCCCCACGGTTGTCTTCTTAGTGCTGAGGCTCTTAAGACCCAGGCAAGATCTGGATGAGCAGAGATGGGGTGCTCAAAGGCCTTTTGGTGCTGGTTTCAGCTGGGCTTGCTGCTCTGCACTCCATCATGCTGGGAGGTCTCCATGGGCAAGGTTGTCTCCAGTGAGACTCAACTCAGCCTCTGGGATGCAGCCTCTCCGCAAGTGCTTGTGCAGGCAGAGTTAGCATAAAATTAGCTCTGCTCGTTCTGGGATGTTCCAGCTCATTGAAGTGCTGTCCCCAGCGTGCTGAGTGTGCCCGAGTGAGAGAGACATGTCCCCAACCGAGCCCAGCCATGAGACAGAGAGGCAGGGAAGGGATGCCATGCTGGCGGGGAGAGACAGGGCACCTTTGGCTGCTCTGAACACAGGGACATGGCCCAGGATCTGCCAGCCCTCTCGGTGAGCTTGCCATCCTTTGCTTGCACATGTTAATAATCCAGGCTGACCTCCTGAGCTGTGAGAGCAGAGGAAGGAGAATGAGAGGAGGGTCATGGAGATTAATTAATACTCAGGGCTCTAATTACGAGTTTCTTCAACACTGGGCTTTTAATGAAGAACAGGCGCTGAGGCAGCCTCGAGTCCCGCTGCCCCCCAGCTGGCCCTGCTGAGACATCTCCTGCCTCCTTGCAGGGGTGGTTTTACTGGGAGAGGGATGGGAGTTAGCCCCCGGCCGCCAGCATCTCCCACTGTGGCTCTGGGGCTCCGGGCTGTGTGGCCAAGAAGTGTCCGTGCTGCTGTGTAACCCCATCAGCACCTTGGGCTGAGCACCAGAGACCTGTGGCCATCCCCAGCATGCCCAGCTCCCTGCCTCTGTCCCACCTGAGTGTGGGATGGAGGCAGGAGGTGGCCTGGGTGCTCCCCAGATCTGGTGTGGGCAGGATGGCTGCTGGCTCTGCTGATGCTGGTTAGCAGCTCACGGCCAGCAATGCTGGCTCTGGGATACAGCTGTGCTTCTCCAGCATCTTGTAGCCTCCAGTGAGGCTGTGCTCATCAGGAACTGCAGGCAGCCATGTGCTGCAGGCAGCAGAGGCAGCTCTGAGCACCTCACTGGAGCTCCCTGCCTGGCTGCTGCAGAAAAATTTAAGGCTTTTGCTTCAGAGTCCTCAGCAGCACGTCACCTAAAGGAGGTCACCTGGGTGCTGCTCTCCTCCAGCCCTGTCTCAGCCCATCTCTGAAACAGGTACAGCCCAGGAGGGTCTGAACTGTGCCTATGTATGTGACTGCCCTGGCCCTGCTCCCCGCTGCGTTTGCCTCTTGAGGGGGCAGAGGAGCTGCTGAAAGTCTCAAATAGGACAGCAAGGGGCTGCCAGCCCTCAGAGCCCCATTCCCAACAAGCATTTCCCTCCTGCAGTCCTCACAGTGGGTACAAAGTGCACAGATATGTGCCGGCAGAAGTATCTCTGCCCACCAGATCCCTCCATGCTTTCCCACTGCATGGAGGTGCCCTCCAGAGATCACCCCAGGCTTCTGAGCACCGGTGGGGCATCCAGGGGTTAATGGAAGGAGCATGTCCCACGCTAAGCAGTAGCTAACAGCCACTAGCTAATAACTTTATGGCTTCAAAGCAGGGCATTTATCATGCTGAAGTTTGTTTATGCACTAGTTATATGGTGCATTATACCAGCAATGTGTTTGGCTGATAAATTCTCCGTGACAAGCGAGGCTACCAATGGGGACTCACTGAGTCCAAAAGACCAGTAGCTTTTTCCTGAACTCTGCTTTCTGAGATAAGGATGTTTTTTCCCTCTTTTGTTTTGTAAGGAGGAAAGAAAAAAATTCAACAACCTGTAAACTTAAAAAAAAAAAAAGAGGGACATTTTTGTTCCAGATAAGTTGCCCAATGCTGTAGTCCCCCGATGGGGGCAGTGGAGAAGGTCCTGGTGAGGACTAGGCAAGCTGTTGTGTGAGGACCTCTGTGCTGGCAAGTGATGCACATGGACCTGTTCTGGGAAATTTGTGCGTGTGCTGAGTGGGCACTGACAGCTGGTACAGGCTCTGGATGTCTCTGGGAACAGCCTACCTCAGTCCCTTCTGCCCTCAGGGAGGGCATTTTTGGGGTGGAAATGTTAGAAGGCTCTCTGGCAACCCTCTAGTTCTGCCCAACGTTTCTAAAGTGAGCCATAATCGTGGCATGTGTTGCTATTTTGAGGTTACATGTATGTGCAATTTGTTACTGAGCATGGCGCAGCTGCTATATTCACCTGTGCCCCCTCGCTCTGGGTTAAACTGTTTTAATCCTACTAATAATAATGACCTTCACATTTCTGGCTTGTTCTATCACAGGAGCCAAACCCACTCGGCAAACATTAACAAGCTCGGCCTCCTGACTCCATGCAAACATGATGGGTCAGGATTATTTTTCTTGCTGCGGCGGTGGGGAAACTGAGGCATAGAGCAAGGAGCTGGCGGGTCTGAGCCCACCCAGAGAACCCTTTGCTTTCAGCAGTAGACATCACCCTGATCCAATTTGGACCAGTGTAGGCTTTCATGGGTCTTACCTGTGGAGCAAGATCTGGGGCTGCCTGGCCGGTGGGATTCAGCGGAATGGGCCCTGATGCCAGGACCTGCCTCCACAGTGTGGCCAAGGTGGTTCATGTGTCAGCAGCCTTTGCTCCTGCTGGGGAGTGGGACCTGCACTGCAGGATGCTGGGGAGCTGGGATGTGCCAGCTCAGCCTGGCCCCTTCCCCGTGGGGCCATGCCCGTGGCCACAGTGCTTGTCCCTGTGCCCTGCTGCAGCCAGTGGAGAGCTCCCCACCGCAGTCCAGTGTTTGGGTGCAAACACCCAGCCAGCGGGCGTGTGGGCGCACACCTCCCTGCACGCAAATGCGCTTGTTACGTATATCTGCAGGTGCTACCCGGTGAGGGCATCTTAGCACATTTACCTATGCACGCCTCTGTGTGCATAAACAAGGATTCGTTAGCGCACCGCGTGCATCTCCACCTCCGTCTGCTGCATTAGGATCCATCCACAGCTGCCCACCAGCGTGGGCACCGCCAGCTGCGCAGCCATCCCAGCCTGCGCATCCCTGGCTGCCTACCTGTTGCAGCCCCAGCTGTGTACCTGGGCTGGCGTGCAGGGCCTGGGCTGCGGATCTGCATCGGTGGCTGCGCGCAGTGGCCCCTGCAGGCTGTAAATACTGCCAGTGTGGTGGGGAGGTTGAGCGGTTTATGGCTCAAGGTCAGGCCCATGAATCATAAAAAGGTGTCGGAAGGAGCATTAACTCCTAGCCTTCGCTCCGTCTCTGTGTGGTTTCAGGCGGGGCCCCGGAGGCAGTGATTAAAGGGTGCACCTTCCCCTTTCAGTTTTACGGTAAAAGGAAAGCAGTAAATTAGAAGCCCACAGGCTGGGGCAGGCCAGGTCCCGCCAGCGCAACAGCTAAGCGAGTACCTGCCGTGTGCCCCAAGACCCCACCGCTGGCTCTGCAGCCCCACTGGCACGGCCCCGGCGCAGCCCTTTACCACGGCGGCCGCTTCCCGAGGGGCAGGGGCTGGCCGTGTGCTGGGCAGGTGGCCGCACTCGTGGCCAGTACATCCCTCCATCCTTGCCCCATCGACGGCTCAGGGTGGCCGGGGGTGCTCAGCCCCGCTCACCCCATAGAGCAGCAGCACCTCTTGCTCTGCACCTTTTTATGACTCCAGCTATAATTAACTCAAGTAATAAAATTTTTTGAATCCAAACAGATATAACTAACATTTAATGCCCCTGTTTTTCTGTGAATTGTCAGGACTATTAAGAGCTAAGTATTGACTGAAGAGGTGAGGCAGATGTTTCTGCTGCTGAGGTGGGATTGCCGGGGCAGAGGTAGAAAGCCCTGATAACGGTCAGGTCCCTGCCCCACATCTGGACCTCGGGACAAGGAGCTGGGGCAAGGGAGAGCTGGGGTAACGACCAGCACTGCAGGGCTGACCGTGGCCCAGGGAGGCAAGGAGGAAGGGATGAAGGCGGCTCTCAGGATCCTGCTTTTTCCTACCACTCACCTATAGGCAGTCTCCAGTGCTTCAGCCTCATGGCGAGCACTCAGGCATGGGCATTGCTGGAGGTTTCACCCGGCCAGCGCATGCTTCAAATCCACGGTCTCCTGGAGAAGGGCTTTCATGGACAGAGGTGTGAACACACCCTGCCCCATCCTCATCCTGGCAGCGGTGCCGTCCTCCCAAGCCTGACCCTGCTGGCAGCTGCCCCGGCATCCCTGGCTTGTCCCCACCACCACCTGCCAGGCTGGCGAGCAGGACACGGGACATATGCAATAACGCCTTCCCCGAGCTGCTGCTGCTGCAGCCAAGGCGCCGTGCAAAGGGCCGGGGGGTCTGCCCACTGCCAGGCTGGTTTCCCCCAGCTCCTGCCAGCCTGGCACGGACCTGGCTGGGGGACCTGCGGCTGCGGGTCAGGCTGCCACCGCCTGCCGGGGACCTGCAATAGCAAGGGCCCGGGGGCGGGCAGGGTGCTGGAGCACATCTGCCCCGGGGACGCTGCACATCTGCCCCGGGGACGCTGCAGGTAGCGCAGCCCTTCTGGCCCTGAGCAGCCAGCAGAGAGGCTGGGGCTGGGCTGAATGAAAAGACCAGGTACATGCTGTGCCCCTGTCCCTGGGCTGTGTCGAGCATTCGATGTGTCAGAGAAGAGGAGGAAGGAAGCCTAGCGGCTTGCTGGGAGGGAAAATACTTCTCCTTTCCCTTAAGAAAAAAGTGCTTTTTCCCCTGGGGAATGGCATTGCAGAGCCCTGGAATTGACGGGGCTGCCAGAGCTGATGGATGGCGCCAGCGGAGGGAGCAAAGCGGGTCAGCAGAGCAGAAACCAGCAGGCACAAAGAGAGAGCATCCCTGCTAACCAAGGCAGGCGGTAACACCCTGTGCCGGGCCCACAACAGCACCCTCTCTGTTGGCCTGGAGAGTCAGCACAGCTGGGGTACCTGGGGTGCCACCCTGCGATGCCCCCAGGCTCACCCCAACTGCACCCGTCGACAAGAAGGGCCTTTCTTCATCTCCGCACAAGCCCTGATTGTTCGGATGCTTCCCCTGCCACCGCCTTGTGCTTCTGCTATTCCCAGAGACGGTGCTGGGAGGAAAGGGAGGACTTGCAACATCTGCTCAGCCAGAGCTGCTGGGGCTTCAAAGCTGCTAAAGGGGCTGAAGGTCCTCAGGCAGCTTCAGGCCAAGATGTCTCGGTCCTCTCAGCAGCTCTGCTGCGTGGCCGTGCAAGCCCATAATCCACCCGTGCCTCAGTTTCCCGACCAGTGGCTGAGGTCCTGCTCTGCCTCTGCAGGTGTGCTGCAAAGCGTGGGTGCATGAATTTGAGCCAAGGCACCCTTAAAGAATGGGGGAGCTGCAGTGCCAACTGCCCAGGGCAGCCTCCGTGCAGGCAGCTGAGCTGCCAGGTCCTCTGCCTTCCCTCCCTGGCACGCAGCATCCCACTGGACATCCCAGGGCTGAGAAGGGGGAAACTGTAAGGTGGAAGCCTGGGCTGGTGTTGGTCTCTGAGGAGGGACCTGGCTGTGTTTTGAGGCTGGTGTGAGGAGCTGAGCTTTGGTAAATGGTAGAGGTGATGGCTTGTAGGGAGAGATTGAGAGACTGGGCAGCTGTGGTAAATAAGCCCTAACCTCACTGAAACTTGTGTGCAGTCTCTGCTTCCTCATGAGTGACACCCAGACAGCCTCCTGGCAGGAGGGGGGACAGCAGCTTGCAGCGACACCCGGGGGGATGCTGGCTGTTGTGCTGTGACCAGGGCTCACAGACACCCCACTCCAGCCTGGGAGCCCCTTGCTCTGCCGGCGGGAAGTGCCACGTCCCTGAGCACTGTCCCCATCAGGCACATGTGGGAGGGCAGGATCTGTCCCCATCAAGCATTGGGTGGGTGAGCAGGGCCCAGAGGAGGTCAGAGCGGAGGCAGGGCACACTGAACTGCAGAAAGTTGCAGCTCTTTGGAGGGCTGGAGTAAAACAAGGGTGCAGTGAGCCCCAGGCTTGGCATCCAGGACTGCAGGCTGCTCCCCGTCTCTCTTGTGGGGTCAGCAGGGCCTTGTCCTTTCTTCCCATCAAGCACAAAGAGGACAAGCTCTTGCCTCAGCCGGGAAGCCATAGCTCTTTGCCCAGGTCGCCCTGCATGGAGGTTCACAGTGCCCTCCAGGGATGCAGAGCTGCATTGCCCCTCCTGCAGCCTGGGGACAGGGAGCGGATCTCCCAGCAGACAGGTAGCAGGAAGGAGCCCAAGTGTCATGTCTCCCACCCTGTGCCCTGTCTCCAGTGGGAGGATATGCCTGAAGCTGCAGGGCTGGAGGGACTTATCTCTGGAGAGATCTGAACCCCAAATTGTCATCTTTGCTCTCCAACAAGCCCTGCTGCCCAGTCCCTCTGCAGTGCCAACTGCTGCTCCAGTAGCTTCGAGGAGGAGGAGGAGGAGGAGGAGTGTGGGGAAGGGGCTCAGCTTCAAATCGATTCTGAGCACTGTGATAAGAATCTCTTATCACCCTTGTCATTGTAATGGCTGGGACTGAAAGGCTGGGTTGTGTAACGACCAGATTTCTGCACAGCCCGAGGTGGGGAGGAGACAGGGTGCAGGGGGGTGGCAGCAGTGGCTCTGGGATGAGGTCCCAACACTTCGAGCACTTGCTTGCTCTCTCCAGTGATGGCCAAAACCAGCTCTCCCTTCCCTTCCCAACCCTGGGCCTGCCGTGTCTCCTTCCCCAGCTCCTTACAAGGACAAGGAGCTCCCAGTGACATGGGTAAAAAGTGGTGAAGTAACTGGTCCAGCAAATCCAGACCACACATGGGGGTAAGGAGCACACAGAAGAGTAACCCAGAGGGCTGAACATTGCCAAGAGAGACCAGGAGTGACAGGAAGAACTGGGAAGCTCCTACTCCCACCTCCACAGCTACCTTCAGCCTCTTCCCACCTGCCCCTGCGCTGGGCTCAGCCCCAGCCCTTTAGGGGGGTATAGCACAGGAACCCAGGCACCCAGGAGCCAACAGAGCTGACAGGGATCTGGTGGGGGGTTCCAGACCTTTCAGAATTCCCTCTGTTCCCATTACTGTCCAAAAGCAGCTTTTCCAGTGGGTAAGGAAAAGGAAGCCAGTAAGCTTACATGCTGTGGGTGGTATTGGACTAAACAGTGGCAGCATCCAGTGCCCTCAGCTGTGAGGGCCCAGAGCCCTGAAGCTTGCTCTGCCTTTAACTCCTTGTGCTTCTCCCCTGTGTTTTATTAACAACTGTTGATCGGGATTCCAAGGTCGTCTGGCCGTGCAGAGACACAGATAAAATCTAAGGCTGCTGCTGTCCCCTGCATCTCTGGACCCACCAATCCCTCTATCTACAATATCTCCTCCTGCTAAGCTTTCCTCTGGCGAACAAGCCTGAGAAGGTTAAACAGGGTCCTGCAGCAAGGCCACTGCTCTGTCCTCTTCTGACAGACGTGTGGCTGGGGGATGTGTCAGCTTTCCGCCCTCTTGCCCGGTTCCCCTTCGCCACGGTGGTGCAGGATGTCCTGCTGCTGGGTGGGGATGGCCAGGCAGGGGCTGTGGTGCCGAGGAGGGCAGCACTGCTCCAGAAGGCTTGCTGAGGCTCTGCAGCTGCCCAGGAGGTTTTGCTGCTGGCTCCACACTGTTGGTGGCAAAAAAAACTACACTCAAGACCCCGTGAGCCCCCTGCACACAGATGCCCTGTCACTGGGGGCTCCTAGCTAGGGCAAGGTACCCAGGTGCGCTGCAGGGCTGGGGACTTGCACAGAGGGGGCTTTACTCGCCCAACAGTTGTTCTGCTGGAGAGGATGACTCTGAAGCTACGGGTTTTTCTTATCATGGACCAGACCCAGATTTCATGGCTGCTCCCAGCTTGGTGGCTGGAGAGTCAGTGGGCAGGGGTGTTGGCATAGTGCCAAGCAGCCCACCGCTCTGGACAGGCACTTGGGGAGTCGCCTGTTTTAATTCCAGGAGGAGCAGCGTCAGGTCAGGTGAAATTGGCCCTGCCGGAGGATTTATTCATTTCTCCTTCCCTCTGCCTCCTGCCAGGGGCTGCACTAAGATCCTGCGCCGCACAGCCATCTCGCTAAAGCCAAGGGGGCTTAGTGCTTAAATGGTTTTCATGCTGCCGTGGACTTCAGTGCTTGTCAACAAGTCTGAGGTCTTGCCAAAGAGCTGTGACAAACAGAGCAGCAGGAAGACGGGGAGAGTGGGCACCAGCCCTGGGAAGGGGGAGCACATGAACCAAGTCTCCAAACCACCCTGCATATATGGGAACATCACATAGCCAGGTCCACATATCCCCTCCAGCACGGAGACAAATTTGGCTGTCCGACGCTCCAATGAGAGGTGTATTTGGCCCAGCTCTAAGTTTAAACCATGGAAACACCTTCATTAAACCTCACTAATACGAAAAAGCAGAGCTCACCCGTGGTTTTTAAGCCGTCGCTTTTGTAGGCCCTTGCAGAAATAGATGTATGCATACGAATATATTTTTTGCTGTGTATTCATCAGGCCTCTTTTACTGCTGGGGTGAGCCCGAAGCCGGCGGGCTGGCTGCTGCTGCAGTAACGTGCTGGCTCTGCAGATGGGGATAGCAGAGCTCAGAAACCAAACCTGGCTCCAGATGCCACTTAAAAAGCTTGCCCTGCCTGGGGAAGGTGATGAAGGCACCCTCAATTCCTCCGGCACCCAAGCCGGCCCCACTGGGAGGAGAAGACCTTAAACTCATCTTCTTTTCTTTTGGGGAGCTGGATTTGCCAGGGATGAATTTGCATAAACATGGGATAGTTCAATTCAAGCTCTGGGACACAGATCTCATACAGTGCGGAGCCGCAAGGCACGTGGCGCAGGTGAACTGGCAGTGCCGAGGCCTGGAGGCTACTCATCCTGTGGTCCCCCGAGAAGCCACCCCACACTCTGGTGGTGGCATGGGGAGTGAGGAGGCACAATGGCAGGGCAGGCTGCCCCCACCCTGGGCGGGCTGCAGCAACAGCAGCCCCCGAGACGCCCACTCCTGTGGGATCTGCTGCTGCCAGCGGGTCGCCAGAGTCAAGCGTTTGAGCAGGATTCGGAGGGGAGCTGGGTAGTTTTATGGGCAGTTATAGTATTTACAGCCCTGCTGGCTGAGGCACTGATCCAGGGGGAAGGGAGCTCCCTCCCCAGTGAAAACTGGATTGCAACGCTACCGCGCCTCCAGCCTTCCCAGGGGCAGGATGGTACGGAGGATGGAGACAGATGGCCCATCCTATTTTTGAAGTGTCCTTGGTTGACCAATGCTCCGTGAACCTGTGGGTCAGTCCCACCTGGCATGGCCAGCATTCTGGTGCTGGTGAGGTCCTCATCTGGTGTAAACTCGCACTTCTCCATGGATTAAGCCCTTCATTTTCATGGGAAGTACCAGAGATTTTCTTTCTTCACCCCACTGCTTGGTTTTGTCCTACCATCCACAGTAAGTGCCTGCTTTGGCAGCTCCCCTGCCTGACGGGCAGGGATGGCAGGCGGCCCTGCGCACACCCCACATTGTTTTCCCATCACCTGCCACAGACCCTGTATGTTTTCATTTAGTCGACATAGGGGAAAGCTGTAAAACATATGTCTGCTTCCCAAGGAGAGAGAAAAAAATTACTCCAACATCTTGGTCCAGTTAACGGCTTGGGCTCTTGACTCCATAGTTGGCTTCTCAGGGACTTTGTTTCATGCTCTGCATTAGCTGGCCCCCTTCTCTGGCTGGACCAAGGTGTGCGTCTGGGGGCAAGGATGCTTGGGGGGGAAGGATGCCCCCAGCAGCTGGGGGTGTGTGGTGGGGCTGGGCTGCCCCCCAACAGCAGGCAGGCAGGAGCTCTTTCCTCCCCACCCTCTGTGGGCTCCTCCCAGCACAGCTCCCCATCCATCCCATACATTTACCTAACGCTAATGAGACGTATTGATTGGAATGATGGGATTTGTAAAGGTCGCAGGGTTAAAGTACATAAAACCAGCCTTTCTGGAGCTGCAATATCAGGGCCGATGGGTCTGGTGGGAGAGATTAAAGGCCTCGTGCTGCAAGAATGGAGAGAGCTGACAGCAATTACATTTCAGATGTGTGCATAGTTATAACCCTTCCCTCCTCAAGACAGGCGACCACATCCCCACCGCCACAGAGCAGGTCTCCAACTCCCCTGTCTCCTTTTCAAAAGCAGGATTTCAACAGAGCAAATTGGGGAAGGAAAGACTGAGAGAGAAGGGGAAAGGAAGAGAGAAAGACTGGAGATCCCTTTGGAGGGGTGGTGCAGAGCTCATGCCTCTGTTTTGGGATTCCCAGCTGAGCTGTTATGGCATCACTGTGCTAAAATCACGTCGGTGGAATGCGAACTCTGAAAAGACTGCAGTCCCTTTTGTTAGGGCAGGACTCCCACTACTGGTAATGAGCTGGCAGGTCATTAGAGCTCTTATCTGTCCCCTGGAACGGTTCATGCTTATGGGCTGGAGGAGTCCAGATCCCCAGAACCACAAATGCAGTCGGCTGGAGGTGTGTCCCAGGTCAGGTTTAATAAGTCTTGCTGTAGGAGGCCAATGTCTCTGGACATAGTTTAAAGGCATTTCTTAGCCACACCTGGGAGCTCAGTCCCTCATGCTCTTCTCTGGGTTGTGCCCACCAAAGGTTTCTTCTGGAGCTGCAGGGCCAGCTCAGCTCTGGTGGAGTCATCCTACTCCATCACCCCTCCTTTCAGGCCCCTCTCTGCACCATGTGTTTGGGTTTTGGTCCAAAACAGAGAAGCGCAAGCACAGCCATGCCACTTGTACCACCTGAAAGTTATGTGCTTTTAACGTTGCGGGCTCCTGTGCTGGTTCTGGGGAATAAGCATGTGTCTCGGTGGCTTTCTTGGGTCTCCAGAGGGAGCAAGCAGACAGACACACAAGCTACGCTGAGGGATGTACTCATGTTAAGGAAGGATTAATGTTGACAATATCACTACACACAGAAACAGCTAAATTAGCTCCATGACCAAGCTTCATTAGCCCAAGCTTAAATCTCAGCTCCAGAGAGGATGAAGCCCAGCTCAAGAGCCTTCCAGCCCCAGCTCATCTCAACTTCACAACACCCACCACACCTCTCACAGCAGGATTAACACCACAGGCACCCGGGACTCAGGAAACCTGGCTCCATCTGGCATCACAGCAAGCCAAGAACATGAGCAGGGACTGCACTTCCCCAGGGATGAACCCCAGGGCAAAACGCAGCCAGGAAAAGGAGCCATTTACCATGCAAAGAGAGAAGCACATTGCTCTCCTGTAACCATAGCTGTCCCGGGCTGAGAGCCTTCCCCTGGTGACAAGGCAGGGCTTTGCACATGGCGTGAAGAACCAGTGATCTTCAGAGCAGTTGTACACAACTTCCCCCTGCTGCCTGCCCACCCACACATGCTGGGGCTTTAAATCCTCCCCCAGAGCCCTGCCAAAGGGGCTGCACCGGGAAGCAGGAGCATCCCCCAGCACTGCAGCTCACCACCAGTCCCAGGCTTCCGCCCATGTAGCTCAGTCTTTATTTATCCCTCCTGCGCACTCTCCTTCCCTCTCTCAGATGGTAATGAGTGGTTTGCACTGGGAACTAAATGAAGTTGATTGCCCACTGGTGTCTGCCATTAGTGGTAATTAGTTAAAACATCAGAGTATAAACAGTAAATTGGCTCTAATAATTAATACTAGCACTCAAGCATATGAGAGACACAGAGACTGGGAGAGAAGCAGTGGCAAGCTTGTAAAATCAGCTGGGGCTGCTTTAATTAAAAAAGAAGGAATGTAAGTAACACAGTATTGGAAAAAGGACAAAAGCCATCAGGATCTTGCTTGTTAGGAGCGTGGTTGTGTCTCCCCTGGTGTGCAGTAGGGCCGAGGGCTTGCATTGAGCCTCAGGTACCTGCTACTGCAAGATGCAGAGCCCACGATGCAGAGGCTGTTGCATCCCTGTGGTGCTGGGAAACTACTTGTGCAATGAGTTTTAGTCCTGTTGCCTCCTGGGGCAACAGGGAGGGCCGTAACATGTGGATCTGCTCCTGCAGATGTGAGGCAACCTGGGCAGATGGGTGGGATAACCCCATGGGATTTTTCAGGGGAATTCTGCTGGGAGCAGAGGGGCTGAGCTCATTCTGCTGCTCCCTGCTTATAAAGGCACCATCCTCTTCTTTTTCCTCCCACGGCAGATTTGACCTGGGGTGTCCTTTGGGAAGAAGGAGCCAGCAAAGGGTGGGTGGGTCCTGCTGGGGAAGGTTGGATTTGCTCTAAGAATAACAATTTTTTTTTTCTGCAGGTTTTGCCAACCTGCATCCTTCCCCTTCTTCCAGCCACCTTCTACCCCTTGCATAACTTCCCCTTCTCCCAGCCAGAGTCTGGGGGGGGTGTCCCATAGCCCTGCCCCAGCAGAAAGCCCTCTGGCCTCAAGTCCCTTCAACACTTCATCTTAAAAATAGTAATAATAATAATAATACTAAAATGCAGCGTAAAGCAGTAATACTCTTGGTGCTGGGGTGGTGCTGAGCACCTGGGGCTCCCAGGGAGCGGGTGCAGCTTGGCTCTCCCCATGAAGGCAGGCATACTGGCTGCACCCTTGCATCCCCTGGCTCGGGCAGAGGTGGCAGAGACGCGGCGTTTGGGGAGGAGGGGGAGGCTGCATGTATATTGCTATTAATCATCCCCGTGTACGTTAACCATGCTAATGTCGTAAGTGACAATAGCCCATCTCAGCTCGTGATTTAGGGTCTGTGAACGGAAGCTGGGCTCCTGGGAGTAAATGCGTGAATCCTCCGCTGGTACTAAACCTTCTAATAAATCTAACGCACACCAAAAAGCCCTGGGCACTAAATCCCAGAATCCGGTAATTGAAACCCTTACAGCTCTCAGAAATAAGGTAACCAGTGAGTGGAAGTGAGTGTATGTTTTTACAGAATATATATCCTATCTGCACCTGATTATCTCCAGCAGAGACAAAGGAAACCCAGTACCTCCTCGTAAAGCACCTCGTTCCACAGACTTAAAATAATACCTTTGAAAATCAGAACCAAGCAGCCTTGTGCTGCAGGGGCTGATGCTGTGCTCTGCAGACCTGAGTAGGCAGGAGCAAGGAGCCATGGCTTCTTGCTGCATCCCACTGCTGCCCCAACCATTGGCAAATGCCACCAGGACCGTGGTGGTCCATCTGTCTGCTGCCCTGGGCTGTAGTGCCTCAGCGTCATGGGGGACTGGCCACTTGGGGACAGTCACCAACCCAGCCTTGCTCATGCATGCATTGCAGCAGGCTCTGAGTACCAGCCAGAGGAGCGTGTCTGAGCTGGCACTGCCCTACAAGTCATAGCGGTAGGGAAAGGGCAGGACTTCCCAGTGAGGCTCAGCATCCCACATCCCAGCTGAGGTGGGGCAGCGTGGAGCAGCTGCCCAGGACGGGGCAGGTGAAAATGTTCCTGCACTATGCAGGTCTTCAGTGCACGGGGCAACTGGACAAACAGAATCACGCGTGTGGGGCTGATCCCCACCTCTGAGAGCGGGGCGTTTGCAGGGACCAGAACCATTGCGTTGTGGCAGCAATAAATTTGGCATCTTTCCTGCAGCTTGTGTGTCTGGTAGACAGTGCTGAAGCTGTTTATCGTTTTGTTTACTTGAGAAAAGATCACATTGGTGTTTTATTCTGCTTTTAATCTCTGTTACAGACCACTCTGTAATGCCTTGGCAGGGGACTTAATAAATATAGTCATTTGGATAATGAATGGTGATGATACAGGCAAGCTCCGGGGAGGTTGCAGAGGAGAGATGCTGCACAGGGCACCTGGCTGTGTTCAGAGGCAGGAGAACCGTGTCCTCCCTGGGATCAACCCTCCGCAAGGTCCTGCAGCCCTGGCTGGTGGCTGGGACACAGGGGTTGCCCAGCCCTTTCCCGGTTCAGCATCCTTCATTGTGTGAAGAGGGCTGAGACAGCATCAATGCAGACACCTGGTGTCCTGTCTGGCAGTAACCATGAGCCTGTCACCCACCAGGCCTGGAGGTGCCCTGTGCCCTGCACCCTGGGGACCTGGGAGCCATCTCATGCACACCACAGCAGTTTCTTGCAGCACTTCTGTACCATGGTTTTCTGCAGGAGATTTCTCTGAAACAAGAGAGAATTGGGGTTTTTATTCCCCCTCTCCCTACCTTTCCCTTTACTGCTGCCTAACTGTCCCTCTGTATTACAGTGGCTCATCCTTGCAGCCCCTCTTGCCATCTCCCACCTGCCAAACCCCACAGCCCCGCCACCGTGCCATCTGCGTGCCAGCACGCTGGCACAGCCGTTTTGGGTGACCTGGTGGCAGGCTGCAAGCGAGCTGTGATGGGACATCCAGTGCAGCTGCCCACTTCTATCTCCCGTCCCGGGGCTCTGGGACTGTCCCCTTGGGGACAACCATGGGATTTCCATTGCCTCTCCCCTTCCTCCCCCCCCAAACCTGGGGGGAGCCTGAGCACCCTCATTTCTCAGGTCACCGCTTGGCTAATGGTCTATTAATTTGTTCAATTGTCCCCTGTGAGGCAAACTCAATTTCTGCCCGAGATTTCTCCCTGGCTGTCAACACAGTGATGGATAGGATGAGCGGCTGTCACCGCCAACCCTGGCGCCCACCCGGCACGCCGGGCACCCGCGCTGGCCCTGCGCTCGCACACCGGCGCGGCTCCATGGGGCCAATCTGCCGCCTTGTGCCCAAGGATCTGTCTCCAGCAATGAAAAATGACAGAAATATTTAAGGACAAATAAGGTTTACAAACCCAATTTAAAATTATTACGGAAGGCCCTGGCTGCAGATGGGCCCAAGCTGATTCGCGGTGGCAATCAAATCGAATTTCCTTATCGTTGTATTATTTTAGGGCGTTATCTGGCCCCATAATGCAGTTATAAATTCAATTTCATCTGCGAGCGTTCATTGTTTACTGTCGCCTGTTTGCTGGGGAAAATGTAAACACTTTGCAGCCTTCGGCTGCAAAATTAATTTCTGGTGGAAAACAGGAAAGGGGAGAAAATGTGGAAGGTGCCAAAAAAAAAAAAAAAAGAGAGAGAAAAAAAGAAAGGTGGTGGTGGGAGTGCTGCTGGGCATGGCATGAGGGCTGGCCAGGGCACCGGCACCAGCCCCGGTCCTTGTGCCCGTCAGCTGTCAGGGCTGGCTGCCGCTGCGTTGCCATGCTTGGGATGGCAGTGGATGGGGATGGATGAGGATGGATATGGACAGGTACCTCTGGGCAGCACTGGCAGCTCTCACCTCTCCTCCCCACTGCTACGTTTCTCCCCCATGCAAAAGGAGAAAAAAAATACTCAGTGACCTGCTGGGGCTGCCAAGGGAAAGTTGAAGGTCTCCCATTAATTCCAGACTAAAAATGACAAATTCATCTTCTACGACAATTAAATGAAGTCAGTAATTGATGCTAATTGATCTTCAGCCGAGAGGGCTCTTACTGCTTTGCCATGCTCTCCGTGATGCTCCAGCACTTTCCCTGCTTCCCTGCTCCTCCTCCCTGCAGCCCCCTGGCCACAGGGACATCCCCATGGCCCCGATGACAACCGCTCCTGAGCCGGCTCAGCCTGGCCAGCTCTGTGCATCTCTTTCAGCCACTCGCTTCTTGGAGTTTACATTTATTTTCTTATTTATTTTTTTTTCCTTTTGGAGGCAGGTACCAGGCCTGGCTGTGTTAGCGACAAAGGATTTATAGCCTACAGCTGTGTAGGTTTCCACTTAATTTTTATAAGCCCAGCATAAGAGCCAGCAGGGGGTAAAGCACACTTGGATTTTCTCTACTTAAAATATTACAATGTTAGCACTTTTGCTTGAGCCCTGAAAAGGGGCGGTGGGGGGGCTGGATGCGTGTGTGTGTTTGGGGTTTTTTTGGTGTTTTGGGTTGGTTTTTTTTTCTCTTTTTTATGAGAGCCCTTTAATCTCAAGCCAATATGTCAAAATCAAATTAAGCCTTGGAAGGGGAGCGGGCTCAGCGTGCCAAGCTTGCTTGCTGGGTTGTAAATGTACAATTGTTTCTGGGAGCTGTTATTAAAGCGAGGTGACTGCTGCCCATTAAGGGACCCTGACGTCACGTCCTCCAGCCGCGCTCGGGAAGCAGCACTGGGAGGAGGGGGACGGGACTCAGCCATGCAGTGGCCGTGGGGAGGGGACAGACCCACGGCATCCCCTGGAGCAGAGTGGAGGGAGGGTGGCACCAGCCCTGGCATGGATGGGCTGTGTGGTGGCCACACCAAAGGAAGCCCTGGGGAGCACTGGGAACCCCTGGGGACTCCTGGGGACATGCCTTGTGTTTCCATGCAAGAGAGCACCTTGAGAGCCCCACCAAGGAACCATCAGAGGGAGCGGGTTTGGGTCTTGCAGCAGGGTCTGAGTTTTGGAGGTAGGAGAGGTTGCTCAGCCAAGACTTCCCCTAGCCCTTTTGGAGAAGCAAAAGGAGGAAATCATGGGTTTTTTTCAGTTTTCTGATGAAAGTCCCTGTTTGCTTTGGTTGAGAAGCCCATTTCTTGCCCAAGCAAAACCCTTTCAGTGGGGTGATGGGTCCAGTTGTGAGCCCCACCTGCAGCGTCCCCTGCAAGGTGTGGAATAGCATTGCTGGTTTTGGGTAGCCTGGGTTTTTGCCGGGCCATGGTTAGGGCCAGAAGGGGCAAACCCTGTCCCTGGAGGTTACTGAACCCTGCTGATGCAGAGGCAGCGTTTATGGTGCTCTGCTGTGGCATCATGCTTTGTGGGGGAGGTAATGAGCTCTTTGCAAAGTAACAGCAATGAGGATACTGTGAAGTATCACTATTCTTTACTCAAGACAGTTTATAATTACCCGTAATGCTGATCTCTAACATGATATTTAGACTGTGCACATCTTTAAGGTGGTCACTTACCACCTTTTAATTCATGTAGTGGAACTGAAATGGGTTGGAGAAGCATGGGGGCAGCAGGGAGATGTATTGGCACACTGAGATCTGCTTGCTGCCCTCTCCCGTCCCACCCACCTTCAGGTCCTACAGATGCTGAGGCAGGTGGCCCCTGCTCCGTATCCCCAGATCCCTGATTTCAGTGCATCAAGATGGGCAGCTTCCTGGCTCGCCAGGAGCTGTCTGGGAATGGATGCTGCAGTCCCAGCAATGTTACCATCAGCACTGGGGTGAGGACCCAGCACAAGGACAGCAAGGAGACCTCACACCTCCTCTTGGCCATGCTACGCTGGGCAAGAGAGACAAACTAACAGCCAGGATAATTAGTTCTGGTGAGAGGCAGTGCTAAGGAGATGGAGCATAGTGCTGCACTAACGGGGCTGTCTTGCTTCCAGGACATGAGACAGGAGCTCTGCACGGTGCTGGGCTGTCCTGGCTGGACATACAAGCTCATTAGGAGCGAGCTCAGAGACATCTAACATGACACTGTGGGCAGGGTGTCAGACCCTGGGGTGGGCAGCCCCTGGCCCCCTGACAGACATGGGTAGCAGCTCTCTGTGTTGCCTGGGCAATGCAGCGGAGAAGCCTGCATGCCCATTGCAGGCTGCTTTCACTGGTCTTGCTGGGTTGCAGCTGGGAAGCAACAGCACGGGTAGTTCTGTTCACTGGTCTTTATGGGTCCCACTAAATCCTGTGTAATATACTGTAAATAAAGTTTATAGCTGAAATCGGTGTTTTACAGGGGCAAACTGAAGTCCAGCTGCAGACCTACAAACAAATGTGTTGTATGCAAAGGGGAGACAGCACCGATGCCTCCTGCCGAGCCCTGACCCATTTCTTGGGCATGTTTCACTGGGTCTTAGGGAGAGTGTGGCTTGCACCGGCTGGCTCTGGCTCTGGACATGTTCATCACCTGCACATGGCTCCTGGCTCCCAGTGCCTCTTCCCCACAAGCAACTGAGCCCAAAAGTCACTTGTAAAGTGAAAATAAATTACATTCTCTAAGTCACACAAGGAATCAGCGATGAGGGCAGAGGTAAATGCCATACCCCAGAAAACTGAGGCACAGAGTTGCGCTTCAGGCAACGTTCTGGCAGAGCTGGAAGGAAGACCGGGAGCCCTATGTCACCTTCCTTGTGTCTCTGCTGTTGGTGCCTGACACGGTGTGCAGGGACTCAACCCTGTCCGTAGGGCTGTGGAAACCCTGATGTGTCAGAGACATCCAAAATACCGCCCTTGCCCCTTTTCCTGGGGCTCCACAGCTGGAGCAGCTGGTGGGCAGGGCTGCGCCTGCAAGAGCGCTCCGGGTTCCTCAGCGATTCCCAGACGTGCTGCGCTCGCTGTTTTCCGGGAACCCAGCGGCCTGAGAAGAGATAAATAAGTGATACAGACATTTCTGCACTAAACACACATGACGCGCTCCCTCCCGCTCCCCCCTCCCCATGCACACAGTTCTATTAATCCTGACAAATTATGACGTACAGACGTGTAATGCAAACTGATTCATCATACATTCAAATCTGCTGTGCGGGAGCAGCGGGAGGGCAGAGGCAGACAAGTGTATTACACGGATAATGTATTTGACGTATTAATAAAACCAGCCGCATTGCTCAATCTGGAGAGAGGGGGGGATGCCAATACATCATGACAGATCACATATTGATGGAATCCAGATGTTGGGAATCATAGTCTTGGGGCCTTTCTTGTATTGACTAAAGGTAAAAAATGCTGTCTGTCAGCACATTAAATCTCTGCTTCGCTTGCAGAGGCTGGGGGAATGGTTATTTCTGGAGGACGAGGATGCTGGTCCCTGCATCCCCTGTCCCGTTATCCCAGACATCTGAGAGGGAAGGGTGGAGAAAGAGTTTAGAACCCTTGTGTTATTATTTGGTTGCCTATCAACTGCAATGACCAGCCAGAGCACACGTTAATAGGGTCCTGTCAGCTTGGAATCCTTGGCTCAGGCCCTCAGCTGATGTAAATCAGCATCAAAGTGATTCCCGTTGCGCACCTGGTCTCGGATTTTTAGCCAGTGAAACAGTCAAAAGCACCCCCTTGCCTTTACCAGTGATGCTGCTGTTTCCCACATTTTGCTCCTCTTGGACAGGGATGCTGCTCACCTCTGTCTTCCCTTTTAATCCTTATTCTGAGCATGTGGTGAGTCGCTTGAGTGCATGTTAGATATGTACTTGCATGTATATGGGTGTATCCATAAGTTGGGTTTAGTGTTTTCAGGGAAAGATATTCTGTTGCCACACTGTCATAGGTAAAGGTTGTTGTGCCAATAACAACTCCAGCTTTTCTTTTATCTTAGGAGCCCTTTTGAAATGAAATCACTTTGTTTCAGATCTGTTTGGGTTGGATACTTTTCCCAGCTGCTTGCATTCTGGCAGCCTGATTGACTTTGGCTTGTGTGTGACAAGGTGTTACGCACATGGGAACGTTATCTATTGGGGTACACAAATATATGAATGTTCTGGCTTGGCTTTGCGCTCCCCCGCCTGTAGAGTGCCTTTCCCTTGAGCATCTTCTTGTTGCCTTGGGTTAAACCTGCTGCTCAGTGCATGGCAGGATGAAATGACACTGAGACGATGACAGAGCGTTATGCTAATGCTCTTTCCAGGGTTATTGCCATCTTGGAGAACGTGCTGTGCCCTGTGTTTTTGGGCCCTACCCCTGCAAGCGTGCATTACCTGCAGGGGGGAGTGACCGGGAGGTGGCTGGGACACAAATGGTCATTGCCTGGGAGGCCAGGGCAGCTCACAGAAGTGGTTTGGGTTTCAAAAGTAATGAACTTGCAGCAAAGAGGGAGGGACGTTTGAGCACTAGGAAGAGTTTGAACGATCGGGGCACAGTTTCCTTGGATTCAGACCACTGGGGCTTATATATAGGAGCCTACAGAACTATTATATAGGCTGAGAGAGAAAGAGAGAGAGAGACAGAGAAACTCTAGACAGGAACTATTTACATATATATAACACTATTTAATATAGATCTATTCTATTACATAGAACTAATATATAGGAGCCTATAGAACTATCTGTATGGCATTTTCCCCCCTGTCAGACTGGATCAAAAAGCAGGAATCGAGGAATTTGGGGAAATACAAAAGAAGACATTGACATTTTGGTGATTTCTCCAGGGGAGCCCCAGTGGGTGTGGGCTGTGGGTCCATGCCTGGCACAAACGGATGCCAGGAGGTCTCTGGTGTGCAGAGGTGCAGATGCCTGGGGCCACCCTGGCATCCTTGGTCCCCTGCAGAGCACGCCTGAAATCCTCCGCTCCCGGGAAGGATAGCCCAAACTGGAGCTATGCTGAGTGATTAGCTTCACTGAGCCTTCCGAAATACATCCCCAGTATCCCCAGCTGGCTGGCAGTGGGGCAGGGATTAGCACGCAGTGTGTCTGCCAGGTGGGAGCAAGCCTGCCCCATGTTCTGGGGTCAGGCTCCACCGCCAGCTCTGCAGGTCTGTGGTCTCACAAACAAGCTCGACTGATTGAACAGGAGCCGACGCTGCCTGCTGATGGCAGTGGCCCCACTCACTGTCCCGAGGGTGAGTGAGACCCGGCCGGTCCTGGCTTTGAAGGTGCACAGCAGTGCTGCTGCCCTCGGGCACGGCCAGGGCACGGGGCTGGCGGCCAGGGTGTCCCCAGCTCAGCCGCCAACTCCCTCTTGAGCTGTCGGTGACCCGCACCATGCAGGGCTTTCAAAAGCGAGGACACAAGTCCCTCAGAGTCCCAAAGTGCTTTTAAAACTCCTTCTTTAACCTCTGGAAGCCGTTTCCTTGCATGTGGAATGGAGACAATAAACACCTGAGATGAAAGGGCATCTTTTCTCTGCTAAGATAAAGGGGTTTGCTCTTTCCCCAGGACTTGTTTGGTACAAGTGGATGGGTCTGGAGGCTGAACTGCTGGCAGGGAGAGCACACCAGCCCCAGAAAGTAGCAAGGTCATTTTTCCAGTTGGAGAAAAGCAGCTTAGAGGAAATATAAATTGCACTGAGTGAGCAGGACTTGAAAGCAGGGAGGGCTCCTCAGATGGGGAGCCAGGGAAAATGATGGAGGGAACGTAAGAATGACAAAGCATGTCGTTCCAGTGGAGTGCAAGACGATTTGCTTTAGCTCATTAAATACTGCAATAAAATATTAATAGTTATTGTCCCTCTATTTTTTGTAATTATCCTTGCAAAGAAGGATCTGCTGCAAGTCACTAATGTATTCCCAGCAGCGGGTTGCTTTTTAATATGGCGATGGCAGTCAGGGGTGAGGAGGGGGGAGGAATGAAAGCATTTATGTGTAGCCAGAAAATAGTTGTATGATCAGGGTCATTAAGGAATCGGTGCCGTCTACAGAGGGAGCGACACGAGGCGGGGAAGAGGAGGCTGCGGGGAGAGGAAGAGGGTTCAGGTTAACCCAGGAGCACTTGGGAAGGGACAAGATTTCAGGGCAGTCTGGTGGCCACGTCCCACCTAACCCCAAGGAAGAAATTCATGCTGTGGCTGCCCAGCCTGGTGCACCCAGGCATTTGCTGGTGAATGTGGTGATTTCCCCACCTGATCACTCTGATGCAGCTATGCAGGATTCTGGAAGTGCCAAGCTCCTGCTGCAGGTGCTCGGGTGCTCAGGGGACAGCTCAGGCAGATGGAAGGTAGCCCTCAGGGTGCTGTGTGATGTGCCAGGGAGGCTCCCCGCCATCGCAGCCTTCTGCAAGGCAATCTTTGTGCACATTAGCTGTGCTGCTGCCTTCCAGTGCCCTGCGCCCGTTCCTGTGCCTGTCCCACCTGGCTTTCCTGGGGCTGTCCTCGCTCTGGTCAGCATCAGCCTCTCCCCATCCTGCTGCCATCTGAGGCTGCTCCCACCTCCTGGTGCACCCCTGGCCCAGGAGCAGGCATGTGCCTGCCAGCTCCTCTGCATCCCCACTGTGATGCCAGCCAGGGACTTGCTGGCACACAGCTGAGACATGGCACCACACCAGAGCAAGCAGTAGTGATGCTGTGGCCATGATAGGCTCTGTCAGAAACCTTAAAAAAGTGAGGCGGGATGTCTCCTGCCAGTAGCAAAGAGCCCCTCTAAGGCTTGTGCAGCAGCACTAACGTCACACCCCACTGTGCTCTGGCCAGGTGAGACCTCACTCTGTTTCCTCTGGCTTTGTTTTCCCACTGCTTGAGCAAAGTGGGATGCGGAGAGGCATTTTGCTGAGCCTGGGCAAAGCTGTCGGCTTAAATGTGGTGGGGAGGGGGAGCTGGGGCTTTTCCAGGCAGGGGGGCAGCCTGTGGTGCCTGGGGTGGGTGAGGAAAGGCTGAGCCACAGCGAAGCGCTCCTGGCACGCGAGGCCAACCTTGTGATCACTGTGATGTGGCTTGGAAAGCTTTGGCTGGAGGAGGTAGAAAACACTCTGCCGTCAGAGGAGGAGAGAGCGGGGATCCCACCATGGCTCCTGACCCTGGGCAGAGAAAACCCAGGGACGCAGGTGCTGGCACGGCGGCGTGGGCAGCAGCAGCAGGGCTGGGCCACGAGCCCACCTCAGGGGGCAAACCCTGTCTGCGCAGGCAAGCCGAGGGCAGCGCAGCCGTGCCTGTGATGCTGCCTGCCGCGACAGGGATGCTCCTGCTTCCCACGCTGGAGGAGGGATTGGGGCTCCGGCCCCACTCAGATCCCATCAGCCGGCCCTTGGAAGAGAAACGGTGCTGACAGGTATCTAAGCGAGGCAGAATTAAGGGAAATGATAATAAATGTAGATGGTCAGGCGGGGGAATGAAATGATCCATCTTTTGCATGTTAGTCAAGAGGTGCTCGCAGGCTCCCCCCTCCCTGCTCCCATTCAATCAGGGCCTGTCAGACCTCCAGCAGGCTGGCATTTTTGTGAAGAATCTCTCGGCTAAAAATTGTTGTCATTCCTATTTCCTTGTTATCAGTCGGCGGCACCTCGGCAGAGCCCGGAGATTAACGCAGAATCGCCGGGCGAGCATCCATTCCCGAGGAGCCCTATCCATTACACCGAGCTCGGCGGGTCCCTCCCGCCTCACCTCCCACATTCATCATCTTTAACGCTGACAGCCCGGCGCAGGCCTTTCAAATTTATCTCGCCACGTCCCGGGCAGGCTCTATCCGTCAAACTGCGCGAGAGGGAGCGAGCCGAGCGCCATCTCCTCTCCCCTGTTCGTCAGGGAGGGAGAGGGGGGGAACAACCTGCCCGTGTGAGGGACTCGGTAAAAGATTGGTCCGAGATACACAATTAATCATGGCTCGCATCAATTTGCTTGATTTACTCCCCGGAGGGAGAAGGGGCGTAAACACGGCGTGTGCAGAGGCAGTGTGGAAACATAATGTGTCTGTCTATAGGAAAAACATTAACACATCATCCCCGTTGTGGGTGATTGATGGGGGAACGGGAGAGGGACAGCCCGGAGCTGGCAGGGTGACAGAGAGCCAGGAGCTTGCCAGAGAGACGGACCCAATGGAGATGAACCTCAGGGGCCACCGGTCAGGGCAGGCAGCGCCTGGCACGTCCAAGCCACCTTGTGCTTCCCTCCCAGTGCTCTCCTGCGGTGGCAGCCTGGCCCAGGCATCTCCCCCCACACCGGGACCCTCTGGGTGGGTGGGAAGGAGAGCTGCTGGCTGTGCTCTGTGTGCGAGGCAGGTGCTTCAGGGTATGGATGTATGAAATGTCCCGTCTTCAGGGTGATGCCAAACCCAAAGCAAAACTGCTTTTGCACGTAATAATTTCCAAGGCATATTTCATGCTCATCACCATGTCCTAAATGGGTGGCAGTGCAGCTCGGTCTGCCTTGCCTTCCCTGAATTTCTCCTGTAAATAACTTTTTCTGCCTGTCCCTGGAAGTGGGTGCATTTCAGGATGAGTTCCAAATGTGCAGAGCGTGCTTGTGAAGCCCTTCGCTAGTCTTCGGGGTGGGAGATGCCATAGCAATGAAAGATACTGTTATTATTAGATCCCAAGCACTGGGTTGTGCCATTCCCTTGATGGCTCTGGCGGAGAGAAGAGGCTGACTTTTATGGAGAAAGTTACTGCTGTATTTACAATCCAAACCTCCTCGTAACCAGCCGCAGGGTGGAGGAGGAAATGCGGAGAGAGTGTGTGATGATTTAATGTGTCCTTCTCGCGTGCCTTTCAGCTAAGGAGCCTCCTCCCTCCTTCACCAACCCACACTCGGCCGGGCTCCGGCTCGGCGATCACAGCCACACGGACAAGGGGAGCGGGAAGAGAGGTTTAACCAAGGTCAAAAAGGGGGACCAGGAACCTGGAGACCCACATCCCAGACCTGCATCTTCCTTGGTAAAGTCTTCATGGAAATGAATGGTACTCAGACCTTGCTGGGTCAAGCACAGGGTTTTCCACTAGCTTTTGTGGAGATTATGGTGTTTTGAGGGGGAGACCAGGGGCTCATGAGAGCTCATTGCCACCAAGTAGTCACTCTGCACCTGATTTTGTAGGGAGTAACCTAGCTGATAGGAATAGCTCAGCGGTGGATTGTGCGGGATAGCCAATGCAATTTACCAGCTGGCTCTTACCACCCAGATGGACACGTTTCCCTGGGCAGGTTGCAGCCCACGGGCCGTTCCTAAACTCAGCACCATTCCTGCTGGGAGCTGCAGGCGCCTGGCTGAGCCACCCTGCCAGGATTGCCCCCCGGATAGCCGGTGGTGGTGTTGGATGGGCTCGCTCCTGCCCGGCCATGCGTGGCCCTTGGCTGGGACCTTCCTGCAGGTGCTCCTGTCATCTGGGCTCTGAACAAGTGACAGTTTCCCTGTCTATGTTTCCTAATGCGCTCAAGGCCAAAGCTGCTCTTCCAGCTCTCCCAGTGCCACCCTGCATGGGGTTTCCTTTAGCTGTGCCCCAGCATTTCTGCCTGGGAGGGAGGGATACCAGTGCGGGGAGGTCTGTCATCTGTAGAGCACTGGGCGGTGCTTTGTAAGTCAGAAATGCACAAGACAGATGTGATCTGCCTGAAATGAAACCCAGAGCAGCGCAGGCATGATTTGAGTATCCAGTGTGTCCATTAGTTGCCCTCCTGTTTGCAGCTTCTTGGGGAAAAAAAGCCTCCTGTGCCACACCTTGTCACCCACCTGCCTGCCTGTCCAGCTATCAGTACAGTGCTGCAGACCATTCCTATTTCTAATTCATAGACTATGAATTAAACTCTGAGAATTAACGCTCCAGCTGGGGGCTACTCCCATCTGCAGGAAAATCCGCATCCCCTCTCCGTGATGTGCAGCATCACCTGTGCCCGCGTGCCCGACGCACCCAGCCCTTTGTCCTCCTCGGGGCAGATGCTGTCCCTAAAGCACTCAGGCTAAGATCAGGCAGGATTAGGTCCGTGAATCCACAGTTCTGGGGTTGCTTGTGGTTTAAATTCATCAGTTTAATTTAGTTTTGCTCTCCCCTGATTTAGTTGCATCTGAAGAGGGGTTTTTTTTCGTCTTATCTTGTGGAAATCACTCATAATTTTGTAGTGGCTGTTTAATACATATATATATATGTATGTATATGCTGGGTTTTACAGCCCATTTTTATCACCTTTTTATTATCTTGGGTCAAAAGCTTTACTGGGTTGCATTCAGGGAATTATGCAAACTAAGAGAAAATACCATAGCAAAACTATAGATTTTCTCATTAAACTCTGCTTGGACATGTAGTTATTGTAGTAAAACTCTAGTAACTATTACAGGCCCTAATATAAAATTATAGTTTGACACCTCAGCGTGATTGGCCTTGCACTGCGGTTAAATTAACCCTTTCTGTCCCTTGCCTGCTCAGACTAAAGGCTTTTGCAGGAAGCGGGCAAGCCAGGTTTAGCAGGCAAGCTGGGCTTGGCAGGCAAGCTGGGGTGGTTGCGCAGGGGCTTAGCCTGGGACCCCCATCGTGTGCAGCTTCAGAGCAGCTTTGTCTGATGAACAGGGGAGGATCCCACAACTCCAGGTGGATGAAGCCCAGCAAGGAAGTAGGAGCTTGCTGCAGTTTGCAGCCTCTCCCATCATCCCAGAAACTGCTTCATTCCCACCGCCCAAAGACTGTGTAATTCACCCTGCTCCATGCACAGCGGATATAAGGAGCGATAAGCATATTCAGCAACTTAATTATCTCAGACCAGATTTTCTTCTCAATTACACTCAAGTAAATCTGAAGCGATTCCATTCAAGTGGACGGTGTTAGTCCACCCTTGTAAAAAATCAAAATCAGATGAAACGTCACCCATGCATTTTAGCAAATCTCCACACCTCTGCCAGTAACAGTGCAGCAATCGTGGGAGGTTTCTGGGGCTGTCTGACACAGTGACAGGGAGCTGTGTTTAAAACAACTTGGATGGTCCGGCAGGGATGGGGACTATTTCCTTCCGATCGTCTGATTAACATTTTAAAGCCATGTTGATAATAACCTGGGGTAGCGTGACAGTTCAGCAACTTCATTCAAGGGAAACACTTAATCATATTTATTATGTAAACACAGCTTGCCATGCCCCCATTAAATTATTAATAGTACCATTAACATATTTACATATAAATCTTATAGCAATTGATGGAAATGGCTTCAAGAACCTTGCGTTAGCTCCCTCTTTATAATGGATTCTATCTTGCAAATACCCATTTATTAAAGAGACAAAATATTAATTTTTTGTTAAATGTTCATGTCAAAAATGTCACCTTTGCAGTTTTTCAAATTGCCATTTATGCAAAACCTACTGACTTGGTATTTTCCTGTCTTTAAAAATGGCCTGTTTAAAAATATTGCTTCAAAAGGAGCAATTAAGGAGAATAAGGGTAAAGATATTTCAGTGATCTGGGGTTTTTTTGTGTTTTCCTTAGTGATGAAGTTGATAAGCTGAACAACACAAATACTGGTGGGGTTGTTACATCACTTCACCCCTGGAGGTACCCTAAAATGGCCCAAATCCTGCTGCCTGGGGGTTAACCTCTGATCAAAACATACACACTTCCTACGTGTTTGCAAAAGCTATTTGCTGTTACTGAGACCTGAGTAAATTTACTTGGGGCTGGAGTCACACCCAGACATTCCAGTTAGAACTGATCACTCTAATATGATGCTGTCCCACAGTTACGCTAGGGGGATGCTGGACCAGACTCCTGGGAAGATGCTACTGTCCCAGGGATTGCCTGGGACAGAGGGCAGAGGATAAGGCAGCAGGGATGTGGCTTTCACACACAGTAGTTGGAGATGCCAGGCACCCAGGGTCCACTGCCTCCCCTCTTTTTTTCTTTATCTTTCTATGAAAAAACGTGAGGTGTCCTTTCAAAACAGGAGTGGGAAACTGGGGGAAATAGGTGGCACAGTGGGAGCATGGGGGGAAGAGAAGGAGTACAAAGGCAGGATTTACCAGACAGGATGAAGAAAAGAGGATGGAGGGTAGGTTAGTCCTTCTCCCATTTCTCCTCCAAATTCTGCATCTTTCCTAACCAGCCCAGCCCTGACTAATAATCCTAATTAGGCTGCATACTGTAATTCCTTAATACCTTCCAGGTAGCGGTATCCCAGGGTGATTCATTCTCAAGACTGCCAATTTTCACAAGTTTATCATAAGACTCTCAGGATTTTTTTCTTGTTCCTTAAAGTTTCAGCCGCTGCAATCAAGTGGTGATATAAGAATCTCAGTTTTCCTTTAAATAAATAGAAAAGGCATGCTCTGAGCCATGCGGTCAGGGCAGAAAGCTTGAATAGCGCTGTGAGCCTGGTCCTTAAAGCGTGGAGACCAGAAAGCAGAGAAGAAGATGAACGCAGGGTAGTGGAATTGTAGGATAATTTAGGTTGAAAGGGACCTCGGGAGGTCATCGTACACTTAATTTCTGGTGCATCTCATATTTAAATGGCAGTTTTCATTAGCATTTTTAGTAATAAAATTAATAAAACATAGCCCTCAGTTTTGTGTGAACTATGTATACTATACATCTGCATATGGTAAAGTATAAATCTCTGCTGAGCACCGGGCTGCCCCTTGCCCCTCTGGTGCCGCCAGCCATGATGGCACGTGTCCCATGCCAGCAGCTCTGAGCTGAGCAAAACAGAGGAAACCCAGTTTGCTGGGAAGGAGCCATAACTACCTGAACTGGGACCTGCAGGGGACCCAGCACGAGGCTCCCATCCCAGCTCCAGTCAGGATGAGTCACCTATGCAGGTTGTGTGTCCCTTCCCCACCTCCCTTCTTCCCACCTGAACACAGGGTGAGTGAGGCACTTTCCCTTCTGGAGAAGTATTTAAGGATTAGACCTTATTATGGTAATGCAGAAGCCAGGGAAATACGGAGGCGGCATTACAAAGGATTTTTTTCCCTTTCTCAATTAAATGAATGTTCTCCTAACCCGTTGTGCCCAGTCCTCGTGTGTGCCGTTACAATTGTCTCTAAAAACTCTGTCTGATTTTTCAAGCAATTTCTCATGAAACAGGCACTTTCAGAAAAATCATAAGAAAGCAATCGTTTCAAATTGGTCATTTGGGACTCAAATTACTAATCTAATACATTTTTTATTGAGGGTTCCTGAAAGGTTCCATAAAACACAGTCTGTGAAGCTGCCCAAACTTGCCAGCCTCCCAGTTTGACAAATCAAACCCAACAATCTACTTTGCAGCTCAGGTTTAGGGCTCGCGAAGCTGCCACCGAAATAGCAGCATTTATATTTTTCCATCAATAGTGACTATCTCGTCAGTTTTTTAAATTCCCTGGGGTGTTTTGTTGATTTACTTTTTTTTTTTTTTTTTTTTTTTTTTGCTTGTGCTGGATTTTTGTGTCCATGTCCAAGCGGCAGTGCTGGTATTGGGGGTATCTGCGGGGGGTTGACCTGGAGTCTGCTGCCGAGCATCTGCTCTGGCTCTGCTGGGAGGAGCAAGCGGGAGGACAAAAGTCAGGTCAGGCAAGCAGAGGACTAGGAGCCAGAGACTGACTTTTTTATTATTTATATTATTTTTATTATTTATATTCTTTTATTATTTTGTTGTATTATTTATTATGTTATTTATGTTTTTCTCGAGGCTGTGCTTAGATGGGGTCTCTATAGCAGCAAAGCACTATGCACAGTCGCTGCCCTGTTGAGCCTTGAGGTCTGGACAGAGAGGGGAGCCAAAATATGGGATAGGCAAGAGATTTTGATCTTCTTGCTAGAAGTGAGTGCTCAAAGCATGCGAAAATGAGGGAGATCAAACAGGCGGTCTCTGGTTCTGAGTCCCCGTTGTCACGTCACGGCCACAAGACCACATTCTGCTCTTTGCAGCAGTTTTTTGGGAAATAGGGATAGTGCTGACCCGCTTCCCAGCAGCCACTCATGGTTACAAAGCATCAGACTCCCCACACACAAGGCACTAATCAAATACGTGTTCATTATTATTTTGGCAGATGCTGAGGGCCGGCTGAGTGCTGCCTTGAGGTAGGACCAAAAAAGCTGTGCCTCTCTAATCAGATTTAATAAAATCCAAAATAAAACTCCATGGGTTGACAGCCAGCTCCTTCCTGATGCCGGAGAGGCAGCACCCAGTGAGGAAAATCAAGCGCCGCAAGGCCACTGCCAGCTCAGCTTGCCAAGAACCCAACCAAAATTGCTTTTCCCCTTTAACGTCTGGTGGCAATTTTTCTTTTGCAAGATCTGCCAGTCAGGAGCAAGGCAGAAATGTGGTTTTGGGGAAGATCGTCTAGCAGTGCCTGCTTCTTGTTTCAGCTAGCATAAGAGCGCAGAGGGGAGAGGGAAGGAGCAGGGCAGCCCAAGAGAGAGACACAGAAAGCTGCTGGGCATTGGGTGGAGATGGGGATGGAGAGTTTGGGGAGAAGGGGCAGCGCTGCCTGCAGCTCAGCGCCCGTGAAGCCGCATGGCTCGCGGAGCAGGGATGGGGCTGGCACAGGGCTGATGCTCTTGGCTCAGTCCCAGCACCCTGGTTTGAATTTTACCCTCTGAGAGGAGCCATGTGAGCCTGTCCAGTGTGTGACAGGCACCAAGCGGGTGGGGAGAGGGGGCTTCCCTGCCAACCCTGCTGCACCCAGCCTGCTCCTTTGCCTTGCAGCCCCCAATGTCCTCTGGCTGTGCGGCTCCCTCGGTGCTGAGACAGCCGGCTGTGTGCTGACACGCTCCCCTCTAATGCCTCCAAGGGGGCCTGTTACTATTTATTGGGTTAGCGTATAGTTTTCTGCTGCCGTTACGGTTTTACTACGGGGATAATTCACAACGTGTAGTCAAAAAGTAGAGCCAAACGTGGCCGTTTTGAATGTCAGCTGGGGCTGCATTGCAGGGGGGAGCTGTTCTTGGCTGATTCTGCCCATGGCGGTCACCCATGGGTGACAGGGAGGAACCAGTAGCCTCTCCAGCCCATCCTCTGGCCCACAGCTCCCCAAGGGGTTTGACACCAGGGTCTTGCCCTCACGCAGGCAGGGGGGACTGCACAGCTTCCTACACATCCACAGCCCCACAAACAGACCAGAGTTTATTATTGTGCTCTTTCTTTAAATATATATATCTATCAATTTATTAAAATTAATAAGTAATGTGATATTCCAGAGAAAAACTCTCTTCCCATTTCAAAGAAAACTTTCAAGCCAAACTCCAGGCTGAAGCAAATTCAAAGAGGACAATTTATAAATGAAGCAAAACGGAAGGTGAAGTAAGAGCCACCCTTTAATCCTGGCTGTGGCCACACCACCAGCAGTTCCCACCTGTGCTGCCCAGGCTGGGGGTGATGGTGCCAGTTCATCCCAGCTCTGCCAGCACCATGTCTGGCATAGCTGCTCCTCATACAGGGGTACAGGTATTTTTATTCCTGATGGGAAAACCTACATGCAGACACGTGCTCCCAGCTGTGCATATCTTTTTGCCCAGCTCAACCTTCCTTTAGGCACATGTGAGCAGCAAGATGCCCACGTGTTTCCATCAGAGGGGCTGCATGACTCACGGGGATCCGTTTCCTGAGCTCAGCCCTGCCTTTGCCCTAACGCATCTGCACGTGATACTGCGTGGAGTCCAACCCCCCCAAATGCTGCAGGCACCAGCCTGCTCTGCCTCTGTCCCTGCCAGGTAGGAAAGCCACCGGCACCGGTCCCTCACAGAGGGATGGAGAGGTGTCAGGCTGCCATCTCAATGCGAGACCCCTGCACAGAGACACGTGGGCCCCACGGCAGGTCAGGGGCATCACTCCTCGCCCCACTGAGCTGCAGGTATAGCTCTGCCAACCCCCTGATCCTTCCTGCCGCCCTCCCTTGAACTCCCTCCAGCCGCCTGATGGCTTCGCAGGGTGTGTGCATCCCACCTCCTCTTTGCTCTCATGATTCACACCTCTCCCCTGCCGGCCTGTTCCCCGCTCTGCTGTGTGCCATGGCCGCCTGCCACAGCGCAGCCTCCCCGGGATGGTGTCTGACGAGCTGTTTGCTTTAGCTGGAGGGAAGAGCCAGCCACGGGGCGGGAGCAGCGGGCGGCCGTGACGGCACGTCTCCCGACCCGCCGCTTGACAGACTTGGATGCTGAGAGGTGCGGAGGTGCCAAGTGCTGATCTGGCTTTTGCGCTGTTGAAGTCCATGAAGTTACTTTGGATTTACACCCATGGAAGCAGGATGGGAACTTGGCCCGAGGTCTCGGTGCCATCGTAAAGCTGAAGGAGCCTTTGGACCCACCGCCAGGCCTTTAACTGGGGGGGGGGGGGGGGGGGGGGGAAGCTGTGTGTATGCAGTAAAGAAGAGGAGAGGTGAGGTTTGGGGGAAAAGGGAAGGCAGCCCTGGTCCTCTTGGCCTCCTGGGGAAAAAGTGATGGCTACAGTGACTGCAGCTGTCGTGGGAGGGAACAGCGAGGGTCTGGGCAGGTCAGGACCCAAAAAAGGGAGAAACCAGGACTTTCGATCCCTTCCCCACACTCCTCCACATCCCCTCCGCCTAGCAAAGGTGCATTTCTTTGCGCATCAGATGAGGCACCCCGGGGCACTGGGACAAGGGCGTCCTTGTGCCCAGAAGCCCTGCCCCTGCAGGTCAGGACTGTGTGTCAAATGCCAGATCCCAGCAGCAGGTTAAGAGGCTGCAGCATCAGGATGCGTGCCCGCCTCATGCTGAGCATCCCTCTCTGGGGAGGGGAGGCTCTCAGGGCAGATTTCACCTTGTGTGAAGGGGTCAGCGAAAGACTCGCGTGCCACTTAAATCCCACTTAAGCACTCTGCACTGGGGTGAAATTAACTTTCTCCGCAGAATAAGCCATCAAGAAAAACTGATCTAAAAATCTACGCTGGGCCACAGCCGAGCCACACTTCTATTAGCAAGTAAAAAAATATTTCCCGTCCTTAGAGTTAAATGAGCCAATAGTTCAATCACGGAGCGAAAGCAGCAATAGAGACGGGGATGCTGAGTGCCTCAGGTATTGGCAATCTATGCAAGGAATCACAATAAGCAGGACTCGCCTGTTTTCTCTGTGTTTAGCAGCAGTGTTATTCAACAACCTATTTGCAAATGCCATCTTCCAAAGTCCTTTTTCCCCCCCCCCTCATTAAAGTTGCAGCGATAATAGGGCGATTACAGTGCAATAAGCTAAACGCAATCCATTAGTGGCATCACGGCTGGTTTTAGATCTTAAAAAAAAAATAAAAATCAAAGCTGTTTAAGTTTTCTTATTATGCACATTAAAGGCAGGCAGCAGGGTCTGATCAAAGACAACACCACCCCTGCGCTCCCCCCGCCCACCTCCTGTCCCTGCATCTTGTCCCCCCTCTATTCATTAGTGGTCACAGCTGTGCAGTTGGCCAATTACTTGGGAATAATAAGTACATTTTGCAGTAAATTAAATATTAATTAGTCCTTGGCAGGTTGTTTTGGTTTTCTTTTTTTTTTTTTTTTTCCATTCTCTTCCCTCCACCTGAAAATGGTGGAAGGGATGTGACACTGTCTCTGCCTGCGTTGGCATGTGGGTGACAGCGGGGCAGACTTTCCTCCAGCCCTGTGCTTGGTATCCTCTGCCGTGGTTTGCAGCAAGGTCTTTCCTGCTCTTCCTAAGAGGGTTCACTGCTGCTGGGCCAGGATCTGTAAACCCATCCCCAGCTTTTATGTTATCTTCTCCCAACCCAAGCACATGCCTGGGTCCCCCTCCTGCATGCTCTCCTTGGGCACTCAGCTCTCCGGGCAGGGCATCATCCCTGACTGCCTGTGATGTGCCTGTGAGAGTGGTCTGCAGGCAGCAAATAAATCCATGTGGGGTTTGCTTGGCCATGGGGAGGGTCTGCTCCGTGGGGTGTGAGGGCAGCTTGGCTGCTGCAACACTCTCCCCAGCAGTGCTAGCAGGAGAAACGCTGCCTGGTCCCCTGGATGTGCCTGCAAGGCCTCATCCTGCCCTGCTCCTGCACAGCAGGACCCCAACCCAAACAGAGCGTGTTGTGCCAGGGGGTGAGGAAGAGGAGTAGGAAGGGGCTGGCTGAAGAGCGACTGTCATACAACCCAGCATCATCCTTGGCCAAAGCAAGTTGTCCCTTTTCCGGTTTGGTGGCAGAGCCCAGGCAGGGTGACCCCTTGGTCCTCTGGCCAGGGACTCTGGGAACAGAGTGACCTGGTCTGGCTTTGCCTGTTCCCGTGACAGTCAGACCACCCTGAACAAGTGCAGACCCTGGGGAAAGAGCTCTGCAAGCTGTAGTCAGGTGAAGCCCAGACCAGATCCCAAGCATGGATCCGCTGGGAAGAGCAGTCCTTAAACTGAACTAGTTGGGATAGTTTTGATATTGTCAATGTATTGGTGTATTTTAAGGTTTAAAGGATGAATGCAGTGGGGAAAAAAAGTGGATGAAAAGAGCAGCTAAGTTCTGCATAGGAGGGGTGAGAGCCTGATGTGGAGGGAAGACCTGTCCTTGCTCTGGAGCTCCCCAGGAGCACTGCAGAGGCTGGCACAGGAGCCCCTGGGAGCCCTCAGCAGTCAGGACAGGAGGGGAAGATGCTCTGGTGGCTCAACCATTCCCTGCTGGCTAATCCTGGTTGGCGCTGCTGTCCCTGTCACCTGGGCTGTATGAAGTGCAGCATCACCTTTGCTCCCTACAGCCAGGCAGGAGCCTGGAAACAAGGAGACAGGGTCTCAGCATCCCAGACACCACCCATCCTTCCTCCCTGGTACCAATGTCAGCGTGAGCAGAGCAGAGAGCTTTCCATACTCTCTGTTCTTACTAACCCATTACCAGGAGTTTCTGGGGCAGAAATGAGCTACATTAGGAAAGCCGGGGTAATCTCTGCCTGTCAGCAGACCCCAAAGTAAAAGGCTCCACTTGTCCGGCTCTTGAATTTTCACTTTACTAACAGCTCTGCAGGCTGCCTTGTGATGCCCCGTGCACCGGTTCACCCCTTGGTGCTTTTGAGTGCAATTAAGTTGTTGGTTTTTTTTAAATGTAGTTTGATAATATGCAGGTTAGGTTTGTATTTTATTTACAGCTTTTACTTGGGGACCAATAAAACTCCAGCTGGCTAATGTGAGATCTAAAACTTGCATCTCACTCTTTGCCTTGGATATCTTTTCTATGGTAAACTATTTATTTGCGTTTCATCTTGTACAAGCTCCTCTTTCCATGCTGAGAGGCTGAGAGCTCCAGGGGCTCTTTGAAGACTATTTGCTATAGGATAGCAACTGGAATTCTCTTTAAACATCCGAGCCTGCTTTGTCCTACAACTGGCCTCTTGGTGTCAACACACAGTTTTGGGCGAGTTTCCTGTGCAAAGCTAACATTTGCACACTCCCCTGGCAATTGCACTTCCAGATCCCTCTTGTTCAAGCATATCCCATCTTTTATTCTTGCAAGCATGAGCAGCAGTTATTCCACGTGCCAAATTAGAGGCAGCATCAAGGCTTCTTGAGAAAGGAAGATTTAACTGGGTTATGAATGACTGCAGCGCTGCGTGGGTAGGAGAAACATGGTGCTGCGTGACCTACACAACCAGTCAAAATGGCCCATGTTTGGACTGCAAGTATGTGGTCCCCTTATCTCTGAGCCTTCATGTTCTCATCACGGAATTAAAATGTGACAAAATCTTCTTGGAAAGGGTTATTTGACAACAGGATGAGGCACAATACCAGTGCATTTCAATGTCGGGCAGTCAGACATCTCCACCTATGAGCATCCCCCGGACGCTGACCCTAGCGTGCCGGCGAAGTATGTGTGAAGGGTGAGGTGGCATCAGGCTACTGACACAAATCACGCTAAAAATGCCAAATAGCTGCGTTTACATGCATTCACAACCCGAGGGTCGTGCTCTTGCCATAAAAAGGAAGATGAACCCCGGCGAGATGGGAGCGATGTTCCCAAGGATGCCTCTGGGAGGGAAAGATCAAGAACCGTTGCTCATAATGGCCTCGGATGCTAAAACAGTCAAAATAATAACGGGGGGGAGGATGCTGGAGGAGCGAGATGCCGCCAGGGGAGCCATGTGATGAGTGCCCATCATGGGCTGGTGCCTCTGCCTGGTGACACCCCAGCGTACCCATTGTCCCCAGGATGCAGGGGAGCCATGTGATGAGTGCCCATCATGGGCTGGTGCCTCTGCCTGGTGACACCCCAGCGTGCCCATTGTCCCCGGGATGTTGCAGGTCTTCGGTGTGCATATCCCAGCATCCAGCCCCCTTTTAAATCCCAGCAGAGATTTCTGTTGTGTGGGTGGAAATGGCTGGGACAAGCTCTCAGAAGACACAGAAGGGAAAATATTTTCTTTCTCTCCGGCATTATTTTTTTACTCTCTTTGTTTTCCTTTCTACCCTTCTTTTGCCATCTCACAGCTCTCTAAATTCATGGGAGCTCTTCCTCAAGGTGAAATGAAGGCTTTGGGCTGCATTTGGTGGTGCCGGTGGAGGGGGGGATGAGGGTCAGGGAGGGTTAAGCAGGGAGGGGGCAGTGCAACAAGGCAGCCTGATCTAGTGATTAAACAAAGGGATTCAGCCAACATGTGTAAAATTAAGTGATCAAGAGTTGATTACAGAGTGCATTGATTGTGTACTGATGGATTAAACAGAGTCGTGCTCGGGATGCGATTTTCCGAGCTGGGCACGGAGAGCACAGGCAATCGACGTGTTGGCCAGAAGAACCCGCTTCTCCCAATCCCTGGCTTTTATACATTCTCCGGATAAATCTGCAGAGAGGCCCGTGGAATTATAATCGATTATCCATTTCTCAAAGTCACTTAAGGGCCCTGAGCTACAAGCTAAAGTGCCGGTGCTGCGAAGAGGCATTGGGTATGCGCCGGCATGTGCAGGTGCTGGCGCGAGGGGAAAATGTGGCAATGACCCTGCGTGCTGCAAGCTGATGAATCTATTTTCTTGTAGGAAATAGTTTTGACAGTTCAATATCTGTGTTTTCGCTATATGCCCCACACACCCCCAAGGGAGGAGAGGAGAGGAGCTGGAAAGTGGAGAGGAGGGAGTGGGTGGGAGGCAGGGAAAGACTCTGCCCCATCACCCCTTCAAATTATAGGCGTATCAGTATATCACCAACTTAACAGGCTGCCCTCCAAGTCAAGGGCATGGGAGCAGCATGGCTGCCTGTGAGCATCTGCTGCAGGCGCAGGATGGGGCTGGAGCCCCTTTCAGGGTGCCTCACTGGGCTGCGGGGGGACCGACAGCAAGTCCCTGGCCCACTGGCAGTGGGGTGGTCCCCGGGCTCTCATTGCACTGCCAATGGTGAAGGCAGAGTCCCATTTCCAGGCTGATTCTGTCTCTCAGGATGTGGCCAGACCCTTTAGCAAGGACTCAGAGGAGCAGGAGGACAGGGCATTCGAGAGCTGAGCAGATACAGTCTGGTGCAGGATTGTCCTGCAGGTTTTGCGGGGAGATGGGATGTGTGACAGTGGAATGAGGCCAGGAGGGAAAAGCCCCTCCAGTGCTCCCCCAGCCCCTCCGCAGGGCTGTCGCTCCCACTCATGACTGCATCCAAGTTTCTGGTATGAATGAAGCAATCAGGGCATGGCGCAGACTCCAAAAGTGTCTAGGACATCAGACCTCTTTTATGGGCTCCCAGCCAGACACGGGGATGTTCCTGTGAAACTCCCACCTTCTCTAGTTCTCACTGCTGTTATTTTTTGGCAGCTAAAGAAGGTATTTTGCTCCAGGTCTTTCCATCCCAAGAGTGGATGCAGAGCATGGATAATCAAGGCCCGCTTTGGCAACGCAGCCACACAGCTCCTTGTCTCTGCTCTCTCCCACTGGGTCAGCAGGAACCCCAGCTCGGGGCACTGGTTCCACAAGGGACAAAAAGTGACCCTTGTAACAGCAAACAGGGCCAGAGGCCAGGCCCGCTGGTGAATGTCAGCTGGCTGCCAGCCCTGGATGCACAGCCCCAAGTGTGCCAGGTGGCCAAGGTGGAGGAGGAAGAGGGATGGTGAGGAGGCAGAGCCATTCCCACACTCAGTCCAGCCATGACTGCATACGCGGCGCAGGCAGCAAGAGGAGCCCTGGGGTCTCCTGCCTGGCTGCCTGCCTGCTGGGAAGTGTGCGGGTCCCAGTGCCTCGTTTTGCAAGCTCTGCTGAGGAAGGACTGGCTGTGGGCCACAGAGTTTGCAGAATTGCAGGCATGGTCCCTGGATCCCACTGGCCCTTGGTGGTTTGTCCATAGCCTGGCCAGTCTTGGTTGTGTGGCATGACAAGACCCATGGGATGGAGGGCAGCTCAAGGATGGGGGGGAAGGAGGTGCACCATGCTCCAGGACATCCCCCAGGCTGGAGGGACAGAGTTGTAGGATTCCCCCAGGAGCATTTCTGCTGTGCCATGTTTGCTGAAGCCAGGGATCCCACTGGTGCTGGGGAAACTCAGCTGCTCCCCAAGACTTGTGTGTTTTGGAGACAAGGCTTGGAGGAGGCTCCAGTTTCACTGCCAGGGCAGAGGGCAGGTGGCAGCAGGAAGGTCCAGCTCTGTGGTCCTGAGCTTGCCCAGACTCATACCAGCACTCACCAGAGAAGCTGGAGCAGAAAAGGGATCATCTGTCTCTGCCCCTGTCCCCGCTGTCCCAGTTTGGTCCATCTCCAGCCCAGCACGGGCCGTGGCCAGGCACTAACATGCTTCCTCAGGGAAGCCAGCATGGGCAGCCTGCCTGGCCAGGAGCTGCGAGAAAGGAGGGCAGGGAAAGAAGCAGCGCAGCTGCTTGGCTTGCTGTCGGTGTTTCTTTATTTTTCTCTTGTGAAGCCCAGGGAGGCATTTCTGCTCTGCTCTACAGACCCACATGGAGCCCAGAGCAGCACTGTGGGCAGACGGGACCGCAGCCCATCCCAGCCCTCCTCTTGCCCTCTCCCTTCCAGGTCCCTGTCACGCTCTCCTTTTCCAGCTCTCCCAGCGGCCCGCGGCCCTCTCATCGAGGATTCATTGTCTTGTCAGCCTCTAGTTAGCCAGCATGCGTGTGAATCATAAATTACCCCGCCCGGGCCTCTGCTATGCTTCAGCACAGACAAAAAAATTGCACTCCATCACCGTGTCTCCTGGCTTTTAGTGGTATTGATCAATGCTGCTCCCTTCCCGCCCCCCCCCTTTTCATTTTAACCGAGCCGGTTAAGTGCAGTATCTTATTTTGTGCTGGGACAAATGAAAAGAATATTAGCAAGGGCTGAAATATATCTCTTTTTTATCTCTCTGCTACTTTTTTATTGAATCTTTCTGAGTAGGTGGCTTTCCGCAGGATGACAGCCTCATGACAGGCTCCTCATTAGAGCCGAGACAGTAATTGTGATGCATTTCCCTGCGCGGCCTTTTCACTTCTCCCCCCCTCCTGCCTTTCCTCCTCTCTCCTTTTCCCCTGATTTGTAAAGTGATTGGATGTACAGACTCACTCAGTTTCTTAAATTATTGCCCAGCTCAATCCATCTTCCTCTGCCCCGCACCGGGCAGCCATGATCTCCACAGATGGAGAGCCAGGGCCAGGATCACAAGTGGTGGGTTTGGATGCTCGGGGACGCTCCTCTCCTCTCCTCACTGCCAGGCTGCCACCCACCATGAGAAATGTGTTGCTGGACCCAACGGGACATGCAACAGCCTCCGAAGAGCCCAGGGTGCTGGGTGAACATGCATTTTTACTGAGCAGCCCATGGGATCACCCCAAATGGAGTTAGCTGTGTGGCAGCAACACCACACCAGTTTACCAGTCCTCTCCAGTGTCAGCTTGCCTGGACAGGCAGCTACAAGAGCAACTCTTTTCCTTGGAAGGAAATTAATATTTCAGCAAGCTTTTCTGCCTTAGATCCCTCTGTAGTTTTTAGCCTCAGGAGAAACAAGTGTATTTTCTAAGCTGCTTGGCAGCCTGTGCGCCTTAGCAGGGAGCAGTGCTGGGGATCAGGCTCTTGGCAGGGATGCAGGGGGCTGAATTCAGCTCTTTGCTGTGCCCCACATTGCTCATGAGGTTGTAGAGGTCCCTCAGTCCGTCTGTGCCTCTGTTTTATACACCCCAGCTGCATGAAACCAGCTGTCATCCACCCCTGTGCCCCTCTCTGCCAGACTGAAGGCAGGGGTGGCCCCATGTCATGTCCAGCACAGTCTGAGCCCAGCTTCTGCTGGTGCCCTGGAGCAGCTTTGCGCTGTGATGCAAGAGTAGAGAAGTGACTCCTCAAAAGCATTTTCTTATATGAAAAGCCACTTTTCCAGACCTCTGCTCCCTTCCTGCCTGCACAGGCCTCCAAAAAGCATGTGCTCCAGGGAAGAGCAGATCTGCTTGATGCAGGGTGATTCCTCAGTGATCAGGATGCGCTCACTGCACTGTGGGGTGTTTGCAGAGTTAGGTCGTGCTGTGGATGCTGTTACAGCCAGACACTGAACACAGCCACAGCACATGAACCTGGAGTTACCTCACTGCTCATCACTGTCGCTGGTGCTTGGCTCTCCACCGCCCTGTGCAGAGCAAATGCAGGAGGGGCTGGATCCAAGGCATCTGGACCTGGGCAGCAAGCTGAGGTCTGCATCCCACACAGCCAAGGTCTGCATCCCACACAGCCAAGGTGTGCATCCCACAGCCAGCCAGGAGTCCAAGGGAGAGGAAGGGTTTGCTGGAAGGAATGGGACATGCCCTGACCTCAAGCCACCCCCATGTGCAGGTTTTTGGAGACCACGCACCTTTTGGCCCCAGTCAAAACCAGCAGGATCCAAGGTGGCACCTAGCAGGCAGGATGCAATCCCATGGGGATGGCACTGGGAGCACACCAGTAAATAACAGGGAGGTGGTAGAGCGATGAACAACTTTTTTCTTGCTCCCTCACTTTACTACCAAATACTATTTGCCTATTTGTTGTTATTCTGGGGTGCTCTGCACTGACACCTGAACCATCTCCACCTTGCTCACCCCACCGCTGTCATTGTCCCCTGTCTGTGGTGCAGCCCCTTGGCTGTCACTTACTGTCAGGGCTCTGCAAGCCTCACTGGCTGCAGCGCGGGCTCACCAGGAGAAGAGTGAGCATTTGGCTATTTCCAAGCTAATATGGGGCTTTCTTTGAATTATTGTTTTTTGAGCTGGAAGGAAAGGAGGCTTGTCACACAAGATATCTCCTATCAGTACACAAATAACAGCAAGCCCATCATCGAATGGAAAATAATCGCCGCGGAAACTGAGTTGCAGGGGAGCCGGGAGGGATTATTACAGGCACTGGCAGTGGTGATGCTGTCAAGGAGCCTGTGTCAGCACTTCCATTACCACCCACCTGGTTTCAGCGCAGCCCCCAAAGCGGTGCACGGGGCTGCAGGGCCCCAGCACGGGGTCATTTCTATTCAGAAGAGTTTCAGATCAACTGGCTTTGATTGGGTTTAAATGATGGAGTGTTTAAGAGGGAGAGAGAGGAAATAGGAGGGCGAGATGGAGGGAGGCATCTCAGAGGAGGGGGAGTTTGGTACTCAGAGAAGTGGAAAACAGTTTGAGGTAGGAGACATTGAGTGTTGGGAGAGAAGAGCTTGTCCTCCTGGGGACAAGTTTCAGAGGGCTGTGAGGAAGGACGGTGTGGAGACGTGATCCGAAAAGTGGGCAGATGCCCTGGGGTCTGCCCAACGAAGGGCTGTTACAAAAGAGCAAATGCATCCCCAGCAGGGAACATGTCTCCATCAGTGCTCCTGACCCGCTGCCACCACCTGTGTCACCCATGGTGGCAGTCCCTGGGGAGGCACCTGGCTGTGCAATAAGCCATCAGTGGAGCTAAGCAATTGTATTATAAACAATTGATTTCATTCATTTGGCAATTTGCTGAGCTCCTGGACAGAGTGAGCCCTCATGCCTTGTAAACTTTGCTCATTCAGAGTGGCTAGGGAGCATCATTTACTCCGTGCTGTGTAATGACAAGGGGCTGTATACATCACATGCTGTTGGTGGGCTTTTTTTCTCATGTAAATGTTCTCCAAAACAGCATTCCCTGTCCTGTTTATGAGGAGAAAGCTGTCTTCCAAGTGACTAAGTCCTGGTCTACAAGTGCCTCGCAGTGCTGTCAGCCCTGTGTGCTGGGGCACAGACGCAGGGTGGGAGTGAGGATGGCTTCATGCCTTCATGCCTGTTCAGTGCCACGCTTGCATCCCCGGTACCTCAGCCCAGCTCCCAGCCTGGAGCCCTGATCTCATTAGCAATACCTTTGCGGTGAATCAGGCCTGACTCAGAGGACTCAGGGGAATTATGTTGGATCCATATCAGTGTGACTGAGGGCAGGATCTGGCCCTCTGTCCCCAGCAGGATCAGGAGGGTTCGGTTCAGTCCCCACCTGAGCTGGGATTCGTTTGCAGATGCCCTCTGACAGATCCCATGGATAAATTCCTCCGTGCAGGGGTGCGTCTGTGCATCGAGCCCTTTGCTTTCAGAGCAGGAAATATTTGGTTTCAACACTTGGAGTTAAACATTTCCGCGGAGCCCAGGAGACCATGCAAACAGCGGGAGCACCAAGGTTCTGCCTTTTCATCTTTCTGGCACTGGTGAGCAGGGGGTCGGCAGCAGGGGAAGCACGGCAGAGCCAAGGAGGGTAAACACTGGAGCTGAGCCTACTGAGCAACCAGAGAGCGAAGGGGAGAGAGAGGGGCAAAGAAAACAAAAACACAGCTGCCAAAAAACAAAAGCCTGAAAAGAGCCATTCAGGGTCTCCCAGGAGTAGGTTTGGCACAGGACAGGGAGGGAAGAGCAGGGAGCACTCACTGCTGGGGCAGACACAGGTCCAGCCCACTCGGGAATATGCTGGCTTCATTTTGGCCTGGACAGACCAATCTCCTGTGCTCCCTTGAGCAGGGTAAGCACCTACACCCCAGTGCGGTCCAGCCACACACACAGTGCAGGAACCTTTGCTTTTTCATGGGTACCAGGATGTCCCTGCTCTGGAAAGTGAAGGCGGGATGTATGCACGTCCCTCCACCTTGCATTCACAAAAAAAACCCAAGGATTCACAGTGCCCATCCTCTCCCTCCCCACAACCCAACAGCCCATGCCACGGAGCTGGGCACTGCTGCCTGGCATGAGCCACCACAGCGTGGGCGTGCGCCAGGCTCTGGGGCACACTGCAGATGTGGATGCCGCTGATCTGGGGAGACGCAGCCTGGTGGCAGCCTCTTGTGGCACTGCAGGCATGCCATGGGTCTCACAGACCTGGGGAGGCTTGCGTAGGTGTCCTGCTGGCATGGGAGATGATCCCTCCCTTCTGCCTGTCACTTGCGCTTAGCCCTGCTCCTGCAAAAACACAGTTGTCAGCCCCTTGGGCCGGGAGCTGGGGCTTCTTCTGTCTCCTGCTTTGCAATCTGTACATCAGGGACTTGGCTGCATGTCCAGGTCCCTGTTCTCCTGCCCCTCTGGAAGCCCTTGCTTCAGTGCAAGCACCAGCCTCCCGCACTCACTGGAGCAAGGGGATCTTCCCTGGCTGACACAGGGATGTGGGGTGACAGCTGTCACATCCTTCCTTAGCACGAATTTGTCACTGTATCGTTAATGTAGCTGGTGGGTAGAGCTATTGCTGCTCATTTCTCCTGCTGGCCTGGGCTGGGGTTGGGAGTGGCCGTGGAAGGCAGCAAGGCTCCTTCCCATGGCCTGAGATCCCTCCTGGTTGCCCTGGCTGTTGAAAATCAAAGTCACCTCTGCTTAGAAACATGCACCCCATGGAAGAGCCCTGAAAAACAAGCAGGGAGCAAGGAGCTGCGCATGCAGGAGGTTAAAAAGCCACCAGCCTGGTGTGACAGAGCTGGTCCTCAGGAGGGACCCCAGCTGCACCTCCTGGTCCGAGGCTGCTTATCCCAGTGCTGTGGTCCAGGACACTCCATCACCTACCCCAGCAAACAAACCCCACTGGGATCCCCAGAAAGCAGAGACCCAGGGATGCTCAACCTACGGTTCACCCTCCGGTGCTGCTGAGATCACCCCTGCCCCACCAGCCCAAGATGTGGGTGGCAGGCGAGGGGGGCTCATGGGCCCCACGGTGATGGTCTGGGCTAGGGATGCCCCCCCGAGTGGGGATGCGGTGTGGTAGGGCGGAGGGCAGCCTGTTTACCCCTCCATCTGCACACACCACAGCGGGGATCCAGCAGGATTTCCCGTCCGCTCAAAGGCTGCCTGTTTATTTTGGGAGGGAGACTCAGACAGCTCCATTGTTTTGCTGCAAAGTTGGGGTTATAAATAGCAGGTGGTCGGGGACGCTCCTGGACTATTTTGGGCCCCCACTACACAAAAGTGGAAAAGCTCCAAGAGGAAGGTGGAATTACTGAAATGCCGACCTTTCCCGCAAGGGTCAGCGGGAGCTGGTTTGGGTTTGGGTTGAGTTCTGGACATTACTTACGAGGGAAGGAGGAGAGAAGAAGATGTTCCCAGTTGCATGGGCTGCACACTGTGTCCTTCTCAGCAGAAGGGTGGTAGGGATGAGGAGCCAAGGCGCCTGGGGTCTCCTGGTGCTCTGCCTGGTAGCCACCAGGAGCAGCTCAAGTTCAGAGGAGAGACTGGCTGGGGTTTCCACCTGGTTCTGCAAATGGGAGAGTTGCCAGTGGACGGGGAAGCTGGGAAGGTAGGGGGTGCCCCATAGCACTGATCTGCCCCAACTTGCCCCTCGTGCCTCAGTTTCCCCCACCTCTTAAAGGGAGGCTGAAGAAAAGGGCAGGCGATGACCCAGCAACAGACCCGTTCCTGCCGGGCACGTACGCTGTGTCCTGCTAGAAGGCAAGGATGAGCCAAGGTGACTCACAAACTTATTTCAGACCCTTCCTCTCATTAAGTGCCTGCACCAGGCGGTTGTACAGTGAGCAGCAGGGACCTAGTAAAGGCACTCACACCGATATTTTATACTTTGAGAAGGTCTATTCCTTTAATGGGGATTCATTTAACTGGGCTCTGCCATCGTTAGGAGCCATAAAATGGCACCTTTTGGCTCCTGATTGGAAGGCCACGGTGCACGCAGCCCCCTCGTATCCAGTGCCGGCTGCTTTATTGTGCATTACTGCCTCTCACTCAGATTTAACCAATTTGATCCATGTCTAATACATAAATAAATAATCCAGCAGGAGGGTTCACATTAGATGACAACAGGCGGCTATAAAGCATGTTTCCCCCGGCTGGAGCCATCTGAGCCGGGCTCCGCACGCCCTCTCATGAGCAGAGCTGCTAATACAGCTGAGAGAGGGGGGCCTGGAGACCCGCGGGCTCCTCTGTTTTATTGAAACTTCATTGTTTGCTTTAGAGTTTTATTTTATGTTAAATAGATGCTGTATATTCCTTACAGAGGGGGTAATAAAGTTTCTGAGCTGGAGGAAATTGGCTTCGGAGCAGGGAGTGAACCAGGGAGATGTGGCTGGGCAGGGGAGCAGTGGGGAGGGTTTGGGTGAGGCTGGTGGGAGGCAGTGGGGGCTCATCCCCACTCAGGATCGGGGTCCACAGGTACCCCCAGATCTTGCCTAGGGATGATGCAGCCCCAGGAGGCTCAGGGCTCAGGTGGCTGAGGGATCCGGAGCTGCTGGTGGTGCAGGGAGGGTGAGGGGCCCCATCCCAGTGTGGGGGCAGGGTGAACAGTCCCTGGTGACCACTGAGACCGCCGTGCCGAGCATCCAGACCTGCTCCCTGCCATCCACAGCCTGGCACCATGGGGCATCCTCTGCCTCTGTGTCGTGTGCCCATGGAGAATCGCTCTGCCCTTCGTGGGGGTCATCCTGACCCACCCGACTTCAGGAGTGCTGAGGAGGATGAAGGTGGCTCTTCTTAATTCATTGTTATTAGTTATTTCCCGGGGAGGTGGTGGAAACACCATCCCTGGAGGTGTTTAAAAAATGTGTAGATGTGGTGCTTAGGGGCATGGTTTAGTGATGGACTTGGCAGTCCTGGGTTAACGATGATCTCAAAGGTCTTTTGCAACCTAAAAGATTCTATGATACTAATGGGAACAGAGGGTAGTGCTGTCTCATCCATTTGCCTCAAGTCACACCATCTGCACGGCAAACTGGGGAAGCTGGGGTTGCACAGGGTTGCTCCCAAAATGTGACTGTTGTTGCTCTCGCCATAAGACTGGAGGGCCCACAGCCAGGGCTGGAATGCTGTTGTGCCAGTTGCTGTCCCGCTGCAGAACAGAGCCAGTCCCTGCCCCAGGGAGCACGGGATGGGGAGAGAAATGGGGCTATACTGGGATAAAGTCTTCTGGTTTCAGACCTCAATTAGGACATGGACCAGGGCAGAGCGCAGGCGATGCTGATGGCAGGTGATCAGAGCTAAAGCCTTCTCCCCTCTTTTCCTCCCCACAGGCAAAAAGAAGGCGACTTTGTTTGACAGCCAGGCTCCGATCTGCCCTATCTGCCAGGTCCTCCTGCGCCCTGGCGAGTTGCAGGAACACATGGAGCAGGAGCTGGAGAAGCTCACCCAGCTGAACATCAGGTAAGCAGCTCCCTGGGATTCACCAGCATCCCTGGCTAGCCAGCCAGGCACCTGCAGAAGGCAGAGGAGATGGTGGTACCCACAGCTACCAGATAGAGGAGAGGTAGTGCTGGCCAGCAGGGCAGAAACATTTCCCTGGAGTTCACCACAATGGTAAAGCCAGGCAGAAATGCCTCCCAAAGGCCACAGACACCTCTTTCACTGGGGACATGTGTTGGGCTGAGCAACTCTCACTGTGGCTCATGTCCCATGATGGAGCAGGCCTGCAGCAGCAGCAGCATGCACCACCCCTCGGCTGCCTTCAGCTCCCTTCTGGTTTCCCCAGCAGAGCAAAATCCTCTATTAAAATAAAAAAATAAAAAAAATAATTGCATTTTAACTGCTAGCAGTTATTTAGGAAATGGCTGCAGTCAAGGGTTGGCAGATCCATGCCCCTGCCTTAATAAAACTCGGCAGCCTTGGAAAAAAGTGTGTTTATTTCAATTATTAATGAATTCCCTGGTCATTAAAAGGTGAGGAAAGGAATCAAACTGCCGACTAGAAGCAAAGTTACATCACCAGGTGGTAAGAGAGGAGGGGGAGCGTGTGTGTCAGTGTGTGTGTGTGCACACCAGGGCAAGGGGGTGCACGTGGCTGTGCGTAGGGCAGAGGATGCAAGAAACCATCCCTGCCTGGCTTGGGTCTCCTTTGCAACTGAGCGATAGCCATTGCAGGTGAAGGAAGAAGGAGGGAGCTTTAGCCAGAGAAAAAGAGTCCTCCCCAGATGGGCCTGGGCTCCGATCTCCCAAATTTGGCACCCACAGCCTGAGGCTGAGGCTCGCATCCCCCATGCATTGCACAGGAAGGTGGAGCAGGGCGAGGGGGGCAGGAAACAGGCAGCCCATTTATCCCCTGCGACACCCAGTCCTCTTGTGAGCATAATTTATGGTGTAATTTGGGCTGCATCCAACTTAATAAAGGGCCACTGCAAATTAGTGAACAGGTTTAAATGAACAGAAGCAATTAGTGCTCGGAGGAGCCCATCAAAGAAGTTGGGCCAATATCAGAGTGAAACTGAAACCGCAAGCCAGGAGCGGAGGCTGGCTGGCGCGAGGCAGTGATGGGAAGGTGGCGTTTAATGGGAAAGGAAAGGAAACCCTAAATCATAAAGCATGACAAGGGCCATTGTGGGCCAGCTGACAAATGAAAAAGAATGGCATTATTCCTTTAAATAACAGCAGCAGTTTGAGAGGAGACAGCTCTCCCCAGCTTGCCCTCGCTTCCCTGGCCCGCTCCGCTCGGCCATGCAGGCGGCAAAGAAGAATCAGAGGTCTTTATTAATTATTAAATAACGACTCCCTCTGCAGCGTGATAGATAACGTTCAATCTAGTCGATGGATTCAGGCGATGGAGTCTAATCTGTAACACAGCAGCTCTGCACAGGGACGGTCTCTCCCAGTCCCGGAGGGGAGCGATGCAGGGGCCAGGGCAGGCAGGGTGGGAAGGGCAGGCAGGGCAGGCAGGGCAGGCAGGGTGGGCAGCAACAGTAGGCAGTGGGATGCGAGTGGGTCGAGGTCCTGGGTGCTGCCCGGCTCCAGCAGGGCGGCTCGGTCTAGCGGGTGGCTCCATCTCCCATTCCCCCACCTTTCCTGCCTGGAGGAGCCAGGAGCAAGAACACATCAACAAGAGGAGAGAGAAACTAATAATGATCTCAAATAACCCAATAAACATAAAAATAAAATGTAGGCCTATAAACGTGATGGGCACCGGCAGCCCTGGCCGCTCCCTGCCAATACCGACTTGTTACCGAAATGGCTGAGCAGCTGTTACTTATCAGTCTGATGGGGAGAAGCAAACTGGGGGGCTGCTTTCCAAGGGTCTTTTTTTTTTTTTTTTTAATTTAAAGAGGATGCAGCCAATCATGGCTTGTGCTGTTAAGTTTTAATAAACCTTAATGATTTGCAACAAAATCATAAATTTCCAGTGCTTGGGGTTAGGAAGGCAGATCCCCTCCTGCCCGCTGAGCCTGCAGCACTGGAGACTTGGCGGGCGCCACATCAGCTCCTGCGGTGGCACCAGCGCTCCCCATGCCAGGATTCCCCACCGGGCTGTGTGGTGGGATGAGCCAGCTGAGATGCTGCTGTAGCAGCAGATCAAGAGGAGGGGAGAGGCTGGTGGAGAAGCAAAGTGGAGGGGCTGCCCCACATCATCCTCTCCACCACGTATTGAGCTTTCAGGGGTCATGGGAGCAGGGAGCTCAGCATCACTCAGAGGAGGGCAGAGGAAGGGAAGGAGGAAAAGGGATTCCTCCAGGTGATCACAAGAGCTTCTTGGGGCTGAGCTACAAGGGAGCTGTAGGAGCCACCTGGATGACACAGTCCCCACTCACCAGGAGCCTGGGGTTGCAATCCACCCACACCAATGCACCCCTTGCTCAGCTGGTGGGGGTGGGGTTTGCTATCCCCCGGGGACAGGGACAGCCCTTCTTCCCCATGGGCAGTGCCAATGTGACTGTCATGGCTTCAGGGCAGGGACATCTCAAAACCTACCCATCTGAAGCATCACATGGCAAGGCAGGAGGAGCCATGCTGAGTCACAGGGCAGCACCCACCTGTGCCAAGCATGCCCAGGGGATGGATGCTGGCCGTCAACATCATTAACAACATCACTGCCTGAGCATCATTCAGGAGGAACCAACCCCGGTGCAGAGTCAAGCTTTTCCTTGAAGAAACAAGACTTGAGCGGGAATAAGGAACCCAAGTTTCTAGCTCTGTTGCCTTCTTGGTGTGTCCAGTCTCGCAAAGCACAGGGAGAGACCTGCTTGTGCTCGCCCCACGGCTCCTGCACCTCATGTGGGTCTGGCCGAGCCCCGCACACGGCTCCGTGCAGTGAGGCAAGGCTCTCTGAATGCAAATTTCATTTCTGAGCCACTGGCGCTGTTTCAAGAGCCGGCAGCCTCTGAGCCCTTCTCGGTGTTACATATGTAACAGCCTCATTGAACTTGACATGTCAAATTCAGGCCATTTGTGCAAAATCTCCCTTTAATAATACCGTTTCATTTCGCTCAAATGAGACTTGAATGCATGTAAAATGGAAAAGGATATTTAAGCGCTAACATTAGGCAGATGTCTTGCCAGAGGCCGATTGAATATATGAGATTTTGAAGTGCTTAACACGTTTTCGGTGCTCCCTCTTAGAATATGTCACCTGGCTTTCTTTTTTTCCCCCTCCTTTCTTCCCTCCTCCCCCTCTTTAAGTGAAGGGTATAAATTGAAAGAAAACAAAACTACAAGCCTTGGTTTTATGGGGTTTAACTCTTGCCAGGCAAGACCGTTGGTATTCCTCTTCCAAAGAGAAATTACCTAGTAGCTCACCTTTGCAGAGCACAAGCACAAAGCAGCAGAGAGCGGGAGGTGGGTGAGCGGTGGCCCCACGGTGCTCTGCAGAAGGGATGTGCTCCTTGCTCTGCATGTACAGCTCGGAGAGCAAAATGTGCCAGTCCCCAGCTGAGCACCTAAATGCCACCAAGGCAAAAATAAGAAATAATAACAGCGACCCTCTGTGTACACCAGTGCCCTGTGCCCCAGCCAGGCTAGTCACTGCAGAATACATGAATATTCCTGGCTTGTGGGCATGAAGCTTATCTGTGCACTAGATGTAGGTCTCCTACCCTCACTCAATTCATATTCACTTGTTTTACACCTTTCCGTATTAGAAGCTTGCAATAAAGCACACTGAAATGTGAGGCTCTTTCTGGAGTTCTCAATAGCCCCAGCTCCAAGCTTCGGCTAGTGCTTCAGCTGCAGACGCGCTGCCCGAGCCCAGGGCCACCCGGGGAGTGCACAGGGTGCGAGAGCAGCACCCGTGGTTGTCCCTCAGGACAGGCACGCACACACCCATCCCTGTGTGCGTACCAGTGTGTGCACATACGCTGCATATGTCACTGCAGGTAGATACTATGAGTGGAGGTGGTGGTGCACAGGGGACCCTTAAACCCTGCCTGCTGCTCCCTGGGCAGTGATGGGAGAGGACAACCTGCTGACGGTGGGGGAGGCTGGGTGGAGAAGGGGCAGGCTCAAGGCTATGGTTTGAGTTTGAAGGGGGAGGGAAAATGAATCTGAGGACAGAAGAGGAGTAAAGGAGGCAGTAGGAGCTGTGGAGCCTGCCTCAGCTGGTGGTCCCTGATGGTTCCATGGTGCTTTCTAGAGTTTGGGGAAGAGGCACTTATTGGCCATTTAAAAAACTTTACAAAGTCATTACAAGTATTACAGTTGCTGAGTCAAACACTTGAAGGTTGGGAATGTGCCTTTGGATGTAGCGTTTTTAATAACATGATGCTCTGTTCTTGAATATGCAGTAGTCTTTTAAAAGATTTTATTTGGCAGGGGGCATTTTTATTTCCCTGTGTGATAGCTAGAAGATTCTTCACTGCATTACCAGCACCAAACCTATGCTTCAGAGCTGTGATTTCACCTCCCCAAAAGGATGAAGTGTATCATTATAGCTGGGGAATGGTCCAGAAGTTGGAGCAGTGAGTTGCACCGTGCCAGCTCTGTTTCTGCTTTTGCAGCTGAAGGACAGTGTGAGCCCAGACAGGACTATCTCAGCTCTTTCCCCTTATTTAAAGGGGGTTTTAAGCTTAGCAGATGTAGCCAGCAGTATCCTCATGCCATGCTGTAATATTACCTGTGCCTGTGCTATGGCATCCCAGAGCCAGGCATGGCAGCGCAACAGCTGCCTGGGGGGCTCGGCGGGCGCCTGCAGGGATGGGTGTGCTTGGGTGGGTGGGTGGGGGGTGACGCTGTTCTCACAGTGCCCCTTGGCTGCACACACTCTCCCCTTCTTCACTCGTCTTCCTTTCTTTCCTCCACACTGAATACTTGATCTGAGCATATTTGTGTTTTAAAGCCCGTGCTTACCTGTTGACTGTTCCCAGCCTGGGCTAGAAGCTCCCGTTTCTCCTTGCCGCTGTGGTGGGAGCATGGGGACACATCTCTGTGCACCCAGCATCCCAGGAGCTACTGATTCCCCCTAATGTCCCTTCTGGTGTGTCCAGGAATAATTTCTCTTCTGATTCTCTGATTATGAAGCATTTCCCAGAACACAGAGGGCACACGGGTCTTTCACCTTGGTGCAGCTGGGAAATGCTGCAGGCTGTTTTCTGGTGACCTCAAAGATGCTGTCACAAAGAGGAAACAAACAGTGTCAGGCAAAGGAGGGCAGAGCAAGGTGCAGTGGGAGGGCCCATTTCAAAGCAGGTGAAGTGCCCAGATGGGGGATTTAAAGCAGGTGAAGTGCCCAGATGGGGGATTTAGCTTGACTCTTGGATCCAGCTTTGATTCATGTCAGAGGAAAAGAGCCAACCATGGGGCTGTGGTGCTCCAGCTCCTGTAGCAGCTCTCAACGCACCTCTGCCCAGGCTTAAATCTTCCTTTGGCATCCCTCTGAAGCTTCCTCTCCCTCATTTGCACATGCGTTCTGTTCCTCTTGCTGTTCTTAATCCTCCCTCCTTTGGCAGCCAGGGTGGAAGCAGAAAATGCTGCCTCAGTTCCTGGCGCTGCACTGAGCATCCTCACCCTGCTGGGGGGCGGGGGGGGGCACTTCACCTCCTTTTTATGCAGAGAGACACAGTGGTAGCTCTCCTTGGGGGACAGAGGCAGCTCCGGGCCTGGTGGGATAATGAATAAGGAGGAAGCTGGCAATATAGCTAAAACATGAAGGCTGTAGGACCTTGGGAGATGGCCTGGTCACTCCAGGCAGAGTCACTGTCCTTGAGAAATGACTTCAGGCAGCTGGAGATGCATCCTGGATTTCACATCCTTTCACAGGTTTATTTCCCAGTGTTTCACGGTCTTTCTGATTAAACTCATCCCATGCTAACCCCCCGCCCAGAGTCTGCACCTGAGACTCCTGGTGATGGACAAGGAGAGAAGCACACCACCCCCATGGACCCTGCATGCCCAAATGCCAGAGGCTTTCTGTGTTGCTCCCGGTCAGGATAAGGACCCAGAACAAGTTATGGGAGGTGGCTCATACCCTGCTCCTGCTCAGGGAACCCTATGTTTAAATACAGCTGCTCCTTGCACTGCCCCAGCAAGGGTTTGCTTCATTTCAGTGGGATCTGCTGGGCGCTGTGTTGCCCCAAAGGGCTCTTGGAGGAGACCTTCTTGGGGCTGGTGTGGGTGGCTGCTCTGGGAAGGGCGAGCGGCTGTGCTGCCAGGCCCAGCAGGATAAATAGAGTGTGTAAAACCCGAATTAGCTCTGTTGTCATGTGTCAGACCAGGGTCATGGCTCTCGCCTCAGGTCTCCTTGATTTATGCCTGGGGACTTTAACTTGGCGGCCAGGTACTTCCCCAGACTCCATGTGCAGCGAACACTGCAGGTCCCCCAGCCTCTGAAGGAGTGAGATTAGAGACGTTTCTGCGTGAGAAGGGTTTTTTTCCAAAGCTCCCTTGAAATACATGCAAAGTCCCTTCCTTGCATGTGGTAGACACCTGTGAGCGCTCCAGAGAGGGCAAGGAGCCCTGGCCAATGAGTAAGATTGCAACTGGGGGAAAGCAGGCACTGTAGCCTCCTGTTCCTCGACTTCTCTGTCTTTTTTTCTTCCTTCTTTTTCCTTCTTCTTTTTCCACCTTCTTCTTTTCCTTTTTTTCTTTCCTTTCTCCCCCTCTTCTTCCCCCTCCCTCCCTCTCTCCCCACCCCCCAATATCAAGGCGACATCTCCAAGCCAAGTACTTTTAATTTCGCCCGTGGCCCTTGCTGACACGGTGGATATGCACAGCAAGTTAAATTCCCGCCTGATCAATAAAGCAGAAGCAGTGTGTCCGACTGGTCGATATTTTTTTATCTGTCTTCAGCCCAGTCCTGCTGATGACAGCCCCCTGTGCTTCAGCAAAGGCACTCAAGGGCATCGGGCTTTGGCAACACAGCTCTTTTTTTTATTTAAATTAAAAAAAAAAAAAAACCAGATGCCTAAAAAAAAAAAAAAGTTCATGGAGTTTGGCCTTTGCTTAATAATGTTTTATGATTTATCTTAATTTTTAATTGAAAAAAATTTGCGAATTAATTGATTTCTGGGACTTGCCAATTAACATTGTAATTGGGTGCATGATAAATTTCGAGGGAGCATCATTTTTCTCCCTCTCCCCCTTGTCACTGAGAAGGGGAATCACGAGGGCAGCTGCTTCCTATCCGTATGCCCCCCGCTCCTTCCCGAGGTGCCGCTGCCCTCCTCCCCTGTATCTTAAAGAAGGAACAAGAAAGCTAATAAAGTCATGTTATTAGAGTCTCACCAGAGGTGACCCCTCAAGGCATAAATCCAGGCCAAGGAGATAGTGGGGACAGGCACTATTAAGTGCCTGACAGTGCTTTGCGAGGCAGGACTGGGCACCTCCCCTGCAGCACCCTCTCCCCAGGCCAAGGCGAAGGCATCCAGCCAGCCCGCGACTCCCGCAGGCTTTCCCGGAGGGCTCTGGACCCTCTGAGGTGTTCAGCCAAGCAGTTCATTACCTGTGATGTCTCCCGGATCCTCTCCCCGTGTGCCAGTCCTGGCACGCGTGAGCCTCCACACAATGCCCAACTGCTCCAGGGAGAGACCTGACTGCGGCACCGAGCAGCCGGTACCCAAACGGCGGCATCCCGCCGCGCGTGCAGCATCCAGGATTTGTCCTGCAGCCAATGTCTCCCAGCAAAATCAGGCTGCTGGGGCAGGTCAGTGCTTGGGGGGCGGCTTTGGGGTCATTCATACCCTCCTCTGCCCTGAGCCTCCAGGGAGCAGGTCCTGCCATGGGGCAGCAGCAGGGCACCTCATGCCACCCCACAGCAGAGGTGTCCAGCGTGGAACCTCAGCTCTGGGGTCATGGGTCTCCAGATTCATGCACAGATGCATCCCCAGGGGCATGGGAAGTGGCATCACCTGAAGCTTTCTCCAGCAGTGTGACTCACGTCAGATTTAAACTAAACACACTCCATCACTGGAGGAACCTGGCTGGAAGTGTCAGCTCCTCCGTGATACCCAAGCAGGGTGCAGGGCCACCTGCCATACCGAGGCAGCTAACAGGGTCATGTCCCCTCATGGTGTGAGGACAAGTGGGTAAGCTGGCTGCTGCCAAAACGAGGAGTGAGGGCACGGTGTTGTGCCAAGGCAGGGAGAGAGGACAAGCCACACCTGGCAGGGACTGATATGGAGAGTATCCATATCAGAGAGCAACACCAAGTAAATTAAAGAGCGCTTGGTGCCTCTAGAACTTCTCCCACCCACTCCACGTGCTGGTATGGATCACCTCACCACAGTCAACTCAGGTGTCCCACACACTGTCTAAAGCCCATGAGTCTGGATGGGGCTTTGCTATGCTGTCCCACAGCCCCTGCTACACCCCACTGGGTGCAGGGAGTGAAGGATGCCAGCCCGGGTGAAGGGTCCCAGACTTCCCTGGCAGAGCCACAGCTTTCCCCACCAGCCAGGACACCAGAAAGGCCAGGATCAGTCCAGCTCCATGCCTGTCAGTGTCAGTGGCGGAGAACCATGGGGGAATGGAGGGAAATTTATGAGGAGAGGAGTCTGTTTATTATGTAGCAAATGTGGTGCTGCTGATACCGTGGATTTATCCTCTTTCATCCCCCCTCTGATTTGTGTCCCTGCCCCTCACTGTGGCAGATTAATCATGGACAGAAAGGGAAGAGAGACCCTCCAGCTTCCTCCCACGCACTCAGAGGGTGGCAATGACAGCAGCCTGGACCCTTCATCCACAGCTTCTCCAGCGGAGAAAGCACAAGCCACATGGCTGCCTGTCCTGCACAGAGATGCCCCATTCCTCTCGCCCTACGCAGACCCCAGGGAAGGCAGAACCTGCTGCCCATAGCCTGTGGGTGAGAGCGCTTCTTGTGGGTCAGGGCTTCCAGGGTAGCACAGCGAGCCAGAAAATTTTCAGGTCATGTATCCCCTCGCTCATGCAGTGCCCTCCCCGAGTGCTGTGAACATTCCTTGAAGTGCCTTCAGACCCACAGTACCCACAGCCCACTGACTGCAGGGCTGGGGTTTGCAGGCTGAGGTTTGGGACCTCGAGGGCAAAGCCTTCCTCTGCCGCTGACTCCCAGGACAGTGGGAAGTCTGGGAAGGGATGCGTCAAAACCCAAGGGTGAGAAATAAATCTTCGGTCAGTTATTTGCCCTGAAGCGATGCATGCCTCTTTCGGAGCCTCTTCTGAACTGCCATGTGAGCTGGGAATAATTAAACAGTCATTATAGCCACGGTAGCAAAGAGCCCCCCAGATCAATCTAATGCATGACCTTTCCCTCCGACTTTTCTCTTTATTTTTCCAGCTACCTCCTTTTCAAATAGTGGGAAAGAAATGAAACTACCTTCCCACCCCAGCCTCCTGCTTCACCCCACACACATGAACTGTCACATCCTCACCCAGAAACTTGTCACCCACTCTGAGTGGGGGCTCCCAGCAGGAGCATGGTGTACCAGGGGTTAACGAATTAAAAACCCAGTGGGGGAGAAAGAGCCAAGGGTGTGACTGGGACAGAGTAAGTAGCGGATTTTAGCACAGTCAGGTCATGCCACAGTGTTTTATGATCCTGCTGCATTTCTGTTGCAGCTTCATCTCTTTGGGGGAGGTGGGTGGCTGCCCTGCAGAGCCAGGTTTGTCACAGCTGGCTGTGTTGGGCGCTGAGTTCTCACAAATACTGACTGGCAGAGCATTTAGGCAGCACAGCTGGGACTGTAGGTGCAGGGCGTTTCTGCTCCTGATTCCAGCGTCTTTGGCAGTTTGTACCATCACTCAGCCCCTTTCCCCACCATGGGATGCAGGTGCCACTAGAGCAGCCACAGCAGGTTAAAAAGCCCAGTGTGCTTCCCTTGATGGCATGGATCACATCCAGCCATGCTGGGGACTGTCACATGAAGCAAGGTGATGATTTGGCCTTATGTAGTTTAAAAAGAAAGAAAAAAAAAATCAAACTCCCATTTTCCTATTTAGGCTTCAAGTAACACTTCCACTTATTTAAACTGGCATTCACAAAAATCCAATTCCCTCTCTACCTGGCAACTGCTTATTTACAGCTGGTGTTGCCATCCACACAGCTCTGCAGGAGGCTTGCTCTGCTGCCGGGGCTCCCGTCCCAAGGCTGCATGCTCAAGCCATGAGTCCTGCAGCTAAAAATAAATTGCTTCCACTGGATATTTTTTTTTTGGTTGGTGTTTTGTTGTTTTGGGTTTTTTTTTTTTAAGAAATATATCAGTTGGCTGCAGCTTGTAGAAACCTTTTGGCTTTGCAAGATCTCATGTGGGAGCTGCATATGCTCTGGCTGGTGCTTGTCAAATCCAGAGGGCTGCTGAGACGTATTCTGTGGAAGAGCTGCAGAGCTGGAAGACACCAGCTATGTGGCACCAGCTCTCTTACCACCTCTTTAAACCTCTTCTGGCTGCAAAGTCATTAAGGGATAAGCACAAACAACTCTAACAGCCTGAGCTCAAGGAACTTCTCTTGCAGTTGTTACTATGTGTGGGAAGCGCCGCTGGGGGTGGCTGCCATGCCTGGTACTGAGCGTAGCCCTGTCTCGATGGTTGCCCATCATAAGCCCTACCTTGCCCTGGTTGGGGGCTCTGCAGAAATCTCATTTGGACATGCTTGGGAAGCCCATGAGGCTGTGGTGGGCTGAAGCACAGCATCGGAGCTGCTTCTGGCCTTTTTGTTGCTGCACCGAGACTTCAGGCAAGTCCCATCACTGCTCTGTGCTCAGATTTCCACTCTGAGCACATCGCGCTCGCTTGCTTGCTCTCCTCACTCGAGCTGTAGCTACAATTACAACAGAGCTTTCCAACCCTTGCTCAGGGATGCTGCTGTGATGCCCCAGTGCTGTGGCAGTCAGTGTGCGTGCTGTGGTGAGTGCAGAGGAGGAAGGCTCCTGCCTCTGCTTCCCTGGGGCAGCTGCCTGGCACTGGACTCTGCCTGGGCTGGGGGGTTAGCAAGGGCCCTGCCTGCATGTGGTGGGCTCTGGGCACCAAGAGTACACGCTGGGTCATGGTCCTCTGTCTGGCAGTTGATGGGCCATCTGCCATGGGAAGTAAGGCTTCTGCTTGTCTCCTGACTTGGGGCACCCATAAAATTTCTCTTTTCTTTTGGAGGAAAGCTGAGATTCCTACAACAGTTTGCAAGAGCAAGGGCTTAAAGGAAAAGGACAAGTACCATCTTGCTCATGGTAAAGCGCTGTCAGATCACTTAACTTTCAGCTCACACCCTGGGTTTTCCAAGTGGGAAGCAGCAGCTTCCATTCATGGGGATGATACCACTCGTTGCATAACACATTTTTTTTTTTTTTCTATGGCAAGCACATCTTAAAAGGCAGGACCGTAAGAAAGAAAATAAATAAGCTTGAAGGTCATTGTGTGTAATAACAGCCATGACAGGGATAGAGAAACCCCAGGACTGTGGTAAGGGGGGAACATATCCATCGTGCTGAGCTGCCCTTTGCCCTTTTGGACACCATGGCTGAAGCACTGGGTCTAAACAGCCCCCTTGGGGCTTGCTCTGGGAGGTGCCAAGGGATACCCAGTTGCATCTGGGGATGCTCCTAACCAAATATCTGCCTAGTGTTAAAAGACATCTGCATGTCTGTGGTGTAGCCTGAGTCTTGCTTTCATTGTGGAAGGCCTGGCTGAGAGTGAATGTTCCTCTTAAAGCTGATGTGCCCTAATATAGCGGAATGATGAGTCCCCAGCAAGTGCCCTGGAGCACGTGGGGACCTGGCTGTGCAGCTCCTGTTAGTGGGTGATGCAGCTGCAGGGCTGGGCAGAGCCCTCCAGCAGCACCAAAGCAGGGACCTTATGTTGCCCCCAGAGAGGTGCAGGGCACCCAAACGTGTGGGGATGCAGGAATGCATGGCCAGAACCGGTGTCTCAGCACCATGAAAGGGAGCCAGTGAGGAAGCAGCCTCATGTTGCTTGGAAATTCAAAGTTATTGAGAGAGAGTGAGAAGGCAGCTACCCAAATCGCTGGGTCTTTCCAGGGCATTTCTTGTCTTCCTTGGTACTTTGGGGGGGTTGCCTAAAAGGGAAAGGAGTTGTTTTGCTGTAATGAACTAGATAAACAATTCCCCAAATAGATTAAAACTAACTGTAACTTATAAAAGTGGGTAGTAATTATATTTTATTAGCTAGCAAAACACCATTTTTTTATTTCATAGGATAATTCTGTGTAAATCACCTTAATTAGAAGTGTCAGACGAGCCCGTGAATATCGTACTTAGTAACTAATTTCCTATGTACAGGTTATAATTTAAAACACATGGATCACTCGCCGAGTGGAAATATGCTAGCCATGAAATAATGTGGGGAGTGTTGGGGTTATTACTATGTAAATGTGTAATCATTTCAGACCACTGCAGCCTGGCTGGGTGATTAAAGAGAATCCCAAGGTCTCCAAAGATTGTGCTCTCTGCAAGGGCCTAGAGCGAAAAAACTTTAAAAGGCACTGAAAAGTGTTTGAACTTTAAAGGTCTTGATTTCCCTTTTACCATTTTTAATTTGTCTGCAGTGTTTATGGAGGGGAAGGTTTCTCTTTGCTGACGGCTTTTCGATTCTCAGCCCACTGCCAGCATCCTTAAGAGGTGCAGGGGCTGCAGCCGCTGTAATTTGGGGGGTTGTTGAGTAGGGTGGAGGAGAGCACCCTTAAACTGCAGCGTCTTGGGACTTGGATGACCAGAGCTTGTGCGCATTCCTGAATCATCTCTGGAAATAAATAAAAACAAATTGCAAGCTCTTATTAGCAATAGAGTGGGGCTAAATTGCAAGAAAGGGGGGTTGTTCTTAATAGTCCTCCAAATGAAGAATAAAATAAACTCTGCCAAGTTATCTAAGTCAGCCCCCTTCCGCATCAGACCCAACAGAAGAGGCTTGGGCTTTCAGATGGCCAGAGAAACTCTCATCCTGAAAACTGCAGTTTCCTGGCACTAACACCATTTCTGGGAGGAATTAATGAGATTCTTCCTCTTTCCCTCAAAAAGGAATGATTTTAAACACCTTTAACAAGAAAAGGGAGGAAATGAGTTGGTTTTTTTAACCTGGCGTTTGGATTATAAAAGAAAAAAAAAAGTTGTTTCACACTTTGGGCGATTGAGAAATTCAAGGTAGTGCTGGAGATGGGGAAGGGGGTGGAAATCTTTCCCATCGCACGTGTTTGGGCATGGGCTGAGGTGGTGCCAGGGCTGCATCTCGGGGGGCAGCAGGGACTGACTCTGCTCTGTGCCACCTCCAGAGAGTTGTGGGGGCAGAGATGGGGGCCAGGACATGAGGGGCACCCTGCACCTCCCAGCAAGCATCTGGCAGCACATCCCCACAGGGAAGGGGGGCTGTGATGGAGGTGATGCCCCAGCCTGTCGGTCGGTGGTCCCGGGAACCACAGTCACTTTCTCCAGGAGCAGAGCTGTGGCGTTTGGGGTGACCTGATGGCTGTGAATAACTGTGTTTCCCCGCATTTCGGGGTAGGGGGCGAGGGCAGTGGCACTGGGAGAGGAGGAGGACCGTAGCCCCGGGAGAAAACACCTTCCTCCATCCCTGCTCATTTCATAACACCCAGCCATCTGCCAAATCAAGGCAGATTAAAGCCAGCCAAATTCAATTTCTCCCCGCTGGCACTGCAGCTCAGCATCTGGGGCTAAAGTGTCCCCGACAAAGCGAACATGACAGGCACATTGCTTTTTTGTCACATCTAGTACCGTGTTGATCTTCTAAAAGTCTCATAAAAATTTATTGATGTCTCCCATATTGCTGTGATTGAGAAGAAAGGAGCGCGGGTGTGCGGAGCCGGGTGCGCGCGCGCGGGCGAGCGTGTGTGCGTGTGTATATTAATGTTTCTGAAGTAGATCTGATTTGATATGTCTTGTTCTATTGTCAGCATCTGTTTAGCGAGGCTTTTTAATACTTTCTGGCTGCCGATCACTCATCCTTAGCCTGGGATGCAGGCTTGCATACAAATTTTGTTATTAAACACAATTCCATTCCCCCCCCTTCCCCAACCTCCACCTCCCCCTGCTATCCTCCCCCCTCCACCCAGCCACCCATCCATCATCTCCCCGGGGCTATGGGGAGTGAGAGGCAGCCGCCCCACCAGCGAGCACTTACAAGCACAGGCACTGGGCTTGGCAACATATTTCAAGAGCCTTTTGCCTGCTGCAGGTGCTTTGCATTGACAAATCGAATCATGGGGAAATAATTTATTTCCTAATGCTGTTTGCAGCATGTTAGCAGGAGAATTTACATGAGAGAGATTACTTTAATAACCAAAAAATTACAGTGCAGGCCTCCCCGCCATGTCGGCTTTGATATGTAATTGTTTCAAGTTTAACCTGTCTGGAGGGGGGAAGTTGTTATTAAATCTATAGCATCTCCCGCTGGCGAGGGCAGGCGAGGAGGAGCGCTGTGGCAGGGACCTCCTTCCCTGCTAAATGGGGAACAAGCTGAATTAACAAATCACTCCAGCCTCCGGCAGAGCTGCTGCCTCCACAGCATGGCTGGAGCTGAGGGGATCTTCTTTCCCTTGCTCTTACGTCGATTTAATCTCCCTCCCTTTCCTTCCCTCCTTTTTTTTTATTGTGCCTGACCCTATGCAGAGCTCACCACCTCCTCTCCCCTCTCCTTGGCTTTCTTCCCCATGCCCCTGCAGGCTTGCTCCCTGCTTTTACCCAGGGCTAGGAGAGGAGCTGTGCAAGCCCCGAACAAGGGGGAAGGTCAGGATTTTACTCTGGATCATGTGTCTGGGTTTAGGGGGGTCCACTTGTAGGACCATTTTATTCCAGATGGAGAGACAGTCAGCACTGCCCTCCTTTCCGTGCCCCTCTGGTCATGGTGAGGAGGCTCTCGTTGGTCTAGGGAAGGGTAGTCATGCACTTTGCTATTTGACCTCACGAGATCCCTTGAAGTATCTATCCACCCCCTTGCCCACCGCAGTGGGTTTGTGACTCTGATCCTGTTCTCTTCTCTCTTGGCAGCAAGAGCTCCATCCTGAAGGATGCCATGGCAGCAGGCACCCCCAAGGTAAGTGACCACAATTTGGCACACTTTTGCCCCCCCTGAAGGATGCTTTTTACATCCACTCACCTTCCCAGCCTATTCCCTGTTCCTGGTACTTAGTGTCTCCCAGGAAGGTGGCCATGCTGTGGGGACTTGCCAGCACTGGGGGATGCAACTGCCCCCATTCACCCACTGGGTTGGAGTGGCCCAGTCCCTGCACGAGGCTCTCTTGTTCCCCATGCAGCCAAGGGATGGTGGAGCTGAAGGACCCAGCAGGCTCTGGAATTCCAGATTGTGTCTAATGACAGCTAATGAGAGCTGATCACACGCAGGCTGAGCTCAGCCTGGGAAATCATGTGCAGGAGTTCCTGGAGCCAGAGCCATATGCCAGTTTTGGAAGAAGGGAGTGGGACTGCCTCATGGGAGCGATGAAGAACACCTGAGGAGGAACCCAAATCTCTAAAAGGCCCTGTGTCAGCCTCATCCTCCTCCCCAGGACCTACCTCCCATGCCTTGGCTCAGTATGCAAAAATACAAAATGCATGGAGCATCACAGCAGCACTGCAAAGGGCATCATTTACTAATCGGTATTACTCTTAGCTGGACTTGGTATGATATGGCAGTGGGAAGGACCAGAGCCTGGGCAGGCAAGTGGGTGGCAGGGAGCACTGCAGGGCAGCTGGGCATTGCACCTCTGAAGACCATGCTGTGCTCCCCAAGACAAGTAAATGCAAGTGGGCCAGGCTCTCCTATGCTTCTGGTGACACAGTCCGAGACAGGGAGGTTCCTGGCTTCCAGGGAAGCACGGAGCATCTCTCATGGGAGATGTCTTCATGGTTGTTTTAGTAGAATCAACTTCAGGTTTCATTCTCTTTGGTCTTTTTCTGGAAGCTTTGGGTCATTTTTGGCATGTGATGTCAGCAGCAGAGACTGACGTTTCAGCTCTAGGTTTTCCCCTTGGGGCTGGGTGTCTTACCGAGCACACCAACACCTTGTCTGCTCTGCCAAGCCAGGGCCCGGGGAGCCACCATGCTGACCTGAGTTCCTGAAAGGCAGGGACACCTCTTAGATAAACCCAATAATTTCCCATATCCTCCAAGGGAAAATAAAGATCGCAGTGATACTCCATAGTGCTCCCTACCATTGGCATTCCCATCTCCTGCGTGACTATCCTTGACTCACATGCCCTGTCCTGCAGATACTGGGAGGAATGTGGAGACCTGACTATTTCTCCCATGAAAGAGCAGAAAGCAATCCCCAAACCCACCCTCCATGGATAATCCACTGAGCCCGAGGCTGCCTTAGGCTGTCTCGAAAGAGCTGGAAAAGGCACCCGCAAAACGAAAGCAGTTGGACTCTGCAAGCTCCCCTTTCCCTCCTCGTCAGGTCTGAGTGTAGATAACTCAACAGTCCCAAACACATCGCCTGCGAGGGAGAAGGATGGCTAGGAAGACAGATTAGCTGTTTGGAGGGAAATGCAGCGAGTGACTGACAGAGACCAGATAAAGAAGAAGGTCCATCTCGCGGCAGGGCCGGGCTTTTGAAGTTTCCATTGACAAAGAATCCCATTTGCCTTGAGTGAGGGGATTAAACTGGGACTGGAGCGTCGTTCTATGTAAAAGAGATCAATCGTCCCCTGTCACCACATGGATCTCTTCCCTTTGCCCGTCACGTCTAGGGCTAAGAACATTAACTTCAAGAAGCCAGGAGAGCAGGGAGGGAGAGGGTGAAATCAGGAAATCTTTCATTCCCTTCTCAGAGAGCTTGAAAGCCTCTCAGCCCAGGAGGATTCATTATTTCTAGGTGGCTTTTGCTGGGAGACAAGTCCTGTGTGGCATGGGAAGGCACAGCGCTGTCACCTTCACCTGAGCTTGGTATTAAAGGCCCCTTTGTAACCAGGCAGGATTGAGGAGGAGGGTGGTGGGAAGATGAAGGCTGCTCTTTCCCTTTGTGCCCACTGAGTGTTTGCAGCATGGGGTGGAAATTGCCCATCGAGATGTGCAGTACCTCCAAGAAAGTCCTGCTGGGGACAAAGCTGGGTCTGGGTCACCCTTAATAGGAGTCCCAGGCAGAGGGATGGTGACAGACATGCCCAGGCACCCAGGCATTGCGGGAGGTCTGGCAGGCACTGCCTGGGAAGAGCTGGGACTTCTGCCGTGTCCCACTTCCCACCCCGGGAACTGGTGGGAGGCATCATGAGGACCGCGGGGACTGCTGCAGTGTTTCCTGGCTGGTCCTTCTCCCAGTGCTGACAAAAGGGCCAGCAGCTCAGCAGCAGGGCTGCACCTCCCCATCCCTTAGGAGCATCCCCTGGCAGCACAGGCAGCGGCAGGTTGGTCCCACTCGCAGACATGGGAACTGGGGTGGGTGCAGTCTAGCCGCGTTACTTTTGTGGTCACCAGTGGCTCTAAGACCACTTCAGGGATCATTTAGGACCTTTGCATACAGTCTCACTACCATATTGCTGCTTCTGCACTGGCCTGCAGCTCCCCCCAGGATGCAGCTGGGGACAGGGGATTTAACCCCACTGTGCTCTGTCTCCTGCCCTGCTCCCATCCCTTCCCCACAGTTGCCCCTGCAAACGTCTCTCCTGCCAATAAAAGCCCAGATGTAAATGCATGTTCCTTGCTCGCTGCGTTCCTGCCCCTGAAGAGCTGTCACTCACTGCACCGGGTCAATTTTCATGGCAATATGTCAAAGAAAATCCAATCACTCAACATGGGATGTGATGAATGCAGAATTATTGTATCAGGTTCTTCTATTATTGGAGCGGACGGAGGCAGTGATGGCCAAGCAAGGGCTGCGAGCTGGGGGGCTCCAGCCAGCGCGACTGCTTGGTGCCTGGGCTCCCTCCCTGCACAGGCAGCTTGGAGGGCAGTGCTGAGCACCACGTAGCTCTGCAGTGCTCAGGATCCTTGTCTGCTTTCTGTTAGAGACCAAGCCCAATCGATGGTGGTATGCCAGTGTGGACAAGCCACTTGGACAAGCAGATGACAAACCTGCGCAGTGAGTCTCAGGATGAGATTTCTATCCAACCCTGAGTGCCACTTTCTTAGGAAAGCTGGTGACATCAAGCTGGGCTCTGCCAGCCTCTGGCTGGGGAAAAGGGCCTGAGGTAGCTGCCTGGTGTCTACAAGAAGTCCTGTGGCCCGCACATAGCAAGGGGAACACCACTGTCTCCTCCCAGCTGCAGTTTCTGTCCTGAATCCATGCTTGGATGCTCCCCACAAGGCTTGTGATAGCCTTTGGTGGCTGGATCTTCGTGTTGCTGAGAGACAGGTAGCCCATCGAGCCCCTACAGGTCAGGCCAACGGCTTGCTCTTCCTGGGCTGCCTCACACCTATACTTTGCAGAAGACAGAGGTGCATAAAGATGCTGAAAGCTCATCTCCTTTGCAGAAAGCACACCCAGTGGCACTGCTCTGGGAAAGGTATTCTTTAGGCATTGGACTTCAAGGACAGTCCTGGACACCCATAGCATCCTCCTCTGATGACATGCCTGAGACATCAGGAGAAAGAGGAAGGGTGGGAAAATAAATTCTTCACCAAAGAGGAGTTTCAGTGTCAGTGGGAACAGATGCTTCACGCCCATGTAAAGTGATGGAAAATGTCCTTGCTTTTACTGAGCTAGAGACCGCGGCTCCATAGTTCCATTCACCAGTGCAGTTCACTAAACCTTCCCTGCCATCCTGGTCACCACGAGGCAGCCCAACACGAGTCACTCAGGAGGACACTTTCTGAAGGTGTGTCCAAGCCAGCCATGCCCCAGACCTCTGTGAGCCCAGAGCTTCCCTGTAGCACTCCCCAGCATGGCCAGAAGCTGTGCCTCAGGCAGACCAGGCAGCAGGGATGCCTTGCAGAGGCATATGGACCACACTGCAGGCTCCATCCAGGCTTGTGGCTGCCCAGGAATCTGTACATAACTGTCAGCAGCGTGCAGTTCCCCTGGGCATCGCTCCTGGGCTTCATGCTCCCCCCTTGCCTTTCCCCTCTTGCCTTGGCTGCCTCTTGCAAGGGGTGGTGTAGGACAGGAGCACACGTTGGGTTGAACCCATGCTGGTGAGGTGTATGAGCAGCATAAGTCCAGCTGTCCTGCTCTCCCTTAAGCAGCAAGTGGCAGCTCTGAGAGCCAGTGTCCCCAGGTCTTCCTAGCCATCTAAGAGCGCTTCTTTGCCACTGCACGTCTGGCTCGTGGCTTTCCCTCCATGGACTGTCATTTAGGTGGGATATCATCTGTGCCCGGAGAGATCTCAACCCCTGAATTTCAGGGTATTAGCTGCAGACTGTTACCTGTCACCTAACAGGTGAACTGACAGCCCCTGTGAAAGCTCTGGTAGTGACCACTGAGGAAGAAGAGGCTGGGCCCCATGAAACACACCAGCTCTCACAGCGGGTTCAGCACTCGTTTTCCACTGCTGCTTCCTAATACATGACTGCAAATTGCCGTTGCCGCTAACAGTCTGTCCCATGCACCGGCGCTTGCTGCAAACACACACTGATGTGAGCAGCCAGGAGCAAACCCCACCTCGCGCACCCAGCAGAGGCTTGTGGCCGCTTGGTTTAGGTGTGCACCCAGCTCCTGAGGGGTGCCTGCAGGCAGGCAGCCAGCATCGTGTTGCTCCGAGACCGCCAGCAGAGCTGGGAACCGAGCCACAGTGCCAGAGCCCTTTGATTCCCCTCCCCACCCCCCCACCTCCACCCTTGTGATTTTACAGCTTCACCGAGCAGTTTGAGAGAGAATTACAGCATCTAGAGGGAAATTTGACCACTAAAGCCCTCCAAGGAAAAAGAGCTTTGAAGCAAGCAAGATTTGGAGCCTTAAACCTTGACAGAATGTCTGTATTAAGCCTTTCCCAGCTGCCTCGCTCGAGATGAAATTTCTAGCACAATCATTTAACTTCTCCGTATCATGTCTGGTGGTAGGAGAAGGGGACGGGTGTCAGGGCCCTGGGGTTTTAACTCCTTCTCTTGTGTCACTGGTGGGGGGGTTGGAGAAGTCACTCACCATATCTGTGCACCCTCCCTCTGTAGCTGTGATTTACAAGGAAAAATTAAAAAGCTAAATCCAAATATTGTGGCAAAGCTATGGCCAAGCCAGGGACAGGAGAACAGCCCGCAGATATGCAAAGGAGGGGAAATTACGTAGGAAGCATGCTGGCTGGCCGCACTCCCTGCCACTTCAGGGTGACGAATACCAGAGCCACTCCAAAAATCTCTCTGCCAGGTTTTATTCCATAAAACAAATTACCCCATGAACAAACAAAGCCCCTCGCTCCCCTTGGGCCAAACAGCTGTGCCCTCCCATTAGTATGGGGGAAACCGCTGTGTTGGGCAGGAGGAGCAGAGAGGGATGTGGTTGCAGAGGGGAGCCAGGCAGGCTGGCAGACCCCGGCGGCCCGTGGCCAGACCTCCTTCCCATTCTATCCCCCGTGTGCCAATGGGCACTTGTCCTGGAATGGGCCCCTTTCCCCGCCATGTAGCTGGTGTCTTGCCCAAGAGGACCCAGAGCTCGATTACAATCCCAGGTGTGACTGTAACATGCACAGAAATAAATTAGTAGCTCACATTTCTGTAAGCTCATTCTGCTTGCAGACCACTGGAATCTTTCAGCGAAGGCCAGAAGCTGCTGATACCATTATTTCTGTTCACTATTCACACGCTTCTCACATTTAAGCCTTTCATCCCCAGCTCCATCCCACCTTTATCTCTGCCAGCTAAAAGCCACTAGATAATTTTACCCCTAACTTTCCCAGGAGCAAATGTGGACCCTCCAAAAGCTTCTAGGAAACTCAGCTCTAATAGTAGCATCTTTGTGTCAGGAATCCTCCAGCAATAACATAAAAAATAGCTAGCAGAGTTAAGGGGGAAAATCGCAGCAAGGCCTGGTATCATTCATTGCTTTCGGGTTACAGTTCCCAAGTGATAACAGCTATTAGCAACACTTTGACGGCTTCCCTACGGTGGAGGGGAGGGCAGGAGACAGAAAACATGTCAAGCCATCACCTCCATGTTAAGTGATAAGTACCTATTTAGACGGCAGAGTTAAAGCTGAATGCATCAAGCAGGGAACACTTTGTGCCAAAATAAAAAAAAAATAAAAAATAAAAAAAGGCCATATAGATACATAAAAAGCGGGGTTAGGGTATTTGTTCTGCTGACAGCAGCTGTGATGGATTGTTTAAGAAAAATAGACTCCCTGTGTTTTTCCAGGGCTATCAGAAAGCAAGAGTCCAGCACTTTAATACTCTCAAATGACTGGCCTTGAGAGGCAGCGGAATGTCAGAGGCACCGGCTGGGCTCCCCCAGCACTGACACCTGCCCCGGCTGCGGCAAGAGGCAGCGCTCAGGGCTGGGGGCGGTGCGTGCCGGCAATTTCCATCCATTTCCTCGGGCCGGCGGCTGCACCCTGACACCCGTCCCTTCCCCTCGTGCTGCCCTGGGCCCACACCTCAAGCGCCTGCGGGTCGGAGCCAGCGGCGCGTTGGCACGCGTGTCCTTGCCAGCATCGCCTTGGAGCTGCCCACAGCTCCTCCTCCCACAGCGAGAAGCGGGTCCGGAGAGCGATGGACTAGGCTCACAGCAGCTGGCACACCAGCTGCACGATGCGCATTCATGCCGATCCTGCCCGGGTATTTATATACGTAAACTATATGTTGTTCCTAATTGCAATGAGACCGCCGAAACATTTGCAGATGCTGCAGCTCAGCTCTGCAGAATTGCACGGACCGTGGAGGGTGTCGGGAGCTACCAGGGTGTGAACCTCACGGCACGAGCAAGGCTTACATGGCCTCTGCTATCTGCCGGGATCCATGGACACAGGCACGTAAAGCCCTTACATCCAGACATGTCTCTTCGCCTTGGCATGGCACAGCTGGGCTCCAAGGGGTAGGAAGGAAACGCCAAGTGGGGCCATGGCTGCCCAGCACAGCAGGAGGGGCAGGAGGAAGGAGGGAGTGCAGGGCTCAGACAAGATTGATGGCCTCGTTGCCATTAAGAAAAAAATTAGCCGGTGGCGGCTATCATATTAAAGGGTGAAGAAGCTGTGAATTATTTTCTTAAAGATCTTATCACTTACAATGATAATTTTACCTTCCAAAAGGCCACTTTTAATGAGGCAAGCCAGGCAAAAAGTCATGATTTAATGCCAGATTTTTTTTTCCAAACACATTTTACTGCTTTTTTGTCCATGTTTAAAAAGCGCCGGTGACCTTTTTTTATTTAGCTTGCCCCAGGTGTAATGCTCAGGCTGATCCTCTCAGGGTTTATAACCTCCGCAGAGAGTGCCTTTACCCAGCGGAGAGATGATTTAAAGGGGAGGGAGAAATATGAGGCTGCACAGCCGCTCGCACAAGGCCCTTGCCCCATCTTTCATGCTAGGAGCCGTGGTTTGCCAGGGGAGGGGGGACCAGGGAGGGAGGACAAGTGCTCTCACCCCAATAGCCCCACTCAGACGCACCTGAAGGGGAGCTGGGCTGAAATGGCAACCAGGTGGGGGATGAGATGGCCGGTGGCCTTTCCCAGGGGAAAAAGGGGTATCTCACCATCAAGGCTTGTTCCCACCGTGGTGAGGCAGCTGGTCCCCAAAGCCAGGAGCATCTCCACACAGCTGTACATCACGCCTGTCTGCACGGAGAGCACCCAGCACCGTGGTTTTGGGGTGGGATGGCAGAATCTGAGTCTGCCCTGCAGTGCGAGCATGCACGAGGGCTGGGAGGACACATGTAAGGCTGCCTTTTCCCTCTGCAGCCGTCTTCCCAGATGCTGGCTGAGATAGGGATGGGGATCACATCGCTGTCCCTTCCCCGCCTGCTGCGACCCAGGTGGGAATGAGCAGTGTGAGTGCGGGGGGCAGAACATCCTTGGCTTGGTGTGCTGTGGCCAGGCATCCTCACCGCTTAATCACTGGAAAACAGCCCCAACATGACAATTTGGGATAAAATAGGCCAAAATCAGGATGGCAGAGAGGCTGGCCTAATGCAGAAATGAAAGTGACCCTGATGGCAAGTGGCTCTCCTAATCCCTTAGCCCCTAAGCCTGCATCCCTGCCTGCTCCCATGGCTGCCTGAAAGGCAAAGTGTGGCACAGCGCATGGAAATGAGAAAAACAAATGAAGTCAAGTTTCCTAAGAGTGAAGGGGAAGTGTGACTTGGCATCTCTAACGCTGTGTTTAACATGCTGGCGAGGTATTTAGAATTGAAGTGCTTGCACACAATTTAAAAATAGACAGTTTATTAATCTAAACTGCAAGTGTATGTAGAAGAGGCCTCGAGATTGACATCTTTGGGATTAGTTTAGCCCTGCGTTTTTCCAGAGGTCATCGCCATGGTGCTCAGGAGGTTTGTGGAATAAATGGGGCCAGCATTCTTCCTGGGACCACACGCTAAAAACTAATACATAACGTTTAATTTACTGTCTCCATAGCTAGCCCAACCATTTTTCACATAATAATATTGGATTAGAGCTACCAGAAGCTGAGCGGGAAGCTGGAGGTGGGGAGGGTTTGTCTGTCTGTCGCGGAGGAATGGGGAGATGGGTATTTTTTCACCTTCTCTAGAATACATTGGAAGACAAAACAGATTTCACCCTCCCAGCTCCAGAGTGCTTGGCTTATTAGAGGAGGGGTTGGACGTTAACACTGCTGCAAACAGGGATGTTGTTCTGAGTCACACCTGAAGGCTTTGAGCTCACATCCCTCTGCTTTATAGGGTATGTGCAGTCCTGCTTCTTCAAAAATGTTCCTCATCCTCCATTTAGAAAATAAACAACAGCAAGAGCTTGGGGTCTGCACTCTGCAGAAATTTTCCTGGTGGCTTCACATGGTTATCAGTGGGCTTCTCCAGAAATACGTGAGCGGCTCACCAAAACCCATCACCAGCTGGGTTCAGCCAGCAATGGAGAGCCCCCCTGCTCTGCCCATCTCTGCCCTGGGAAGCAGAGGCTGGTGTCTTGGGGCAGCCCTCACCCAGAGCCCCCCGCCCCACAGGCTACCACTGGCCCTCCCAGTGACTGGCATCCCCATCGGGCTGAGCTGAGGAGCGTGCCAGCCCCGAGAATTGGTCAGCACAGCCCTCAGCATTGGCAGGAGGGACCATGTCCAGGGAGATAACTGAGCACCCGTCAGGGAATTCCTTTCAGGACGTCATGGTCGGTAGAGCTATGCTTTATGGCAGCGCAGTGCAGGCAGGGATGTGGCTATTGCCCTCGTGGCAAGGCTGGCAGCTCATGCCCATGGAGTTGAACATCCCAAATGTTCAACCCCAACATAGGGTTTATTATCCCAAATTCTCCTCCCCCACCACCATCCCGAGCCTGCCCTCCCTGCATGCCCACCCCAACTGCGCTGCTGTGCTTTTCTCACTGGGAGAGCTGTCCGAGCCCAGGGGATCGCATCCTGCTGACTGAACCGATTTGTATGCTGACTCATTTTCCCACTTGCTCGTATCTTTTACAAAAAATGCACATTTTTTCACATTTCATTTCAGCCCAGAGGCAAATATTTCTGGAATACTTGCCTTTCTCCAAGGTATTATGCTTTTTAATAATGTTGTCACCACACTTGACCTGTCCAATTCAGATGATATCTACACTTCGTTTCGCAAACACACACATCTCTGAGCAGTCATTTATTGTCAAATCTTGCCAGCTGATTCTCAGAAACAAACATCTGGAGAGCTGCATTTCTAGTGTACATTTTTTACAATGTATTGGGCTATATTTAGCCTAGTTAGCTAATTTATATTTTAAATTAGAATTTTAAATTGCATTTTTCCCTCAAAGTCTTCTAGTAATAAAGTTCACTTGCAACTCAGTGTACATTTTTTTATGCACTGTCAAACTCCCACAGTAATTTTCCTGCTAGAGTTCACTGTGTGTAGAATTTAGACTTACCTACTATTGACTTGAAGTTTATCAGTGATTTCTTAGGTCTCAGATATCACTGATCTTTTTCACCTTCTAAAAGGCCCTTTTTTTCTGTGCTACTTATTAAAATAAATGGCATCATTACAGAAGGAAGAGGTAGCTGCGCTGCAAAGGTGCTGAGAGCTTTAGTGGAGTTTACAAAGCTATTGAGAGATTTAGTGGCACTTAGAGGGGTGGACAAGGGCATGTAAGCGCCACTCCACATCAGCAGGCCTTCGCCTTACCATGTGAATTTCTGGTGTGGTCCTCACACACTGTTTTGAGCAGGGCCTGATTCTGCCCCCAGCCACTAGACCTGGAGACAAAATGCCCATCCTTTTGTTGCCTGATGCCTTTGCACTATGCTAGACCCTGCAGCCTGGTCCCCTTTGTGGGGCAGGGTCCCATGGGAAGAGCAGAGCCAGCCCCACAGCCCAGCAGTCCGTCCCAGAGCCACCCCACAGCCCGGCAGACACTCTCCATGGCAAGCAAGGGGCAGAGAGCTCGGCAATGCTCACAGCATGAATTTCTCCTTTCTCTTGCAGTCAATTTTGTTGTCGGCCTCAATCAAGCGGGAAGGAGATTCTCCAACGGCATCGCCCCACTCCTCAGATGACATCCATCACTCCGACAGATACCAGGTAAGCAGGCAGATGCCATCACTGGTCTCAGCCTTAGGCAGGGAGCCAGCTCGCCCCAGTGCCTGCAGCCCTCCGTGCGTGAGAGCCCAGCTCTCGGCTGTGCACCACTGCCCCAGCTCGCGTGCCTGCAGCATGGGGACGTGAGCACTGGGTCCCTCGCACGGCTGTGAAGGTGTGCTTTTGTCTGCAGAGTTCTCCCAGGTCCGACATTAAATCACAGCTGCACAAAACTGCTTTAAATCTTTATAGAGGTTTCTGTTGCATTATATTCATCATCTTGGTCATTGCCGTGGCTATGTTTGTCATTACTTACCCTGTGCCACTGGGAAACTTTCAGAGAAGTGATTTTTTTTGTAAAACAGTGAATGATGTCAGCCTGCAGCAGGCCAACATTTTCCATTTCACTGGTGTGCCACTGCCTGGCAAACTAACTCATGACTCCCACTCAAACCAGAAATGGTTTTGGACCATCCACAGCCATGCCAGCGTGTTTTATAAAACACTCTCTGCCCAGAGAAGCAGCAAGTCTTGACTTGTGATACAGTGGGTAAAAGTTGAGGGAGATGGAGCAAGATGAGAAAGGCAGCAGCACAAGTACAGGCTTGGCTTGTTTTAAGTCTGTCTGTACTTTTGGGGCAGGCTGGCACACTGGACTAACTCAACACACATCCAAACTGTCTGGCTGCAAGCCTGCACTCAGCCACTGGCTTCAAGTAAGCTCTGAAAGGCAGCAGTCAAATTAATGGTGGTCTTCAGCACAGACGCAAGCGTGCCTCCACCTGCCACGTGGACAGGCTGGGCGGGCCGTGGCTATACCAGCTTGGCATACGCCCATCACCCTGTATCCTGCGGTGCTCTGCAGCGATGCCCTGTGCCCAGAGTCAGGCAGATGATCAGGTCTTCCTGCAACAGCCACTTTACGTTGTGCCAGGTCTGCGTTTGGATCTGCAGAAGGAGAGGCTGGTGACCAGTGCTGGAGGTCTTAACTGAGCAGCCCCAGTTAAACCATGTGTTCCTGTAGATAGGTCCTATTAGTAGCAGATTTGTACATTTGTTGCCCATTACTCTGTCCTCTGTTCTATTTATTGTTTATATTATCAAATATGGACCAGACCCTCCATAGTTTGCTACATATTCCCGTGTAGCCTTCAGTTATAACCTGGTGTCACATCAGAGTCACTTCACCCTTCTATGAACAATGAGACATGGTGCAAATTAAGAGAAGCAAAACCCTGCAGAAGATACAGAAATGCCTGATTCAGGTAATCCCACTCTCTTTCCTGCCTGCTATTAAGGCTAATAAATAAATCACATTCCTTCCAAAAGGGCAAGGAAGAGACTTTTGCCATGGCCCCCTTTGTTGGAGAACACCCCTCCCTCCCTGCTCCGCCAGACTTCAGTCTCTGTGAAACTGGTGGTCCCTTGCAGTTCTCCATTCCTATAAATTTTTATTATGTCATACTTGAGGACAAATATTCTCAGCAGAAGCCCCCTCTATGTGCTGAGTCTAGGTAGTCTCCAATGTGTTTTAAGTTTGTGAGTGTATTTTATGGAAGGTTGCAGCCCTTAATGCAAATGTGTAATGGGAGTTGTAAGTCCGCACTGCAGGGAGATAAGACCTCTGGGGCCTGATTTTCATTTACGCTTCTGCTGGCTGCGTTATGCTGCTCTGGCAGTGTAAAGGGACCTCAGAGTGGGTGCCAGGGTTGTGTAAAGCCTCAGCATACCCTTAATAAAGCCACAATATGAATAAGAATTCAGTCTTCCTGGTTTACCAAGGGAAATGTTCAGCAAGTAGAGCAGAAGACTCTCATGGTAGTGACTTTAAGGGCTGCAAAATTTAGCTTTCCATATGCAGAGGTGTGCTGGAATTACGAATGTCCCTTGTGTTATCTGTGATCTAATCATGAATACACAGTGTATTAGTAACAAGCTAGAACATGAGTTATTGGCGTATAGGTTTTCAGAATTCCTGTGGCTCGGTTTTCTTAGTCTTAGTGCTTATTTACCATGGGGATATTTAGGGAAGAATGAGATTTATGAATAGGAGTGCTACAGGAATATGGGCTTGCACAGCATTTGGGCTGCTCGCATTGCTCTCCACACCGAGAAGGAGCTGCAGCAGAGGCAGTGGGGTGGCTCCAAGACATGGGCAGGGGCGGGTCCCCTTGCCTCCCCTGTGCCAAGCCTGGTTGCTGGAATTTGGTACATGGACACTGATCGGACCGAGGTGGTAGCAGCTGGTGTAGTGCAGGACCTTGTGATTTGGTCAGTGGTGGGTGTTGCTCTCAGATACAGTACGTTCTGTCAGCTGGGGCTTTTCCTGTGCTCCAAGTAAAAATAAAGACATTTTAGTTAGATTTAGATACAACCCTGAATCCCCAGTGGGAAAATCAACAGCAAATTATAAGTTATTCACCATACCACAAAGACAGCCCTTCAGGCTTGGAGGGAGACCACCTTGCATGGGTCAGCTGAGCCCACAGAACATTTGTGACTAACATGTGGAGTAAGTATAACTGAAAGGCTAAAATCCTCGTCCAGGAAGGGCTTCCCTCCCTCCACCTGAGCTCAGCAGTGAGCACGCCTCCCAAAAGACAGCTTAATTAATCAAAGGGGTAAAACCAACAATCAGCAGCTTTCATTCAGTAAGCAAGCACATGTATGAAAATACAACTGCATTTCAGCTTGCAGACAGATGTACGATGCAGGTCAGCACTGTGCAAAGCTTACCAGCCAGCACCTGAACTTGCTAACTGCCTATCATCTTCTGAAACAGCAAAACATACCAGGGCTTTTTGGTTTTTTTCTCTGAAGGAGCAGCAGCTTGTCAGGTGCCAGCACAGAGACCCAATATGTAGGTTTGATTCCAAGAAACAAAGTCTGAGGAGTCTGCAGAGGGGAGAACAAAGAGGATTGTGTGTGTAGGAGCCTGTGCTGCCCCATTTCTAGCCCCTAGCTCTATCCTAACCTCAGGCTGGTCCACTGCGACCACCTCCCACCACAGCTGTGGGAAAGAAATCCACCAGACCAGTTGGATTGCCCAGGTTTGCTGAAATGCAGAAAGGACAAGAGGGGGAAGAGGCTGAAAAGCAGAGGCGAGGTGGCAGCGCCCCACCTGCAGCCTGGGTGCCCCCACACCTGCAGCACTGGCCACTTCTCCTTGGGAAGGCCGGGAAGGTATCAGAGCCCCAAAACCCAGGTGGGTGCCACTGGGGTGGGTCGGGCCGGCATGCCCAGCCCAGCCCCAGCAGACACAGGGGGTGTCGTTGTTCAGGCCGCACTCAGCCAACCGGGCAGGTGGGAGGGCCAGGGGTTCTTTCCCCAGGGCCTCGCCCGCCGCAGCCCAGTGCCCTTGGGGTCCCATGGTAGGGCTGGGCCAGGCCTGGTGGGGCTGCTGGCCCCCCCCCCCCCCGGCCACAGGCTTTGGGGCCTAGTTACCCCCCAGGTGCGGGACGGCTGGTGCCCTCGGGCCCCCAGTCCCTAAACGGGCAACAGAAGTTGGAGAGCAGTTGCCCCTGGTGCCTGATTGGCCAGCAGCTTTGGGTTGTAGTTGTGCCCAGGGTCCTGATTGGCCAGTGATGTTGGGCCTAAAGGGTGCTCAATCCCTATTTGGGCAAAGAAACCTGCCTCTAGTTGCTCCTGGGTTCTGATTGGCCAACTGGCCCTGGATTCCAGTTGCCCCAGAGCTCTGATTGGTTATGTACCCTGGGGGGGGGGTGTCCAGTGGCTTCTGATTCCTGATTGGCCAGACACTAGGGCCCCAGTTACCCTTGATTTCTGATTGGCCAGACGCCTCTGGGTTCCAGCGGCCCCGGGGCCCTGATTGGCCGGGGCTCGCTGGGCCCTGCTGCCGCCTGTCGGTTGCCATAGGAACTTCCTCTTCTCGCGACTCTCCCCGCCGGTTTCCTGGTGAACTTTCACCCGCTCGGCGGCGGGTCACATGACCGGGGCCAACATGGCGGCGGCCGCTGGGGGCTGATCGGCGGCGCCTGCCGGGCCGCGTCGTATCCGCCCGCATCCCGGGCCGCGCGGGGGGGTCCGCTCCGGGGCCCACCGCCCCGCTGCCCCGCCGGCCGCCGGCGGCGCCCGCGGCTATGCAGAGCGGCAGGAGGGGGCCCGGCGGCGGGGGCCGGGAAGAGGTGGGTGCGGAGGGGGGGGGCGCGGCAGGCCTGGGGCCGGTGCGTTGTCCCGGCGATGCGCGGGGCGGGGGGTCCGGGCCGGGCCTTGTTTATCGGCGGGGGGCGAGTTGTTTACATCGGCGCCCGCGGGCCCTGACACTTCTGCGCTCTTGTCTCCCCTCTGCAGACCTTCCTGCGGGTGCGAGCGAACCGGCAGACCCGGCTGAACGGTGAGTGCGGCCCCGCGCGGCGCCCCGGGCTGCCCCCGCCCCGCCGGGCCTCCTCCCGCGCCTCCCTCTTCCCGCAAAGTTTCCATAGTTTTGTGACCCCCGTCCCCGCCGGCCGGGAGCGGCGACCTGCCTCGGCGGGGCTTCGCCAAGCAGCCGGTGGGGTGCGGGGTGTGCTGGGGTGAAGCCCTCCAGGTTCCTCCCCGGTTCCCGGGCGAAGCAGCTCTCGGCGCTGGGAACCCACCAGCGAGCTTATAAGTGTGCCCTGAATCCTGGCTGTCGGGTCGCGGGGCCAGGCAGCTGTGCTTCCGCGGCTCACATGGCAGAATCTTGCAGTAAACTTTTAAACCAGCAGTCTGAGCGTCTGTGCATCTGACATCATGTTTTGGGGGTGTTTTGGGTTTTTTTTCCTCTCAAACACACAGATGCTGGTGCGTTACTTTTATTCTTGTGTTTCTGGGTGTTCAGAAATCTTGTTATAGCAGAAAGTCCCATCTCTGTTTGTAAATCAGAAAAAATCTGAAAGTATGTTTTGGGGTTTTTTTCTTGAGCTGAAGTGGAAACTTTTCCCAAAGTTCAGGGAAGTTGGAACTTAGTAGTTAAATAATAACAATATTCTGTGATCTGATCTTTGTATTGTTTTTAGCCAGTCTAATATGTACCATTTAGTCAAAATTTGGTTATTTGGGTTATCAGGAGGCTTCTTAACCTTGAGCTTCCTGCTGTGATAGTTTAAGATAACACCGGTGATGTTCTGCTGATGCAATTTATTTAGAAGATAGAGCAAAAGATACTTTTAACAAAATAGAAGAAGGCTTCAGCGTGTGCTCATACCAAAATAGTTTGCTTGAATCTGAAGTACTACATGTTTAGCGTAGTCTTAAGCAAATAGAAGCGTTATTAAACTACCGACCCAATGTCTTTGATAGGTTATACATAACTGAATTCAGAACTAGCTTAGAGATTTCTAAGTATTAACCCAGAGGGCCAAAAAAATGAACACTTGGAAGTCTGTGACGTCATACAACAAAGAGATGAGTTGCTTTGCATCAGTCACAGGTAACTGCTGGCAGGTGTGTTCACATCTGCACTCAGGTGAGTGCAGTGAGTTGCCAGTGCTGGCAGGTGGACCCTTTTCCCGGCAGACTTAAGATGGCTGACATACGCTGAGGTATTGCTCTGCGGTGACTTGTTTTGTGTGGCAGAGGTCTCTGGAGTCAGTTGTGTCAAACTTTATTCATCGTTTTTGGATAGCTGGGGCTGAGCTCCCCCCTTCCACCTTTCTTCAGGCCAATGCTGTGCGGTTACCTTATTTTCAATAAAGTCGAGCCAGGCTTGTGAGGTTTTTGGTGTTGTGGAGTCCTTCAGTATGAATGAAGGCTCTTGATGACAGTGTGCTCTGCTGAACTGGCTCAGTAGTACTTGATGCTTTTGACTTTAGCTCCAAGTAGGGCTGCAGCACAATCTGTGTAGATTGCGATCTAGGAACTCCTCTTGGGCCTGTTCTCGGATGCTTTTGTGAACCTAGGCTCATCATCTAAAAGAAGGCTGCTAATTTTGTATAGCATTTGTGTTGGTTTTGCTGAACCTTTTACAATCGTTTTTGTACGTACCTGTTGGGGTACAGTGAGTCGAACAGACATATTCCAAATGAGGACATTCAGTTAATTTATGTAGTGCCCCTATAATGCTGGTATATCCTGTCAGTTCAGTTGTACACCCTAACAGTACTAGGCCCAGATGCTAGGGAGCTGGATGCAGAAATACTACCTGAAGTGCTTTGGGTCAACAAAGAAGGTCAAACTAGGTCAGAACTGGTTCCTCCTGGCTGTAGCTTTTTATGGATCTGGTTACTACTGTTCCCAGAACAGAGCTGTACTGATGCCTGGTTCCATCCTATGCTGTTAGATTAGTATTCAGCTGGATGGTTGGGTAGGTTATGCTGCTTCTTTCTGTGCATTTATTTGACTGTATTTGTGTCCACTGAACTCGGCCTGCTTTCTCGTTTCCTTCTGCACTTTTGTTTGCACTAAAGTAGCTTTGTGGTATTTGTAAGCTTTGCCACGTTATTGTTGAACAGTTATTTAAGCAGTATTGCTCCAAATGGAGAACATTTGGGTGTTCTGAGGGGTAAAAAATGCTTATTTATCTATATCTTGTGTTTTAATGAGCTTCTAATCAATCACGCGACTTTATAGCTTGCTCTGTGAGAATGGCCTTATCCCATGTTAGTTTACACTGACAGAAGTTATGTAGGACTTGGTCAAAGGTATTTGGCTTTTTGTTTCATATTCTTGTTGACACACTGAAAAAACTTAGGATCTAGAAAATGCTATCTGTCAAAGAAAAATCTATTTATTTCATTTGTTTTTTGTTATGTTTTAAGTGTACTTTCCAATATTGTTGTAACCAGTTTATCTTGGTAGCTCTGTCAAGCTTCTTACCAGCTGAGTTCCAGAATCACTTCTGGAAACTCCTCCCATAAAAAGGGGGTCATGGTATTTGCTGTTCCTCCACATAGTCCTTGGCTCAAGTCTCAGCTGCCCAAGCTTCTTGTGCTTGAGTCCTGTCAGATCTCCTCAATGTGTTCCATCCTGTTGTGGTCACTTGGGAAAGCACAAGAGCTAAGGAAAGAGAAGGTAGAGAGGGAGATGCCTTCTGTGAGCTGCTGTTGGCCTGGCTGCAACATGATTGGGTCCTGATAGTTACATGGTTCACAGGTACCTGATGGTCCAGAATTTTAATTCTGTAAGTCAAACCTTTGACTTAAATTGAACTGTAAGTAAGGTGAATATATTTTCAAGCTCTGAAGCAGGAGAGTAATGTTAGAGACTCGGCTGAGTGTTTGTATCTGAACTTCCCTGTCAGCCTCAGTGAGTTAATCCTGCACCTCTCAGCTGTGCTAAACTCACTTTGCAGAGGCTGTGTCCTTTTGAACCCAGGAGTATGAGGTGCTGATTCCTGATGAACCCATGTGATAAAGAAGGCATTTCTTTCATTTGCCTTATATCCAGTGTTGCCAAACTGGAAACTAAGCAACCCTGTAAATTGATGCTTATGGAGTTTGGCAGTGCAGAGCAGGTTAGGTAGTTATACAAAATTAGAGGCACATAGTTATGGGTTAGTGCATCAGAACATGGATTCAGTAGGTTAGGTATGTGCCAGCCGCAGAGAATAGTGTCAGTTTGAAGGTTGCTGAAAGTCACATGTGAGTAAGTTTGGCCGTGCAAGTGTGAAAGCCTCACTGAGACCCTTCTGTGAATTTGGCCCTTAATGTTCTCTCAGATGAGCAGCAAATTGTACATAATTTCTGAAACAGATTCATTCTTGACCATCTGTTTTGCTTCAGCTTGTTCTTGAGATGGCTGTTTGTGCTCTGCCATTGCTGCCTTTGTTCCTTTAGATCAGATGCTCTTGAAGAAGTTGATCATCCACAGAAGCTTTTTGTGATAGGTCTAACAAAAAGGAGTATAAGCGCCCCGCAAAACTCCTCTAGTAGATTTGCAGAGAGCAGGTGGTAACTCTTGTGCTTTAATATCTTTGAGTCCAATTTAGGGATATTTGCAAAGTTGGCATTCTCAGCAGAGTTGTAAAATAGGTCCTTACCCAGCTCCTTTTACGCCTGCCTGAGAAGCTGATTCCTGTTTTGGTGGTGGCTGTAAGCCCACCTCCCTGGGCACACCTCCACGGAGGTGGTGACCGTGCAGTTTGTTGAACCACCAGCAGCACATTGTGTGCTCTTGTACCTGATGGGTGGGGGAGGAAGAAAGCTAGATGATTTTCACTGGAAAGAAGACAAAAATGTTTCCACTTAATTTGATTGGCCTGCCATTGCAGGAGCTGCTAATGATGTCTGCATGGGACTCGGGGGACCACTCGAACTGGTGGAGGGAATCATAAGAGATATTGCTAGTAACTTAATCATCTCCTTTGATGCTGCAGTAGAGGTTTGTATAGTGTCTACTGCTAGATGCTATGTAAGAGCACTTCTGAGGTAATTAGTGTCCTGTCCTGAAGGTAAATTTTTGCTTGTGGAGGGATGTACCAGTGAAAACTAAAATCCATTAGATTTTCTTTCAGGAAGTTTTGCTAGGCTAGAGAATAACATGATCTTTAGGCATTAATAAGGTTCAGCCTTGATGGGGACAGCCTCTTGTGAGAAAAGACCGTTGGTCTGTTCTGCCCACAGGCAGCAGGGGTGAGCTGGCTCCTCTCTCCGCACCCCTGGGAAGGCAGGGGCAGGTGTACCCTCAGCGGTAGAGGCTTTGTCAAGTGCGGTTAGGATGCTCCTCTAGTGCAAGCAGCTTCTCACCTTGTGTAGTGCCAAGAGACCCCATGTTAGGAAAGGGAAGAGCAGCTCCCTTAAGCAGCACAGCTCCTAAATTAAGCCAGAGACCGTAACTGACACGCTGGCCCTTGCTCTGGCCCCCAATTCTTGCTCACCTCCATGTGCTACTTTCTCATTCATATGCTGTGGTGACTTAAACTCCTGGGGTGCCCAATGGTTTAGTGTAACCTGAGGGAGAACATGCAGATGCAGCTGGAGCAGTGCGTAGGGTAATGTGCGTCTGTTAAAAATGAGGCCTCAAAGGTGCTGGAAGCCCTCTGATGGCCTAATAATAATTATCAATCCTAATAAAAACTAGTGAACTCTTCACCTCCTGGCAGAAGGCTGGAATAATAACTGTGGAGTCTTTGTTCGGTCAGAGGTAAGAATGGGCTAGCCTTGTGCAAAAACATTCCCTGGGCTCCGTCCTCTTGCATCCAGTCCTCCACTGTCTGCGTTTTTATCTTTCTGAATTATGAGAGGGAATGGCTTTTTTTTTTTCCCTTCCTCTCCCATGCTTCTGCGACAGGAGCAAGGGGGAAGAGGGATTAGTGAGCTAATTAGAAGTGATCATGTCTATCAACACTAATTAACAATCTTGTGGTCTCACTTGCGTGTTCTTTTGAGCTGCTCCCCTTCGGGACAGTGTCACAATCACCCCCTGCCTTTGGGGCTGCTCTGTCCCTTCTGCGCTGATTGGAAGTGATAGCCCGGCTGTGTGTCCTGTCGGGTAGGGACAGCGCTGCTCGGGATGTGCTTTCTAGGCTGCAACATTCCCTTTTGGTTTCTGCTGTCACCAGGGGCTCCCTGAGCCTCTGTGGGCACAACACTGCCGCTGCTAATGACCACAGAATGAAAATGGCAGGGGGATTTGTTTTCAACACCTCTTTATTCCAGTGGCTTTTTCACTTGTGGCACTAGAACTTATTCCTGGCAGAGCTAAATGAGCCAAGATAGGGACTGTCTGCCTGGTCTTCCTTGGAGCTGGAGCAGAGGGGAGGTTCCATTCCCAGCTCTGCACTAACATTTCAACAGCAGATCAGGTACTTGTTCTCGCAAAACAGTCCCAAGAATTTATAAGTGCAAGACCTAAGATAAGTTGTCTTTCTTTTATCACTGGTACGATGCCTGTACTGCAGGATAGCAGTAAAAAAGTTAAAAATATTAACAGACTTGCCAAGCAGACTGACTTAGCTGGATTGATTGGCCACCGGGAGTCCTACCAGAATAATTAAACTGCTCCTTCCCTCCATTTCCCTGTTTAAAAACAGGATGAGGTGAGAGAAAGAGGAGTCTACGATGAGGACAGGAAAACTTTGTTCCTGTTTTCCTCTGCTCAGATAGGTGTTTGCTACAGAATGCTCAGGTTGTGTCTGATTCCAGCCTCGTCCCCTGTCTTGTGTTGGCTGTACAGAGCTAGTGAGGCAAGGAAAGAGCATCCTAAACTTACGTGGAAGAGCCGTACTGGAGGATATAGGTACTCGCTAAACCAGAACTTCTGAAGTCTCTCGTGCACTGAAGTACAAACCAGAGGGAGCATAGCTTAACTCTGACTGCTTCTTAACAGGGCTGGATGATGCAGAGGGCAGGGGGAAGACAGTGTTTGGAGGTTCAGGAACAGGAGAGAAAACAAAGAAAACATGTTGGCAGTCATAGTTTTATTCAAAAGTGGAATATAATTTCATCTGGGCATAATGAAACTGGCAGTAATGCTTCATGATTTTTGCTTCTGTATTGACTGGAAGTCAGGTGATTTACCTTCTGGAGTAGAAGCTGACAGTATAGGTAAAGTAACAGATTTAAACAGACAGAATAGGAAGGAAACTATTAAAATATCTCAATAGGAATACTGAAGTACCTGAAGGGTGTGGCGAGGCAGTGGGCTGTGGAGCTGTCAATGTGGTGGTGGTGTACCCAGCACAAGACAGGATTGTGGAGCTTTAACAAATAAATTTTAGACAAATGATGAAAGTGGTGTACATTTACTTTAGAGCCTCTGTTGTTCAAAGTGTCAGGTATCAAAAAGAGTCTTGTTTTGGTCTCGGGTTGCTGTCTCTTATTCTAGAAATGTCACATTTGCAGGATTCTTTTCATGATGCTAGTAGCGAAGATTGATTTTGAAAGTTTTCCCACAAATCTGTCTCAGTAAGGAAAAGCAATGCCCAGGGAATAATTTAAAGTCTTAACCCTGGAGCATCAGAGAGTGTAGGGGATGACGAGTACCCCTGGTTCTGGATTGTGGGAAGGTATGTCCTAACCCAGAGAGTCCCGAGTCCAGGGAAGCCAACAAGAAAGCTTTCCAAGAGGCCTTTCAGGTCTGTGTTGGTGTGTTCAGTTGAAACTTTGTAATTCACTGGGTGGTGTGTCTGCACTAAACTCATGAAAATGATTGACAGAAACTTTCCCGTACCCTGGTCCTTCTCTTCCTGGCATTGCAGCAGCTTTCTCAGACTCGTTGGCTGCAGGGAGCTGTTGATCCTACAGTATTCAGGCATGAAGGCTTTGAGAGCGTGCCACAGCACTCACAATGTCAGTAACGATTTCTGCCTAATGCAGCTTTTTGGTAGTGTCATCTCTCATTATCGCATGGGCTTTCCTTGGGCTTTTCCTTGTCTCTCATTCAGAATTTTGACCTTCCTTATTAATTAAGCAGCACCTTTCCTACAGCCAGTGATTGAGTTATTCAGTAATACCTGCCTAAAGCCATCATAATAAAGGACAGAAGTTCTTTTTAATGCAAATGATTTGGTTCCAGATGTTTTGATCACATGAAATGATGGCTCAAATTAACCAGAGATTGGATTAAGCAACAGACTACCTTGGCTGCTTTTTCTAATCATCGTGACTCCTAACATGTTTGTTTCCCAGAGCATGCCCTCAAGAAGGCAGTGTAGCCCCCAGTTTTCATCTGTGAAAACAGTGAAACAAAAATAGAGGCAAACTATCTAGCATAGGTGTTGCATTTTCACAGCAAAGATCTTTCCATAAATGTTACCCACTGCTAAGATGCTGCTCTGACTTCTTGTGATGTTCTGGGAAGGAATTATTCAGGGTGTACAGGAGACACGGTGGTCCTTGTAGTAACTGTTAGGGACTTTGTCCAAGGCTTTTCGGGTGCTGCATCATCCTTCTACAGTCTAAGCAAGTTCTTCTATAGGGAATAGATTGTTAGTGGATGGGTCAGGGACTTAGAAGGCAAAATCCAGAACAGGATTCAGTGACTTAATCGCTGAACTTCAAAAACAATTTCAGGCTTCCAAGAGAAAGTATTTAATCATTTGAGTAACTTACCTGTGGATGTGCAGCAGATATTCTTTCTCCTAGTTATTAGATCGTGAGTAGCTGCCTTTCTGAAATCAGGCTGTACTCAGCCGCGGGTTACAGATTTAATTTGGGAAGTGCTAAGTAACAATCTCTGTACTGTTTACAGAAGCCAGAATAGGGAGTTGCAGCGGAATTTTCTGGTGTAAAATCTTACCATTTCTGCCAAGGGTTTATTATTTGGAGCTGAGCAAAGAGAGAGAAGAGTGGATCTACAAACTTGACATGTCTTCCTTTTTTTTTTTTTTCTTTCTCTCTTTCTTTTCTTTTTGTTTTCTTTCCCTGGTTTCTCCATGCAGCTCGGATTGGAAAAATGAAAAGGAGGAAGCAAGACGAAGGGCAGGTATGTCCCCTCTGCAGCCGACCTCTGTCAGGATCCGAGGAGGAGATGAGTAGGCATGTGGAACAATGCCTTGCAAAGGTAGAGGCGCAGCAGGATCACCAGCTGCCATTCCCTTCTCCCTACTCCTAGCTTTGTCTGCAGTTGACCTAACATGGGGCAAAAACTAACATTGCTGAGCTTGCAGGCAATGCTAACTGTCTCCCTAAGATCTGTAGTCACTTCTCTTTGTCTTAGAAGATGAATTCTTCTGGATTTTTCTCCTGTTGCATTAGTAACTTTTTTACTTCATGCACCCTTTTGCTGTTATTGAAGACTCAGTTATAGACTAAAGGTAGAGCTATTGAAGTTCATGAAGCCTTTTGTAGGACTTCATGCTTCCTATGTAGCACAGTGGGAAGAGTTCTTTCTGATCTCTGCCTTTGACAACATTAGAAATATTTTTTGTTGGGTTTTTTTGTAACAGACTGGCATTTGTAAATGTTGCATGACTACCTTACTCCAGGAAGTGCATTTGAGCAGAACCCTCCTCCTGCCGTTCATCCGAAAAACAGCAAGGAAGAAGGAGGAACAAGCCCTAGAGGAGGGAGTTGCATCATAGGGCTTTCTGTGCTTGTTTCTCAGGAAAAGCCCACAGTAGAGATAACAAATTCATTCTTGTTGCCTCAGAGGTGCATGGTGTGAAGAGAGGTGTCTTCCGATCAATGTGCCCCAAAAATGCTCTAGGAGAACTTTCCTGCTGGGGGTCAAAGGAATCAGTGGTTTACATAGTAGGGGAATTGTGCATGCAATGCAGGGGGATGCATGTTGAAATGCACATTAGCATTGTTGTAGGAACCAGAGCTTAAATTGTCGTGTGTAAAAGTGATGAACCTGCAACTTTTGATCTCAAGGTTATCAAGTTCTTCCAGCACCCATTTACTTCTAGATTTAGATCACTTGGGATGGGGTCGGGAGTAGATGCTGCTGTCTGCTCTATACTTAGCTGTCCTGGGAACAGTCCAGCTTTCCTTCTCCATCCCACCATGAGTTATTAACCCCAAAGAGGTATTTCATGCATCTCAACGGTCTGCCCCTGCTTTACCCTGCGCAGAGAGAAGGTTCATGCATGACTGAGGATGACTCTGTGGACATCGAGAATGAGAACAGCAACCGCTTTGAAGAGTACGAATGGTGCGGGCAGAAGAGGATACGGGCTACTACTCTCCTGGAAGGAGGATTTCGAGGTGCGCCAGTGTTTTGGGGACCCTTGTAAATCATTCTGCTGTGGAAATTGATCATTGCTTATCTTTAAGGGGAGAGATCTGGATATTTGCCTTTCACAAAGGGCAGGACCTTCAGCCTTTGTCAGAATGTAAAGTGATTTCAGCTTTGTGCCTCTCTCAAATGATGAGAGTCAAAATTTGTGCAAGTCTTGAACAAAAGCGTTGCATTATTTCTTGCTTGAGAAATGTGGCTGAAGAGGGAATGAGTAGAATGGGGAGATCATTTGCAGAAAATAGCTTCTTATATGTTACACATAGTAAGAAATACATGGAAATATGTGAAGAGAGGCAAATAGAAATGAAATTGTAAAAATTCCCAGCCTGGAGTGACGAAAGCTGGTGTATCAGCCTCTGGTGATGTATTGAAGGTGACAGCTAAGTCGCTTTAGCACCTGCATAAAATATTAAAGGGCCAGTTGTGCATTTATCACTCCATCCCTTTTAAGGTTGATAAATGAGAATCCAGGAACCTGCTCTGCACCTCCAGCACTGCAAACCCTTAGGGCTCCCAGACAAACACATTTTATTTTTCCTCCTTCTTTTGCTCCTTCCCCAGTGACGGGGAAATCAGTTACTGAGGAGAGAGTGAGTTATGGCAAAATTTGACCTCTCGTGAGCTTTATTGGTGAATGTAATTTTAGCTAGAAACCTGGCCCCTTTCTTATACTCAGCCCTTTGGCCTCGAAGAGGAGGATTTACTAAACTGTTTGTTGGCATGAACCTCTGGCACTAAGGAGAATCTCTTGCAAGCAACCCACGTAGTGCATGCCTAATGAGAGGAGGAATGCTGGCTCCCCCTGTTCAATAAAGAGGATGGGATGTGATCTCTTCCTATATTATCTTGAATTTTAATTTAAAATATCTCAAGGGGAAAGGCTACTATGTTAAGGGAGTTGGACTTAAAAGCCAGCTGTGTGCTCAGTGACAACGTGGCACTCCTGATCGGCTCTTACCTTTTTCTGAAATTAAATTGTAGCTGAGTTGTGGCAGAGCAGGTGATCAGGAGCACAGAGGTGAAGGAGCAGCAGCTTTGGGTTTTAAAGGCTAGCCAGTGAAGCTCATACTGTCACTTGCTGTGTCTGTAGCCTTACCTACCTTAACTTTTTTTGTGCCTGCATGGAGAGTTGCATCTGTACATGATTCCAGGTAGAGGTCTGATGAGGCCATGCAGTGCCTTATGTATTATAGTCACTACTGTCCATAGCAGGGAAGGATGTGATGTCTTGTCGCTGCTAGTCCTGATTAAAAAAAAAAACAAAAACTACTCAGTTCATTTCTGCCCTTTTTTGTGCATGCATAATTTCTTCCTTCACCCCCACCAGACAGTTGAGTTTGAGAAGAGTATTCCACTTCCTTCATCATGGACATTGTACTGTCTTCACCTAGTTCAGCGTTCCTGGTTGTTTTTGAGTTCACTCACTGAAGTGCGATCTGGACCTTTCATATGGTTTCAGGTATATGGAGACTCTTTCAAATGAGGCTTCAGGTGGATGAAATGTGTTTAATTGTGATTAGACTGTGTAAATGCAAAGTACTTGCTCCTCATTGCATTTTCTTCCTTATTTTAAGGAGTTCCCAAATGCGTCGGTTTGCATTATACAGATCAACTGCTTTCTTCTGCCAGAAGTTAGATTCTAGCATCAGTCAGGGCTGTAACCTCTTCTAGATGGCTGCGCGTGCATGGACAGGTACTTCTGTCTTTCGTACTTAGAAATAGCCTTGCTTCCATCAGGAAGTATGGGGTCCGTCTCTTCTTTCCTTTTTTGAGACCTTCATGACACCTTCAAGAGTATTTAGTTGCATGAACAGATCCAGCAAAGGATCAGAAGTCTAGGAGTAAAGTAGAGCACAACTAGATGCAGTTCTAAACCCCTCCATAATTACCCTGATGAGAAGGCTTTTGGATTAGACTCCTTCCCTTTGTGGTGCTGGATGAAAGGTGTTGGTAGATCAGCTCACAGGCTGACCCCTTTAGCATTTGTAGTGAGGAACATCCTCCCTGTGCAGCTTTTGGTGGCAGAGCCAGTGCTGAAGAAATGACTCCACCTGAGCAGCTGGCACGTCCCTAGCGTGCACATTTCTCCCTGCCCTTCCTCCTCTGGAGCACGCCTCTGCTGGCAGCTGGATTCGGCAGCTGTATGCTCCTGTAGAGAGGCGACTTCTTCCCTAAACAGGGGAACTTCTTGCCACCAACTTTCTACCTAGCATTTTGGGATGAGCAGATAATATCTGGAGGGGGTACCTACCTACTCTATGCAAGAAATTTCTGCAAAATCGGGAGGCTGAAAAAGCAAAGCTGGAACAATCTCCCATAGTTGGCTGATTGTATCTCTTTTTAAGCAAGTTATGCTTTTTCATGCTCCCTTTTGTGGTTCTTATATTGTCTCTGGCTGCTGGCATTCGGAGGTCTCCATCAGTCAGGCCAGCTTTGTGTACTCTCAGGTAACCTTAAGGTGACTGTCTTTTTTCCTTTCTCTGCCAGTGTTGGCTCTTGCCTTGTTTTAGGGACAGAATTCTTAATTTACAGCCCTGAAGCACAGCGCAATGTTTTGGAGATGCTTTCCAATGCTTAAAACTGCTTTGTCTGGAGTTGGCAAGGCCCTCGTTAACCCCCGTCACCCGAGGCTTTGTGTTTGGCTCTGTTCCCTTTGCTGAGAAGTAGCAGCGATGTGGAAATCGAAGGCCTTTTATAATGCCAGACAGCCTTTGCCAGGCTGCAGGAATGTCACCAGTGTCTAAAGAGATGACATGAGGAAATACATAAAACCAGAGGGGAAAATAGATGGCCGTGTGTCTCATTAATTTTGGTTTTAATGGTGTGTTGCTTTGAGGAGATGTCACAGCTGGGCGAAGGGGGAGCAGGATGCTGGCCAGCGTGTATTGCATGAGTCGGTCAGTCCGTTGGGCAGCATTACAGAAGTGACTCAAACTTAACGCAGGTCCTGGCTTACTCTTTTTATCATTTTTGGTTAGTGGATAAAGTTCATAACACCCTCAAGGTGAGGAAAACTCTTTGCTACTTATATGAAAGGTCTTTCCAGGTTCTCAGGTGGAGTAAGGTTGGGAAATCTTGGGGTTTTTCTTCTTGAAAACAGAAAGGGCATGGAAATGAACAGCCCTGCTCAGATTTTGTGGAAGGTGGCCTAATACTTGGGATCAATCACAGGCTGAAACTCTCACTTGTGTGGTTCCTAGGATGATACTTGCTTCCAGAGCGCTTGCAGGGAAGACTTGCTCCTGTCACCTGGGGGGATGTCTTAGAAGGTGGAAATAGTCTTCTGTGTTGGTGTTACAGCTGCAGATCCCCAGTCAGGTCTAGTGCAGCAGAGCCAAAGCACACCACCTGGCCCGCCACAACTGGACATATTTGAGGCAGCAGGTGGAAAGAACAAGAGATAGCAGCAAGTAGGAATATGACAGAACCGAGAAGCTCTGGGGTCGGTATGTTGTCTCTTAAGCTGTTGGGTTAGGTGAAGGTGTTCAGTCAGGAAATACTTGATACTTTTAGCTGTCCGTCTGACTTCTTAAAGCACCATTTGCTATCACTTAATTTGCTTACCCAAAACTGGAAGAATGCAGGGCGTAAATGAAGATTATTTGCAATTATATGGGATTTGGAACCACTTTGCTTCAGCAGAGGGTCCTGCTTGAAATAGGGCTTTAGAGTAGGAGAGTTGTTGCTTCTGTTTGGGTAGGTGCAGAAGGCTACCAGCATGAAATACCAACGCTGTTTAAATCAATCACATGCTTCAGAGTGAAAAGCTATACAGATAAAATAATCAAATATTTCCCTATCTCTGTACAGTGTCACAAGACTGAAATTTCTCTTGAAATACCTGAACGTTCAGTAACCATCTATCCCCACGTCTCTGAATCATCCCTCTGAAGCTCTTTGTTATAGGGGATTATTTCATGCCATCTTTGTCTAATGAGTTTCTGTGTTTAGGAAGCCAACAAGGCTTCACAAGTGAAAGCATCAAGTGGCTCCCTCTCTGATGTGTTTTTTTTTAACGTTCAACATATTTGTAGCAATTCTTCTGTTCCTCTCCAGAATGGATGCACGTTACCCTCAGTGTTTACACTGTAAGGTTATCCCTTTAAAGAATTCCTGAGGGAAGTTCAAAAGGGTTTTTTTTCTTTGAAAGATTCAGTGTCTCTTTTTGTGTGTATGTCTCTTACTTGAAAGAAGGGAAAGGGAGGGGGGGAGTGAAAAAAAAAAGTGCTTTATCTGAAAAGAATCACATCAGCTCCGTGCTGATAGAAGCCGCTGTCATCGCTTAAACGGCTTAGCGCAGTCAAAAGGCAAGAGGACTTAAAACAGTGTCTTACACAGGGATCGATGGGTGGAACACATAACTCGTAACTGAAAAAAAAAAAAAGCAGCAGCACGGGTTGGGGGGGTGGGGGGAGAGATAACGGTAATGATTGCATTGAGGGAAGCTTGAGGGAGGCTTGTTCTTTGTAACACAGCTTCAAAGGTGTCTGGACCAGCGCCTAAGCAAACTGTCCTGTGAAGTCTCTGCCTCTGTAGGTCTAGGGGGAGGCGGGGGGGGATGCTTGCACCCTTCTGTTTCTTAGCAGATGGGACAAAGATTAGTAAATGCCAGGTTAGCAGCTCCCTTCTGCTGCTTCGGATTTGAGGAGAGGATTTTGTCACTTGGCCTCTCGCTGTCCGTTCCGGGAAGATGGCTTGTCCAGGAGAGGGGAAGGAGGCAAGCGGTGGATGGGGCGGTTGGGGAGATGGGATGGGGGGGCGGGATGTCAGTTTATCGATCGCACCTCAGTCAGGAGAGCTGCAGGCGCAGTGCTCTGAGCACGAGCGGCAGCGTGCTTAATGTGATTGAAAGGCAGTTAAAATGGCGGTGACCTTTTCAGGGGGAATTAGATTGCCTGCCAAGAGTGGTTAGAGGGAGTGATAACGCCAGCTTGAGGAAGCTGTCCAGTCTGCTTCAAAGGGAGAGAGACAGAGACGGGGAAAGCAAGCTGGCAGCAAGTACCATTTAAAGCACGAACTGTGTGGTCTGATAGAACAGAGATTGCTGTCCTCTTTAGATATGGAAGAATTGAAGAATTGTAGCTAAGTTCTCTCCACCCACCCCGTCGTCCTCTTCTCCCCTCCAGCTCCCCCAGAAAAAAGCATTCCTCTGGGCACAGTAGCAAGGTAGTCACCACTGCTCTTCTGGGTTTCTTTTCCTTCAGCAGATCAGTTGCATCAAAAATAACACAGAAGAGAGAAAGACTTTGAAAATGTTAAAATGGTAAGCAGGGCATTTTCAGGGAAGGATACTTTCTAAGAAAGATCAACATGACAAGGATCTGTCTGATAGATTGCGATAACTCTTGAAGAAGGAAAAACACACAGGGATTACTTAACTCTGAAGTTTCTCTTTATTTCTCCATGCTGCCCTCCTCCCAGGCTACCAAAGGGTTTGTATCTGTTTGTTAATGTCTTACCAAGGGAAAAGAGCAGCACGACTTGGCATATGCATCGAGGGACTTGAGTAAAGCCTTATAAGCTGTAACAAACTACAGTTACCCTTGGGTGCCCATTTGCATTGGATCTCATGTCGTGTCCCATTAGAGCAGCTGCCTGGAAAGTGGGACTATGTTAAAATGCCTAAAAGTTTCTGACAGATGGCTGCAGTCCCTCTGTCAGCTTTCTGTCTCTGCAGAATCGAGATGTGCTTTGGTTTGAGCAGAAAATATTGTAGGCCAGCCTTTGCCCAGCATGAGTTAGTTGTCCAAGAAAGAGCGTTGAGGCAATAGCTATATTCTCTGCCAATTTGTTCTCCTTCTAAATACATGCAATATCAGAAACATGCCCTCAGGTGTGAGGTCCTGTCCTCAAAATCTAAGTAGATGCTTTTCAGTTCTGCTTCAGTAGCAGGTGTTTGTGAACGTAGTGACTTCGCTCATGTCTGGTACTGCTTGGCAGAAAGCTCCAAATAGAAGAGCAAAACTCAGTTGCACTTCTCAGTGTAATTTCATCAACACCAAGCTCTACAACAAAACTCTGCAAAATCTGTTTGACACATACGTGGAAACTGAGCATGGAGAAGCATCTTCTCTAATGTTATGAAGATAGTAGTGAAGCTGGCAACAGAGCTTAAAAGTCTTGCTCTAGAATCTCACCTAGTAGTCAGCCGTGCCCTCTTTTTCATGTAAAATATAATGAGGCATACAGAAAAGCTTCAGGAGGCAAGGAGAATTTCCATTTTTCCATGCCATGAGGTTCAGGCTGCATTTAAGGTGATACTAGTAAGGGTATAAATACTGAAATTCAGCAAAAGAATTTGAGCTGAACAACAGAAGTGTGACTTCTCCTGAGAGAGTGTGTGGGAAAGAAAGCGTTGCTGGCATATTTAGACCTTTTGGAAGAATGGTCTAGTAACTAGAATCATCTTCCCCATTTCTGTGTAGGTGAGTCAGAATTCATTCATTTTACCCTGGCAGGCTAAAGCAAACTTCAGCTTGGATGCAAGAGCGGTCTGTGGTAAAAGTGTAGGGAATCTTTGCCGTAATGAAATTCTTAATCTTCCTCCCACTTAGCAAGAGCTCAGTTCAGTGCCTTTCTCTGTAACATTTCCTGTGTCAACGCCCCTCGTTGCTTAGTCTCTAAGGTGAATGCATTTATACATCTGAGCATCCTTCCCAGCCTCGCAGTCTTGGTATTTTAGCCTTCCTATATTTGGTTTGATACCTTCTACTGATCGCTTCTGCCTGCTGTAAGCTTCCAAGTAGCTGAGATGTATAAATTTCATGTTTCTCAAGTGCTTATTCTGTGCCTTATCCCCCCTTTAGAGGGCTGCTGAGTCCCAGAGCACTCGTATGCCTTACCTCAGCCCTTGTGTAAAACGGTGGTAATCCTGGTAATCCCTCTGTTGCTGAAGGACAGTACTTTGTACTTGTCTGATGGAGTAGCCCAACCACTCCTTAATGTTTGCACCTCTCTCCTTTGAGAGCAAGTGCTTGTCCATAAGGTAGTACTTGACCTAAAAATGCTAACAGATCTGTTTGCATAGCATTACATACAATAATCAGGTGGGCTGTACCTGAGTATTTGTTCGTAGTTTGTGTTCACATACAGAATTTGAGGGATTCTGTGGCTAATAAATGTCTCCTGGGTATTGTACTGTATATTAACATCAGAAGTTGACTTCAGTGAGCAGGAAAAACAGATGAGAATAGTACATGATTTAAAAAGAAAAAAGTTCAGAATTCCTACCTTACATACACAAGGCAGCGTGACCCACCATGTAATTGATGCTCAATATCATGTGTGTTTAAAGTTCATATAATGCTTCAAGGAACAGTGTTTGCTTCATTTTGGAACACAAAGTAATCAATGGGATTTAGCAAAGTAAAAATCACTTTAACTGGAAAAAAAATACTAGTGTTTATAGCTGTTAAAAGTCCTGATTGTTGATAGTACATTTTCATTAACTTGAACACATGCAAAAATTTAAGAACCTTAATTTTTATGCTCAAACTGCCAGAATTCATTAGCTGAAAGGGGTACAATCAACTAAACCTCACTGTTAGATTTACGATAAGATTTATCTGTGGGAGGAAGGGGAATTCTCTCCATTTGTCAGTATTACATATCGTGCTTGGGGGAGGAAAAGTGATGTCTGTCACCCGGCATCAGAGGAAGGAGGGAAAAAAAATAATTAAAAAGAAGACAGAAAATGTGGTTGTAACACTGTGAAATTGGCAGGGGGAGTAAGGGAGCAGGTAGCACCTAAAACTAGTCAGTTTTTTTAAACTGACTGGGTTTCAAGTTGACAGCATCCCTTTAAACTTCAGTTTTCTCAGATCTGAGACATGCAACATAGGATCTTCAACTTCCATCTGCACTTGCGTAGCTGCTCTCTGCCATACATTTTTCTAGTGGTCTGTTTGCTCTGGTTTTGAAAGTCCCAGGCTTTAAGACAGTCATTTTATAATTTCTGGTTTTTTCCAAGTGTCTGCAGTTTTGCTAGAACTGCAACCTACTTCTTGGACACTCAGGTCAAACTTCAGCCTTAAGCACACAGTAGTTGATTGACGTGATTTTAATAGCATTTTAGAATACAGTTGTTAAGTCAGGGGCAGTGAGATTTTTCTAAAGGAAAAAGGGAGCACGGGTCTCAATGGCTCTAAACAGCTCCTGTCTCCGCATGTCGTCTCTTACGCTTGGCGGTGAAACGCATTATCGAGTAGTGCCCGGAAAGTGGCTAACTGCGTTTGACACACGCCAACTCCCTGCCTCCACACTGGATAATTGCATTGTCAACTGTTCAGCAAAGTGGCAGGTGACACTGCAGCCGGATTGATTGTCCTAGTATGGAGGCTCCCAAGACTGTCAGCCACCCAATCGATAGAGTTTACACAAAACACTGTGACTGCATCTGTAACTAATTTCAGTTTGAACCTCGCAAGATGTGGCTGTCCCTGTTTCCTGGCCTCTCTTCTTCTTTTCTTGCATCTCCTCCCTGGGTGAGGAAGTTGCTTTTCTGCTGAAATCCCAGCTTTATTTTGTATTTTGGAGCTGGAAGTGAACAAATCAATGGTGTGTTTTGTGGTTTCAGAGTTGAGGGCATTACAGCACATGGCTAACTAGCAGCTCCAGTTTTGCAATCAATAGGCTGATCAATTGATTAAATTAGCACTGATTTTTCTTTCTTCTTTCCAACCTAGAAAAGAATTAGTTTGGGGGGAAGAGCACATGGGTTTGGCCTGTAAAATTCAGCCCTTGGTTTTTCCAGTCCTTGGCTGCCTTTCGCTCACAAATACAATCTCAGTGCTCATCATTATTTAAAGCAAACTGCATTGAGCCCCGCCACTGGCAGCAGCCTGTTGTAAGCCAGGGTGTCACTTTCAGCTGTTCACCAGCCTTGCTGCTTCATGCTCGGCTGCCTTAGAAAAGTCATCCTCCAAGCTCTGCTGTGCTGCTTTATTATTGGCAAAGTTGCGACATTCCTGTGATCCCTGTCAGTGGTGCTTATTGATCCAGTGATGTGAATCTGCTTAGTGATTCAAGATTACTTTAATTCTCCCTCTTCCTTTTTTGTTTGTTTCCACCCTCTCCCCAGGGGAGCAAAGGCTTTCAGATCCACCTTCCCCTGACTGTGAAAAACAAGCCATAGCTGCAAAGACCATGGCTGTTGCTGCTGCTTTTGTACTTCAGCTGTGGGTATTGAAGAGCAGCCTTTGAGATACACGTGAGGCTGTTCTCACTTTAGTGCATCGCGCTGGTGTGAGTCTCTAGGAGGCAGCTGTGCATGAATGGCTACACCAGATCAGACCTTTGGTCCGAGTGTGTTTTCCCCTCTGTAGCCACAATTCATACCTGATGGGTTACAGAGAGGCATAAAAGAAATCTCTGGAATACTCCTTGGTGCTGTGAGGGGCGGGGAAGCCTCTTCCCCCTGAGCCTTGCAGCAGCTGGCTCTTACCCCGTACAGTGGAGCTTGCCTGCCCTTTGTTCAGCACGCCGCTGCAAAATGATGTTAATGGTCATAAAATTATATGGCCCCTTTCTTTAAAGGCAGCTGTTCCTCTGATCTGTTAGCAAAGATCACTGTAAGTGTCCGAGACACTGATAAGCAGTCAGGTCTCTGGCAGCCCATTTGTGGCTCTGTGGGAGCTAATAGATGGCATCAGATGGATGCATCTGCTGTTTCAGGTGTATGCTATAATGACACAGTTGGGTGTCAGTTTTCCAGGTAAATCACTGTTTTGCTTGAAATGGTTCTGGCTCCAGAGAATTGAAACCCTTGTCCTGCAAACAGGCTGGGAAGCTTTTCATGGCACGTCATTTTTTCCTGCAACAGGCTGGGAAGCTCACCAGAAGAACTATTCTGTCCCTGTTTGTGCTAGGAAAAAATGGGGGAACAATTTCACTGCCTAAAAATGTGGCTGGGAGGGCGTGTTACAGACCTGCAGAAAGACTGCTGTTCAGCATGGCCTCATCTCTGCCTTCCTCTTGTTTTCAAGAATCTCTAATGGCTTTCTCTTTCTTCCCAAATGCCTTTTAAAATAAAACAGCATCCATGCCACCTTGTCCTCTTAGTACTAGTTTGGGATACTTCAGCAGCTGATGAAATAAACCCAGTTTAAAGCCGTTCTCGGGAAGTATGTGTGAGGCCTGGCCGTGTGTCTGCATAAACTACTTTTATTGCCTTCATTGTTTTTACTCTGCAAGAAGCCAACGAGTGACATTTCGTTAAGAAAATAGAGTGAACGTGCTGGAAAGGGAGGTTGGGCAGAAGGGGGTCACTGCAAGGAGTGTAATTAGCAAAGGCCAGTTCTGGAGATTTACGGGAGGCTTTTTTGTCTTCTTTCCTGAAACGTGTAAATTACCAGTGAGCAAAATGAATGCCTCTTCCCAGCCAAAACAGGCCCCAGTAGAGCTGCATGCCCCCGAGATGGATTTGGATTTAGACCCACTTCACAGAATTTACTCAAAATTCTGGATTTCTAGAATATATCTAATATAGATTTGACACCCACTCCACCCCCACTCTTTGGGAGCCAGACAGGAGAAATGCTAGTTGTACAGATGAATTTGATCCTCTGCATGAGCAGCATCCAGTAGCTGCATTCATAATGGTCGTGCAAATAATAATACTAACATCTTAGGTTTGTTCCTTAGTCTTGTTTGGAGCGATAATTGAACATAATTGAACATATACAGAACACCTGGTCCCCAGAACTGACTGAGCAGCCTGGACAGGAGCTGAGGAGCAGCGGTGGGGTGCGGTAGGTCTGTGCTTTCCTAGCTGTGCTGATGAAATTTGGCTGTGGTCATCTGGGTCTGCTCTGAGCTGGTTGTCTTTACCTTTCTGCTCCTGAGACTGCCAGTCTCTGTGTGAGCTCATGCCTGCGCAGGAGCCGGCAGTGCTGCCAACACCTGAAGTAGCATATGTTGTCACTTTGACCATCTGCTACTGAACATGATGGAGAAAAGGAGGGACTTGAATGTGAGGCCCTTTGTTCTGTGAATCTGCTTATATATCATGTTAATGACTCTCGATCTTAGCTTGAGCCACCATTCACTTGAGAGATGCTGAGATGACCGGTCATCGGGGGGTGGGGGGTGGGGGTGGGTGTTGCACAAAGGAGGTGAGATTTGAGAAGCAGTGCAGAGGTCAGAGAGCATGCTTAGGCATAGGGGATGGCTTAGGGGAAAAAAAGTGCTATGACATCTTACAAAAAGGGGAAGAAAAGGATCTCTGATGAGATTTATCTCCAGCCATTATTAATAGGCACATGGAAGAAAGTGGGAAGTGTTTTCCAGTCTCCTTCAAGCTCAGCTGATTCCTGTAGCCTGCCGGTGCCTACAGCCTGGCAGCAGCAGAGAGTCATGCGAATTTTTCTGCTTTTCAGACCTCTGAGTCAGTATTTCAATAACACTGTTGCTTGCGTGGAGTACCTAAATTTTTCAGAAACTGCCTGGAATTGGTGTTCAGGCAGGCTGCTCCGAGGCCAACCCAAGCAAAGCTGTGTACACAGTGCTGGAGGGTGGCGGGCGCTCTAGGTAAGTGATCTTGATAGGTACATTCTGATTGATGGGCGAGTTTGTCTCCCAAACTGTCACAGGGTTTATAGAGGTGCCACTCAATACCAGTGCTGGAATTGCTTGTCAGAGCACCTGGCTACAAGAGCAATGGGGATTGGAGACAGAGCTGTAACTTTGTTTTTTCTCTGCTTAATGGCCCCAGCATCTGACCTGCCTGCTCACTCCTGTTTGTCTGGACCTTAAGGAGGCAGCTGGGATTAAGATTGTCAGAGGATTGTGCTGCTTTAGCATTGGGAAGCTAATTGTATCAGGGCTGGCAGCATATGACGAGCAGTTGCCTCCTACCAAATGCATGGCAAGAGCAAAAAAAAAATCTTCCACAAGGAAAAGGAAAGATATAGTAGAGTCTGTATTTTGGGTGGTTCTTTTTTTTTTTTTTTTTCATCTGAAAGTAGCATTTTCAAATCCACATGTGGCATTTCGTTCCTCAGGCCTTAGGTGACTCTCCTTGTAAGAGTCGCAGCTGCTTCTGTGAATAACAGATTGTGTCTCTTGTGAATTCTTAGGTCAAACTCACAACTTAACATTCAGTTGTTCGATTTCACTTTGTTAACACATTAGGATAAAGTTCTGGTCCTGAACATTGACCTCTGGAGAGCAGCACTGACTTTAGAGGTCTGCTCTAGGCAGCGTTGCTGATAGCCATGAATTACTGTGCGACCTTCAGAAGCTGAGCCTTGCTGGAAGAACCCTTCCCCACTCCCAGTGCACGCTATTGAATTGCAAATAACCTGAGTGTGATGGTGGGTCTTCTGGAAGCTCCTGTTCTCCTCTAGTAGGTCCAGAACAATGCTGTTGCAAAGGCCATTTCTGCTTGACACCCTCCGTGCTCCATTTCACATTTTCCTTGCTCCTGGATGGCAGAGTACACTGCTGGCAGGACTGGAAGTTGTGAGCCCTCTTTACACTTGGGCTGAGTTAGTGAGAAGCAGGTGTGATCCTATCAGGCCTTCCTTGCATTTAGTGGTCCTCTTAATCCATTTATAACAGTACTTGTTCAGAAATCTGGTTTGAATGAGCCTGAGATGAATGAATAATGTCAAGCAGTTCAGACGTCAAATATTTGAACAGCTGCGTGGGTGTTTTCACTGGCTTTGTGCATGGAAGCAACCCCAGGAAGTTAGACAAGGAGGGTCAGGTTGAAATTGTGGCACCAAACCCCAGCCTGCTGGAATTGGCCTCAAAATCCATCCCTGCTGCAGATGAAAGGACATTAGGATGCCAGTGACAGGCCATTCGCTCCACAGGTGATGCTGGACTGAGCTTGATGCTGGACTGAGCTTTGCATCCTGTTCTTTGGTGTTATCTTGTGTGCAGTGGCAGTACTGGGATTTGTGGACCTTTTGATTCACATAGGAAACATATCTTGTGGATTTTGTTTTTCCTGATTTTTTTTAAAGTGGCCTCTGAAGTCCTAAAACTCAGCACAGCTTACATTCAAAGTCTTTTCTGGGTTCACAGAGGTTACTTTGTTTAGCATAGTTTCTGAATCAGTATTTTTTTTTTTTTACTGTGTTGCAATGGACTGTACTTGGTCATGTTCAAAAAAAAAAAAAAAAACAACTAAAATCCATATCTGGTGAAAATCTGAGAGCTGAATCACCTTATGGTGGCTTCCTTTAGGCGATGGCCTAGGAGTCCTTGTTTGATCAGGGAAGAAAATTTACCCTTCTCCTGCCCCTCATCTTAACCTATGAACTTTTCTGCCATGCCCTCCTTTGTGACTGAAATGCTCTTTCAGATGATCCCAGTGTGTATCTGTCTTCATAACACGCTGTCCAAACCCTTCCCCTGCACCCTCCCTGCATAGGGAGGATAGTAGTCTGTTGGCAGTGCAGTGGTTCCTATTACAGAGCTAGATTCAGCAAAAGCTCTGGAGAATTTTCCTTTCAGACTTAAAAGGATTTTCTTAAATTCAAAGGTTTTGAGAGCAAGGACACCAGGATTGTGAAGTCAAGGTGCCTTTATTTGTTAACTGTATCGCAGTAAGCAGATCTTCTTTTCTTAAGCTCTAACCATAAACCACTAGTTGGCTTGAGTCACTTGGGAACAAAATTGATGGAAAGGTGCGTGTTTGCTGTGTGCTTGGCATCCTTGCGGAGAGAGGGACACCGGGAGCAGTCCCACATACATTCACTCTTTGGGGCGCCTTTTCCACCCTCCAAGGCACTTCCTCCAAGTGTTCATTGTCTGGCTAATGTTCAGATCACCTCTGGGACTGGCCAAGTCACAGCTCCAGCTTTGCATGATTTGTGTTTCCCACAGCTACAAGAAAAATGAAGACCTGTGTGTCCGAAGTTTATGGCCTTTGAGAAGTGATGGGCTAAAGTAATGCCAGGTGCAGGGGATGGTGTTACTGCAGGTTAAATGCCATGCCTGTAAATTACCGCCCCATCGCCCACTGTGACTTCTCAGGAAGCTTTGAAAGACTATCCAGCTTCTCTGACAGGTCTCTCTTACTCCTCTAAATCTTCTCCCAAACATTGCAATGAACTGAAGGGGTCAAGATTTACTAGATAAGCCATTGCAGCAAGAGAAGGCGGCTCATGACATGTCAGCTGGCAGTGTGCAGCCCAGTATGTGACATACTTTTAAAGGGGTCTGCTCAAGGGGGCTGCCCCAGTGACACTGCAGAGCTGACCTACAAGCATGGCACCTGCAGTACCTGGTGCAGGCGGTGGATGCTGCATTGTCGATGCTAGTTGTGTTACCTCTGCTAAAAATTAAGGCTGGCAATTACTTTGAAGTAAAAGGTAGTTTATGCTTCTAGGGAAAGGTTAGTCTTAAAATCATTGTCATGCTGCGGTTATCACACGTTAAGGACCTTCTTTATATTCAGGGAAGAGAAATATCAAATCCATATAAACAAATTTTATTGGGGTCTTAATGAATCGGTGAGAGCATCCGTTCCTCCAGAACGACAGTAAAGAACAGTGTCTGCATGGTGTCCTTGGAAATGAGACCTTCACCTTGCCCTGCTCTCTGTACAGTTGCAGACTGTTAGAAATACAGCCCGCTCTTCTGGGCTGGGAAAGTGCAAGTTTGCTGCTGACTGCATGAGCTTGTGTAAGTGTGCTGGTGAGAGCCCAGTGGGGTGAACAGGCTCAGATACCTGTAGCGCTAAAAGGACTACCCTAAGACTTGGCAGTGTCCTCATTCTTCAGGCACACACCTGGTTTTCAGTGCTTCTACATTAATTTTAGCCTGTCTTCTGCATTTCGAGCCACCTTCACAGTGCTGAAATGTACCCCCTTTGGGGCATTTGTGCAAAGCCAAGGCCATGTATGTCTGCCTTACTCTTTCAGTGTTTGCAGGTGGGATGTGCTCCCTGGTCTAGCCACAGACTTAGCTCACCAGCCATCTGGATGTGCCACGTCCTCCAGGCTCCAGCATGTACCCTCTATCCGTGAGCCACATGTCCAGGTCTGCTGTTTGGACAGTGGGGTGCTAAGTGAAGGAGTGTACGGGAGGCAGCCAGAGCAACCAAATTTCTGTCAGCATTGCTTAGGTTGCCCAACAGCTTAGATCTGCTGCAGAATTGAACGTGAATGAGGACCTTGCACCACCCTAGGATTCAGGGGATCTTTGCTTAACTTCCACTCTCATGGGAGAGAGCATATCCAGTTCAGATGTACTCATAAGGAGTAAATATGTCTTCCTTTAGTTTCTCTTCTGTTAATGAACCTTAGGCAGCAAATACCACGTGAAGGTTCATCGTTGTAGGTGTTTGTCTGCAGGTTCAATTAAAAGAAGCCTGGTTACAATCAGCAATAACACAGTCAACAAAATGCTTGGGAACCAAAATATATTTATATTTTGGTAGAAGGTGGCAATTGTTACCCAGTTCAGTCTGGGGTGGAACAGTTCATACTTGCTTCCTGCTGAAGTTGGAACTGGGCTCATTCCTGATCCACCCGTGTTGGAAGTGCAGGACTCTTATTGATTTGCACTGCAGTTTGCTTACATAAGAAGTGCTTGTAAGGAGCTGTTAATGACTGTGGAGTCTGATTATTTTTTTTTTCCTCCTAGAAACAGGTTTCCTATTGTTAAATGGTTTACGTCTTAAAAATCTCAGGCATGACTAAATGAATTTAAAAAAGAAAAAGGTATTTCTAATTGTATTTTAGCTTCTGCCTGCCCTCTGCATCTGAATTGACTAATTCAGAATGTCCCTGTGGCCTTCTCTTACCTGCTAGTAGTGTAGTTTCTGTGTTAACCACTTCTGTGAAAAATCAGTCAGTCTTCCCTGTTTTCTGTGAAAAATCAGTCTTCCCTATTTTGCTTCAATTTTCTTCTGCCTTTGAGAGGGACCCTTCCAGTGCCTTCAACTAACTTGTGTTGAGACCAACAGGTCAAGGATATTTTGTTTTCAGCATTGAGGGGCATTTTAGAGCATAAAATCCAGAAGTTAAAGCATTTCTGTGTTTCCTGTGCAGTCTTTGGAGATGGTACCTTTTGTGAAGCTGTTAAGAGGAAAGGACAGCCTGCAGACTGGTGCTGTCACGCCATCCTTGGGAGATCTCCTACACTTCACCTCCAATTCAGATGCTTATCCCTGTGTTTTATTTTTTTCCAGGTTCTGGGTTTATCATGTGCAGTGGCAAGGAGAATCCAGACAGCGACGCTGACCTGGATGTGGATGGAGACGACACACTTGAATACGGGAAACCACAGTATCGTTTTTGAAAGGCTCTTACTGAGAGGGAACCTAGAGGTGCATCTTCAGCTGGCTTTCATACGGCACTGCCCTGGGTAGTTGTGGATAATCTGTCTCTAGCCCTACTGGATGTGGCACCGCCTTCTCCAATTGCCGTGTTATTTGAACTAGGAGGGATTCCCAGCTACACACTTTGAGATCCCTCTTTTGATGCAGCACTCCTTCAGACTGGTTGGTGAAGTAGGAGAGACATTGCAGGAGGTCAAAGTTAGTGTTTCTCTGTTCTGCTTCATAAGCAATCTGTTGTCTCCATCCAAGTTGCTTCCGTATGGATAGCTTTTCCTGCTTCATGAGCAGAAATTGAGTTTATTTTCTACAATACACCCCTTTGTTTTCAGGGGGGTTGCGCACTATTCACTTGCTGCTCTGAGAGGCTGTAAAACTTTCATTAAGGGCAGTTTTGGGGAACTTCTGGGAGCCAAACTCTTCAGAGAGCGCTCTGGGAGACACAGCCATCAAGAAGAAATTCCTGCAAGGGTATTAGGCAGACATTGGCTCAGCTATGATGAGGGGGAATGTATAGCTATGAAATTAGATTTTATTTAAATCTGTACCAGCCTTTAAAACTGAATCCTCAACCCTTAGCCAGTGAAAGATCTCTGTACCTCAAACAGGAATAGTAGAATTGTGCAAGTTAGACTTGCAGAGGTTGAGGAATTGGTTTTCCCCTTCTAAGAGGCTGTGATGTTGCAGTCAAAAGACTTTTCTTTCTACCCAAAATAAAACTTTAAATCCAGAATTAAAAAGCAAACCCCTCCATGTATACCAGCCCCTCTTCTTTTGATGTGTCCTCAGTTGGAATGAATTTGTTCTGTATCCCAGATAGTGTCCTGACCATCTCAAAAGCCTTTCCACTGTCTGCAACGAGGCTTTACGTTCCTTAACCCCTTGTGCTCAGGTACACAGAGGCAGACGTTATCCCTTGCACTGGGGAAGAGCCAGGTGAAGCCAAAGAGAGGGAGGCGCTCCGAGGTGCTGTTTTAAAGTAAGTACTGACCCTTTCTAATTTGCTTTCGTTACTTTTGGGGAGTCTCCATTTGTGCAAAATACCCGTTCACTTGAGCGCAAGGATCACGACGAGAGGGACTTACAAAGTAAGTATCGTGTGATGTGTGGGTCTCCATTTCTACCCGTGCAGCGTCGCAAAGCCTTCCTGCACACTCTCCCTCCCTTAGCCACTGCACTGCACAGCCAGTGCTGTCTTCTCCCTGAACAGTGCTGGACAGAAGGTGAATTCTGGCAATGGTGAAACTGTGCTGTACTAAGGCCTTACGTGTCATTTTGCTTCATGATGAAATGTGGCCTCTCAGTAGTAGTATAACACGATGCGTGGTGCTGTCTGAATTGCATCCCATTATGTATGTGGGGTACGCAAACTAATTCCTTGGCATTCGGCTCTGAGGTTGGGGCAGGACACGTGCTCTGCCCACATACATGTGTGGAGGATATAGGCAGCCAGCATTCAGGGCACTTGGGGAAGCATTTCAGGCAAATAAAATGAGTCTTAACAGGGAGGTAGGATTGCTTTCTAAGCCCTCTGCCCTGCATAAAACAGGGCTTAAATTACCCCTCTATCTCTTTGACTGAGTGATCCTGTGGGGTCAAGGTTGAAGTGATTGATAGAGCAGTGAAATGAAGTTTTCTTACTGCTTAGCCTGTCACAAACACTAGTTCAAAATTAGGTTCCACTCCATAGAAAAGTGGCATTTGCTGCACTGGATCCAAACCATTGGTCTGTTCGGTGCTTTGCTAACCGTGCTAGTCTGTAGGCAGGGCCTCAAAGATGCTGAAGCTCCTTCACAGCCAGGACAGTGATATTGTCGCAGGAGGGTATCGGGGTACCCTTTAATCAGTGGCTGTGACACTTAGTGCTTGGTGAGACCACTAAGGACCTGAGACATGGACACCCAGTTTCTTCACATGGCTCGCACCTAACACATCGTTCTGCTTTTTGGGCGAGGTCCTTGCGTGTCTCTGGACTTGTTTGCCCATCTCTAAATGAGGAGAGGTGATGTTGCTTGTAAGAGCACTTCGAAATTCTGGCAAGTTTCTGTAGAATTGCGGTAGGGTAGCTGATGCCTGAAGCATGAGCTTATATTACCTTCTGAGAGCTGATATGTTACCCAGCCACAGGTCTGCAGCCGGCTCTGCAGATCTTTCTCTTACAGTCTCTGTTACTGGCTTGAAAGTGAACGGACAGGGTTAGGAGTTATCGGTACTTCGATGCTGCTGTGCTTCAAATGGAAAGATGGAAAAGATGGGGCTTATGAAGGTGTAAAGTTGTTCTTAAAGGGGGAAGGTATTGCAACACGGAGGATTTCTGGTCACAAGTAAGGTTTTCATCTTTGAAACTACATATTCAAAAATGAGCCTTGCGTCACAGGTGCTGTTTGAGAATTCCAGGCCTTCAGTCAGTATCACAACCACCACGTGATTCCACAGAGGTTGCAGCTAGAAGTGCAGGTTGGGAGAACACTGGTGGAAAAGCGGGCCAGCACAAAAACACACCTGCAGCAGGCCAGCCACTCAAATTTTGAAGCCTAGACTGATGGATAGAAGTATTGCATGAGAAATAGTGGGTGGAAGGGGTAGCTTTTCCTGAGCACCAAAATTTTCCATATTCAACCTTTAGCATTCTGCCCTTTTCTCTTTTAGTGGTGGCACACCCAGTACTCGAATAACACCGGAGTTTTCTAAATGGGCCAGCGATGGTGAGTGTTGAACTTGTAAATTATTAATTTGTATGCTACAGGAGGGCAGATAGATATTCCATATCTTCTGATTGCCAGTAATTAGGCAAATAGTAGTTACAAACGCCCTTGCACAGTACCAGCAGATGTGTATGCACATACAATCACGCTATCTTTTTGAAACTTTACAGCACAATTAACTGTAGCCAGTGGCAGCTGGGGGAGTTCCCAAAAATGCAACTTTAACTGGCATGGTAATGAGAGATAGGGATTGGATTGACTTGCTGTCGTGTCACTAGCAGACAGACTGCTGTGTCACAGGGGGAGCCATCAGAGCTTGACTATGTGATGGTGGTGTTCAGCTTCTGGGGGTTTAAACTATACAGAGACATGTTGCTTGGGGTTTTTTGCAACTGCTTTCTTATCATCTTCCCTTTTTTAAAAGGGTATGCTAGAGTCTTGTGTCATGATCTGTTGGGTGGGTCTTGTCCTTGCTGTCCTCTGTATAGCCAGAAAAGCCTGCAGCGCTGAAGCCTGCACCTTTAGAGTCACAACCCTAGGATCTGCCCTACTTCATGACCTGTAGTTGAAAGCTCATAGCATTAAGGGAAGGGGGGGGGGGGGTGTTAAACCCATTCAGCTGCCAGGTTTTTTTATCATGCCAGCAGCACTGGAAGTGTAAGCAGCAACCTAGTGGAAATATGAGAATAATAAAACCTGGCGCTTTCCAGCTGTAGATGCCAAATCCATTTCCAGAGCCGGGCAGTGCTGCTCTGGCTCCCTTAGGAAGGGAACTGAAGCTCAGCGACCTGAAGAGACTTGTCCCAACGATTTTGTTCTCTGTTCTGTTACTGTAATGCTTTGGGCATTTGATTCCTAGCCTTGAAAGTACCTACAAGACATAACCTCTTGCCAGTGAGGGAAATAAGTGGGTAGAACCGGTTTTGCCAAGGGCATGATGATTAAATGGAGAACATAGGATAACTATCGCAGGCATTTTCTTCTGTGGGATAGGCAATCGCATTTATTTTCTGTGATGTGAGAGCACTTGCTTGTAGGTGCGTTCAGCTTCAGTAACTGCAGCCACCGGGATGATGAGGAAGCAGCCCTGATGACTTGCTATGAGCAGTTTTCATCATACCTTTTCCCTGAAGCCATGGTGCCGAACCAGCCTGGGGCTGGCCCCAGCACAGTTCATCTGGCTCATCTCTAACTGGTATCTCACACCCCCTCCAGTGCTGGGAGGAGCCGTGGGACGGCTAGCACTAGGAGAGCTATGAGCAAGCTGTTCTGTCATACTGGTTACCTGGCATACATTTTTCTCCCTTTATGTGTCTGAGGGGTCTCCAGAAAAGGGAGAAGCTGAGAGGAGGATCTGGGCTGGGTGAATTACGCCAGACCCACCTTTCTGGAAGTACACTTTGCCTTGGCAGCTGCATCACACCTTTCTGAATTAAATCCCGGCTTAAACAACTGGTACATCCGTAAGGGTCAGTTACTATGAAGTGGAGAAGAGGGTAGGGGTTGTATCTTCAGCCCTGAATCATAGAAGTGTGGTGTCCAGTGAGAGGGCCTCCCTGCTAGACAGGGACACGTAGCATCAGTCTCTTCTCTCTCTTTCCGAGAATCAGCATGAAAATGACTCATCAAAGTCCTCTGCTTCTGAAACTGTAACTTGCTCAGACTGTTTCATTGCAATGATCAAATGTTCTCTCACTAATTTGTCTGTTCTTCCCTCAACAGAAATGCCCTCAACGAGTAATGGTGAAAGCAGTAAACAGGAGACTATGCAGAAGACCTGTAAGAACAGTGACATTGAAAAGTGAGTGTAAAGTGGATAGCTTTCATTTTTCTTGATTCAAGGAACCGTATGTCCCATCTGGTGTTCCCAGAAGCAGTACTGGTTTGAGGGTGAACATACTTGAAGCTTTTACCACTGAGAAGGAAGTTGTACAATGGTGTCCAACATGAAGCCTGAACTTGGAGCTGTTGGTGTCCTGGCTCGGTGCTGCTGTGTCCACAGAGGGCCTGTAGGGAGCTCTCCCCCAGGTACCTGTGTGGTCCAGTACCCAGTGACAAGGAATTGAGCACAGCTTCCAAAGGTCTTCTCCACTCCAAATTGCTGCCTTTTAGAACACGTCGATAGATATATCCATGCTTTCTACCATATTCTAGTTACGGTGGGTTTTCAAGTATGTTGTGTGGTGCGTAACAGCCTAGACTAGAGCTGGGACTTGATGCGAGGTGAAGATTCAGACTCACTTTAACCAGACGAAAACCATTGGCTTGTCAGGCTATGCCTTTTTTTGTTCCCCCTGCAAGATTTCAGCTATCAATGTATCATGGGATCCTGCTTTTACTAGAAAAGTTAACTTACCACTGCATCTTGGGTTTTGAGGACAGTCCTTCACATGGTCTCAGTTCTGTTTTCTCCATGGTACCTGCATGTTCCACCCTTCATCTCTCCAGCAAAAGGGAATCCCAGAAGCCCAGTAACTTGGCAGAAGCCTCACTGAGAGAATTTCTTTTCCCTTAAGATACAGGTTTCACCTTTGAATGATCGCTAACAGAAATAATCTCTCAGTTCCTGAGTTTTTTTACCTGCAGTCCTTTCAGTTGATTCAGAAGTTTTAAGTCCCAGTCTTTGAATATACAACGTGCAGAGGCTCCTGGCCATCTGCTTTCCTGTCCCTTTCTGCTCTCTGGATATCCTGCAGCCTAGTCCAGGGTAGAAACAAATGGTTTTATCTGCACTGTGCAATTGAGTAATAACCTCTATCCTCAGCCTCCTTGCACATGCTCCTAGGGTAACTTACTGCTCAAGCAGATTCGATGATCCAAGCCTAAAACTACAGGCTCTTCACTGCTGCTGTGGATTGCATTAATTGGGATGGAGCAGCGTTTAACTTGATTATTGCCTGACATAAAATGTTGCCCCAAGATAAATGAGAGAGAAAACAGCTTCAGTAAGGTGGAAGCAATGAAGTAGTTGTGGGTTTTAAACAGACAGCATTTACTTTTTGGGGATGAGATCCATCGATAATTTGGGATCCGGAAAAAATGGTTGTGTTAAGATGACTTTACAGGAAGTTTTTATGTTTTGAGGGTTTTTTAATGTAGTTTGTGCTCCTCCTCCTGCCCCTGGTCCTGTCTCAAGGCGTCGTGGCCCTGGCACATTTCATGATCTCTGGCAGTTCAGCTTGGCAAAGCACATGTTCACAGTCAGGGATTAACTGAGGAAACTCCCTGCTGCAGAGGAAACTTTAACACTGCTTTGCTGTCTTGGCACAGGCTTTTTATTAGCATGTCCCAAACATGGGCTGTCTACTGTTTGATGCTTCTCAGTGAGCAGGCTCCAGCCAAGGACCAGTGAATCTGGGAGCTCGCAGGTCGATGCAGAAGCGGTTTTGTCCTTAGAGGGAGCCAACCATTGCATGCTGTCTTGATGGCAAGGACTCATCCCTTCTGCCCTCATCTGTCAGCCTCTGTCTCAGCCACTGCTTGGCTTCCCTTTGGGCCTCCTGCCTGTCAGCCCAGCAGCCCTCCACCCTCCCAGATCTGCTCCTATGGAAAATCTTTAAACTGCGGGAGCTGAAAGGATTTGACATTTTCCAGAACACTTGAGCTCAAGTGATAAAATTGACATAGCTTTAATAATCTGATCAAAGAGGCTTTAGCTAGCACCTTTTGAAGGATCCCAGAATCCTTTCCAAACAACACTTGTGCTAACACTGCTGTGAAGCGGGGGGAGTGTGTATGCGTGTGTGCACGTGTGCCACAATAACCTTGCCCCAGTAAAGCTTCAGTTCTGCAAAAAGTCAGCAAAACCCACTAGAAAATACAGGGAAAGCCTTAAGTGTCCTGCTGAATCTTCCCAATAATGTTGATTTTTTTTCAAAAGTAGTAGGGAGAGATTTTTATTTAAGGTGCTTTATTTCAACGAGGTTCAGAAAACAAGATGGTGTTTCAGGTGGAGAATTTCTAGCTGCTTTTTTTTTCCACCCCTCCTTTCCTTTGAGATTCATGTGTGATAAATAGTTTCTGTCCTGCCATTTAAGAAGTCTGAATGCTCTGTGTGCTTGTCTGTGTAGAGGGGTTCTGTTAAATTAATTGATAACAGGGATCAGAGCTAGAAGCCTACAGAAAAGGAGGGGGAAGGGTTTCACACTGTCTGGCTGCTTCCCACTCCACTGCTGAGCCATGATATATGGCGACCCAGCCCAACAGGCTAAATTGATTCATCTCTAGTTCCTGTTTCTTAATCTGGAGCTAAATTGGTTTCATTTTTCTTGTTTTGGGTGGTGCTTACAGGAAGTTTTTGGCAGCATCACTTTACTTCATTGTTTGTAACTTTAATTTTTGCCTTTAAATCTGAGCATTATTGATTGGCATGTTAAACCCCGTGTAGCATCTGATTAGCATTTTTAAAATTGTCCAGAAGCACATGGCTTACCACCTGTGTCAGCCATACTCTCCATTTAGAGCAGTGGCTAATAGAGTTAGCAGCGATCTGCGTATTGATCCTTCTCTCATAAGAATGACGTTCCTTCCCCCTCCCCTCTTCCAAAAATAAGTCTAGGCAAGGAGAGCGGTGTGGATTTGCTTGTTTGGTTTTTAATCTGTTTAATACAGTACAGCAGGCGGTCCTCCTTTTGGCATGCAGCTAAAGCTCTTTGCTTGAGCAAGCTGATTTATTTTAAATTTGTGGAAGAGTCTCTTGCATGTAGAACAAGTAGATGGAGTTTGAGGTAAGTCTGTGTTTGTTGCCCCACTCCTTGTGCCGTGCCAGGTCATCAGCAGCTTGAGCAGGTTGACCTCATCCGTGTTGCGTTAAACTTCAGACAGCAGCCACTGGTAATGAGAGAGGTGGTCCCACTTCTCCTTCTCAGCACTGCGGAGTGTCTCATCCCTGCTGAGCTTTTCTAATCTTGCCAATGTGAGGTATCTGGGAGACACCTTGGGGTGCTGAAGGCTCGTGGGGAGAAGTAATTAAGGATCGCACTGGCTGAGCTCTGCCACAGTGGTCCTCGGCAGACAGGCAGAGCTCAGCTGGTGCAACGCTTATTTACCTTGACTCAAGATGCAGCTTTGCTCGGAGAGAGCAGCCAGTTCCTAATTGCCCAGGTATCCTCCCAGACTCCTCCGCCAACGTTGTACTCTCAGCCAAGGCACTGTTGTGCAGAGCGCAATGCAAAAAGCACCTTTCCTGCAAAAAGTCTTCCTCCCCCTTCCCTCCCGAGATGCTGCCTGCAAGGGTCTGGTGCCATTTTGAAACTGAGGTTCCCTGGGGTTAAAAGCCAGCATCTTAATTCAGAGTGCCAATGTTCAATTTTGCTTTCTGCCACCAGACTAGATTGCAGGCCAGCAAGAGAGTCTGGGTTAGTGGCCCACTGGGTCACCTCCCATTTGTTTTCCTCAATTTTGTGTTGTCATAAATTCATTCCAGCCCGTTGTGGTTGATCAGTTTATCTCCGCCGGGGCAGGGAGCGCTGCGAGCATGATATATGGCACAGAGCATTGTAGCCAGCCTCTCCATGAATCACTCCAGATGTTTGGTGTCAGCCCCAAAGCAAACAGGACCCGGCCGCTGAGCGTTGACTACGATGAGCTCAGTATGGGAAGAGACATGACGTATGAATGTTTATTTAATAATTCTCTAATATTTCCAGCGGAGTGTGGCTGTGCCTTCTGGGGGAGGTGAAAGGGGGGGGAGGTTGAAGAGGGAAACTCTAATCTGTTGGGGTGGGTCATAAATCAGGCAGACAACATCATTAATCAGGGATGGGACAGAAGTGGAAGGAGGTGGGACTGGAGCTGCCATCCTTGGTGGGAAGGGGGCTGTGCTCCTTTTTTTTTCGTAAAACAAATCTTGTTTCTGATTTCGCTTGGCCCCAGCCACGCTGCCCGCATAATAGCAAACCCGGACACAAGGCTGTTTAAGTGAGTATGCTACCACCGCTATAAACCTTGCGATACGAGCCTGCCAAGCATTAAATCCCTTTATAATTATCTTCTTTATATAACACTTCATGCTCATCATGCTTCATTGGATGAGACGCTTGTTGGGTTAAAAAGAGGGTTTTAGAGACAAAAAGCAATTGTGTTTGTTTTATTTTTCCTGTCTCCTCTTTCCTCCCCTTCCCCCCCACCTCACCTCTTTCCAATCCAGCTGTTCCGAAAGCATTGGCTCCAGAGGGGTTCTAGCACAGCAGCACAGGAAGAAGCATCAGTTAAAATTAAACTGGGGTTGTGGTTTAGGTTGGAGTCCTTGTGCAAAGGGTCAGGCATGTGAGAGCAGCTGGGGAGGTGGCAGTGTCTTGTCGCAGGGACTCTGCTCCCAGGCAGACGGGTCGAGATGGGAGCAGAGTGGGTGTGAAGCCAGAGGATTAGCAGAGGCCTGGAAGGGAAGGAGCTACTTAAGCTGGTGTGTCAGAGGGAAACAGAAGCTGTTGTGAATTTACACCAGAGGATAAGCGCTCCCCAGCCCTTCCCCATAGTGTCACACCATTAACAGGCTTTGGTGGGAGACAGGAACATCATATAGCGAAGACAGAATTAAAAAATTGAGTCATAAATGAACTAACCCTTTGTGCTCTGCAAAGAGAGAGCGTGCTGCTCCTCGTGGGCCCAGTCCTAGGTTAGCCCCTGTACATTTGAGACAAGATCCAGGAAACTGAACTGAAGCATGGGATTGTCAGAGCCAGGCTGAGAAAGTGTTGCTGGGCTGTGCTGCTTGTGTCCAGATTTTTATCTTTTGTAGGTTTTACTTCTTCCTTTTAGTAGTATGTAATATGTGCTTGTCGTGTATACTGGCATTCAGTGTTGAAAGGGTGCAATAGGCAGATGCTCCATTTCTTTATGAAGCGAGACTTTGGCATTACTTCATCCTCTAGCTTGTGGCAGTGGAGAGCACAGTGCTGGGCTGCATTTCTTCATCCTGCTTCCTCTTTTAACTGTTCGGTAGAAGGTGCATGTGCCAATGATGGTCTCGGACCTTATTACCACTGAAATTGTGTCATTGTCGTGGTTCAGCACAGGCTAGCGGTTAACGAAGCTCGGCAAGGCTGGCTGACTGTATGAGCTCAGACCTGGCGGAAGGTGGTGTCTCTGTTTAGTGCAGCTGCGTCCAGAGGTTTGGTCTACTTACCATGCCTTGGGGCAGTTTTCTGTAGATTTTGACATCTTCATAACCGGGAGGGACTCTTCTGTATGTTGAACCTGTGATGTTTTAATAGCAGAAGCATCTGCAAAGCCAAGGTGGCTGCCAGCTTTTGGGGGGCAGTAGCGTCCCTATCCCACAACTGGTGAAAACCCTAGGAAGGAATTCTGTTCCTGTGTTGGGGGCATGGTTTAGGCATTTTGCCATTCATGTCTCTTTGCCCGCCCCTTCTTTGCTTTTTTTTCTTATCTTTTTTTCCTTAGTTTCAGAAATTGGTGTTAACTTTAATTTGTGGAGTTGCTTCCTGGGAATGAAAAATCGATGGGGGGCTATCGCAGTGTGAAATTCGACTGTCACTATTGAGCTATAGAGTTAGCAAGATGTCTTAGAAGGTAAAAAATAAATCGTGGCCCAGCAAGTGCTCAGCTGTGCTATTTCAAAGGGGATATGAGGCTGATGGTCTGTTAGAGGCTACTTCAGTTAGATGGATGATGATTCCCTGTGAAATATTGGAGTTATTCCATAGGTAAGAGAAACTTTAGCTTATAAAACACAAACAGCTGCCTTCTAGCAGATGAATTCTGCCCTTAGATGTGCGAGCAGCTTGTCAGAGAGAGGACTCGTCCCTAAAATTAGCCTATTGTGTTTAACAACGTCTCTGATGGAGCATTGTAGATCCTGCTGTGTTCCTTCTGAAAATATTTTGAGGATGTGACTGTTTATCCACATCCCTTACCTACACTGCAAGAATTAAGAGGCAGGGACTGATTTATTTTTTTTTTGTTGTTGGAAATGTTTGTATGGTGCCCAGATGCTCTCAAGAGAAAAGTAACAGTTATTTTTACATAGGCTGCATTCCCTGTTTGGATGGAAATGTTCCTTTGAAGAGCAGAAAAGGGATCATGTTGTGCCCCATCCGCTGCCAGTTTGCTGTCGCTGTCGTGCATCTGTTGAAGGGCAGCCCTGGCTGCGCAGGCTGTCTGCATGCTGGCGCTAATAGGGCTACTGCTGTCTTTGGCACTTACTGACTATTGTGGCAGGACTCAGTAAGTGTTTGTGCTGTGCCAGCTGCTGTGTAACAACAGGGTGATTGTAATTATGGCTCTTGGTAGTTTATGCATTTCTTAGACTATAGTTAGTAAGTGTAAATATGAAATAGTACCCAAAAAATACCCAGTTTATATTACTCCTCACTAAATCATGTCTGGGACAACTGTAGATTCTGTAATTATTTCTTGCACACTTGCATGCACAGTTGCAATACCGCTGAGGGGAGCTTATTGCTGGAACAAGGAGTTTTAAGCCACATTTAGTTGGAGCTTGGTAAAGATTTCCCAAGGAATTTAATGACAGAAGAATTCATTGTGCTTTCCTATCTCTTCTGCAACACAGAATCCAGACTGCCTTTACAGAAGCAGTGTAACAGCAAGTAATGTAATCCGTGTAGTTTAATATCCACGTTGATTTTTTGCCCTCGCTTCAGTGTCAGTGCTTGTCCTACCCTTACTCACTCCCCACCACTGCAAGGCGCTGCATCCTATTCATCCATTCACCACTTCTTTCCTCCTTTTTGACAGTTTCTGTCCACAAAAAGCTGCTGTTTCCCACTCAGTTGCACAGGCATTCCTGCTTTTCTGTCAGATAGCCGGCTCATGACCTGTCCTTCCTCTGCATCGCTGGTTTCCTCTTCTAGCTCTGGGACCACATTTGCTTATGCAGTACTGTGTCGTGGCCTTCTTTAATAGCCTCATGTTTCTTTTTGAAGGCATGATTACCTTAAATGATGCTAATTCTGATCCTTTCTTTCCCCGTAAAGGAAACAGCAACAGTGTAAAAGTTCTAGGGCGGCAGCAGCAGTTGTAGGAAGCTGTCTGGAGGATGTGTTATCGTGTTGCCCTTGTGTACCTCCAATCAGCAGTCATGAATGGAAGTTCTGGAAAGCATATCACCTCCATGGTAAAGTCCTTAAAAGGCCACAGATGAATCCAAGTGTTGCTGTAGTAGCATAGATATTTCCTGTTTATTTCAGCCGTTTGGATGCAGGCCATGGGAGTAGAAGGCATTTCGTTCTGCGCAGAGGCTGGGTGCAAGACTCGGCTGCGTGTCCAACCTTCTGAACACCTTTCAGCCTGAAGAATTAGCTATTCCTCTTTCACTTCAGAGATATTTTAGAATTTTGTGCCCTGATTGTCCAACCAAAGCAATAATCCCAGACCACATCCAGGCCACAGTAAGATGATGTGTTACAGTTGCCATAAGTCTTCCACTAGAAAAATATACCTGCCTAGCTATATGTGGAGCTTGGTCATAATCCAGACATGTTTACTTGTAGATGGAGGCAAGTTTCAGTAGGCTGGAACCTCTAATCTGTGTGCCTCAGCAGGGAGAGGAGCTGCATTTTCCATTTCCTCTGTGCATGCCGTTTGTGGCCCTGGCTTGTTCTGAGCTGGAGACCATCATGTACCTTCACAGATCTGCTGGGAATACAATTAAGGTCACCAAGGTGAACGATACATTTGAAAAGTGAGCTGAGATATTAACACACATTAGATGTGCAATTATTTCTATTTAGGAAGTTTGTTGAGAGGATCATTTTCTAACTCAGGCTGTGCTGCCTCAACAAAACCTTATTACAGCAAAATACTTTCCCGTAGCATGGCTTTTTCCTTTATCGCCAAAGCTGCTCCAGTAAAGCAATGGGATTGCATTTATTTTCTCTTTGGAACAGGGGACATAGTCTCTAAATCGAAATCAGAATGACCCATGCATTCTTTCTCCCAGCTTTCATGTCGAACCATAATTGCTCAAATGGCACATTTAAAATTTTGGCGCAAGCTCAGACTTTCACTAGCCGCCTTTTTAAATCAGTCCCAGTGGCCAGTGGATACTGCGTAGCCCTACAAATGCATCTAAACATGCTGACTCCGAGGCTCCTTCTATTCTGAATGATCAGTGGTGCCATCTGTCTCTGTTTTCACTGGGGCTGGGCACATGTGTCCCAGCGAAACACGGGCCAAAAAAAAGAGAGAGAGAAAGAGCCAGTGCCTGAATTTACTTCCCGCTTCTGTAAAGACATTGTTGGGCTCTGTGTTACAGAGGCGGAGGAGAGATGAAAGCATAATGAATTCTTCTGTCATTAAATTCTTTGGGGAATCTTTACCCGAGTCCCTACTAAATGCGACTTAAAACGCCTTCTTGCAGCAGTAAGCTCCCCTCAGTGGTATTGCGATGGTGCATGCACGTGTAAGAGAAATAATTCCTCTGCAGGGGAAAAAAAAGAGACAACATTTTTGGTTTGCATCAAGATGAAATTAGTCAGAAGCAAACTCTGAATTTGGCAAGCAGATGCCAGTATTAACAAGTTGTGCAAGCAAGTATAAAATAGAGGCGCTCGTGACTTGAGAGAGCCTCGGCATCGTGTGTGTGTGTGCCCTTGCATGCACCCCGCTCCAAATTCACAACTTAGAACACGGAAATTAGAATGGGGAACATTGCATTATTCATAACTTGGCAACCAGAAGCCAGGGCACTTTGCCAAAGTAAACTATTCTCTGTAATTACAGGTGAAGCAACGTTCTTTAATATCTTACAATACAAAAACATACATTAATCAAGGAAAGAGGGCTTTTTTTTTTTCCTAGAGGACAATAAATTAGCATCCTTGCCAATTTCCTCAATACATGTGACAATGTTTTACAGGATTATAAGTCAGCCTTTTTAAAGGAGGTTAGGCTAAAAACAAATAAACCCAATAAATGAGATTTTTAGCTAAATAAAGGGGAAACCAGCTCCTAAAAAGTTGACGTCTTGCCAGAAGATTTGCTTTTAGCACTGGCACTCACAGACTGAGGGTCTAAATGTCACAGTGTGATTTGACACAGCTCTACTGCAAACAGCTTTGCTGGGCAGTTTTCTGCTGCTAGGAATCTGGCCCCTTCTGCTGTAGCCAGCTCATCTAGTGAAATAAAATTGCAGCGCATCGTGCCAGTCTGGTAGCCCGCATGTTCTGGGGTGATTCACAGTCAATCTGCCACTGGTGCCTGACACTGGACTTCTTTCACAGACTTAACATACTGAAAATGCTTGAGCTGTGTCTGTTTCCTTTTAAAGCCACCTGTGACTTTTCAACAACTTACTTATCAGTTTAAGTGTTTTGCTTGCTAGTAACAAACTTTTTTTTTCAGCTTTGTTATGTTCTTGCACTCCAATAAATGCAAAAGGCCTTTGTGTCTGTGTATCTCCCACTGACTTTAGTAATGCCAAAATAAACTGGCCGCATTGTTAGTATAGCGCTTGCTGCAGGTGATGCTTGCAAAGTCAAAAGAGGGGGCAAAATCTTTCACCAGGTTGAAAACAAGCAATTTGTGTCCCAGAAAACTTAGGGTTGTTTTTAGTTAGTGTCTGAAACTCAGATACTGAAGGAGTTGTGTTGAAGACACAGATACGAGTGAGAACCAAGACAGCATCATCGGGCTGTGACATTGCACAACGTGACCAGTGTCACAGCAGCTATGCACAGCATGTTACAGGCTAATTAAACATGGTCTCTTCTCTGAAGAAATTGCCCCCTCACCCAAACCTAAATTGGCTATGAGTGAAGGCTTGCAATTAAATGACTGTGCGCTGATGTTGGAGTCATTTTTTGGATCATTTTGTCAAGTAAAAGCAAGGACTGCAGTAGGCTTTCTCTTCTGCAGCATAGTGGTGGCTGTGGTAATCGTCATCTCTGGCTGGATGTGGCCAGGAGCGATTTCTCTGCTCCTGGAATCTTACTGTAGCTTGACTCTGCCTTCGAAGCATTGACCAGTCTGTTTCTAATATTTATGATATGTAAGCCGCTAGCGACCTGACCTCTGCCACTGGTGCAGGGAAATGGCATGTATGTTCTGCTGGGATCAGGTTCTCTACCTCGGACAAGGGAAGGTAAAGACTTTGTTTAAAAATAAAGACACCATGCAGGTTTGTCAGTGGTACTGTACATTTTCCCCTCTGCTGCTCTGTGTTTACAGGCATACAAACCCAAAAATAAATGTATGAGGAAGAGAGAGGAAGGTCAGAATATCAAGTGTCAAAAGTAGCCCATGAATTTTATTGGTGGTGCATTTAATCAGTGCTAAGCGTTTTTTACAAGGTACATACAAACAGTAGAATTGTAAAAATTTATAGAATACTGTGTACAGTGTGACTGTTTATGAAGAAAGGAGAATTTATATCCAGTTGAAATAAACCAAAGGGGAATGTTTTATGGAGACTACTCAACAGTAGGGTACGTGAAGTGAGGTCTAGGTGAGGGAAGGATGGGGTATTTGCAGGGGCTTACTGATCTTTGAGGTGTTTTTCTGCTTCTTCAGCAGCTAACAGTTTGCATCTTTCAGTGGCTCTGGAACAGGCAGGATGCTGGACACAGGGATGGTATGGTGTTTTGTTTTTTTCTGTGCAATGGAAAGGAAACACAAGTGAACAGCTGCTACTAGCATCTCTGGTAAAGGCTCTCGCTCTTGGGCTCGTTCCAGTCCAACAGTTTCTTGAGCAGCCCTTAATATCCAGCTGGGAAGGGTTAACTGAAGCCAATCACTTTGACATCAGCATTTTTTGTTTCCTTTTTGGTCCAGTATTTTGTTGATGATAAAGCACAGACTTAGTCAATTGAGAGATTCCAGAGCTGCAGAATCAGAGATAATTTAATTAACGGAATTGCTTGTGATTGCCCACTGGGACGGCGGGTAGGAATTGCTCGATTTAATTTGGAGAAACAAAGATCACATGCATGCTAATGTTTAACAAATAACCAGTGTTTGGGTTAAAGTTTTTTTGCAAAGAGGGGGGCAGCCAATTCCCAGGGGAGATTTCCCAGGAGATGATTGCTGAGTAACAACTCTATAGTATTTTTGTGCCCTTCTTCTGGCCGTTTATCTGAACAAAGCAAGGATTTGCTTAGAGGAAGAAAGTTTGATCTTATTTTCAGTGTTCAGGGAAAGATGCTATGAGAAGTGGGAAAACGTGCATTAGGTACAAAGACTGAAAACTGTCACATGCCGTCTGCTTAAGTCCCAGGGATTTGCTCCCTGGTACCCAGCATCCTCAAGTGTGACTGCCAGGTTGTTGAAGAGTTAACCACAAAGTCCAGAGAGAAGTGCAGGACTGAGCTTCCTCCTCAAGGAACCCTCCCTTCATGTTTTGCTCTTGGCTCCCCTATTTGTGGTGATGCAGGTCGACCGTGAGTAGAGTGTGGATGTGCCCTTGTGTCCTCAGATGTGTTCTCAGCCAGGGAGGACAATTCAGGTACCTGCAAGGCCACTTGCACCTGCTGAAGAAGCCCCACCACTGGGGCTCAAGGCATTGCTCTTGGCAGTGGTTGTGCTCAGCAGATCTCTCTGGAGGCTGGTAAATGACGTTATCCAAACACGTCAAATCAGAGCGCTGAGGCACAAAATTATTACGAGAGTCCTCCTAGATCCAGCGTAAGGTCAAGGCAGAGCTGGGAGAGCAGAGCTGTGGAAGCCAGTTCCTCCTTCCCTGCAATTCCCTCTGCCTCCCTTGGCAGAGTGGCTTGCACACAGCCTTACTGGGTCCACGGAGCTTGGCTTTCTGACCCTTGCTCCACCCTGGCACTGCCCTGCTGAAGTACAGCTCAGGCTGCTCCCAGCTGTGTCCGGGCAAGCACAGACAAGGTGTGCACGCAAGAGGGAAGCCTGAGGGAGTTCCCAAGATTACTGGTGCAGGAAGAGTTGCTCCTAAGTGATGCTTATCTTTAGGATACAATCAGCAGGTTGACGGTAAAATGTTGCTAAATGGAATGGCATGTGTCCCAAGTGTGCTGGCCACCACAGGAGCCAGACACATGGGAAGTGACTCTTGTCTTTATTCCATCCCTGGAGGTAGTTCCAGTTTCCTTTATTTACTAATGTTCTCCCTATTTCCCTTGACCTCATTTCCTCCGGCTTTTCGGAAGCAACCATGCAATTATCGCTCACTTTGGGTTGACCCTTGGCCACCACATCCCTGGTTGTTGCTGCTCCAAGAGGCTTTCCTGAAATCTCAAGTGCAAAATACTCACTTGTGGCCAAAACCTCTCTCTTGTGAGACAGGAGCTGTGTCTTCAGCGCTACACTGTGCGTCAGGATTTGTCCTGAGAGCATGCTTGGCAGGGAGAACATGGACTTTAAAAGTGTCACAGCAGAGCTTTGATCAGCGCTGGGAGATGCTGCAGTGGCTAAAGCTCCCTCTCTTACCAATGCACCCCAGTCTTGTTAATAAATGTATATTTAACAATGTCTGGAGCGTATGAAGTGATAATAACTAAATCAATACCTCCCACATTGATTGTCCAGGATCCCTACAGCGTGACGCACGCAGCGGTGCGGTAATTTTCCAGCTAACTAGCACCCTGATCTACAGCCCTCCTATTGATTGGCCATTGTATCAGGCAGCCTCTGAGCATTATTGCTCATACCTCTATTCAGCCTCCTTTTCTGATTCATTCGTTTATTACTGGACAGGGGCGATTATCTCAGAGACTTTCCGAAATTGGCCGGTGGGGGTCAGCCATTTAGACTTCTATAAACAAGCCATTTTCTATCTCCTAGTTGTTGCAGTGGCAAATTTTTCCTTCTCACGCTTTGACTGTTATTGGGCTGGGACTGGGATGAATTGGCCTTTGCTTGGATCAGCTCAAGGAATCAACTTTTAACTTTCATTGCTGAGTCGTCTGCCCTTCAGAAGGAGGACGAGTAGTTCCACAGATGGTAGTAGTAAAATTTAGCAAAAGGTTGAGGTTCTGCTTTCCACCTGCTCTGGGTAGGAACCACACTCACTGCCTTTACGCCTCCAGTGCCCTTATGCATGCAGGAAGGAGAAACGGATTCCAGAAAGTCAAATTCAACCGCAGCCTCCATCCAACAGCAGCTTATTAACGAGCCAGACTGGAAGGGAAACAATTTTCTCATCTGACAATAATCTTCACGCTAAAAATAAATAATTCTGTTTCTTTCTTCGACAAAACTAACACCTTTCTAGACTTTCTTTGAAAACTAACAACTCTTCCTTGAGGGTGGGAACCCAAGCTGGGATACGATAATAGTTTATATCAATGAGTAGGAGCAAGTGGGTGTTTCACAGCAGGGAGCGTTGGCTCCTGCTGAAGCTCTTTCATTCTGAACTAGAGAATATTTATTGATGCCAGGACTTGAATGCACAGTGTCCCTGTCCCCAGGCAGTCCTCAGCCGCTAGGCTATCATGGGACATGGGATCTGTATTTCTTTGCCTTTTTTGCAGTTTTAAAACTCTTATCATTTCCTAGCAAGTGTCATTTGCAATGAATCTCCTTCTGATGAAGATCTCGGTTAGCTCTTGCAGAGCGTCTGATCTTTACAAAGGTAGGAAGAAGTTGGAGGAGCTTTATAACACTGGTACTTAATCATATGTACTCCTGCAGCTCCAGTTTCTTCTAAAGTGTCATAATTAGGAAAATCCTCAAGATCTTTTTGATTAGCTCTGTTTCCAGAGCCCTGGGAAAAGCCAGAAGAATCACCTCATAGGAGATACCTCAGGTCCCTCCCTGTGTGCCAGCAACATGCGACTAATGAACAAAAGAACGAGTGTGTGCGTGCAGCTGGAGTGCTGAGGTTGCCGCTCACTTTATTCGTTGTAGTAATTCTCTCAACCCATATTTAGCCACCTGTTGATGAATCATCCTCTAAAAAGGTAGAACATGTAGGTGCCGCTGCAGGTTATGTTGTGATTGATGCAACTTCTGGGGGCAAGGTACTCTTCAGGTTCTTCTGAGCTGGAGTCTGCTTGGACAGGCCTGAAATTCACTGACATACGTGAAAATTGCTGTTTTGTTTTGGTTTCCCGTAGAAGTGAAAGCCTTAATGTCAATGCAGTACTCTTAAACCTTTTCTGGGGAATGCTTGAGGGCCCCTCCTTATGTCTCCCTGTGTAGAAATTGGACTTTGCAGCATGCTGAAGTGACATATCCTTGTCTATAATGCTCCCTGCATCTCATTTGCTGAGCATTGCTGTCTGCCCTTGCTTTTTTAGGTTGGCAAGTTGCTCTTTTCACCAGCCTTGCAGAACCATGAAAATACACTTGCCTGCCCTCAGCACAGTGCCTCTGTGACAAAAGAGATAATGCTGCCCATCAAAAATGACCCTAAGAAATGGGAAAGCAGAGACTGTGAAGCTGCTTTTATAGCCACCTTGTTGGCGCAGTGTCCATTGCTTTTAGTTTCTCCTTTATTTCAGTATTAGAACGCAGAAAGCTAGGGGGTTCTTTGATATAAAAGCATTGTGTTGATCCTGTGTAATGAGCTGATTTTGTGTTTCACAAGGTTGATGGCCAGTGAAGACCTCCATTCTCTAAGGGAAAGAGCAACTCCCGTTGCCCACAGAAAGTTATCTCACCTGCTGTAGAGAAACTTACAGAACTTTGTCCAAAGCATTTGGTCCTAAGGAATCTTTTAAGGGAGACAGGAAAAGAGGCAGAAAACAAAACAAAAAAAACCCCACCAAACAAATCTGTTCTTTAAATGTTCGTGTCTTGAGGAAACTTGCTCTCTGTATGAAGTTGCAACCTCAGCACTGTTTTGTTCTGACCTGATGTGTTTGGAAGTGTTTAGTAAGACGCCCCAAATAATTCACACCGGGCTTTTCAGGAATTCTTCACCCCAAGTGGGATGTCTTTGTTCGAATGTTGCCATTTGCTGTGCGGTACCTGTTGTGAGATCCTTTTTCACACAAACTCTTAACACTCTTGTGTGCTCAGTGATGCTTACTCTCCATCGTCTTTTGCAGAATTACAGAAGACTCTGCAGTGACAACATTTGAAGCGTTAAAGGCTCGTGTCCGTGAGTTAGAAAGGCAGCTTTCCCGTGGGGACCGCTATAAATGTCTCATTTGCATGGTGAGTAGCACTCCACTTGTGGTAATGAATCAGAAATGTCTTGGTATCTTTGCCGAGGAGGGAAGAAGCTTTTCTCCTTTTTTTGGATGGAGCTGGGGAGGTCGTCTTTGTCTCTGTACACCAATTAGCTTTCCACACGAAGGTGCTAGTGTTTTGGGCAATTGAAATTTCTGTATGCATTACGTTATTCTACTGGTATTTCTAGCTGGCTGGCTGTATCGGGGGCAAGAAAGCCCCAACTTCAGAAGACTTTCAGCCTTCCTATAGAAAACTCCCAGACAGCAGCGTCCTCTTCCTGCGTGTGCAGATTTACATACATAGGAGAGAGCAAAATCTGTGATCTGAGACACACCATATGATTTGGGAACAGGAATGTTGCCTGAGCATTTAAAAGTTGTGGATGTCCTGCTTGCTTGTGGTGATGCTGTGGCCTTCTTAAAGAAGGGCAGCAGCTCCCTCTGATGGTCCGAGCCCGCAAAGCTTCGCGTGTCCGGTTAAGTTTTGATTCTGCTGATAGCAGGAGAAAATTCTGCTTGGCGGAGGGCTTCCTCTGCAACTGCAGCTTGATGCATGGTGCTCTCCCTCCCAGCTCACGACTTGTACGGGAGTGCAGCGCCTGCCTCTCATCCTACAGAAGGGAGGACAACTTGCTGCTGATGTCCAGAGGTTTATTAGCAGTGATAGAAAATACTCCAGAGAAAAAGGCATGCCTACTGAAATAGCAGCAGAATGCTTGGGATGTAGTTAAGCTGTTCCTGCAGAGCTAAGAGTCGTGATAAGGGTTAATCTTACCCTGTCGCTGTTTTTTTATGATCTGGTGACCTTTCTGATGAGAATAATGGCAGGTGGCCACAGCAACTTCAGATCTTCAGATGCTCTTGCGATAACTGTGCTGAGCCAGGTCACCACTTGAGTGGATTATGGGCTTCCAAGAGGAATTCTGGGAAGCCAGAAAAAGGGACGGCAGGAGACTTTCTGCCTCTGGCTACACAAGCGTTACAAAAATACAAACTTACATACTACACAAGCTTATTTTTTTTAATAGAAAATACAAGGCAGTGTTATCTACAAAGAAAGGTGTTGCAGTGGGGTAGGAGTGAAGAATCAGTAGATCCCTGCAGTGGAAATAACCTGTTTGCTTCCTCTTCTCAGGACTCCTACACAATGCCCCTGACTTCCATTCAGTGCTGGCATGTGCACTGTGAAGAATGCTGGCTGCGGACTCTGGTGAGGCTCTTGGCTACTTTCTTGTTGACTTACAGGCTTTTTTCTCTCTTCTGGGATACTTGTTTTAAACCACCACAGGGAAGGATGCTTTTTGCTTCATTTTAAACAATCCAAGTGCTGTGCATGCAGGCTTCTGAAGCCTTGCTGGTTAACACCCCGCTCTAGCTTTGACTTGAGTGAGTCTCATTTGAGTCATCATGACCAAAGTGCAGTCCTGCCCCTTGCTTGCTCCTCTGCTGCCGTGGGGACAGCCATTGCTCATGCAAGAGCTCTGTGCTGGGAACAGCCTTGCCTTACAGTAATTTCCTGTGGGTCATCCATGCAGAGAGGTAAAGCTGTGAGAACGAAGGCCAAATCCACTGAGATTTCATGGAATGGGTAGCTTCTGAGAAACCTAATATTCCCCTGGAGCAAGGGGAATCATCTTCAGGATAGAGGATATGGAAAGGAGCTTTTATGAATATGAATCTGTATTTTTCAGTTTATTTGAAATAGCAGTGTGCAGTTTTCAAGCATACGCTGTTCTGTCTGGAAGATTGGGGACTACCTTGATCATTGAATAGGTGACCCATTGCAGTAGTAATTTATACATGTATTAAAGGACATCAGGTTAAAATTTAAGGTGTTATTAAATAAAGTGTTTTCCTTTCCTGTGTTAAAACTGTGGGCTTTATAATCAGCCTTTAATGTCCCCTGTGCAGCTGATTTTCAAGCTTTCATTTTCCTCAGGTTGGGGAGTGGAAAATAGTCAGTTATGCTTTCTAGTTCTCCTGTTAGCAAGATGATACAGTGTTGGGTTGCAAAAAACGTAAGGGAATGCCACTCCTAAAAATTGTTCCTGTAAGGCATTACAAAATCTACTTTATAGAACACGTTGTGTGCTTGGAATTACGATTAAGTTGATCATACTCCTTTAAATCCTGCCTTTTAAAATTCTTGTCCAAGAAAAGTTACCAGGACGGTGAAGTGCCTGTGGGCTTGAGTACTAATAGCAACTCAATAACTTGGCTATCCCTTGGGCTGTATTTTATAGCTCTTCAGCTACACCCCGTCACTATTTAGATTATACAAGCTTTTGTAAACATTTTAGCAGCATGTTATAAAAGACACATATGTGGGTATGTAGCTGTGAGGTGTTTGGATGAATGTGTGCTCTGCCACCTTTGCTAAGTGAAGAGTAATCTTGTCCTTCAGTGATGCTACGAGCTGAGGGTAAAGCACTAATTTCTTTTTCATTTTCTTTACTCTGAAGTCTTTGTCCTCTCCTTTTCCCACCAGCCTCAAGTCATCTTCTAAATCTGTGGCACCGATTTCAGGCTGTTCACAGGCTCAGCAGCTACTTAGTTCAGCTTCAGGAAAGCCCCTTTGTTTCATGTACAGTGGTGGTGGCTGCTCATGAGAACGGGGAAACCCCACTCCAGGTGCTCAGGGGTTAGCATTTACCCTTGCAGAGGGGGAGCCATCTCCCCCCTAGAATTCCATGAGGAAGGTAGAGATGGAGCTGGCTGCGTGCTGTCCGCACGTGGCTCTTCTGCCATCCAGGCAGGCGGGATGGGAATAGTCCAGCAAGACATCATATTAGGACTTGGCACTTGCATAGGGGAAGCAATTAATAAGTGGCTACTCATGTGTTCCCCAGCCCTAGCCTCTCCCTGCAGCCCCCAATTTATTAAACCAGGCCTTTTCACAAGGCATGCTTGCACTCCCTCTCCCGTCTCAAAAAAAATCTCCCAGCCTGTGTTCGCATGTTTCTAATGTAACCATTAAAATGTAGCCCGAAGACAGCAATAAAAACCCTGGAACGCCTTGGTGCTTTTGTGTCTTGATCAAAGTCAATGTGTGTAATCTCGTTAAGACTGCCCTCCTTCCCCCCTCCTTTTTTATGAATTTAATGGCATACAGCAGCTGGGCTCAGTGTTTAATGCTCACCAACCTGCATTGTTCTAATTAAGGTATCTCCTTTTATTTCGGGCACAAAAGAGACTCTTGTTTTTTTTTAACAAGCGAGGAGCTGTGGGATAGTGTGTGTAATAATCGCCGCTGTTACCTTTCCCTGGGTATAAAGCTGGCTCCCCAGCGGGGGCAGGAGGGGGGAGCCTGCGCGTGCAGCACACATGGAAAGACTTGGCTGGGGGAGCGGGGCAACATTTTTCTTCTGTTGTGCAATAAACAATTTGTTGGAATTAATAGGAGTTGGGGCGGGTGGGTTGTGTCGGGCTTCCGGCCCCTTTTGAACATTCTGGAGATCTGCCATCCCTGCTGGTGAAAAGTCCCCTTTCTCCTGTGCGCCTGTGGTTTATGTGCCCAGCCAAGATCTAATATTAAATTAGAGTGTGAGTGTGTCTGAGAGAGAGAGGGAGGACCTTGTATTGAACAAGGACGTGGAACTGAAGGCACAGAGCACTTCTAAACCTCTGCAAGGTATCGAAGACAGGGTGAAATTTGATGCTCACATCTGTCTGTGGACCAGAGGAGGTGAAGTGGTTTTTAAAAGGTTTAAGGTTTAAACATTTTCTAGGATACGATGCTACAGTGATCAGAGCATCCCTAGTATCCTTTGACTTCAGTGGTGTCAAGGGCACTGATGAGGGTTGGATCTTTCAAGCGCTTAGGCTTTCTGAAAATAGTTTTTGGACTTTTGGCTCTTGATGCTCAATTCCAAATTGTAACTGCTCTGTTGCTAAGGGAGAGGGGGAGACGTGTTCAACCACCAACTCTACAAATGGCGGCTGGGCTCTCTAGCTTAGGTACCGTTATACCAGATCTCAGTGCATCAAACTGGCTTCAGGTTCTGGGCGTGAAACATTCACCAGAGCAGACTCCATCTCTGTCTCCTGTTGCTGTGTTGGATTGGCGTGAAGGAAAGGCTGGGGCTGCAGAAAGGGACCCTGCAGAAAGAGAACTGAGACCGTGGTGCTAGCTGCGTTGGCCAGCGCCTCAGTTCCAACAGAAGCTGCTTGGTTAGATGGTCCTCCTCAGGGTGGCCATGGAGCAAGGAAGGAACCGTCCCTTCACCCAGCAAAAGGACGTGCTGAGTTGGGTGGTTTTCTCTCCTTCCACTTGCTCCGTGAGCAGAACTGGTCTGCCCAAGGGCTGCAGTCCAGGGGCCACAGGCTAAAGGTGTGCTGTATGCTGCATGCATGTGCTGTGTGCATGCACATGCTCTGTGGTTCTAGGCACAACAGGAATGGAGATAGGGAGGGGGATGCAAGAACACGTTGCTTGATGCCACATGATCGTGCTTGGGATCCCAGGAAATCATGTTAGCTGTTTTGTCAGCTGGGTTTGTCTGCTGGTTTTGTATTGCTGTGTCAAACCACGCCGCTGAGCTTGCTGCTCCCTAGTTGCTGGTTGTCTGGGGCACTCAACACAGGGACATTTTTCATTTCATCCATCCTGCTTGCAGAGAGCTAGTTGGTATCTTCAAGTTACACAGAAACTGCAACACAAGCCCGGAGGACTTCCCTGTGATCGCTTTTGGAAACTCCTGAAAACATATATGCAGGTTCTTCAAAGACAGGAGGGGAAACGGTGTTGCAGGAGAGAGGCTCAGCCTGGGCAGCAGGCAGTGGGGTTCATTTCCCTGAACATCAACCATCCGTGGGGCAGGTGTCCATCCTCAGCTGGTTGTTGGACTGCAGCCCTGAGTCGCTGGGTGACGAGGGATGAATCTCCCTCTGGAGGAGGTTTGTTTGCCCCTTCTCTATCCTTCCCCATTAACCAAGAAGGATCCCACAACTACTAGTGTGTGGTACTAATTTTCCTTCTCCTGGGAAGGGTGCTGTGACAGTAGAGACTGGCGGTCTGCTGCAGTGCTTCGCTGAGCCGGTTTGGAACCTCCATCCTTGGAGGTTTGTGAGAACAGGTTTGATGCATGTCCGTCAGCCGTAATTCAGGTTGAAGTGATCTTGCCAGGGGAATGGGTTGGTGAGGTCTTGATATCCCTCTGAGCTGTAGGTCTGTGATCTCCCAAACCCCAGTATCTTTCCTTACGAAGTAAATGGAGTTAAAAGCTCCAAGTCAGGATGTTGTTGGCCAGTGATGGAGCTGCTGGTGGGTGCGGGCGTTCAGGGGCTGAAAGAGGGCAGGTTTGCTTTATCTGAGCATGTGCAGTTTGCTGTGTTTCCCCCACCGCCTGTACAGGCAGAGCCAGCATTTCCTATGTGTATTTGCTGACCCCAGGCTTGTGCTTGTCTGTCTCGGGCTTATTTGAAAATGACAACCGCAAGAGCAGGAAAAAAATAACTTTCTAAAAAGCCGCCTTCTTCACAGAATACGCTTCCAGGGTATACATCGATAGATATGTATGCTCTGCAGTTGACACATTTATATCTTTGGTAGATTACACTACTACATTCTTAGCCTTGTCACTTTTTCTAGGCTATAATACCGTATATCTCATGCAGGCTGGAGTATTTTTGTAAGAAACAGAGAGCAATCCTTCTGGGTGATTCCTTAGTGCTTCCATCAACATAGAGACCTCCTGAGCCAGCAGCTTGCATGGCGGATGCTGCAATTGATCCTTCAGGATGTTCCTGTCTTCCGTGAGGTTGTCTGGTTATTTATTACTGTGCTTCAGTTTTGGCCGCCTCCAACAACCTGTGCAGGTGAGCTCTACCCTTTGGGGAGGCTCTGTGGAAAAGGTTGCTCTCCTGATCGCTGTAACCCCATTACCTGACAGCTAGAGGTACCCCACAACGGCAGTGGTGAACGGCTGCTTCGCTGGGAATTAGCGCGGGCAGAGAAGCTGCCACTTCGTGTGGAGGCTGTGGTCAGAGAGGGGGCTGTTGCCTTTATTGAGAATTGGATCTTGGAGTTCAGTTTCTCTTCTGGCAGAAGCTGGCTCTTGGTTTGCATCCCTCCTGTCATCTCTTTACTTTGGTTTTCAGTCCTCTACAATAGGCAAGCTTTGAGCCCACGTTTGATGGTGGCATTGTGTAGGTGAAGTTGCTCTCTGTGTGTGTCTTTATTCTCTATGCCTGGTAGCATATTCTGCTTGGAAGTTACCCATTTTTAGACCCACAGGACAGCAGGAAGTGCCTAAATCCTTCCTTTTGAGTTTTCTTGCTTTAGCCAATTTATAGCAGACGTCACACCATTTTTTTTAAGAGGCAACTTTAAGACAAAATACTCCAATCCTTCCTGGCACCATGTGAGCCCTAACGACTTCTCGACATCTCAGCTCTCGTTAATGTATTTTTCAAACTACTACCCCAAGTGATTAGCCTGTATTGTGGATCAATCACTTGCCAAATTTTAATTAAGAAAGGAGGAGAAAAAATAAACTCCATCCTGGTTCCAGCCCCTTTTCTTTGCTTTGTAACAGCCCTGGAGCAAACTTCTTGCAGCAGAGTTTTATAAACCCCTCAAAACTGGGGTTTATAATGGAAAAGCTGAGGTGGCCTTTACTCTAGCACACGCAGCTATAACACATCAAGGCTTTTCCATGAAGCTATGATGAAAGGAGCAGAAGGACCTGGAAAAAAAAAGAAAGAAAGAAATGGCCGACAGGTGGGACTTATTATTCCACAGCATTTTTATTTCAAGGGAAAAGTTTAGTAACCCCAGCTGGCAGGTGAGCAGTGGGGGAGCAAATGCTTTTTCATTGTGCCTGTGCCAGCATGTGTGTGTGTACAAGCTTATGTGCCTCTCTACAAGAGAGGAGAGCTTAAATGCTAGTGCCAGTGAATGTTGTACACCTACATGGAAAAGTCAGATGTAAGGAACGAGGTTCTAAGCAATTTCAATCTAAAAAGAAAAAGTCAGGACTTAGTTCTGAATTTAACACACATGCTTATGTGTGCAGAGGATGACAGTTTTATTCTAAAAAGAAAAGAAAAAGGCTACCCCAAAGGTCCAAAGTCATTATTTTTGCTTGAACCGTTTAATACCAAGCTTAAGTACTAGGGAGACCCAGAGACCTGGGCCCGGCGTGCCATGAGCAGTCAGCCTGCGCAGCACTCAGCCCAGGCTGCCGCAGGTCTCTAGGATGCCGTTGTTCCCCGCAGCGTACCCGGGCTTCAGAGCTCCAGATGAGCTGCCTTTCCCACGTGCAGATGAAGCAGCATCCACCACTGCCCTAAATCAATCTGCAATCACGTAGCTTTTGCAGAAAACGGGTCAGAGAAGGTTCTGACTTCAAGCATGGATGAAAACTTGGCGCTGGCTGCCCACGTGCAGCTCTCAGCCTTAGGTGGGGAGAGTGGATCCCCCTAAAGCCATCAGCATGTGGTGCAGGAGATCCCAGGGTGTGGCAGGACAAATCCACCCATCTTTCCTTGCCCTGTGGTGTGAAGGAATTGCTTACCTGACCTTGCTTTGCCACAACAGAGAGGAGCAAAGCTGCAGTCAGTTTAATTAGGCTTGTTCTGCTGTCCTGTGGGCTGAATGTGGAGGACGTGTGCTTAGAGCAAGCACCTGTGTGCAGCCTTTGGAGAGACACGAGCAGACTGGCTTTCCAGGAATCTGTCCTTCCGAAATTTTGCACATTGAGCTGTCTAGTCTGTGTTAGTGAGGTTGCCCCTGCGTCATCACACACATCTGCCTGCAGCTGTCTCAGTCCACCTCCAAATCCCAGGATAGAGAATGAGATGCAAGACAGTGAGACGGCAGCAGCTGAGGTTTGCTTTTAGCAAAAATGAACTCGGGGGGGTTCTGTGCTCCTCCCCAGCCACCTACAGCCAAACACCTCCAACTTCAGCAGAGCTATGAGAAAATAACTGCTGAAATGCCATTCAGCATTGCACAGGAGCACTGAGGAATGGAGGGATGTGGGTTTAGGTGGCAGCAAGCACTTTCCTTCACCCCAAACTGAAGGCAGGCTGAGGCATTTGATGGGTCAGGGACTGGTCTTGCAGAAGGTGCCTCTCCTTCATGCGTTGTCCAGAGAGGCAGAAGCTCCAGCTACTTGGTTGGATGCTTTGCTGCCTCTTGCCAGTAAGCTGTGCTTGTCTTGGGAAGGAGAGCACGGACACAGATGTGTGTGGTGGTCACATCTGGAATGCCTTAAAGTCCCCATGCACACTTCTGCTTGTCAGGGCACACAGGAAAGCTTGAACGGGCAGCTGCCAGCTGCTGCCCCTTTGACAACCTGCTGTGAATTCATTCTTCAGCACCTCCCTGCCACTTCTCCTGGGACCCTCCAAGCTAAAAGGTGATTCCAAGAGGCCAACCAGATGCAACAGGCCCCTGTGAGGACCAGGGAACTGCATGGTGATGCAGACCTGAGCAGGGACTCAGTTGAAACGGACTGTTTAGTGGTATTTGCATCCAGATTAGTGAGACCCTCCTTGGCAACCCTCCTGTGTAGCCCAGCCCACAATGGCAGAAGGGGCAGATGTTTAGATTTTTCTCTCCTACCTGTTGTTGCTGCTGCAGGGAGTTTTTACTGGGACATGCAGGGTTAGAGCTTGCCCTTTTTTAATGGCAGAGATGCATAGCTCTGGTCTTGAGCACTGGCAAAGGGGTGTGCTATATAAACAGGCTCTGTTAAAGGCCAGTGCAGTCAGCCTTGGATTTCAGCAGGGTTTTAAGCCTGGCCTTAGAGTTGTGGTTTGTGCTTGCTTTTGCCAGAATCCAGCATGTCAAGTCCGCTCTGTGAAGACCAGTGCATGGTGCTGCCTGATGCGTTGCCCAGGCACAGTGAGATGGTCCCTGTCCCGGAACGCTGAAAATCTGAACAGGCACAGTAGTTAAAGAAGGGATAAGATAGGTCCCAGACAGCTAGAAGGATGCGCCCACAGGCATCAGCACCAGAGTTAGGTGCACCATCCAGACCACCAGTGGTCTGTTGCTCACCCTGAGAGTAATGTCCGGTGTGTCTTGAATGTCCATCGCGTTTCATAAAACTCCAGTTCAACAGGACTTTGTGAGTGGCTCTTCTGGAGCTCAGGTGCAAGTGCCCTTGGTTCCCCGCTGTGTCAGGGCAGCACCTCAGCCGCTAGCAGCAAGGGGTGTCAAATGAGAGCCTGATTGCTCAGAAGCCCAAAGCTCAGGGAACAGCGGGTGTGCAAAGTCCATGTCTGCCAGGAGTGATGTGCACTGGGAGCAGGGGGGGAGCTGCTGTAAGGCTGGTCTGTGGCGGCTTTTCGGTAGTACTCAGAACTACAGAGCAAACATGACTTGCACTTCTTTGGAGCTGTATCCTTGTGAATTACTTGCACCTGTGTAAATTTTCTGTTCCTGGGACTCTCTCCTCTAGATTCCTCTTAGTCCAAGGAGCTTCCAGGGGAGAAAGCCCCTGTCCTGTGTCTGCAGGTGTTGTCACAGAGCAGAGAGGACCTTTTCTAAGGGTGCTTGGCTCTTGTAAGCAGCAGTGCCGGTTCCTCTGCTAGGGATGTACCCAAATGCAGGTAGCAGTAACCAAAGCAGTGTGGCACGTCACAGTCCTGCCCTGCCACTCAGTCCACATCCTGCAATCCTGCAAGCTGCAGTGCTCACTGCTGCAGGTACTGAAACAAGCCCTGCTAAGGGAGAGCAGCCGCAGCACTGGACCGAATGGCTTCAGTTCTGCGTGCAAGCCCTGTGCAAGCCAGCAGGTGCTCACACGGCATGTTACGTCCCTGTCGTCTCACTTGTCACACCGAGCACTGGGCATTAGCTGCTGGAAGGGCCTGTGACAGCAGTGAGCACAACTTGGGGTGCTCAGTTCTGTGTGGCAGGAGGTTGTGTCGAGGCTGGGGTCAGTGTTGAAAGCTTGGGCACCCCAGTTTCCTGCACTGCTGGTGCTGTAGACAGGAGGCTGCCTCACAGCAGAGCCAACTTTCTGTCATTTTTCCCATCAACTGTCTGTCACAACTGCCAATCTAATGATGACCAGCTTAGATTGACCCCGATTCTGAGGCTTATTAACACCCTCTTGCTGTCAGGCCCAGTGACAGATGGCACATCAGCCCTTGTTTTATTTCATGTAGCGTTCATGTCGGCCGCCTGTTACCTCACCCCAGCTCACGTTGCAGTTTGCTGGTTTCAACTCACCTTGGCAGAACGGACTTGTCTCCGCAGCATCTCTGCAAGCTCGGGGTGGGCGGTGGGGGCTTCCTTCATGCCAGCAGCTCTGGGGCTTTTGCAGGATTGCTGAGGCAGTCCCCCAGTGTGCCGCCCTGAAAGGGATGGTCCATCCCCACCATGAACCAGTTCAGTCACCCCAGCTACTAAAAGCTGCACTTGTTCCAGCCGGGCTGGTTTTCTGCCTGCTCAGTGACCTGAACTGGCTCATCGAGGGCTGCAGGTGAGCAAGGGAAGCAGAAAGGAGCAGCAGATCTCCCTGGCAGCCAGCAGTGACAGCAGGGATGGGGGGGGTGCTTGGGCCAGTCTGTCTGTAGAGACCCCTCTCTCCGGAGCTGCTGAGTTTGGTGACACCTTGGCTCTGGGTTTCAGCATCCTGCAGAGCTCCTGCCTGCCCAGCTGCCTTGTGCCTGGGACTGGAGTGGGACGAAGGGCTGCAGGGAAGGCAAGAAAGGTGATGGCACCTCCCCTTCTCACAGCTTGTGCCCACTGTTGGGAGGGCATGGCCCTGCCTGGAGGGGAAGGGGGTGGCCTTGGTGCCCCTGCTCCTGTGCTGCTCCCCCTGAGATCCCAGGCCAAGGGCAAGGTCACGCAGGTTGTCCTTCTCACGTTGTTCATCTCATCTGCCGGTTGCAGGGTGCCAAGAAGCTCTGTCCCCAGTGTAACACCATCACGTCTCCCGGAGACCTTCGGCGCATCTACTTATGAAGGACCCAGCAGGAGGGTGGGACCCAGCTACTCAGCTCAGCTCATCACACCAAGGGGGAGAACGACAGCAACAAAAAAAAGACGTTTTAAAACTTAAAGAAAAAACAAACCAGAGACTCCAGACATGGACTCGAGGATACAGGAGCAGTGGGGAGCCTTGGCTCCCAGGTCCCGCATGTTGAGACCTCCTTCAGCATCTGCAGCGGGCAAAACCAAACCCTTTGTTGTGAAGCCCCCTTTTTTAAAACCAGTATTCCCCATTCACCTGTTCCCTGGAGCTGGCTTTGCATCGGGGATGGCTCGTGAGCCCTCCTTTGGACTGTGTTGTTGACCACTGCCCCCAGGAGACTGGGGAAGGGACCCTTGAGAGAAAGATGTTAAATAACCTGTAACTTGTGTTCTTTGTTCAGGTTTTTTGTTTTGTTTTTATTTGTTTTGGTTTGGGGTTTGGTTTGGTTCTGTTTTGGTTTTTTGTGGTGTTCTAGTGATAAAAAAAGGTTTAAAGAAAAAAAAAACACACCCAGGCAGAAATGAAGCACATGTAATATAGATTATATATGTTTACAATGTTGTGTATAAATGGGATAGACTCAAACATTACATACTAATAAGTTTCCCTTTCTTTTTTTTGGGTTGTATTTTTTTTAAAGAAAAAAAATGAGCAGAGAACATTAAACCCATATTTTTCTTGGTTCAGCAAAGTTTTGGCATTAAAGTCATTAGTTTAAAAAAAGTATATATATACATATATATAATATAAATGGTTTAATGTTCTGTGGTGTATATTTCCTCATTCAGATATGAAGTTAACAGCTTTTAGTAATGGCTGTAGCATTGCCTATAACTTACAGAACTTATGGGGAGTAGAGGAGGTGGATTTTTGTCATTAGTTGTAGCTAATGGGGCTATTTATAATAGAATCGTTATCCCCGGAAAGACACGGCTTTTAACTCCTCGCCAGGGGACCGGGCAGGGCGGGGGGATCTGGCTCAGCCCCCTTTGCCTTTCCCAGCTGGGGAAGGGGCAAACGGTGCAGAGCTGGAGGGATGCAGCCCACCAGAGCGCTGCCCTCCCCTGGGCCAGGAGTGCCTGCTCGAGGGTCCGGAGGGTCCGGCTGACCCCCTCGTGCCTCCTCTGTAGCCCCTGCCCCTGCCGGGCTTTGCTTTCCTCCCCTCCGGTAGCGTTTGCTGGCCGTGGGTGCCTGAGCTGCTCCCAGTGCCTGCTGCCGAGGCAGGGGGTGGGGAAGCAGCGGGCATGGGGACAGATGGCAGGGGACAGGGTGGCCCTGCTGGTGGCTTTGCCCAGAGAGGCTCGGCGGGTTGCGCTGTGCAGCGAGCCCCACTCTGCCCAGTAGAGCCAGCCCAGCCCCGCGCTCCCGGAGCCGGCCTTTTCCAGAAGCGGGTTCGGCAGCGGGGCAGAGCCAGGCCAGCCCTGCCTCATGGCCGTGGCCACCACGGGGCTCGCCGGCAGGCCGCGGCCAGCAGCGATGCCTCCAGCCAGAGCCAGTGGGTCCCTGCAGCCCCAGCTTCTTCCACGCAGTCCCTCATGCTTGTCCCTGTCTCCCGTATCCTCAGCCTTAACCAAAGCTGCCATCTGGCCTGTTTTTTTGTTGTTTTTTCTTTTACTTTCAGGACCTAAGAAACAGATGCTGAACCGTTTCCCAAGGTGAATGCGTGCCCCATGTGCTGACTTCTCTCAGTCCCGTGCTGTGCGGCCCTGCCCCAGCTCCCCAGGCAGTCGTGGGGTGCCAGCCTCCCGAAGCCAGAAGACAGGGAGGTGGGGAAGCTCATCTCCCCTGCTCCTGCAAGGTCTTTCCAAGCAGATCCCACCTGGCAGAACAGCGTGGCTGGGGCATTTTAAGACAGTCTGGAAACAGCAGTGGGTGAGGGGTTTGGAGCTGGGACCCCAGCATCGCTGGGGTGCTCTGGCGAGGGAAGGGCTGGGGAGGCAGGATGCCTGCGGAGTGATGGTCCCATCCCATCACTGCTTCTCTGCCCTGAGCTTGGTTCTGTTTTGCAGAGAACAGCTGCTGTCCTTGGCATCTCCTGAGTGATTTCAGAATGATCCCACTGCACCCAAAAAAAAAAAACAACCCAAACTGAAGGAGATGTGGTTTTTATTTTTTAAGCATCTCGTCAAAAGGTGACAATTCCTAACTGAGATTTTCCTGGGTCTCCAAGCTCATCACAGCCGTGGTGGCCTCTGAGACCAGAGCTGCAGCCTCCCCTGCTCAGGGACACATCCCTGCAGAGCCGCTGGGGACCAGAGGAAGCTGGGGCACCCCAGGAGGGTCCTGCCTCCCCGGGGAGGCTGTGGGCAGGGGAAGGGGCTGCAGCAGGGGGCTGTCGCTGCTGGGTAGCACTTGGGCAAGGGAAGGGCAGGCACATAGAACTTGGGTCTGGATCTGTAAAGGGGGAAAAACTGGGGGTATAGCTGGGCTGCGAGTGCCACCCAGCCAGAGTCGTGGTGCCTGAGTGCCAGCGCTGGGGTCTCTGAGATGGATTTGGAGAGGGTGCAGGAAGGGGGGTGGGGGGGTGGGGGTGGGGGTGAGAGGCAGCCAGGAAAGGGGGAGAGGGCAGGACACCCCAGCCTGCCCTTGGAAACAGGCCCTGGGAGGGAGCCAGGCTTTCTGGCAGGTGTTGTGGACCAGCCGTGTGCTCTATGTACGTATGTGTAAAACCATATGTAACTAGTCATTGGTTCTTTGTTTTGGGGGTTTATTTTCTGTTTATTTTTTGTTTTTAATTGTAAAGCCATCCCCTGTTTTCAAGGGGGGGTCTGCAGGGGGGAAGGCTGGGGAGAGAGGCATCCCGGTTTGTAGCAGGCATCCGCCACTTCCCCTCTTCTGCAATGAGTTTAAATGATTTTTTAAAAAAAAAAAACACATTTTTTTTGAAATATCGGAGTTACCTATCTTTGCCCAAAGAATCCCAGTTGCACAAAGCGATATTCCAGTGTGTCGATGATTGTGTGTCGGTGTATATTATACAAAGAGGTACTTGTCACTCCCGTTTGTAAACTACATTTGACATTAATTAAACAAGTATAAATCTTCTCAGGCGCTTTCCGCCTTTCTGTGTGTCCCTTTTTGGCAGGTCAGAGGCAGCAGGGGAGCCACCCCCCTACACATGCCACAGCCCCTGGGTGCAGGTCATGTCCCAAAGGGGAGCCACAGTCCTACTTGGGATGGGGGAGGTGCTGGGGGGTCTCCAGGGGTCCTGCCCCGGCATCCCCTGCAAGGATACATCTCTGCTCCATCACAGATGGGGTCCCCCCAACTTGTGTGTGTGTGTGTGTCCCCCACAGAGCCAGGAGTGCAGGGCAAAGGGCACACGTCAGGGGACACCCCCATAAGGAAGTCTCATCAGCTGCATTAGTCGGGGGCAGGAGGCGGCCAGCCCCAACAGATCTATACATCCTGCATTAGGGGCCACCGGCATGGTATAGGGTTACCCCCCACCACGTGGATGGGAAGCTGCTAGGGCAGGGGCGGGTAGAGGTCAGGTTCCCCCCACCACAGGGCTGGCGCCGACACTTTTGGTTTACAAACATTTTGCAGACGGGTCAATGGGGTGTTTTCAAACCCCTCCCCATGGCAGCATCCCCCAGGGATGGGGCAAGGGGGGTCCTCAGGCTGGGGAGCGGGCAGCAGGGGTGTTAGTGACCTCTTTCCATCTACAGTGGCAAGGATGGGGAGAGGGGTGGATTTGGCCACCTTTTTGGCTGGATGCAATAGAGCATCTCAGCCATTCTCCAGCCTGCTTTCAGCCCAGCGGAGGAGGCCTGAGGCCAGGGTGAGGGGCAGGAACCCTCCCTCCCTTCCCCTCCACCCACCCCGCAGCAGGCTGCTAATATTTTATTTAAAATATCTTTAGGAAGCGGAGGACCATGATGTATCGGATGTATTGAGAAAATGCTAATGTGTAATAGCGTGTGTCAGGGGCCTCGTTCATCACCCCGCGCCGCCTTCTGGGGGATCCATATCTAATTAACAGTAATGAATGAGGGAGCCCACCTAATGACAGCCTGCCAGTTTGTTATGGAAATGAGGCAATCCCATTAGGCAAAACACTTAATTAAACAAACTGCTCGGAGTGGAGGCCAGAGCAGGATGGGCACAGGCCCTTTGGGGGAGCAGGGGGCCCTGGTATCCAGCCCCCCACATGCCAGCTGGGGGGCACAGAGGCTGCCACAGCTCCATAGGGCTGGGTGCCCATGGTCAGCCCCAGCAGCACCGGGCTGGGGGTGCCGAGGGGGACCCACTGCGGCGGGTCCCGGCCGGCGGGAGGGCAGCAGGGCAGCTCACATCCCCCTCTCATCTCTCCAGCACGTCGCCGGGCGCAGAGGCAGCGGAGGCCAAACACAGATTTCCAATGAAACGTGTGTACTTGGCTCCTGCTCTATTGACACTGAAGCAAGAAGGGCTCAAGGTTAATTCCTTATCAATACCCTATTGTCAGCTCATTCATCACCCGGGGAGGGCACGGGCTGCCCAAGCTCTCCCTGCCCCAGCCCCCATGGGTTTGGGAGGGTGACCGAAGGATGCCGTGCCTCTGCCCACCCCAGCCCTTCTCTTGCAGCCCATCTCCAGCCAGCAGTACTGGCGTGGGCTTGCAGCCATGTGAGGATGCAGAGACAAGGGGATGGGGGCTCAAGTTCAAAGGCCAGGGGATGGAGGGATGCCAGGCAGGCAGAGCAAGCAGCTGCCCGGTGGGTGAGCCCCTGCCTCCTTCACCTGTGCCCCAGACTGGATGCAGGAGCCGTGCATAGGGCATGCTGGTAGGGTGCAGGGCGGGGGGGAAGGTGTCAGTGGCTGTGACCCCCATTTGTGCCGTCCTGTTTCCTAAGTGCCCCCCAAGCCCCCAGGCCTGTGTGCTAGGGGGTCCTGCCAGCCTTTCCGGAGGGCAGCACTAAGCCCAGCTCCCTCCCCAGGCCCGGGGGCTGCAGGGAACACAAGGGAGCTCCACAGTCCCAGTTTTGGGGGGTTCTAGAAGTTGGACCAGGGTCTGTCTAACCACAATATGGCACAGATTTGCTTAAAAATAGCTAGCCCGCTCTGGGTGACGGAGAGGGAAGTGGTGCAACCTGGCCTGCTGATGCTGGGAAGGCAGTAAAGCTATTCATGACGTTGGGCTTTTGGTTTTAACATTCAGTTAAAGCTGAGAAATAGGATCTAGTACAACTTGCAGGGGCAGAGAGCTCTAGGGCTGGATGCGGTTCCGTATTAACTCACGGTCTCTGCTTCTTGTCGTCGGAGTCCGTTCTCGCTGGTCTCTTTCCTTGCCTCGAGAGGGGACGTTTAGCGGGGGATGCTCTCAGGCACGCAGAAGCGCTGGGCTGAGCCGCGCTGTTGGGGGTCTTCTCCAGGACCTGCTGTGCTCCTCTCCCGAACCAGAAGGCTCTCCATGCAGGGAAGAGGGGCCTGCTGCCACCTCGTGGAGCCCTGCTCCGAGCGGCCCTCGCCGGCTCCCTCCATCACCCCACGGGGCGGTGATGTACGTACACCTGCCACGTCCCCACGCGTACAAAGGTAGGACCTCAGCCCGCACACAACCTGCTGCCCCAGCACACAAAAGACAACAGCTGACTTGTTTTAAAACACTCTTACTAGGTGTGGGCACAGGTCAGTCTTCACCCAGGGTCCTGATTGGAATTACCGGTGCTGTAAGGTGCCGCCCCAGCTCCGAAACGTGACCCCTGGCTGTGCTGGACCACGGCCCTGCTCTGCCCAGGTCCCTCCCCCAGTGCTGCGGGGCACCCTCCCACGGCCCGGCAGCAGCAGCTCAGCACCCTCCAGCGCAGGCACACAACCGCTCTGACCACTAAGTAGCTTTTTTTCTTTTTCAAAACCTTCCCGTAACACCACCGCTGCCTGGGGAGAGAAGGCAGCACAGGGGAGTGAGCCAGCAGACAGCTCCCTCATGGGAAACACTCACAAACAGCTTTTGTTGCTGAGGAAAGGTTCGTTTGTGCTCTTGCAAAATGCACCTGGCTGGGAAACGCCCAACAGCAGCAGCTGGCCCCTGGGCATCCTCCTCTCCCACCATCGCTGGTGATTCGCCCACACTGCTCCACCGTCTGTGCTGCAGGGAAATGAGACCGTCGGTGCCACGTCCCGCTCCGAACCCAAAGGCAAGCCCAAGGACACTGCATTTTTCCTCCCAAAGCACAGATCTGCAATACCCCTCCCACGGCTTATCTCAGAGATTTACTTGGATTTGCCACGATATCCCAGCCTTTGGCCTTCAGCGTTCAGGCTGAAGCTCTTTAGGAACACAGGCTGCACCAAACTGTGACAGTTTAGCAAGGATTAAGGGTTTGAGGCTAGGGTTTTTTAAATCCAGTAGTGCTTGGATCAGTTCTTGGCCGTGTGCCTTCGGGCTCCAAGTTATTAACCTTCTGTTTCAAATAACAAGCAACAGAAATAAAGAAGGCAGAAGGAGGTGGAGGGGTGAGTATACATGCTGTACAGGAAAGAAGGCGGCAATATATCACACAATACATTTAACACACTGCTCATAATCATAATTAAAACTTGCTGGGGCACGGAAAACGGAACTCGCCCACAAGATTGGCACTGATGACTTCCTCTGTAAACCACAGGCTTCCTTGAGATCCCCCTGCCCTTAGAGAGGTGTGTACACAAATGAGCTCTGGATTTCAAGTCAGTTTTGCAGCCCTGGAAATGCCTGTGAGCAGGTTTCCATTTTCGAAGCCCAGGGCACCTCCGACTGCGGAGCGCCAGCAGGCAGCACCTGCTCCCTCCCTGCCGTCCCGTAAAGCGGCGGGGTGGAGCAGAGCTGGACAGAGTTGAGGGAACAGCAATCCCGTGGTGGGGAGCTGAAGGTGGGGATGGAAGGTGTAGCGGACATGTGAGGGTCTTTCCAGAGGGAGCTTCACCATCCCATCGCACGGGGACGGAAGGTTTAGCTCCATCTCCTGCCAGCCATGCTCCGCAACAGCCCGAGTCTTTAAACAGAAATCCAACGCCCACAGCAATAAACAGGAACGGCAGATTCCCAGCTCAGCACAACTGTATTAATTCAGAAGTGTATATTATGGAGTGTTTAACTGTTCTGTAAATACTGAACCTGTAGAAACCAGCATGAGAGCAAGCACTAGTTAAATAACCTTTATCACCTCTGCTCCCTAAGAGTTTTCAGTGCCACAAACAGGCTGGATGCTCAGAAGACAGCCCATCTCTCCGGGAAGGCAGGCAAACAGATCACAGCTCGGGAGTTACAGCACCGACAGCACAAACCAGGGGCCTGCTTTAAAAAGCTAAGAGATCTCTGATGGGCTTTCTGGGGATAGGGAACCATGACTGGATTTTATAGGTCCAAACCCTAGGAACAAGAATTTCTTCATGAAAAGCAGCAGGCTGAAGGCTATCTTACTGCAGTGTAGCCCTCAGCTTACCTTCACACTGGAAGCTGAAACTGGGATCACACCTACAGAACACTGGACCCCAAGAAACAAGTGCTCCTGTGCCTGGAGCCAGTTTTCACTTTAAAAAAAAAACCTGAAGACAAACCAGGCCATCAGCTCTTTTCCCATTAATTCTCACCTACCCTATACACCCCAGTCCACCCTTTAAAACTATGCCCAACATGGGGTTACTCTTTGCTTTAAGTAAGCTTTGTCACATTAGCCTGCTAAAAACATTTGTGCCAGCCACTGACCACAACTCACCCTGTGCTTCCACCGTGAGGTGTTATGGTTCTTGTTTTATACTTACGAATTATTTTAGTGCTTCCCATGAGACCTCCCTCTCTCCGTTTCAATTCAGAACAGCAAATGATTTGTCACTGTGGATGACAGCACCCCAAGGATGGGCAGGACAAGCACAGCAGACCAGAGGCAGCAAACATCTGTAAAAATCCTCGTGTTTTTTATGTTCTTCCTTCTCAAGGGCAGTCCTCTGTTCAAACAGGCCCATATCACAGCCCTCCAGAGCCTGTTCCCAGCAATCTTTGGCTGGGAATTTGATGCTGGTTAATACTGTCCACCACATTACTAAGAAGCTTGCAATACTGTGACACAACATAAACATATTTGCAAGCTCGCCTCTGTCTTTACCCCGACTTCTCCCCCAAATAAACAACAAAACCCAAAACCAAACATGGCTGACACGCAGTGCAATAAACTACTTTTTCACTAGGTGGAAGGAATTAGTTTCTTGTATTACTAGTATGCGCTGCACAGGCAGCAAAGACTGATCATCTGAAGAGAACACTGGGGGAAAAACATTGAATTTCATGGTCATTTGTGGGCTGGAAGTGATTTAAGAAACATCCAGTATGAATCATAGCTCCAAGAGACAGTTTCATTTTTCTCTGCAGTTGCACCTTTCTGTTTCCGAGGTCTTTTGGGTTACAGCTGTGCCAGTTTCCCTGTATTTCCAGATGCACAATACAGGCTGCTCAAAGACACACAGTAATATATGAGCAATTCTCCAGGAAAGCAAAACTGCTCGGGAGAACACACAATAGACTGGAGGGAAGAGAAACAAAACAAGACACATTCAAAAAGGTTAACTTAACTCTTTTGGTTGAAGAACACAGAAGTTACCACAAATATTTGAGCTCCCACCAAGGATCAGAGCTTTGACTGCTTGCTCTATCTCAGCTACTTAAAGGAATCAGATGACAGTCTGCTCATACTGCCCTATATACACTTTTTCCAGGTCTTACACTTGATTTCTGGGCCTGATCTCCAGCAAGGAGTATAACAAGATCTGGGATACAACAAGAGAAAAGTCCTGCAGAGCTGCTTCTGTTTGCTCACTGCAACATAAAAGAAATGGCGGAGAGGAAAAAAACAGCAGACGTGAAAGAGCTATATTGTAAAATCAGTACAAGGCAACAGAACACGCACATTGGACATCAGGGACAACTAAACATGGAAAGCAGAGAACAGGAGACAGAAAGAAAGAGGTAACACTCTGTGTGAAATTCTTGGCTGACACACCTTGATAATGTACATCGACGTCAACCATGCTAGGATTTTACCTTCAGTACTTTAAACTAATCCACATTTACTTTCTGCTATAACGTGGCTGGCCCAAAGGCCAGCCCAGAGGCTTTCAGACTTCCATATGGGGGGCAGCAGGGGGAAGCTAAGAAGTCTCTACTTTCCTCCCTCCAAAGACACAAAGGCAAAGGGGGTGACATTTCCCATACAAGCTGAGCAAAGCAGAGGCAAACACTGCAAACACTGGAGGTCATTATACCACTAACGAGGTGAGCCCCCAACACAGTCAGACAGGAAAGTCATACAGAGGTTGCTGTAATAGGTGGGATATGCTCGCATATGGCTGACATGAGCTGAATCCGAGAAGTCTACAGCTTTCACAGAGACACCAAGCTGCTGCCGGGCATCAGCCATGTGCTTAACTTCGCTGGCCTTGATGATGGCATCAGCTTGGGAATAGAGGTAAAGCTCAGGCCACCGTGAGGGCGCTTTCAGCAGGGCATCGTAATGGCTCTCATGGATGAAGCGGGTCAATGGGTACAGCAAGATCCGCAGTACAACAGCTGTAGTAGCAAAAGTGAATAAGAGGAAATACTTGAGCAGCACATTTGTGGACACCAAGACAGTTGCCAAGGCACGAAGGCCTCCCCTCAAGTTTCTTCTGCCAGGGGCACTATCAAAAACGGTGCCTGCTACTTTGACGTTCTTAAATGGCTTGTGAGTGTGGAGCGCCTCAATGATGTAACGGTACAGCATGACACCACCATTGCTAAAAACATGAAAAAGAACCGGTCTGTTTTCTACACTGTAGTCAAAGAGCAGCTCCAGGAGTCTCTTGGCTGGGGTCTGGAGGGATCTGATGCCAAAGGTCTCAGAGAAGAATATCATCCTCCATGGAGCCGTGTAGCGGATGACGGTACACCCCTAAGAACAGAAAGAGACCCCACAGACATTTAGGCTGTGCTGTAAATTACAAGGAGTAAGGAAGCATCAGTACAAAGAACGTGAAAATTTAGAACAGGTTTCCACCAGAAACCACAGGGCCAGAAGGTGGTCTTTAGTGTCAGTAGTGAGGCACCAATATGAATAGGATTATATTAATCATAACAGCACACAGTACTATGAAAAGGTTTCTGCAGTAGCAGAGGCCTGGACTTGATGACATTTGAGATCCTTTCAAATCTTGTGCTAACTGGCACAGCCCCTGGGGACATTGCCACACAAGTTTTATGAGTCTTAGTCTTCACCCAGGAAGAGAAAACCATTTCCTTGATTCACAAACCTTCAGTATAAGCCATTTTAGTAAGAAGGGCCTTTTCTGCTACACATCTAGTTCATGACATTGAAATAAATGCAAGGAGGAGTTGGAGGAGGAATTTCTTCCTGTCCTTGGGTAGTACTTGTTTGCAGCGGTCTCTAAGACTCACCCACAATCAACACTGACATGATTTTCATGAGCCTTTCTGAAATGCTCCAGCTGTGCAAATGAAGAGCACTGGTTCAGAATGCCCAAACAATTGCCATTACAGCCAAACCCTTACACTTAGGTGCAGCCTGGGAAACAGGATCCTGGAGGAGTTTCTAAACAGAGCAGAAGGAACTGTATTTATGAATACCTTAGGTCTTTTCTATCACCTAAACGCACTGACAAACACAAGGCAAAGTCACCAACACAACCCTCCTGCCCAGAGCTCCCTAAGTAGTGAACAAGAAAGAAGAGGATATCAAGTTCTTAAATCAAAGTCTTCTGTACCATCTTGCAATGGTTGCAGCCACTTCCTTATTAGGGAGCTAATAAAACCCTTTCCCTCCTTTCCCATTTCTATCAATAAAACCCTTTCCCTCCTTTCCCATTCCTATCATCTTTCTGATAGAAGAGTATTTTCAGAGAAGTTGGCATGCTGCCATGTAATGAGCTCCTCATCTGCTCAGCAGCACCTCAGTCATAACAGTCACTTAGTAATTAATTCTTCACCAGAACAAGCCAATTCAGGACTCTTGCACTGGATTACACATTAACAAGTTTATTGTTAAATAAACTTGTTAATGTACAAACTTTGCCACCTATAGCTGAAACAGACTTGGATAAATATAAGATCCTTGTATGGTGACAAAAAAAAAAAAAAAAAAGTCTAATGTCTAACTGGGTCCCCATACTACAAGCTGGGGTCATTCCAGTAAAATACAGTATTAGAAAAGAAAACGTAACTTAGGGAACTAGCAGCCAGACAGACCTCTCTGTTTCAAACACAAGGATTTCCTAGTGAGCAGGTATGACTACCACAGGATGTGTGCTTCACAGACAGGATAAAATAAATCTGGATTACAATATTTAGATGAATCATCTTCAGAGGAAGAAAAAGCCAAAGGAATGACAGGTGTTGACATGTTTTGTCAACCTGGCCTCCCCAAGTCTGTGCTGTGGCCTATTAGCAAGCAGTAAACGCATAATCTTTCCCCCTACATTTACCTGTTTGGAAAGTTTACACAGTTCATGTCACTCCTGAATAATCTCATAACTTTAAAAACCTTAAAATATTCCAGCGATTCACAAAACAGCAGCAACTGTCTCCAAGGAACTATTTTTGTCTCAGCTGCACGCACAGAGATGACATCACCAACTGTTAGATAATGCTGCCTGCACACTGTCAGACAAGGAGCTTTCAATGACAAGAGAACTTGCCACTCAATCCCAATGACTCTTCAGACTGAGAGCGGCTTTAGAGTGATTTCACCAACATGGAGAAAAGAAGCAGTTTCTCAGAGAGTTGTATAATAGTATCATGAAAATATAAATAAGCTACCCACCTTCTGACCGTAGATTGTGCTGTATTTGGCCAGGTATTTGTCCTGGCAGCCTGCCCAACCTAAAAGGATCACCACAGGCTGACCATCTGCGTGCCCCCTCTCTGTACCGCTTCCTGAAACAAATCACAAGATTTAAGATATTTGTCCACCAGTCTACCAGAATCAGAACTTACGGCAACTTGCCTGGTTAATAAAGTTTAAAACTAATGGTGAAGCTGGTATTAGCTTCATTTATTAAGTCTGTTACGAACACTGCCTCGTTCCAGTTTCACTGTGTGGGCGTGCTGAGGAGGACAGCAGTTTCAGTCCCTGCAGCCTCACAAAGCTCTCCGCTGATGCAAAGCCAGCGGTGTGAAGATGGCTACGGGGACAGAGACCCCCTCCTCACACCTCCCGGGCGAGGGGAGGCATCAGAGACTGCTGCCCCCTTCCAGGGGAAAAGGGACGTGTCCCGCCCTGCTCTCCAGAAACTACCAGACACCTGGTAGGGTACAAGTGTCTCCACGGCTCCTTCTCCCCCGACCCTGAGGGGTCCCCCCAGGCCCGGCCCCCCCCACCCTCAGAGGTCCCCCAGGCCCGGTGTCCCCCCCACCCTCAGGGGTCCCACAGGCCCTCCTGTCACAGGGGGCCCGCGGGCCCGCCCCCCCTCCATCCTCGGGGCCCCCCCTCCATCCTCGGGCCCCCCCATGCTCGCTCGCCCCCGCACCGCGGGCCTCCCCCGGCGCCAGCTCCACCGCCGCCTCCAGCCCGCGGACCCCCATCGCCGCGCCCTCCCTCCTCACACCCCACCGCCGCTTCCGCTCTCGCCACCGGAAGCTCCGCCCCCACGCCCCTCCGCAGCCAATAGAAAGGCAGAGCTTCCACCCCGCCCCGCCCCGCTCTCCGGCTCTTCACCTTCCCGCCTCCTACTTCCTTAGCGACGCGCCCTTAGCACCCGGCCCGGGCTGGCCGCCCCGCCCACTGGTGAGGGAAATCGGCCCACCCATTGGGCCGGAGGGTCAAAGGCGGGCCGCGATTGGTTCGGCCGCGGTGTCAGTTATTCTGATGGGAGTCCGCCCCCTCGGGGAAGGTGAGAGGGAGTGAGGGGCTGAGGCGGGCGCTGGGGCGTGGGGGGGGCGTGGGGGGTGTAGGGCCTGGGGCGGTCGGGATGAGGGGAGTTGTAGGGCCTGGAGTGGGGATCGCAGTCAGGGGGGCTGGAGGATAGGGTGGACGTGGGGACTGAGGGGGTTGTTGGTCCTGAGGGAGGCATTTGGGCCAGGGAGACAGACCTGGGGGTGGGCGCTGGGGTCAGGGAGTGCGTGAGGGGCTGTAGGGCCTAAGGTGGGTTTGGGACTGTGGGGGCCCACTGGGCCCGCGGTTGGGCTGGATCAGGCCTGGTGGGATGGTTGTTTCTGGGGTAGGAAATGTTGAGACTGCAGCGGATTAGGGGAGGTAGGGGCCAGGGTGGGTGTAGGGATCAGTGCGGGGCCTGGCTGGGGGTGAGGAGAGTGCAGAGTTAGGTTTGGAGTTTTGGTGAGGAGAGTGCAGAGTTAGGTTTGGAGTTTTGACTGGGTTAACAGTGGGGCTGGGTGGCAGGACATGTGGGTGAGAGAGGGACCAGTGGCACTGTGGGTTGATAGGGGCTGGGTAGAAGGCACTGGGGTACACTGAGGATGGTGCATTGTGTGTGAGGAAGACTGTGGGGGATTTGAGGTCTGCCAGGAGAGGGTGAAACCTGCTAGGGAAGCAGAGGCTCTAAGTTTTGTTTGAAGCTGGGCACAACCTTGATGTTGAAGGTGCAAAGCTAACACCAAATCACTATCACTTTGTCCTTCCGTGAGTCCAAGCCCGTAAGTCCCTGGCACCTCACACTTGGACTGAGGCTGACGCAGCACCAGTTTGCCTTTTGATCTCAATCTGATGATTTAGCAGCACTCTGGATGTAAAGAACTGCTGAATTGCCAGAGCCAGTCCCTAAATCACTTGTGTTTTTCTTGGCAGGAATAAACCACTGCCCTGACCCAGCCTTGTTTTGATTATTAGGTCCAATGGACTGGGGTGGCAGCCCAGCACTATTGAGAGCAGAGTCTGAAGCCAACAAACAGGAGTTATGTGCTGATGCTAGCACTGATAAACAACACATGCAAGTCATTTAACTTCCCTGTGTCTGTATGTTCCCCTGTATAAAATGGTCATGATAAAAATATTCATATACATTTTCCCGGTACTTTGCAATGCTGGCTCTAAAGGCTACTATGTCAGCAGATGCTCTTATTGTAGCAGCCAGGGACAGATACCACTGTATTCTCAGAAGCCTCACATGATCATTGTTTCAAACTCTTCTTTTTTTTTGCCGTTGATTCATATGCAAGCCCTTTGTATAACTAAAATCCTCACGTCCAAAGGCTAGTGCTGGTATTTCTGAATAGTGGGGGGTTACTGCAGCTTTATAATAAAAATAGGATAGCATTACACCACCAGCACCTTAAACATAAATATGGAAACGTTAATTTAGAATCAATTTTGGGATGTTTCAGACTGTAAAGTTCTTTTAACTAGATCTCTGTTGAGGACAGAGGAGCACTTTATGGGACTGTAAATTTCATGCAAACAGTCTCTGTGAAATAGAGATTCCCCCTACACACTAGCTGTTCTTTCAATATCAATCATATGCCTTGCAAGTAATGTTTCACAAATATTCTGTAAATCACAGGAAAATGCTAGCAATAATGTGAAATATGACTTTCACTTGACTGTTTCACCAGAGGCCCCTAACAGGCCATTCTCCTGTCAGCACTAACATTTGTTATGGCTAATAACATTTTCAATCACAACTATTTTGGGAAAATGGATTTATTTTAAACCTGCTTCCCCACAAAGGAGATCCTGAAAATGCCCTGCCAAGGACACAGACTCCTTATACAGTACAGACCGTTAACTCCCCAGTGAAATTTCATCTCATCTTAATTCTCAAACGTTGTTTCCTAGCCAGCTTTTTGAAGACTTTGTTTGTTTGTTTTCAGATACTGAGGTACATCTTCACCTCTTGGTCATTGTTTTCAGTCTGGTTCAGATAATAGCAACAGAAAGTTATTTTTGAGCAGGTATCTTGGGGATATTCTGGAACTGATTTGGAATTTTGCTCCAGATTCTAGGAAAAAAGGCTTAAGAACTTTGTAGATAGGAAATTGATAATCTTAGCAACTTGTATTATATTGAAATAAACTTCTTATTCTGAAACCCAAAGATTTTTATGTCATTTTAACTTCTCTTAAACAACACTTTAAATAAAACCTGAAATTGTGCTTTTCTGATGTAGGAAGTCCAAGAACTATATTAGACAAGGCGTGAATTCCTTTCTTATCTTCAGACACATTTATACAGCTTGGTGGAGAGCAACGCACCTGTGTTAATGCAGCTGTCTGTGACCTTGTCGCTCTGTCTGCATCTGTGTATATACACAGGTACTGATGTTTAACTGTGTGGCTCCTAGAGATAGGTCAGTGTCCTAAAGCCAAAGGCATACATGTCAGTGGAATTCTCACCTACCTGAATGAATGGAGAGCATAATCCTCTGACATTTCATCCCCTTACTAAGCACACCTTCACATTTTTCAAGCTGGAATACTGAGCCAAAAGTGTGCCAAAGAAATCTGGCAAAATATGGATTGCTTTCTTTAACACCTGTGTGAAGGGATGGAAGGAAATGCAGGCAAGGGATGTTTCTGGAGCTTCTGTCTTCTTGCTTATTAGTTCTTATCATTTCAGGTTTTCTTAGATTGTTTTAAAACATTCCGTAGAAATTAGATAAGAAAAAAACAGAGCAAATGTCTGTCATACCAAAGGGTCCCAAAGCGCTCTCCCACTGCCAAGGCCAAGCACATCTTCCTGGAGTGAATATGGGCCCAGTCCAAACGACTGTCGCTCCATCACGTGAGGGAGGACATGCTGTACTGCTGTGCTAACAGGCATTTACAGCCCCCTTGACCCTGTCACTCCCCATAAATCCATACCTATTTGTGCTCTCATTTCACCCTATTTATTCTCTGGCAGGTCAGATATGAGATGCAGTGTTCATATCATGAGGCTAGCGAGAAACCAAGACTGGGGTAATGGGTAACATTAAAATGACTTTATTAACAGAGCAGAGAAGAGGGCTCCTGTGGTGAAGCCACCTGCCTTGGAAAAGAATGTCAAGTCTGTCGCAGATTCATTGTGCAGCTTCAGACATACCAGGAGCAATCCTTTTGCCCCAGTTTCCTATCTATGAAATAAGTATAAAGGAAAATGAGATTAAATTAATGTCTAGTAAGTGCTTTAATATTATTTGCCAGACATTTTAAATGTGATTCTGGTGGTTAATTCCTTAGTACAGGCTTTTTCTAGCTTCAAAGCCCTTTTTTAACTTCTTTCTCACTTTTGTCTAGGCAGAACAGATCATGACCTCTGTTAAAGAGCAGGAAGCCATCGGAAAGCTCATGGTTTCCTTGCAGAAATGGGATAGTGCCCACAAAGTTGCTCGAAGGTGCATCCTGGACAACTTCATTAAAAGCAATGATGGCAAGACAGAACCAGAGCTGGAGCTGGAGCTCTCCCAGGGAGCCGGCTTATTTCTGGCTCGCCTAACAGCATGGCTCAGGATGACGTATCTGTTTCCTTGGACAATTGGAGATGGCATGTGGTAGTGAGATGGAGAGGAGGAGAAAGTTCTTTACTGAAATTTTGTTTAAAGAATAAGCTTCTATATGCAGACATCCATATCCAACCGTGTTCTGCAGGGTTAAAAAAACCACTGGCAATCTAAAGATGGAAGTGAAGGGAAAGCCACGTAACCTGTCTCACAGGGACCTAGAACTGATGTTTTTTCTCATATCGGGATGAGCGTGCTGCCTCTCTGCCTGTGAGAGGAAGGTCCATGCTCTCTCCCAGTTCAGACCTCCACATAGTCAAAGGCAGCCTGGGGAGCACCACGATGGTCTGTAAATCTCTCCTTAGCCTTGACAAACAACTACACTTACAGCACATGCCTTGACAAGCTGCTGAAGTCCATTGGCATCCTCCTATCTGCTGCAAGTGGGTGAGTATAGAATGTCACTCTGTGAAAGGTGCCACGGGAAAGGCACACAAGGGTGAGGGGGTGACTACATAAAGTAACAAGTCCTTGGGCATCTTTTGGGAAGGCTGTGTGAGCATTTCAGGCAAGACAGGCCCCAGTGAGGCTTGTGGTAGGAATTTCAAATGCTCTCAAAACCAAATCCACTGCTTGTGCATTTCTCCAGAGCTACCAGGTCACGATGTGGAAAGAGTGTGGTGAGAGTCTGAGTGAGGCAACAAGGCTTTCTGTGCCTGTGGTTCAATATCTGAAATAAGCACAGAGTAAAACAGGAGCTGGTGACCTGCTGGCAGCAAAGCGTGCTGCTGGCGAGCATCTGCCTTTGCACTCTAGGGTGAGCCTCCTTGTGTTTACTGCCTGGGCACAGGATACCCACTGCAGCGAGGCCAGAGATGATAGTTCCCTGGAGCACAGCATGCTGACAGAGGAAGACGGGCTCCAAGGCAGATGACACTTTGGCTTTGTTCCCCCTATCCTTGCAGGTGCAGATATCTTATTGAATTTCTGGAGCCTGGAGGTATCTTGATTCTCCTGGAAGTACTAGGGCTGAACCACCTGAAAGAAGAGAACAAAAGGGAGTCTCTAAAGCTGCTGCAGCTTGTTGCAGACGCTGGCAGGAAGTATAAGGAGCTCATTTGTGAAAGCTATGGTAGGCAGCATGTCCATCTGTGCTTTTTCTTAATTCAGGCAAGGATGTTCTCCCTGACCTCTGGCCCCCGGGGCTGCTTGCCACGCTGAGCCACTCCCTTCCCTCCACCTGCCAGACAGCAGATTGCCACGGTGTTTCTCTGGCTGGAAGGAGTTCAGAGTCTCGGCTATTGTTGAGCAGTTGCATTTCATCCCCTCTCTCAGTTTTTAATGAGCTCGCTTTCTTTACGGTCATTTCTTTTGATGTGATATTGCTGTCCCGCTGGTTGCAACTGCTCTGGTTAAAACATTTTCCATTCTTACCTGCAGTGTTCACCTACTGCAAACTTTTCCAGACTTCCTCTCTGGGGGTGGAAGGAGCTTGTGGCTTGTATCTTTTGAAAGAACATTGCAACAGGTTTTTTTCCTGTTTTTTCTCCTGGGCAGTGGAAGCCAGACCCCATTAGTTGTTCTGTAGTTTGGATTATGTTGTCAGATGCTATGGGGTGATACCTGCCATCACAGCTCCAAGAGAGACGAAGTGGCAGGATCAGCAGAGGGATCCTTAGCACTGTTGGCATCCCAGTGTCAGACTCTGCATGTCTAAATACCTGCAGAAGGGCTTTGGCTACCTACTCCAGCTGTGAATTTTGCCAAATGGTTTTCTAGTTGGTGGTGTGGCTCCTGACAAGGACAAGGAACTTTTTTGCTGGCTTCTGTTCGAGCCACACTTTAAGTGGGATCTGGTACTGGGTTTTCTCAGGGATGACAGTGAAACAGCTGAGATGGGTGACCCAGACTCATCCAGGCACATGAGTTGTTGTGTCTTTCTCTGCACAGGGGTGCGATCCCTTGCCAAGTTCTTGGCCACTTCCAGCTCAGCAGAGGCTCAAGAAGATATGCAGATTCTGCTGGACCCTTCAGACCATGGCAATCCCAAGTACCAGAACCAAGTCTACAAAGGCCTCCTTGCTGTGCTGCTGCATGTCACCACCCCCCCACCAGCCCCCCCACCCCCCCCACCCCCCCACCCCCCCCCCGAGCCCAGCAGCTGGCCCTGCAGACGCTGGGGGCCATGCAGGTAGGCAGCGTGCCTCCCTGGGGGCGAAGGGCAGCGTTAGCTTCTGTGTCCGTCCTTCCTGCCCTGACAGGAGCTGCGCCAGTCTCCTTGGCATTGCAAGCTGCACTGGGCAGCTCCAGTACTTGGAAGAGGACAGCCTGGAGTACTGTGTGAAGACTGTCCCTGTCACTCTGTCCTTTTCCCCCCAGGACGTGGTGGGAGAGGCGCCATCCCTCCTGGTGGAGCCCGTGCTGGGCACGCTGTGCTCCGTGAACCTGGAGGTCCAGCACGAAGATAGGTAGGATCCCTCCAGCCACCCTGCGCCGTGCCCAAGGGGGTCTCCAGGAGGCTGGGGCTGGGCATCTCCGGGCAAGTGTGGCAGAGGTGTGGGGAAGGGCGGTGCAGGCGGAGGGCAGAGGACAGGAGGCCTCGGTCCGTGCAGCTCCGGGACCAGCGGCGGGGCCGGACGGACGCAGCAACCCCAGAGGCCGAACTCCTGCTGGGCTACAGCCCTGCACAGCGCTGCAGGCCCACGGTGGCTCATTAGCATGGTGCTCATTAGTATGCGCCTTATTTGCATACCCAGGGTGCACCACGGGCTGGCGGCGCAGTACCGGTAAAGCTGTCCGCCGCTGCTGCAGCTCCCGCGGGGCCGCTCGGGTCCGGGCGCGGGGCCGTACCGGTGTGCGCCGCCTGGGGCCCAGCCGGCGCGGCGGGGGATCGAGCTGGGGGCGGCGGGGGTCGCCGTGATCTGTGGAGCGACATCCGGGGGTGGGTACATGTGCGGGGGGCCCTAGCAGCCATACTCTGGTTTCTCTTCAAATCGTATAAATCTTTCGCCTTTTACTAAAGATTTCCGTGGAGGGGAACAAGCACGAGTGTCAGGGAATTTTTTGAGGCTCCACTTCGGTGGAGCTGTCTCTGCGCTAGTGAAAGACAGAACGAATAAACCGGGAAGTATTGTAACCGGGAGTGGCGGTCGGTGGGCGAGGTGACACCTACGCCAGGGCCGTCAGCTTTCCGCAGCGCTGAGCCGCTGCTCGGGCCCTTCCGCGCCGCGGCCGCCCCGTTCCCGTTGCCTGCTCAAATGATGAGCGGGTGACCAGGTGGGAGCTCGGGTGGGCCCTTCTCCAGCCCCGGGCGGTGCGGCGGGGCCGCTGCCTGCCGGCGGCTCGGGCCCCGGAACGACCAGTTAGCTGGGGACCTGTTCTGGTGCGACGGGCCGGCTCCGCAGCGCTGTCCGGCCGCTCCGGCGCTGTTGGCCCCGCGGGGCTCTCGGGCAGGCCCAGTCGGTACCGCTCGGGGCCCAGCCGCGCCCCGCCCTCGCCGCCGAGCTCCGCTCCGTGGCGGCCGAAGCGGCGGTGAGGGCGGCCGGTGGCCTCCCCCGGAGCCGATTTTTGGCCTCTGCGCGGCGCTGCCCGCGGGGACGATACGACCCAACCCGGGTGCAACACGGTCCTTCCCGCTTCGGCTCGCTGGCGCCGGCGGCTCCAACTCAGCGCTGTCCCCGTCCGTGCCGCGGCGCCGGGGGCCGGCAACGCCGCGCCCTTAGCATGTCCCTCACCGCAATGGCTGCGATTAGCATACCCAGGGTGCCCCGCGGGCGGCGCGGTGTGACACCGGCAACGGGCACCCCCGCTCGGCGGCACCGGGGTCTGGGGCCCAGCGGGGGTGTCGTAGCCGGGACGGGCCGGTGTCGGGCCGGAGGGCGGCGGGGTTCCGAGTAATGGTCGCCGTGTGCTGTGGGGCGCCGGCCGAGGCTGGGTATGCGTGCGGGGGGAGGGCGCACTTATACTCCGGTTTCTCTTCAGATCGCATAAATCTTTCGCCTTTTACTAAAGATTTCCGTGGAGAGAAACAAACACGAGTGTTGTCGAAATTTTTTAAAGCTCCATTTTGGTGGAGCTGTTCTTTATTTGGTCAAAAGCAGAGCGAGAGTAAACAACTGAGCCTTGCATACCTGCTTGCGGCAGTAGCAAGGGGCAGCCGTCGCGCTTCGGGCTGGCGGCGGAAGGGACCCGCTGCGGGATCGGGGCTGGCGGCGGAAGGGATCCGCTGAGGGGTCGGGGCTGGCGGCGGAAGGGATCCGCTGAGGGGTCGGGGCTGGCGGCGGAAGGGATCCGCTGCAGGACCGAGGGGGGCAGCAGCAGAGCCCGCCCATCTCGGGCCCCTCTGCACCGCCTCCGTCGACCGCGCCGCCGCCTCATTAGCATGTGCCTCATTACCCGGCGGCTGTTTTGCATACCCAGGGTGCACCGCGGCCGCACCGCGACGCTGCCGGTGCCCGCCGCCGCTGCTCCCGCCGCCGGTCCGGGTCTGCCTGGTTTGTGCGGCCGCGGCGGGGCCGGGGCGGGCCGGGGCCCGCGATACCGGGGGCGGGCGGGAGGTGGTCGCCCTGAGCTGTGGGGCGCGGGGCCGGCGGCCGGTGCGGCGGGGTGGACGCTGAGAGTCATACTCTGGTTTCTCTTCAGATCGTATAAATCTTTCGCCTTTTACTAAAGATTTCCGTGGAGAGGAACAGGCACGAGTGTCGAGGAATTTTTTGAGGCTCCATTTCGGTGGAGCTGCCCTTACGCTGGTCAAAGACAGAACAAATGGCGGCGGGGTCGCAGTGTCACCGGCGGTGGTGCAGCCGCCGCTGTTTCCCTTCAGCAAACCCCTGTCCCCTTCCCGCGCAAGCACCGCGGCCCCTCTCGCCCGCCTGCCCCGGGGGGCCGGCCCCGCGCTGACCCGCTCCCCTCTCTCCCCTCCACCCACCCGGCTGCTGAAGGCCCCCGCGGCCCTGGAGGCGCGGCCCGCCCGGCTGAAGGGCCTGGCTGCGTTACTGGCTGCAGCCAGCCAGAAACCGCCTGCCTTCCGCCGTGAGAGCGCCCAAGGTTGAGGAGCTGAGGAGCTGGCCCGAGCGCACAGCAGGCTGTGCCTGCCAGGGCAACCGGGGGAGGCTCTCCCAGGGTCCCCCATCTCCTGCAGGGCTCAGGGGAGGCGCAGGGGCTGTCCCCTGAGGCAAGGGCGCTGCAGGGCTGCTGCTGGATGGGGATGGTGAGCAGGTCCTGCCACGGGTGTTTTTCCCCCTGATGCAGCAGCCTATGCTCGCTGAGCTGTGTCCATCATGCACACGCAGGGTACTATGTATGATATACAGCCACATGGTTTTCCTAAGGCATGTTTCCTGGAAAACTACATCATTCTGTCATGCTAACAGTGTAACTTCACCTCCCCTCCCTTCTAACATCTTAGAAGTGTTTGAAAACATCATTCTCACCTTTCTAATGTTCCTCATGCAGACCCAACCAGACTTTGTCTGAGGGAGCCTGTGCTGGCGTACGTTAAGCAGGCAGCTGCTGCAAAAGTCATTGGGTAAGAAACTCTGGAGCAAAATGTACAGGAGCATAAAAGGGACCTTAGAGCAGTGGCTTCCTTTGGGTAGGAAAGGACTGGGAATGTTCCTCCCAGGGAGCATCCACCCGTTCACCTCTGGCACTGCTCTCGTACCCCAGCTCTGCCAAATTTCCAGTATTGGGCTCTTTAGAGATGGGATGTGTTGAGGAATGGGGCAGAGCCACTGCCTGCAGGTAGCAGTGATCAGACCCTCCCTGCTGCTGATATTGGAGCTGGCTTGAAGTTTTATTTATAGGGAGATGCCTATCTGCTCTGGCCCTGTGTGTTGTCACAGTGTCCCCTTTATGGCTAGACCTGGCAGCAATGTGTGTACCCTGCCACACCGCAGGGCTGAAGAGTGTTGTATTGCTTATGGCCACTGTATTCTCCACATAGCTGGGAGTCACAGTGAGCAGTGAAACACCCTTATTTAACATCAGCCACCCAATGGAAGAATCTAGCGCCTATGATTGACTGCAGAGCCCTTACGGAAATTCAGCCGTTTGTGCTAAAATGTTCATTCGGTATGAATTTCCTGCAGTGTCCACAAGATAGTGCTATCAGAACATTTTTCCTGCAAAAGCAGATGACAAAAAACCCTTGGTGGGTACGGAGACACACAAGTCTTCCAGGGACATGTTCACAGAAGTAATGATGGTAGTGTTTGGGGCCTGGGTTCTTTATAGTCGCACAAGTAACTTGCTACATTGAATACACACAAGAAAGCTCCTGCTAATCATTAAAAAAATGGTTCTCAGCAAGCCCACACGTTAGATGATTGCTAATCCGTGCGCAGTGTTTATTTTGAGACACTTCTGTCTGTTGGTGCCGCTAGGGCAGGGTAGGAACATCATTTTCTCTGGGGGTCGCACCAAGAGGCCCAGACCTAATTTGCTGTGTCCTTCTTCCCCCATATGGGGTAGGGGATGATGGCCTGTCTCATTGCAGCGTACCAGCCAAGGAGTTAGCAGGAGTGGCTGAAGACCTGATCCATCTGAAAGTGGTACATGGCCTGATGGTTGCTTTGGGGAACGTGGATCACGTGGCCAGCCAGAGACATGCCAGCATCTCCCTGGAGGTGAGTGTGGTGGTACATGGCAGTGGACATCATAGCACTGGGTCTGCTCCCAGAGCACCCGAGCAGAAAGGCTCCCTACACTATGGTTTGGTTTTTTCTCCTAAGCATAGCAGACACAGGTTTATTCACAAAGACAGGAGTGACCCTTCAGGGAAGAGCAGTATTTCCTCTCCTGTCTGCCTCCCCTCCACACACAGGGTGCTGGGAAGCCAGTGTTAGCCCTCATACCTCTGTCCTGGGTAGCGAGCACAGACAGAGCTAAGGGCCTAACCATGACAATTTGCCTGGAGCAAGACACTAGCACAGAATTATAAGCAGGTTGTTTTTTTCCTGCTGGTGCTGGGTAAAGGGTTTTGGCCTGCCTTCGCACAGCTCTGCCTGTGTAACAGCCACAGGGAAGGACTATGCTGTCAGTAGATATGAAGGGCTAAGTAAGTGATGGCTGAGAACAGGCTGCTCAGGGTGAAAAAGGGTTTAGAAAACTACCTGGTCATGCAGAGGATCAGTTCTTCTGAGCAGGTATTGACAGCATGGCAGGATGAACCTGCTAGCAACCACTGCGCTGCAATCATTTCACTGAAACACCCTCCCGCCTCTTGTCAATGAAGGTGGGAACTGGCACTGGGGGAAGGACAGAAGGGAACAAGGTGATGCTTGAGCAGGGACCCACAAGTTCCTCTTGGGTGTTCATGAAGTGCCATCAGTAGCACCAGCGTTAAAGAAGGTGGGTGAGGGACTTGCTGACGTGTGACCCAGGTTATCGGGAGCCACACCATCCAGGCAGCTCTACCCTCTATACATACACTCACATCCCTTCTCCCTACACACCAACTCTCTGTTTTGTTGCAGTATTTTGTCCACGCATTTCCCTTCATGGAGGAGTGCATAAAGAAGGCACTAGGACACACACTATTCCAGCATTTTATGGTAAACACACCATCCTTACAGGGTTTATTAGTGGCCCTAGGACCTTGGTCTGTTTTGCAGGGACTGGATTTCTTTTCACAAGAAATCCAGTCTTGCACAAGTACCCAAAAATAAACCAAGCCATCCTTTGAGAAGCGTTCACCCTCAAATCTAGGTGTTCAGGAAGAGAACTGCTCTGACTCAGCCCCAAGACAGAGCAAGGAGGGATCTCAGACTACTGCTGCTTCTGTGACAGTGGGAACTTGATGTCAGAAGTGTGAGCTGAAAGGCCATTGAGGCAAGAGGTAACCTGAGCTCCTCCAGATCAGGTCCCTCCTGACTAGCTCCTGGAGTAAATATACAAAGCAGTAAGCAATGTTAGGTCAGGGTAGGGTGGGACAAACAAGGGGCAACATTTTGTTCCTTGCACCCAGGCCCACCCTTACTTATCCCAAGACACCACTGGGCAAGGCTGGATAACCCAAGGGTAGTAATATCCGAAGTGAAACAGGACTGCTTTGCTTTAGTCCATACTCAGTAGGGTGTAACAGCAACAGCCCTTTTACTCTGGATGTGCCATCTGAATACGATGCAGGCAAAGCCCAAGTACCAGCCCACTTTGAAGATTTAGAGACCCTTAGAGCACTCGGCCCCACACTGTGCCCAGCACCTAAACTGTTGATCACAAAGTGCCCTAGCTGTCTGCGTTGAAGTATCCCTTCTCTAGCTGCTTGTCACTGCTGTTTGCCCACATTTCATTAAGATCCTGACTCTTCTGCTGCCTTTCCTAGGACAGTCCTGAGACCTGGTACACAAAAATGGATCCAGTCCAGGCTGAAGAACTAGTCTCCAATACAGTAGACATCCCCAGAGACATGGCAGGGATGCAGTCCACAGCAGGTATGTGCACAGCTAGGGACAGTCACTTAAAATGACACCCTTCACTTTCAAGGGGAGAAGGCAGCTCAGGAAGCAAGCCAGTGTGGGGGTCTAGGGAAAGAGGGAGTAATGGCAGAAGGATCCCTTTGTAATCTGATGTTTGCATGGCTGCTGGGCCCCAAGCTCACAGGGCCATTTGTCCTTTCAGAGACAAACCCTGGAGTGAGCTGAACAAACAGGAAACATGCCTCCCATCTGTCCTCCCTCAGCCTACCCCTCCTGTCTACTCCTTCCCAGAGGACAGGTTGTGTAGGGCCACCTGGACCAAGGTTGCACACAAGGGCCATGGCAGCACCTCCCTGCACCTGAGCCAGGGACAGCTTTGCACTTCTGCCCTCAGATACAGATTTTGGTGGACTGCTGAAGATGTGTGTTTTATGTGGCATGCTAGCCCTGGGAAATATGTGAAAAAAAAGTAGCATCCTGGAGCCATCTTCAAAGCCCAAGTAAATTCCCATGGTACACGAGAGTCACAGGGCCCTTCCTACTTACCTGATGTCATAAGAGCTGAATGACTCACTACATGCAGAGTCAAAGCTCAGGTGCAGGATAGGTACCCTCTAAACCTTTGATAAACTAATTCTACCCAGCAGAATCTCAACATTAAGAACCAAAATTTACTTTGAGTGATTTTTCTGTAAACATTCCAAGTGTAAAGGCTTTAAAGAGAAACTTCAAGAAATCACCAGCAGCCAGTTGTTAAGGGCTGTCAGACTTCACCAAAATCAACAAGAAATATATTTTCTAAGACAGAAGATAATTAAATCCAGGAATATTTATTTACCAAACTTCTTAAAATACTAGGTTGATGGGTTTTGGGGTTTTTGTTTGTTTGGTTGTTTTTTTTTTTTACAATTACATATAGTACATTTTCTTTCTAGAAAAGCCAGACTTGCAAGTTTTGCAATGATTCAAGCACATCTGGAAAGGTTATATGTACACTAGGAAACTATACATGTGTATCTAGCTCTATTAGATGAAACCATTGTCACTAGCAAAGGGCCAGATGCTAGACACATCTAGCAGACTCCCCAGCCCCCCCTTCCCCAAGCCTTGCATGGGAGTTGCTTCTAGCACTCCACTAGAAGCCTGATACCTGGCCATGAGGAGACAGAGGCTGCCAAGTTCACTGCCTTCAGGCACATGACCTGCAGACACTCTACCGCTTTTTAAAACAGGAGTTACACACACCACTGACAAACATGTAAGACATACACAAAACTGCTTGTGAACCAGGTTTTGCTGTATTTACTAAGGCTTCCACCACCTCATCTGCTTGCTGGCTTGTTCCTCCAGTTGCATGGCAGCCCCCAGGGCATCCAGTGTTTCTGTACAGAAAGACAGGAGTGACAGGGTGACTGACTTAGACACTGAACACCCCAGCCCAGCTGTCCCCCTCAGCAGGGCTCTGCAAGGGCCACGGGGGGCCTGGGCAAGAACTGCTCAGCCAGCTTCAAATCCTGCATGGTCCCACAAAGCTCTTCAGCTGTACTTGTTCATTTCTACTCATCGATAGTTTCAATCCTGCAGTTTGCAGTTCAAACTAGATGCCACTAATCAAACCATCCCAGAGGGCCAGACTTCCCTGGTCTGTAAGGCAGAGCGGGTGGTAGTACATACAATAGGACGTTACAGATCTGTTCAGATCACCTAGGAAAATTGATCTGAACCGTAAGCTATGCAGAAGGACTGGGTGCTCAAACCTCCACAGGTATACTGGTGTTACTTTCAGGTCTTTGAAAAAAGATTAGTGACAGCACTAGTCTGAGACACACACTAACATACCTCTGACACTAAGGAAGTTTCTTGAGCTCTCCTCTGTGAAGTACTTGGCTCTGCTCACAAAGGTCTCAAGATCATAGTCTGGTTGCTCCGTGATTCCCAAGAGGTAGTCAAGTTCAGTAGCCATTCGCTATATTTACAAGGGTAACAGTAATGAGAAATTGACTTTCCAGAAAGTTTTTTCAGATCTGGCACATCAATCAACAGAGCTGAGCTTCTACAGACCAGTAACAGTCAGTGCTCGTTGGCAGCACAGAGAGGTTGCCAGGGGGTTGTACAGGGGAAAGGGGTCTGGCTGGCCACAAGCACCGAACCAGCTGTGCAGGAAACCACACAAAAAAGTTGGCAGTGAGGAAAAAAAAACGCACAGCATTGTACAGCATCTTGCATCTCTACAGCACACAGCCTCCCCAGGAGCGCTTGGCTCAGACAAGGCAAGCTGCTATCAACTTGTAGAAGGCATCCTGGGCTGGGCTTGCCTTTTCCACATACCTGTCTCAGTTCTTTAAGCTGTTCTACAAGCTTCTCCTCCCGTTCGTTAATTTGAGTCATAGCCTCACGGAAGTTGGACATGTGGGGAGAGAAGTCCTCATCATCATCCTTGGAGAGCTGCAAGAAACAGTCCAAGTAAGAACAGAATGTTGCGCCCAGCTTTGAGGTCTGTTCAGCCAGCTGCACACACATACATTGTATTGAAGACCTAAGCCTTCTGCACAGGTCCCTTCCTCATCCTCAGTCTCCATCTGATTCCGTGTTTCACCACCTCCATTATGAGGACTGAGCTCTTTCACTCTGCAACAAGAAAGTTTGTGAATCTTCCAGCAGCTTATAGGCTACAGCATCACAAAACAGCTACCACAATCAATCAGTGCTCAGCAACAAACATTCAGCTGCACTTTAAAAGTTGCACATTGCCACCCCCAGAACAAGCTCACGGGCAGAAACCCCAGAGGCTTATAGGAAGGAAAGCTTGAGAAATGTTTATCTCCATGCCAAATCTGGGACCCCTCCTGGAGAGAAATGTCCAAGTACACAATGCTAACTGCCAGCAAAGCCTTTCACAGAAGCTGTCTTCCACATGTCAGCTTGGTCTGTCATGAGCAACTGAGAGAACTTAGTATGGAAAGAAAAGGAATAAGGTTGATTTTTCCCCGGAGACCCACTGTGCCACAACAGGTCTATAATAAGGATGAAAGTCATGGCTGATGACATGGTATTAGAGGTAGGTGTCAGACACCAGCCAGCCATTTCATTCCAGTTACTCATGTCAGCGTCATATTTCCAGTGAGTTTCAGCCTAATACCCCCTTTCTTATAGCTTGAACTTGCCTTGTACATTGGCTAAGAACCCAATGGGCCCAACTCAAGACTAGAATCCTGCTGAAGTACACCAAGTCAGATGTAGCACTTTGTACTGTACTTTCAGGTGAGCAGGAATGACTGTCCACCAGAAGGGGAAAAAAAAAAAGCAACTTCAATCCAGAACCACACCTGTGAATATGTCAAGATTCACAGTGCTCCTGAATGCTTATAACAAGAATTACCATATGTCCTTTCAGAGTGGAATGCTTTCCAGGAAGGAACTAAGCAGCCTTTTGTGAACTAAATGAAGGAAAGCTACCAAGCCTGAAACGTGCAAGTGTCTTTTTACTTGTCACCTCACTGGAGAGGTGCAGGGGCATGTAAAGGAGAGACCAGGAGGCACTCACTACTCTGTTACAGGTGTTCCAGGTATCAGCAAGACCCCCCAGGGAAACTTGGGGCTCAGTCCCTGCAAATATAAGCCTTGCCTTGCAGGTACCCAAAGTCAACCATGTGGCCCTCAAAACACACTCCCACCATCTGCTTAGAGGCATTTGAGTTCTCTAGGTCCTTTAGATTTACCCAAATTATCCAAGGTGCCATACCCTATTAGTTCATATCAAAGTCCCTCAAGAACACCAAGTGTTTTGTGCCATCTCTAGGGCCACATCAGGGCCACATTCTTAGCCTACCCTTACAGGTGCAACCCAAAGTACTAAAAAAAAAGTAAAGAGCATGGAGGTAACCACTGAGGACAGTGTAAACTTCCTACAAAAACCAGGGCAGTCTGAAGTCTGGCATGAGAGACTGCTCTGAGGAAAGGAGACAGTCATGGTTTTATACAATCTCTATTATGTCTCACACATAGAACACCCAGGTTAGTTTCATAAGACAGCTCTGAGATAACTTGCTTTTAACAACCAACCTCCAAATTACCATTACAAGCAATAGAAGAGAACTAGATTTCAAAGGTCAGAATAAAAGCAGCCAAAACGCCTTCTGCAACAACAGTAGAATCCCCAAGTTAGAAAGGCCATTACCTGTCAGCGTATCTCAGTGTGTTTAAGGTGTACTCACACGAGCTCATGCCTGGAGAAATCATTGCTATCTGCAAACAGAACAGAAGACCTCAGTGACTCCCACATCTGACTTTTGCTCATGTTAATGGTCCTACAAATCTCAGCTGACAGCTAGGACACATTAGGACAAAGGGTCAGAGTTGAGATATTCTGTCAGGTCCATTTTTTTTTAATTATATAGCTTCTGCAGGACATGCCAGTGGCCCTGTATCCAGCTTCCCACTGGCTTCGTGTACATCCACCATGCTGCACCCTCCACAGGAAGCAAAGCCCTTTGAGGGCACTCCAGGCTCTACTGTAGATTCACTGCATGAAATTGACTTTGGCAGCCTTGCTGCTGCTGGAGCTGGGCACAGCTCACCAGTTTTTTAGTCACCGTGGGTGAGAAGAGGAAACTGACTTTTCTTTGCAGAGAATTGAAGCTTTCTGACTTCAAAGTCCTCTCACTCTAGAGGAGCATGCATCTATGTGGTCACATTGCAGAATCCATAAGCAGCGTGTGTGTTTGTGCCACGCGCATACTCACCATACAGGTCCTTGAGTTTGTTCCTATGAAAGAGTCTCTTAGCACCTGGGTCAGCTTGCTCTCCCGGAAAGGGGTATGAGACTTGTTCTGCCCTAAAGCTCGGATACATTCCTACAAAAAGACAAGCCTTGTGAATGCAATGTCTGCATCTCCTCTCAAACCGCTCTGCAAGCTATCACCAATTGCTGGTAAACCCAACAGGCTAGAGAATAGTCATCTCTATTACTCTGCAAGTGCTTCGTAGCCTTTTAAATATACTCCAGAGATTTGACTGTTACAGGACAGCTGGTATATCCATCACAAAGAAAAAAGACCAGTGAAGCTCAAAATGGCTGTACCAGTGTCTGGCCTGACAAAACTGCACTGCTTTCCTGGAAACATTCTAACCATTTTCAGGGTTGTTAACATACTAAACTAGGATCTTTTTGGCTATCCTTTTCCCCTGCACTGGAAAGAAACAGAAGAGATAACCGTACAGTTGAACGGAATCATGTGTTGATTACCACTATTTGCTCCCTGATCTATAACTCACCTTCAAAGCCAGCAAGCTCTTATTGATTTCTGCACCTTCCATTCGTGTCTGCCGATCAGCACTAGATGTGTCCGCACCCCTCTCATTTCCTGCCAGATCCACCAAGGAAAATTTGCCAAGCAGTTTCCCTCTTTGGCGTAGTAGGATTTGGAAGCAGGCATGTGACCGTGAAGAGCTAGCATTTGCAAAAGTCTGCCCAGATGTCCTACAGCAAAGATGCAAACAAGTGTTAGAATTGTGTCACAGAAGGCACAACAGGTCCTGACAGCACTAGGCAAGACCTGCAGCCATTCAATTAAGTTGTTTAACCTCCCATGTTTTATCCCACACATTAATACTTCAAGTTTGCCTGAATTCCGGAATTACCTCTGATACAAGAGCACAGAAGGACTGCTGTAAGAAACATGAACCTGCACCCCAGTTGTAGAGATTTAAGGCTACTTAAGCTGCCTGGCTCAATTCAGCTGGCCTACACTGGAATGCCTTTCTGACTGCTAATGCCTTACATGCATTTGGAGCTGGAGGACGTACCTTCAGCACCGCATGTCCCTGCCTCAGAGCAGGGCACATGTCATTTTCCTAATGCATCTGCCATTACACAGCAAGCTCAGCCAAGCTTCCCATTAAACAGCATTAGCTGTGCTAGCACATTACAGTCATGTTAAATCCCCTTCTTCAGCCAAGCTGGCTTGGCATTTCACCTCTGCTGTGCAGCTGCACCTGCCCCATCACTACAAGACACAGGCTGGAGTCTTACAAGTTACCATAAACCTCCCTGTGACCTTCACTGTCATTTACTCCCTAAGAAGGCTGACAGGTTCGGTATCACTTGTGTCTTTAATGCCAGGGGAAGGGAGGGAGGTTGTCCTAAAGTGAGGCAGGAGTCTGAAGTGTTGAACAGTTCTGGACCGAATTGTTAGCCGAAAAGGCATGCCTAGCAGAGTGCTGAATAAGCTTTCACAGGATGTGCATATGCAGTCTAATACAGAAGCCAAGTTCTCATTTGCCTAGTAATGTTTTCACAGCAGTTGCAACTTAGCAGAGACAGATAAGATTGGGTAATACAGATTTTAGCCCCCACCACAGCCTTCCTGCCAGAACAATAAGCCAAGCCTGTGGCTGTCCCTTGGCACCTGCTCTCAAGGATTCTTTAGACAAGATCCCTGAACAACATGCAGCATTTTTGTTCGTTGCCATTGGAATTGCTCATCTGGCCTGCAGTTAAGCCAAAAAATTTTTTGCAGCTGTAAGTTGATGCCAGCTGCTCTTCCTTGATCTTACAAGCCCACAGGCAGTTAGTTCCCCGTGTTCCTGTAAACTATCTGATACTTCTAGAAAACAGCTAGACTGCTGTTTAGCTATAGCACCAGGGCAGCCATCTCCTCATGTGATTAGTTTCTCTCTTCTTACAGTTACATGAGGACATATGAACCATGAACTCTGACCTTCTCTATGGAAGGCAGGCTAAACCCATTCCTGCTAGCCCTTTATTCTGTAACCACCTTCTTGTATTCATGCAGAGGTGTTGCTCAGTGTCTGCCTATTACTGGAAACAGCAAGCTTCCGTTTAATTCCCAAAGCACCAGATACAGACATTGTGTATTTTTTCTAGACATGAAGATACAACAGGACACTACTTAATGGTTTTTAAGGCACCAAACCTGCAGGCACTGCCCATCTCAATCATTCTGATGACATCCTCAGCACAGGTGACTTGTCTTTCTTGGAGACCAACAACCTGGACCTGCTGCTTGCCATCCTCCAGGACTCGAAGCTTTGCCTTCTTATTCAAGAGGTCAAACACCTATATCCAGGCAACAAGATTGAGGAAAATCTGAACTAGGTCTCCTTTTAAAGGTGCTGTTTCTATATAGCTTTGTTAACATAGCCTTCCAAATCAATTCCAAACACATCAAGAACAACAGACTATTACAGAACCTAGTAAGTTTCACTCAGCTACTTATGAAGCATTCAACCAGCCAGGTCAAGATTTAAGAAAACTCTTACCTTGCCATTGTATATTTCAAAGAAAGTCACATAGACTTCCAGGTTCTGACTCCTGTACCTGGGCTGGTTTAGGAGAAGGAAGACATCTTGTGCTAGTGAGGAAAGGCAGAAGTTTAGTGAACTAGTTTAAAACTAATTCTAATTGCTACTTGATCTACTTTCAAATATTGTACAGCCATAAGGCAGTATCTAGCAGCTGAATGACAGTCATCCTAAACAAATGCTAGTGAAACAATTAGTCCTGTGCTACCATCTGGAGAATGGTTTCAGCAACATCCTCCTCATCCAGGGGAATATGGAGGTTTCTACTGCTAGTGTCACCCGCAGACAGCAATCCTTACTGATCTGGGGGAAAAAAACCCAGGGATCTGCTGTTGGTTTGGACAGGCCTGAAAGTCGCTTATCTGAGTTTCAAGCACTTCTTTGGAGAGCCTAGAAAACATGAATCTCTGAGCACCAGCATTGCTGCTGTTTAGAGGAAGCATACCAGATTAGTTCACCCTTTGGATGGGTCCAGTGCAGTTTTCACAATTAGGCTTCAGACTCTGAGCTGAAAAACAGAGCTTCCTTCAGGGCCAGGCATAACTAATTTTCAGAAACTAACAAACAGTTGCTCATTTCAACTGCCTTGCTACACAGACAGGTTTCACAATATGCCTTTCTAAAGGGAAGGTAGAAGTGGTCAGGGTTCATTGTGTTTTCTAAGCATCTGTTTTCTGAAATAATTTTGTATGTGCTAGGTTTTTTGCATCTCATGCTTACAGGAAGAAACATACATTCACATGCTTTCTGTATAACAAGCTTTATATCAGAAATGGGTAGGGTTGTGTTGCATTCAAGTCAGGTATTCCCAAACACCATCCCTAATCTGAGACAAAGGCGAAGCAGAAAAATCAAAATTAGGTGGTTCAGCCCAGAAAATGCCCAACTAGAAAATGTCAACTCTTTGCCTCAAAACCAAATATCTTCTGGTGAGTCAAGTGTGGATCTAGAAACTTACAGGCTGGATGGAAAATATTTTGTGAAACTGAAAAAAACCAATCATACCTCCTGCAACAAACATGACTACCTATTACTGAAAACACAAATACTTCATGTATCTTTTACTGGAAATATTTTAAATAACCATACAAAACCAGTTCTTATCTATTTAAGAAAAACAAACACTAAATTGATGTTATCTGAAGAAAAGTCAACTTACATGCAAAAGCATATATGCCTTTTGAGGCATTCTGCGCTTTCCCAGAGAAATCTCCGCCCATAGTCTGTGAAGAGAAAAGGCTAGAGGTAAGGTGTGGTACCTTAATCAGGCTACCTGATTTTAGTCTAGAGAACATATGAGGAAGTTACCATATATATGTTCCAGTGTCAGCAAGATTATTAGAACACAGTGCAATTCAGGATAAAAATCAGTTTGCTGCTTCTCTGTCAATTCAGAAGGAAGATCTGGACTATGCAAAGCAACAGCTGAATGCCTGTAAGGCTGCGCAGCACAGTCACAGCTGCTGTTCCTCCAAGGGGAAATGCACAGCCTTGGCAGTGCAGCCAAATAGCCTCTGGTCAGAAGCAGCAAAGCCTCATTTTCTAGGACACAGGTTGAGTAACATTTTCACTGCTACTTGCAAAAACTCACATGATATCAAAACACATCAAACTTCTAGATCAGACAATACTTTTAACTCCTTTGACCAAATTTCAGTTAGTGCTATCCTGGCGATTTGCTCTGCCACTTTGATATGAGACAGAGTCAATTATTTAAAACACAACTCAATCCCATGACACATTCTCAATCTTCCAGGGTTTAATATGCAGCAGTCCAGCCTCAAGGTACAGCTATTGTACAGAACTAGTACAAGGACCCTAAGATCGGAAAGGGAAAGTAACTTCATTGCCTATGATTTTAGTGCCTCACAGTTGTATTCCTGTAGCGTAGCAATGCTCAGATGAGCAGGTTTGTCTGCCCATTCCAGGGCAATGGAGGCAGCCTATGTCCAAACTTCTATAAACTTCCAGATTTCCTTCTGGATTGCTGGAAGATACCTGCAGCTCACCACATGGCACTAACAATAAGAGATCCTAGCCTAAAACTTGACTCTAACACTGGAATGACAGCAACTGATTACTCAGACTGGCAGGTTAGCCTAGTCCAGTCCAGATCACTGTGGTTTGAGGGAAAGGCTTCTTGCAGAACAAGACAAGAGATTTGACTCTGCTATCATGCTGTGGGGAGAGACTTTCCCACTTCCCTATAGTTTCCAGAAGAAGAAAGTTCAAAAGACGACACAGTAGTTGAAAATTCAGAGCAGGTCACCTCTGTGGCAGAAAACACAATCTTCAGGTCTCTTGAAACTGCAGCTGGTTGACTGGAAGGAGTGGTGAGAAAACTAAGAATAATTCGTCCACTTCACAAAAAATACCGAATCACTTAAATGTTTACTGCAACAAGAGGTTTATTCTTCTATAATCACTAATGTCTTTGGAATGGCTCCAAGCTCTAAACAGCACAGACAATAGCCTTTGGCTCAGACGTAGGCTAATAGTCCCACTTTGCAGACTGCAGTTAGGCAGCGATAGCCATTTGAGGCAAGGAATACCCATGACTAACACTAACATGTCAGGACATCCTAAGTCTTTAAAACAAACAGCTGTGGGGGAATTTTAGTACGATTTTCCTCGCAACCTCAAAGGAAACCCACTAATACATCAAACCACAGAAAAAGAGGATTAACAACTGACAAAGTATTAACTTTAAGACAATAACACCAAGACCCAAACTCCTTATACAATCCTACTCGTTATCAACATCAAAGAGCTTTAAATTAATTTATCTGAAGTAGAAAATTTGAGACCTTTGATAAAAACTTACATGTGTTTTGCCGCTGCCTGTCTGGCCATATGCAAAGCATGTCGCCTTCCCACCCTCAAAGATGGTCTCTACAAGAGGTCTAGCAGTGAACCTGGATATTCAGAAGGTAAAAGTTAAGGCAAGCATTTCACACCCTGCTTCACCAATTTTCTTCAAAAAGTGCAAATAAAAGCAAATCCTTAGGGAATCAGCAAGGCCATGCCAAAAGTAAACTTTAGACTTTTCAGTCCTTTGGTTTCGTCCAAAAAGGATTTCAATATTTCAGGTGGCAGTTTAAGTCAGGATGCCATCTAGCCATAGCTCCATGCTTTTATCTTGCAAGTCATTCCCAGTGAGAAGAAAGCATTACCTGTATACCATTTCATTAGAAGAAGATTCATCAAATGAGAAGTCAAATCTAAATGCTTGGGTGTCAAGGTATTTTGTTAGGTCCACTTTCTGCTTTGGCTCATGCACCAACAGGACACACTTGCTTGGAACAGTAATCACATCACATTCCTTTTTCAGAAGTTCTGTTGACAGAGAAGACCCTCAGTTTTAACAAGAGTAAGCAATGTCAAACTGCTCCACGATAGAGCTGCTTGGCCAATACACTCACCTTGTTTATTGAGAGGGCGCTTCCTCACACAGACACAAATCCTATGTTCTTCTATCTAAAAGAAAAGAAAAGTAATAATTATTTCCTAATTATACCCACACCTGCTTAGTGTTACAGAGAGAAGGATCCAGTGCTCCCTCACATCTACTTTTCTATATGGTGGACCAGTCACCGTACTCAGACCCACTCATGCAGGGATGCAAGTCTTAAAGTCTGTTTAGCGCAAAAGAAACACTACAAACAATTAACCTTTACATAGCATACTCCAGCATATCAGGTAGAAATGCTGCTATGCTATATAAAGTGCCCCAAATATTCTGTATCAGAATGAGAAACAAGTTTAGTCCTTGGCCAGCTTTCCAGCAAAATCTGTAATATCAATATTGCAACTATGGTCAAATTCAGGCAAATTATTATTTTAATTTACCCCAGAGGTATTTTTTGACCTGAAGTTCTTTACTGATGCAGCAAGTTTAGCTATTTGTGCAGCATGGCTACACAGCAGTTGAGTTTGAAAAAGTGCATATTCCATTGGGTGAAGCAGAGAGCAATGACAAACTTCTGTCATGCAGTAATACGTACACAAACAGCTGGTTCCCAGCTCCGCAGGATGCAAGCACACAAACCACTCAGTGTTCTAAGGTAATTCACACCCACTTTTTTGTTTGAATTTAAATGCTGTCATTTTTCACTGACTATAACAAGGCTTTTTTGAGACAAGGACTACTTGTTCTCAGGTATCAAACAATGCTACCTCCATAATTGCTGAAGATATGAATCAAGCCTGTTTTTCTAGGTTTTGACCTTTACTTTTGCTCCTCCGCTTTTTGACCTAGTTTAAAATTACTTAATATAGGATTTACACGCAGTACACTGTGTTACAGGGCAATAGTCCATTTTAAATTATACCTAAATGAGTTAAGCTACTATGTTACAGGCTCTGCCATTTGCAAGCTCTGAAAGATACTGATGTTACCACACAAATCATTGCATAATTGTCAAAGCGCAAGCTCTTCACTAGTGACATATGCAAAGTAGCGCAAGGCAGCTTAGCCCAAAATAGAGAAAGTAAATGAAGTCACATATACCACCAGATGCCTCAAGATCACAGCATGCTCAGACTGTTTCCAAGGTGCAGTGATGCACTACATTGCTCATATGCTAAAATCTTCAGTACAAAATAAAGAACTGTCTACAGGCTGCAGTTAGTGGCCTCAGTCTTTACTTACTGGATCAGTTATAGATATTGGCTGGCAGTCTAAAGTTGCTCTAAACTCCTTGATCATCCGTGCAAACTCCCAGTTTGGGCAGCTGCTGTCAAATTCCTGCATGGAAAAAACACAGAAGAGAAGGTAATTAACCTGTTACAGAAAAAAGCCCCAGAGCATACCAAACAATCAGCTATATGCAATCAGAGATATTTCACAAGATTGAGAACTTCTGAAACTAGAGTCAATCCATCCTTACATACAGCTTTTTAAGAACAAAGCCTGACCAAAATATGTTTTAGTTTCAACTATTGTGGTACTGTCAACATAGACTTTCCCTTTACTGGTGTATAGTAGAGTACTCCACCTGTGCACGTTTTGTCCTGATTTCACTAATTTGAGCTCTCTTTTCTTCTCTCTTGTTTTTCATTTTCTCCATCTCTTTCACAATGTTAGATTTTCTCCGAACTAGATAAAAAAACATGTCCTTGGATTAAATTTTCATACTAGATTTTAAGCACAATACAAGTATTTCAACTTTTCCAGGCTGCTGACTGACCAGCTTGTACAGGAAACAATCACCTTCAGAAGGATGGTCATTAATTTTGCAACACTTCCTTCCCAAACTAGACCTACCTACCACAGAAATCACCTAGGAAGTCTCATCCCCACTCCAAAGTAAAGGCAGCTTTTCTGAGGCAATACTGCTATACCACAGTTACACATTTGTATTAAAATGACTCAAAATATTCAGCCTTACTGCTGAAGCCACCTTTTCAACCTTTAGTCTCGTAGTATACAAAGCAGCAATCACAGTGATGCATTGCTGACTGGTGAGTCAGTTCTTACCCACTGGCTCCCTGGTACCTGGGCTCACTGAAGAGCTCATTCTAGCAGCGGGCAGATGATCCTCTGTATTTCCATTTACATTTGTCACTGAGGCTTCTGGAGCACAGCTCGTCCTGCTAGTCCTGGTTTGGCCAGCTGCATAAAGAAGCCAGACCAAAACCAATAATGAAGATTCCAAAGGTCAAGAATAATTTTGTCTTTTGGAAAGCCTCATAGACCACAGACATTTCTCAGCTCCAATTCTGGATCAGGAGAGAGAACTAGCTAAAACCTGTGGTAAGTCTGCAAATAATTTTTTTTAATCCTTTGCTGATCACCAGCTTTTATTCAAAGCTACAAATCAAGGCCACAACAACTAGACAAGAATTTAGTATCAAGCCTCTTATTTCAACACCTTTGCAGAACTTAATACACAAGGCATGCCCTCAGCTATTGATAGAGTAGGGCTGGTAGAGAAAATTTTGTAATTCAAGTAGGCTCAAGTTCTTGCTTCACTCAGCCGGGATAGGTAAAACTACTACCAGTATAGTTACAGAGCATGTTGTCAGCAGTGTTAAGGCACTTCTCTTCCCTCTCAAGCCCTTTATATAAAGTGAATACCACTTTATGCCTTTAAGCAGATACCACATCCACCCACACACATAACCAGGGCGCTCTGGCTAATAAAGCGCATCATTATTCAACAACATTGTTTCCAAAGTCCTTTGAGAATCCCTTCAGGTAGGAGCCCTGAATATTTACATAGCAACAGGCCTCTAGGTCTTTCTTGTTTTATATGTGAAGGAGTAGAGGTTACCCATCCCCCTGGGATTTGCAGTTTACATAATTAAATGCACACAAAGCATCTTGCCTCACAGTAAGGACGCACAGGGTTCTTTCTCCACTCACCAGGAACTGACGAATTGTTTCTGGTTTGTGTAGAGGTACAGGGATCTACCCCCATCTCATTTTCCTGGAGGCTGCACTGAGATTCTGTGATAACAGACATCCTGGAACGGCCACGCATAGCTTTGGAAACAGGAATTCAAGGTCAGCGTCGTGCCTCAAACGCTTGCAAGTAATAAAGTGCTCACAAAATGCAGAACAATGGGGAACACTGTGTGGTTAAAAGAACCTTTTCCAGATCTTTGATACATTAACAAAGTACAGGACAAAGCAATGCAGGTTGGTGAAAAGTGATCATGAAATATACCCCTGCAGAAAAGCAAACAGTTTATTCTAGATTTAGTTCCAGTGAACTAATGAACTCACTAATATGGTAGTTCCAGAACCTTAGTACCTAGGAAGGAAGAAGTTACAAGTTGGGGAACTGAGAAATTCTTTGCAGCTTCACACTGGTAGGGCTGTGTGAATTAGCAGTTTGATGGTGACCAGTACTACTGCAATCTGGCAACTGGCCATGGGCAGCATCATGCCCACTATCACAAGCACCCATGCACAGTGTGTGTGGTATACAGTGGAGTGGGAGCCTGACAACACTAAATTCAGCTAAAAGACTATATAATCACAACAGCAAATCTTTGGAAAATATCCTTTTGTAGGCAGTCTCCACTGTCACATGCTAAGATATTGCCTTCACTCAAAAGTCCATCACAGAGCTTCCTAGGGAAAGAACTGGAACATACACCTCAGTATGTAATTTGTAAAGAAATTTGATATAAAAAAAATAGTGTGATATGCAAGCTAAAACTACCTTCACCTCCAGTGATCACAAGAATTTATCCAAAATCAATTGGTATGATTTCAGGGGACACCAGATCTGTTTCATACCAAAGGTTAATTTCAATTCTGGATCAAAGCCCTTAGAACCATAACCACAAAATTCAGTGCTCCTATCTGTTAACTCTTTACCTGGAATCTTCTGCTCAGGTGCAGAGACATTAGATGTCACTGCTGCATAGGAACAAAAAGTATCAGTTTCATTATACTCAGAGATGGCATTTTATTCCATTTGGTTTTGTCACACATGTCCAGGCCTGATCTCATCACAACTCAGCAGCACTTTTTCTGTAAATGTGAGTGCTTCTGGACAGGTGTACCAACTGGAGAGTATGCTGCATCTAAATGGGTTTGATCCAAGTGATCCTTGTACATGAGGATATTCAGCATCCTCCAAAATTCTTATTGGTTCACAGAACTGAAGCAATATCTGTTTCTTCATTCATTCTGAAAGCACTGCTGCTGCGTCTCTCGCTTCCCTGAATGAGATGGGAGATAGGCAGCTCCTGATCTTCTTTAATTTCTTTAGTCTAAGAACCACCAAAACTTGAAGCCAGTATAAGCTTTCAGATTGGTGCAGTACAGAGTTTGCAACAGGACAGATACTGACACTCATAGGGTTTGGCTAGTTATAACTTTGAGGAATATGTGAGGAATATTATTTGAGGAATACTAGAAACGCTGCTTCTCTTGTACTCTAAGCAAATCTTCAGGGACAAGACTGTGCCAGTAGGAAAGGCAACAGGTATTTCAGATTTGCAATTAGATTCTATACTTCAGGAAAGCCATGACCTCTGAGGAAACTTTTCCATCAGTCAGTGACTGGATTAACACACTTATTTTTCCAACTGGCTATTCAGCTCCATTAACTAACCTGTCAGAGCAGTCATAACTTTACCACATCATTCCACTTGCCAGTTCACAAAAATGTATGGAAAATTCTCTCGATTTGAGAAAGATCAAGATATTCAAGTACAGAACAGCTTTTGAAACATTAAGCTGCTGGGACTATTACTGCCTCTCCAATGCAAGGGGATTGGTACTGTTGTCTTCCAGTACCAGCTCTCCTTTCTTGCAACACATGCAGCACAAGAGGCCAGACAAACCCAGATGTTTTGTTTACAGTTCAGCTGCATGGAAAAGCACACATTTTGGCTAACTATGTGCTTTAAGAGAATAATTAAATTGGCAACCATTCAACCTCAGCATCACACAAGTGTATTATAAATAAACCTGTAATGCTGCCACTTGCAATTCAAAAAGCCAGAAGAGTCAGCCTCATCTCATCAAAACATGGGATTTTTCCAGCTCCTGACACCTCAGGAAAAACAATTCCTTAGCAATCCCACATCTCTATCTTCTCTTCTGGCTTTGCTCAAAACATTGTACTGACATACAATCACTGAGCCATGGCACACCAGCTGGCACTTTGGCTGCCTCATCTGAAATGTCTCCAAGGATAAAGCTCTAGTCACTGTTTAAGGTGACTGTTTGAAGAGGAGACATCCATTTGTCACCGCTATTTCTTTCTTGCACTTTACACTCATTTTGACACTGGCAATCTTAATAGCTGCCACTTTTTGTTGTTTGTGGCATTTGCAAAGCTCCATACAAAAATTTAAAACTCACAGCAACAGTAACTGCCTAGTGACAGTTAAAGCAGCATGAAGGAATAACTGCAGCAATGCTGCAGAAAAAGGCAAAACATCAACAAACCCTGGCTCACAGGAACAGGACAGCAATCTGTTAGCAAGGTTTCTGCACTCAGGAGTCCAAAGCATTGGTATGAAACAGTACGCTCTTTATTAGCATTGCCCGACTGAGCAGCTTTATGATGCACTGAACTAGAATATTATGACTACAATGAAGGATCACCACTGTGTCACAGGGATATAGCGGAGAAAAGCATTTTCTCACCTTCCCGGGGAGCAGGAATTTTTGAAAGGGTTGTTCTACGCTTCTCTTTCTGAAAAAAATGAATACTTTAAGTAACCTAAGTAAACTGCAAGTACCTAGCACAGCACTGACTGAAACAAGAATTTCTGACTAAAGTTTGAGACAGAGAAGACAAGTTAGAGACCTCAAACTTTAAGACTGAGGATATTATTTATAACAAAACCTATGCTGTTAATACTTTAGTACCTTAGGAGAGACCAAATCACTTTAAAGCACTTACCTGTATGGTTACATTCTCTTGCAAAGGAAGGTTCTCTTTCACATCTGCAGCAGGTAGTTCTGCTAACTCAGGATTTATTGTTAGTACATCATCAATATCAATCTACAAGAGCAAGGGCAGGATTTTACAGAGTGGAAATTTGCTGCTACCACTTACAGCATTTTTTAATTTTTTTTTTAATCTTGACATTCAGTACAGGCAATCAAACCTGACCCACTGCTGCCAAACACTAAGTTACAATTGTCTGGAAGGGCAGGAGAGTAGTTCATATTCCGTTTGAGTAGTCTTATATGTCCAAATATGCTAGAAGAAATGTGCTAGTTAAGCCATTTACCCTCATCTGCCAGACACCATGCAGGTGCCATAGAGCACTTCTGAAGAGATGCGCAAAGCACATTTGGCATCAACTGCTTTAATCTCTTACTGCTAATCTTAGTAAATCTCAGCTGCTCTGTGACTTCTGTGCTAGGAGAGCATTAAGTGTTTACTGCGTGATTGCGCTTACTGAAATAAACTTCAAAGAGCTACTTAGACTTTGGGAAATGAAGGATTCAGTATTTAATCCACAAGTCAATTCACCTGCATTTTCACTTGCTATTGCAAGCGATTTCACCTAGGGCCAGCTACCACCTCCTCCCTGACCCTCCAGTGAAGTCATAATCCTGTCTTCACCACATTCTCAGCAGCCACAGGGCAGGGGGAGCGATGCGGGGGCAGACAGCCAAGGGCAGGCTCCAGCACAAAACCCAGCAACTCTCCTGGGTCAGTTTTTCAAACCTAACCCTGCAGAAGAGGTTGAAAGCAAGTGTACACAAAAACCCTGGTATCTCAGCAGCTTGCACTGGAATTCACCTAAGGTAACACCACAAGCAACACTCCAGGAAGTTCTTAACTCTTAAATTACCTGAATAAAATAGAAGTCCACAAAAAGAGCAAACTCAAGTAGGTTAGCCTCTATAAAATATTTGTATGGAATCTGTAAGTACCCAATTGGAAACCTCAGAAACCTTTACGTGGACAGTATAATGTATAAGTGTATATCAGTATATATACACTGTATATATAAGCATATGAGAACATTGCTAGATTTTGAAGCATATTCATAAACATTTAATATCATAACACATACATGCAATTTAACCAGCAATTAATTACATCTGAATCCGCACATTTTGCATATTTGAATGTCGTATAAAAAATGGGTCTGAATGCAGAAAACAGCGTAAGATCTAGTTTCAAAGAACCAGCCGACAGCAACTTTAAGATTCCAACTAAACTCTAGAGCATCTATGTTTCCAGATAAATAGCAGGTCAAGCACGTTTGCTCGGTTACCAAAAGAGATCTTGTTAAGCATCAGAATGGCAGCGACACCCACCTCTGAGGACCCAGCCCCCCGCCCCATCCCACCCCACAGCAGTTATTGACATCGGCACAGCGTTGGGGCCGGAGGATGCCGTTGGGGACCGGGCAAGGCAGGGGGGCAGCCCGGGGGGGAGCAGGGCTGGGGCACCCAGCACCCGCAGCAGGAGGCCCGACTCGGCCCCCCCGCAGCGCTTCGACCGTGCGCGGCGCTGCAACAAGCGCACCCCGAGCGGGCTGCGGCAGGGGGCGAAGGGCAACCACCGCGGGGCCTGCCCTAGCCCCCCCCGGGCACACGGGGCCTCGCTGGCCCGGGGGGAGCCCGCCCAGCCGCCACTCACCTCCTTCCCCTTGATAGCACCGCCCTCGACCCACTCCACCGACACAGAGGACCGCTCCACGCTCACCGTCTTCACCGTCGCCTTATGGATCAAGCCTGGAAGAGGCCGGCGTTAGGCCCCGGCCCAGCCCGGCCACCCCACAGCACCGCCCCACAGCTGCTGAGGGGGGTACGGGGCAGAGGGGAGCAGCCAGGACTCCGCGGGCACCCCGCTGCCTTCCCCGCGCCTCACCATTGCTCCGCTGGATGTTAATGACGAGACCGGGGCAGACGTGGCGATGCAGCTGGGAGTCCATGGCGCGGGGAGCGCGGGCGGCTCTGCAGCGGCAGCGAAATCCAAGGCCGGGCAACGGCCGCCGATTTAAACGCCGCGCGCCGCGGGGCCTGCCGGGAAACACGGCGGGAGGGGGGGGCGGAGCGCCACACCTCCCAGCGTGCTCTGCGCACACGGCCGCCTACAGCTCCCGGCGTGCCCCGGGGCGCGCACCGGCACTGCCGGCTGCCCGGAGGGGAGGGCGTGGCGCTCGGCGCGGGTGCGCAAGAGACCCTGCCCCTGCCGGCGGCTGAAAGGCGGAGCGGGACCGCCGCCGTCAGTACCTGAGCAGGGCACCGGGACCGGTAACAGTGTGTGTGGCTAAAGCGCTGGGGGCACACTGGAATATCTCTCTGTGGGACACTACGTAATTCTGTTTTTCAACCATAAAAGGAGTAGCTCCACCGAAATGGAGCCTCAAAAAATTCCTCGACACTCGTGCCTGTTCCTCTCCACGGAAATCTTTAGTAAAAGGCGAAAGATTTATACGATCTGAAGAGAAACCAGAGTATGACTCTCAGCGTCCACCCCGCCGCACCGGCCGCCGGCCCCGCGCCCCACAGCTCAGGGCGACCACCTCCCGCCCGCCCCCGGTATCGCGGGCCCCGGCCCGCCCCGGCCCCGCCGCGGCCGCACAAACCAGGCAGACCGAGACAGCCCGGACCGGCGGCGGGAGCCGCGGCGGCGGGCACGGACAGGGTCGCGGTGCGGCCGCGGTGCACCCTGGGTATGCAAAACAGCCGCCGGGTAATGAGGCACATGCTAATGAGGGCCCGCAGCAGCTCCCAGCCGCCGGCCCCAGCCGGGGCGCCCTGCTGTGGTTTAGCCCCAGCCGGCAGCACCGGACAGCCGCTCGCCCACTGCCCCCGCCGTGGGGTGGGGGAAGAGTAAAAGTGACAAACTCGCGGGTTGAGATATAAATACTTTAATCATTGCGATAAAATAATAATACTTTTTAAAATAGTAAGGAAAAGGGAGCAAAAAGAACAGGAAAATAAAAAGCCCAATGGACAGGCGATGCAAAGGAAGCCCGTTGCGCGCCTCCCGCTGCTTCCCACCGCCAGACGGGGCAGCCCCACGGCCAGCGGGGGCTCCGGCCGCCCTCCCCCAGTTGGAGCAGGCCCGGCCTGATGCTACGCGGCGGCTCCAGGTGTTGCTTGTCCTGTAGCGCTGCTACTCGCTGCAGTAAAGGACCACCGGCCGCCGCACGCCTGAGACACCACCACCGTTCTGTCTTTGACCAGCGTAAGGGCAGCTCCACCGAAGTGGAGCCTCAAAAAATTCCCTGACACTCGTGCTTGTTCCCCTCCACGGAAATCTTTAGTAAAAGGCGAAAGATTTATACGATTTGAAGAGAAACCAGAGTATGGCTGCTAGGGCCCCCCGCACATGTACCCACCCCCGGCTGGCGCTCTACAGGTCACGGCGACCCCCGCCGCCCCCAGCTCGATCCCCCGCCGCGCCGGCCGGGCCCCCGACGGCGCACACCGGCACGGCCCCGCGCCAGGACCCGAGCGGCCCCGCGGTAGCGGCGGCGGACATCTTTACCGGGACTACGCCGCCGGCCCGCGGTGCACCCTGGGTATGCAAATGATCCAGAATAGTAATGAGTTGTACGTTAATGAGCCGCCGGGGCCTCGCAGCGCCGAACAGGGCCGCAGCCCGGGTAGCGCGGGGACCCGCTGCGCCCGTGCGGCCCCGCCGCGGGATGCCGGGCCCTGGACCCTGCCCCAGGGCGCCCGGGGGCCGGCGGAGCAGTAAGGACGGACCTGCCGTAGGCAGCGCCCTAACAGCGCTCTCCCCGCCCTCCCGGGACCACCGGCCAGAGCCCGGTGCCGCCGATGCCTCGACAGAGCAGCCCCGGCGCGGACGCACGCTGAGGCCCGGCCCGGCCCGGCCCCGCCCACCGCCGCCGCCGCGTCGCCAGGCAACGGCGCGCGCCCCGCGCTGCCGGCGCGGTGACGTCACTGCCTCGCGAGAGCTCTCCCCGCCAAACCGCCCCGTGAGGCACCGCCCCGCCTCTTTGCGCTAGTGCCGCATCATGGGTGAGTGGGGCAGTCGCGGGGCCCAGCCGCCATCCACTGCCATCTGCTCGCGCGCTGCCGCTGCCCGCCACTGTCCCTTACCGGGTGACAGCAGGGGGTACCGCTAGCCTGCGCTGCCCGCCATTGGGAGCGGCCGCGACGGCGCCGAGCCGCTGGCAGGGGGAGGGTGCCTAGGCCCAACATGGCGACGGTGGGGGGAGGCGCGGGCGGATTCTCATTGCCTTCCTGCGGGTCCCGAGCGTTGGGCTCGCGTTCGGCGTCTTCTGCAGGGAACCCTGCCGACGAGGTGGGACGGCGTTCTGGGGGACCCAGCAGGAGGGGTTGGGGGGTGGCCTTGTAAAAGACTTAGCTGGATGGTGGGGGCTTGTAGGCCACCCGGGAGGTGGGGTGCGCTGGGGAAATGGTCCCTCTGGGGGACCCAGCAGGCTGGGCAGAAGCAGGATTACGTTGGGGTGTCTTGTAAGTACAGGTGGGATGGGGGTCCTTTCCCATACAGGACCTGCCACACCCAGCCGATAGCATGGGCTGTGTGCGGTGATGTGCCTGGCAGCTGGGCTTCTGGCACTGCCCATAGGGTGCTCAGCATACGAAGTATGTTGGCAGGCTGCTTGCCAAAGGGGATGCCCGTCACACAGTGGAGGGAATCTGCTTTGTAGCACTTTGCTGGAAAGGCGGAGGTTAAGGCAGATCTGAGTACCAATGATGAAGCTTTTCTTACTGCTGCATAAGGCTGAGTGTGCACTGTGCGGATACCAACCTTGGAGAGCTGAGGACTCAGAACTGTGCCTAGCTGTGGCCAGGTGGGGTCCATGCTATCCCCTGACCGCACTGCGCTCCCATTCAGGTATCTCCAGGGACAACTGGCATAAGCGTCGCAAGACTGGGGGCAAGAGGAAGCCCTACCACAAGAAGAGGAAGTATGAGTTGGGGCGACCTCCTGCCAACACTAAGGTGGGTGATTTGGGGAGGGTGGTCACTAGCTGTGTCTTTAAACTCTTGATTGCTGGTTGCGTGTGCTTTTGGAGGCTTAAATACATGCCATGTTTTGTGAGTGGTTAAACATCTGTCACTGCTTCTTTAAAAGGTGGAACTTCCCCTGTACCTCTAAAAAGCAGTGACAACATTTTTGCAGTAAGGGGCAATTTGGAGTGATGAAACTTTCACCTTAGGTAGATGCAACAGACCGTTTTGGTCTTTTACCGTATCTGCCAATGCTGGGGTTTGTCATAGTTACACTGACCATGTTGCCTTCGAGGTTAGGGGTTGGCTGGGCTCCTGCAGGAGCTGTGTAGCATTCCAGCACCAGCAACACCCTCCTGTTTGTTTCTGACTGTAGATTGGTCCACGTCGAATTCATACAGTGAGGGTTCGTGGTGGAAATAAGAAGTACCGTGCTCTTCGGTTGGATGTTGGCAACTTCTCCTGGGGATCAGAATGTAAGTGCATTGTAAACCTGGTGGGTTGGAAGGGAAGTCTTTTACAGCTGTGCTAGTCTCTGGTACTGCTGCATTGTAGAGGGATGATGATGCATGTATAGATTTGTAGGCTGGGTTTGAACATCCCAGGGCTTGCAGTCCTGGGTCTGAAGCAGCATGCATAGTGATGATACTTTTGACCTTATGTGGCCTTAGGAGACTTGGTTGTCTGCTAAGTTCACAGTGATTGGATTGTCATAGTTACACTGAGTGACATGCTCGCGTTACGTTTTTACTGGGGTGGGGGCATCTACAGAGGGGTAAAAAACCTAAATACAGATAGTGCTTCCTAAACGGAGCCTTTCTATGTATCGATGAAGACTTAATTATTAAGTTGGGTGATCCTGTACAATAGAGAACAGTGTTGAGGGTTGTTCTGAGAAGGTGTGCCGCTAGGACCATGTTACATTAGCATGTGCAGTTCACTTCATACTTCTGCTTTGCTAAGCAAAAATGGGAAGCACAGAAGCGAGAGGGGAGTCTGTTGTATTTCCCCTGAGCAAGGTGGGTTTTCTTTGAATACAAACGTGAAAACCATGAAACTTGAGCCTGGGCCTGGTCAGCTTTTCTCAGTATGATGGTAAAACCAGCAGTAAGGAAGGTGATGTTTCAAGTGATCAGCATGGTGCAAAGGTGAAAGGACGTGCTTTCTCCTCAGTCATCACAGAGCGTTGTCCATACTGTGAAAAGTGCCGTTACTCATAGGCAGTATTGCAGGAGTGAAGAGGCTGAGCGCACCTTGCAGAACAAGGGTGAGGTACATGAGCAAAGAGGAGAGAACCCATCTTGTGCCTGGCCTTTGCGTACATGGAGGGCTGTGTCTGCAGGGCCGGCCCCTGCTAAACAGTCACATGCTTCAGGTGGGTCCTAAAAGGTGGAAACACCAGGTTCCCCTCTCAGTTTGCTCATAAACCCTCATCCTACAAAAATGGTTTCTAGTATGCATTGCAGAGCAGTCCTGTCCAACACTGCTCGATTCAGTAATTTTAGGAAGTAACACAAATACATACAGGAGGTTGAGCTCTGTGTGCAGTGTTATTTGGCATCTGCTGAGGTATCTTCCAATCCAGAAATTGACTTTTTAGCTTTGCTTAGTCTTACTTGAGATGAGTTCCAGCAAGGCCACAGATCCCAGTTTTTCAGTTGGAGTGAATCAGTTTCCAGGTGTAGGCTTATGTCCTAGCAGCAGAAAGTTGGACTGATGAAAAATAGTTGCACCTCTTAGTTAAATTTAATTCAGTGCCAGGGAGGCTGGAGGACATTTGATGGGGTGATGAGTGTGAGTTGCTGTACTGTGTTCTCAGTTGTCTGATTCCTGTAGGTTTGAGTTCATGCTCTTCTTTTGAAAGGCTGCACTCGCAAAACCAGAATCATCGATGTCGTCTACAATGCTTCCAACAATGAACTGGTGCGGACAAAGACCCTGGTGAAGAACTGCATTGTTCTCGTGGACAGTACCCCGTACCGGCAGTGGTATGAAGCCCACTATGCCTTGCCCCTTGGACGCAAGAAGGGTGCCAAGCTGGTATGTCTGGGATTGTCATTGTCATTTTGACTCCTTGCAGAATCCACCCTGCTAGAGGCAGTTAGCCATCATGAGTGGACAGTGCCTGCCAGAATAGTTTGCGTAGCCTTCAGTGATAGCATGGGCAATCTGGGCCCACCAGTTTGCAGGATGAGTTTGGCTCTGTTACTGGATTGACCCAGTACCACAGAGCTCTGTGAGGCATTGCACCAATTTGTGCGCAAGGACCTACCTGTCAATCTCTTTCGTCTTCTAATGATGATACCTTTGTCCAGTTCTGCTGCTGAAGGGAGAGCGATGACATTTTATGATGCTGAGGAAGACTTGCAGGTCAGGTCCTTATGCCTGGGAATGATTGCTTTGATGAGAAGCTTGTGGATCAGCATGTTTTTAAGTGTCTTTTAAATTATCCAGACCCATTGCCTTTTAATTCATTTGAGATCCAAACCCCAGACTGCTGAAAGGTATTTAAACCCCCATGTGCAGCACTCAGCTTAAGAGTGTCTCCTTGCATTAAAAACAAAGCCCTTCTTATCTGAAGCACTGTGTAGTTCAGAAGCACAGGGAGAGCTCATAACCTGTCTGCCAGGAGTTGCGCCACACCCAAGTGCTCTCATGTCTGGAGAGGGAAAGAGTATTCGCTTCTGTTGGAGGAAGATTAATTCATCAAGGAAACCTTCGCAGTTTCATTTGTCTAAGAGTGCCCTTCCCTAGGGGTGCTGTGCTTTGTTGTCAGCAGTGACCGTAGTTAGCAACATTGCACTTCTTGGCCTCAGAAGTGAAACTCAGCACCTGGTTCTATGGGGATGAGGTATTTGTACCTTTGCCAGGTAGAAATGGGAAATAGTACAGTGCTGAGAATACAGAAGTCATATTAGTGGGGACCACCTGCTCTAACAGAAGGTGGCCATATGTTTAATCTTGTCTTCGCTTATGGTCTTGTTTTTAGACTCCTGAAGAGGAGGAAATCTTGAACAAGAAGCGTTCAAAGAAGATCCAGAAAAAATATGATGAGCGCAAGAAGAATGCCAAGATAGCGAGTATTCTTGAGGAGCAGTTCCAGCAAGGAAAGCTACTTGGTGAGTCCCTGCCAGTGTAATGTGAGTGGGGATAAGGGAGTTGGGGCACAAAGAGGGTGCCAGAGCAGATCTTATTCTTGGTGTTGGGATGGGATCATTGAAAGTTCTACTCGCCTGTGATAAAGCTAACTGCAGGGTGAAAGCAGTGCGGTGTTCTCCGTATCTGCAGGAGTCCCTTCTGGGTCTTAAATGTAAGTTGTTCTTGTAGCTTTTCTGGAGATAGCAGACTTCTGGCAGGAAGGGGAAATTTGTTTCTGGAGCATGGATTGCTACGTGTCCTAGTCAGGCTCCTGGAGTTGATTATTCCTGGTTGGCCTTTGAGAAAAATAATGGGGCTTGAGACTTGCAAAATGAGAGAAGACCCATGGGCTGCACTGTGTGTCAGAAAAATGTCCTACAAACACAACGGCTTTGACCAGTTTTAAGTTCTGGCGAACAGTTCAGTGTTCTGAAGTCTTCTGGTGATGAGACCTTTGTCCAGTTCTGCTACTGAACTTGAGCGATGACAGTTTGGAGATCTGAAGAGGACTTCATAGAGACTCATTCCAGCAGAGCAGGCTCACGAGCACAGTACCCTAGGGGGAGGTACTGAAGCCAGCACGTACCACTGGTGTATCCATTACTAGTAACTTGCTGGTCCGTGCCTTTGCAGAGAGGCTGGATGCAGGGTTTCTTTCAGTTGCTGTATATATGGGGGTAGTGAATTATTAAACTTCTAACTGGATGACTTTTCCTTGCAGCCTGCATTGCCTCTAGACCTGGACAGTGTGGCCGAGCTGATGGCTATGTGTTGGAAGGCAAGGAATTAGAGTTCTACCTGAGGAAGATCAAGGCCCGGAAAGGCAAATGAATGAAAACTATTCTGCTGAGAGAACGAATAAAACCAAGAGTCTACAACAGTAAAGGGTTGTGTGCTCATTTGTGTCTGCAGGGTAGAGGGGGCTTGTGTAGCTCCTCCTGCCTGTAAAATGTGGAGGAAGGAAGAAAGATCTCCTGGAATCCCTGAGTGCTTTTGTGTCTTCAGGCAAGCTCTGACCCTATATGCTCTCAACTAAAACATCTCCCTGGATTCTGGGATGGTGACGTAATGGATCAAGTGGGTGTGGAAAAGAGTTGTCAGACTTGGCTGAGGTGGAGAACTTCCAGTACTTGAAACCTGCAAGCAGGAGGAAGGTGCAAATGCCCACCCCATTTAAGAATCCTGGCTCTTGGGGGGGCTGTCGGGATCTGGCTGGGCACACAGTCCCCCCTTTTCCCATGTGTTAGGTCAGCACGTGCTGCATCTGGAGTTCTGGGGTGAGTCAGTGAGGAAGGGGGCCCTGCTGCTTCAGGAGAGGAGTGTCCAGGGAGCAGCTCTGCAGTGCTGTGTTTTATACTTGGCATTTGTGCCAAGTCTGGCTGAAAACTCCCAGCTCTTACACCTCCAGCCTCTGCAGCTGGTACCTGCTGCTTCCACTTCCTAGATGACACGTGTCCCCATCCTCTGGTTTGGGCCAGCAGTCCCTTTGATCATTGCTGGGTGTTTTCTGCCTGGTGGTACAACTGCCTCCAGTGTCTTGTATCTCCTTTTAACCAAACTTGGCTGCACTGCTTAATGACCAGCTGGTCTTTTGCTGACCTCCTTGGTCTCATTCCAGTGCAAGATAAATTCCTTCTAGCAGAAGGGCCAGGCTGTCATTGTGGTCTGTCCCTTTCGAAAGCTGGGCACAAACTCCAGTGTTCTGCCCCGTCACTTGAGGTGGGATTGGAAAGCTGTGGTGAACAGAAGCTTTTTCAGGATGTTTTGGGGCAGGTGAAGATATTCCTTGGGGCTGCTGGCTGAAGAAAGCCAGCATGATGGATCTCTGCATCCAGTTGCCAAATGGTTTGTGCAGGTATTTGGGGGTGAAGTTGGGAGCCCATCTAAGGGCTGGTCCTGGGGCCAGGCTGGACTTGGGACACGCTGCACAGCTTGCCCCACTTACGTATTTTTACAACAGCCTCATGTATCCATAGGAGCACTCTGGTGCAAGGCAGGCTGCCTGCAGCCCCGGCTTCACAGGGTTTGCTTTTTCTCTGAACTGAAGAACGTGGTCTGTGATCATCTTGCCCTAGGCAGAGGCATGATGAGATCCGTGTTTAGTGTCTTAAAATGCAAACTGCTCCACAAATAGTTTGAGCTCAATAGGTTTTTTTAAAAAAAAAAAAGTTTTTCTTGAGGTGCTCTGCCCTGAGAGCTGTGTGTGGCAGCAGGAGGTGCCAGCGAGCTCAGGTGTGCCTGGGCGGTATGGATTCATCCTGCCTTGCTGGCAGGGAGCCAAGGATGGGCCTGTGCCACAGATGGAGAGACACACGAACCACATCAGAAGGTGGTACCTGCTACCTGGATGGCGCGCGGTTACAGCGTGGTGGTTGTGTGCCTGGCTCTGCGCTCTGCAAACAGCCGTACCCAGCTGGCTGTGGCGCTTGGAGTCCCTGGCAGTGGGACCTGGCCTGGGTGGGACGTTTGCACAAGCACATTCCTTCTCCATAGTGATGTGGGTAAAAACTTCCCTGTTCTCCAGCGACGCCTGCTTTCCAGAGAGGTGGGGCCGGGGCAGTGAAGGGCACTTGAGAGGGATGTGTCACGGCTGCTTCCTCTGTTCTCCCCTCGCCCTCCACAGAGAGCAGTAAGGATTCGGTGTGTTTCTGGGGGACTTTGTACAGGTGGAGGAGAAACTGAGGCTTACAGAGCAAGTGCCAGCTCAGCATCGGAGCAGGAGCTGTAAAACTGGCCCCTGATGAGCAGGATTGCGGCCAATTCATCAATTCATGCTGCTTATAAAGTTACTGCTCTGAAAAACGCAGCTGCCAAGGGCAACAGCCCGTGGGAACGAAAGCAGCACCCATCGCCCACTGGAGCCATGCTGTAGGTGTGACATGGGAACGGGATGGTGGCAGCTGGCTCCCACGGTGGCACAGGCTGTGGGACCTTGTGCAGCTGGGCTGTGGGGTGTGTGGTTTCTGGTCTGGCCCTGGCATAGCCCTGTGGATGTGCACAGGGATTTTACGTGCCTGGGAGGAGGTGAGCTGCCCTGCTGAGCCAGGAAGGGAAGGGCCGGGGCTGGGGTTCTGAGGTGCCAAAGCCTGGTCTAAGGACCTTGCTTACTTCTGCAGGTAGGTGCCAGGGCTGAATTTTAAAAAAAGCTACTTTTTCTATGATGGTGAGCAGCCAGCAGCATAACCCAAGTGAGGTCACTCGTCATCCCGAGTGCTGCTCTTTGCTGCCGAGTGGCTCTCAGCTCCACGCAATATTAGCTTTGGGGTATTTCCACGGGACATAGTCCAGCCCAGAAGATGACCTCCTGGTTACGCTTTAACAGGTCCAGCAGTGCCCAGGAGGGTAGTGGAGGAGGAATGGGGCTGGCTTGCTGGGGGAGATGGGAGTTTTAAAAGGGAGGTAACTGTGGTAAAAGGGAGGCTTGCAGGAAGGGGAATTTTTTAATAGTTCTGCTAATATTCTCAGGGGAAACAGGTCTGAGTGCAGGAACCCTTCTACAGGAGCTGAAAGCACTTTTTTTTTTTTTTTTTTTTCTTTCCTGGCTGTATCACTTGGTCTAATACCCCACAACCATCACTGGTGTCAGTCCTTGGGGCTGTGCACTTTTGGCCTCAGAAGGTGCACACTCCTTGACAAAACCCAAAATGACCCACGTTTTCCATAAATGCGATCCCCCTGCTGTCTCACTGCTGGGGATGATTAGCACTGACAAGGAAGAACCTCAAAGCTGATGTTAGCAGTAACTTTATTAATATTGAGGGCACATTTGGATCACGGTGCTGGTTTTCTGCAAGACTAATGCCCTTGTCCTGTCCCTTGCTTGGGGTCTGGGCTGTCCCCTGTCCCCTGCACTGGGCCATGGGATCAGGGGGTAAGCCTGGCCAGCAGCAAGTCAGTGGCATCATCACACAAATGGGCTGAATCCTGCAGTTTTGGGGTTAACAGCTAGTGTTGAAGGCTGTCTGCCCAATCCCAAACCCACCAGGATCTTTCCATCAACCTGGGGACACATCTTGGCTCAGGTCTCAGGGACAAAAGACCTGGTAATGTCCTGCTCTGGACAGGGGGTCCAAGACGGGTGTCCAGGGACAGGGAGCTTTGTGGCTGGCAGTGGCAGCGCCTGGGATGGGGGCAGCTATTTTGCCCCCAGGAAAGGGGGCTTCTGGGGCAGCCTCAGGGCTCACAGGCCTCCGGCCAGTCAGCACCAATGTTTTCACTGGATGGTGCCTTCACCTGGATCAGCGGCAGCTCCTCCCTCTGTGTTTCAGAGGCCTCCGGTGACCTGGTCCCCACTGGGTGACTGCCAGGAATGGTGGGCTTGCTGGCCCCGCTCTCTTCATCTTCCATCTCCTCCTCGATGCGGGACACTGACTCAGGGTCCTCTGAGCGGTTGGGGCAAGGGGAGGGGAAGCCACCATCTGCCCAGGGACGCCGCAGGTGGGGGTGACCTCGGCTGCCCCGACCGAAGTTTTTGATGCTGATGGCGGGGGATGCAGCAGCGAAGAAGCGGCTGAGCAGAGGTGTCTGGATGCGGGGCATGCTTGGTGAGGCCTCTGCCAGCTGGCTCTGCTCCACGTCCTCGCACATGCTGAGGAGCATGGTGGGGTGACAGGGACAGGCTGCCATCCTCCGCAGGGATGCCCAGCACCTCCATCCCAATGCATTTTCAAGCAGGGAACGGCTCCAGGAGGCTCCAACCCTTCCCCAGCAGCTCATCCATCACCCAGTGCAGCCCCCAAGCCCCACAGGGGCTGGGCAACACACTCCAAGGGCAGATTTGCTGTTTGCTCACCGTAATTGGGCCCAGGGGGGACAAGCCTGCTTGTGCTATTGTCACCCTGAAGCCCTGGCCCCCGTTCCTCCAGCCCCAGGGCTGCACTGCGCACTCACCGCATGTCAAAGGTAGAACCCAGGAATGAGGGCTTCAAGGTCTCAGCAGCTGTGGCCGTGGTGTAGGGCGGCTGAGCCGTGGACTCGTTCCAGTATTTGTCCTTCACAGCAGGAGGCAGGTCCTGGTACATGTCATCCACGGAGAGCAGGGACACCTGGGCACGGCAAAGCCAAGGGACAGGGGTGGCTTTGCAAAGACATGAGTGGGATGGGTGGCTGCAGATCCTCCCCGTGCCAGCCTGGCAGGAGTAGGGCTGGGCTCTGCGAGGGGCCAGGGAGGCTCTGGGACCATCCCCTGGCTGCATTTGGGGTTTTCCTCTTTTGAATGCTTTTCTCAGAGGTGAGGGACTGTGCAGCAGTGCCAGGCTGCTGAGTGTCCCTTGTGGGGGTGCTCACCCTGCCGTGGGGACAGGGACAGAGGGACAAGGTGCAGCCCTGCTTCCTGCATGGGAATCTATTTTGGACAAGGACCTGTGTGGCCAGGAGCAGGGCAGGGGGCCAGGTCCCAGCAGGGCACAGGTCGCACTGCCAGGGGGCAGGAATGTCCCTGTGCGCCAACTGCAGCAGCCCCACACAACACAAGCTTAGAACAGGACCCACCTGCAGGTTCCTGTCTATCAACTTGTTGGTCTCAAAGTCATCATCATCTTCTCCAAAGGGGTTAATGATCTGCTCTGCAACCTGGGGAGGGAGGGGGCCAGGTGAGGCAGTGGAGCAGGGACAGGGACACCTTCCCATGGGGCTCTGCATCCCTTGGTCCACCCATGGGGCACATGAAATGTGCAGACTTGGAGCTCTGTGGTGCCCCAGTGTGGGAGCTGTGCCCAGAGGACGTGTCCCCAGGGAAAACTAGCAGTGGCGTGGTTGGTGCCATGCCCTGGGCCAGCCAGCCCCTCAGCCCAGGGTGGTGCTCAGGGCCACCTGGCCACCCTCAGCCCATAAAGAAAAGCCCAGCTGCCTGGCCATGTCTCACCTTCAGCCAGCCGGTGTAGAAGAAGAACTGGAGCAGGGTGGAGAGGGGTACGTACATGTCTAGGTCCCCCTCCTGCCCTGGCTCCAGCGGCTCCAGGAACTGCCGCCCGATGAGGCAGAAGGCGAAGAAGGAGTAGACGGCGATGGTGACCACCTGCCGGGAGTGCGGGTCAGCTGTCAGTGAGGGTGGCAGCCGAAGGGGACGCTCAGCACAGGAGCAGCAAGGATGCGAGAGGCTTGGCCAGTCACTGATGTTCTTGCAGGCTTAAGGCCAAACCCCACCGCCCAGGCTCCTGCACATCCCTGCAGGGCTGTGAACCATCGGCTGTGCCAGATCCGGCACCAGATTCAATGGGGGAGTAAAGTGCTTTAAGTGCTCCTCATCAGAGTGGAGGTGAGGAGGCTGCAGGGCTCCTCTGCCGTCATGGGATGGAAGGAGCTGGGATCTGGGCTTGTTGGGCCCATGGGGTGCATGGGTACCCACCTGCGTGTACACCAGGGGGATGCTGATCCAGTCGTAATGGAACAACATGCTGCACTTGGCCCGGTAGAGATTCAGCTCCTGGGCAGAGAGGACAAGGATGGGTGGCCAGGGCTTTGCATGACACCCCCCCCCCAGCAACCCCTGGTCCCCTCCATGCACACAGTGCTGACTCACGTCCATGAGCAGGCGGAGGGCCACATCATCACGGATGCGGCCATCCCCCCTTGCCTGGGCCGCCAGGTTGGTGAACCAGACGCAGGGGATCCAGTACTTGTTGAAGTCGGAGTGGAGGCTCTCAAACTTCTTGCACTCATCCTGCGTCATGAAGCCTGCGGTGGGGCAGAGGCTCAGTGCCACAGCCCCCATGTCTGTGCGGGAGAGCCCTTCTGGGGACTGCGCCCAGCCGGGACACAGCATGTTTCCAGGTGAAACTACAGCCCCAGGAGACAGGCTCTGGGCAGAGGGGATGTGGGGCTCTTTGGAGGTGAACATCTGTGCAAGGATGCGATGCTATGTTTGGGGCAGTTTGGGACAGGGATGCTTGCAAGGATCCTGGCCCCCAGCACACCCTCCTGGTGACGGACACATCTGTGGCCCCCAACTCTCACCCCACGTTGCGAGCCATCACCCCTAGAGTTTAGCTCCTCACCTGCTTCCACCACATGGTCCATGGTGGGGAAGCGCTTAAGCACCCTGGTGCTGACAGAGCGCAGGATGAGGACCGCCGACAGGTTGGCGTAACGGATGAGGGTGCGCCGCAGGATCCGGCCCCTCTCATCCTTGCCATGGACATTGCTGGAGATGACACACATGAGCTGGTCGGGCAGGGGGATGCTGGTGTACTGGGCCCACCACCGGTTCACGATCAGGGTGACATAAAAACCTGCACCAAGAGACGGTGTGTGTGGGGCTCAGAGCGGCTGGGCAGGGGGTCGAGTTGAGGATGGGCCCTTGCCAGAAGAGCTGCCACATTACCAGGGGTGACAGGTTTCTCTGTGACCGGGAGAGAAAGTGCACGTTGTGCTTCCCATTGGGCTGCCCTCCCTAGGGATGGAGGTGGGGATGTCCCTGGCTCTTCCCTGTCCTGGGCATGGGTGGCACAGGGCAGGACAGGCATCTCTTGTAGGTAAGATGCCCCTTTCCTGGGCATGGGGAGGAGGGTGCAGAGCGGGCCAGGGAAATCACAGCCTCCCACTGGCATCCCCATGGTCAGGGAGCCGCATTTGGTGGGTCTGGGGGCCAAATGCCATGCCTGGGGCACCAGGCTCCTCCAGCCCCCATCCGATGGTGTCTAAGTGATGTTTTGGCATGGGGTCAGGACGGACAGTGGGGGCATCCTCAAGTTGCCAGCACCAGGGAGAGCAGGGGACCCCAGCTCCTGGGTTCAGGGGAGGGACGCGTACCTAGGACGAATGACATGGGGATGAGGTCTGTGGAGCGGTTGCAGTATTGAGCCACTTTGGTATAGAGGCGCTTCTGCTCCTCGGTCAGCAGCTGCCTGCAACAGACGTGCAGCAGGGTCAGGGACATGCAGTGGGGACAGGGACCCGCAATGGGGCCAGGGTGAGCAGTAGGACTGGGGCGCTGCCTCTGACCTCCACAAAAAGCCATTGCCCGATTCCTGTTTTCCCTGCCTACTCCCACCCTCCCTGGGGGAGTCCCCTGGACTTGTCCCCTCCCCACAGAGACCCCAGTCCATGACTGATGGGGCATCTCTGCACAGCCCAGTGGGTCAGCAGGGAAGGACACAGCTGGTGGTGACACACCAACCCTGCTCACCGGTAGATGAAGCTGAGCGCAGCATACAGCACCATGAAGACGATGAACTCCTTGTACAGCAGCTTGTAGATGCTGCCTTTCCAGCGGAACAGCAGCTTGGAGAAACCTCCAAAACGGGAGTTGGCAACTTCCAGCGTGTAGGAGATGGTCATCGTGGCTCAGCCCTACACCTTTGTGGAAAAATCCTTCCCTCACTGACTGGGGAGAGCTGCGGTTCCCACCGTGGCCCAGGCTGCGGGGTCTGGGGACACGCACTTGCTCCCACGCCAAGCGCTACACCCCATGCAGCCGCCCTGCCCTCCCCACGCCTGCCACAGCCACCGCCGGCTCCCTGCCGGCTCCCCCGTGTCCTGCCCGTGCTTCTTCCCCTAAATACCCCAGCAGTGGCCTGTGCACCTGAGCCCTCCCCGTGATGAATTGGGGCTGTCAGAGGCAGGGAACAGGGAACTCCAGGTCGGTCACACCTCCCTGCCACCAGCCACAGCTGGAGATTTCAGTGGGAGCTGCGGGTGCCAGAACCGGGGCTGGGCAGGACCCGGTGGGGCGGTTTGAGTCGTCCCCCTTTGCAGCCATGGTGGCTGAACTTCGGCTCTGTGGGAAGGAGGGGAAAGGATGGAGGCTTGCATCGCTCCGGGCAGCCCTGGGAATAGGACCCTGGCGTGCACAGGCAGAGCCGGCACCCAGGGAGGGCTGCGGGATATTTCTGGAGCACGGGTGAAAAATGTCCCCGTCAGTCCCCAAGCCCTGGCTGCCAGCAGCAGGCAGTGCCGGCGGCCATGGGCTGGGCTGCAGCCCCTGGGGATGGCTGGCTGAGCCGTGCCCGTCCTGCCTCCGCACTGTGGCAGCTCCTGGTCCCCCCGTGTCCCTGGGGGTCTTGGGGATGACATGAGCTAGGGCACACCGGGATACCCTGGCTGCAGCACCTGGCAGGGGTGATGGATGCATGTTTAAGGCTGGCAGCAGGCCACTTTCCCAGGGCCTGGGAGAGAGCGGCAAGGGAAAAATTCCAGTGGGACATAAACCAGTGGGAAACATCCCTGAGTGACAGAAAGGCATCCAGGGAAATCACCCCATCCTTGTCCCTGACCCGTGCTGGGGCTGGGGCCAGGACTGAGCACTGCTGTGGCCCTCGGCTTGTCCCACTGTGGGCTGCCGGAGGCCATGCCGCGCTCCGCAGGAAACACTGCTTCCTTTGCCGGCCGGAGCGCCACGTCCTGCCCAGCCTGGCTCCCTCCCTTCCTGCCCCGGCACAGGGCCAGGCCCAGGCCCAGTATGACTCCAGTGTGGAGTGGGGTGGCTGCTGGGGCTCACAGCATGGGAAATGTCCCCCTGGGCAGTGGGGACAGGGCTTAAGGGTGCCTGCATCGCCCCATCCCTGGAGAAGGGCTGGAGCACCCATGGGTGAGACTCGCTGCGGGATACCTGTGCAGGGGGATGATTTACAGCATCCCCAGCCTTTGCCCCATTCCCAGGAGCCCCACAAGTCCCTGTCCTTGCCAGGAGCTGCGGAGTTTACAGCAGGCTGATGCCTTCCCCAGCCGGGCTGTAAATCCTGTGCAAGGCAGAGGCTCCACTCACCCTCAGCCAGTGCGCAGCTCTGCTCTGCCACGCTGGCAAAGCGGCCCCAGGGCTGCTGGATGAGACCCACACTGGGGCATCACCCAGAGCACAGAGGGGGGATGGGGTAGGAGCAAAGCCCCCCATCTCTGCATTCCCCCGCATCCCATCCATCGGCTCCTCACCACCCCAAACCACACAGACGGAGGGATGGACCCGAACTGCCAGGAGTAAAACGATTTATTTCTTATTGTGAGCTGGATCCTACAGGGCTTGGCAGCATATCGGGCAGGGGAGCCTGCAAGGGGCCCCCTCCAGTGCCTCCCTCTCTGTGTGCACCTTGCACACCCGTGGACATCCACCTGTGCACAGTCCCTGCACACGTGTGCATGCAGGCTCATGCATTCAGCAGCACATGTGCACCAGTCGTTTCAAGCCCCTGTGCCACACAGTAGGACATGGCAGGATGTGGGGTGGGCAGCAGGCAGGGCCACCTCAGGCTTTCCCTGTCCAGCCAAGGGCACCCCATCCATGCGTGACACCCCCTGCAGACCACACAGGCAGGGCCAGCCCTGTTTCATGTCCCCAGACCCTGTTCTCTGTGGGCTGGGGAGCAGCAGGCCCATGCCAGGTGCCATCTGGCTCCAGTGAGAGGATGGAGGCCCTAGTCAGTGGGTCTGGCACACACAGTATTGTCACCTGGTCCCCAAAACCACCTCCTCTCCCCGTTCTTCCTTGGGCACTGCCAGCCCACGTGTCCCCATACACCGCCAGCCTGTGGCAGGGTCCCCAGTGCCCAAAGCACTCTCACACCCCCTGCCCAGCTGCAGCACATGGCAGGCGAGGGGTGCACATGGTAGCGCAGGGGAAGGGATGGGAATTTGGGGGTGCAGCTTTGCAAACAGCCGCTCTAAGCTACAGCTCATGCTGCTCCTGCTCTGCCAGCTTTCACTACTGCCCGGCCCCTGCTGTCCTCCTGGCATGTCCCAGACGCAGCCCAAGTCCCGGCATCAGTGCAGGTCAATGTTTTCATACTCCAGGTTGTCCGAATCCTCCAGCTCAATGCCGTGTACCAGGTTGTAATAGTTGGTTGTCTGACTCATGTAGATCTTCTCCCGGTCGGCAGAATCCTTCAGGACCTCGCTCACGCTGACAGTGTCCACCTCTGGCTCGCTGCCCCCCAGCTGCTCTGTCCTCAGTGCTGGGGTGTCCTGCTGCCTGCCTGGCGCTGTGGCCCACTGCCTTTCATGGGTTGGCACCTGGGAACTGCTGGGGGATCCCACCTGGATCTCCACCTCCTCGTAGAGGTCTCTGCTGCTCTCCAGTGGGTCCATGGAAGGCTGGAGCAGGACCTGGCTCCCCAGCAGCACCTTCTTCTCAGTCTTGGAGGGGGTAGCAGGCAGCTCATAGGGGACATAGTGGTGGGGCTCCACAGGCACCGGCACATTGCCCCTCTCTGCTGCGGCCAGGTGGCTCTGGGACCTGCTCTGAAGGCTGTAGTTGGTCTTTCTCTTCTGCCTGCAGAAGCACCAGGTGATGCTGGCAAGGATGAGGAGAGGGGGCAGGCAGATGAAGAGGGCAGTGAGGCTGTGTGAGCGGCACAGCTCATCCCGGGGGATGCTCTGGAGGTCCATGGCGTGGTACCGCTCCGGTGTGTGGCAGATAACCTCAGTGGTCAGGTTGGGCCAACCCTCCAGGCTGCTGAGCAAAGCGCAGCTGCAGTCCCAGCTGTTGTTGGAGAGCTGGAGCTGGAGCAGAGACGGCTTCAGGAGGCTGGCGGGAAGGAAGGTCAGGGCATTGAAGCTCAGGTAGAGCTCCTGGAGCTGGGTCGATGCTTTCAGGAAGGACTTGGGCAGCTCCTGGAGCTGGTTGCTGTCCAGATAAAGGACCCTCAAATTAGGAGCATCTTCCAGGAAGCTTCCAGGGAGACTTTCCAGCAGGTTATGACTCAAGTGCAAGACCTCCAAGGCAGGGGGGACTCCCTGCGCATTGCTGATATCCATGATGCTGCAGTGCGAGAGGTAGAGCTCCCGCAACCCCTGCACCCCTACCAGTATGCCCCAGTCCAGGTGGGTAATGTTGGAGCTGGTGAAGTTGAGGCAGCAGCTCTCAGGGAGCGGAGCCTCCTGGAACTCCTGGAAGTCCATGGGCTCTGTGCAGTTGCAGCCCTGCGGTGCTGGGTCGAGGGCAAGGCCAGCAGCGAGCAAGAGGCTGCCCCAGAGGGGCACGGTCCCCAGCCCGGCACCTGCGGGGAGAGCAGCGGGGACATGGACAGTGACCCCCCTGTGGGACCAGCTCTCCTGTTCCCTTTGTCGCAGCCCGCCACGGCGCGGGGGGATGAACCCCGCTTCTCCCCCCACCCAGGGAAGGGACCCGGGTCCCCGCAGCCCCCCCGGAGACACCTCCCGCGGCCGCCGCCCCCCGCAAGCACGGGGCTGTCTCACACCCGACGTCCCGCTGTTCCGGCCGGGTGCCCGCGGGGCAACGGGGGACCCCGGGGCTGCGCTCGCCGCCCCCCCCGGTGCCCTGCCCGGCCTCACCTGCCGCCGCACGCCCCATCCCGCGGGGCCGCTCCGCGCCCCGCCGCGCTCCCGCCGGGCGCGGCCCCCGGCTCCGCCTCGCCGCGGGGCGGCCCCGCCGCAACCCGCCCGCCCCGGCCCGGGCCCGCCCGCCGCCTCCCCCTGCGCCCGCTGCCCGCCCCGAGGGACGCGGTTTCCCTTCGGCCCCCTGTGCCCCGTGCCCTCGCCGGGCTCCCGCCCGCCACGGGCTCTCCAGCCGCGCTCTGCAGCAGCACCCCCCAGAATAAGCTTGTCCCCGGCCCCCTGCAGTCAATCTGCCCGGTGGCCCCCCTTCCTCTGCCCCCCCCCCCCCGTAAACCACAGCCCCCTATCCCTTCCCCATCCCTCCCCTCTCCATCCCCCAGAAGCAGTGCCCCCAGCATCCCCCAGCCTTCAGCCCGCTCTGGCTCCCCACAAGCCATGTGTCCTCCAGCCCTCTCTGTACTCCAACATCAGCCCCCCAAGCTCCCGGAGAGGGGCCAGGCTGGGCTCTGCTGAGTTCCCCCCCCTCCAGTATGGAGAGGGGGCTCTGCCCGCCTGCTCCCTATCTCCATGCACGGGGTAACTCCCAACCCCACGGGGCAGAGGATGCAGGGTGGACATGCTTGCAGGATGGGAACCAAAGGGGCCAGTTTCTCTCGCTGGACCCCTTATGGCTTCCTTCCATCTCACACAAGTCATGGACTGGGAAGGAGGAGCAGACCCAGAAATGAGCACTACAGCTGGCAGGGAAGCAACACTGCAGAGGGGAGCTGTTTTTCCACACCCTGAAAGTGCATTTGTACTCACCACAGTGTGAGCTGGGTAAACCGAGGCACACGACATGGTACTGACAGCACTTTGCTTTGGTGCTGGTGGGAGGCGGGTGAGATGGGACCTGGCCTGAGCACGTGTGCCGTGCCATGGTGCCAGAGCCCGGTGGAGTGACTGCAGCAGGGCGTAGCTCTGGCAGCTGCTCTTCAGCCTGGCTTGGGGTGCAGAGTGCCGGGACACCCTATGTGCTGCAAATTTGGGGTACCTTAGAGGCCTGGCAAGCCCAGCACACCAGTAATAAAAGTGCTGGGTTGTTTCAGGCTTCCTTGGCCCACCTGTACTATCCTCAGGGGATGCAGCGATGTTTGAGAAAGCACCAGGCTTCAAGAGTTTCTTCCCTTGATTTCCTGCTTACGGCTCAAAACTGGCACCTCAGGTGCTGCTCTAACATCTCAGCTCAGGGACACTCCAGCCCCCAGTGGGAGAGCGGCAGCTCCCCTTGGCACAGACCCATCGCCCACATCCCGTGTGCCCTGCTTCGGTCTGTCCCAGACCCACACACCCCGGCAGTCAGCGGGTTTCTGGCAGTGGGACCTGCCCTGTCCTGCTGCAGGCATTGCCTCGTGGGCAGTGGGTTTGGGGTGCCAGCACCTCGTACTGCGCAGCAAATGCCACAGCAACGAACCCTGCACCAGGGGTTTCTGCTGGGGAGCAGGGATGGGATGGCATGGAGCAGGGAGGGAAGCAGGGCCAGCTGAATCCTGGCTGCTGGGGTGGGACGCAGGAAACGGCTGTTTGGCCCTTTCGGGAAGGGAGGTGCCGGCAGTGCGCTGGCCTGGGGGGCTGGCAGTTGCTTCCCGGGGTACCCTGGACATCAAGCTGGTACTCACGGGCCGGAGCCTGCTAACACCCTGCCTGGGGTAAAGCCTGCCCTGCTCCCCCTCTGCCTCCAGGGCAGCAGCTGAGCCAAGAGCCCCATTGCAGGAGGTTTCAGAGGGCTCCCTGAGCCTCCCTGGGCCAGATCCTGCCTCCCAGGGGGTACCTTCCAGCACTGACATTTTGCATACCACCTCAGATCCAAGTGCTTCCTTAATCCGGAGGGATCCGGGTCCTTTTATCTCTCCCTCCAGGCAGCTTCGCTGGATTTGCAGCTTCCCCTCTGCACCTCCCCAGCCAGCCCCTGGGACAGGTTGGCCTCTGCTGGTGCTGAAGCTGGTGCTGGTGCTGGTTCTTCCTCACCTGGCTCACCCGAGGGACCAGCCACCCTCTCCCTCCTTGGCGGCTGCAGCCCCATGTTCTACAGGAGCTCACGGGTGAGAGTGCCAAGGGAGGGGAAACCCCCACTTTCAAGGGGGTCAGGGCTGTCACCCTGATCCTGCGGAGCTCACTTGCACCCTGGGCTGGAGGGGATGCAAGTTTTCTCGCTGGCATTGCTTTTGCTGCCCTGGCACCACATGCCACCACCCACTGGGCAGCCCCCTCCCTGAGAAGGCTGCTGAGCATCCCTGAATACTGTGAGGGTGGGGGGACCAGGGCAGTATCACAGAGGACAGAGATCCCACAGCCTCTCTGGGCTTCTGTAATATTTTACTGTGCTCACAGGGGAAAAAAAGTTTCCTAATACCTAGATGGAATTTCCCTTGATGCAACTTGCATCGGGTGCCTGTCCTGGTTTCACTGTGCACCTTCCCAAACAGTCTGGCTCCCTTTTCCTGTAACTCCATCTAAATAGCTGCAGGCAGCCAAGAGATCACACCAGAGCCTCCCTTCCCCAGGTCGGGCAGGTTGTTACGTTAAACCACACTTCCTCCCACCGACCCACCGGAAAATCCCGGGCTGTGATGCTCTGCATCACCACGGACCCCAGCTGCAGGTGGAGCAGGGGCTGCTCCCGGGCTCCATCCCTCTTGGAGAGGAGGTGCCTCAGCCTTGGCGGGACATGGCCTGTGGGGTTCATCTGTGCCCCCAAACCCAGCCCAAGAGCTTGCCCAGAGCCAGTGGGGAGCAGGAGCAGAGTCAGCAGCAATGGGACCTCGCTAGTCCCCACTGTGGCTCTGTGGGGGACCTTGGGGCAAGCCTGGTGCACGTCACCCCATCACCCCCAGACTGGTCCCCAGGGCCTCCCTGCACCCCTGAGTGCCTCCACCCACACGCTGCCTCCAGACTGCTGACTCAGCTCTGCCCGGGGAGCTCCCAGCAGCCCCAAGCTGGGGCCTCCATCGGAAAACCAGCATCGCCCATGACGTGACAGCACCCGCACCCCAGGGAGCCCTTGAGGCCCTGGTGGAAGCAGGCAGCTTTCCCCCAGGGGCTGCAGCCTCCTGCCTGCTCCTGGAGCGGGTTTTCTGCCAGGTGGTGTGTTTGCACACACTTCCCCTGAAAAAGCTGGAAACTTGGGGAAAAAAGCACAGATCTCGGCTGTTTCCTGTCTCTCTTCAGGCAGGTTTGCTCAGCTGTGCTCCAGCAAAAAATAGGGGCTAATTCCTCTCTGCTGCCCTGGGATGAAGGGGGAGGTGCTGTGGTGAGCGGGGCTGTCCGGCCAGGGGTGCTCATGCAAAACGCTCATCATGTTCAGGAGTACATTAAGCATTGGTGATGAGAGCCCTGAGCTGCGGGGATGGGACATGGAGGCACAGAGCAAAGGACACGCACGCAGCCACCCTGTGTGCAACACGAGCAGGGGAAGGGCAGTGGGAGCTGCTTTCAAGCAGTGCTGCTGCTCCAGGCTTGGGGGGGCCGTGGGTCTGTGGCCCCTGCCAGCTCCCGTGGATGTGGGGAGGGAGCGGTGCCCCGCATCCGCATCCTTCTATGACCTGTTTTGGGTGACAGAGACATGTCCTCCTCATGGCCATTAGAGAGCAGCACCGCTATGGCACACTGCCCGCACGTGGCAGCCAGGCGCACCCCGCAACACCAGGGACCCCAGGAAGCCCAGGAGCCAAGGGGCAAGGATGGAGGTCCCCAGTGGGACAGTCCTACAGCTCCCCAGTTCTGGACTGGCCACCGTGGGCTGCTGCGGAGGGCTGACCTTCCAGGGCTCTTTGAGGGCCGCTGGGCCACAGAGCTGGGCTGGAGCTGGGACAAAGCATGGCCGAGGGGCACCTACCCAGGGGACAGCCCAGCCAGGGAGCTCACCTGCATCTTCCACTGTCCCCTGTGTGCCCACCCCCGCCCAGGGTGGGTGGGCTGTCACCCCCCTCCCTCTGGCACATGTGAAAGGCTCGGGAGGGGGGGGTGTCTGCCTGCATCCAGATTTGTGGGTGGTGGGCCAGGGCCCACAGTGAACATGCGGGATTTGAAATCCCACCCTGGCCATGGCCTTTCCGTGGGGTGTAGGTGTGGGGTCCCCAGTCCCCAGGGGTCATGTGACACAAGCTGGTTACATCTGCGAGGAAAGGTGCCCTGCGAGTGGGCATATGTGGGGTGTTCACAGAGTGTATGGGGAGGGAGCTCTGTGTGTCCTGGGAGGGAGGGGCGCGAGCTGATCAGGGGTCTCTGTGAGTCTGTGGGGCCTTGGCATGTCAGGGGGGGGTGTCTCTGTGTCAAGGGGGGGGCTGCCTGTCTGGGGGGGGGGGCTATCGCATCAAGGGGGGGGGCTGCCTGTCTGGGGGGGGGGCTATCGCATCAAGGGGGGGGCTGCCTGTCTGGGGGGGGGGGCTATCGCATCAAGGGGGGGGCTGCCTGTCTGGGGGGGGGGCTGCCTGTCTGGGGGGGGGGGCTATCGCATCAAGGGGGGGGCTGCCTGTCTGGGGGGGGGGGCTATCGCATCAAGGGGGGGCTGCCTGTCTGGGGGGGGGGGGCTATTGCATCAAGGGGGGGCTGCCTGTTCCGGGGGATGTCCCTGTGTCAAGGGAGGGGCTGCCTGTCTGGAGGGTCTCTGTGTCGAGGGGGGCATGCAGCTTTTGGGGAGCCCCTGTGCCGGGAAGGGGCTGTGGATACATGGGGGGCCCCGTGCCGTGGGAAGCAGCAGGACCGTGGCTAGGCTCCCCCCGAGACACCACAGCAAAGGCGCACGAGTGGGTGCACAACACCCCCCTACCGCCGTGCGGCGGTCGCTTTAAGGACGGCGCGGGGCCGCCCGGGGGCGTGGCCCCTCGGGTGACGTCAGCGCGCCCATTGATAAAGCCGGCGGGATTCCCGGGACGGCAGCGCGCGCCGGCGGGGCCACGTGCGCGGGGCCCGACCCGCCCGAGCAGCCCCGCGAGCCGCCGTCTTCCGCGCCCGCCATGGAGCCTACCGGGCTCTTCCCACCCTTCCCCGCCGCCTGCCTCCCCGCGCAGCCCGCCCCGGCGCCCCCGCACCGCGCGGCCGGGACCACCCGCATCGTCACCGACCCGATCTCCGGCCGCTCCTACAGCAAGGGCCGCCTGCTGGGAAAGGTACCGGGGGACGGGGCTGGGGGCGCGAGCCGCCGCGGGGGGCACCGGCCGGGGCTGTGCCGGGCGGAGTGGGGCTGGGAGCCGGTGCGGGGAGGGGCGGGGGCTGTGCGCCGGCTCGACCACCCCCTGGGGCGGCCCGGGGCTGAATGCGGCCCCTCGGCTGCTACCGGCCGCCCCCGCCCTCCCCGCCTCTCCCGGCGGGCCCGCGGCAGCGCTGGGAGCCGTGAATCACCGGGCTGGCCGCGTGCCGCGCCGGCTATCGGGGCCACATCGGTTTCGGGGCGCCCCGCGGGGTGTGCGTGGGCCGGCGGGTGCCCCGGTTCCCAGGGGTGCCCTTCCTCCCGTTGCCGGCGGCGTGTGTGGGAGGCGGGTGCCGGTTCCCAGCCCGGCCCGGGCGCGCTCGGCGGCTGAGTGTGCAGATGGGAGGCTGACATCACGGCAGGAAAAACCTGTCTCCATGGGGCTGCCTTTCGGTGGCCTCCGGTCCCCGGGCTCCCGCCCTGCGCAGGACTTTCCAGGTCGATCTGTCATGTGGAAAGATGCAGAATCCGGCCGTGACGGGAGGAAAAACGCCCTGAAGGTTTTACAGAAACTGGGTGAAGAAAATCTCTGGTTGAGAGCATCACAGTTCAGATCTTAGTGGGCGATGCAGCAGGAAGGAGTGTGTGATGCTCGCAGGGCTGCGCTGCAAGGGAACGGAGGAGGCTTGTGAGCAGGCAGGGGCGAGGAGCAGTCTGTTACCCATCCATAACCACCTCTTCCCTCGCAGGGTGGGTTTGCCCGATGCTACGAAATGACAGACCTCTCCAGCAACAAAACCTATGCTGTGAAGGTCATTCCTCACAGCCGGGTGGCTAAACCCCACCAGCGGGAGAAGGTGGGTGCCATGGGGCTGGTGGGCTGCTGGGCTGGTGGGGTGCAGTGGGTGCCCTGTACTCACTCGGTACTACTGCTCCCTTTCAGATAGCTAATGAGATCGAGCTGCACCGGGACTTGCACCACAAGCACATTGTCAAGTTCTCCCACTACTTTGAGGATGCAGAGAGCATCTACATCTTCCTGGAGCACTGCAGTAGGAAGGTGAGCACTGGTGTGGCCTCCTTGTCAAAGGATCTCCTAGCAGAGCCATAGCTGGTTGAAGCAGTTTTACCTGAGCTGCTTTGTTAGCATTCTTTCTCCTGGGTTGCCTTGCTGCCAGCTCTGTCGCACCCCCTGAGCTCAGCCATAAGCCATGTGGTTTTGCATGGTGCTGGGGACACTGCTGGCTGCCTGTTCTTGTTGCAAGCCTGTAGCTCCTGGTGGGGCCACCATAAATCCAGTTGTTCCCCTGGCTCTGCTGAGCAACCTCAACCTTGTGTGGGGAGTCTGAGGTCATGGCTGTGGAAGGAGGATTGTTTGTGGATGTGCAACTTCTGGAAAAACTGGCTTTGACCCTGCCTGCCCTATGCCTAGTCAGCAGGGCCGCCTGTTCTCCCTGCCTGCTATCATCAAGCTGCCTTGTCTCCCTCTGCAGTCCCTGGCCCACATCTGGAAGGCCCGCCATACTCTTCTGGAGCCTGAAGTGCGCTATTACCTCAAACAGATCATCTCAGGCTTGAGATACCTTCACCTCAAGGGCATCCTGCACAGAGACCTCAAGCTTGGTGAGTGCTGTGGTTGAGGCAGGGCACAGTGTGGGGAACAGGCTGCCCCAGAGGGACTTGTGGTGATGTGTTGACCTTGACTTGCAGGCAACTTTTTCATTAATGAAAACATGGAGCTGAAAGTGGGGGACTTTGGGCTAGCTGCTTTCCAGCATACCTCTGACCAGAAGAAAAAGTAAGTTTGAGGTTTCACTCTTACTCTTCCTCCTGAAGCTTCCTGGGAGGGTGGAGGGGTGACTGGTCCCTCCTGGCCTGGGGAGAGGAAACATTAGGGCCCCTTCCTGGGGTGGGGGAGCAATTCCTGTCCCAGCTGCAGGCAAGGCAAGGGGGCTGGAGGGGCTTTGTGGCCTCTCCTGGAGTAAGCTTGCAGCCGTCGGGGAGAACAATGTGCTGACTATCGCTATTGTGCCTGCCTGGCTGCCCTGCCGGCTGCGTGGGGCTGGGACACAAAGGCTCTGTTCCTCCCCAGCTCTAGGACAAGCACTTCCCACCGGCTCCCCAGGAGCAGCTGCTGCTCCTGACCCCTGGGAGCTGGAGAGTCTGTATGGGGCTCTGAGATGGGGGGAGGGCTTTGAGCCACAAAGAGCAAAATGGAGCAGGAGGGGACAGGCGGCAAGCTAAATCCCAGGGCTTGACAGGGGAGAGGCTGTGAGGGGATGCAGAGTGTGTGCTAACGTGGTGCTCTGCCCCACAGGACGATATGTGGGACCCCCAACTACCTGGCCCCAGAAGTGCTGCTGAGGCAGGGCCACGGGCCCGAGTCAGATGTGTGGTCTCTGGGCTGTGTCATGTAAGTCTGTGCTTCTGGGGGGGCGGGGGGCTGGGCAGCCCTGCCTGTGTTGGGGTGGGGGGCTGGGCTGCGGAGCCACCCCAATGAGGAAGTCCTCTTGCAAGTCCTCTTGTGCTTTGCCTCGTGCCTTTGCGGTGGCTGCTGAAAGGCACGGGGAGGGGAGCGAGCGGCTGGATCCTGCCCAGCCCCTCTGCGGAGCGGGGGCTGCCGGGGGGCTGCGCGAGCCAGAGCTGCAGAGGGCAGGTGTTCTTGTGCCGTGCTTGACTCTGGGTCAGAGCAGGCTTGACTGCCCTGTGAACCTGATAAACAACGGAAAATCTTGGTGGCTGGTGGCGGCTGCGGCTCTGTTTGGGGAGCGATTGCTGTGCTGCTTCGGCACATCCAGCCCCTCGGCTGGGCGCTGCCCACAAGCTTCCTGCGCTGCTCCCCGCCTCAGCAGCTGCCCAGGGATGGGAGCGGTGGTGGCAGGGGGTAGTCTTTGCCTGCCAGCCTTGTTTCCTTCCCCAGGGCTCCTTGCCTGTTGCTCTAAACAGTCGCTAGGAGGAAGCGTGGCCGGATGTGAGCATGGCCACCCCGGCTGGAAGTGGTGCTCCCAGCCAGGTGTGGCCAGCCTAGTGCTAGTAATTTCCTAGCTGTAAGTGCTGCTGAGTCACAAGCTTGGTGGGGATGTGACAGTGGCACATGTGTCCCCTCCCAGGTACACCCTGCTGTGTGGGAACCCTCCCTTTGAGACCTCTGACCTCAAGGAGACCTACAGGTGTATCAAGCAGGTGGAATACACCCTCCCTGTCTTCCTCTCCCTGCCTGCCAAGCACCTCATTGCTGGCATCCTCAGACGCAACCCCCAGGACCGCCTCACGCTTGAGGAGATCTTGGACCATGAGTTCTTCAAGGTGAATGGGTGGCCCTGACCCTTCTCCAGGTGGGATGAGGCATTTGGGGCAGTGCAGGGTGCTGTCCTTTGAGCCCAAATCTCAGTCCTTCAAAGGAAGCAGCTGCTGTCCTGTCCAAATGCCAGCCAGGGGAACTGAGGGACCTAGTGTGCTCCTGCCACCTTGTCCCTATGGCATAGGCTGTTTCATGTACTGATGCTAGTTGTGGGGTCAAGGCATGATGGAAATGCAAGCTGGCTGTCAGGAAGGCTCTGAATGACTGTGGTCAGCCCAGGGCAGCTGCTCTGCCTGGAGCATGTGGGCTATGGAAACCAAACCTCTGCCTTGACCTCTCTGCAGGGCTACACGCCTGAGAAGCTCCCTCCCAGCAGCTGTGTGATGGCTCCAGAGCTGAGTCCCCCCAACCCAGCAAAGAGTCTGTTTGCTAAAGTCACCAAGACACTTTTTGGGAAGAAGTCATCCAAGGGTGAGTCCATACACTTGCCCAGGAGTGTCTGTGTGACCCTTCCTCTAGTGAGGAGTGGGCTCCTCCTGGAGAGATGGTCCTGATGGGTCTCCATGCACCCCCTGCCTGGGGCCAGTAAAAGTTGGGCTTGCCCCTGCCCTTCTGATGATGGTGGCCTGACATGGGTGTGTGCCTGGAGAGCGGATGCTGTGCTGCCACACATGGGGACAGTTCCTCCTGGAAACCCTTGTGCTGCATGAGAACTGGGAAGTGAAAGTGGGAGGCAGCTGCCTGACACAGTCCTCACCGCTGTAGGCATGGGAGCAGATGAGGGAGAGCTGAGCTACTGGGAGCAGTGGCCCAGATGTCCTCATCCCCTGTGCTTAGCAGTGTGCTTATTGCTTGCTCCCTTCTCAGCCAAGAAGGGCTCTTTGGAGGACAAGGATGATATCTCCAGGCTGGTCACTGGGCTGATGAAGACCTCTATCTACCGGCAGATGAGCTATAAAACAGTGGAAGGGAATGAGGTGAGAACATTCCTGAGCCTGTGCACACCCCTCTCTGGGGGAGCAGGCTGGATGGTGATAACGCCAGGTCCCTCCACAGGTCACCCCCCTATCGTGCCGCAGTGCCAGCTCTAGTCCTGTGGAGACAGTGATAGAGGAGACCTCTCGCAAGTCTGCATCCCCTTCCCTCCGGGGGACGATGGCCAGCAGCTGTGAGGGTGAGCAATACCCACCTGCCCAGGCCACCCCAGCCTACCCCGAGCTTCCTGTCCTGCCCTGGCTGATAGTGCGGCTGCCTGACTCAGCCTGTCATCTTCTCTCCACAGCCTTTGAAGACTGCATCACTGCCTCTACCATCATAGAGTCAGCGGTTCGGCTCCTGCGGACCTGCCTCTCTTCCATGCCCCCAGGTAAACTGGTTGGATTGCTTTGGGATGGGACAAGGGTGCTGTGCATCCCCTTCACCATGAAATGAAGGTGTGGCTGCTATTTGGGGTACCTTAAATGCTGCCAAAGGATGCTGTAGGAGGGTCTACTCCCCCCTGGGGTGTGAGGTGGGCAGAGGGCTGACTGCCTGCTCTGCTCACCCCCTCCTCCCCACCAGCGGAGAAAAACCCAGCTTCCCTGGCCCGCCATGAGCATTTTGTCTGGGTGAGCAAGTGGGTGGATTACTCCAACAAATATGGCTTTGGCTACCAGCTCTCCAACCGCAGCATTGGGGTCCTCTTCAACAACGGCACGCACATGACCCTTTCCCCCAACCTCAGGTAAGTGGTGGGGAAGGAGCTGCTGTCTCTGGGGAAGCCCCTCTGGTGGGAAGGGGCAAGGGGAGGCTGTGCCAGGGGTGGGGTTTGGTGCTGGTTGGCCCCAAAACTCATGGTCTGCTCCCTCCCAGGACTGTGCATTACAACCCGACCAACAACAAACACCTTGTTTTCTCTGTGGCTGCCATCCCTGAGCAGCTGCAGGGACAGATGAGTGTCTTGTGCTATTTTGCATCCTACATGGAGCAGCATCTCATGGAGGTGGGTGCTGGGATCCTGGGCTGGGCGTTGGGTCATGGCTTGACCACACTGCATGATGTTGCAGGACTGCCTGCTCACAGGCTACGGCCAGGTGGACACCCAGAGTTGTCCTGGGAGTGGGGACCCATCTGGGGGTGTGTCCAGGTTTGGCTGTGTGTATGCTGGTGGCAGAGCTCCCATGTATGGGACCAGTGGCTTACACAGACCCTTCTCTCCAAGGGAGGTGACTTGCCCAGCATAGATGACCTTGGGCAGCCTGCCCTACTTCTGCAGTGGGTGAAGACTGAGCAAGCCTTGCTCATGCTCTTCAGCAGCGGCACCCTTCAGGTACGTGTTGGGCACAGCGGAGATGCCCAGACCCCCGTGGGGAAGAGGCTAGATGGGGACTCCTGGCTTGTGTTAGATCTTGTCTGCCACAGCCCAAACGCAGGGCCCAGCTATGAAAACGGCTGTGAGTGCTGCTCCAGTACCTGGAGCTGGGTCACAGCTTGTCCAGCCCATGGGGGACATGACACTTCAGTTGGCTGCTTCAGTCTGCCCCATTGCTGGGGCTAGTGCATTGCTGCTGTGGGGCATGGAGCAGGGATACCCCTGGGCAGGTCGGGGAGGAGGAACGGGTCGAGGCAGGAAGGGTTGAGGCAGGAAGCATGGCTCCATCCTGGCTCCCAACATGCTGCATGAAGCATGGGTTAAACAAAGCCCAACCGGTCTCCTAGGTGAACTTCTACAATGACCACACCAAGGTGATCATTAGCAAACCTGACCAGTCCTGCCTTGTCACCTACATCAACCGTGAGCGCAACTCCTACACCTACAAGTTGTGCAGCATCCAGGAGCTGGGCTGCTCTCCTGAGCTCCACTACCGCCTCGAATACATCCTCAAGCTCCTCCAAGAACAGGCTGAGGCCTAGCATGGGACCTTGGGGGGACCCTCTCTGGATGTAGAGGTCTCCCCCTGCCCTCCTACTGGATGGGAGGTATGTTGTGGTGCTTGCTGCCCACCTGGGCACCCTGTATCCTGGTGCTTAGCTGGATTCTGGACTAAGACATGTGGATGTAGTTACAGCAGCAGGTCTGGTCATCCTCGCTGCTTCCTGGCTCTGGGAGATTGCTGCCTTCCTGCTGGCAGCTCCTGCTGTGGCTGTGCTGGTCTCAGAGTGGACTGGGGTGGCACGGGGGGGTGGGGTGGGTGAGTGGCCTGCAGCCAGCTTTGGGACTGGCTGTGCCTTGTTTGTGCCCTGGCTGGCAGCTGCCTGCAGTGAGGGCTTGGGCTGCCTTGCCCAGGGTGATGCACCAGTTGCACAGACCCTCTGCATGACATGGAGAGGACCAGCACAGCCTTGACATGAAGGCTCAGCTGCTGTGGGATAGGGAAAACCTCTTCCCAGAGGTGGACAGGGGTGAAGGGCACTGCCTGCCCTGCCAGGGGCTGCGTGGGGCTGGTGTGTACTACTCCACAACTGCTACACTAAGGAGGGGGCTGTGCTGGGCCCAGCCATGCCCTGTTTTGTGAATTGTCTGGTACAACCTGAGGTTTGATAAAGGGTGGGGGGGATAGGATTAGAGGGCTTGCCTGGAGAAGCCCTTGCTGGGACCTGGGGAGGTTTCTTGTTTCAAGGCAGTCTCTGCCATGGGGGGCTATTTATGAGTCTTATTTATATGGAATTATTTATTTTCCTGTTGATCTGTCTATGTGCAGCTCCCCTGTCCCTGACTCACCTTAATAAAAACTTGTGTAAGGTCAAACTGCATCTGCCTTGCTTGGACCTGGGGCTGCACAAGGGCTTTGTCATTATCTTAATCCTTACTCCAGGGCTGCTTCTGCCTGTCAGGCAAGACCCCCTCTTGGCACTGGCTGTGGCTGGGGCACGGGGTCAGGGAGGCAGGATGGGTGTGAGGAGCCCATGGAGTACCTTCACTGCCCTTCCTGGGGCTGGCAGGAGGGGTGGAGTTAGTTCTTGCTGATGCCTGTGGAACCTTGGAGCTGCCTCAGCTTCTCCTTGCTGCTGCCAAACCATCATTCCCTTTCTGTGCTTGGACCAAACCCAGTAGCTCTGATGCTTTTGCTGAGCTGCAGAAGGCAGGAGCTGTGGCCCCTGGGCTGTGTGTTGCCTGGGTCCTTGCACTGACACCTGGTGTGATGGGATATGAGCTGGGAATGAAGCCAGGAAAGAGGAGGGACTGAATCTGCTCCATGAGCTTGCTTTGAAGGTGGTCTGTCACCTCCCTCCCCAGCACTGGTGTAATCAATCTGCCTAGGAGCAGCTTGTGCTGTGGGAAGCGGCCTGGGCTGTTCCCTGTGGCACAGCCTTGGGCAGCTGCCTGTTCCAGAGCAGTGCAGCCTTTTGGGTTGTATCTGCTGCAGCTTGGGTCTTTCTGCAGTCTATGGTAGTAGGTATAGTGTGGGTGTGAGTCCAGGCTGGGGGCTGTAGTGAGCATCATCCATACCTTGCCCCCTGCGCACGCCATGGCCAAAGACTTCAGGTATGAGCCACAGCTGGAGAATATCTGTTTATTTCAGCTGCTTTCCCCCTGCAGCTCTGCAAGGCTGGGTGGAGGGAGAGGCAGGCACTATTCAAAGTAGACCCCATGCACTATGGCCACAGCAAAGAGCGAGGCATTGGAGAAGGTGGTAGAGGCAAAGTTGTCATTCTCGGGGTCCCACAGTGCCCGGCTGGCCACCAACAGGCTCTGCTGGCCCCGCTGGCCCAGCAGCACATGGCAGACCAGCTTGTAGCGGGGTGGCACCACCTCCTTCACCTGGCTCTGCAGCAGCTCGGCCAGGCTTTGGGCTAGCAAGGCACTGCCCTGGGGGCTATAGACCATGGTCCCCAGGGCACTGGCCAGGGCACACTCCAGCACCTGCTGCACCCGCCCTGCATTGAACTTGCAGCCTTCATCTGGCTGCATCCTGTAAGTGTTTTCGAGTTGGGTTTTGAGGATGGGCTGGAAAAGAGGGAGCCCAGAGAAGCTCACACGGCTGAGGAGCATCCAGGGCCCGATGGAGGGGCGCCTACCCCCCGGGGCAGCCCCAAGTGAGCTGCGGCGGCTGGCCAATGGTGCTGGGAGCATGTTGAGGATGGAGCTGCAGCGGGAGGGCAGGAGCTGTGGTTTGCCTTCCTCGGTGCCCCGGGCTGGGGGCTGGGAGCTACGGCGGGTGGCCCGGAGCAGAGGGGCTTCAGTTCTGTCTACAGCAGTCACCTGGGCTGGCAGGCCTGCCTCTGGGGCTGGCTGCTCAGCCATACAGGTGGCCTGGAAAGGAGACATGGCTCAGAGTTGTCAGGGGAAGGTGGGTTTTCCCCCAGCTTCTCTATTCCACCACCTTTCTGCATTGCTTCTCCCTGACCCCTGTAAATCCCATGTGTCCTGGCACACAGGTCCCTGCAGGGCTGGATGCAGAGGGGCTGGGGAGACCATGGCACTGCCTTCCCTTGCCCAGCAGCCTCAGCCAGCTGGAACTGATCTGGCACAGCTAAGCGTGGTCCATCCAGCCCTCTGCTCTACCATCCCCAGCCTTTCTGTGAGTGGCTCCTCCCTCTCCAGCCCCCCCCCCCCCCCCCAGCCCTCCTGCCTGCATCTGGTTCCATACTTACACCTGCCCTGCCAGGGTAAAACCAGGGGACTTGTCTCTGGCTGATGTGCTTCCAACTGCCCAGGACCACCTTGCTCCCACAAGTGGCAGCGAACCTGTTGTGTTCCTGGAGTGTGAAGAGTTGCTATGTGACACTGCAACTCCCCAGGGCTGCTCCAGGGCACGGCTTCTGTAACTCCTTGTTTCCTGGTCCCTGGACAGCACAATCCCCTTACTCCTGCCTTGTCTGTGTTTCCAGCTGTGCCAGCACAGGGACATGGTTGCTCCAAGCACATGTCCTCCAGCCTTGGCTGCTCTGCCAGCCTGAACAATATTTGCTGATGTTGAATGTGCAAAGGAAGAGCAGGGGGTGAAGAACAACCACTGGGATTACCACTTTGCACCCCAGCTATGGGATGCAAGGGGCTGGGACCTCCAGCAGCTTGATTTTACCCAGAGGTCTGCATCTTTTGGGTACTTATTCCCCTGCACTAAGGGAAAGTTTGAGCGGGTGAGCACTCACTGGGTGCAGCCCTGCTCTGCTGCCACAATGCCCTGCTCCAGAGGGCAGTTCTGCTGGGGGCTCCTGACCCCGGGCGAGGTTTCTCTCTGCTGGCGGAGCCCAGCCCAGCTGGTACGCCACAGCCACCCCATCAATGTGCCTTTGTCTGGCCTGGCTGCTGAGCTATTTGAGGAAAGTGGAGATGCCTTTTGTGTTTCTATCTCCCGTCAGAGGTATTTATAGCCTGACGCTGACTAGCGCTGCCAAGCACGCTGGCAGCTGGACCCCGCTCCCTCAGGGTGCTGCACTTGCTGCGGGCCCTGCTCCTCCCTCTTGCTCCCACCACTGCTGGCAAGCAGAGGTGGGGTCCCTCTGTGGGCACCCTCCCCACATCCCTGCATGCAGGTTGTCTGGGGCCAGTCAGACTTGGGAGAAAGGGGATGGGGCATCCCCTGGCACAGCTCTTGGTTTGGGTTTGGGTGAGGCTGGTTATACTTTTTGGCTGTGATTGCTTGTGTCCTAAGCAGACATGATAGCTGCAGGGCTTTGGCCTGGAGCATCGGCAGGAGAGAAAGCTTTTGCTGTTTCAGGAGGCAGATCTCCCCTCTGGGCTCAAGTTTGCTCCACTGCTGGTGCCGGCGACCCAGCCATGCCTGGCAGCTTTCCACAGGGACTGTGCATGTGGATGTGGGAGTGATCTTTCTGCATTTAACCTGTGCATGTCTTGCCTTTTCCAAAATCCCAGCTACCTACCTCTCTTCACCCCTATCTGCCCCATCCATGGGCTCCTCTGCAGCAAAGCCACCAGCTGGAGGGCAGCTGGAGGTGCTGGGGCTGTGCCATAAGCCATGGCAGGGAGATGCTAATCACATCAAGATCCAGGGCTGCTTCCCCACTCCGATCCAGTCCAGCAAACACCCAGGCGGAGCTGCCTTAGCAGCAAGGGTGGGCTTTGCCGCTCGCCACCCCCTCTCTGCCTGCCTGGCTGCCTGGCCACATGCTGCCTGCCAGGTTTCCCTAGCAATGGGCCATGTCGTACAGCGCGGCAGCCTCCTCCCAGCAGCCTCCCCAGGCCGGCCTGCCTCCTGCCTGCCTCCGGCCTGCCTCCCGCCTGCCTGCGCCGCCTTCCTCTGCCGCCCTCCCCAAGGCAGCCCATGGCCGGACTCTGCTCGGCGCAGCTGCAGGGCGAAGCGGCAGCCTTCACCGCCGCCCTCCGCACTCTGGTCAACAACCCCCAGTTCAGGTGAGGGGCCGGGGGGGGCATCACCCCCCCCCCAGCCATGCCGAAGCCCCCAGTGCCTGCTCCGTGCTGTTTTCCTGCGGTCCCAAGCCCTGACGGGGGGGTTTGGAGCCCCTGGGCAGTGCGGGAGCCCCGGGGATCTGGCACGGTGGGGACATCCCGCACGGCTTTTGCAGCACTCCCCCCACATCTGCACAGCAGCAGGAGCCCCCAGGGCTGCTGGGTGTGTATCCCCCTGGGACAGCCACCGGCTGTCCGGAGGAGGGAAGGTCCCTGGGTGCATGGTGCCAGCAGGGTAAGGCAGCGTCGCAGGCTAAACCCTGCGCTGGGGGTCCTGCCCTTGCCAGGAGTGGGGGTACTGCAGCTGCTGTGCTGCCCAGGGGCAGCCGCCTGTGCTCAGCTCCTTTCCCACCCCAGCTTCACCAGTACTGTCCTTCGACATCTCCAAGCTCCTCGCACCCTGGAAGGCAGGCAGCAGCCTGGCTGGCCCTGTCACAGCACCTGGCATTCCTGTTACCTCCCCCTGGAGTGCGGAGTGGAGATGGAAAGCCACTGCCTTGGCCACCTCCCACCTACACGGCCTGTTCCTGCTTGGCAGCTGGCTAGCTGTGTGGTCCTCTTCGCCTGCTTCATGCTGAGACCTGGCACAAATGCCAGTGCTATCTGAGGAAATCCCCATCCCTGCTGAAATTTTTGGCTACCCAGAAGAGAAATCCCAGTGAAAACTCCCCACCCACAGTATCAGGCAGTGGGGAAGCGGCTGCCAGTGCCTGGTCATCCCCAGCCCATATCCTGCTGCCCACATCTTGCATCTCACACCTTTTGTCCTGCATCCTGCAACCTGAGATCTGCACTCTGCATCCATCAGCTTCATCCTGCATCCTTCCTCCTGTAGCCTGCAGGCTTCATTCCGCATCCTGCAACCTTCGTTCTGCATCTCACATCCTGCAACCTTCATTCTACACCCATGCTTCAGCCTGCATCCCATAACTGCAGACTGTATCCCACATCTCACAGCCTGCACCATGCTTCCTCCTCTGGTCCTGTGGACCATAGCCATGGAACAGTTTATTTCAGTTCCCTTGCAGCAGCAGTCATGGAGGACCTTTTGGGCTCTGCTCACGCTGCCCAGCACACCCCAGCTGTGTGTATCTGGACAGATGTGCGGGATGTTCTAGATGCTCTTCCCTCTGGTGGGCACATCCATCTCCCTGTGAGGGTCAGGCTGTGAGTATATACTCACAGCCTCATGACCGCTAGAGTTTGGGTGGCATGTCTTCTGCTCATTGCCCTGCTGGGGTGGAGGAAGAGAGGAGGAGGGGACAAAGTGATGGATGGGCCATGGCTGCATGGTGCGCACAGGCTGGAGATTCCCTGCCCCTTTACCCATTCCCTTTCCTCCAATCTTGCCTTCCTTTCCTGGGGCCACAACGCTGGGGAGCCATGCTGGGGGGCTATGGGGGACCAGGTCAGCAGGATGGACCCTGTGCCCCAGTATGCACAAGCTGACCCCTCCTGCAGGCCTTGGGAGGGCCAGTGCCAGCCCTGCTGATGCTGGAAGATTTACATCCCTGAGCCTATGAGTCAGTTCCTGTGAGTCAAGGAGGCTGAGTCTGGTGACAGCCAGCTTTCCCCAGCTCTGTTGTGCCAAAATAGAAAGCCACTTTCTCCACCTGTCCCTGGCCTTTCTCTGCCCTGCTCTGTGCCAGCATCCGTGGCTGTCTGTGCTTTCCAGAGGACCTGTCTTGCTCACCCTGCCTGCAGCATTCAGATGGCTGCAGGGAGCCACCAGCAAGGACCCCTCCCTGCCTCTGCTGGGAAAAGTCCCTCAGTTAAAACTAAAGGGCACTACCCTGCTGGGACAGGCACCCAGCCAGTGCCTGCCCATGTGCCCTGTCCCAGCCCCAGGGCACCTTGTCCCCTGGCTTCCCAGGTACCCCATCCCTCATGGTCCTCTCTCCCCCACAGCGATGTAACGTTCGTGGTGGGTCAGGAGCAGCAGAAGGTGTTTGCACACCGCTGTGTGCTGGCGTGCCGCTGCCAGGCTTTCCAGGGGATGCTCAGCCAGGGGCCGGTGGACAGTGAGGAGTCCCCCAGCAACATCCCACCCCAGGGCCCCTTCATCCTGGGAAATGTGCAGCCTGAGGTCTTCCTGGCCGTCATCGAGTTCCTCTACACTAACAGCGTCACTCTCAACAGCTGCATTGTGAGTGGGGCTGGGGCTGGCGGGGACCATGGGCGTGAGAGGGACAAGGGGGGGATGCAGGTGCACAAGGTGCTTTGCAGCTCCTGGGGTGCCAAAGGTGGTGGTGGGGGTGGTCTGAATGATGCTTTCTGACTGGCTAACAGTGTAACAAGTGTGGGGTCTCAGCACAGCACAGTGGGGAGTCCAGAGCACCTTGTCTTACATGTGTCTGCCCCAATCTTGGGACAGCTGGCTGTGCACACCCTAGGTGCTGGGAATGGGGACACCAGAGCAGGACACCTTTGTATGCCCCCATGGGGCAGCCCCTTCCCCCTCCATGTCCCATCTGGGAGCTCCCAGAGGGGCAGGAGGACACATGCCCTTGGCCCCTGGGTTGCCATGCCTGTCTGTGGCCCTGCACACCGATGCTCACAAGGTCTGTCTTGCCTGCAGGCGCTGGAGGTGCTGACCTCGTCGGTGGAGTATGGCCTGCAGGACCTGTGCAAGGTATGGCCCTGCTTACACTGGGGGGGTGGTCCCCAAGTGCCCCCGTGCTGAGGAGCACCCCAAGATGGTCCCTGCGTGGCTGGTGGCTCTGAGGATGGCACCACGGAGCATCAGCTGGGTCCAGTGTAGGCTCAGCCCCTGCTTCTCGATCCCAGAGGGTCTCTCCGGTGGGATCTCCCTTGAGGGGGTGCAGCACCGGCCGGGAGCCCCACAGGGGCTGGGGAATCCCGGGGAAGGACACGGGGCCTCACGTCTCCCACACGGCAGAAAGCCCCTCAGCCATCGCCCACGCTGCCCTCCGGTCAGCTGGCAGGATGATGCCGTAGGGAAAGCCCTGGTCCTGGGGAGCACTCAGCACCCCTGCCCGGTGCCGCTTCGGGCAGGAAGGCTTTGGGAGGACAGCAGCGACTGCAAAGCAGGGGAGGGAGCCAGACAAGGAGGCGCAGGGAGCTGGAGCAGCTCTGCGTCGGGGAGGGTGGCCAGGCCACGTCATCAATGATTCCTTAATTGCGGCGGATCGCGTGACCTGCCGTCTCGCGCCCGGACTTCCCCTCCCTTCCCACCGCGCCGGGAGGGACCCTGCGGAGGGGCTGAGCGGCGTGCCGAGGCGGCGGGACCTGCCCCGTCACCCTGCGGGGGACAAGGTCAGCAGAAGCCCAGATGTGGCACAGGGCTGTCGAACAGCTGGCTGGGCAGGGAAAGGATGCAAACGGTGTTGCAAAAAAGGGGGACCCGGTGCTCCAGCCGCGCCCCACCACGCAGCAAATGCATCCTCAGGGAATGAGCTGCAGCAGGGAGAGCCGTAGAGGGGTGGGAGGGAAAGGGGATGACCAGGGACAGCCGGGGAAGGCCCTGGCTGTGTCCCCAGCTGCAGGGTGACCTCATGTCCCTCCTGCCAATGACTCAGGGCCCTTCTGCTCCAGCTGATGGCTCCTTCCTGCATGTCACATCCCCTTGGATTCCCCGGGGGCTCTGACCCCTTTGCGCTGGACAGACGGACGCAGCTGAGATGGGCAGGAGGGAAGTCCTGCTCCCTGACAGACATGCCTGTCTGGCTGCATCACCCGTGTGTGAGCTGCAGCCGGAGATGCTGGTCCCCCAGCAGACATAGGCAGAGAGCAGCTGGCAGGCAGAGCTGGGCAAAGTTGGGGTCACCCCCAGTTCGCTGCAGCTGGCACCAGGGCTGTCCCCTGTGGCAGAGCACAGCTGGTGACGATGGTCAGGGTTAAGTGACCCACCTGGGGCTATGAGGCTGGCTGGGGTTTCACTACATCAGGCTCAGTCCCTGGCTAAATCAGTGCCCTGGCAGGCTGTCCACAGGCTGTGCTACAAGCCCTCATCCCACAGCCCACCCCACTGCCTCACGAAACACTGGGGGGCTGGCTGTGCCTCCACCCCATGTCCCATATCCTGGGGGGTTCGGGACTTGCTGAGAGTTGGGGGTGGTTGTGGTGCTGGTGGGTTTCCACCATACTCATCCTCTCCCCATGTACCTTCCAGCTCTGCGTCAAGTTCATCAAGGACACGCTGAGTGTGGAGCAGGTCTGTGAGGCCCTGCAGGTGAGTGTGACCCCAGTGGTGTCACAGGGGGTCAAATATAACCCATCTGATTTGGGGCAGGAGGTGGCCAGACCCTCCTGCTCTCGGCTGGATGGCGGGGCAGGATTTCCTACCCACCCCTGGCCCAGCGGCTGCCCTGCCAGCTCCTGGGCACATTGTACCAGGCTGCAAGGAACACAAGGGCCACCACAGCCTGGCAGGGAAGTATCTTCATGCTGCTCTGAGCAGGGCTGGCCCAAGCTCCCCGGTGCCAGGACCTTGCCATCATCTGCATGAAACTGGGAGGCACTGGTTTTCTGGGAGCTCTCATGGTTTTGAGGCCAGTACCAAAAAAACCTGCTAAGAGTTGGGGCACCTAAAAATAGCCTTGGGGGAGCCCCAGTGGCCCTGCCACGGTGCTTGATGGGACCCTGCTCCCCACAGAAGGGGCGTTTGTTCCATCTCCCACTGGCTGAAATAATGCTCTTGGGGCGGCAAAATGTCAGCCCCAGAGCACAGAAGTTTCCGCCAGCGGTGGTGCCAGACCACCACGGCATAAACAGATCTAAAACTGGCCTGGAGGAAACAAACAGAAACCCCCAAAACCCCAGAACAAAACAAATTCGAAGAAAACATCTCACCTTCCTCCCTGCTTGCATCAACACCAGTCCCCTGATGTGAGGGAGGCCATGCTTGCCCTGCCTGTGCTGGTACCAAGTACCCTGGCATGCAGGGGCTGCCACCACAGGGGACAGGGATGTGTCCTCCTGATGCCCAGATGGGCCATGCCAGCCCTGGGATGAGCATCGCTGGGTAGGGCTGGGTGAGGATGAGAGGACCCCAGATTCCTGCTGCACTGGGAGATGGCAGCTATGGAGCATGGTGGGGCTTTAAGCTGACCCTGTGCCCATGCAAGGAGCGCTGGGGATGGATGGCTACATGTCCCTGCAGTGTGGCCTTGTGAGATTGATGCCAGGGCCCCTTGCTCTCCCAGGGATGGGTGACATCATCAAGGAGCAGTGGAAAATCAGATGCTTCCTGCAGACGGTGGGGCTGGGTGACGGTTGTGGGTGGTGGAGGCACCAAACCTTTTGCTGTGGGGCATGCCAGGAAAGGAGGAGGTCCTTGGTGCCCCTTCCACACCGTACCCGCACTGTGGCACCCAAGCACGGGGATACTCAGTTCACCTGGGTCCCTGGGCGTGCCTGTCTCTGTAGGGCTTTGGTGAGGGGGTCCTTCCTGCTCCAGACCCCCTTGCAGGTGTCTGTGTTGTCCCACAGGCTGCAGTGACCTACGGGCAGGCAGACCTCCAGCAGCACTGCCTGGCCTTCATCGAGGGTTGCACTGTGGTATGGCTGTGAATGATGGGGGAGCATGGATGGGGTACCCCAGGGCATGGGCAGCAGCGGGGGACACAGCGTGTGGCAGGGGAGTGCAGCCCTGACGAATGGGGTGGCTGGAGGCTGGGCAGGGGTGGAAAGGGAGCAAAGGGTGGTGGGGGAGACAGTGCTGGGTGCCAGGTAGAGGCTGGCTGGGGGCGTGCCAGGGGATGGGGGTCTGGGTAGGGGGGTGCCTGGGTCTGATGGCCTATGGAGCGGAGGGAGGAGCGGTGTGGGGGTCCTGGTACCAGCGCCGCGGTGTGCTGGCAGGAGGTGGTGCGAACACAGGGTTTCCACGAGCTGTCCGACGTGGTGCTGGCGCAGGTGCTGCGCAGCGACCGCTTGGCTGTGGATGAACTGGACCTGGTGCAGGCTGTGCGGGAGTGGGCACACGTCAGCTCGGTGAGTGCAATGTGGCAGTGACCGGGGTGGTGGTTCTGGCTGGCCACCCCCAGGCAGACCCACCCAGGGGTGCCTGGACTCCCACCAGCCCAGGCAGGGAACACAGGCACCCTGTCCCTGAGCCCCAGGGCTGTCTCGCTTCCCCCAAACACCCTGTGGTGCCCAGGGCATCACCAGCCTATCCCGCTGGCTGGCAGGCCGTCCTAGAGCGCCCGGTGCCCGAGGTGGCTGCCCTGCCCGTGCGGGAGCTGCGCCTGCCCTTGCTGGCACCCAGCGAGCTGGTGACACTGGAGAGCCACAACCAGCGGGATCTGCTCATCCCGGTGAGTTGCTGCCTCCTCTCGGGGTGCCGTGGCTCATCTCTGGGGCTGGAGGGTGCTGCAGGGCCGGGTCTGGGGGGGAACCATGCTGTGGCCACGCTGATGTCCCCGTCCCTCTCCCCGTCCCTGTAGGTGGAGAGCATCGCGGCGGCCTGGCGGTCCCACGCGCTGCGGAAGGGCAGCGGGGTGCCCTCGCGCCTCTGCCGGCCCCGCCGTGGCACGCGGCCCCGCGACCACCACCGGCACCTGGGCCCACACGCCAAGTAGGGCCAGCACCGGGGTGCCCCCAGCCCGAGCAGGGGGCTTGGGCAGCGGCAGTGCCCCCCGGCCGGGTGCCCTGCAGCGGGGCTGACATTGCCGTGGCCGAGAGCACCAGTGAAGGGCTGTGCCACAGCGTTGGGGTCAGGGCAGGATGCCCAGGTGACCCCCAGAAATGGGGGGGGGACCGGGAGGGGGTCGGAGCTGGGCCATGGCGGGGGGTGTGAGGACAACCAGTGGCAGTGAGGAGGGCAGTGACCCCGGGGGCGGTGGGGCCGCAGGGTGAGCCCCCCCTTTCCCCCCCCCGCCCCCTGCTGCCCCCGCCCCCACCGGGCGGGCCCTTCCCCGGCGCCGTGCTGCCCCCCCCCGGCAGCGGGGCGGTGCTGCAGCGGGCGGGGCGCTGGCACCGGGACACCCCCCCCGTGGCAGCGGGGGAGGCGGGGTCTCAATGGGATGGGGAGCCTGGGGCCTGGGCGCGGGGGGGCAAATGGAAGGGGAGACCCTGGCATCTCTGCACCCACCCAGCACCGCTGCACCAATGCCAGTGACATCTCCCCCCCCCACCCACCCCCGGAACCTCACCCCAAGCCCTGCCAGCAGCCCCCAGCCCCTCATGGCTCCGGGGTTGGTGACACATGCAGGACAGGCTGACAGCCCCCCCTCCCCGTGCCACACACCCCACTCCACACCGTGCGCCCCTCCTTGCACGTTTGCACATCCCATTGCATGTGTGCACACAGCAGGGTCTGTCTCAAGCATCCCTCCCCCCCCGCCACCTCTGCCCCCCAGAAGAAAGGGCTAGACACGGCAGGTAATTTATATATAATATATATATTTACTCTTTAAAAATAAACCTTCGGTCCCCACTACCGCCTGTACAAACTACAAAAATAAACCTTTGCTCTCTTTGATATAAATAACTTAGATGGCGTGTTGGGGGGGGGGAGCTGCCCGCCGTGCCCACGCCTGGCACGGGGACGGGGTCCCCAGGGCCACCCCAGCTCAGTGGCAGTGTCTGGGGGCCGGGGCGGCTGGGGCTGTGGGCACAGCAAACACCGCTGGAGTTAAAGTGCTGGGTAACGGTGCAGACGGTGCCCGGGATGGGGCTGGGGACAGGGACAGAGGCTGGCCTGGGGACAGCCCTGACGTGCGGGGACAGCAAGGACCACCCCAAGGACACACACACAAACCCCCCCGCAAAACCCTGCCCGTGTGGTGGAAACCGCAGGCTCCCTGGCTCCGCCGCGGCACATCCCTGATCTCCAGCCCTCCCGTGTTCGCCAGTGGGGAAACTGAGGCACGGAGCCGCACACCGGAGAGGGGTGAGCTGCCCGTGGCCGCCCAGCACCCCGTGGAGCCGGGGCATGGACCAGGTGTGTGCCCCTACCCTGGGCTCCCGCTGCCTCCGGTGGGCAGCCCCGTACCGGCAAAGGGGCTGCCCCCTCCCTGCCTGCACCCCGGGCAGCTGGGCGGGGCTGTAGGCTGAAGAAATAAATCTTTTAAAATAAGCTTAAAAATATATATCTCTCTATAGATAGTTTCCCTTTGCAATAAATAAAGGTGGGGGGTGCCCGCCCCAGGCCTTGCCCATGGCACCCCAGGGCACAGCTGGCTCTGGGGCTGCCCCCTTATCAGGATGGGGGGCATCAGGGCACCCTACTGGAGCACCCCAGCTTGTGGCCCGGGTTGGGGGTCCCAGGAGGAGGTGATGGGGAGCAGGCAGAGACCCCGCAGTGGGGGAGCTGGTAGGGCACCAAGCCCGCCTTGCCAGCAGCTCCAGAAACAGATTGGGGGGGGGTAGGAGGGGTTAGTGCTTCCATTTCGGGGAGGGGGAGGGGGGGGGCAACAAGCCCGGGGCAGGGAAACCCCACACCCTGGGTGAGGGGACACAGCACCATTGGCACAGCCCCCGCTAAGGGACGTGCAGGCACAGGGTGGCCTGCACACAGCTTGCATAGAAGTGCCAGCCTGCCCTGCCGAGCCCCTTTGGGGCAGGTGTGGGGGTGCCAGTCCCCCTCGGCCGAGACCGGGGGGGCACCGCCGCTCCGGCGATTAGCAGCACGATGTGGGCGACCCTGCTCTGCACCCTCCTGTGCCTGCTGGGCGCTGGGGAGATGCTCTGCCCAGGAGCCAGCAACCTGTGGGGTGAGAGAATGGGGGGAGGGGCGGTCAGCTGGGTCCCTCCAAACCCACCCTGCACCCCCACGCCGCCACGCAGAAGCCCCGGGGCAGGGTGCCTGTGCCCCCAAGCTCACCTAGCGCCGGGTGCCTGCCCCGCTGCGTCCCATGCTCTGCATCTCGAAGGTGTCAGGCCCAGCAGTGCCACTGGTGCTGGGTACACTGGGCTCCTCCAGGCAGTCCCGCTCGCCACCAGCAAAGCCCTCGGGGCCAAAGTTGGGGTAGGAGCCAGGCAGTGTGGGGTGCAGGGCCACCGTCACCGAAGCAGTGGCAGTGACGGTGGTGTAACTGCCGGCAGGACCCTGCAGGTGGGTGCTGTAGGAGGGCAGGGCTGTGGCGGGGGCTGGCCGGGCGCCCGGTGCGCAGGGCTGTGGGTAATCTCGGGGTGGTGTGGGGCACGGCTCCCCGAAGGGCAGGGGCGGTGCGGGCTGTGGGCCGGGAGCCTCCTTCTTCCCCTGGACCTCTGGGCTGTCCTTGTAGGGTTTCAGCACCTGGAGGGGGGACATGGAGCATGAGGGCCCCCAGCCACGATGAGCATCCCTTTGGCAACCCCAGCAGCATCACAGGGCACCCACGAGCCCCCATTCCCAGTTTTATCCATGACCCTCTCCCAGGGGATGCCAGGCAGCTGGTGATGCCATGGTGGGCAGAGACACTCACGGTGATGCGAGGGAAGCTGGGGTCCTTGCCGGCCTCCAACAAGATGTGTGCCGGGGCTGGGGGCACAATGAACGGCCCCCGGGGGCTGCCTGGTCCCATGCTATCTGCGTCCGAGGGGTCAGGGAAGGTGGCAGGCCATGCTGGGGCACGCCGGACATACAGCCCCCCAGGGCCCAGGCATGGGGGCACCGGCTCTGGTGGGGGCAGGCGGGGGACGTTATCAGCCGGGGATGCCTGGAGAGAGAGGGGACAGCGTCAGAGGGACTAGGGAAGTGGATGGAGGGATGGAGAATAGAATATGGAATAGAGGGATGGAGAATAGAATATGGAATAGGGAAGTGGATGGAGGGATGGAGAATAGAATATGGAATAGGGAAGTAGATGGAGGGATGGAGAATAGAATATGGAATAGAGGGATGGAGAAGTGTGGGGGCAGCAGGGAGCATGGGGTGATGCAAGGATGGGGTGAGGGCTGTGTGGGGTGAGGGAGATACAGGGTGAAGCAAGCGTGGGGTCAAATTGGTCAGGGAGGGATGGGGGGAGTCGAGTGTGGGGTGAGGAATGGGGTCAAGCAGGTATGGGGCAAGTTGGATATGCGGTAGAGACAGGATGGGGTAAAGCAGGGATGGTACAGGGTGAGGGATGGGCTGAGATGGGTATGAGGAAGGTTGGACTGGATAAGGCAAGGGTGGGTATAGGGTGAAGGGGGGACAGGGTGAGGGGCAATGGGGGATGAAGAGACATGGGTACAGAGTTGAGGAGGGACAGGGAGAGATGGGAGGGGGGTCTTGTACCTCAGGGGGTGGCCCAATGACAGAGAGCAGGACTGGCAGTAGCACCAGCCCATTCAGCAGCCCCAGCAGCGTCAGGATGGTGAGCACCGCAAAGAAGTACCTGGGTGGGCCACAGGCAGAGAGGGTAAGCAGGCACAGCCATCACGAACCCCGTCCCACCCCAGACACAGCTTCCCACACCACACACTCTAGCCCCTCCATGTCTCCCCAGCCTCCATGCAAGACGGGGTGGATGTGCCCAGCAAAACACATTCTCGCCAGCTGCCCCACCTCCCCCCCACCAGCCAGGGGGGCTGCCATGCTCAGCAGCCTCCGCTACCAAAGCTTTTGGGGTGCAGCAAGTGGCTGGTTTACGCCAGGCCCAGTGCTCACCTCATGATGAAGTCAAACTCTGAGCCAGCCAACATGAGGACGCCCAGGAGTGTGGAGACAGCACCATCCATCACGGGGGCAAAGGTGTGCTCCAGTGCTGCAGCTGAGCGCACGTTCTTGCTCCCCACAGCTGTCAGGAAGCCCTGCATGGGATGGGGATGTGACGCGGGGCTTATCCCCATGAGCCATCCATGACGTGGCCACTCATCGGCACATGGCCAAGGGGATGAGAGTGCCAGGGAGTGGGAACTGGGGTGCCCTAAGGCTGGGCAGGGGGTCTGCCTGTGCTTACCAGGGCCACATGGACAGTGAACTCTACACCGATACCCACTGAGGCGATGAGGATGACCACAGGGATGGCGCTTAGCTTGATGCCCATCAGCCCCATGATGCCAAACAGCTCCACTGCCATCATGGCCAGGATGGAGACCTGGGGCAAGGGGGGGTCAGTGAGGGGTGGCTCTGACCAGCTGTCCCCTCTGTCCCTCCACTTGTCATGCCCCATCCTACCCCTCCATATAGGGCAGCCTCACCCCATTACCCCTTTTCCCTCTGTTCAGGCTGTCCCTCTGTCCCATTTTTGGGGGTGGCCCTCACCCTCCATGCTCACTACATGTTCCTTTCATAAGGGGTGTCCCTGATCCCTCCATACGGGTCCCCTACACACCGTCACCTCCGTATGGGTATTCCCTTCAACCTCCTCTGCATGGATATCCCCAGACTCCTGTCCCCTCCATATGTTCCCTTCATCAGCGATGCCCCTGATCTTTCCATACGGGTGTGTCCCACCCACTGCCACCTCCATACGGGTGTCCCTTCCACCCAGGGTGCCCCTGGCCACCCCAGCACCCCATCCCCACAAAGCAGGTGCCCAGGACCACCCAGCAGGATGGGAGCAGGGCTGTATGTTCCTGTCCCCATGCACCAAGAGGGCAGCATGGCCAGCTGCCTGCCCCGTCCCCATGCATCAGGGTGCGTACTCACGATGATGCCGGCCGTCCAGGGGTTGAGCAGCAGCAGGGCACAGACGAGGAAGGTACAGGCCAGCAGGATGCTGATGGCCAGCAGGAACCAGTGGCGCAGGCCAATGTACTGCTCCCAGAAGAGGAAGGGGTAGCCACTGGGGTAGCTCAGTACCCCGTGGCGCTGGGCAGCCTCCCGGCAGATGGCCCGCACGCTCTCGATCGCCTCCACAAAGTCAGCTGTGCGACGCAGCCCGCTCAGGTAGAAAGGGAACTGGGCGAACTCCAGGGGCTGGGCTGCTGGGACTAGGGAGGAGAGCACGGGCAGTATGGGGGTACAGGCAGCACAGGAGCGCAGGCAGCATGGGGGCACCTCAGCCACACCAGCCTGAGTGCTGTCTGGGCACCACAGGGCTGGGCAGCGTGTGGGGAGCAGGCTGGGGGCAAAAAGGAGAAGATTTCTCTGCCAGCAGGATGCTTGTGAGGTAGGGGGTAACGGGAAACAGGGGGTTCTCTGCAGGGGCATGTTTGTGGGGCAGAGGGAAAACAGAGTGGAGGGGCTTCTTTGCGGTGAGATATTCATGGGCTGGAGCAGCGTGTGCTGCTGCGTGCTAAGGGCACAGTGGGGTGCTCAGGGTGTGGAGTGCAGGGGACAAGCATGGGGCACGGGGAAGCAAGGCAGTTTCTCTACCAGAAGATGCTGACGGGATGAGGGATGTGGGGGATTTCTCTCGGGGGGGATGCTTGCAGGTCAAGAGAGGTGCAGGGAGCGGGGTCCTCTGGAGGAGGATGCCAGGGGGCAGGAAGGGGCCATCGCGTCACTCACTTCGCAGGTTCTCGCCCGTGGTGTCGTACTTGTCATGGATCCACTCCGGCGGCGGGGGGTAGAAGTTGGCCTGGGAGGCAGCGAAGCCCAGAGGGTCGTTGCTGGCCCACACCGTCAGGCAGATGTAGAAAGTGTCAGGGGGGATGATGCCATTCTCATCCACCAGCCGCCGGGTGGTCAGCTATGGGGAGAGAGTCAGAGTGGGTATGAGCTGGGCGGTGGGCACAGAGTTGCCCCCAGCCCAGTTGCCCCAGCCCCGTCCCCACGCACCTGGTTGAAGTTGAAGGGCTCCTTCTTGTTGCCAGTCTGGATTAGGAGCTTGTATGCCAGCGCCCCATCCTCAGAGCCGTTGCGGTAGCTGTCATGGGTGATGCGCCCAGCTTGCCAGTCCCTGTCGAAGGTGGCCTGGAGCCCTGGGGACACATTGTGGGGGGTGAGCATGCCTTGGGGCACACCACCCCACACCGCATGCCGTGTGCCCTGGGGAGCATGGTGCCAGCAGGATGGGCATGAAGAAACCCCAGGGCTCAGCTTGGCATTGTTGGGCACCCTGGGGACACCATGGGACCACTCTCCCCGGGGTGCCACACACGAGGGAAGGCATTCCCAGGCCAGTGGGGAGTATGCAGGCTGCGGGGGGGGTCCCTGGGCAGGTGATGTCATGGCAAAGAGGGACATCCCTTACCTCGCAGCCAGTCCTGGAAGTAATGGAGCCACATCTTGGGCAGGTCACGGTTGCCCTCCCGCACCACATACTTGACGGTGCTGAAGGCCTGGTGCAGGCTGAGCAGGGCGGCTTGGGCACCTGGGTAGTGGAAGCCACCCTTGGTGACGATGAACATGTTGTAGAAGGAGAAGTACTTGAACTGGGCTGAGATGAAGGCATGCGCCTTGGTGTCCCGTGGCACGATGTCCGTCAGATAGAGCCCATCGTGCACCATGGTGGTGCCGTAGAGGCTCAGCCCCAGCAGCGCCAGGAAGAGCACCACCACCACCGCCTGTGGGGACAGCAGGGGGGTCAGGCAGGGTCCTGTGCCACCGGCCCACTTTGGGTGGCATTGCCAGGACTTTCCCCTCCTCACCTTGGTCCGGGTCCGCAGGAGGAGCGGGGCGTACTTCTCCCGGGCAAAGTCAGCCAGGCTCCAGCGGCAGAAGGGCAGGGGGACACACTCCCTCCCACCCTTGGCTTCATCCAGCTGGGCCAGTAGGTCCCGGGTGGAGCTGGACGGGGTGAAGACCTGCGAGCCCAGGGGGTCCGTGGGGGGCAGGAGGACGGCGGGCGAGGTGCACACCTGGGAGGTGGGTGGCAGGACGGTGACGACATGGTGGCCTGAGGGGTCACACCGGGTGAAGGCTTGCACAGTGGTGGTAATCTGGGTGCTGGTGGCCACACCGGGGTGCCCATAAGGGGACGGGTGGCAGGCATGGTTGTCATTAGCATCGGCAAGCTCCTGGGGTTGGATCTGGATGACCCGCGAGGAGCAAGGGCTGTGGGGAAAGAGGAAAGGAGAGAGAAAAGGATGAGAAGATGTTGAGGGAGAGGAGCAGTCACCCCGTTCGGGGGGGACCCACGGGGTCAGCCCCATCCCCGTCAGCCTGGCACTGGTACCTGTAGAAGCAGCAGAGGATGTCAAGCCGGCGTTTCTCCCGGCGGTGGAGGTCCAGGCTCAGGATAGCAGGAAAGACAAACAGCACCATGGCGAAATTGAACACCACAACCACTGCAGCCTGCGGGCACAGGGGGACATGTCAGAGTGGGGTCTGGCCATCCCTTCCTGCTCCCCGTGGACAGGGACCCTGGCCCTACCTGGAGGGAGAAGGCACGCAGGGCAGGGATGGGCACCAGGGCTGCCATGAAGAAAGCGATCATGTTGCTGACAGAGGTGAGAGCCACGCTGGTCCCCGTGCGCTTCAAGCACTCGCCCGTCCGCTCCTGCAGGGACAGAGGGAGGGGGTGATAAGAGGGGCCACAGGGAGGTGGGAGGGGGCCAGGGAGCCCCCAGGCAGGGCTGGGCACTCGCCTTGAAGGGAATGTGCTGGCTGGTCTCGGTGAAGGCATGAGCCAAGAGGAACATGTCATCCACACCGATGCCAAGGGCCAGGAAGGGCAGGACCTGCCAGAGAGCAGCCGGTGTCAGTGGAGGGCACATGGCCACCACCTGGGAGGGGACTGACCATCCTGCAGCCCCCAGGGTCCCACCAGCCCTGCAGTACCCAGCTTTTCCCCCAGCACATACCTGGGTGGTGGCTGCATTGAAGGAGATGCCCAGCAGTGAGCAAAGCCCCAGGCCAGAGGCCACTGACAGAGCCACAAGCAGGACCCCAGCCAGGCCAACAGCCCCTTGGGACTTGGAGCAGTCCCACCGCAGCATGGTGACACAGGCATAGGCCAGCTGGAAGAGCACAGCGGGTTAGTGGGGATGGGGAGGGGACAGAGGGGGTGTGGGGGGTGGGGTGGGTGCACACACACCATGAGGAGGTAGCCCCCAGCCACCCGGATGGCGCTGACGTCGGAGAAGGACTTCATGATGTCGTTGAGCGTGGTGGTGGAGAAAGCATGGACGCTCTGCGTGGCATTGGGCGGGATGGAGTTCTGTGCCAGCTGCCAGAGGTGCACCCCGTTAGAGGAGTCACCTCCCACACTCCCTGGTACACCCCTTCCCAAGCCACCCAGGGTATCACCACCACCACCAACGGTCCCATGGGACCCACCAGACTACAAGAGAATGGTGCCAGGACTCATGGCCACATGAAAACCTGCGTGTGGGGGTATGCCACATACAGGTTCATCCCTGCCCAGCCCCATGCAGGGGCTGTTCCCGGTGCCCACCTCCACGAATTTCCTCTGCCAGGCCTCCAGGATGGCTCCCGCCTTCTCCTCGCTCCAGCTGATGTCATGGATTTCGTAGTCATCTTTGAAGTGCTCGAAGAGCTGCCGAGGGCTCATGAGGAGGAACATGGTCTGCAGGGCCTCGGCGCTGGGGGACAGGCATGCATCTCGCTGGGACCGGCTGCAGTGCCCCGGGATGCAGGAATGGGTCCGTCCCCCACCCCACGGCTCCCAGCCCCACTGCGGACACCCAGGAGAGGATTCAGGCATCCCTCCCTCCATCCCCCACCTTGCTCTGAAGCAATGCCCTGCTTGCCAGCCCCATACACTAGCCAGCCTCACACTACCTCCCAGACAGCCCCACAGCCCCTCTTGCAGCCAGGGCAGGTTCCCATGGGCACCAGATAAGGAAGAGGACAAGGGAATCCTGCCCCAAACTGTCCGAGGGGTGAGTGCTACAGCTGGGCCCCTGTGCCATGCCTGGGGTACCCACACCACAGTGGCTCTCACCGTAGCAGCTTGCCCTGGGAGTCTTTGGTCGTGCCACCTAAAATCAGCTCCTGCTGCCAGCGCATGAACTTCCTGGAGAAGCCATGGCAGCCCCCCGAAAGCTCGGCTGGGATGTCAGGGCTCTGTGGGTAAAAGGGAGGTGTCAGGGATGCAGGACTGTGGGGCAGGCAGGAAAGCAGCGAGCTCCCACACACCCCCTGGTCCCCACGGGCTGTGACCCACCTGCTGACTCTGCTTGTTGGGGGCACTCGGGGGGCACTGGGGGTCCTGGGGATCCAGGCAGGGCCGCTCCATGTAAGCCTGCCCCACCTCTGCCTTGTCTAGCAGCTCTTTGAAGCCTTCCAGGGATGTGAACTGCCCCAGCTCCTCCATCAGCTGCAGAGGGTCCAGGTTGCTCCACTGGATGTCCGGGCGGCCCCTGGGGAGAGAGCAGGACTGGGGTGACGAGGCATGCCAAAACCTACACGTGATACCACCACCACTGCCATCTCATCCCATGGGTACCCTTGAAGGCAGGGTACAAGGATGCAGAGGAGCAGCATCAGTTCCCAGTGCATCCCCTACCCCCTCCGGGGGCCACCTGCGGCATCCCCCGTGCCCTGCACAGCGCAGCAAGCCGTGCCGAGTCAACACTGCCCCGAGTCAAGTAGCGTGCCTGATCCTGTTAGGCTGGGACAAAGCGGGGGGAGCTGGCCCCGCTGCCTGGCCCCGCTTTGTGCAAGCAGTCAGGCCGATTACTGCCCGCAGGCTAACATCTTGATAGAGGGGAGCAGGCAGGCAAGGGGGCTCCAGGTATCCCTTCCAGCCCCTCCTGCCATCTCGCCTCAGGCTGGAGGTTTTGGGGCTCAGCAAAGGCTCCGGAGGCTCAGGATGGTGCTGAGAGCCGGGCACAGACCAGGTCCTTGGAGGTCCAGTGGGACCCCGTGGGACTTGGGTAACAGGGAAAAGAAGCTTTTCCATTGCCTGTGGATGCTCTGCTCCCTCCATCCCAGTCCGGGGTGCTGGGGGGCAGCTCCCAGCCTCACTCGGCTTCTTTTTTAAGACAGAAAGGACACACAAAAAAGCCAATAACCCAGCCCAGCGCTCCAAAGAGGGGAAGAAAAAGCCCCAAGCAAGTGTGGGCTCTGGGGAGAAATGCAGCCTAATAATTCATGAAGGCTGGCTGGGCCGGAGCCGGCCGCTCGAGATTCCCACATACCAACCGGAGCTGCTGCTGCTTCCAAAGAGAGCCCCTTTTATCTGCTTTCGCTTGCTTCACTGAGCCAGGGCAAATCCTTTTGTCTTTCCATAGATTGCTGCTCTTTGTTCTCCCAGCTCCCGCCCCGCTCACCCCTAGGCGTTAAAAAGGGGGACGAGTCCCCATGGGCTGGCTGGTGCTCAGCCGGGGTGCCCACCTGGGCACCCGCTCGGCCGGCTGCGAGATGAGTCCCACCGCTACTGCGGGTGCCACCCTGCCTGCCACATACTCCAGCACCAGGATGCTGCCCACCCGGGCAGATGATGCCACCAGCATCCTGCTGGACGTGGCCACCCTGGCGCTGCTCGCTCCGGCTCCTGGCTGCTCCCCCGGCTGGGCTGGGGGGAACCTGAGATCTTGGGGGGGCAAAGCCAGTCCCCCAGTCCTGGCTGGGGATGCTGCGGCCCCTTCCCCCTCCTCCCATCCAGCAGCAGCCTGAATAAGGCCACTATTTCATCTGTTTGGCAAGGGGCAGCTTTCAGAGCAGCATTAGCATGAGAAAGCACAGGGCTGCGTTTGCTGACAATGCACAAGCCTCCCCGGCTCTCCCGGACGAACACACGCGTAAACAGAAGGAATGTGGGGGGGGGGGAGGCTCCCCCTGCCCAGCCCGGGTCCCCAGCTCCACCACTGCGGTGTGGGGAGCTGGATGGGAGTCACCCACCACCCACTCCGGGGACTCTGTGCCCTGTGTGTCCCTGGGCACAGCTCAGGAGCTTGGGTGCCTCCTCGCTACCGTGGCACCCACAAAGCGCTGGGGGCAGGGAGCAGCCCCCAGGGACCTGCCTGCGGCACAGCCTCGGCCCCTGTGTCCCCGTCCCTGGTGTGCAGTGTGGAACAGCCGGGATGGGCAGCTCCTACCCAGGGGCTGCAGAACCCCTGCGGCCGTGCAGCCCTGCCAGTGCCACCGAAGCCAGGCGGATGAGGCCAGGGACCTGTCTCCAAGGTGTTGACCCATCAGGACGAGTGATGGTGATGGGACCATCCCAGGGCCCAGCAGGACAAGCAGCAGCACCGAGGGACCTTGGGGTGGCTGGGCCAAGCTGCATAGGAACGTCAAGCACAGCCCCTCGGCAGTGCGCCCCCGGTCCCTGCTCCCATCCGTGGCCCCCCACACCCCAGCACAGCCCCCTGCACTCACGGGAGGTAGGCTGAGCCTCCCTGCAGCTTGGCACCTTCCCAGAAGCAGTCCAGGGGCGTCAGGATCACGCAGGGGAACAGCTTCTCTATCATCTGTGGGAGGAGGAGATGCGAGGGGTCAGCAGGGATGGATCAGGCCCTCCCTGCTCCCTCCCAGCCCTGCTGGGCTGCCCAGACCTGTGCCCTCCCGCACGGAGCTGGCCGTGCCATTGCAGCGCCTGGGGCTGGCAAGCCCCATTCCCACCACGACCCACCTGCCCATTTGTTGAGGGACCGACTGCCTGTGGGGGGACTCCCTGGGGGCCACACCGTGCCCAGCACTCACCCTCTCGATCATGCCATTCTCAATGATGGGGACACCCGACTTGTAGCAGATCTTGTTCAAATCCCACGATCTGGAAAGGCAGGAGGAGGAGATGAGGATGAGCATCATCCCACAGGAGACACAGCAAAGGGTGGGGGGACATGCAGGACACAGCGGGGGTCCCCATCCCACCCTGTCCGGAGTCGGACTCACTTTCCGTACAGCGAGACTTGGACTTTGCTGGCGGCCAGGGCCGCCTCGAGGTGGAGCTGCAGGGCCTCCTGCGTCAGGATGTTCTCCCCCTCCCTCTTCGGGGTCTGGATCAACATCTGGGAGGTGTAGACAGACTCCTCACCCAGCTTCTCCTTGGTGTAGCGCAGCTCCTGGCTCACCCGGCTGCCCGCTGCGGAGGGGACCACAATGTGCCCTGTCTGTGCGAAGGCTGGTAGAGCCCCCGTTACACCACCCTGTCCTGCCCATCAGGATGCCCAGGGAAGGGGATGGGCTGGATCAAGGCCCCACAGCATCAGATGGTGCCACATGAATCTGGATCGGAGCGGGGGGGGCGCGCTTCTTGCAATGGGGTTCTGCAACAGCTGCATCCTCTGGGCACTTGCACCCAGCGCACCCAAGCAAGGAGCACCCCAGCCCACACCGGACCAGGCACCCCCCTCCCACCAGCACAGGCATTTCCAGCCCCAGAGAGGCCCATTGGCTTTACTTTCCCTGGAAGAACCCTGCAGACCGACAGCTGATGAAGCAGATGGGACACATCCTGCCCTGCTCCCACCTGTGTGCTGTGGCGTGTGCTGCAGATGCCCAATACAACCAGCTCCTGATGCAGCAAGCAGAACTGGGGACACCGCTCCCCATCCCTGCCAAGCTACTCCCTGGCACCCCAGGGTGGGCAGCGTTTTGGCTGTGGGGAGGGGTGGACACCCCCAAGTCCCCAACAGTGCAGAGTGCCCTATGAGGGGTTTGGGGACAGGGGAGGGGCACAGCACTGGGGAACTCCGTAGGACCCCTCTCCTCTCACCGAGGCGCTGGGAGCCATCCCCAATGGCAGCAGGAAGGCTCCCAGCGCAGCGCGGCAGGGCCAAGGTTTCCGGGAGAAGCCGCCAACTCCATTTGCAGCCACCTCAGCGCAGAAGAGAAATCCCCTCCCGGCCAGCGCAGCAGGGCCGAGATCAAACCCTGCGTGGCCTTTTGCACGGCAGAGCGCCATCGCAGGGACAGCCAGCCCCATCCCCGCTGAACGAGGGGCTCCCATCCCTCCTGGCACAGCAAAGGGGGACAGACACACCCCCCCCCGAGGAGGGTGGGAAGCCGATCTCGAGACACCAAGTGCAACACCCAGCCACCCTGCTCCCAAGTCCCTGCCCAGGGCAAGGGATGCTGCATGTAGCCCCCACCCCAGCACCACCCACCAGGGACACCCCAGGGTGCCTGGCATCGGGGCACATCCCAAGGCAGTGCTGCTGGCAAGGGGAAGGCTGGCTCCTGCCCAGCCCCGGGTGCTGGGGAAGCGGTGGTGGGGGGTGTCAGGATTCATCCGCACCGGGATGCTCCCTCAGCAAGAGGCGGGGGCCCCGGCGGGCCTGGCCCCCTGCCAGCGCCGAGGAGGCCGGAGCGAGACCACAAATAAGGAGCAGAATCTTCCCTTTTAATGACTTATTATATGGTTTGGTGTTTTTTTGGCTTTTTTTTTTTTCCCCCCCCTGCTTTTTGGGAACCGGGAGGGGAAGCGTCTTTATTGTTCCTGGCTGGGCTGGGGAGCAGCTGGTGTCCATCAGATGCCAGTTGGGGTGGAGGTTGTGCCAGGGCTGGGAAGGGGGGGGGGGGGAACGACACTGCCACGGCCTTTGTGTGTGTGTCAGAGGGGATGGCAGCGCCTGGGGCGAGGGGACGAGGACACAGGGAGGGTGGGTGTCACAGTGGGAGGGAATGGGACACCCCATCCCCTTCCTGGCAGGCTGGGAGGTCAGGCAGGAGGTGTACCGAGCTGCTCTGATCTCAGCTGCGCCACCCACGCGGAACCCGGGTGGGTGGTGGGACACAGCGATGGGAGGGTGCTCAGCATCGCCACCGCTCCCAGGGGACACATCCTGCTGCACCCCACGGGCATCTCCACCCAGCACGGCCACAGGAGGAGCCACACATCTGCAAGCATGGAGGGAGGGGCTGGGGGGAGCCCCTCAAAAAATTAAAGGGGGGGGGGGGGAAGAGAAAATAAAAAGCCGTCCCTTGTAATTAGTGTTAATTTGGAACAGGGCACTGCAAGCCGTCAGCAAGCTTCAAAGGCCATGAGGAAGCCTCAAATTCCAACACCCTAATTAACCAAAGAGCAACATGAAAAGACAAGGCAGCACACACAGGGCTGCCAAGGACACTTCAAACGGGTGCGCACCCGCCGGCCGGCCAGCCTGGGAGCGGGGCGAGACACCCCACGCTGCACGCAGCCCCCCAGCCCAGGGAAGGGGCTGGGGGGGGCACCCCAATACCAACAATGAGTACGTTAATGAGGAACTGTATGTAATTTTTTTTTTTTTTTTTTTAATTCCAATTAACAAAGGGAGCCCTTGGCTTTTTCATGCAAAGGGCCCTCTGGTTCCAATCAGGCGCTCCGGTCCTGCTTATTAACAGCCCACTCTGCTCCCCGGCGCGGTTTGGCTTCACCCCCCCCTGGACCCCCCCACTGGGCAAACTGACCCCCATGCCCCCCAAAACACCACAGTGGGGACTGGGGGCAGGACAGTCCCTGGAGGCAGCAGTGCCTTGCGTGAGCATCCTCCCAGGGGTGGGTACCACTTCTGGGTACCACTGGCTGGGGGGTCATGGGGTGCAGTCCCACAACCGTGTGGGCTAGAGGGTGGATAAGACCCCAGCCCACCCACAGGCCAAACAGCCAGCGTGCAGAGCAGGCTCCCACCGTGCCCCAGTGGGGAAGGCATGGGTGCCAGGGTGGGGATGGGGACCCTGGCAGCAAGGGCAGCTGTGTGTGCAGCTTCCCCCCCCCGGCCATGCCGGGGGAGCACTCCCCGTAATTGCAGCATCCGCCACAAAATTACAGAGCAGGGCGGGAGCCTCCCTGCCCCCTTCCCGGCCACCCTGCCTGAGCCACCCCCCCACCCCCCACCACCACTCCCCAAACCCTTCTGGCACAGGACCCACAGCCACAGCCCCGGCACTGCAACCAGCTCACCCTCACCCAGTGGGACCAGCTTGTGCCCTTGGTTGTCCTGGTGGGTGCCAGAGCTGCTTCACCCGCTGCCCAGCGCCAGCATGCCCCCACCCCCCGCCCAGCCCCAGGCTGGGGTGGGGGAGGGACAGGGTTGCTGCTGCTCCTAGCCAAGACGGAGCCCTAGCCCCTGCATTTCCCCCTTGCATAGGAAGGGATCTGATCCAAGCTCACCCCACATCTCCCCGGGGCAGACAGCACCCCCCGCTCCAGCTCAGAGGGTTTGGGGTCAGAGCAGCCCATGCCAGGTCCTGCTGCCCCAGTGCAGCTGCAAGCCCCCCAGCACAGGGGTCACCACCACACAAGCCACCCTGACATTCCACCATGCTCAGCCAGGGCAGGAGGGGGGCAAACCCCACAAGAGCCCTGTCTCCAAGCTCCCACAGGTGGGGGGCAGCAGGCTGAGCACACCGGGGCAGCATGCCCGGGTGACACAGGGAGGGCAGTGGGTCAGGGCAGGCTGCCAGCCCCACACCAAGCCCTCCCTGCCTGGCAAGGGCAAAGGAGGGCCATGAGAGGTACTGGGGGCCATGGAGAGGCACCAGTGTCCCTCCTAGCAGATGCATCCTGTTGCAAGGACCACTCTGTATCCCCAGGGCAGGTGGAGGCTGTGGTCAACAGCAGTACCACTGCTCTGCAGATGGGACCCAGGCACTGCCAGCAGCTGTCACCAGTGCTTGGGTGACCTGGGAGGGAGCATGCCTGGGTAAACATCCTCACCTGGCCTCTAAAAAATTAAAAATAATCAGGCCCTGTCCTCCTGCCTGGTGTAACAGGGCTATGGGATGTGGCAAGTCCCAGATTCAGCTGGTCCACAGGGTATCCTGCAACCCTGAACCAGCTCCAGCCATGTCCCCTGGCAAGTGAAAAGCTGTGGGCAGTAAGGGGGTGGTGGTGTTCCCTGGGGAGCTGCCCCTTTTCCACACCACAACATCCTAATGCCAGGGCTAGAAACCCTGACTCAAGTCCACAGCTGGGAGGGGGGGGGAAGGTCATGCTGAGATCCCCTGGAAAAAGCCATCCCCCACAGGGATCCCCCCTTCTGCAGCACCCCACCACCACAACAAGGGGCACACACTGGACTGTCAAGCCATCCCACAGCACAGACCAAGTGCATCCCACTGGCAGATATGCCCACTCCTGGGCGATTAAAGCTCCCAGGGGCATCGGGGAGATGCCAGCACCATCCTGCATCCCGGGGCACTGGGGAGATGCCAGCACCATCCTGCATCCCGTATACCCTCCTGCATCTCAACAGGAGGGGGTCCCAAGGCACCGCCCCGAGCATCCCTCGGCTGGCCGCTTCCCCGTGCTGAGCAGCGCGCAAGCCAGAGGCCACCTTCAAAGTGTTGTGGGGCGGATTAGCTGGATTAGGGAGGCAGTGAAAGGACCCATGCTGCTCCGGAGGAAGTCTCGCCCAGGGCACGCTGAAAGAGCCATTTTTACCTGTCCTGGCCGCTACCACCAGCCTCGCCAAAAGCCCCGCAGCCCCGTCCTGTCAAAACAAGTCCTCCCGGCCCCATTCACCCCACGGCGCAGGGCCGGCCCCGGGGAAGGGGAGGGGGGGTGGGGGTAGGTGGGTGGCAGATGGGTGTCCCCAGAAGCGCGAAGGATGACTGAGGGCTCGCTGCTGGCCCAGTGCCTCCAGCTCCCACCAAACCCAGCCCCACCAAAGGGGCTCCCACCACCCGGCTAAGTCAAGAGGGGTGGCAGAAGAGGGGGCTGCCTTTAAAAAGCCAGCAGCAGAGGGGCTGAAAGGGCCCGTTTGGGGCCAGCTCCACAGCCAAACCCCTTTTGTTTAACAGCAAAGCTAAATTAATGTCTTTATTACCCCAAATCGCGGGGTGGCGGTTCCCAGCGCAGGGAGGGGGGCAGCCGGGGGCTCGCACCGCCCCGGCCGGCACCGAGGGGACAGCGCAACCCCCGAAAAAGAGGGGGGGAAAAAAAAGGGGGGGAGAGGGGATTCAGTTGGGAACTATTCACCGCTAAGACTCCTGTCAGCATTGACATAAATTTCCACTGGTGTTGGCATTTAGGCATTTGCCATTTCCATATGTATAGGGCTGCCTGTACTAATTATGCTAATCACCCCCTCTGTTGGCTGCTGTGAAAAATGGCCACATTAGGCACTCCACTGCTTGCTAATGTCACTTAATGTGTGGTTGAAACATACATTCATCCCCCTCTGAATGGTGAAATTTTTCCACATTGCTGGCTTCATTCAGGCAAGAAATGAATTTTTTGAACTCAGACCACTTTTCCAGGCCCGAGGGAGAGGCAGATAATAAAACCCTCTTCTCGGGCCCTGGCGCTGCCCCCTCCCAGCCGCCAAATAACATTTAAAACGCAAAAAAAGAGCCCCCCTCCCTAAGTCCATGGATATGTCTAAGTTAAAAAAAAAAAACAAAAAACACACACACACACAAAACCCCCACCAAAACACAAAATCCCCACTTTCTAGGAAATACAAAAAAAACAACATATAAGTTGAAAAGCAAAGCAAAATGGATAGGGGCAGATAAGCCACAGCCATCTGTAAAGAGTCTCCCAGTCTCTTTGGGTTAATTAGCAAAATTTTCCAGCCTGAAAAAGCTGACTGAGCTGTCAAGGAAGGGAAAAAGGAAAAGCAAGAGGTTTTTGCACTCGCCTCCCAAAGATACATGAAGGCAAACTGCCTGCACCTCATACTTGGGCGGGTGGGGGGCTTCTGGGTGAGCCCCCCCAAGAAGAAAGGTCCTTCCAGAGCCAGCTGGGGCTGGGAGGGAGAATGTGCTTTAGAGCAGACTGCAGAGCCAGGCAGGCAGGTTTTTGGGATAACAGGGACCTCGGCACTTCATGGCAGCAGCACCCCAGCTGCCCCTCACTCCCCTGAGCCCCCAAGGATGGAATCACAGGGTCCCCAAGGATACCCAGACCCTGCAAACAGAGAGGACTGCAGGGTCCCAAAGGAAAAATCTCATCAGGCCAGGCAGGAGGGGGGCTCAGGGAGCCTGGGCTGCCCCTTCTGTCCCCATGGGTTGATACCTGTGTCACCATGCCCCAAGAGAAGTGGGGACCCCATCCCCACAGGATGCCCATCTGGGGATGGAGTGGGGACATGGCAGCCCAGAAGCCATCCCTCGGGCACGAGGCCAGATCCCAGTGGGCATCTCACTGCCCCAGCTGCAAGGGCAAGCTGCCGTTAGAGCCCCCACGCTGCTGGCACCAGCCCCACGTAGCCCCCCTGCCCTGCACCCTGGCTTCGCCTGCTCCTTTCTCTGCCCCCCACGCCAACATCTCGCCCACAAAACCCACCTGCCAGTAGCAACGAGACCACCCACCTCTCTCCATGCCCACCCAGGAATGGCCACAGTACCCCACTCCCCTCCACAACTGCTGCCCCACACACACCCCACTCCGTGGGTCCCACCAGGCACCGTGGGGACAGGGGCTGGGAAGAATGGCCACACAGATGGTCTCCCCAGGACGCAGGCAGGGTGGGGAGGGCGTTCAATCCCCATCCTTGGCTTTCTGTTGTGCCTATCCCATCCCTGACACCCCTATCTCTGCAAAGACGGAGCCAGCCAGGGTCCCTTCTCCTGCTTGCCCCTGCCACAAGGGGAGCCCCAGGCTGCGCCCCAACCCTGCCCTGGGTGCTGGGGAGGGGGTGCCCTGTGCCAAGTCCTGTTGCAGAGGTCAAGGAAAGGCAAAAGCTATTGCCAAGGGGATTGGGGGTGTCTTGGCTTCATGCCCCAAGTTGGGAACAAGGCAACAAATTCCCCTCACCCCCATACCACACAGCCCATTTCATCCCACCAGCATATTTGGGGTGTCCCTGACCCCCTCCAGGAAAGGGACAGGGTCTTCTCCGAGGAGACTCGGCAGCTCTTTGAGAGTGCAACGGCTGCGCGGGGTGCTCGGCTGTTCCGGTTAGGAATTAACCCGGCCTTCCTTTGAACCAGCCCTCAGCACTATAAATCAGGCAGACCCATTCACCACCCAGGGCTCTGCCTGCCCGGAGCTCGCCACCCCGGCCCCTTGGCCCTACAGACTCCCTGGGAGAGCCGGGAACAGCTGCCAGGTGTCTAGAGGTAACTCAACACTCGCCGCTAGCCAGGATTTCAAAGCCTCCGAGTGGCTAATTGCTTCGGAGGAGCCTAATTGAACATTTCCACAGTCGAGTCCAATTTATGGGGTGACACAGTCTCCTTCCATCTCCCTAACAGGGATGTGGGTCAGGCACAACCCCAGGAGACCACAAGCACTCCCCAGCCAGCCCCCAGTCTGCAAGGCTGAGGATTACACCCCCAAACTGGGACATGGGAGTTTGTGCTTTCCCATGGCAGCCAGGGTCACAGCCCAGGCTCAGGGGGACATGCCACCAGCATGGCCCCAACGCTGACCCCAGCCATGGGGCCAAAGCAGGGCTGCCCACCCTGTCCCCCTTTTGGGGTGGCGTTGGGGTGGGTGCCTCCATGGAAAGCAGCTCCCGTCCCTCCCTTGCCCACCAGCTCCCAGGGGGCTGAGCCAGCAGGGGCAGCCTGGTACAGGGTCACGCTCCACTCCCGTGGGGTTGGGACCTCACCTGGGTGAGGTGGTTTGTGTTGGAACATCACCAACCCACATCCCTCGGCCTGGCTAGGCAGAGGCAGGTGATCAGGTACAGACCGTTGCAGGGCGTCATCAGAGGCTTCCTGGACCCTCAACCACCCTGCCTCTGAGCTGGAACCTGCTGGCCTAGGACAATGGGACCAGGACTCCCTGCACACACACCCTGCCCCTCAAGACACCCCACGGTGCTGCCTCGGGGCTGGGACAGACCCTGCTCCTGCAAACATCTCCTTACATATGCAGAGAGGCAAGGAGCTGGGATCACCTGGCACTCTGGGGATCTCAAAGCTTTGGGGCCAGGCTGATGGGGCACCAGCAGCACTGCCTTGACCTGGCACAGAAATGTCAGGCTTGCTGCAGAGGGAGCCTGAGCAACATCTGCCCCTGCACACCCAGGGATGGGAAGAAGCAGTGGCTGAGAAAATCCCGATGCAGTTTAAAGTGCTCAGGATCCAGCCACACAGTCTGGGAAATTGTGTTCCGCTCCCCAGGGGCAGCCCAAGCCCTCCTGCCTCCCAGTAATGCACATCTCCACACCAGCAGGACAGGGTCCAGAGATCAGGAAGGGCTGGCTACACCTGAGGACACCAGGGGATGCTTTGATCACACCAGAAAAGGCAGACGCCGAGGCCAGCAGAGAGGCAAGGACCCATAGATGTTATGGGGAAGGGAAGCAGTCCCACAGCTGATACACAAGACTGAAAGAGCCACTGCAAACCTTTCTTCCACACCCTGGCTCACGCATGCCCATCAGGGACCCTGCAGGACTACAGCCACACCAGCCACATCATCCTTGGTGGTCGCACGTAGTGCCAATGCCTGAGGACAGCCTCCCTGAGCACGCTGGGGCCGTGCCACCCAGGAGCAAGGCACGGAAGGGTCTGCCCCAAATGCACACTCCTGGAGGAAAAGCCCTCCCAGGAAGACCAAGAGGGGTCCCGAGCAGCACCCCACAGAGCACCCCCAGCACTGCACACCACCCCCACCCCAAGCACTACAAATCCAGGGCAGGAGCTGTGTGCCGACCCAAGCGCACCCACTGCCCAGGAAGGGATAGGACACCCCAGGGTTAGCAGTTTTTCACTATGGTGTAAAAATAAATAAATAATAAAAAAAAATCCAGCTCCAAAGGTGCCCCAGTCATGAGAAAGAGGCGGCTCCTCAGAGAGGCCCCCTGACACCCATACCACAGTGCAGGGGAAATGTGCCCCAAGAGCAGGCACAGTCCCTCCTGGCTGTACCCACACAGGCAGGGAAGCATGGTGGGGCGCAAAGCATGCGCGCAAGAAAAGCTGGGTTTCTGGGCACTTCCAGCCATCCCCAGGCTCAGCCACATCCCCACCCTACTCTCCACCCTGATGCGTTGCAAGTCCCATTCCCCCCCCCCCAACAGGAACAACCACAGCCGCTTCCCTGGCTCCGGCCGTGGTTGCACAAAACACAGACTCCTTGCAACCCCAAAAGCACAATAAAAATCCAATGGAGCTGGAGCCGCGACCCGGAGCAAAGGAACCACGGAAGAAGCACGTCCCTCCTCCAGCAGCCACCACTTAGGCGCCGGCCGGACCAGGAGGTATCACTGGATTTCTCTGCTACGTGTTGCAGAGGAAAGGGGTGATGGAGACAAGATGGGGGGACGGGACACAACACACACGAACACTCCTCAGGAGTGGGGAGCAGGTGGGAGAGCCAGGCATTCCTGGGCAGGGGTGCGTGCATGCATCTGTGTGAGAGCAGGGCTTTTTTTTTTTTTTTAATAAAAAAAAAAGGGGGTGGGAGAGCAAAGTTGCTTCTATTGTTGAACCAAATCCAAGAGTAGCTGAGGACCACACAGGGAGCGGGGCGTGGGGGAGGAGGCAGCGCTCCCGCACAAAGATGGCTGACACCCCTCCGCTGAGCAACATCTGCCCCTGCACAGCACCCCGCCGGGGACCCCAGGCTGCCAGAGCCCCCCCGGCCCGCGCCTGGCAGGGATGGGGAGCGGGGGCGCCATGCGAGGCGCTGCCCCCCCCCCCTCCCCCGGACCCCCAAAGTAGGAGGGAAGCGCAGGGAAAGTAAATCCCAGCGCCGGGAAGCAGAGCTGCAGGGAGAGGGGAGAGAAAATCCACGCCGGAGTTATTAATAACAAAGGAGGGGGATCAGCCGCTTCCACTCGGAAACGGGGATTTGCTCCCGCCTGACCCTGCCCGCCGCCGCGTCCCCTCCGGGCAGGGCTCCCGGCCGGCACCGGCACCGGCCCCGCCGCGCTGCGGGGCTGCGGCCGCCCCCGGGGGCGCTGCCCGCGGGGAAGGGGGTGCCCACGCGCGCGCGGGGACACGCGCCCGCCGCCGCCACGCACCCGCCCCACCGCACGCGCGGGGACGCGCCCGCACCTCGGCGGCGGGGACCCCCGGGCGGGACACGCGTGGGGGGTCCCTTCGCGACACGGCACCACGCACCCGCGCGGACGGGACCTCGCGCCGCGGGCGGCCACGGCCCCGCCGGCGGCACCGTCCCCCCGCCCCGCGCTGTCACCTGCCCGCGAGCCGGCCCGCGCCCCCGTGCCCACGGGGGGCTGCTCCCGCGGGGCCGCGCTTACCTTCCACCCAGAGGTGCTCGATGTCGGTCTCGATGGACGCCACCCGCAGCCCCACGGCCAGCGCCCCGAACACCAGCAGCCCCACGAAGAGCACCTTCCCGCAGTGCCGCTGGATCCGGCAGCCCAGGGCGAAGAGCAGCGCCTGAAAGCGGGCCCGCAGCCACAGCGGAGCCCTCTGGCCCACGGCCCGGCCCTGGGGAGAGGGCGAGGATCAGACCGGGAGCGGGTGAAGGAAGCCCCTGGCCCGGGGAGGGGTGGGGGGGAGTCCGCTGCGCGGCGGGACGCCCGCGGCGGCCGCTCTCCGTGGGCTGCGGAGCGGCGCCGGGACCCCTCCGGCACCCGCGATGCCAGAGGTCCCCGGCCGGGGAGAGAGCGGGTGCCCGAGCCGGGGGACACGGGGGTACCCACACCCCCTCCGCCCCACACCCCCGCAGGCTCCTCCGCGCTCTCGGCGCCCCCCCAGCCCGGCTCGGAGCCCCCCGCGGGAGCGGGCGATGCTCGCCTCTTACCTCGGGCAGCGGCTTGCGGCGGGCAGCGCGGAGCGGCGGCGGCGGCGCGGCGCGGGGGGGCTCGGCCGGCATGGCGGGGCGACTGGCGGGGCTGGGCACCCCCCGTTATGTGGGGCCGAGCGCAGCGGCGGCGGCCCCCATGCGCGCGGCGGGGCCGGTGGTGCCGGTGGCGGGGCCGGTGGCGGTGCAGCGCGGTGCCGGTGCGGAGAGCTGTGTGCCGCCGGCCGCCCGCCGCGCCTCTAAAGGGGAGGCGGGGGCGGGGGGCGCCGGGGCCGCGCCGCCGCCGCCGCTCCCATTGGCCGCCGCCGCCGCGGCAGCGCCCATCGCCGCTGCTAGGCAACGGCGCGCCCGCCGCCGGCGGCCACACACGGCGGCACCCCCTACCGCCCCCCCGCCCCGCACGGCCCGGCCCGGCCCCGCCGCGGGGGGGAGCGCGTCCCGCCCCGCCCGCGGACAACGGCACCCCCCGCGCCCCGCGCCGGCGGCCCCCCTACAGACACCCCCAGGGATGGGCAGGTGTCCGCCCCCCCCCCCCCCGCGCCCAGCAGCACCGCAGGGGGGGGCACCCCCACGCTGCCACCCCGCCGAGGGTAGGCAGCCCCCCCGTAGCTGTCCCCCGAGGATGAGCACCCCGCAAGCAGGGCAGCCCCCCCTAGCCAGCCTCAAGGCTGGGCATCCCCCTGTAAGCACTCCCCTTAAAGGTAGGCGGGCCCCCCGTAGCTGTCCCCCAAGGACGGGCACCCCATAATCAGGGCAGCCCCCCCATTGCCACCCCCAGGAAGGAACATCCTTCTCCCACAGCTACCCCGCAAGGGTAGGCAGCCCCCTGGAGCTGCCCCAAGGGATGGACATCCCTCCCAAGGGGGCCCCAAGGGCAGGATGTCCCCCCCATAGCCTCTCCCCGAGGATGGGCACCCACTCATAGCTACCCTCCCTCGTCCAGGCACTCCCCTCAGAGACCCCCACCCAGTGCTGGACAGACCCCTCGTAGCTGCCCCAAGGGCCAGTATCCCCTCCAGGGCCAGGCATCTTCCCACAACCACTTCCCAAGGGATGGGCAGCCCTCCTAAGGGCAGAATATCCCCCTACGCCCACCTCCCAAGAGCTGAGCAGCCACCCCATAGCCATCCCAAGGGATAGGCAGCCCCCTCCCAGAGTCTGCGCATCTCTCCTATAGCCACCCCAAAATATGAGCATCCTTCCTTCAAGGGGCAGTTGCCCTCCCCCAAAGCACCAGGTATCCCGCCCCCCCTCCCCGATGCCTTTTCCCAAAAACAAACCATCCCCCCAAAATCGGGGTGTCCCCCACCTGAAATGCCAGTTGCCCTCCCCAAGGGCCAGACATTCCCCCAGGGCCATGGTGGGGACAGGGAGACACCCCACTCTTTGGGTGTGCCCACAAGTGCTGCCCCATCCCCTGCCATGCAGAGGCAAGCCCTGCACCCCAGGGATGGAGGCAGGGGGGCACAAGACCCCCATCGGTGGGGCAGAGGGCAGGCAAAAGGGCAAGGGGTAATTGTCGCCAATAATTTGTGGCTTAATTAGGATTATTTCTCTGCTCCTTTTACTCCCTTCTCATGCCTTTATCAGACAGACCTGGTGCTGCTCCCACTGGGAACGGTGCCCTGAGGAGCTGCTGAGGGCACCCAGGGAGGTCGGTAAACCCACGTGGAACAGCACCCACCCTGTGTGCGTCCCCATGCCTGCTGCCCACCCTGGTCCCCTGGAGCAACGGTGGTGATACTCATCCTGGTGTCTCCAAGAATGGGGGAGCCCCCAATAAATACACTCTGCTTGTTCCTCAGGCGGCTCCTCTGCACCCCCCCGGCCACAGCCCCCGCCTGCCTGACCCGCTGTTGCTGGGCTCTCCTGGGCCTTGGCGGCACGTAGAGGGTTTCTCCCTCATCCTGTGATAGGCCTGTAGCATCTGGCCTGTCCCCAAATACAGAAGGGAAATGGCTATTCAGCACTTCTGCTGCCTGATTGCTATTAACAGCTCCACCATTCCTCTTCCTCTGTGGACCCGCACTACCACTGGGCAGCTGCTGCTTTTTATGACCAGACTTTTTAAAAACTTAAGTTGTCATCCTCCCCCCCAGCACCGCAGGTTCCCCTGAGCTATGTTCTCTATCCACTTCCTACCTGTCACCATTGGTTTCCACCAGGGGCTCTCCCACCGGTGCCCTGCAGACAGGGAAATGCCATCCATGTCCTTGGAAAATTTGTGGGATGGTCAAATGGAGACCCCACTTGGTGTCTGATGGGGCCCAGGGCTGAGCTGGATTTCCCAGATTTCCCCCATCCCGGTGCCCCATGGGTTTCCACAGGACCTGGGCTCCCGGTGCTGCAGGACTGGCTTCCCCGAACCCGTCCTGGCTCACCCACACCGGCACCGGGCTCCTGCACCGCATGAGCATCACGCAGGACTGGCTGTGCTGGGGTCATCCCTTGCACCCCTGCCTGCTTTGAGCCATGCAGCCCTGTCCTACTGCCCACCTACTGCCTCCATGCTCCCCCGGGACCATCCATGCTCCCCAGGGACCAGCTGCCTGCCCAGGACCCGCGTGGCCCTGGCCAAGGCTGGCATGGTGACTTGCACCCCAAGCGAGAGGACACAGGGCTTGGCAGGAGGGCAGCTGGCGTGGGGATCCCGGCTTTGCAGGGAGGGTAACAACCCCAGTAACGGTGCCAGATCCTGCCACACCAACGGGGATTGAAACCCAACTGAAAAACGCCTGTGGGCAGGACTGCCCCTGCCCTGACGCCACAGAGGTGGGCTCCCAGACACAGGGTCTGCTCTGAGCCGGGGGCTTTAGGTCTCCCTGTAGGATCCTTATTTCCCCCGGAGCCACCCATGAGGGGACTTGGAGCCCTGCGGGCCACCGGCCTTGGGGAGTGGGCTGGGGAGTGGGGGAGCAGCTCGTGCGCAGGGAGACTTCGCTTGCTGCTTCTTGCTGACCGGCTGGTTTATATCAAAGCGGGAGGGGGGATTTGCTGTTCTAGATGGTATTTTAATGGGCAGGCAGGCAGCTGGAGCCTGGGAGAAGCCTGCTTTACATTGTTTGGGGTTGTAACAAATAAATTCAATTAAAGGCAAATGGCTCCGCGCAGCCCTCACCCTGCGCAGTGTCTCTGCGGTACCGGCGGCTGCGAGAGCCACGGGTGCGAGGCGGGAGCCGGGGCTTTGCCCTATGCCCGGGGCCACCCGGGGGTCCCTGCCCACCCTCGCCCCTGCCGCGGGGAGATGCCGGGATGAGCCGGCGGGATGTGGCAGGAGCCGGGGAGCGCGGGGCACCGCACCCACCGAGCACCCGGAGAGGGGATGGCGTGGCCGGGGAGCCCGCCCTGTCCCGGGGAGCCCACCCTGTCCCCGTACCGCACGGCCCACCCCGTCGAGCAACGGGGCTGAGAAAACCCCTGCGGGCAGGAGCCGCGGCGCGGCGGGCCGGGCGCTCCCCGGGGACGGACGGCCCGGGACAGCGGGCTGGGCGGGCAGCGGCACCCCCGGGCGGCGGGCGGGGGCCGGGGCGCGGAGCCGGGCTGGGCACAGCCGCGATGCAGCCCCAGCGCCCCGCGGCCGGGGGAGGCAGCGGGGCTTGGCGGGGCCGGGACGGGGCCGCGGCGCCCTGTGAGCCGCCGCCGCCGCAGCTCCTCCACCGGGAGCCAGCGCCGGCCGGTCGGTAGTTGGAAACCAAACGGTGCCCACGGGGGCACCGGCACAGCCCCCCGGCCGCGGCCCCGGGCCAGCCGCAGGCTCCCAGGGACCCGGCGGGGGGGCGGGGGGGGGGGGGCTCCCGGGCCGACCAGTGGGGTCAGGGTGTCCCCTGTCCCGTTGCTGCCCCCAGCCAGCACCGGGTGTGTCCCAAGGGATGGAGAAGGGAGGCAGCATCCCACCGGAGGGGGTTAGAGATGGGGCTTTCACGTCCCTTAAAACCTCCATGCGTCTCTCTGTGCTGCACCGTGCCTCGGTTTCCCTGCACCTCCCCAACAGCGGGAGGGTGAAGGTGGGGGGATCTTCTCTTGGCTGGTCCCCAAGTCAGAGTCCACCTGGTCCCCCCAGACACGGTGGAGAGAGCAGGGAAGGGCTAAAGCCCCATCTCCGAGGTGAGGGAAAGCCCTGCAGGGAGCAGCGGGGTCCCGTCACATCCCACCTGTGGTAGTTCTCCATGGGACACGGCACAGGGGACATGTCCAGCAAGCCCGTGTCCCAGCACCGCCAGCAGGACCTGGGGGTCCGGGCTCTTCCTCAGCCCCCAGTGGTTTGGTCCTGGGGGCAGGTGCACCGAGGGGACACGGACAGACCCATCCCAGCCCTGGGATTTGGGGGGGGCCTGCAGCGAGCAGACAAACAGGGCTGGGGAGGGGCCGGAGGGTAGGACGGCATCCCCGGCAGTCGCGGGGGGCGGGGGGGGGCGCATCCCGTGGTGTTTACAGAGCTTAAAAAACGCCTAAGCCCCGCAAGGCCACAGTGCACAATAGCATGTGGACGTGGTGACACCGGCCGTCCCCACACCACCTTGGAAGACAGAGAGCCCTGCCACCCACCGCCAGCACCGGGATTAATTATGATAATGTAGTTCTTTCCCCCTTTGTCACCCTAATGAATGGGCCCCTTTAGGATTTTAAGGCCTTTGTTTGGTGCCTCTTTACTGCGGTATTGTAGGATGGGGACTAGCAGGTGGCAGGTCCCCAAACAGCCCCTTTTGTCTCCTTTGGGGGCTGTTTTGTGGTGGGGTTGGGGAGGGGGATGCGAGGATGCAGGGAAGAGGGGGGGGGGGGGCTGCAAAGGGGCTCCTGGATGGAACCATAGCCCTCATCCCATCGCTGTGGGGCTGTGGCACCCCATGCCATGTGTCCTGGCATCGAGGACCACCGGCTCCAGCCGTGCCCTGAGCCACCCGCGCCCCGGCCTGCTCGGTAGGCAGATGCCGGGAGCCACCGTCTGAGTCCCTGCCTTGATCTTTTACTGCCTGGGCAAATCAATTACCCAGCAGAAAAGTCCCTAAATCCCACCATAAAACCCATTTAGCAGCCTCTGTGGCGCTTGGCGGGCCCTGGGCAATCTTCGCCCACTGCCGGCATGAAGCCGGGAGCGATTCGCTGTGGGGAGGGTGGGTGATCGCTGCTGGGGAAGGTCGGGCTGCGGCTGCAGCTGTGCAGCATCTCCCCGCTCCTGGGAGGCGGACAGGGGCTTCCTGGGGGTCCTGGCTGTGCTCAGACCCTCTCGAGTCCCCCGTGATTCCCCACCCCTGTGCACCAGCCCGTGCCCATCCACATCCCCTGGGAACAGGAGCAGCTGGGGATGTGCCAGCACTGGGGATGGCACTGGGGAGCAGAGGCAGACAGGTAAGGTGGCACAGAGGCACAGGGAGTGGGGACAAGGCAGGGCACAGCGGCACCTTGATGGCGAAGCCCTGTGCCAGCGAGGGTCCCTGTGCCTCATGGCAGGGCCATTGGCTGTGCTCAGCAGTGAGTCTGGTGCCACCATGGTGGCAATGATGGAGCCTTGCTCCCTCCTGTGCAGCCACATAGGCACATCTTTAATACCACGGGGACAATGCCAGCATGGGGACAACACCAGCGTGGGGCTGAGGGACCTGCACATGCTCGATGTCTGCCTCATCACAGGCTGGGCCAGGAAATGCCTTCGGGAAGCCCAGGAGCACCAGAGACATGGTATGGTTCTGCCTGGGGGCAGCACCAGGAGCTGGGCACTAGGGATCCCTCTGCCCCACGGTCCCTTCCCGACGGCACAGGGGACCCCGATCTCCCCGTCCCCCTGGCTGCGCAGGGCAGAGGGGGTCCATGAGGAGGGGGCAGATCCTGGCTGGGCACCGCCGGGGGCTGTGAACCGGTGAGCAGCAGGGTGGTAAAACAGTGACAAGTAATTGGTGTCCCGGCCAGTCCTTTCATGCTGACGCCGTTTTATGGGTGAGGAAATTGCTTGTGAGTCAGGAACACAGGAGACAAATTTAGGAAGTGCTCTCTGAATGTGCCGGGGTCAGGCGCTGAGGCCGAGTGCTTGAAACCTGGGTGGCCTCGGCGCTCGCCCTGCGCCCCCCCACCCCCCCCACCCCCCCACCCCCCCGGCCCCGGCTCCTCGGCATGGGAAAGCAGACCTTTTATCTTATCACTGCTCTTCCGCCGCCCCGGCCTCCCCGCCTGGCCCCCTCCCGCACAGCCGCTCGCGCCACAGACACAATGTGTGGCGGTGGGCAGCCCCACGCCCGTCACCCTCCTGGAGCACCCAGGGGGCTGCTCCCACCCACCTCCACCCACCCACCCGCCTTCCAGGGGGCTTGGGGTCCCCCACATCCCCCCACATCCCCTTGCATCATGGTGCCTTGTTGGCTGCAGAGCTGTGATGTGGCCCCTCTGGCCAACAAGGTGCCGTGGCTCCAGGGGACACGGGTTCCTCCCTTGGGGACCAGCCCTGGCGCAAGCTGCTGTGGCTGCGGGGACACGGTGATGTGGGAAATGCCGGTGTGAAGGTGTCCGTGCGCTGTGGGGCAAGCGGTGCCTGTGGCCGGTCCCCATTCCTACTGACAGGCAGACACCCATGCTGCGGTGCTGCACCCCATGCCTCCTCCCTCCCCATCCAGCCTTCCCTACGCCCCCTCACGCACCCCCCCGCATGCTGGGGAGCAGGTTCTCCCTTTTGTTCATTTGCTACGGTTTTAATTGGGAGGAAAGGCCGCAGCCCCATTAAAACGCGCCTGAATGCAGCCGACAGCTACCTTGAGAGCGCAGCCCCCATCCCCAGCCGCCGCTGAGCGCGCTGCATCGGGTGGTTTGGGTGTATTTTTCTTGATTGCTGGCCAAGAGCTCTCTCCTGCAAAGCAGCATGTTTCTCATTTTCTGTAGGTTTAACTCCAAATTAATTTGTAAGTGATCTAGGTTTCTTGTTCCCTGAAAGATACCTAATAGCGGGGGGGAGCTCCTGCCAACCGAAACGTCTCAGCAGGGTAAAGGAAAAGCAGGAAAAAGAAACCCAGGAACTGTGACCCCTGGTGGGTATTTAACAAGGTGTCAGGGCGAGGGATTTTGGAGCCAGCTAAGTGGATGTGACACTGGCCCCGCGCGTCGGGACAGGGTGTGGGGATGCTCCCACCGTGGTGGCAGCTGCTGCCGCCAGGTTTCATCTTGACCTGGCCCCTGGGGGGAGTGGGAGTAGGGATGGATGCTCAGCACCCCACTGCCTGCGTCGGCAGGTGCTGTGAGCCCCAAGGTGCGAGGAAAGCAGGGCAACAGGAAAGGCTCAGGGATGGGGTGAGCCATCCCCAGCATGTGCCGCTGGAGATGCCTTCGCTGGGGGACCAAGGGAGCGTATTCGTGCCTGGCAAGGGCTGCCGAAGCGCCGGCGCCTGCAGGGAGGCAGGAGAGGCCCCACAGGGTGGGGGTCCCCCGGGGCTGGTGGGCGGTGGGAGGGGGCCAGCGAGGCCGCCGGGCGCCCCTGCCGCATGGGAAGCGGGCACGGTTTAATTGGGCAGGCGGCCGCTCGGCGGGGCCGGCTGCTGGCAGGCGGACACAAGCTCTTTTGTCTCTGCTCTCGCTCCCGGCACCGGCTGGGGCTGGCAGGGCCCGGAGCGGTTCAGCCACCGAGAGCCGAGCTCGCCACCGGGGCAAGCAGCCAAACCCACCCCAGCTCCTTGGGCTGTCACAGGCCTTCGCTGCACGCGAGGAAGCACCCAGGTGGCCGGCGAGGCTTCCCAGCTGATTAGGGGTTAGGAAACTTGTGGCAATCCCCGGCAAGGAGCCTGCAGCCCTCCCCATGCCCCCTTCTTGCCAGGAGAGTTAGCAGGAGCTGGGAAGACCCCTGCCCTCCCCTCTGGCCGGGGGTCCCCAGGGCTCCTGGGGTCTGGCTGCGTGGCCCAGGTCCTGGGGCAGCAGGGGTGGGAAAGCACTGTGGCTTTCGCTCTCCAAGGCAGGATCTGCAAGGAGATGCCAAGGAGGGAGCTGCAGTGAGAGCAGCCACCGCCTTTGGATCCTGGCTCCTCTTGCATCCCCCTGTCCCTCAGCTCTGCTCAGGTCCCCTCTGCAGCGTGGGGTCACCAGCCAGGGGGCTGTGCATCTTCCCCCTTCTCCAGGGGCACGGTGGCTCTCCAACCACTCGGGTGACATCTGTGAGGGTGGACAATGGCAGGGTTGATGCTGGCTGGGGAAGCAGGGACTAAGCCCCACCACAAGCATCCTTTGCCTGCCTAGTCTCCTGGGGGCAGCGCAGAAAGGAGCCCAGGCACCTCCTCTCCCCAGTTTCCCTCGCTGCGGGGGGCACAGGGGCTATGAAGGTTGGAGAGGACATCCTGGTGGGAGCAGGAGTGATCCCCAGGTGATGGGGGGGGACAGCCTGGCCACCACCCAGAGGGAACCATCCCTCCTTGCAGAGCAGCCCCAGCCCCTCGCACGCACGGGGGTAGCCGAGCTGGGCGGCTGGGTGCGTCGAAGCCAGACATGGATCAGCAGCGGCTGCAAGCAGAGCACGGCCAAATCCCTTCTTCCCAGCATCCGGCACCAGCCATTCCCTTTACAGAAAGGCCCAAGCAGGGGGAGATACCGCTGTTGCTCAATGACCCTGCGAGGGCCCAGATCCCCACTGCTTCCCAGCGCCGCTGGGAATGGCTGGGTGATGTGGCCGAGTGCCACCAACCTGAAGAGCGGCCACCGTCATGGTGGCGAGGGACCTTTTGTGGGCAGCACAGCCCAGCAGGTTTGGCTCCCTACGACTCCCAGTCCACCACCAGAGGATCCTGGGCTTTCCTTGCCTGGGAGCAGGGCTGGATACTTTGGGGGAATGCTGGCGCTGGGGTGAAAATCAGTGGGAAGGGGCTGCAGCGCCATTACCCGCCAGCCATCTCAAAAGTGCCCGTCACCACTGCTGGCATTGCCAGTTGGTCGTTCCTCACCATCCCTTCCAGCTCTCCCAGCACCAGCAGGCGGCTGCGCCCCGGCCCCGGGCACAGGTGTTCGCACTGGCGACCAGTGTCCTGGGGGACACCAGAGACCAGGGTCCTGGGGGACAGCGTTGGTCACTGCCTTCCCTGCCTGGGGCAACCCGCATCCTGCCACGGGGTTAAACTCCCCAAGGAAAGGAGGGAGGAAGATAGGAAAAACAATCACAAGAATTTGTTTCATGCTGCCTGGATCCCTCCCCGCACACAGCAGTGTTTTTGGACGGCCAATTTATAATCAGCAGTGTGGAATGTTGTAAATTAAATATTTTTAAACAACTTTGCTCTCTCTCTGGTTAAACATTTCAGAGATCGCTCTTTCTTGTCTGTCTCTTGCTGGGTGGTCCCTCCATTCGCCCGTACATCTTCCTCAAACACAATTAACCATTTAGATGTTGCACAAAGGAATAGCTTATGCATACAACACCAGTCGCTTGCTGCTCCGGCTCTGGGGGAGGGAGGCAAATAAGAAGGCAGCTTCTTTTATTTTCTACTAAAAACAAAAACAAGAAAATCCCTTTTTCCTTCCCAAACTATCCCATTTTTCCTTGAATTGTAAAGGCACTGATCCAAGCTCATCAGCTGTCTTGGTGCTCAGTCCAACAATCCCCTTGTGTCCCCCCTCCCCTGAAATTCAACATTAGCATTTTAAAAGCCTTAAACATACAAGTTTATTTAGACTCAAGCTCTCCCAAGCTCTTGCTTTCCATATTTATATACACACGTATTTTAAGGTATATAAAATGTCTGTCTATAGGGCCTGGAAGGAAGTTCTCGTCTGCCGGCCCGTCTGGGAGGCACAGGCGCGGCTGTGGACCTTGGCTCCCGGGAGATGGAGTGAAAACCGACAGGATCCAGAAATCAGCCGCCCGGCTGAGACCGCGCCGGCCGCTGCAGGCAGGCTGCTGCAGGGGTGCTCGGGGGGGTTGCTGGGTGCCAGACCCTGGTGAGGGAACCCCCACATCCCCAGATTAACCCTACAGGTTGCCCAGTGAGAAGGGACCTGTGCCCTGCACTCCCCCCATGGCACCAGCGGGGCTGGGCTGGGGCATGGTGGGCAGCCTGTAACACCAAGGGACCCTGCCCCAACTGCCTGCTGCAATCTTCAGCCCTCTAAAACAGGTGCCCAAAGGCCACAGGAATGGCTGCATGTGACAGGTGGGCGGCACTGGTGGCCATTGCAGTGTCCCGGGACCAGCAGTACCCAGGGAGCAGGTTACACCACGCACAGTGCAACAAGCGATTCCCCTCTGAGCCTCCCCTGGGGCTCGATCTAACCCTGCCCCTAGTGACACCGGGGCAGGAACCAGAGGAACCACTGGCCATCACTGCAGATTTGGGCCAGTGTGGGCAGCAAGACACCTCCTGAAAACACTGGTGTTCCCCAGACCTGCAGGGTTTTATAAGGAAAATTCTGGTCTCCTGGGACAGGAAGGTCTCACCAGCAAAGTCCAAAAGATGGGCAGAGCATGCTGAAAACCACTCTGTCCAGGCAGCCAGAGGAAGAAGCAAAGTGGGGTCCAGAAGCCAGCAAGGAAGCCAGCAGAAGCAACATGGCTCTGCATGATAAACCTTGCAGACTGGAGGCAGTAAAAGACTGGTGAGCCCTTATAATGGCCAGCTCCAAGAGGTTCAGGAGAGTCCGTTTGCTAGGGCTGTACACACAGCATCAGTTGAAAGGTGATGGGGGAGCCAGACCTGTGGACCAGAGGCCATATGACAGCTTAGCCTGGCGCTCCTCTTCTCTTCCTGCCCGCAAGCCAAGAAAGTGTCCCAAAAGTGAGATCAAAGCCTGGTGCAAAGAAGGTTTTGATTCCCTTTGAACTCGGCTAGAAGCCCACTGTCCCGGGGAATGGCTGGCTGCTCGCCTCCCCCTTGTGTGGCTCCGCTCCAAGGCTGCCCAGAAGATGGGAGCCATCCACGTTGGTTTGACCGCAGAAGGGATCAGATGAGCTGCTGCTTCCTGCAAGATCGCAACAGTCACCTACAATAGCAAACACGAGCAGCTGAGGCAGGAGAGCTACGGCTCTGGGCTCTGTAACTGCCCAGCCAACGCTTTTCCCAAACCTGTGTCTTGCAAATGGGCTTGGCTGCAAACATCCTGGGAAGGACCTCGCTGCAGAGCTGCTGCAGGTGGTACCCACCCCTCACAGGAGGCAGGGCAAGGGAGCTTCAGGTACCCCTGTCACAGTGTGCTAGGGGTGTAGGACCCATAGGGAGAAGTATGGGCCAGGTAGGCACACACGCTGCTGCTGGGCTCTGCACCTACGCCAACCTGCTGCCCTGGTCACGGAAAAAGCCTTGTTATGATCTGCTGGCAGGATTCTGCTGCACAGCAAAACCCAGGACCCAGACGTGCTGCCAGCTGGGGACCTCGCTAGGCACCACAGCAACCTCTGCTGTACCACGTGCGGCCGCGGCACGTGACATGCCACTGCAAGAACCTTCTCGCATCAACCCCTGCTGTACATCTGCCAAGGAAGTGTTCAGGACAAACCTGCCCAGAAAGCGCCAGCATCTACAGAGCTGGGAAGTTCCATCTTTTCAGAGAAATGTTGCCCATCAAGCACCACCTCGGTGCCAATAGCACTGTGACAGGCAGGGGCTGCAGTGCTCAGCTGCCTGCGTGTGACAGAACGGCAAAGTGAGGAGACGTAACTGGCTATCTGAGATGGCCTGTTCCTCAAAGCTGGTGAGCAGCCCGTACCAGTAACACCTTCCTGAAGCTCTGTATGACCTAGGACCACATCCAGAAATACCTGGGAACAGAACTTCATTTCCTCGATCACCTCCCCGATTTTCCTGAAGACCGCAGCATTTATCACTTGGTTTGTAAAGTTGCCTGGCTCAGCCCATCATCTGCTTACCTGTTGATGACAGTGGCGTGGAGACCAGGTTAGATGAGGAAGGGTTAACCTTCCAGTGCCCGCCTTGGGATTCCTGAAGGCCCTATTATCCCAAATTATTTTTCATAATTACTGCCACACACGTAGACTACATCAAGAGTGAATCTTCACTTTGATAATTTGTGCTGTGAAATCTCACTTTGGGATCTACTTTTATCTCACACCAAACACCTGCAGGTCGTAAAAGGCAAAAAGGAAAAGAAAACGCCTCAAATCCCGGCCAGGTTTTCAAGTGTCAGAGAACACTAAATTAATGCTAAATTCTAACTGACACAGTAAAGAGCCCCCCACCCTCTTCTTAAATTAGCTAAACAAAGGCACTGAGCCTGAAACATATAGTTAAGGCACAAGGAGGTAAATCTGTAGCTGTTAAGGGGATGCGAACTTTTCAGAAGTTAAGATGTATTCTAAAACCAGAGAGGGAGAAGGCTTTGTGTTTAAGCAAAAGGACCATGAGTAAAAGTCCCTGCGGACCTCTCTCGGCTTTGCCACAGCCTTCTGGTAAAATGCAAAGCCAGGTAATTACGCTCCACTCTGCTGCTGTTCCTACACACCCAAAATGGATGCCTCGCTCCCTTGCCGCACACAGAGACAAGAACTCTCTTTAATTAACCTTTGTAAAGCCTCTGCGATCCTTGGATGAAAAAGGCTTCATACCTTAGGAACATGTTTGCACACATATGCAAGGCAAAACCTCTAGCGCAAAGCCAGAGCCGAACTGCAGCGCGCTGCTTCTTCCTGCAGCTTGTCAAAGGCCTTGAAGCTCATCCTTACCCATACCTGCCATCCCAATCTGGTCCTTTAGAGCAGGGATTTTGTTTATGAAACTCAGGGAATGTCTGGATTATAATCTTTCTCCTGTCAAATTAGCTAGGAAATGGTAATTTTCCTCAGGGGACACTGGTGCCCATGAAGCACACATTTAAAATTTATCACTTCAGTTAATGAAATACCATCCCAGCCAGTTGCTGTAGCACCTCTGGATGTCAAACTGCCAGGGGCAGATAAATGTCCCGTTGAATCCTACCAGATTCTAATAAACAGCTTTTAGGTAGGAACTTGCGTCCAATTTATAAACGTTAGAGAACAGCTTGTGTTTCAATCCCATCCAGGTGCTTTACAATCCTGGCACAACCCCTGACCACAAAGCTACGCGTTTCACATTAGCACACTCGACTCATCTCACAGACGTAGGTATAGTCATCCACAGATCATCTAGATGTGGGGAGGGACCTCTTGTCTGGGATTAGGAACAGCGGGCTGACAAGAGAAAGAACCACCAAAATAAGGCAGACAATGTCCACTGCTTACACCCCATTTCCCTCCACACTCCCCCATCCCTCCAGCCCTCTCACATTCTTGCTCTTGGGCAGGATTTCAAAGTAACAGACCAAACAGCCCTGACAGAAATGGGTGCCAAACTCCTCAACTGCATTACAGAAGAGAAGAGGCACAGCTTCAACACTTCTGTGCTATGGGGCAGCATCACGAGAGAGAGGAGGAGGAGGAGGCCGGTGAAGCCACCGGGCTGCAAAGAGCAGCCCGCATTACCGCTGTGTTTCGCCGCCCGCCTGCTGTGTTGATGAGATGCACAAGCAGTGTCCCGAGCGGTCTCTCCCAGGCTCAGGGATGGTGGTGCAGGACTGCAGGGATGTGGTTTACATCGCAGGGAGGGTGGCTAAGTCATTCTTCGGAGGGGGCGCATTCTGTGTGGTCCCCACTCTCCCTTCTGCTGGAAAAGTACAGTGCGTTCGCCGGGCGCGCAGGAACCGATATTACCCGGCACAAACCCGCATGCATCCCAATGAGGGGGGAGGGGCTGATGGACACACCGCTCTGTAAATACTTCTTTATTAAGACATAAATATAAAGCTGAACAGGAAAGGAGCAATGATAGGGTAAACCGTGCCAGTACTGATCTGTATGGATGATCTTATGATGCTTGAACATCTGGTTCTGCTGCTGGCTTCCATAAAATAATCTTTAAAACCTACTCGGGTTATATCTCCATCAGCTGTTCGGTGCCCACAATGACTTCATTAACATGTTTGGCTGAAAAGAGAGAGGGAGGAAAAGCAGAGGAATTGAGTTTTGCAGCAGTGCTTCAGACCTTGCGTTTTTCAAATCCGCAACTTTAAAACAAATGAGAAAAGCAGATTCTGGGGAACTCAAAGACAGATTTGCTGTCTTTCTTTGGACTCCAGCATCTCTCCGACAGTATCCCTCCCCACATGGCAAAAGCCTAAACAACTGACTAAACATTAGGAGGTTTCTCTAATGAGAGTTTTCACGTGTGTCACTACTAAACAAGAGAGACCCGATGGAAGTCACAGCTGCTGCTGACAGGTGCACACCTAGGCTGGGGCAAAGAACCATCAACATCCAGCATGGAGATCTGACATAAAATTAAAGATCAGTAATCTACCCCAGCCCTAAAGAATGCTGTGTGCCCTCAAACTGCATGAAGGTTGGGGGGGAGAGGGGCTGCTCAGCATCAGGGGACCATCACTGAGGCAGCGTGAGATCCTCTCAGCAATCCAATCTCAGCCCTGGCAGCTTAAAAAAATAGAGTTTTGGTGGTTTTTAAAAGATTTTATTTAAACCTGGCTTCTCCTTCCTGCATTAAGGTCTGGATGGAGCCTCTCCAAAAGTATCTGTGTGAAGCAAGGTCTCTGAGGACAGTTATCATCTCTGAGGGTAATGGTGGACAGCCCTCCTTGGACTCCTGTGGAGCAATTTTGTTGGAAGGGCAATTTTTACAGTCACTCCTTTGCCTGTTCCCAGGAGCTCTGCACAGCCCCAGTAGACACATTAAGGTGCCAGTCGTTGCCCCAGCACTGTTAATGCACTGTACTGAAAGGGCCTTCCCTTTAAAATGCAAAAGCAGCTTGTCAGCGAAGGACTGCAAATAAAGGATCTAAAGCCAAAATAATAAAAACATGCAACTGAAAGCCCAGTGCCTAGAAAACCCATGTGGCCTCAGAGCATGACACAAAGCCGGTGTGCTCAAAGTGGGTATCCTCAGGGTACCGTGGGGGAAGGCAGTGAATCTAAATTGCTCTCTGGGAGCTGGCTACCTATTCAGGTGGAGCTCAGGTGGTTCGACCCATGCCCCTAGGCTCTCCATCTCCCCTTCTGCACATTAGGAATAACAACTGGCTCTGGAGCCTGGGATAAAGCATCAAGGCCTGTGAGGTTCTGGGATACACTGCTGGAGGCTGTGCTGTCTCCTACCCGCCCCCCCCCCAGCATGGAAATAAGGAGTTGTGTTTTATTTACCCACCTAAAACTCCTCCCCCCAGGGGAGCAGATTTTGCAAGACTGCTGCAAAACAACAAACATGCCACTTTTGGCTAAATGAAGAAATTCCTGGCAATCCCCAAACTGGCCGGGCCAACACGATGCTTCTCTTGGTTTAAAATTCAAGACATTACCTTTGCACCATGCAAACCATTGCTCCAGAAAAGGTTTGATCAAAACCTGCTCTATAAACTTCAAGGAGTTTTGGACTGCAGCAAGATAATTTCCCACTAAACCCCTGATCCCACAGTCGTACGGATCCTGCTCTCTCCTCAGCCTGGGGGACAGAGTGGGTTTGCCACATGAGCATCCTTCAGAGACCCCTTCCTGAAGGCAAAAATGAAGAGATCAAGGAGCTGGTTCTCATCTTCAGCATCAGTTCTTTGCTGAAGGTATTTAGCGACAACTGATAATGAATCCTGAAGCTACATGCTAACATCTTGGAGCTTTAAGTTGGAACACAGAACCCAATCTCCAGCACTTTGGGCAGGATGAGCAGAGCTGGATGCAGCGCTCAGGAAAATGAGGGACTGACTGTACAAGTGCCAGGTGCAAGTGTGATGTAGGTAGCACCACACAACCTCTCCAGCACAGCTCTGCCAATAGCCCCAAGTCCAGCCTTCAGCGCCTCTCCCCTCCCGTCCTGGACCCCACACAGCTTTGCCAAGGTACCTCAAATCCAACCTGCAGCACTTCTTGCTATAACATTCCTCACCCCCAACAACTTTCCCAATATATCTCAAACAGGCCCTGTAGCAACTCCTGTGACTCCATTCCTGAACCTCCTCCAAGCAGACTACCTATCATGTTGATTTCTATGATGTGAATAAGACCCTGGCTACCATCCAGTGAGAGTAATTACGTTATGCCTCTGCAGATTAAACATGCCTTCATCTAGGCTTATAAAGAGCCATGTCGATTTATGGTTCTATATATAGGTTATCTGTAGCAATACTTTTTAATAAGGAACTTTTTCCTTCATTCCAGACAGCATCCTGCACTCTCCTAAATGTACAGAGCTGGGATGGGTCATGTCACATACTTTGTTGCAGAGGTGGTACCAACTATTTTTATTTTGCACTGACATGCTTGTAGCTGCCCTATGGTTATTTTGCATTTTACACCTGCTGAGTTCAAAATGCTTTTTGAGAGTGGGCAAGTAAGAGCATTCTCATTTTGTGGATGTGGAAACTGAGGCAGCAGTGAGTTTAGGGAGTTCAAGTAGCTGAAGCCACACAGGAAATCAAGAGCACACATTCCCTCATCTCCCATCCCTCTGTCTGTTTCGCCTGCTCCTTGATCTGTGTGGCCCAGATTCCCTGAAGCGCACACACACGGCCTGCCCGGTATGTCACTGCTACCTCAGAGACTCGCATGAAATCACCAAACTCATTTCTCCTTGTACAGGCTAAAAGAAAACACATGAACGTGCCTGCCTCAAAATCCGCGAGAAAGTTTTTAAGCGATAAAGGGAATGGTTTTGCTAGAAACAAAGCCTGATTCCGCACCCCGAGGGGATGCGATAGGCAGATAAGGATTCACCCTGCTTCCCTCTTCCCTTCCCAAAGCCCCCCCTGTGGAGGGAAGGGAATTCAGACTCCACTGTGTGTGCCAGAGAGCTGAGCTGCGGATAGCGTTTCATAGCGTTTCATTATCAGCCGTGGCTGCCAGTTGCCAGTGGCTCTGGCTGGTACCAGCAAGCTCAGTTCATGCAGAAACTCTGCCTGAAACTCGGGGGGAGGAGGGAGAAGTATCTCACATGCTTAGCTGTTCAGCTCCCTTCTCCTTCCCCAGCTCCCCATTAGGGATTTCTTACCAGGCTGCCTTTTATCTGACACTGGCAGGGTTACAGATGCATTCAGCCCACAGAGAAAGAAGAGGGATTAGAGAAAGGACTTTCAGAAAGCCTTAGAGTTGGACTCTGCAACCTTAAATCATGTTCAACTAGATCTTCTCAGATTGGGAGCATCTGGTGCTAAGCAAATCCAGAGCTGATCAACACATTCAACCTCCTGATTAGCACTTTGCTTCAACTTGCTGACGCAGCCCAGCCTGAAGTCAGCCTGGGTGCTTGAACCGAGGGTCCACAGAGATTTTACTGAGTGTAAATCAAAAACCTGTCACTCTTTATATATGCGTTCCTGCTTTGGAAGACATTTGTTTACACATACTGTACACTAGCCCCTTAAAAACATACACACAAGGCGAGCTAGAGAGCTGGGGAGCAGAGCAGCTTTTGGTGCTTGGCTAAAACCAAATTGTAATGCAAATAAACAGAGGGGCGGAAATGACTGCGCAGCCCAGCACAAACCCCAGCAGCGGCCGGGGACCCTGAGCTCCCCAGCCTTCCCGGCAGGTTCCTGCCAAGTTGCTCACAGAAAGGGGATGCCGGAGCATTCCTTTAAAAGCCATGTGAAAGCATCTCCTTGTTGTTTGCTCAATTAGCCCCAGACAGATTTCTGCTGCTGCTGCTGGTGGCAACGCTGGGTTGTAAAGGAGGAGGGGAAGGAGGGGAAAGGGGGGGGGGGTGAAGAGAGAGAGGGAAAAAAAAAAAGGGTTAGGGCCTAGGCCCAGGACCACCACGAAGTTCCAGCCCTCAGGGGCTCCAGAAAACGTTCAGTTTACTCACTCAATTACATACACTGTTTTATAAACCCTTTAAAATAAAATAGAAAACAGTCCCTGGCACAGAATTACTGCTCTATTATACAGCAGTGATGAAAGCCACTGCTGTGTATTTGCTCTCTTTAAAGCAAGAGATAGTTTAACTTAAAAAACGAGGCGGGGGGGAGGGGTGGCTGTAGAAACGCATGCACGAAAACACACGCTGTGGGTGGTTCCTACCACATTCACCCAGGACAGAAAGGATCAGAGAGTGGGAGAGGAGAGCAACTTGTCTCTGCAGCGATGGTTGGCCCTGGAAAAGCAGCCAGGTTGGAGGGGAGAGGAACTAAAGGGGCTTACGGGGATGGGAAGCAGCTGAAGCTTGACTTTGGGAGGCTGGAGGGTGTTTTAAATTACATGTAGAGATAAAGAAGGGAAGCAGGTGATGGGGGCTGATTTGTTTGTGTTTACAGAGCAGTGGGGCTTTCCAGTCACGGCCTGCTCTCTCCCCAGCCACACTTTATTTACGTGATCACTGGAGATCTGGGGGTGACCACGCTGTGGCCCCAAAGGCCAGGAGTGTCTCAGATTTCTCCCAAGCGCCACGTCAGCCCGCTGTGCAGCCATCAGCCGAGCCCAGGGGTCTCTGGGAGCGATGCTTCCCTGAGCTGGGTGCCCCAGCAACTCCCAGGGTGGGATGTGCAGCTCACCACAGGGGCACTGGGAACGGGGCTGGCAGTAGCTCCAGGCAGGTCAGCTCTGACCCATGGAACAAGTGGGCAGTAGAGATCTCGCTCCTCTCCAGCAACCACCAGCCACAGTGCCTGCTCACCTGCTTCAGCTGAGGCTTTTCTCATAGTATTCAACCAGGATTAACCCTTTCACCCTCAAACCCATCTAGGGAATAGACATGTCTTGGGAGTGTAAAGTAAAGGCAACACTGAATTCAGTGCCCCAAAAGAGATGAATTTATGGTGGCTTAGAGAAGGGTGGGGGGAGTGAAGGAACTAGAAATAGAGGTGTATGGGAAAGTGATCAGTCAGGGTCTTAAGAGGAAGGTTAGTAAAGGAAAAGGAGACCAAAAGCTGGGGATGTGCCTAAGAGAGCAAGCTCCTCGGGGAGGGGGACGCACTTGAGCCCTAATATTGGGGCGCCGTCCTAGCAAAGTGTTTAAGAAAGGGACTAGATTGTGCCGGTCGATGTGCTCCCACAGGGTATCACCATCTCAAAGCAAATCTCAAAGAAACGTCAGTCTGAACGACTCTGTCCACACTTCCTGCTAAGATGGCAGAGATGCCATATTTGCTGGACACTGCTGCCCACTGTGCTGGATGCAAGTAGAGGTCCCCTTCCTTTTTCAGCATCCATTGGGGTGTTCTTCCTGGCTCTTTCATGTGGCTGAGCTCTAGCAGAGCACAAGTGGTTATTTTCTCTGCGTGCAGCATGTAAAAATATTTCCACAAGGTTACGAACTGCTGCCTTATGGGTAGACTTCACAATCAACATGCTGCGAATGTGGCAGCTCATTTAACCCGCTCACTCAGGAAGCCTGAACTTCCCCGGCTGAGAATGACAGTATGCGTAAGTGTGACAGTCCCCTGTGGCAGAGGGGAGGACAAAGCATTGCTGGATGGATGTTCTAGGGAAGTTTTATGCCATTGCAAAGGCCAGAACTCATAAACCATTTTTATACAACTTGGAAAAGAGGCTTATTAGGATCAGTTTGAAATGTAGTTGCTGCATAGTCACTGAAACAAAAATGACAACTATTTAAGAGATGCCTGTTTTAACTGCCAACAATATCTTTGTCACAGACACTCAGTAGTTAAACTACTTTAGGGAGCAAATCTTACGGACCTGTCAGTTTTGCTATAAATTTACACCGTTCCTACATCATCTCCAGCTCATCTTGCACCCCAGTGCACAATATACATGTGTGCACTGTTTAGTCTGTGTCTGTTCTTCATGAGCTTTCATAACTCCCATCTGCACTGCAGCATGCTTTCTGATCCCGACCTTGTGTCGTGCTAAGTGTTTTCAGTTCCTGAAGACTTCACCAGGAGGTACTCAGCATCTTGCAAGAGCAGATGCTTGTCTCTACTTGAATGCAGTGAGAGCATCAGAAAGCCCCTCAGTTCCTTCCTGTCCCTATCCTGCTAAATCTCAGCTGGGGCAAAGCATCCTCACAAGCAGTCACCCATTCATATGTGGAGGTTTGATAAACTGTACCTGCCTTCAGAGGATGACATTAAAGAAAAATGTGCTCTTTGGCCCTCATTACAATAAAACAGTCTTAACTCTGTTTCATTGAGAAGTCCTAGGACTCCAAGCTTGGAACATGACTTGGAAAATGATCGGAAACGGGAGCCAGTCCTCACTGGATATATGCCTTTTTCTGTTCTTGTGAGAAACCACACAGTTTTGGCTATGTGATAAACCTCTGGAAAAAAAAAAAAATCTCAGTTTGCACGTGTTCTCAGGAGGGCAGCTAAAAGCTCCAGAGACTCTGCAGTGAGCACTCTGGACCATGGAAGCACAGGAGGAAGGCAGGACTTCCCCAGTGCTTGTATCCCTGCTTTATGGACCAGTGCACTCTGCACACAACTGCTTCGCTCCTGTGCCCAGAATGATCCTGCTCAGGCACGACAGTGGTACGGAAAGGGATGCAGTCTGACTCAAAGCAGTCAGGGGGCAAGTGCCAGATGGGAAATGGAGCATAGGACTGTTAGGCAAGGGGACTGGAAACAGCAGCTATGGTCAGACCCAAGGAGTCGTCAGGTGGGTGTCTGGGAATAACTAAGTAAGAGAGAAAACCAAGAATCTCCATGGGACAAAGACTAGAGGAAAAACCAAAGAGGTTTTTCCAAAAGCTAGGAATGGGATGAGTCTGCTACTGGGACAAAGCCATAGCAGGCAGCTCTGAAGCACGAGTCAGGATCAGGTAGGACTTAAGTGATGTAGTTAGGGCCCGATAGCTGATGCTGAGGGCAGGAGCAGTAAAGCCTACATGAACTACAGCTGCCTTCTCCCAGCACCAGGATTGCGTCTCAGGGCTGCTGATGCCCATGGGCATCCGTGAAACCTGGCAAAGAGTTTCTCTTGTCCCACTGCAGATCCAGCTCCCTTTCAGGAAGGTGACCCACTACTATCAGTTCCCTTCAGCTGAAGCAGCAGAAAGCTGTACAATGGAGTTCAAGTTTCTGACACTGCTAATGATCCATGCAAGGGCCAACATCATTCTGTATAATAAAACTGTTTGGGTGGGGTTTTTTTCAGCAGACTGGGCCTTCCCTCCCAACACTTACAAAGAAAATGCTAAGGCTAAAATGTCAAGTCTTTAATAACTAGGAAAACACCACATGTAACATGCAACTTCAGCACTTAAGCTGGCCAGTCCAAATGAATGGGCACATGACTGGAATCTCCCTGTCTCTCAGGTCTCTGTAAAATAGGAGGAAAAACCAACCACGTTCATATTGAGAAGGCAGAAATGAGGTTGTTAAGAATTGTGAAGCATTAAGATGACAAACGTTGCAGAAAAGCCATAGAAAGGAGGACATGCTACTACTAGGTATGTATCAGGACACCAAGGTAAGATTACATCAGCATCCTGAGTGCTGGTATTTTTTCCCTTTCTGAACATAGGCTTTGTGGCAACTGCTGTAATGCAGTTTTTGGGTGGGCAGTGATTCAGGCTGTCCCCAAACAACATTGGGTCTCTAATTCCCAATGCCCATAAACCATCCCTGCCCCAATGACAACAGAGATGAAGGAGAGGGATAAGGTGGTGAGTTTTACGTCCATTTTGCTAGTTCTATGCTATGTGTCTTGTCTTTACCATCTCTGTTCTTGGTGTTGCTTTGAAGAAAGCTTAGGCCACTCTACTGTATGTGCCTCCACCTGGCTAACCTATACCAGATGTATAATGTAGTCCCTACTACGTGTGGCTTAGAGACTCCTGTGGGAACTACTCACTGGGGTAGGGCTCATCTGACTCCTCAACTGGCCCATCACCAGTACTCCCTCTCTCTAGTTGTGCTTCAATGAGTGCATGCTGCTTTTGAGCTCCTCTAAAAATGGGTTCATCAAAAAGGCTGGAGCATTAACCTAATAACTGTCTTTGAAACAGTGACTGAATACTCCGTACAATTAAGTTATTTCAAAACTGCTGCCTGCCATTTCTTATCCCTTTACTAACTGCCTCCTTTTCCTTAGGTACCAACATGTTTTTCAAACTGCAACCTGTGTGAGGTAGCTTTCACAAAGCCCATCTGTTCTCTGCTAGCAAATTCCTTAAATTAAAGTATCAAAGAGGAAGGAAAGTGGATGCTTCCTAAGCATGGTAATAAAAGCAGTAGGAAGAGAATAGTATGGCTCTCAGGAGACATGGCTTGCAAATCCAGAAGTTTAACAGAACTCCATACCTTGACTTTAACAGAGTCACTTAAAAGTACCATCTCTGCTGGCCAGTGTTGTGATATGGCAGAAGTCAAGGAAGGACTGGGACATCATTGCTGACAGTTACCTGCTCCCTCCTGTGTCTCTAACTTTCTTTTCAGTTTGAAAGTACTAGGCTGCATCTGATCTGCCCCAGTAACCAGTGTTGGAGTGTTCCCTCTATTTAGGTGTCCAGAGCTTTGCCAAGCCCATTATTAAGTGATGAGGTCTCCCACTATGTCCCCAGGGAGATTATCCCACAGCCTACCAGACCACATCGTTAGGAAAACATTCCAGATAGCCAACATAAATTGTGTTTAATTCAATCCCATTACTCCCAGCTGTACCATTTGGACCACCCTAAATATGCCCATATTCTTCCGCAGAAGGAAAAGGATGAGAGCTGGTTTGAGTTACGTTTGCCTATCATTTGTGGTAGCTGTTCTCCTGCCATCCTCCTTGCATGGGACTGGAGTTCATTTTATGAAAGGAGGGTCAGTGCACCACTGGCTCAAAGAGCTCTTGTACCCTGAGCTGCCTGGGCAGCATGGCCAGGACTCATATGGCTGAGCAGGGAGCACACAGCCAGTTCTGCAGCAAAGTCAACTGCAGGATTTGCTTGGGGCTGTGTAGGATGATTCAGGGATATTTCTACCTTTGATGAATCCTGGCTGATGCTTTGGAATAAGGGATAGCTGTATTTTTATTTTTTTAATGTTTCTGGGAAGGTGTCTGCAGCTTTGCTGAGGAGGTTTCTAGCATGTAACTCCCAGACTAGGGTCAACAGCCAGCTGCTACCGCTTACGTCTGCTGAAGTGTGATCAGCTTGCAACAAAAGGTGGCTCCAGCCCAAGAGAACTAGCTTTTTTCTAACCTGGCCATGGAGGCTTGAGTTTGAAGAAGGAAAAGTTACCAAACAGAACACAGCCAAAGTCTTGATGAAAGAAGGAATATGGAAACAGACTTACAGGGCCACACCAAAAGCTTGGCACAAGATACAGGAAGTCTTGGGCAGGGGAAAGGAAGTCATGGCATGCTTTCACAGCGAAAAAGAGGGCCCAGTTTACTATGGGACCAGCCAAGGTCAGAAGAGACATGCTGGGCTGGGAAGACTCCACAGTTCAGGAAGTCAGTCATGAACTTCGCAGACAGATCCCAGACCACCGAGGAGAACCTGAGCCCCAGTCCAAAGAAATTCCAGAATAGTTAGGAAACTGAGGCAGGGAAATGAACTGAGGCTTTATTATTTTTTCTTGCTTAGCATAGTGGTGTATTCATAATCTACCTGAATGTGTCTTTGCTAACATCAATCATACGTTTCCGAACAGTTTAACTAAAGCGCTCACAGAGTCATTAAGAAGTGGCTTTAGACTTTGGAGAGATAAGCAGGTCTTGTAGACTCTACAAGAGCAGGCAAATGAGCCACAAGTTATAGTTCTGTTACTCTCTCTTCAAATACATCTACAGACCCTGAAAAATATTCAGACAAGGATGACAAGGACAATCAAGAAGAAAGAATGGTTTCCATACTAAGACTAACCAAACTAGGACCTGCAGAAAAGTCCCTGGAAGAGACTGCTGAAGCAGGTGTGAGCAAGGTCAAAGGGTGATATTTCCATTTGATATAACCTACTGAAGACATCAAACATATTCCTATTTCCTATATTAGCTCAATCTACACCCTGTCTCCCCATAGTTCATGCTGCAAGTTAGCAACCAAATGTGACCTGATTCAGCTCTCCTGCTGATCCATGCAGATGTGTCGGTGTGGCACTTAGGGGACGTGGTTTAGTGATGGACTTGGCAGTGTTAGGTTTGTGGTTGGACTGGATGATCTTAAAAAGTTTTTTCCAGCCTATACAATTCTATGATTCTATGCTCAGGGGAGGACAGAGGTGGAGCATCATGAACAGTGTAAATCTTCAGTGATGGGGCAAGGGGATGAATCCTGCAAGGGCCACTGATTCAGATGGATGTGACTGGCCAAGCCATGAGTAGGCACACTCTGGTATACAGGGACCAAGACTGCAGTGCACAGAACACTCACTGCGTGTTCCCTACAGTATCTAAGATGTGCAACTGCAAAATCAATACTTTGTTTTCGTGAGTCTTTTTCACTTTTAGTTTCAATTTAAAGGAAAATTTGTCATATGCATAGCTGACAATAGGTTACGCTATACTACATTAAGTGCAAATCCTGCTCTGTATCAGGATACTTACAAATGGGAATCCACCCATAAAGACGAAGCGAGCAAACAAATCCTGATCTGACTAAATAACTTCACATGGAGCCTGTGAAGGAACTCACTTTTGTCCTCAGTCCACACCCTAGAGCAGGGATCTGCCAAACCCCAACTATAAATATTCATTAAAAAGCCCTCTGCTTGGGATGCAGTCACCCAGACAGCCATTTCCTGCCCATTATCTCTTAGGGCAGGAAATCAACAGTTCTACTCAGGCGGTTACCGCGAGCCTTGCCACACACACTTCCACTGGATGGCTTAACCTTGCCCAAATGAGGGCCATGTAGTTGTAACCTCCCTGAAGCCCCAAAATAGCATTTCATAGCAGTAAAGCCGATCTGAATGTAGCTTCCCTTGTGTTTCTTACTGAGCACAGCAGCTCCGAGCATGATATTCCACCTCAAGCTTTTGCTTGGAGCAAGGTGAATGGGAGTATGCTGGCACCGTGGGTTGGCAGCATCTAAAGAGAAGGATGTCTGTGTGATCAATGATTTGATTGCATCGCCCCTGACACTGACAATGATTACTACTCAAAATAATGGCTCCTTCTGCTGAGGACAACTTCAGGCTGATCTAATTGTGGTCTGGGAAAAGACTTTCAGCACCCAGTTTTGTTCTTTATAACTACAACAGTTCTTCTGCCAGCTTCAAAGGAGCAAGTCCCTGAACTATTCGTATGCCAAGAAGCCGTACTTTCCATGAAAACCAAATCTGAATATTATAGGACACCACACTGTCGAACTGCCACTTCGTGAAGAAGCAGGAGGAAAAGCTGTAGGAAGAAATTCTGAAGATGATTACCAATGCACTGTAAATACAGCTTCTCTACTTACCTTTAGCTTCCAGCCTCTGATCACTTCCAATCAAACAGTCTTTGATGTCTGCACCCTTCTCTATCATGGCATTATGACAAATAACACTGCCCTGAAGACAGCACCTACAACATAAACACAAAAGTAAAGCAAGAAAATAATTTAAAATTACAGGTACAAAGCAAAGGTATCCACTGGAATATCTAATGAGCCCATAACATGATCCTGTAAGTAAGTTCTGTTCTGCTCTTATCCCAAAAACTTCTGTTCTTCTGATCCTCACACCCAGTTGCTGGAAACACTGAAATGCCAACTGTCAGAATGGGTTTGCAAAAAAGGGTTTCCAGTTTTACCTCCTGTTAGAACAGCTTTCCTCTACATTTCCTTAACAGATTAAATACTGCCAGAGGATTTCAGAGGCAGGACACTGGCCTGGGACATGCGACCCGGATCAGGTCTTGTGTTTTCCACAGACAGGCTGGGTAACTGCGGGAGTGGCCTCTCCGCTCAACTCCCCACTTGAAGACAGGAGCAGCAGCCCAGTCCTTCCCTGTGAATTTTGCTGAGAAGATTCATACGTTCCAGCTTGCCAGGCACTAAGAAAGGATGGCGAGAAGGGGCAGATCAATACCTCAGCTGGTTTGCTTTGTTCATGTTACATTTGAGCATCCAAACAAGATTACTCTGCAGTACCAAACCAATGAAACCCACACTGGACCTGCTTTGGATACCTTCACACTCACGTAACCTTTGACACCACAAAGTCTGAAATGCTACATAGGACGGAATTTTAGCAAAAGTCACCCTCTTCCAAAATATATTTGATTCTATAATACCAGCTTTCAAACCTGCTGACTTGATTGCCCAGATAGGAAAGAAGTTGAGTCCAAGTGCTGGCTTCCTAACTCCTCTGCTGAGAGACGCTGAGTTACTACTGCATTGATCTGAGCCCTCCATGCAGTAACATGGAAGTTACGAATCTTTACCAATATCTGTGATGTGTCCTGAAATGCCGTTCACTCAGCATCATCAGTACTGTTAAATATTATTAAATGTAACTTCTTTCAAAGCTACAGAGAAAAAAAGCAATTATGCAAATAGTTTGTTTCCTTATTTTCACATGTGCAAAGATAGAAGTCATTGAAGGACAGAAAATTTGAAGGCACCCAGCTAACAAGTGGCTAAAAATACTGTCTAACACAAATCAAAACCAAACCAGCTGACCAGGAGGATGGTGTAAGTGAGATATATCACCCCAGAGAGATGCAGATAATCTGCTCTCCTGTATTAATCTTATTGTGATCCATGGCATTTCATATCTTTTCCCCAATATTTCTGATAATATTAATTACAACCATTGTGGATATTCTTGCTATCCTCAGTTGAACAGCTGATCTCTATCTGAAGTTTTTAGCTTCAGTGACTTTCTGCATGGTGAGTTCCACAGTTTAATGACCTGTAGCCGTTCCCCACCTTGGTCATGGGCATCACCACTACTCATTGCACTACTGAAACAGCTGCACTGCACCATCAGGCTGGGTTGTGGACAGAGTTGCTACCCTGGAATCTGAACTAACAGCATAGAAGGGTTTTGGTATCAGGTCAAACCCCTGAGTTCTCAATTCTGTATTGAATGGAGAGTTAGCCAGCTGTGGTCCTCAGGAGAAGAGATAAACATAAATCTTCACTCCAGAGCACTGATCCTAAAATTAATTCCTAGTATTTTCCCGCTCACACTTCACTATTATCTAGTGTACAGAATTTGCCATTAAACAGATTACAATTCTGTTACTTGTGTGAGTCAGAGCAGAAACCATCTGCCCCACAAAACCGGCATTAATTCTGCAGGAGTAAAAGCAATAAAACCGGACCTCAGCCACAGTGGTTAGCAGTTACGACCCTCCTTGAACAGACTGTCCCCTCTGAACAATTATTCTTTTAACTCGCTTAAACTCCCCCTTCTCTGACCTATAAGGAGGCAATATGAGCAATTACGCTGCAAGTAACCAGCTCAGGTTGCCTTGGCAAGGTTTTTACTAACATGTTAATAAGATAAAAAGCGGCAAAGATACACAGCAGATCCCCGCCTGCCTTTGCTCTCACACTGTCACAGTCTGCTTCCTTTCCAATAGCTCTGTGTGCCCGCACAGCGGCTCAGGCCATCATCTTGCACAACAGTGGTCGCTGAGTGAGAGCAATTCTGCATTTGCAGCTGGGCTAGGGAATGAACTGGTGGAGGGAGGACGGTCCACCGCTGCCATCCTGACTTGGCTTTCAAAAGGACTAGTGAAGGCGATAAGAGGTTGCTCATTTCCCACTGAAATGGCTCCCATCCAAAATGCACACTCCAAAATACCTCCTCCTCCACCGCTTCGAGCCAGTTGGACGAGAGCTTCCCCTGCAAACTTTTAGGTTCCCACCATCTATCACTTCTTCTAAGCATGACAGCAACCATGAGTACACTACACCTCTCAGCATTATCCTCACGCAGGAGGATATTCCCCAACAGAAAAAGGATTTAAGCTGCTGGTCTGGAGTTCAGGCTGGAGAATACTGGATGTGTGTTCAGAGCTTTACTTGGGGATAGTTTTTCAACTCCTGGAGAAAGAATAGCTTTGTAACCAAGAAAGTGCTGATGACATTAACATCAAAGATAAGGGAGGTTCCTGCCAAACCATTTGATGGGAGGGACAGGCTGGGGAACCAAGATGAACTTGTCTGTGCCAGGTGCTCACAAACCACCCCTTCGCCAGTGCCAAGGTAAAACAAACCCCAAGAACTCTGCCACCCCAGGAGTTTCTTAAAACTTATAAACCCAACCAACTGCCGAAGTTTTAAAACCATACTCAACGCTCAGATTACCCCAATCACACAAACCAGCAGCGAATCCGACTTTTATTGCTCAAGTGGAACAAAACTTCAAGAGATAAAAACACAATTTGTGGGTGTTCCCTTCACCCGCTGACAGATGTAACACAGCCATTTTGAAACCACTTGTAAATGCCTTTTTTTTTTTTTTTAAAAAAAGTATGTTATAAAGCCTGCCAAGAGAAGTATTTTGTGTGTTTATTTAATTTTTACTATTTTTTTAAGTTGAAGAGTAAGGAATAAACTTTTATTCTCTTACAGGGTAAATATCACATCTCAGGGTACTCTATTCTTCCTGGCTAAACAGCCACCGGGGTTCCTGCCTTGCTTAACAATTAGGTGCTATTAGTCCTCAAAGGTGCTCCAACAGCATCCAGCTTCATCGACACTGTTGTGTGTGCGCATACGTGCACTCTTGATGTACTGCTTTATAATGCAAACCATATTTTTTTTTTTCCAAAAATGTAGTATATTTTTAAACTTTTCAGCACGGTGAAAACGGATATCTTCTGACCTTAAAATCCAAAGAGCATGTTCAAACCCACAAGAGGAACTAATTTGGGGCATTTGATTTATGGCTGAAATTTCAATTTGAATTTGTTTTAAGTGTAATCACAAACTGAAAGTCTGGCAGCTGGGTGTTTTTCAGAAAATAAATAAAAATATTCAGTGTGCGTCTGCATTCTAGAGAGACCATTTTACAAGCCCAGTCCTGTAGTGGGAACAGATGTAGCTAAGACATTAATTTGTTATACAGGTACAATGTGAGAATGGAAGCATATGAGAGAGAGTGTGCATGTACGTCTGTGTCTGTGCACGCATGCATGCATGTATGTTACGCGCCTGTATCTGAGAAGGAAAGAGAGAGAGAGAGAGGGGCAGACTTTTTTTTTTTTTTTGAAAGTGAGAGAACAAGAGTAAAAGGAGTAGTGGCCAAGGAGGCATGGGGGGATTACAAGGATTTAGGTCTTTAAACTGCAGACCACCTAACAAGATCACTCTGAAATGCCACTAATTTCAGTTAAGGCCACAGACCTCCCTTCCTCTGCCCTCCCTCTCTCCCCCATTGTAAACAACTAATCCCAGCAGAAAACAACAGAGAGCAAAATGTACACACATTCTGCAACATTCCAGGTCCTTCTTTATCTTTTATTTATTTTTCTAAAAGGTCAGCGTATGTATGGAGGGAGGGGGGAGGGGAAGAAAGCCAAAAAACCTCAAGTCCATCTCTTGTGTGGGCTTGAAGGAAGCTGGGAGAAAGCAAAGTCCAAGAGCATACAATATGGAGCTTTTATAGCACAGCAATTCCTGGACTCGGCTTACTTTCCCCTCCCTCTATTTGTGGCAAAGTCACATAGCTTTAAACCAAAGGACAGGGTGGTCGATTACATCTGAAAGAAATGTAAAGAATTGAGAAAGAATTCCATCTCCTGTCGAAATTATAAATAAGGAAGTATTAGTCCCAGAGACAGGCTGATTTACGCAGCCCTGGAACTGCTGACTTTCAGGCTGAGTATCAGTCTATAAATCAAACTCTTAAATCAAGTGTGTCAATCGCTGCAGCACTGCAATACTTAGGAAAAGCAAGGCACCTACCACTGAAAGTAGGAAGATTGCCAGGGGACTGAGGTGCCATACCCTTCTTAATTTTCTAAAGTGTAAATCTGAGATCAAACATCCTTTGAGGGAACGGGAAATCAAAATACGCAGCGCTCAGCACACCAGGAGCAGGCTGCAGGAGTCCAAGACACAACCCCCTAATTACAGGCTACCCACTGATTATTTAGGACTCTGTGATTAAAGTGATGAACGCTCCTGGGAGAAAGGGGCTTAAGTAACTGAGGTCAAGACCTCAACTGCAGCTCTCGCCCTAGTTGTGCAAGCTTAGGAAGGTATGAATGTCACAGGTTTGCCTTACAGCAAATCTCCTGAAATGCCAATGGAAGTTATCCAGGTCTGCTAGTTTAATCCAATTGTGCCAAAACCCCGACATAATCTCTGTTGGGCAGCAAAGCAAATGAGGTGTCTAAAATGCAACTCTTAAAACTATACACTCATGAGGAAGAAAGAGCCTGGAGCACAAAGCTTGGGACAGCTTGTTGGTACTGCTCTGCCATGCCAAGAAGTCAGGTCTCTTGCTCTTCCAGATGAGCTACGAAACGGAGAGACTGATTCAGGAGTTAAAAGCAAAGGGTGACATGCCTCGGCAGCTACTCTGCTGACTGAGGGGTAACAGCTGTGGATTCCCCTGGGAGCAACATCCCATTCTGCCCTGACCAAGAAGATAACAGCCACAACCGGCATCTTAATAACACTGAGAGGTGGCAAGGAGGCAGGTAGAGCTCTAAAACCTACCAGCAACCCCTCAATGAATGCCCCTTTAGCTGGTGAGTTGGTGGCTGGGACACATGATCACAGGGTTGTGGCACAAAGACCATGGGAAAACAGGGAAGAGGCAAAAACACTGCTAGGAAACCTGGGAACCCAAAATGTTGCCTTCACCAACACGTTTTACACACCAATACTTTTTTACACGAACACAACTCTACTCGCGAACTCAGGGCACTGTGAATCTCATGTTATACACTCAAGTAAATACCAAAGACTACAATAGATGCCAGCAGTATGTGCTATAATTTATAGATACATTTCAAAGCACGCATTCTTAAGTGAATTTGGGCTTTGATCTCCTATTTTCCCCCTTGGGGGTAACAAAATCATTCTACCAACCCCACTAAATTCTTCACCCGTCTCTGAGGGTGTTTTCACTAAGGAACTTGTTTCATGTCTCTTTTCTAGCCAAGCTCATCACTGTGGTATGGCTCCTTTACACTTCTTCCCCACACCCTAAACATTTTGCATTACATCTTGCATATACTTGCCAGCACTCGTATTTTCCAGTGAAAGTTCAACTGACCTTAAAGGATTGCCTCAAACCTACCTTAATGTGTTTTATTAAGTGAAACTTAGGCTGCTGGGGGAGGTCGTCTGGAAGGTTGCACCTCACCTCTGAAACTTCAGCTAAATCCAGCTGATCTTGGAACAAACAAATTGGTGGCCTTTTATGTAGCTGCAAGCTTGGTTTTGCACACTTCAGCAAAACTATGCTGCAAGGAGTTTTACACCAGGAAACCCACACGCAGGAAAACCGACCTCCCTCCCTCCAGATTCTCTTTCGCAGAGTTGGAGGGCCATGTCCTGCATGATTTTATAGATACTCGGCTGATGCCCAGGAAAAGCTACTGATATCTACGTGAAGGTAAAAAAGCAGAAAAATTACATGTTCACTTCCCTCTGGGTTTGCTAGCTATACTGTAGTGAGAATCACTAGCTGACACAAACTGAGTGGGGTAACTGGCATGCAGAGTAGAAAGACTCTGCGGTAGAAGAATCTCTGGGGTGTTTCAAGGGCAATTCTGGCTTGAGAGCTATAGCCCTCCATAGGACATTATTGGTTAAATCAACTTCTGTATCATACGGGCTAGGTTGACAAGGAAAAGGATTTTCTAAACGTCACCCTTACAATCCGAGCCTAGCTTTTTAGAGCGAAGCCAAACTTGTTCAACCCCACGGTCCCCTTAGGAGCTTACAGGCACAATTCTGGCACAATATAACTTCTGCCTTTTCCATACACAGGTTGGGGAAGATTTTCAAGAGTACCAGAGACACTCACACCCAGATTCCCACCAAAACCCAACAAAAATCAGTTGCTTGTGGAAAATCTTCATACTCTTTGAATTAAACCCATGTGGCTAGCAAGAGGCAGAGGCTTATTTATAGCTCTGAGGTCAGACATAACTCTGGCTACCTGGAGAAGCAGATCAGCAGAATGAGAGGGGATGTTTTAAAATGCTACTTTTCAGAGTTGACCTGTGCTTTGAGTTCAACATTGGATGTACAAGATGTTTGGAAAATTGGGAAGAGCTCCCTGCACTATCAGAGAAACATCTGCATCTGAGATTAAAGAACAGGTGATTTATTTAAGACTGAGTGATGTACCAGGAAGCTAGCCAGAAAACAACTTTTTTTTTTTTTTTTTTTAAAGAGTGGCTAGTAATAATGGTTCAGACATTCACAAGATAACAGGTACTATATGAGAAATATCCTAAATACATTAGATATAGTAGAATTTGACTTCAGCTGAAAGTAGCTGAAAACTGTCCCTGCCGGTAGCTCAACTGGTTCCTGCCCACTGGTTTCCTAGCTTGCCTTCTCTTCTTCAATTTGTCTTCCTGAAAGCAAACTCTGCCAGACAGAGGTTGTCTCAGTTGTCTCTATTCAGTATCTTATACAGCATGTGACTTGAATTAAATAGTAGAGTGAAATTATGGTTCCTGACCAAAAACAATTTAAAACCAAGAGGTGTGACAGAAAGGACAGAACATAACTGCTACATGAGACAAATAAGAGCTCTTTTTACAGCCAAAGCCTAGCTTTCTTCATACACCGATGTTTATCCATATCCATGATATACTTCCTGCATATATACACACTGAGGCTGATCATGTGCTTTCTCTGAATCAAGTTCTCACTTCCTATGCGCTTTCTGCGCTATCTATTCTAAACTCATTCTTCTTTCTAGGGTTAGCACAGGGCAGGGGGGCAATTGGTGGTGTGAGACAAAGTGTCCAGAAGAAAACAGCCATCTTAAAAAAGGTTCAAGGTAGAAAATGTTTGGGAATCTCAGCATAAGAAAATCTTTATTTCCAACTTTGCAAGCTATGGTGCTGGAAACAACTTCATCTCCTCATTCCTTCTCACGAGGGAATGTACTGTAAAATATATTTTACAATTTCAACAAATGCTGCCTTGGCAATAGGATCATTCCTTTGTACTGCCATTATCCAAGGGGAAAAAGACTACTTATGTGCTGAACCCCTATAAAGGCTCAATTCCATCCTGGTTTTAATTAGAACTTGCTTCAAACCACGGACTCTTTCTACATCAGGTGCTGATTTGGCACTATTGAGGAAACAACCAATAAACTTCACAATCAATCTGCAGTTAGTAGTCAATCCAGCTCGGCTTGCTTGTTGTTTTCTTCCTTTGTACATTTTCTCATAGAAAGTAGCAATAAATTGGAGACATGTGGTAAACTAGGGTGGCTTTAACCAGTCACACGTGGTCTCTCCAGTCCCCTCACTGAGTAATGTTACAGCATCTGTGCCATCTACTTTCACACAGGTAGCCAGAACACCTTTAACAAAATCCAACACACAACTTGCTGTCCTCACATGACTGAACAAGGAAGATGCTAGTTTTGGCTGACACAAATGTTTGGTGCCAGTCCTTCCTCCATAAACCTGGTCCTTCACACAAATTTTTAATCCAGCCTATTCTTTCTGCCCAAGGAGTCAGATCTCCCTGAGGTTTACCACACCTCCCTGTAGGACTCAACTACCTCTCCCTCTGTCCTCAATATTCAGAACACCTCCCTGCAGTTTCCGTAATCTGCCACGCTCGGTGTCACCCATCTTGCATTCCAAGTTCCCTGATGCTGCAACGCTCTGCAGTTTGCTGCCATTATGTGCAGCCTGACCCAAACCATATCTGCTTCTCTTTTTAACTCCTTCCGTTTCCAAAAGGTAAGCTTAGCAGTGAGTCATACGGGGAATTTCAGTAGTTCTTTTTGGGTAGTATGTTTTTATGTACTTCCAACAACAGGCTGAAAGCTTTACAAACATAAGAAGGAGACGAGGTTATTGTTCAGTAGTTCCTGCCCTTGTACACCCACACATGATAATCTCAGTCACATCTGCAACCCCAGTCTTACTGTTCCTGAACTCAGACTGCCCACTGCATCAGGCTATCTGGAACCGTGTGCTGCAAATTCCTTTCTGGAAGGAACCCTCTCCTTCTCACACTACTATTCCCAGTTTGGGGATACAGCTTGAGGAGTTAAAGGGTGAGGAATCTTTTGAGACATCACATCAAAGTATATCCACACGATGGATGCCAGGATAAAGACACCGTTATACAATCAAAGGGGAAACCTTGCAGAGTTCCAGCCAGAGAACTGTTAAATGTCAGCAATGTAAATACCAGAGGAAGGCAGTACCTGCCCATCAGAGCTTGTGATTCTAACATCCCACAAATTACACCTGTGCCGGCAAGCCTCTGTGCCACACAAAGCATCTCTGACTGCAGACTGTAAAACACTCGGGAACAGAGATGTGTCTCTATACATTACAAATGGAAGCAGGGAGACTAAAATGAACATTGGAACAGATTCCTGAGATGGTCAATAGACCTCTAATTGTTCCTGACTTTCAAATGAAGATCACCATCTTCTAAAGTCAACAGCTGCTAAGTTCAACTCAGCAGGTATTGCTTGAAGTTCTCTGGTCTGTGCCAGGCAGGTGATCAGACATTTCATTTATCTTTTCCATTGTCCAAAACCAATCATCCCCAATGAGCAGTTTTTCTGACAAAATTATAGAGAAACAGGTTGAGCTTCCCTGGTACTTCCTAGCTGTGGAGGTGAAATCTTGATGCTAATCTTGGTCCGTTTGCATCTTGCTGTCACACTCTCTGATAATCACAGCAGCCTATTTATGATTTCCATAAAGATATCACTTGAAGCAGTATGCTTTCATGCATTTCCTTGAAAAAAGGAAAGCAAAAAAATACTTCATTTCAGAGACTAAATCTGCCACAGAGCTCCTATGGTTCTGACTGCCAGCATGCCAATCAAGACCATTTCAAAACATGAATTACTGTGGACTCGGTATTTATCTGACCTTTTCATGCTTGCCTCCTCAACTAACCTCTAAACAGTCCAAAGATCAGGGTGGGTTTTTTTCCATACTGTAGTCCTATCTCTTGAATCTTTCCCAGGGAAACGTTAATTTTCCATGACCAAGGAAGAAGAATATACTGTGCGCACACATCAAAATGGCCAAGTTCCTTTCAGTAACTGTATACACTGAGATAGTTTTACTAACAAATAAGAGATTTCAAAAACTTTATCTGCAGGGATTGAATAAAGGATTCAACATGCTTTTCACACTACTACTATTTGCACGTTCAGAGCACTTTGGCACAAGGTCCTGTATAACTACAGCATCTAGATGTTCCTGCTGCCAGAAGCTAACAAACTAAGTAAAATGACAAAACTGGTAAAAATAAAGCCAATGTCTGAAAAAAACCAAACCCCAACAACCCAACAGCCAAAAGAAAATCCAAAACAGGAACCTAAAACTAAATGCATCCACCCATATCTAGGTCTCATTTCAAGGAAGCTGAGTGTGCCCAAGTATACTAAATGAAACAATTACCATGCTCAGGTCAGCATAATTTGTTGCAAGATCATCTGCAAGCTCCAAGAGCAGTAATTTCTGTTTTATGGACAGATCAGAGTGGAGTCAGAATCATAGAATAGTTTGGGTTGGAAGGGATCTTTAAAGGTCATCTAGTCCAACTCTCTGCAATAAGCAGGGACATTTTCAAGTAGATCAGGTTGATCAGAGCCCTGTCCAACCTGACCTTGAATGTTTCCAGGGATGGGCCATTTACCACCTCTCTGGGCAATCAATCTGCTCCAGTGTTTCACCACCCTCATCGTAAAGAATTTCTTCCTTATAACCTAGTCTTATCTACCCTCTGTTTAGTTTAACACCATTATTCCTTGTCCTATCACAACAGGCCCTGCAAAAAAGTGTATCCCCATCTTTCTTATAAGTCCCCTTTAAGTACTGAAAGGCCGCAATAAGGTCTCCCTGGAGCATTCTTTTCTCCAGGCTGAATGGCCTCAAGTCTCTCAGCCTTTCCTCATAGGAGAGGTGTTCCATGCCTCCGACCATTTTTGTGGCCCTCCTCTGGACCCGCTCCAACAGGTCCATGTCTTTCCTGTGCCGAGGGCTCCCGAGCTGGTTGCAGTACTCCAGATGGGGTCTCACCAGTGGGGAGTGGAAGGGCAGAATCACCTCATTTGACCTGCTGGTTGCACTTCTTTTGATGCGGCCCAGGACACAGTTGGCTTTCTGGGCTGCGAGCACACATTACCGGCTCCTGTCAACCTTTTTATCCACCAATACCCCCAAGTCCTTCTCAGCAAGGCTGTTATCAATTCCTTCATCTTGCAGCCTGTATTGATACCAGGGGTTGCTCTGACCCAGGTGCAGGAACTTGCACTTGGCCTTGTTGACCCTGATGAGGTTCACATGGGCCCACTTCTCAAGCTTGTCCAGGTCCCTCTGAATGCCATCCCATCTCTCAGGCATGTCAACCACACCACTCCGCTTGGTGTCACCTGCAAACTTGCTGAGGGTGCACTTGATCTCACTGTCTATGTCATTGATGAAGATATTAAACAGTACTGGTCCCAGTACGGACCCCTGAGGGACACCACTTGTCACCGATCTCCATCTGGACATTGAGCTGTTGATCACTACCCTCTGGATGCGACCATCCAACCAATTCCTCATCCACTAACAGTACACCCATCAAATCCAGATCTTTCCAATTTAGAAAGAAGGATGCTGTGAGGGACCATGTCAAAGGTCTTACAGAAGTCCAGATAGATGACATCTGTAGCTCCTCCCTTGTCCACTGATGTAGTCACTCCATCATAGAAGGCCACCAGGTTGGTCAGGCAGGATTTGCCCTTGGTGAAGCCATGCTGGCTGTCTTGAATCACCTCCCTGTCCTGAATCTGCCTTAGCACAGTTTCTAGGAGGATCTGTTCCATGATCTTCCCAGGCAGAGAGGTGAGTCTGACACTGAGGTTGGTAGTTCCCAGGGTCCTCCTTCCCACCATTTTTAAAAATGGGTGCTATGTTTCCCTTTTCCTGTCACCAGGGATTTCATCTGACTGCCATGACTTTTCAAATATCATAGAGAGTGGCTTGACAACTACATCAGTCAATTCCCTCAGGACTCTGGGATGCATCCACTGTGCCAGCTCCCATAGATAGACTGCTGTATGTTCAGGTTCCATAGGTGGTCATGAATCTGAGCTCTTACAGCAGGGGGACTTTGCTTCCACAGCCCCCATCTTGTGGTCCATCCACTCAAGAGGTGTAGGAAGAGATATTGCCAGTGAAAACTGAGGCAAAAAAGTTGTTGAGTACTTCAGCCTTCTCCACATCTGTTGTTACCAGTTGGGCAGCCTTGCTCATTGGGGGTGCGTGTGTGTGTGTAAATCTATCAGAGACATCACCTTCCACTTGCAGATGGCACAATCTCCCTACATAACCAGCTTCAGTCAGTCTGCCAGTGTTACAGACTGCTCCTTTGCAAGCAAGCTGTAATGAGGGGACTCCTGCACCAAAGACAGCAATCCAGGGCTCTGCTCTACTGCACCACCTCTAGCGCAAACTGAACAGAAGGAGCAGCTCCAAGCTGCTGTAGAGACTGAGGACATGTACAGCTACTGCAGGAGCATTCAGATATACAGAGTTTTCAAGTGACCTATAATTCCAGCTCAATTAGTAGATTTTCTCCAACTATGTAACTCAGTGCAGTCATTTGTCACTGAGCTCTGGGGAGCTGTCCAGAGGGAAACAAGAACCATTTCCCCACTGCAGCCTGTCACCCGAGCAGTCAGCATCTATCAGCACTTGTGCTGTTGTATAAATTACATCCCTCACAGCTTGGTCAAGTATGTCCATCATTCAGCACATATGTAATCTTCACTATTTTATTGTCTCATTGATGGAAGAATTAGCTGCACAGTGGGAAACACATTAAGAAAGGACTACCAATTATTTTGCCCCCAACTTCTTTAATCCCCTGCAATCTCTTCTAAGGGAGGGATTCACATCTACTCAAATCACTTCTGTTACATTATATATGTCTCCTGTGAAGTCCTACACACCACAGAAAACAAAAAAACCCTGCTACTGGGTCCTTCACAGTATCAAACACACTAGCCGTTGTTAGAGAACAGATCATAATTTACAAAGAGTATGCAATGGCACTGTCTAAGCTAACCCTGTTCCCTTCATCTATTCAGCTGGGAAGATCATCATCATTTAGGTCATAACCTCTGTTTCTCCAATAGTGAGCCAATCTAACAATAGGAACCTAGTTTTGTTCTAAAGCACAGCACCTTGTGGTGTTCCCATTTGCCCAGAAAGAATCTATTTATCCATTTCAGAAGCTGGTATCAAATGTGGTAAGGCTATTCAAAACCTTTTTCTGGTTCGGAGATGTAATTTGTGGATCTTGAAGCCAAGGGAACTATGGCACAGGATCCTCAAATCACGTTGCAGTAAAATCATCAAGAGATAAAACTTCACCTCTTTTTTAGTTGTTTTTTTTTTTCTTTTTTTTTCCTCTATGTTGACATAGTGAACAGAAGTTGCTGATCACTTTTGCAGCTGAGTTGGGGCAAAAAAAAAAAAAAAAGAAAAAAGAAAAAAGAAAAAGAAAGGTAAGATTCAACCCAAAGAAGCTAGAGGTGATGGAAGTGGTAAGGGAATTACCTTACCGAGGCAGTGCCATGTATAATCATAGGTCTTCATAAATGACCTTAGAATGCAGACCAATTTTTGCATTTGGTTATTTCCAGTCTCCTGACTTTCAGAAACCATTTACTTGTTCTCTCTTTCTTCTCTGAGTTATGTAAATAGCTTTGTCTTTTCCATAATATGGGCCCTACTGCAGCCTTTTCAGCCTACTGCTTCAAGTTGGTATTATTGCAATGAACACTGCTGGCCCTGGCCTTCAGCTACCACTCACATTTGACTACAGGCAGTCCATTAGTTGATGGAGCTGCTCATGTCATCATTAAAATGTATATTCTTTAAATGATACAGTTTTTATCCACTTCTCAGTGCAGTTCCAGAAGTTTCTAATATATAATACCTTAGACCTGTTAAAATTGGCTTATTTGTCAGACATTTGCTATGCAACAAAAAAATGAATCAGTTCTGTTAAGGCATTTTATTATGCTCATTTTGACCTATATCAGCCAACATATATACTGACTTTCCAATTAAAGTCCAAGATGTTTTCTGAAGTCACTGATTAGATAAAGCCTGAGTTATTTTAGAGACACCTGGGAGAAGAGATGTTTGTAAAGAGAAGTTCTCCACTGCAGGAGGTTTAAAGCAAAACCACATATAATTTATCCACCTGTTGCAAATGGACCCATCAACACGTGCAAGTCATTAGCATTTAAAAAAAATATCTATCAGATTTAATGCAAGTCATGAAAGAGGGTCAAAATACATAGAAGTTCTTCACTGTTACAAGCAAGACTTCCTTCAACAAAACTCAGCAGCTAGAATATTTCTGTATCTCACTACCTGTGTATGCATGACTTCATACCCCTCTAAGTTTAAGACTTACCATGATGCAATAAGAAATACTTTATGAGCTTAGTATCTGTACAGATCTACACAATATGAATTACAGTATGCTTTGAAATAAAGCTCCCTGGTCTATAGCCTTAATTCTGGCTGGAAAGCAATAATTACAAATTTTACTCCAGTGCATCAGTGTGCAGTAACCACAGAGCAACTAAAGGGGGTAAACCCTGGGGACTATGAGGTTTTTTACTCAATGGTAGCTACATTGTTTTCACCAAGAGTGACTAGGGATGACATTGTTTTCCAGAAATTCATAAAAATGTTACCCCAAAAGTTAGTTTATCCCTCTAAAAAAATAATTTATCACCATCTTTATGACGCTTGTGGAATTTTGTGGAATGCTTAAGATAATGACTCTGAGCTGAATTTAGGATTTAGAAGAGAATAATACTATATAACAGTGCAGGCAAACACATGCTGATTTGGGACTCTTCATAAACATAGCACTATTTATATACTTAGCTGCCACTGTGATTTAATGGTAGAGCCGCTCACCTCATATGCAAAACCATACCACTACGATTGTGGCATCAATTCATCAATCAAAATGACAGAGTCTCATGATCAAACGAGAAAGGTTCCCGTACTTCTTATGACAGCAGTGCTTGTGATACAGCCATACTGGATCTATTTGCAATTGAACTGGAAACCAGCTATTTTCTATACTCAATGGAATTCTGATTTATGATGTGCTTGAAATTACTGTGGATTTCTATTAAAGGAAAACACTTGGCAGTAAGGTACCATACTTACCTGTAATTTAGTTATGTAACAGTAGTATCCTCCATAGACCCCACATCCTTTGGGGTTTTTTGTTTTTCAGATATGCAACTTTAAGAGCCAACTTGGCATTTTTTAAGAGTTTGGCCTTTTTCCTGAGGCCCTAAGCAAACCTCAAGCCATGAAGGAGCAGCGAATTTATACAGGCCTGCACAGACTCAATCAGCAGTTTCCTTTCCACTGACATCCACAGGAAGCCAGCACGTATGGAAAGATGGGGGCATGCAGACATCAACAATTACAGATAGGCCACTCTTCCCACATTTGGAAATGTAAAGCTCAAGGCTACCTATTTAGGTAGTGTCTTTAATGCATGGGAAACCTCTACTAGCTGGCAGATTTTCCCTTTGAAAAAATTATTAATTTATTCTATTACTCAGCACATGCAATGGTAAAGCAAAACTGCAAGATGACAAAAAAGGGCCAAAGAAAATGACATTTTAGGTGAAGCTGTAATGTTTCTAGTTGGTAAGTGTACTGCTTTAAAATACGCTTTGTGCCTCAAATATTTCTGGTACACTCGTAGTCCCAGCCACTAAAATAAAGTTTGGAAGAATGACACACAATCTTATGAAGACTCACACATACACTTAACTTATTTACACATTCTGAAGATTATACGATCTCCTCTAAAAAAGAAGAAATGTATGTTCCAAAGCTGCATCCCTCTCATTAATTTATTTCATTTGTGCATCTGTAGTCTGTTTACAGAGACTTATTTCTGACTTAGTCTTTAGAAACAACCCCCCTGGTATCAACTGTTGTGGCTGAGGATCGCTTAAAGGACAAAAGTTATTGACTCAGAATCTATCTAGAAAAAGAAACTGCAGATTAAGAGGACTGAGATACAAAGAGATGACATACCCTTCCTCGACTGTAACAGAATTCATGATGATGCAGTTTGTTATCTTAACTTTGTCTTTTATGGTACACATGCTGCCAATGATGGAGTGTTTAATGGATGTCTTCTCCCCCACTTGTGTGGATGACCCAATGATGCTGTCTGATCCAACCTAGGGAAGAAAAGAACAGAAACTGGCAAAAATACCTGGCGCTCTCTGATATCTGTTCTCCATACACCTCTTCCAAAATGTATGTCTCAAGCACACATCAAAGTGCACCCTGCTCTACCCTAAGGATCCTTGGCATAGGAAAGATGTATAAATTTTGGGCCCATCCCATAGGCAGGCAGTTGGATAGTCTTTCCAAGGTCCTTTAGCTTGGTAAAGCTCCATTAGCTGGTCTGGCTCTGTAGGCTTCACACAGTAAGGTAAGCACAGTAAGAACAGCCCTGCTAGTACTCACTAGTTTCACTGTTTGCCCGGTGAGACCTGTGAAAAGGAGGTTTGAAGCTGGTATTCAACCAAAATGCTTCAGCAAGAAGTAGAGCTAAACTACTGACCTTTCTGAGTTTGGCATCCTTTGGGAGGCAAAACTGCTCAACTAACATGAACGCCATTAGGGAACAAGAGACTGCAGTGTCTGACTTGGGAGCATGACAGAATTTTTACCAAACATTTTTACAGACAGAGAATGAAAGGCAGGAACTCGTGAGTGAGCCTACGAGGAGACTCCGGGCTGGATCACCTACACTGTAATTCCACACTTCAGAACCCAGCTTCACTTCCGACAGTGGGACTGAATTTTAGGAAGCAGCTCTTGAAGCAAAGGGCATGAAAACTGTATTGAAAGAGCAGAGACAGGGAAAGGGGAGACTTACCATGCCTCTGTCGGTGATCTGTGCAGATCCATGAACCAGTGGCTCTTCCAGACCCAGATTAAGCAATAGCTTGGGAACCTGGATGGAAAAACCCACATCACCAGTTAACATGACAGTGCTGTACCTGCATGTTACATAAACACCTCAAAGATGAATTTGGTTTCCACTGCACTAGTGCTTTGACTGTAAACATTTTAACTTAAAGGAAAACATAGGTTTGTGCATTTTAAATCTACAACCAGGTATGTGTGATTTATCATCTTCCCCTTCTGTAAAGGACAGGTATACTTCCACTGCAGTGCACTGCATGTCTCCTCTCAACTCAGCTTCCCACCTGCAGATAAGCAGTGGATCAGCAGCAGCAAGCAGGCTGGCTCCAGCTGAACACTGTGACACCCTGTAGATTACTACAATGCCATTTCAAACGTAGCTCAGTGTGGTGTACACCATTCAGTAATGCAAGAGAGGGAAGCAAGTAATATCAAATATAAACCAGTAAACTGGCATAAACAGATGACTATGTTCAGCCCACTCAATAAGGTAGCACACTGAGGTGCAGGCAACAAACAAGTATTTCAGAGGTTTAAGAAGGAAGCAACTAAAGCTGATCAAGTGGCTATTCCAGATGGTAGAAAGCTGCAGAAGAAAAGGCTCTTGACAAAGAGAAGGCAGGTGTTAGATAAGCAGACAAAGCAGCAATGGTAATAAAGAGAGACATAGCCCATGAGGTAGCCAAGAACAAATCCATGGAGAGCAATTTTGAACTGGCTCCTGAAAAGAAAGGGAAGCCAGCGTTGTAGGAGGATGGGATATCACTCCATCACTCCTCTTTCTCTGGGTGAAAGAGCAGCCTGAGGCATTCTGCATCTCCTGGCGTCAGGCTGGGGCCAAGGTCACACACACCAGAGAGGTGATGACAGCATGGATGGGGATTACAGGGGAGGTAGGACTCTTGCAGCACTGCACAGACACAGTGCCGTACAGAGTTATTTGCAGCAGTGATGCAATGTATGCATCTTGGTAAGACAGAGGTGGCTGTCAAAGAAACATGGGAGATGCATAAGGCAGCAAAGTGATGAATCAGGGCTACAGGGTCTGAGTCAGGGCAAATCATATGCCTGAGTGAGAGGCTGAGGCTGCGTGTGCCGTGGCTGGTGTGGAGCTCCACAGCTGTCTGGCCAGCCAGGATGCATGCACTGACTGTCCATCTGGGAGGTCAAATGGAGTATCAGCACAGTGATGGTGCAACTGGGTTTGCCTGAGGGGAGGAGTGGCACTTACTAAGTCTCTCTTTACCCAGGCACCTATTTTTATAGAACTCTTAGGAAAGCTTATCTTTGAGATCTCTGTTGCGCTGTTAAATCTGGCTGAGAGTTGCCAGCAATTTCCAAAGCCACGTGCACTCACAGCCCAGAAAGCCCCCTGTGCCCTGGGCTGCATCCCCAGCAGCGTGGCCAGCGGGGTGAGGGAGGCAGAGCCATACAGTATGATTGTGTAAAACAATTTCCTTAGAAAGCTGGGATAACAAAAGCTGATGGCTTGGGAGTGAGCCTTAAGAAGCAGATCCCACAGATCTGAAGAAGTTGGGATCAGATCAGAAAAAAATATCCCAAGATCTCAAATGAGATGATACTTGCAGGAAATTGGATATTCCTAATATGACCAGCTCATTTCCCTTCCAGCATGCAAGGATGGATAAACAGTGCTATTTTTCACACAATAAGAATTTTCACAGTTTATGCTTCATTCAGATGAGTGAGATGAGCTCAGATGAGTGAGATGAGCTCAGATGAGCTCACACCTCTGAGCTATCATTTCAGGCTGCCTGTTGCCCTTGGTAGGCATTTCCACATTTGCAGTTCTCTACATCTTGAAGATGGTCCTTCCCACTATGTTTTCTAGAAAACAAAGAGTAGGTTAGATCCTTTAGTCCAAGGTGCAGGCACTACAGATAACCACCATCTCACCAGAACACCACAGACTAGGCTGATCTGCCTGGATGATGATGACTTGGTGAAGGGATGCTGTCCTCACCTGACACACAGCTAGGCAGCCACAACTGATAGATCCAAGAGAGGAACACACACCAAAGCATACCTACAGCATAGGCTGGAAAGATTCCTACTATCCAGTGTTGCCCTGTGGGAAGGGAAAGAAATGAAGAAAAGCTCTTGCCCTCCTCAGTGAAAAGGTGGTGTGGTGAAATAAATAAAGGATTTTACTGGCCAGAGCAAAGCTCTTGTTAGAAACAGTCAATGGTAGTGCAGCCTGAGGGGTGACCCAAGAAAACTACCAGCTCAAGCATTTTGCTCTGAAAAGGAAGGTTAGATAGGGGGCAGGAGTCAGAGGGAGTGCCTGGGTCAAGGGAAGGTTTAAGATGTGTTTGGATTTAATTCATCTTACAAAGCAACTATTTCCTGCTATTGAAGATAACTCCCTCCTGAACCCACCTGCCCACACACACAGGCTGCAGGCATCCAGAAACCCAGCTGGAAATGAAATGATGTGAGTAAAGTGTTTCCTCACCAGAAGGGCAGTGGGTTAGGATGCCATTCCTTCCTACGGCTACTGGACTGGACTGCTACTGCTCCATGAGTCTGTCCTTTTGGACAGCAAAGTTATAAGTCCTGGCTTTGCAGTGAGGGAATCAGAATCTGGTCTACGAAGACCAAGATAATAGCAAACAAGACACCAAAAGTCTTCCTTAGAGACCAACAAAACAGGTAAAAAAAAGCAGATAAAATTTAATGTGTACCTTTTATGAGGATTAGCAAGAGAAACAAAATACAGTGGCACTGAAAAAAGGAACTCCTTTCTCACAACCCCTCATTAAGCTTCATTTTACGTTTTACCTCCGCATAGTTTCCTTAGAAATTTTACCATTCTGGAAAAGTTAAAAATTCAAAGAAAATCCTTTCCAACGTTGAAGGCCCCAATGTGATTTCAAAACACTAATTCTATGTACCACCCAGGAGCAAACACATTTCCTGAACTGACCAAAATGTAGAATATTTAGGTTAAAAAAAAAAATAACCCCCCAAAAAACCCTCAACACAAAAAAAACCCACATGGAGTCTGACTGGCTTAACTCAATAACTTTTTACTGAAGTGGTGGCTGCCAAATGTACACGCACACTTCCCCTAGCAAGCAGTGTTCTCCCTTAACCCTTTGGGCACATTTGCTTCTGATATTCTTGGGAAAAGTTTTCCCTTTCTGGCAGTAGTGATGCCTTTCTCCTCTTCCTCATGCCCCTAACTTCAAAACAAATCACTTTATTTCTGTGCTCCTCTAAAAGGAACCAAGGAAAAAGACCTCCAGTGTGTAAACTCACTCTGCCATGCTGCAATTCTAATTTGCATAAATTCATCCATTCATTTTATTGAAAAGAAATCAACTCAATCTGACAGCAAAGGCAAGGCAGTGTCCATTTCCAGGATTCCAAATACAACTTTATCGCTCTCCCAGTCCCCCTTCCAGAAATCTTGAGTCTTTCCCTACTGTACTCCTTATCGGTCTTTCAAAATTAGAGGAAACTGTCCATTCCTGATAGCAATGAAGTGTAGTAAAAAAAACCAACCCAAAACATATTAAAAGCTTTTAATCATCAGCATATTAGCAAGTACAGGATTTCTCTAATCCTATCCTGTGATCTTTGCTCTTATGAATTCTCAGTACTGTGAAAGTGAAAGCTGCAAATGGATCAACACTTCACCTCTGTGTTTACCTGGATTGCTACTGTATTGAAACCTTTTCCTAAAATAATTCTTTCATAATGGACAGCATTAGGCAGTTTGAATGTATGGGTAGTTTAAGTCTTCCTGCAAATCATTAATAATCTTTGTCATTATCACTTAGATAAGCATCTGTTAGGAAAAGTCCAGGCAGAACTGATCTTGCTTTTAGGACATGGACCATATTGATTAGATGACCTATAAAAGCTACTTCCAGCCTTATTTTCCACACTTCTTGGCTCTTTGGCTGCAGGTCTTGCCACCTTCAAGAGTCTGTGGGGTGGGGGTTTTCTTAGCCAAATCAAAGCTATGGAGTGAATTAGTGACAGAGCCGTTTCCTGGCCTCATGGCCCCATCCCGCAACCAGTAGGGCGATGTGCCTAGATAACATGGCACTGGTTCAGTTCCCACATACTCCTCTGTTGTATCACCGGGAGCTACTCCTGGAGGCTAAAATATCCCATGAACTACTGCTGTATTCCCACGTGGCAGTTCTGTATTTTTCTCACCTGTCGGTTAGCTTCAATATACAACCCGAGGGTATTCACTCGGTAGCACAGTCCCTCTTTCATTATATGGACGTAGCAGCGCACTTTTCCTTCATGGAGAGTTTCATTCATATCTCCTCTATGATCATTCCAACAAGAGTTATCTGGAGCAGGTTTCAGCAAGCTATTATCTTCCTTTATGAAACTATAAATGTCTGAAGAACACACACATGCATGAAGTTAGACAGGATTTAATGAAATACTTTCTGAAGAAGAATACTATTAAAATACTGTTGGTGAAGGGAAATCTTTGTTTCACATCATCTGAATGGCTAGATACTCAGCAATCATTACCAGATTTTATCACATGTAGTGAGTAAGTGCTTATTTTTATTCTGCAGGTGTGAATCAAAGCATCAGGACAGATGCAATGTTTTGCCCAAGGTCAAACAAGGAGACAGCGGAAATGCTAAAAATAAATTCCAAGATCTGAGATCCCGTCCAGTTCCCAGTGTAGGGTGGTTAAAGCTTATTCTGTTGCCCTATGCAATCTTAGGAACTCCCTCCTAAAATTATACTTTCAAAAGTGCATTTACCTATACTGTATTCCTGAAAAAAAGAATACAGAGTGCCTGGCTGATCTGCTTTTCATTTGCACCAAAATAAGGGGGGACAAAAATATTTATAAAATGCACAATACTGTTTGAAAAAGACATCTACTAGAACCTTTGCTATCATAAACTGTAAGGGAAAAACCCAAATCCCCAAAGTAGTGCTTCAGACTAATTCTGAACTCTACCCAATAATTCAGCCGTAGCACATAGGCTTTCAAACCTTCATCAAATCTTTGAGACTTTGACTGACCTAGTGATGCTTGTTCTTTTTTCTTTTGGTCCACTTCTTTGTTGTCTAGTCCTTGCTGCAAAGATGTAGGAGAAGAGAACTGTTTCCTAACCAGATGTGGAATCAGTTCACTCCGGAGAGATGTGATAGTCCTGGGGAAGGAGATACACACATGAAGTCCACAAATGCTAATCCTTACATATCTTCATATTCTTTGCATAACTTTATTGGACATTTTGCACATTTTTCATGAGGACGAATCAAAATGCCAGGTACTCGAAGACAGCTGGCACTAAGACAATGTCCACTGGTCATGTGCTACCCTAATGCATTAAAATATAAAGAAAGATTCGAAATAAGGAAAGAGCTTAATCTTCAGAACTTATTCCCCTATATTTTAACAGAGATGCCTACAATTTAATACAGCATCACCCTGCAACTCATGCTCATGTGCAGATGGAATGCAGAAAGTACCAACACTGTAATGACAACTGAGATGCACTTTAAGTGGCTTTAAAAATGGCATTGATTGACAGGAAAAGAGAGAATAAAGTGCCTATAGAGGAAAAACCAAAGCAGCTCATTTTCTTTGTGATAAAAATATGGAAATGCTCAAGGATATATGAAATATCAGATCCTTAAATGAAATTATGTCCTCCAGCTCACATGAAACGTCAAGAACATTTTAAAGACTCAGCCCTTTAGCCAGCAGAAATCAGCACATTTTAACAAGTTTAGGTCCCAAGTTTCACACTCTTTAGGTGCCCTGATCCAAAATATATCAGTGAACATAAAACTTCTAAAGGCTTCAGCTAGCAATACATCCATCTTCCCTGCACACAGACTTCAACTTTTACTATATTGACACCCCAATACTAGGAGGTAGAGAAATTACATGAGGGATTCGTGATAAAGCAGGAACTTGAACCCAAGCCACTTATGCCTTAAACAAGGACCCTAATCACTAGATTATCTTTCCTCTTGCATTGATTTGTACATTACAATGAACCAAGAGAAACTTTCCCTAGTGGACAAATATCAATGTAGAAAGCCTGCTGTACAATGGGATTATAACCCTGGTAATTTAATTTTGACTATTAAAAAGTAATTTTATTTTCCAATAAAGTATTTGGATCCCCCCCCCCCTCCCAAATTAATAGTTTTTACAGTTGGAGTGCATGAGAGACAGTCTTAAAAGAGCTTTATTGTTGTTGTTTTATTATTTTAACAATCTGCATTTAGTTCCTGAATTGTGGATTATTTAAGGTAGTGCTTGGGAAAATCATGTGGAAAACGAACTCAAACTTGGCATATAGAAGAGGAATTGCTAAACTTCAGAGGAAGGACTGGGAGAACTAACACAGAGGGCTTGGCTAGAGGAACTCAAGAAAAGATGACCTGCAAAGAAAGCGGAGTAAGAATGGAAGGCGGCAAAACTAGAAACTAACTGAAGGTTAAATTAAAAACCAGAAAGTACTAGAATGAGTATCCTGAAAGTGATTGTGGTTGGCAAAATCCCTAGCAAAGGGGGATCTTCAACAGTTCAAACTTTAAGAAATGTGTGGCTCATGACCTGCCCAGGCCACTGTTCAGGTAAATGATAGTGAAGCAGACCTAAGGACCAAAACACTCAGCCCTACAAATACTTGACAATCTTTTCTTTCAGTCCTCAGCTGTAGGTTGTGTCATGTCCTCTGTCCTGTGGGATGATCTAACCCACCCCAGATCTGAAATTCTGCTTTTGTTGTTTATTTCAGATATGGAAAAGCTCTAGTCTTCAGTCTCTCCTCCTTGAAAATAAGATTATAATCACCTTCAGATAGCTGTATTTCAGGAAGTAATGAAGCAAAACACTTCATTCTTTAATCACCAAATTTCTCCCTGCTAACCACTTACAGGCGCGCTCTGCCATGGCTGCCCTGGCCCCGCGCTTTGACACACGTGTGGCTGTGCAGATGGGCAGTTTACTAGCTTACAATGTTTGCCTGCAGCTGTGCCATTCAGCAATGATTTCCTGCTTCGGTTTTATACTCCATCCAAAACCGACAATCCTGTGTTTCCCTCAGAGGCTGGCCATGGCATTTATAAGATATATTACCTATAAAATATCCAAGCATTTGGCAGTCTTAAATAGTCTGATGCAGAGGACAACACAACACGGTAGGAAATGAAAGCAGTGGAAAGGGGGAAAGACAAAGTTTTGCTTGGTTTTTGATGGTTTAATCTTTCTTAGCCAAACTCCTGCAGCTTTCCTGCAATTCTCTGAAGTGCTGGCCACATTCCTTCGGCAAAGGTGGAGTAAATCTCTGGGTCATCCATAAGATGTGGCTTAGAAACCCACCCTTCTTACCGGAAAAGGAAAACCAGGAAGGTTTGCCTTTGCTTGCTGTTTAAGCAATTTATATGCGACATTAAAGGAATTTGCCTTTGGAAAGTATTAAAAAATATGTAGCAAGGCACTCAGTGACAAAAACTTGGGAATTTTTTGGGACAGATCTTGCAAATGTGGATATACGAAGTGATAGCGTGAGAATATTATCTGTCAACAGAGGGGGGAAACCAAACATCTGGCTGGGACTAGGAAAGGAATTTAAATCAAAGGAGGCATAGGACTGAAGACCCTTCATCAAGAGAGAGAAAAATCAGCAGGAGTTTGGAAGAACCAACTAGCCTGTAACCTAGATTCAGGAGAAAACAACCCAAAAATATTTCTGGTCTAGTGTGTTAAAAATTCTTACAATCAAATCCTGAACTATACATGCCTATATTAAGGAGAAATAAGTGTAAGACTGTATATACTGAAGAAAGCAGTATATGCTGAAGAAAGCAATCTTTTTATTATTCTCTTCAGGTTTTAAAACTTGGCATCTCCCTGCTTTCTAAAGTTTTTTATTTTCTTTAGCACCAAGGAATAAAACGAAATACCCACTGAGATCAACACAAGGAAAAATCTGCTATAACACAGAGAAAGAGAGTGGAGGGGTGGGTAGAAGGAGAGAAGGGCACACAAAACTTTGGCAGAAATGGAGTTCTAAGCCAACCTGGAGTAACCATGCTCTGACACCCCACAGCAAAATCCAGACAGCAGAGAGGATAAAAATGAACCTGCTTTTGAGGAACATTTGCCAAAATAAACATGCTTTAATAACTTCTAGCCCAAGTGACAAGCATTTTTCATGATCTTTCATTCCCTAAAATCTGATTTTTGAAGTTTTATCTGTCTGTTTTCATCTTGACAGAAAGTAGTAGGTTTTCAATTGAACCACCAGAGATTGAGGATGCTGCTAAAATGCTGCTAGTAAAGGAAGTGGAGGGACAACTAATGCCTGCAGTACCTTATGGGGCTTCGGTCCCATGAGAACAACAGGACATGGCAGCAATTTTGAAAGGGGTTGATACTGATCAGGATTCTGCCATTCACGCAGCAGGTCCCAACAAAGGGGGATGTTGGCAAGCGACCGTGCCCACATTGGGGAAAATGAAGACAACAGAGCAGTTGAAATTCATGGTGTGTGTGCAAGCAACAGCTGGGAATTCAGAGAAGATGAAATTTTTAAAAGCAAAAGAACCCCCTGGAAAGGTCTACATTAAATGTACCTAAGAGCTCAGGGCATTTGCAGTCAGCTATGCAGACTGTAGACTCATGTAGGCATTACAAACCTAGGATATTCAAGGTTAATTTTATTTAAAACTTAAAACAATAAGTTACAAAAATGGATACTTGGTCAGACAACTGTAATTTTACCAAGTACTATCATTACCAGAGAGACATAAGTAGCATGCCTTTGGAATCCCTTTAACCCTGGTCCCTGTGCACTACAATGTCTTCCCAGTGCTCCTAGGATTTTTGCATGACAGCAAAGGCAGAGATAACGTTCATGCTAAGTTAAAAATTTTTACTTGTGAAGACCATTAGGTGAAAATACCCTAGATCTTTAAGTTTCATATTTAAACACAGCTATGCAGAGGTTTTCAGTGAGTTTTAACCACAAATAGAATTAGAACAGTCTGTGATATGGCAGAATTACATTTGTATCTGTGTATATTACATTATAATATATTACATTACATACATTAAAGCCCACAGAGGGCCAACTTTTACTTGTTGCTGAAATGCAACTGCCTCTGGGATGAAGGGAAGCTTACTGAAACTTCAGCAAGAAATGAAGAACAATGGAGCCAAATGAAACACAAGAACAGTTTTGGGGAAAAACCCAAATGTTGACCACTTAAACTTAAAAAAAATAATGTATTTCACAATTACGTTTCAATGGGCTGTGATTTCTGCTCTTAGACATACATATTGCTGTAGACTTTATCTTTCATATGACGGAGAAAATAATGGTTTTGACCAAGAGCGGTAAAGGAAAAATCTCATCAGATATATTATAGCAATAGAAGAGTCTATTTATTTAAGTCTAAGTTTAGGTGACCTTGCAAAAGTCTAGGTACCAGGAAGAGCTGTTTGGCTTGACCCACAGCAGGAATGGGAGCATCCACAGCTTTTATTTCCTGCAGTTAGTGCTCACCAGCTTCAGACACCCCGAACACAACTGTCAGTTCCATTTACCGGCTGTCACTCATTTTCATTTTCCATGTTTAATGTTAAACACCATAAAACAGTATTAATGAGTATTAGCATTTTAATATCCTCCCTGTTTTATTAATCTGTGATGAAGCATGAAATCTACCACTGCTGTCAGCACCCACCTGTGAAATCTGCTGTTACTCTCCATGGGCTAGTTGCAGGGGGTCTCCCTTGCTATCATTATTACCACAATCAGCTACAGGTGCAGATAGTGTTTGCAATTCCCCACTACAAACAAGCAGATTATTAGTCCTTTTACACCTATTTCTGCCCCCCTTTTTTTTGAACAGGCTGATGTTAGCTCTTGTACAACTATGCAAGCATATAGGAGGTTGGGTTCTGATCTTAGCTCTGTGGCCTTCAACAGAGATTCTTCAGATCACATCAAAAGCAGAACATGAGGCTGTATTTCAGACTGGTGCTCATAATTAACATTAGAAATGTACACATAAATACAACTAAACAAATCCTAAGGCACTTACAGTTTTGGCCAAAAAGAAGTTGCATGTTTATGCAGAACAATCAAGATGTAAAAAAAACAAAAGTGAGGGAGGAAAAAAAAAAAAAAGAGGGTGTGTTGGAAGAAAAGAGAAAAGTTAATTCTGAACCCTGTAGGTACATAGTTCATGGTTCTCATCGCTTAAAGGATAAAGCCAAATAACATTTAAAAATTCCGTGTAAGCTGGGAGCTCTCTTGTTGAATCTCAACGTTATTTTCTCCTGATCCTTTGATGGAGATTAAAAATTTCCATGTGAATACAAAGAAAGAAACAACAGTTACTCTGAGATTTTTTCCCCCAAGCATTTAATGCTCCAAACTAGAGCAGCCAGCCACCATTCCCATCTCCTCCCCCCTCCTCAAAGAAAAAAAAAAAAGTCAACTCACTTTGAAGAAAAGACAAAACAGGGTCAGGGCAAGGGGGATTAGGGAAATGATATTTATATCATGGACCAAATTAAAATGTCAATGCAAGAGGCAGGCAAACAGCCCTTGCCACATATATACACCAGGCATGTTTCCTCAAGGAAACAGGAAAGAGATTTGAAAAGAGTTAATGCAGTCCTGAGTTAATACCACCTGCCTCAGACTCAACACCACTTAAAAGACAGTGTTTGGGTCCATTTCCCACAACGCGGTTTTAAGAAGCACAATGGAAAAAGTAATTACAGGCCTTTTCCCCTTCTTCTCACTGATTCACTGCTAAAAATGCTGGAATTTCTGAGACATGCTAAGAATGTGGAGAAAGTGGAGAAGGGCTACTTACGAAAGGAAAAAATACCAAATGATAAATTTATAGGGTGTGCCACATACCTGCAGAAGGTTAATTCTGCCTTTATATCTTGCAGTAATCTTTTTGCCTTTCTTGTGTACCCAAGACCAATTATAATAAAGGAAAACTCCAAAATAATCAGGCAAGCCAGTAAACTACCAGGCAATTACTTGTGCCTAATTCAATAATCTGCAACACCAATCATAGCATCAAGCAGATGTTATTTCTTGCTGCATTCTATTTGTCCTGTTCTATTCTCAAAATTTCTATCACAAAAAGAGCAAACAAGATTTTTCTCACACACACACACATTTCATATTAATTACTTATTTGTCAGTGTCTTTTATTATTTTTGCAGCTAAAAGCCTATGGAGAAGGCAAGGAAACCTTGAGAAATGTTCTACTGAAAGGTAATTCCACATGACTGCATTTGTGCTTCATTTGTCTTTCCATACTATTTTCTAACCAAAACCTTTAAGTCTGACAGCAATGTACCCCCAGTGTTCAGAGAAGCATGTGGGACTATTCCAAAAGCCACTGCAGAGCAAACTGATGTAACTGCACAGCTTTGCTTTGCAGGCTCAATTTTATGACTTTGCAAAACTGCAGAATCACCACAGAAATCCCTGCATTCTGGGTGATGGAGGAAAAGCAGAAGACGACGTGCAAGTGACAATCACAGACACCACAATGCAGAGAGGATCTAGATCAAAGTATAGAAGGGATGGTATGGATGCAAACCACATAAAAAGCTGTTCTGAAGTTCCACCAAGTCTGGATGCACTTAAAGGAGCAGGGATCTAACCTCCACTTCTGCCAAAAATCCCTTTGGGAAACAAGGCAGCTTTCTGAAACATTGACCACAGAAATTAAAACTCCTCAATTACATACTCAAATCCTTTGAAAGCGTGCGTGCATTCAGCTCGGGTCATCTAAGTAACCTTAATTCTGCCCACTCGCCAAACAGCCAGGAACACCCCACAGTTCCCGACTAATACAGCTTTTGCAGGGGAATGCCAGCAAGTTTAGACATTTTTAGAACTTCTCTCTGACCAAAAGTCTCTGAGGCTGTCAGAGGCCACCCAGGGTGTTTGGCAGGTTGTACATGCTGCTAAGGAATGGATCTCATTCATTCCCAGACAGCATCCCATTCTTCTGAAACAAGCGCACCTGCAGCAAATGTGATTCCTTGCCAGAACTTATCTTTCCCCATTCTCTCCCACCTCCGCCTTTGCAGCCATCTGTGTGTGAGTTACCAGCTTTTTTCTAAATGCCTTTGAAATTAGGCTCCTTTTCTGAAAAGTACACTGAACAGTGGTGTTCTGATAATATGCCTAAACAAACACATGCATATGATGCATTTGATAAAGTATATGTGTATCCAGAAAACTGATGAACTATGTAAACTTCAGGTGCATAAATATTTATTTAGTTAGTCAAATGCTTCAGACTTATCTGTACAAAATGTGTCAAAAAATGTAGACATGGCTGCAGCTTCACACGGTAAGTCCTTTCACCCTACTCTACTGAGGTTGCATTAAAGGCACCATAGACGTCCACACCTCTGCTCTGTTTCTCCATGCAGATACTGTGTTTGGTGGTCTGCAATCAAACAGACCCATTCTCCGTTCGACTTCACAACATGCCATTCTTCCAGCAGTCTGGGAAATAAACAGAAGCTCTGGTGCATAATTCAGTTCTGCTTCCACCTGTAAAAGTCCAATTTCTACACCCATCCCCCCAGCAATCATTCTCCCTTAATGAATTCCTAGCCTCACCTATTGATTACTAATCCTTGCTCCACCCCTCCCTGCAGGACAATTCTTCTGTTTACCGTGGCATTTGCAACATCGTCTTCTGTCCTGTAATAAGACTAAACTTTTTTTTGTCACTATCATTTCCTGAAGAACTTTAAGATGAACCTTTTTGGTCAATCTCCTCTTCTTCATCAGCCTATTTTTATTCATAAAGTTCTTTCCAGGTGGTATTCATCTGGAGAAGTTTGGTGCAAGATGCTGTGTGTGCTACAGTTCATCTCTGCATCTTTGATTTAAGGAAACGTCACTCTTCCTTCCCATTCAGGTTGTTGACTTCTTACAAATTGGTAACTTAACTAGACAGCACTCAGCATTTCTCATAGACTGTCCTGTGGCTGTTCAAAATTTTATATTCCCTTTTTTTATTTTTCAATGTAAGTGAAGAAATTTGTAGTTGCTCCCCTTTGATTCAAGACTATGTTCTAAGATCAGCCCTTACTTCATACTCCAGCTACTCATCACATTCAAAATGGAACTCAGAATATTGTTATTGATTGATTGATCATTTACTGACTTAATGAAGATCTGTCTTAGTTACTCCACTCAGGGCTGTGTGCCTTGCCAGCCTTATAGTATTTATTCTCCCTTATAGAAAGTTAAAAGCCTCCCATCACGATAATTCGATGCAATAATAAAGTCAGCAACAGTGTTATAGACATCTTTGTTATTGTTCATGTTTCATTTGACTGGCTAAGGCACAACGGAATTTGACACTGAACTAATGCCTAGAATACAAAAACTATGAGAAGCAGAATAGCAGGAAAACAAATACTATTTTCTCTCTTTTCCAAAAATCCAACTCATGAGTAAAAGGGGATTACTGAAATCAGCATTTCAGAAGGATCAGTCAGTTACTGAGGTGGTGTGGAAGAAAAGAGATTTAGAAACACACCAGAGAGGGGAAGAAAGGCAAACATTATCTTGAAAATTCTTGAAAGTTGTACAATCAGATCATCTGAAGAGAAGATACAAGAGAATTATGTTTTCCACTGCAAGCGAAACAGACCATATCACATATAAGGATTCTGTCCCCACAGGGAGATGTCCAGCAAGGTAAGATAATAATTTCACCTGAAGTAGTATCTTACATGCAAGCAGTGCTGTGTGAAAGAAAATGCACTGTACTGATAAAGGAATCACTGTTCCTCCTTGGTTCAAAATCCATGGCTCATATGAAGACAAAAATCAATTTGGCTGAAGGCTACCCAAGGAAACTGCAACTGCATGAAACAGTCGAAAAAACAGTTAACAATTTTTAATGTTTATTATCAGATCAGAGCAAGCCCAGCTGAGGCCATCAAGAGGGCCAAGAGCATGTGACGCAGGAGGAGAAGCTGGGGAAGCTGGGTTTGTTCAGCCTGGAGAAGAGAAGGCTGCAGGGGGATCTAATTAAAGTTTTCCACTACCAAAAGTGAAGTGACACAGAAGACAGACAGACTTTTGCAAGAGATGCATAGTAAAAGTGCAAGAGGCAACAGGCGCAAGCTGCAACGAAGGAAATTCCAGTTGGGACAGAGAAAACAACTTCTCGGTGAGTGGTACAGTCCTGGGGCAAGGCCCAGTCCCCATCCTTGGAGATTTTCAGAACTCAACTGCAAAAAATCCCCGGAGCAACACAAAAGTTAAGACTTCCTTGAGCAGTAGGTCGGACTAGAGACTGCTAGAGGTCCTTCCACAACCAAAATTTTTCTGTGATTCTATAACTGAATAACATTTTTCATGCCCTCCTTACATTCACTTTTCATAGGGAAACCAAAGGGTAATAATCTTATGCTGTACATCACAGTCAGAAGACAAGAAATGTTAACATTTACTTAGAAAAATCTGCATTAGGAGCAGCTTGCATGCACAGGATACTGTGCTGTGACCAAGCATGCTTCAGGGTATCTCAGGCACATGGCCACGATGGCATATTGTGATCTCACAGAAAGGTTTGTAGCCATTCATTAAGTTAATCAGCTCCAATTCAGCACATCCAAAGACAGGTCTACTCCCAGGTAGTACGCTAACAGGAACAGGAATCGTATTTATTACAGAAGTGATTTGCTGAAAATCATAGTTTAAGTCTAGTTTGGATCATTACTTTTTTCCCCGAGGTTTCAGGAGTGAGCTTGATTGGTACCATGGAAAGATGATAATGGTAATGATACCCTGGAGGAGAAGGACATCAACAGATTTCAAGTCTTGGCATTTCTAGTAGGGAGCAGAGAAAGCTGCAACAGCTGGATATGTTTGACAAGGAAAGGAAATGGGAAAGATAAATTGCCATTTCACATTCTAATAGATTAAAGGCACTAAGGAGGAGCTTGAGTTTGGAGATATTTTTTTTGGTTTTGGGGGGTTTGTTTTTTCTTTTTCTTTTCCTTGTTTGGAAAGCTACAATCTATTTGCACTGTCTTTACACAGTATACTTCCTGTAGGAGCTATTTGTTTATTTACCCATTTTAATCACAAGGGAAGTATTCATTATAAAAACTCTCTTTACAGCAAAGGAGAAACCTTCCAGCCACACGGCTGACACATGTTAACTCACAGGTATTCACAGAGCAGGTTCTGTTTTAAGCCATCTTTCAGGCAGCCACACAAAGACCACCAAAGCTGGGTGTTCAGCTCTGCCAGACCTCCCCCAGCCAGCAGCCCTTGCCAGGAAACACAGGTGACAGCCTGAATGATAAAAAGGCATTTAGAGGGGAAAAAGAAAAAATGTACTGGTTTAGTCTGGGCAGCACCTTAATATAAACCTGTAGGGGCCTTTGTGTACAGCATAGCACACAGCCATCCAAGCAGGCGCTTCAGAGACCAGTCACTTGTACCTCCAGTATTCAAAGATCTCATACTGCCCTTGCCATTTACTGGGGAGGAGAAGGTGGCTCCGCTGCAGCTTTTCTCACGGCCACAGATCTCAGAACACAGCACTGAGACAGAAAACCTTCCTCTCCCCTCCTAGTGCTGGCCCAGCGGAGGCTTTCTGGACATAGCAGAGGGGAGCTAAGACGAGAAGCTTGCACTGGGATTGCAGCTGAAGCAGTTTGGAAAGGCAGAGCGCTATGACCTCACACAATTTGCTCTTATTTATTTCAGCAGTTCAAAAAAAACCCCCAGTGTTTAACTTTGCAAACAAATCATACTGACTTTGGCTATAAAGCTTACTGCAAATTTGCTCAGTTCAGAGAAGAGTTTCTCTGCTGGCAAATTCTGGCAGGCAGCTCTCCAGGGCTGGAAGAACTGCAGAAGAGCTGATTTGTTTTCTTAGCTCCAGCTCAGCCTCTTGCAGGGTGCACCCCGAGAGGAGGGCTCCCCAAGGAAAGTGGATTTTCCTGGTGGCAAACAAGATGTTAGCACTCAGCATTCCCAGGACAAGGCACTCTGAATGCTTACTCAGACCTTTTGAAGCAACCACAGTGCTGCTGTTTTTCATTCTTGCCTTTCCAGTACCACACGACATTCCTTCAGGCCACAAATGGAGCTGCCTGCTCCCCAGGTGACTGTACAAGGGAAACAGTGGCAGCTTCTACACCCAGCAATTCAGAAGTACTAGACTCAGGACAAAATGGTGATTTGCAAAACACATTACTAAACACAATAAAAAAATTGACCTTGCTTTTAGGAGGAAGAGGGGGGGTGGGGGCGGGGAAGAGGGAAGGACACCACAAAAGTACGTGAAATGTTCTAATGTGTAAGAGGAAGATGTGTGCTATCAACTTCGTTTTAGATACATGGACAATCTTTTGAAACAAAGTCCATAGATCTCCTTACATTAGAAAATGCAACTGCCACTCTGGTGCATAACAGAGAAGCCCTAACATCTTAGCAAACACACAGTGGCAACTGCCTTCACAAAACCTGAGGTGACTAGCTTTCAGAGGTGATGCAGTTGGGGTGCCTATAGATAAATTGCCCAGCATTTCCTATTGTAAGTTTCTGTCTTCATCTGTTTGTAAACTTTGCCAAAGTTTAACTGTTTTGGCTGAAATTACCCATGCCAGGTGTTTGCCTCAAGCTGAATTCTTTTGGATAGCTTCATCAAAAATGTCTCAGCTATTTCCAAGAACAAAATTATGGAAAAAAACCACCCCAACTTTGTTTTGTCCATGTTAAAAATATTTCAGCTGCTCCACTGAAAAGCTCTTGTACTTCCATGCCTGCAATTTGGCGCAAGGTTGTCTTTTCGTCAGGGTGTTACATTTGTAAACATAAAAAGTGCCCATATTACATCAAGCTAAGTCTGAAAAACCACTGTTTGCACATGCTCAGAAGAGATCAGTTTTGCAGCTAAATTTTTTTGAGTCCTATATTTGGCATGCTCTATTCTCTCTCTCTTTCTGCAAGGTAACTGAACTACTCATGCACTACTCCACAGAATAAGAGTATACTCTTGGCCAAGGTTACAAAGGCTGAGCTGGATAGTCTTCAATGTTTAGAGCATCTCATCTCCTTCTGGTAGCTGACCTGAAAGGTGATAAATCTATGTTGATAACAGCTAGTCCATTAGCAAGAGTCACAGTAGCCTCACTGATTAATTCTAAAAGGGTCACATATATAAACATATATATACACACTTAAAAAGAACATCACAGTAAAAGTTTGGGTACTCATATTAAGAAAAGCTAGAACTATATTGCTTATACAACCTTAATTAAGACCTGGTGTGTACGCATTATGACACAATCCTTAAAAAAACTCACCTACTTTTCCGCTCTCCCCAATCTCAGATCTCTTCTTCACCCAATGTAAAGATGGACTATGCCCTGGGGATGAATCAAGGTTGTGTAATGAGGCAGAAGAATGCCTGCCTCATTTGTTAGAACATGTGTGTTAAACGTACAAGGCAGAGGGCTACAAGAGGAGAAAAGAATTGGTAATATTTAAGGCAAATGAATGATGCCTGAAGAACTAATTTTTTTTTAAAGTTCCTTTCTGTCAGAGGAGTTTACAGATGTTGCTGAATGCAAAGCATAAATCTAATTTCTGTAGGTTGCCACTGACAGCATGTTTTTGATTTGATCAGTGTCACCCTGTGACAGCTATCATCAATGGAAAAGATTCTTTCAGTATTAAGAGATCTCTGTATAATATTAAGGACTGGAAAATGGCATACTTAAAAAGATGCTTCAAACTTCAGCTAGTGTGCCTTAGTTTCCCCTTTTCAGAACAGGGAAAGACTGCTACTTCATTAATGGGAGTACTGGAAAGACAATTAATAAAGTGTGGACACAGCATTATAGTATCAGTGATGAGCACCAATAATCCAAAAGGAAAGTATTTGCCGTATCTTCAGAACAGGGTTTAAATGACAAGCAGCAAGTAATGCTGGTGGCCTTCACCTGAACTACAGAAGGTACATACAATATCGAACAGTAGCATTGCCTTCAGCAATGAATTAATTACTGAAATGAAACAATTGGCGCAGAGGGAAAAAAACCCATAAAGTGTCATATAACTGCAAACCATACCATAACATAGTTTTGTGATGGACTTGGCAGTCCTGTGTTAATGGCTGGACTTGATGATCTCAAAGGACTTTTCCAACCTGAATGATTCTATGATTCTGTGTGGCACATATAGAAGCGAAAGGTTTCACATGGAGCCTCAGCTGTGGCACTTCCTAACCGCCCAGTGCTTAACTTTGCAAAGTTAGTATTTTTAAATGTAGCTTTTTGGGTACCCAACCTGTAACTAAGGTTTGATTAGCATATTCATGACAAGCTCTGCACTGATGAAATGTGACAAGTGATTTTGGGGAGGTAACTTATCAAGTAGGACCACATACTGCTTTGTTTTAGGGAGTCTTGATCTGGCTTTGGATTTTCTGGTCTAGCCCAATGAGAGGTGAAAACTGCAGCCTCCACATGTCTATAGGTTTCAGCTGTGAGTAGGGTGAAATGCTTACACATAACAAATGTTATCATCTGTACCTGCGCAACTGACTGAGCACAATGGCATTCATGCATACATATAAATGCATATTACATATACTTTTAAGTGTATACACAGGATATATACACACACATCTTCCACATTTTTAGTTCCAAAGCAGCTTTGAATTTTCCACATTAAAACTTTACAGGGGAAGAGGTTGCTTTCTATTTATTGCCTCCCCCCCTCTTGCTCTCCCCAAATCAAGTATCTTATTTCACCAGGCTAGAGCTTTAGAAACATACTGGAAAAACACAACACAAACTACCATGCAATTTCACTTTGATCACATTTCTTCTACTAGCAGCTTTGCTGGGATTGTTAGCAAGCCAACTGTCAGCACACAGTAAAGAAATATCGGTGCATGTCTGTGCAACACGCTGGGCTCACGAAGCACAGGCCTAGATCCTGCCCTCCACTACAGATGAAGTTCACAGGGGAAAGGGAATAAGGACTCTCTTCTTCCATCTGCCCTGAATGCAGCAGTGAGGCAGGATTCCAACCTAGCACTCAGGATAGTGCCAAAAAAGGGACTGGCTACTGTGCTGGCTGCCACCCCAGGGCCCCAGGGGTGTGAGGCCCGCCAGCTGTGGGGTGGAGCCGTGCCCCCAGCCAGCTACAGCCTCTGCTTCTGTCTAGCCTGCTGGCTCAGCTCGTGTAATGATCGTTTTAAGAAAAGCAAAATTGTGCAGTTCATCATGAGGTGCAGGTGTTCACCTTCAACTATCCCTGCCCTGGGCTGGCAGAGCAGCTCCTGCACCATACGTGGCCTGCGCTCACCTGCCCCATGCCACAACGCGCAGCACCTGTAAGATCCTCAGGTTAGCTTTATTCTGAAAAAGGAAATGTTTAGGAAATGAAAGCCCTCGCCTGAATACAGGAAGATCAAATTTTTAACTGACCTCCCTCCTGTGAAAAGATGTGATACAATTTGGCAGACTCAGTACATCTGCCACATGAAGACCAACCTCATCAGCTCTAACTTCATTGATGCAGAAAGGAACCTGGGGAAGAACCAAAGACCTCTGCAGAAAAACATCCCCAGGGATAGTTACAATCAGCAGAAAATTCAGCCCAAACAAGCTGCTGCTTATTCACATTGAGGTCACAGTCCCTGTGCAGACGTGGCTGGTAGCAGCTATGGTCTGTGACGTCTTGTGAGTTTAGTGGGAACAGACCCAGAGGTTGTCAGTGCTGGGTATCCGCTGCGGATGCAGGGGTGAAGATGTACATCCCAGGGCAGAGCTCTGAGAGCTCCCCTGCTGGTACCCTGCCAGGGGCTGCCAGTGCACTGGAGCTAAGGAGCACTGAGATAACCAGCCCATCCTGGTGATGCAGGAGTGTGCAGAGAAGGGAAGGAATAAATTTCAGCTGCATGGAATAACAAACTGCTAGGGACAAGAACTTCTTCAGCTGTTCCCCAAGCCACTGTGGAACCACAAGCTTTTGACCTTGGTAAATTCAGACAGGGGAGAATTGTCCTGCCCTTGAGGACTCAATTACACTAGGATCCAGTGCTGAACTAGTGGGTGACAAAGATGGATATAGGGATTAACTGCTAAAATGCATTTTTTCTTCCTAGAAGAGGAAAGAGAAAGCAGTTTAATTCCCCAAAAAATAAATTCCAGGGGTTTAAAAAAAATTTAGTGGCATGATACTTTTTATTTTTGTCTGGACATACACATTTGTGGGGGTTCTAATAAACAAACCATTTCCTCCGACTTTTATTCAAAGGCACTAACAAACTCTGCGTTTTAAAACTCAAGAATTTGTTTGGTTTGCTATAGTGCAATAAAACTTAAGGCAGAAGAATCTACTATTCAGTCCTTTTAAAACAATTCATAAAAACTTATTAAAGGAATGTGAATTGAGTTACAGACTACCAAACAGTATTTTGACCTCTCCTAATACACCCCATAGTAGAACCTCACTGCTGCCAAACAAATACTGATTATTCTCCAAACAGTCCCACCCAGAAGAAGAAACAAGTGCACAGAAAAATTAAGGGATCTGTCTAGTACCTCAAAGCAAGACAGTGGCTGAGCTGATGATAACGTTTTGGCATCATAACTTTATGCTGGAGCTGAACAATAAATTCAGCCTTTCTCTAGATGGGTCGTATCACAAAGTTGTCCCAAATCCTAAACCAAGATTCACATACTTAGACCAAACTAAGATTTAGCCATTTCGTGTTCTTTTTTCCCTATTTTCATAGTAGTTGATAGTGACTTTGGACTTTATATACAATGCATGTATTAACCTGATCAAAGTGGAAGAATGCAATTTACCTTTACAGGTGCAGCTATATACAAACTACATTCACCTGGGGAGAGCTTGTTCTTGGCACATCTTTGCAGCTAAGCTGGGACTACACTGGGCTTTTATCCCATTTGAAGCAACAGACCCCACACACAACTACATTAGTTTTCATGTAATTCTTTGACCTGGAAGTAATCATAATTTTCCTGTGCAAAAGACTGAGCTACAGCCAGTTTTAGGATCTCTATTTTTTACTGCTGGGCAACGTCTTTTCTGCTTTTGTATGTCAAAATAAAAACTGAAAAAAAATGTAAATGCTTCACTGAGCTACAAACAATGAAAAAAGGTGTTCTGCCTGCCATCAAACCCTGCTGTTAAAATATTAACACAATGTAAATATTGTAATATTGAGGAAGTACACTGTGTCAGTACTTCCTGGCACCATACAAGAGCTTCACTGTTCATTTCAGTCCCTGCTGTTAGTTTTAAACATGCACAACTTAAGGCATCTGAGCTTCTCCAGTCCTGGTGCAGAATTGCAGAGAGCAAAATCTTACTCTAGGTTCTCTCTGGACTGAAAAACAAAGTATTAAAAAGAATCCTTAAACCCAAACAATTATGTAGATGTCAGTACTTTTGAGGCAAAAAATATTCCACAAGGTCTTTCAAAAGTCCTGGCATATTGCTGCCAAACATGGAAAGATCTTTGGGTATGCACTGTCCTCCCCTTCCTCAGAGAAGAAAAACAACTGCAAATGCCCACCAATGCCAGAAGCCTGAAAGCCCAAGTTATTCCTCATGGCAAAAGTCCCATTACCCAGATTTGCCAGTTAAGCACATTACTTGCAATTGATGGTCTCTCTCAATTGACTGAATAAGCAGGATGTGTGTAATAAAGGGAATGAAGCAGCTACCTGCCATTAGTAAGCCAGATATTGCTATCGAGTCTTAAGAAATGCTGTCTAGCTGCTGTAATTATGTATTTATCATGGAAGTGTCACAGAAAAGCAGCACCAGCTTCCAAAAATAGCGAAGACAGAGAATGACCTCTCTATAGAAAATAATAATAAAAAAATAATCTACAAAACCAACTGTAGTCAGTTTGGCCATTACTTTAAAAAAGTCAGTAGATTTCTTCTAGGGGAACCTGGGGGCAACTGGAGGAGTTCAGAGCAGGATTTCATTCTGCTGGCTTTGGTTAATACAAGGTAAAATTTCACCACTGACAAAGCCAAAGATCTCACCAGTTTCAATGGAAACAGCATAAAGCCTTGAAATCTGAAGTTACTACTATTTATGCTTAGAGGCTTCATTGTGTCATGCACTGTGGCACGTCTGACAAAGATTGTCCTTGTCCCACAAACCTAATGATCTAAATTCAAAACAGCACGAAATACCAAGGAGAAAGAACTGAAATGTGTGAAATGTCTAATATTCTGGAAATGTCTAATCCCAGCAAAACAGGGCTAGGATTTCAAGAAATAAGTCCTACATGCTGTATTATGACAAAAGAAAGGTGTAAACTGCTTCATGCTACCACAGGAAATACAAGAAGTCCAAACTGTCACCAACTTTCTAAAATACACTGAATAAGTGGCTTATTTCAGATTAAAGCATCTGCTGCTCCTGAAGCTTTCTTACCTTTCAGACATGTTCCCATACACAAATGGGAACTAAAATGACTTGCACAATGCCCCCACGTGCCAGTCAAAGTATCGGATAAGCTTTGTTCTTATGCATGGTAAGAAATTGCCCTGGGGGTTAACACAGATTTTCCACTTAATTTTAACTTACTCACAGAACCTTATTCTGGAAGAGCTCCTTCAATCATGTATCCAGCTGCATCACCAGATTTGTATATGGTCCAGACTAACACAAATCCCTCCCCCTTCAATGTTTTTTCACATGTCAGTTAATCTGCTAATAAAAAGTCCTACGAACACTACACTTAGTCCCCTTTTTCTCTCATCTCACTTAAAAGGGGAGAAAAACTCTTGAGAACTCAGTGAGCACTCAATATATGTAATGGCTACGAGAGAACTAAAAAAAGTCTAGGAACAGGACATCTTTCCAAAACTGAACTACTTACTGTGAGGGGAGTTGTTCATTTGTTTGTTTTTTAAAGATAAACAGGGTTTTTTTTCATCTGTTTCATGAAATATTATAGCTAAGATCTTTCTCCACTTCCATAAATGGATGTTTTTCTTACTCTCAGTGGGTGGTCTCAGAGTTTTGACAGAGGAACATCACAAGCTAAAAACATAGGATGCTACAGAGATAGCCCACCTGCAGTGATGGTGGATGTGAAGGGGGAGAGAAAAGGTGATTGCAAAGGCCAAAACAGACTGTGGTGGGGAAAATCAAAGGTCAGAAATGTATTCACAGCCCTAACAATGGGGGAGCCCTGGTGAAATGAACAGCCAAAAAACACAGATACATTCAGAAAAAAAGGGATGCAGAAAAGAGGCAAAAATTTTAGCTTTCACTTATCCTGTTATTAGATATTTCCATTCTTTTTTTTTAATTTAAAAAAGGTCTGAATAAGAAACTCACCATAATGCTTGGCATTCCTTTTAGAGTAGTTAAAGCATTTTGAAAACTGGTTTCTTTCACATTTCTGTTTCACACTAGCCAATTTAATGAAACAAATCTTCCTTTAAAAGCTCTGGTATGAACCATATGTCTATGCAAACTCCTGCTACTACCATATGTATTGCTTGGTTTCTTACTTGTTTTCTACAAGGAAGTCTACCACATATTTCTTCAGACAGTAGAGATGAGCATCCATCAGCCCTGTTCTGATGTGCATTCTGGGGTGCCTGTAAAAGAAAAAAAACAAAAAGAAAAATCATGGAGCTTAGCTTTGTGTGGCCATTTACAAGAGTTTGACTTTGCAATTAAAGCAGTGGATAGTGAAAACTATGCAAAGGCAGATCTGTTCCTTTCCATCAACTGCTGGATTAACAGAGAACAGTGCAGGCTGCCATTATTGGACTGTGTCTATAAACTTACACCTGCTGGCCCTGGGCTGATTTGCTGCGAAAGAAAACACCTCCTCCAAGGAGTCATTACTCCTGCTACATCTTCTTATGTAAGTGGAAATTGCACATTACTGGGCAGGAAGCCAAAGTAATGGGCCCAGAGTGCTAAAAGTTACAGTGGGTAATGTCAGGGTACAATAATTCAAAGCTGCTGGCTAAGTGCCTGCCTTAATATGCAAGGCTGTGCATGTTCTGCTAGCAAACACAACAACGCTACTGTATTTTTTCCAACACTTCCTAGAGGGTAATAGGGGAAGGAGATGGGGTCTGCTCACCTTTTCTACACCACACATTACAAATGAATGCCAAAGCTCAATTACAAAGTGTTTGCCTATCCAGCCCAGTAAGGTGGAAAAGACCAGTGAAATTCCCGCTCATCATTAGCCAAACAATGGCAAACAGGGAATTCTTCACTTTCAGACCAGTGGCAGGTTAATATTTCAGAAATTCAGAAACCTTCAATAGCTTCAATATTTTAAGAACAAAGTTTTAAATCATAAAAACTCATTGATTACTTCTATTACTTCTCTTTATGCATTCCCTGCTCTTAGTGGAAACCCTTTTTGGAACCTTTCTCAAAGTAGCTAGTTATTTTATGCCAATATTACTTTCCCTTCCACGCACCTGTAGCCTCATTTGAGTGTGTTCTGGCTGCCTGAACAGTCACCACCAGGTCTCAGGGCAGAAAAGCCACAAGAATATTTTGCTTGCAAATTAAAAAAGGCAAAACACAATGGTCAGGGAATACACTGGGCTGTTCAAGAAATCTGTAACTGTACTCACAGTCCAGAGGCTTTGTAAGGAGAGAAATTTTAATTCACACCTGAAATTGTCTCCATTTTCATTTTTCCTTCCTTGATGCCTGGATTTCGTAATGAAGTTTGAATGAACATATCTCACCAGTATATTCCATCCAACTTTTGTTCGCCTACCTCAGAACATGCTAGTCAGATGGTTGTGATCATGATCACTTTTACTATTTAGTGAGCTCAGCAGAGGGATCACTCACAACTAGGGCACACATCTCTCCCCCTGCCCCCCCATACTAGCACACCAAATATTTGGCAACACCAAAGGAGACTATCAGGTGTTCTAGTAAGCCATTTTCCAGTGTATTTCTCAAATAATGCATTGAACTACCAGAGTACTTAAATCTTAACATTTTATAATTTCAGTGGCATTTCTCAAGCATGCCATTCAATGCAAGTTAAGCATATTATTAACTTTAAAGAAATTCTTTAAGTCCCACTTGCAAAGGAAAGCTCCTATAATAGTAGTACAACACTCTGCAGTAAAGTATGTGGTACTAAAAAATGATATATGCACTTTCAGTAGATTACTTCATTAACAAAACATGAGCTCACCTAGCAATGCTCCAGTACTGATGTTATCAGTGGCCCAGATGTTGCTGTGGAAGTCAGCCCAAATAGCAATGTTCCTTATGCAAAGAGGATAGGGAATCCACTAATTTTAATGAGGTCTTGCAGTTGGAAGTCAGCAGACTCCCTCCTGCTCTGCATCCTGGGGATGGTTTCCACATTTTGTGTATTTATGAAGGAGAATTTTCATATCTACTCTTGAGAAAAAGGGCTCCCTTGTATTTATATAATGAATATAACAGTTTATTGAAATGGGTGAGAGACAAATGGAAAGAAATAGAGCAGGAAGGAAAGCTGGGAAAATGAACAAAACAATGTAACAAAGCAAGAAATATAAAAAAATACAAAGGGATGCAACATGGGAAGGAGAGGGAAAAACAGGAGGAAAAAAACCCCAATTCTTAACTTGAAGATGACAAATAGGACACAGTTTCTTTAGTGCCAGAATGCCAAGTTCTCTCTCTATTCAAGATCTGTCACACCCCTCCTTAAACACAAGGCCGGGAAGGCTGCAAGGACTAGACGTCAAGTAGAAGAGTGTAAAACAGGAACTCCTCAATAAATGCTGGTTCTGTTGCCAGTGTCTGTGCAGCTTTCACACATACAGTCTCCCCACCTGCAAACTGGAATAACACTATTTAGCTACACCGCAGGACACCGAGGATTTGTGGGCTGAAGTTTGTGTCTGCACGCAAGTATTGTACCAAGTTTTTCTGTAGCTAAGCAACTTTGTAAGAAAGTTATACAAAATCAGTGCAAGTGGACAGGCAGTAGCACAGTGCTATCCTAGCTGCAGCTCCATCACACACACAAAACCGCCCCACCCCCCCAAAAAAACCCCAGCCAGACAAGATGTACCGAAATGCCACTCCGAGTTAGCTTTCAATGTAGAATATACTAACAATAACAGAACATCATGCTGGACAAGAGGGAGGTCCCACAATGAAAATCCTCTGAAATACAGACCACCTAAGTGATTTGCAACAGAATAGTCCCATAGATTAATATTATAATCACAGCTTCAAAGGTCAAACAGGCAAGTTTGGGCACATGCATAAACAAAGCTTCGATTTCTGTAAACCAGATTTAAGGGGAGAATAGCCACACTAAACCAGACTGATAAGAGCACTCTATCATAGCAAGCCACTAAAGATGATGCTAATTTTCATTGACTACTGCTTAAAACAGTTATCTTCAGGTAAAAGCAAAGGAGCCAAATAATCTAACAGATAACAGCAAACTCCATCACCATTTCAAATGAGCATCTGGTTACTAATATCGAAAGCCACACTCTCTTCTCATGCCTCTGATCTCCCACTCCATCAGTTAATCTTTACAACATATGAAAAATAAGCCTGTTGCAAGGAACAGCTGATACAGAGAATCAAATAACAAACAATGCATTTGCTGAGAGCTGATGCACCTAGACTTATCACTCTGAGGAAGATAATACAGAAGGCTTTCAATAATATCATCAAAGCAAGGGAGAAGGTACTAGAAGGGGCTGGCTGCAGATGGTTGTGTTAATGAATGCCGGGTTGGGTGGTTTATCAAAAGAAAAAGACTGGATATGTATCTGAGAGGGTCACCATTGAGATGAAAGTTTAACAGCCATTGTTGGAGCTTTTTAATGAGCAAGGACTGTCAAATGTGAACCCTCTAAGAATCATACCAATTACTAAATGAACTTCGGTTCAATCTAGCAAATGTAATCAAGCACAAGTCATTAAAATACATGGTAAAACTCCTATTGGTGCTGCCACTATAGTGTCTATTATTGTCTGTGCTCCCATGTAAGGGAGGGGGCTGCTCCCAGTTGTAAACTCCGTGTGTTATGTTAAGTGATGGGAAATTTTAGCCCTAATGATGAGGCACGGAGGGCTCCCTGGCAGAAAGTCGACAATGAGAAGGCTCAGAGAGATCTGTGGAGAAGTCAGGGAAAGATCAGCAATTAAAAGACCAATTTCAAAGAATGCAATTTAATGTGTAAAATTAGCTTTTATTAGCACATAATTCCACAAAATCCTGACTCGGGATGAGAGTGCATAAAGGTCTGCCAGAGTCCTTAGAAAGGTCCGTGCCCGTAATTCCTGACAGGCCATTGTGAAATAATAAGCAGTACTAACAGGATTGATGCATGCCTCGTACATGGCAATGCTTTGTAAGTGGAGCCCAGAGCTTTTTTCTCCCTGATAACCTCTCTCAGGATTTCCTCCCTCAGGGAAATCAACCACTGATACAGCAAACTTCCCTTGTTTAAAGGCAAAAAAGATGACAATTGTTTCAACTGTAAACTAATTAAGAGAGGTTACCACCAAGAGCTGGAGGTTCAAACCAGCCCTGCACTCCCACTGACAGTGTGATAATGCCAGGCCGGGGTCAAAATCATAAATCTGAAGGGAGCACACACAATGCTTAAAGCCAAAAAGCCTCTCTACTAAGCATGGGATATTGCCACATTAACCTCACCACCTCACAAATAAACTAGCTGAGAAAGAGAAATCCCATAGCCTCTTTCCCTTTAACTTCACACAGCTGTTGACGGAAAATATGAAGGTCTTTAAATAAACTCAGGGACCTGGGGCTGTCCATGTTCTAATGCTAATCTGAGCAATGACACAATAAAAGTCCAATCATATCTGCTATTAACCTGGCTCCTGAACAGATATCCGAATTACATCCACTGTGGGCTTATGGGGTGTTAGTTCATCTTCCTCCCTATCCCTCCAAAATAAGTAAATAAATAACAGAACGCTAAGTGCAAACTATGCATTCCATGCTCATTTCTTTCCTAATTAATTGCATATAGCTCACATAGTCCATGTAGCCAAGCAGTCTTCCGCATTCTTCCTATCCCCCAAACTACAAACTGTATTCTGGTGTGACGAGTGTGCCATCCAGTTCAAACACACGGTGCTGACCCCTGACCGTGTGCATGGAGGTGATGCTCTCGTGTGGATACAAAGCCAGTGTACAGATCAACACGAAGAGAAGTCTTACAGCAAAAGCTGCCAGATCACCTTTAATGTCTCAAGCATTCCTACTTTTAAGGGGGGGGGAAGGCGGGGGGGCGGGAAATAATCCCTAAATCGCATTGCTCATTTACGGGACAGCTCTTGGCTGTGAACTCGCTACTAATAAAAGACCACTGTTACATTGGCTCTTCAAAAATCCCGGACACCTTATGACCTTAATATTTTTATTTTTATTTTTTTTTTAAACACAGTACTTTTGGCCAAAAAGCTCCCCAAGCACTTAGCCAAATGAATGTCCCCACTGTATCCCAGGGCTCCTTTGCCCACCAGTGAAATGCTGCCACCTCCGGGCTGAACGGCCGCGGCTGTAGCAGCGCTGGCCGGGCCCCCCCAGCCCCCGCCCCCTCCCGCCGCCCGGGCGGTAAGGTGGCGGGGTGGGGGGGCTGCGTGTGCTGGGCGATGCTGCTTCCCGGGTGGAAACGGCTGGTTCGGTTCTGGCTACGAGGCACACCTCGGTGATGGGCGAGCTGGAGTGGAGAGAGGCACAGGGAGGCAATCACCCAAGATTTCAAGCCGGCCCTGACCCCCCTTTCCAGCTCGGAGGCACCCCTCACTCCTTCCCTTCCTCCAGTTCTGTAACAACCTTCTTTTCAAAGACGTCATTTGGTCCCTGGAGCGCCTGGCACGGGAGGACACGGCAGGTTCGCAGCTTGAATCAGCTGCCCACCGGCAGCTCTGGTAGCCACACCCCCCCCCACCCTCCTGGCTGCTGCTTCCCCAGGCTGCAGCAGGAATGGGAAGTACTTTCCAAATGAAAATGTTTTATTGATCTAGTGACCCAAGTTGCTTGAAAGCCTTCCGAATAATAAATATTTTTCATTCAAAACCTTCATCGCATGCCATTTTTCTTTGTTGTATTATATTATTAATATACCCATGAGACTACAATACAAACTATGAACCTACTTCTAACAAAAACATGCTGAAAACTTTTTGGTAAAGGAACCAACTTTCATTGAAAGCCAAAGATTAAATCATTTTCTCTAGTATAAAAAGTATAGGTTAGCAGTCAGAACTCAGGATTAATATTTGTTCAAGGCCAGAAATGGTTTACAATAAGCCAGTGAGACCTCCCGTAGCAAGAGTCGTTATCTTGGCATCAACACGGTGCTTCAACATTAACACCTCTCCTGACTTTGACACTGAACAGCGAGGGTGCCAGTGGCTGCGCAGCCCACTTATCCCATGACCTTCTATAAAATGTTTTTCTTTGCCCTGTTTCAGCTTCCCCATAGGAAAACAAGAGCAGCAGTGACTCCTCACCCACCCCAAGCTGGAGGAGCGCTCCCATGTCGCTGGATGCACATGCATCCCCTGGGAGCACACCAGACACAGCTGCTGGGGAAAGCATTTCCCTAAACGTGGTTCTAAGGGTCTTCTCTACCGTACTGAGTGCTAACAGCTGTAGGAAATAACACAGGGGCTGGGCTCCCCACAATGCCCCTGCCCCTCTTCTCCTTCCCTGTCACTGGAAAAACAGAGTTCATGCAAATATGTTATACTAGACACTTTGATACTAGATTCAAGTTTGCTAGAATACCACAATTGCTATGTAGAAACTGAGAAGGCAAAAGAGAGAGACCGAAAATGATAATAAGTCTGGAGCTCAGTGTGAACAGAAGAGAATACGCTGTGAAGGAGGGCGGGGACTGCCAGAGACATTATTAATAGGTTTTACCCTTGAGCTCTGGCAGCTACTTGTTCTATACACAGAGGAAAAGGATTAATCAAGCCTTGCACGTAAAGGTTCTTTCTATGGTCTGCCAAAATATTTAAAGCAGTATATACAAAGTGTAAGCCTTATTATTATACACATTCAATGTAATCATCTTATGCTACAGTTAAGGCCAGGATGACAATAAAGTAGATTATTGTGCACTATAACCAATTCAATTCCAACACAACGGACATGGCTTAGTCATTTGGTTCAGATCTGGTATTTGAGCTTCTTTTTCTCATGCTGGGCTAAACTATGATTTAAAAGATTTAATCAAGCTTTGGGAAATGCTTTCTTTGCTAAAGAAGGAGAAAGAACTAAAAAGTCTGCACCTGGAAACCCTAATCATTTCCAATTTTCAGCTCATTTTGCTTCCTGCTTCGTGAAAACTCACCTTAGTAAATAATTGTTCCCTAAAATCACCAGGGCTGAAAGGATGACAATATATGAGGAACAAATTTTAAGCAAACAATTGAGGCTGGAGGATTGTCCAGAGGCTACTGAAGAACAGCAGCTCCCGCTGATCCCTCCTACACCAGTTCCCAAAGGGCTACGCAGTAGACATATGATATATTTTCTTAAATCAAATAATTACAGTAAATGCATGGGAAACAGTGAAACTGAATACTAGGTCAAAGCTGCAGGTCACTAGCAATATATAGCTTAAACACAACAAGGCTGCCACAATTTCTTTATGTCACTGGCTTAGACTCAGGCAAACAAAACTGTACTTGGCAGTGTGACTGGCTGATCGCAGCCTGGCTCGATGAGGCTCCAAAGACCTTCTGCACCTCCCAAGTGAGGTGGGTTTTATTCAGAATCTATGATCTGCAAAATCTGGGAATTCAAGGTAACGGCATACCTTTGGACTACTAAACCACACAGGCAAAAACAAATCCTCCATACCCCAACTTTAAACTGCAAGTAAAAGCAGAAGTGGAAAAAACAAAGTCAAAATAATCATTGTGTTTCCCTTTCACTTTACAGGGCCCAGAAGTACAACAAACTGGAGCTGTCACACATACCTTTGGGTTTCCTGTTGTGAGCAGCCTTCCAGGTACCTCATGAAAATCACCTACTTCTGTACCACCAGTTTATTAAAATGAAAAATGTCTCTTTAAGCCTGTTACTGTGGATAGGCCATACCTGATCACTCACTTGCCTTTGCTAGGATCTTCGCCGGACAAGCAAATGGGCTCTTATGACAGAAGGTGCATGTACGTGAGCCTTTCTTTAGAAGATATTGGCATTCAAAACAGTTACGTTTCATGGGAACGAATAACAACCTGACAAGAGTCTGGTAGAAGGTCATCAAGGTTAGAAGGAAGGAGAGGGAGAGAGACGAGTAATACGTGTGTGTTAAGACAAGGCAGCATCTGGCTCCCCCCAGCACCTACAGTCTAGAAAGCAAGACGACATGCGCTTTGAATCCAAAGATGGGAAAAATTCAGGTGTAATGGTTTAAATTACCAAACCCTACCCAAATCCAGCCCATGTAGGATGCCTTCCACAGTAGGTCTGACAATGCTCGTTTCCTTCATCTACTCTAAGTGAATTATACTCGGCTCCTGCTCCTCGAGGGTCTGTAGCTTCCTCAGCTGATGCTTTGACCTGTTTCCTTTTGATTTCCATCCCTGGAACATACTGCTTCTGCCTCACTTTTGATTCATAATAAACTTTTACAGTTGTATCTCTTCACATCTCAAGTAGACTGAAACCTGAACATTTTAGCATTTGGCAACATAATAACCACACTTCACCCTGATGAGATCCCAACAACCGCAAGCATCAAATATTTAATCAGATAATGAAAACAGCTTTATCTCAGGCAGAAAATAAAGCGGGCAAAGAACCTGGCACTGCTGCCACTGCAGTGGGAGCCTGGCTGTGACTGCCAGCACACAGGCTGCTCCGTATCTTGGCAATGTTGACTGGGTACATGGAAGAAAGATAAATTTTAGGGGAAACTACACTAAGGTATGAGCAGTCAGACTTGACGAATCCTGCCTCCCTACAGAAAAAACAGAGGGGTTTCCCTAACTTGGCCACACTGAAGTTATGACTCAGCCCATGTATTCAGATACATCCTCAGAAGCATGCTAGCCTGGATCTAAAGCAACATCAGCCTTGAGCCATGAGATTTCAGGACAGGGGATTTCAGCCCTGTCAGGGCTCGGGACATCATCAGCATTAGACTCAGCCCAATTCTGCAGTGAAAAAATACCCCAAGTAACAGGAACATCACACAAGAAACAGAGAGATACTTGTGTTCTTTTCTAGTTTAAAATAACCTATACTGTTTCATTTATCAGCTATCATTTTGATGGTATCAAATAAGAACTTCATTAAAACAAAGCCTTAAAATTAGAACATGTAGCATTCTTTTTGCACAGTGACAGCAGAATTTAAAACTAAGAAATAAAGTCCGACTGGAGCCACTTTGCAGACGTATCTTGTCTTTTCAACCCCAAAGAACACTATGATTAATTCTTTTAATAGCTAACTGGCATTTTACAAAATACATTAGAAACACCATGGGATGATGAACATAAGTATCAGGGGGAAAAAAAAAACAAACCAGGAAAAAAGGCAAGACACAGAAAAATCCATCGTTACCACAAGAGTAGCTTAGCATCCACCCAAAGTCCCAATCTGTGTTGTTTTTTTTTTAAAACAAGTAATTACAGTGGTTACAACCACACCGTATTAGTTTCTGGTTAGACCAGATTACTCATGATTTAAAATTTCCAGATTTGTTAATAGTTATAACAGAAGTTGCTGCTTCATATTACTATAAGAAACTGAGCTTACACCTAAAATGCTTTCAGGAGGATGCTAAAGTTGGAGCACTACAGAATTAAGCCCAACCGAACAAAAATCTACACTGTACTGAGGATAGAGCTGGACTTCCAGATCTTTCTCCATCTTCCACCCACTACTAGGGTCTAAATAACAGCTTAAGGTTGGGCCAGAGGGAATTTCCCTCCTTTTGATCAGTGATAATATGGCAATTAGAATACTGCAGAGAACAGAAGACAATCCTGGCAGATTCAACGCAGTGAGATGGTACTTAGCAGTAGGTTTAACTTCCTTCCCTGGGATGGTTACTGCTGACTGAGAAACTTCACAGAAACAAGAGTCTTGCTCTGCACAGCCCAGCACCTGCTAACTCTCTTAATACAGTACGTAGGAGCTGCCTTTATAATAAGCAGGAGTCTGATCATTTAAAAAAAAACCAAAACAAAACAACCCAAACCCCTCCATGTTCCTGAATGCAAAGCTGCCCAGACACTGCTCCTCTGCGTACTTTTAAAATTTAAATACTAATCTTTTGATTTTGGGGTTTTTTTTGGCTGCAGTTACAAAGTTGAGATTTTGGCCAAAATTATATTGCCGTGATAAGGAGACATCAGCACACTACTTGTCTGGAGACGATGTGGCTTCAGCAATGAAATAAATAGGAGAAATGTCAGTAGCCTAGACTGCAGTGGTCCCTAATAGCAAAAGCAGTAGTAGAGAACCATCCTCCCCACTGTTCACAAGCTGAAACTGAAAAGCAAGAGAGAAGACAGCGACTGACCCTTCTGTTGCTTATGCCACCTGGGGTAGCAAGTGAAACCTCACAGCCCAGAAGCAATGAACTGGCTATGGCAAGTAACAGAGTTCAGATGCCTCCATAATTTGCTCTTAGAACAGCTCTCTACAAAGACCAGAATGGCAACAAATCCAATCCTCTTCCCTGACAAGGCTAAACCCATGGTAGGACAATTTCTCATCTAAAAACACTTTGCTTAACAGAAAGAAAAAGAAAATGGGTAGTGGATGACCTGAAGATTATAATTTACAGTTTTACGGCAACCTCAAATACTATTAAAACAAAACAACTTCTATTCCCTTCTTGCTTGGAAGAGAGTGGGACTATTCCGTCTGTGGTTGTGGACTGTTTCAGTATTATCCAACTGCATAAACGAAACTAGTGTCAAAATTAAGTTTTAAATGGCTTGAGGTTTATAGGAATTAAAGAAGGAAAAATTAAATTTGAAACTCTGCTTGTTTACTAGCACTAATTAAATATGCCAGATTTCTGGGCAAGCTTCCTAGCCTGTGGCTACTACGTTACTGGCTTGTAAAACAGTCAACAAGTACACGAGTACAAAGCACAAATACAATAACAGAGATTTCGTGTACAGTCCTGCCCTTAGTTTATACAGAAAAAAATGTATTAGAAACCATCTGTAACTATAAAGACCTGTGCTAACCCTCTAGACTATATTAGTAATATTAAAAAGTGCCAAGTCTACAATGGTCGCTTTTGCAGAGAATAGTTAAAAAAAAAAATAAATAAATCAGAGAGAGGTAAGAAGCAATAAGCACAACCAAAACGAACAGGAAGCTTTAAAAGACTAGTTTACTTCTAGAAGTCCCATGCTTCTGGGCTCTGCTCTCAAAATAATTTGCTAATAAACAAAAGGGAATTTTTGCACTTCAACAGAAGAACTGAGTCTGATTATTCACACCACGGAAGCCGCACTCCTCACAAATAGTAGATTTTTAGTGTATTTGAATTCACTAGAAAATAGGTTTATTCTGAAGAGCTGGAATTCCATATTTAGTGGGAGCAAGGGCTATATCCATAACAGTAAAGTCCATTTAGACTTCCAACTTTTAGGACAGGTAGCATCTTTGCATTCCATGTTTCAAAGGAACCAGCACAATGAGCTCATAGTCTATCAGGAAGCTACAAACCAACGAAAAAGAACAAACTAAAGCCAACCTCAGATAAAAGGAGCCTCTGGAGACTGCTCATCTCAGCACAAAGGTGAAATAACACAGAATAAAATGCCGTGGTACCAGCATCATTGCCAGGTATGTAGGGGCAGGAGAAGGAGGGACAGTAAGATTCCATGGCCTAAATGCTGTTCTTTGCACATCCTTCTTTCAGGTGAATCTCCTGATTTACATGCTGTGGCTAAAGCAGCCATCTCTGCAAAAGTGGCAAGCAACTCTTAATGAAGAAACACTTGAAGACAATCTGCTGCCTTGACAGCTTTAAATTGAAAAGCCTTTCACAGCAACACAAATTAATGCGCGTTACCACTGTACAGTAGCCTTGCTCAGCTTTAAGGAAACCAGGAATTATGCTTCAATAAAAATTCAGCCACGCAAATATTCTGCTATAAAAAGCGGCATAAACATATAACTCTCCAACTTCCAGAATCACGTACACGAGGCAAAGGGAAATGATATAAAAATAACTAGGTTTTTGTTTACATCTCAGATTTACAACAGCAATTCCAGAAACTAAGTTCTTCCACAGAGGCATTGATTTAATTAGCCTGCATAGCATGCTTTATTCGTATTCAGACCTCTGACGTACACTGATAAAAAAGAAACAAATACACCACGGACACACACAAAATAGTTTCCTAAACTTTTTCTATGCCCAGGTGCAGGTAAGAATTCTCAAAACATGCTTTCATGGGCTCTTCCTTACATGCAAATGATCCTTTTTTAATATCTACAAACTACGTATGTTTTTAATTAAAAAATGTGACTGGATCGATTGGATCATATATTCTTGCAAACCAGCCAAAAATCAGATACAAACTGAAGCCCTGAAGGAACTTCTGGAAGTACAAACCATACTGCAGAACAGTTCCACTTCTGGCAAGAAGAATCACCTCTCCTTTCGAAATGAAGCTAGAAGTGACAGCAGTGCATAAAAACATGCTGTCATTCAGCACTAAAATAACTACATTAATGAACAGTACTCAGAAATCATAAAAAAAATGCGACTGGCAAAAATCTCAGCTTAGCAAGTAATCACAGAATTATAAAGTAACAGCAGAGCACTTGCTTCTTACTTTTTGATAACTGCTAATCTCAATTTTGGGTCTTACTATTCAACTGGATGACGAATTAGTTCCTCAGATATGTGAACACTGGATTCTCTTCAGGGCACAAACAATGGCAGGGAGGGGGACATTTTTCCTTAAGGTGACAAGCAAGACTACTAAGAATTTAGTAGTTCTCATACACTTTTTTTCTACTTTATTTTGATCCACATTAGTGCAGGCTTCGGCTGCTTGTCCTTCTTCACGTTAGGCTTAAAAGCCAAAACATCCCAGAATTTTGGGAACAAGTATTTAACCAAGAGTGTAAGAAGCTATTATCCACTTCTAGAGACAACATGCAAGTTCAAGTCAGTGCCAATCTGTAAGGAATGCTTCTGAGGCTCATCATTTTTTCTCCTCATAACTTCGTCTAATTTTCCATACCCATGCTCTACTCAGCCTGCAGCAAGCAGGGATCAACAATTTGGACCAGCAAACTTACACTCAGAAATCTGATCAGCCTTTGCAAAGACAGGGCCCCAATGTCTTCCACTTTTGCACACTGAAGCTGTCCTCGACTCTCCCATGCGCACAGCACAAAATTGGTTGTGGCCTCAAATCACTACAGTGCAGCACAGCTTCCCATAATCCCCATTAATTTCAAGTGTTTGGATACTGAATAGCTTGGTTCAGCTTTCACCTCTTCACCATACAGTAAATTTTCAGGCAATGACCAATGATGAAAAACACTCATCAGCTACATGTCAACATATCTGGAAACCTTAGGAAACAGCAGTATCCTAAGATACCCAAGACCTGGGTACTTCCATTGAGACTTTAATTAACATTTATGGCCAGTCTTCTTACTGTAATTGCAGGAGGAGCCAAAATCATCAGCAGGTATGCAGGCATGTGGCAGGCAAGAGACTGAAGCCTTCCAGAAGTCCTGAATGGAATCTGCAAGTCACCTCCACTGTAGACACGTGTTTTTGTTTAGGAAAAATTAAGAACTCAAAGGACAGAAAGAGCATCAAAGCAAAACCAGCCTTTGCGTTGTTGTGCTGCAGTCTGCTATGAGCTTTCAGTCACTCAAAGATGCATGCTCAGTACTAGATATCTTTCTCAGAGATGCACAAGTTCATATCCTTGTATCCACACACCATTCTCATATGTACAAGTTCATATTGTTGCATCCACTGCCCTCGAGATGGTAAATCAATCAGTTACAAATTCAAAACACAGAAATGAAGGAACAGGTAAAGTGACAGACTCTTTTGCAGCAGGTTACTCAACTGTGCTTCAGCTCTGGTATTTGGCATTTCTGCTGTTTGTGGCACTCTTGACTTACAGGTTCATCATATCTTTATAAAGCCACTATTTAGCAGAGCAGTATTACCTTGGTTTATTACCATAACCTGTCATTCAGAAAACTAACTCTTCTTTATGGAAAAAATTGTCATTAAAAAATGAAGAAGCCGCTCACACACAGCAGCCCAATCAACTCATATGTTTTACAGCAGATCATTTGCAAAAGATAGTTGTCATGCTTTTAAACTGTTTAGGAGAAATGGAAGCAGTTAGTCTTTGGAATGATCACCTTCTAAAAGGTAATTACTTTTCTACTGTGAAAAGTAAGCTATTTGAAGAACTATAGAAGATTATACTCCTGTATGATATTTGCATTTTGCTGGAACCTGAAAGTGCTGACCAAAGCTGTACATATGGGTAACAAAAACACAATTCTTATTCCAGAATTTAATTTTTTTTGGCCCTCAGGTGGCCAAACTGGAAGTGGAGAGCAGCGAACAAATGCAAGGACTAAAGAAACATGAACATTGCTTTTTCTCCTTTATCCAGAGTAATATGGACCCAAGAAAGCCCAGATGACACTGCTGTTTCTGCACCAGAACTGGCTCCTTCTGAGTCCTTCTGGCACTTCCACAGTGTGCCCTGAGCCCCCACTTGCTAGCTCAGGAGCTGCTCTGTCTTCCCAGCTATATCACTGCCAGCCCAGCCTGGCCCCAGCAGCACTCGCATGTTAGCTCAGGTGCACTGCAATAAGCTGTGCCAGACTCGAGCCAGCATTTGTAAAACCAGTTCATGCGCACGCAAGGAATGCCCATCTACAAATCTGATCATGTACGCTCAGGAGTAGTGGCTTGTTAATGCAAAAGAAAACATATTTCATTTTTCATTGTACGACCAGTGCTTTTGTATGAAAAACGAGAATTAGTACAGTGGTAAGAAATCAGAGACAGTGAAGTGATAAGAATAGCAGCACACAACAATGTTAACACACAATAAACTATACAATAATACCTTTAAATACTACTGGCATCTGACATGAAGAAATAAAAGTGCTGAAACTAAAAATCCAGGTTTAAACACGATCTGTAGCTCATGCTGTATGTGTTAGATTAGCTGCTTCCTGCAGGTCATTTTAACAAGTAACTATTCTGACTCTAAATATAGGAAAGTTAATAATTAAATACCCTGTACTCAGAGCAGCATTCTACATTTACACTACTGACATAAACATTCATGGGTTATGCCCTTATGAGACAGAACAGTAATATTGTGTTAATTTTAAAAAGTGAAGAAAATACGAGAGACAAACATTAAGTGGACTTCTCAAGACCGCAAAGAAGGGAGATCTCTTTCTATATTAATTACACAACATTCTTAATGTAAACAGGTGATAGCCCATCAATTCACATGTTAAATTTTACCCTATCCAGCACTAGATCACCTGTAGAACAAGAAAACTCTTCCTCTGTAAATACAAACGTTGCTTATTTCAAGGGTCCTTTACAACCATCAAAAAGATTAACACTTTGGGTTTTTCCAAAGACAAGAATAGATTACTGAGAAGTAAGGTCGGAGAACTTTTCTGCAAACCCTTTAAGTCAATAGTTGCCCAGGACATGAGAAGTCAATGTTTCACCCCAGGCATGAGGTTATCCCTGTCACATTATGAAAGCCTGGAATCTACATAACATCCGTAGTATCACAGTCCCTTATTTTCAGTTGACAAACATCAAAGGGCATAGCAAAAAAAATGCCGAAGACTACTTTTCTTCTGGTTGCTTTCTTCATATAATAATGTAAATCAGAAAACACACAGAAACCTACATTCTAGAGCTACACTGTCATGGGGTACATCTAAACCAAACACATGCAAGAGACTTATTCCTTAAATCTTAAATATATACTATTTCCTCAAAGGGTAAGATATAGAAAAGCATAACCAGCAAGCACTAATGTGTCTCACTGATCTATCCCCTCAATAGCCAGAGGCTACTTTTAGCTACACTGACAACAAAAGAATCTAAATTCTATAAATCAATGTCTCAACATTTTGTTTAGAAGAGTTACAGAAGAGAACCAGAATGTAATCATTTGCTAGCACAGTGGCTCCAGAGGTCTAGGACCAACTGCAAGAATGGAGTTGAACGTGGGAAGGGTCCATTATTCTTTCAATAGTGTCTGCTGCTGCAAAATAGGTGCCTGCATACTTTTTCTACTGGAAGAGCTTAAGTCTTCAGTAGCTTCTTGGTCTGGGAAAATGGCAAGCACCCAAATGCTAACCCAGGGATCTACGAAGGAGATCTACCTGAAGAACAATATTTTTCAAGTGGCCTTAGAAGTGAAAAACGGCCATAAAGAAAAGTCTCATTCCCAAGGGATTTTATTCCTTCTGTCCGGCTGCTGTTCATCAGGTGCCGTTCCCTGCACACATCCCCAGCACATTCTAATGCAAGAGTGGAGAGAGGGCCTCTCTGAAAATAATCACACTTGCTGAAAGACTTGCCCTGCATAAATATCTCTAACAACAGTACAAACAGAAATCAGACTTCTTGCCTGATACTTTAGTTGAAATTTATGGCACTGCTGGCTGTGATTCTGTTATTACTATTCTACCTGGCTAAGGCTCAAAGTCACAGAAGTGGGAATTTCAGAGGTATATTCAGAAATGATGTAGCTCGTTTCAGGAAAAAAAACAACAAAAAAATTACACCTAGTTCTACAAATGCTGTACCAATGCGTTAGTGAACAAAATATATTACACATATATGTATACATGTATGAACACACGTACCACAGAGATGGGACAGAGAAGTTAGGGACACACATGGCCTCTGAAATGATATTTAATGTTAGTCCTTGGGAATAATAAAGCAAAGGGGGGGCAAATATCAAAGGAAATACTGAAAGACAGTCTCTTGTGCTCTTGCAAATATCACCAGCTGCTGGAAGATTTATATGCAGAAAAACTAGAAGCTGAGCTTTAACTTAAATTTCCCTTGCTTTCTTACTGGTTTGCTTCCAACCCTTGGAGTTTAATTAAAGTCCGTCAGCCAATTTTTTTTCTGTCTGAAGGCCCTAAATTGCTCCCCTTTAAAATCTCTCTATATTGTCTGACCCAGATTTTTCAAAATCTTCAGCCTCCACTCACCCCCTCCCACCAACAGGTCTGTTTAAAAGGTTACACAATTTCATGATGATCGACCCAAATAATACCAGCAGTTGTTGCCAGCTAATATGCAGGTACATGTAAGTTACACTTAGAATGAGTAATTGTGCAAGATAAAGCATTCTGCATTGCCAGTTCACATATCAAGATCTAAGAACTACCTCCTCTTAACAGAGTATATCCTACATAGAGTCCTGTAAGAAATCTCTAAGACAAGTGGATAAAAAGTTTTACTGCTTGTAAAAAGAATCTCTATCTAATCTTCTCTAGCTGGGGAAATGGTGCAATAAATTTGATGAAGAAAGGAAGGATTTAAAGCCAGAGAAAATTAGGATTTCTCAAAGCAGAAACATAGAGGACATGCTGCCCTTAGGAATAGATCTCTGCTATTTACTTGATCTACTGGAAGAACTCCCGGGGAGCATGTCTTAGCAAGAGAAAGGAAAGTTTGCTATGCTCTTCATTTCCTGTGTAATTCCAGAAACTGCCAGCACAATGCTGTTTGGGGAGAACCACACTACGGCTATTCAAGAGGGAATTCAGCATTGTATTCTGAATGAATGGAAACATTTTGAAAGATATATATTTGCTGCAAGTAAAGCAGAACATGATCCCGATAAGAATTGTGGGCCCACATATACCTTCAACCAGCTAACTGTGTATTCTGACTCCTTCCATTAGGACTTCCACAATATTCTTAGCAGTGCTAAACATTACAGTAAATCATCCAGGTTAGAGTTCACAGTAGCCATGAAGTAAGTGTAATAAATCAGCACTAAAAATATTATGCAACTACAGCTCAGCTGATAGCAAGTGTAGCTAATTTTAATGGAGAGGCTATCACTTCTATGTATCCCTGCAAGTTAGTGATTTGGGATCTCAATGACCAGGATGAAAGAAAGGCTCTTCAAAGCCCAGGTTTCTTAGAATAAACTGGATGAATGGTTCCTTGCAAAAATCCCAAGGGTATTTCCCTCCAGCCCACTGCTAGGCATGACAACGTACAGGATTAATAAAACCACCAGAAACACAGAACAGTAAGGGAACCACAACCTTTGGCTGGGTTCATGAGCCAGGACCTCAGCCCCAAGCAGAATCAGGCCTTTTAACTGAAGAGGAACAGTCACATGCCTCATTTCACCCTTACTTTGCTTTAAACTAGGTCGTTTCCTCCCCCCCATAGTCCACATTGGCTGATAAATTCCCCAACGGCGGGTGTTAACTAACTCCGCATTCCAGTCTGCTCTGCGTCATGGAGTTCCACATCCCGCTGATGAGGAACACATGGCGGACATGTGGTAGGGGAGAGCCTGACAGCGCTCACACAAGCAGGGATAACTCCTCTGACCTTTGGCTTTTTTTCCTCTCTGTACCATCGCAACTGCACAATAAGGAGTCTGTGCCCCTCTGTTGCGTACTGGTCATTCTGGGATCACCAGGCACAAGCTGAAACGCTAAGATTTCAGCAGGCAGCTACACTGAATTCCCACCATGGCTGAAAACATACACTGAAAGCAAATAATTGATCATTCTGTGTGTCTCCCCTAACCAAACCATTCAGAGGAACTTTAGATCATATAGGTTACACCTAGATCAATCGGGGTAAAATAAGTTACAAAAACAACTGGTGATGGCTACATTTCCCATCAAATCTGTGAAACCAATTAACTCACAACATTGCTAAAAAATACACAGTGGCAACTGTACTAAAGTATTAAGACACCTTTCTAAAACAGACCATTTGTCGTCTTTTTCAAGACCCAAGCCTGGCTCAGAGTAACAATGAGATTCAGCTTCAGTGTTGTCCAACCTGATGACTCATCCAGAGCACTGCATTTACCAAGTCACATGGACTCGAGGGTGTCCAAGCAATACAGTCATCCCTCCCTCCTTCGGAACCTCTGAAAAGCAAAACCGAATCCCAGGCTAAGTGCTGGTCTGAGACTGCAGCAGACAGACAAGACAAATGACAATCCGCACAACATACATTTACTGACAATTAGAAACCAAATGCTGAGCACCACACTCTGCTTTTAGTCTTACACATACTGTAATGCTGGCAAGAATCTTGCAGCAAAATTAAATCTGTTGCCAATAAGTCTTTCTATAGCTACATTCAATAGAAGTTCCTGCTAATATCCCAGATTCAAAAACTCATGCCTCTTACCTGTACAAGCTGTCAAGACATGGCAGGACCTGGATATGCTGTACATTCCTTTCAACCCCCCTCCAATGAATGAGCAAAATAACACAGCAGCAGAAAACCACAATAAAATCCCGTGGAAGCAAGAGTATTAAAATCGGTAATAGCAGCATGTTCTTTAAAATATGAAGTCAATGTCTCACTTACTGCTTTGATAGTATGTTCACATTTATTGTACAAGCATAACATACAAAAGCACCAAATTAAAATATTTTCCTTATATTTGACTACATCCATGTTAGAAATAATAAATCATTTTAAAAATACTCTGTTTCTGAAGCTGAAGGCTACCCTCATCCCCAATATATTTACAGAAAAAGCAGAGCAAGTTGAGCAAAGTTTAAACTCATAATAAAAAGGGCAAACTTTCTGAGAAAATTAATGCCTTTTATTTACAGCAGCTACTCTTAGTGAACTGAGAAAATTCTAAACAGGCACACAAGACCTCCAATAGCATCTTGAGAACATCTACTCTCAACTCATGGCTCAAACAACAACTTAGAGGCCAATATCTTTTTCTGATATGTTCAGCAAAATCCTCTTTTGTAAAGAAGTATGATTAAAGCTACATCAACATTTTTAAAGTGTGGTTATAGTCTGAGAAGTTAAGTGTGTAAAAATCACACCCTCTTATTCAATAGTCCTAGTCCCCCTGTTTTGATTCACAGTCAGATCTGCTTGCTTTACTGGTAAAATAACTTTTTACAACTTTCTAAATTCCTACTAGTACTGTGAAACCAATTCAATTCTGGGAAGGGGAACCAGATTCTTTTCTGGTTTGTGCATCTGCAAAAGGTTTATTACCTAAATCAACACATACAATTTCTATTTTTGTGATGGACAAGCCAAAAAGAACCTGACTTATTTTCTGGGTGCTAGTCCAAAAATTTTATTTTTATGTGTGACAATAGCAGATCTGAAATAACAGGAAAGACATGCAGATCTACACACCACTCTCTGAAAGTCACATGGCGGGGGGGGGGGGGGGGGGGGGGGGCAGGGGGGAAGATATACCCAACATCTTTCCATGGCATTCTTCAAAATACCACTTGAATTCAAAAGGAAACTTAGTAACAGGTTTTCTAATAGCGAAAACTACTGATTTTTCCAACATGGGACCATCACCAAAGCTAATACATATAGATTCATCCTGTAGACAGCTGAGCCCAGCAGAGTTTTTGCTCCTGGTCTGTCCTGAGTTGCTCCTCAGGATTCTCCTACGGAGTTAGGTTATTGCATCCCTCCCTTCCCTGCCAGTGGCACTGCTTGTGGGGACCACTCCCTAATGCATAAAGTATAAAGAACCAAGTTATCAAAGTCCTGCTGATTAATCTATTAAACATAATGAAACTCATTTTGACACATGTGGCTTATGAAGCACTCGATCATACACCCAGCTGGGGCAAGCTGGAGGTGGTGGTCCCCTTCATCAGCACAGCTGGATCTGAAAAAGGACATCTGCCCATCATCTAGTTTAGGATGCTTTACACAGTGGAACATCTCCTTATGTCTGTGTCATTCCCAGCCTTTCTCACAGAGTAGATTTTAAATGAAAAAAAACCCAAAAGAACCACCATACGAGTGGCAGAGTATTTTAGAGATGCCAATTCCCCAAGGAGTGCAGTTTCAGAGAACAGAAACACTAAGGAAGTTGCAGGGTGTTTATATACGATCCACTTATTTAAAACAAATTATCAGCAGAAAAAAAAAAAAAAGGCAATATCCCAAGGCAACAGAAAGGAAATCAAGTGTATCAAAGCTATTCCTGAACTCCCATTACCTACCTACTTGGCAACACCGACTTTTAAAATTATACTACACAGTTCATTTTTAGTCTCATGATGCAAGGGTAAAAGGAAGAAAAATTCCCCCATCTTACCCCCCTCTTTTTATTAAAGTATCTTAAAAACAGATCTGTATTGTTACTTCAAGGTTACTAATGTTAGTACTGTATATATTTATAGATGAGGTATTCCTTTCTGTCTGAAGCACATGAGGTAATAAGTAGCTGGAATTGTCACGGTGATTTATTAACATATTCTCTAGGAGAAGCCCTGCACCTGCGTCTGTGCAGACAGAACACCCACGAAGGCTGAACTCACCCTTACACAGCCCACAAGATCTTAAAAGGAAATGCTCCAAATTTAGACCTGCTCCAACAGGTGTCTTTTACTGTCTCACTTTGCATGACCGTAAATATCAGAGGTGGAGCAAAAAGGCTCCCTGTCCATTGTAATCGTGCTTTGAAAACAAATACTTTTGCCCCCTCCGAAAGCAAAGGAGGCAGCTATGGAATTCTCATCATTTCCTCACTCCTTCATCCTGTCAAGATCCAAGTCAGAGAGATGTCACCAGCAAAACCAGACTCCAGGGATGAGCACATAACTTTATTTTTTTCTCTTCAAAGGGCCCTGTTGGCTTCAAAACTTCCCCAAACTGTATTTCTTTCATTCTCGTATCTCATCTTGCAACTATTTGCCAAAGTGAATGACATGCACAGGCTGTTCATGGCTTTTTATAAGCTCTCATTACCCAAACAGGGAACCATTTCCTTGAAAATGTTTCCCCCAGCAGCATTAGTCTCTCTAGGCACCACCAATAAATTAGTCTCCTGCCCTACCCTGATGCACACCAAAACGTGCCTGAATGGATCTGGATGGATGTATTTGATACTGTTTTGCACTTGTTTACTGGAGAGAGGATGCTACCTGTGGGACTTGTCATTAGGGTGATTAACAGCACCGGGGGGGTGGGGGGAAGGATGGAAAGCTTTGCCCAGAGGAGCAGAATCCAGACTCCTTTCTGTGGCGTAACAAGGAGAGGCATTCTCAAAACCAGAATGGCTATCCACAACTCACAAAACCCCAAAACAAATCAAAACAACAAATCTGGAAAAGAAATCCTAACCAAAATGAGAATAAGAATAACAGGTTATACCACAAACCTAGAAATCCTATTAAAATGTTTCATTCTGAAACACTCTATTACAAAATGCCTGAGTCAAGAGCAAATAAATATTTAATACTCAACAGGTACTCAGGAGAATGTGTGTTTTCCCTTGTCCCTCCCCACCAGCTGCTCTTTTATGGCAGGAAAGTGAAGAGCGTGAAATCCAATGATAGGAGGAAGGCAAAGGTCAGGAAAAAGGTTTTTCTTCAAGGATTTAAATTAGCGTTCTACAGCTTTGGATGTTTTGTCAACAACTTCCCTCCTGTGAGGAGGGGAAGCCAAAGGTCTTTTGAACCATTTCTGTATGGGATCTAGATTTTTACCAGTAACAAGATTCCTATCTTTAAAGAAAAGCTAATCTTCCCTCTTCCCATTCCTTTCACCACTCCCTCCTTGTCCCCTCCTTCCACCTCCCTCCTTAAAAAGGGAGAGAAAAAAGAAAATAGAAAAAGAAAAGGATCTGAAGAGCAGAACAAGCACAGAACGAGTTCTAGAGTTCATGTAACAAGACCACTATAGCCCTTCAAAGGGACCATTAAAAGCAAAACAAACAAAAGAAACACCCTCAAGATGTCTATTGTATTTTACAGAGGAACAAATGAGTGTACTGGAAATTCTCCCATCTTGCCACAAAGCCTGTTGTTTCATCAAAACAAAGTCCAGAGATCAAGAAACGGCCAACATGGTAGCTGAAAGGCAGTCACTTCCAGTTATCCATGAAGATGGCGAGATTGGGCTTGCTCCCCCCCCCCCCCTTGCTTTACTATGATGTATTAAAAAAAAAAAAAAAAAGAAGACTTCAAAGATCATTTTAAGTGTTGCTTTTGTTTCTCACATGAGAAACTCAGGGCTTCAGCAGGTCTAGACAACACAGTGGTTAAAACATCATTAGCTGCCAACACTTTGTCTTCCTAGAGCTCCCACAGTTGTTGCTACCCTGAAATTGCCTCATCTGAAAATACTTGACAATTTCCATATACTGTTTTGCTTCCCTCAGAGCTTCTCCAAGATGGCAGCTGTAAAACAGAGAGAGCGCACAAGTACCCACAGCAAGCAGTTCCAGATGTCAGAGGCTTACCCAGGTGGATACTGGCCCAATGCTTCTGCGTGATGCTTCAAAGCATCTTAATTTTTTGCCCTTCTTTTTAACACTTAGCAGATCTTTTCTCCTTGTGCTTCCAGACTACCATATCATTTATGGGCTTTACTTGAAGGGTAGCTAACACTTTACATTACCTTTCATAGCTGTGCATATGGAAATCTAAGAAAGACAGGGAGACACAGATTTTTATCCCATCTGTATATCACCAACACTACATTTACCAAACACAAAACAGTTATGCTCAAGAAGATCTGCTGAAGACAATGTAACTGAACAGGTGTTCCTAAAAGCAACATTTGGCCTGCAGGATAAAGCCTGATTAATTTAGCTATAGGGTAACAGGAATGAGAATCCTCTGGTTAGATGAACCTGTAAAATCAGAGGTCAACTAAGATCACACATGTTACAGCAATTTCTAAGTTGTTATACCACAGCCATGCTAGTGCTAGGAGAAAACCATAAAGACAAGCCCACGACTAACAACAGATAAAAATATTCCTCTCTAGCCCTACATAGATCTATTAGCCTTTGTTTGTGCAAAACCACCGAATGCAACAGTGCTGAACTTCCTACACTACGCAGATCAGCCTATATAGAACCATACAGAAGGCTTGTCTGCAGTTTGGTCCCTGCCATGCCCAAGAAAAACCCATGAGAGCCCCACTGGAGGAAACGTGCTGGGACAGGCTCTTTCCATCACAGCAGTTAACAGGCTCACTCTTGACTACCTTCCTTCAAGGGTAATCCTTAAACTTAGGCAGAAGAGCATTCATCTTTCCATGGGCATACAGCACCTCCCTCGCATCTGGTAGCGGGATGTTCAAGGAAAGATTACACCTAGCTGTGGCCTACAGCACACACCAGAGGCATTTTCACAGAAGAGATTTATCTGAGAGCAGACCCCAGATGTCCGCATCCTTAACTGACAGGGTTCACATGGATGAATTTCCCAGCTCTCAGATGGCTGCCCCACAGGTGTCTAATCTCACAGAGGTGAAAGTCTGTCAGCCTGGGACAGACTACAAAGGCTGGCCTCTCAAGGAGCCAGCAGAGCTTTCTACAGAAGATGCCAGACAACGTGTGTCTGAGAAAACTAAAACCACTGCTGAGAACAGCGTAAAGAGCAACAAGCCATCTTTCCTTCTTCTACTAATGGATATGAATTACACTGTGCAGGAAGCTCGCTAGTCTTGCGTATTTAATAAGTTCATCCAAGTCCCCAGTGCAGTTTAATGGTGGATATAAACATGGATTCTCTAATGAATCCTTTTGGGCCCGCAAAGATAGCTGAGGTTCTGTACCTTATATGCAGAAGAGTGCCATGAAATCCTGAGGGCCTAGCTCAGATAGTCTGTAAATCCATTTGGGACTTTGCCAATGAGACTAGCATTTCATTTATGGACGTAGGTCTACCATTTCTGAATCTAAACTGTTATCTGAGCTATAATACTGGCTTCATTTCAAGGAGTTACCTTTGCACCCATTCCTTTTCTGTCCCTGGAATTTTTCACAATAAAGGTATCAGACAAGCCTATCAGCTGGTTGTAATGATGTAATGAATAATAAAATACTGCTCCCTGAATATTGCAGAAGCTGCTTTTCCTCCTCCCTTCTCATCCTACTTGGTCTTTAACCATCACTCCTAGTACACAGCTATTTTCCCCCATCCCACGTTCAGCTTCTGTAACAAGGACTCATAAGCTTACTTCTGAAGGATGGATCTTTTAATGACAAGTTCTTCATCCAAGTCAGCTTCATTAGCCATGAAGAGCAATCTTTTTCCTGTGTCATCCACTCCAATGAAGTCACGCTGCTCCACTGAAGTAGAAAATCAAACACAATCATTATATAACCCTGTCTTAATGCAGGCTGGAAAGACAAATGGGACCACCAACCACCCCCGAAATATGAAATACTAGGTTTCAGACTAACCCAGCAAATCAGTGAATTTACGAAAGTTACCCACAATATTTATTAACTTATTTTCAGTCAGGGTAGTTGATACACAGCATAACATTCACAACTCTGGCCCTGCAAGCTTTTTGCATCCTTTTTATGAAAATGCCAACTACAAGTCCTGACACGCAACACTCCCATGTTGAGCTGTGCTTTCCTTCTGTCTCTCTCTCTTTTTAAAAACTGGTACCTGAATTTACACAACAACAAACCCAAGGCAAGCAGAGAGTTCTTCAAAGTCCAACTGCTTCTTCCCCATCGTAAATCACTCATTAGAATCAGGTGGTCTGGAGAGGATTATTATTTCAGTTAAGACATAACTACTTTACAACTGATCTCCTATTTCAAATAAATACTGATAGCAATAGAAAACTTAAATCACATACACAAAAACACATAAAAGTATAGATTCTAACACTCCTACCGCTGATGTTTCTGGGTGGGTTAACTTGCTTTAAAGACCTATTTATAAAACCGCCACCCAAGAGAATACCTCATAGTCACATATATTATTGTGGCAATTCCCACCTCCTGCAATCACTGACTGTGTATCAATAGTGACTTTGGTCTACTGACATGTAAAGCACTTGTTTTTGAACAGTTTTCCACAACATCTGAATGCAGTGGTGGGAGCTTATTGTAACTTGCACTTTGTAGTATAAGCCATCACTCTGGTGGCAACCATCATTACAGGAACACAGACTGTACAAGAATGCCATGGTACACTTTGAACAAAACCTTCTTTTCTCCCACTAAATACTATTATTTTGGGCCAAACTGGCAAATACTCAATCTCCTAAGTTCTAAGCTTTTAACCACACTGGAGTAACAGCATGCTCTTTAAGTAGTTAATTCTCTAAGATCTTTTCTCAGCCAAACTATTTTAACCCCATTTTCCCCAGTTCAGCCCCATTTTTTATTTTACCTTTTCCTTCAGAGTTACTATAGCAATAGCTATCAAAATAGAGTCAAATCTACGCACCTGTTGAAAGTTCTCCTATTGGGAGTCTTTGATCCAAGTGATCAAACATACCCTCTTTACGAATCCCCCCCATCCCTTCTCAGAAATTAATAATACAGCAAAGAAGTACAAAAATAGGCCTGAACATGTAACTTCATAAGAAATTAAGTACGTTTAGGATAAAGCTCACTTGCTGTACGAATTCAGAAATAAGTCTTGAAAGCAGTGCTGAAACTCATGCGAAGGAGGGGTGATGAAGTTTGAGAGTAGGGACTAATCAATCATTGCCACTGCCACCTAACTGGGATCTCCTGACAGGCTAGAAACACAACAGTGACAAGTTTTCCTCCATCAAGCTACTTCTCTCAAAGTTCAGGTCTCGGCTGCCCATTTCTGACTGTTCCCACAGTAACACAACATATTACACTGCTATAGCAAAGCTCTACGTAAGAAGAAAAAAGGAAAAAAGGAAACTTGATGACAACAAGAGCAGGTACATGGTACATGCCACCAAACCGGTTTCTCTCACTTGTGTGGATAGGTGAGAAACAGACAGCAAAACCCTGTGGGAGCACTATTTTTTTAAATTTTTTTTTTTTTTGTAGCAGATGCCAGGTCAGGTTTTTCCCTGTATGCTGGCAATAAACAGCATTACTTTTGTAATTTAGAAAAGACGAAACTTATGACTAAAATCAGTCATACTCAGAGATACACGAGTGCTGTTTCAAATCATACTGGCATTAATTACTAAGGAGTAAATAAGCAGAACGACAAACACAACTTGTTTACAAACTCACTGCAAGATAAGTATGAGAAAAAAACATTAAGGCTGCAGTGATGGTAACTACAAAATTGTTTAAAGTATAAAAATGGAATGCAGGATGTGGTTTTCCTCCTCAAAACAGATAAATAAGGATCTGACATAGCTATTGCCATTTATTAATTACCTTAGAAATTAGATCCCCACCAATTTTAAGGGCTTTAAAGACCTAAAGAAATCATGACAACACAAAAGAATGGAAGTTGAGCAATTCAGAGATGAGAAGAAATAATTTTCAGTCAGATTTTCTAAAATGCTTTTTAATCAAATGTAATTAATTGACACTTGCGAAAAAGACACCTTTGTTAAAGATTCACTATCCCCACCCTTTCAATTAAAGGGAGAGAATTCACACGATGCAGCCTGCAAGACCACCAAGAGGTCTTCTGGCAAACACAGGGAATACCAGTGATGACATGCCTGCTGCTTTCAAGACAAGAAAAACAAGCAGACAAGAGTCACCATCCCCATCTTTTCTGCCTTTCTTTATACACAGAAAGGTTCAGACACTCTTTTCCACTCAGTCCCTTGCAGGTCATCTTTAAGCACATGGCTCCATTCTGGGTGTCTGAACTCCTGACACTCTGTTTATTTGGGTTACTAACATTCACTAGCACTCTGCCTTTTTATCTTTTATTGCCATGCCTCTTATTAATCAATTAAAAAAGCCAATGAGATTATTATTGCCAACATAAAAAAATATAAAAACCAATGAACTTCACTCTGCAACTTGCAGCTGAGTAATGTCAAGCATTTCAAGAAACCACCAGTATGAATTGATAACTGCTTAACACTGAAATTCATGTTAATTTAAAAACTGTTCCTTCTACCACAGTTCTTGAATGTTCAATAATATTGCAAAAGCAACAACTTTATATCAGATTCCATGACACATGTGAAATAAAAGTCTTGCTCCTTCTCAAAAAGTGAATGAATTTGTAGGAACCGTGAAACAATAAATAAAGCTGCAGATGTATCTAGTGGCTTGTCAGGACTAAGGATCCATTTCAAACACTTGAACAGTACAGTGCAAGTACATAGAAGCATGTATATGTCACATTTAGAGAAGGCGCTGATAATGCCACATACTATGAAAAGCTGCCTAGCACATTCCATGTTAGTATCTTGTCCTCAGTTGCTTATAAGCTTCATCACATTTAACTGTTTGGAATGAAATTTCCAATGCCAGGTGCCTGGCTTAAGAGGAATGCTTGGAAAATTCAGTGAGAACAGTTCAGCTGCTTCTAAGGCTAAAGAAAAAAAGAAAAGTGTTTAGTATAAGCTTAAATGGTTAGGTGGCCCTTCCCTTGAAAAGCTCTGGTATTCCACTTCTTCAGAGAAGCAGCATGACATTCAGTAAGCGCTGCTAACCTGTGTATCAGGAGTGTACTTTTTGCCATCTGACTCCACTATAAATCTTTGAAAAACTGCAGTTTCATGTGCTCTTTCAAGACTTTTACTTTTGCTGCAAATTTTTTTACACGTTATTCTTAAAGAAAGGTTGTTTCAATTCCTCAGTTCCTAGAACTGATCAAACAGCAGGTGACATATAAGGTCTTCTGTAACCATGAGGTGGTACAAGCAAAGCACACAAGCCATGAGACTCCACAGCCACGCTGTGATGACTGCTCCAGGGGAAAAAGCTTGATGTGCTGTTTTTGCAACCTGTTTTTTACAAGGAAATAAAACTCATAAGCTCACAAGGGTGAGAGGAAAGAAAAGCATAAAAATGAGGACTCTGCAAAACAAGCTGGAAGGAGGGGGGAAAGCAGTCCCTGAAAACTGGTAGAAATTGGGACTGCCTGTGAAAGGACACTGGACCACAGAGACAGGAATCAGAAGAGAAGGAAAAAGGGTGATTATTGGCAAATAAATGAAGCAGGTTGAGATGAGAAGTCAGAAGCGGAACAGGGAATGGGACTGGTAGTGAAAGAAAAGAGTAATATAAGAGAAAGAGATGCTGGACTCTTGACAAAGATCCTTGAAGCCCGAGACTTAGCAAAGAATAAGAATGGAGGCTGGTGGTGGCAAGAAGCCAGCATGGGGAAAGAAATAGGGATGAGCTAGGACTATGCTGACAGCAACAGGACGCATTCAGTCAAGTAGAAATGAAAGGCAGGAGGGTCTGATACTCCCTAAAACGTACTGCCCCTCTCCAGAACCTGGAGAAAAACGCTGAATTCCTGTCTTGGCACTCCCCTGTTTTCAGCAAATGATTGAGAAAGGTCTGGTAGAGTTCATGTCTCATCCAAGGCAGTTCATAGAGAACAACTTACTAGTGCTATCCATGACAGCTCAAGCTGAGTAGTTTTGAGTAGGAGACCTTAGCATCAAGACCCACAGAAAGACACTGTGGGTGTCAAATCACTTCCACATAATGGAATTTTAATGTTTTCAAGTTTCGTCTTTCACAGATCTGAGAAATCACACACAAATTTTAACAAGTCACATAGGAAGAGTTATGCTACGGAAGTCAAGCACACAGACATTAAAAACCAAGTGAATTAAGAATGTATGTGCAACCTGATGTGTTTACAATTGTGAAGAATCTTCAGATGATCTTGTTTATCCTCATAGACCTCCTCATCCTCGCTCTGTGCTCAGAGCTCACATACTGGGCAGCTCTATGATGTTTAACCACCAACCCACTAGTTTATAACTCCTGAAAGCTCAACTCTGTGGCTGTAGTAGTGCTCTTGACAATGTTTTATGTGCCATTATCACTTAGATTGCTTTTTCAAAAATAGAGGATTCAGAGCTGTTTGAGAGTCCAAGTCCTAAATGCTTTCAGCCCTACTAACCTTACACTTTGCTCCAGAAAATCTTTTCATGCAGAGTCTAAGCAGCTTTCTTTTAAAAACACATTTCCTCCACTTTCAGACACACACGTAGTCCAACTGTTGGCTTGCATTTCACTCCCCTCTCAAACAGTTTGAAGCTATGCTTTCTTATTCATATTACTGTAATGCCTCTGAGCTTTAATCATGGACCAGGACCCACTAAGCTGGCAATAATCAAGCCTCAGCAATTTAACAGATATCATTAAAAGAAAATGTGAGGTATGGTATGGGAATAACTGTATGGTATTTAGTACTTTTAGCATATAAGTAAAATGGGGATAATAGCCCTGCCCTGCCTTACAGCAGTGTTGTGAGAATAGATACACTGAAGATTACAAGGTACTAAGATATTATGGTAAGAGGGACAAGATAAGCATCTAACCAAGTCCTTGAAATCAGTGGGAATTTTGCCTAGCAAAAGGCTCCTGCATGTGATCTCAGAAGAGTAATTCAGTACATACCACAAGAGGGGAGAGTTTCTAGAAGTATTTGTTACTCACCTAATGCTGGTCCCTACAGTAAGTGGTAGAATTCCCAGCTACAATTTGGCTGATGCTTAGCACTCTTGAAAAACCTAACGGTTTTAATGTTCATATGTAACAAAAATTTAGGGTTTGATCCAAAACTCACTGAAGTCACCTGGAGCTTTTCCCTTAACTCTTGTGAGCTTTGGATCAGAGCCTGCAAGATTACACGAGTCTAATACTTAATTCTGAGCTGGAAAAAAAGAAGTCACACCCCCACCAGGGAATCTAAGGAAAAATAGGGTATCTGTAGCTTTTTTATTTCTTTCGCTCTGGGACTGATAACTAAACATATCATACATACCAGTGGTTTCACTATAATTTATTAATAAATAAATGTATGTATTCCTATCTACATACCTGGCTTTTTTTTCCCTTTCTGTCCTGGTACCATTTCTGTGGGTTCATGAGTTTTCTTCATCAGCATGGAGAGAGTAGCATCATGTGTCCGAAAGAGATCCACAACTTTATATAAATCAACATCTGTGATCAGATCGCAGCTCAACACCAAGACATCCGTCTGTCAAAGAAGAAAAAAAACCCCAAACCCTTTCAGAGATACAAATGACCACATATGGATTCGCATTTGAGGACTCAACAACAAAACCACTCATAACTTTTTCCTTTTTTTAAAAAAATTAATTTTATTTGGTTTTTACTTTAAAAAACACAGGGTCCATACTTTTCCGAAAATCGTTACTGGGTTTCGCCAGTTCACTTTTCTTGAGTCCTGCTGTTACTAAATTAGTTATTTAGTTAATGCTTATCCAGCTCTGGACTATAAAGAATATGTGACCATCTAAACTGCCATCATCTGCTCCTAAGGGAAGGAACCTGGACACAGAAGCCACGGCTTTCAAGACTGCCATGAAATTCTGCAGTATTTACAACTGCTACTTTTAGTTACATAATGATGTAGAAAAGAAATCTTTCTGAAGAAATCTTTTTTAGCTGACTTTGCATCTGGCTACAAACCGCTGGAAAAGATATTTAAACTATGTTATTTTACTGGAGGGAAAAAAAAGCAAAGACTATCTAGGATGTGATTTACTCAGTAATTGCACTGCGATGGTGGGCTCAGTTTAGAAATACATTTCCTAAAACCAGCAAGACCATATTAAAGAAAAAAAAAAAAAAAAGAAAAAGAAAAAAGAGGAAGTTAGGTCCTATTTAATTTTGATCTCAAAGGATTCCAAAGTGCCTCACAAAGTATTTAAGAGAACTGTGCATATATCACAGAAACATTGTCACATATTGAGCGAGACCTAGCAGCTTCATTAACCATGCACACTATCAATATACTCTTACTTAGAAACAATTTTCTGTATTTCACGTGGGTTGTGGAATATACTGCCAAAAATCTACTAGTTCAGCAATTATCTTCATTTAAACTAATCCTAACATAATATTTGTGCAGCATGGCCTACAGAAAAGCAGCAAGTTTCCACTTTATTTTTTGTTAATGATCAACCTTCTAAAGAAGATAGTGTTTCTTTCTTGACATTTACCATTTTCACTTTTTGTGCTACCATCTACTGTGGTAAGTCCCCCTGCAGAGCATGACATGGCTTCTTAGTTTTGTCTTTTAAAAAGACATTATTAAATAACGATAGGCACGAGAAAATACTTGGTAAAACCAGTATTAACTCATGGAGGATCAGTAATTCTACTTTTTCATTAAAAGCGAACCAGTTTAGCATTGACCTTTTTTAACAGAAAGACTTATTATAGAAAGGTTTGCTTTACAGACTATCTAATACTAGCAGATTCCACACTGTAGGTAAGACTAACTGAGGTCTGGTATGTACATTATTTGACAGGTTCTCCTACAAATGCTAGCCAATTTCTTGTGTTTACCAATAAGTCATTGGAATTCATCACATCACAAACCGTTAGAACTGCTGATTTGGCATGCTGTGCAAAAGGTCAAGCTCTTCAGTTTCCATTTGATTTCTCCCCACTTTACTGAGAAACACCTGGCTGCTTTACAGGAAGGAACAATGTGCAGGTTGAGAATTTTACACATTCAAAACCTGACTTGCATCACCCCTTTTAACGTATTTTCAAAATGTGTATTTTATATTACAGTTTTGCCCAGAAGTGCTTTAATTATCACTTCCTTAAAACAAACAACATGCACATATTGGGACACCACCCCCACCCCCCCCCAACCTAAACAACCTAAACCACTAAAGCAAGCTGCCCTGCTCCAACGTTCCAGTGTGTACAAAGAAAGTAAGAAAAAAATTCAACTTGGTATGGAAGTAAATCTCCAGCTTCATAACTGTAAATAGTGAAGAAATATATATTAAATATCCTGGGAAAGCCTGCAAAATTTTCAGATATTTTATTTTTACAAGAGCACAACTGAGTTACAGTATTTGCACAAAAGGCCAAAAGGTATCCAAGGCGCACATAAACAGACCTGTACTTTTCAAACTCAGTTTGTAGAAGGAAGAGATCACCAGCTTCAAATCTAAATGCATTCACTCCAGTGGTGGAAATAAGAAATAATAATAAAAAGAGAGAAACAGACAGACCAATGGATTTATCCTAAGGAACAAGTATCTAGACTTGTAAAACAAACCTTGTAATTATTTCACATTTTACTAAATGCTTTAATCTGTCACTATAACAAAAATCCAACAAGCATTTCATGGTTGTGAACCGGCTCCTGGGTTTTTTCTCCTCACTATAAGACAAGCTTTTTGCAAAAACTGAATGCAAGACCCCTGAGGAGCATACGGGAACAGAACCACCAAATGTCTGGTTGCCATCTGTTCTACCCATTTACTCTCCCAATATGTAAATAAACGTCAGTGAGCGCAGGGACCAGTGAAACACACAGTTGCTCTGTAAAGCCCACATTTCTGCCTCTCCTCCTGATGAGCAGAGCAGTGGCCTCAGAAGCACGCTGAGAATACACCATGAAAGGCTCTTTTGGGACTTGACAGCCTCCCCTTTGAAACACAGCCCCCCCCCCCCCCCCAATAAAGCCCTCACTGTCTAATGGATGCACTTTTTTTCCAGTGTACAACTCCTGAACGAATAAACTAATGGCTGAATGAAAAAATAAACTATCCTAGAACCCTAGCAGAAGTGTGTGTTTTTCTTTACGTTTTTAGGGTGGGTGTAGAAGAAAGAAAATAAATGGTAGAGCTTGTGGGTTTTGTACATATATACATGCCAAATAAATAAAGTGCACCTTTCCCAATGAGCCACTGATACAAAGAGAAGTACGTACTTACTACATGCACTCATGTGCTAACAAGGGGTATGTGAACATACTTGACTTCATGAATTATGCAAACACCTAAGTACACACACATATACATTTCTTAATAAACTACATGTAACAATGATTACATCAACCCCAAACTATTATACAAACAGATGATAAGAATCAACATGAACTGATTAAAAAAACCCAGCAAGCACACACCCCAAGCAGAACCACTTGCAAAGGCAGAAAAACACATGCACAAATGCACACTCAACACCCATTACAACCACAGGAAGGACACGGAAAGGGTCTTAACTCAAGGAGGACCATCTAATGGATGGGACATGAAACAAATGCTTGGAATTTCTGGCATTTTCCTGCTCTGCCAAACTTGGTATGTGCCATTTTGTTTACTACTTTTATGACACAGAGAAGCCCTTGTTACAGACCAGGGCTCTACCACAGAAGCTGCTGAACAGACCAGGTGAAAATACCATCAAGCATAATAAAAGAGAACAACAAATTACTTTGGGTTGGGGAACACAAGAAAACACTACAGTGCTACCCAGGTGCAGGTACAGCAGACCTAGCATGCAGGCAGCACAGCTTACAGTTTTTTCTGAGCATCACAGGAGTCACAGAAAAGAGAAGAACATGACACTCCTTGGAAGAGTCACTTGGGCCTCTGTAATCCCACTTAACCTCCAATTTTCAATTTACGCGCTCAAGTTCAGAATTTAGACTTGGCTGCTGATCAATGGAGAAAAATGAGGTTCTGCAGAGATCATTCTACCTATGATCTAGTTTCAAGAAGATGTTTCTTTGGTCCTACTGACCATGGATGGAGCCCTGGGCTTCCAGTCTAGCTATCATGGAACACTGAGTGTTCAGTCAAATCAAGTATGGAAACACGGCACTTAAGACCTCCAGATCTCTGCTCTCCTTTTCTATAACACTGGCTAATGGCACTTCACCATCAAACGTTTCCAAACTGTGAAATGCTCACATATTATGAGATAACTTACATATTCAATCTGGATAAACGCAGCACTGTAACATAAAACATCAAGAGATTCATATAAAATAGAGAAAAAAATAGTAAAGAAAAAACCCTCAAAACTAGCATGTCAACAATTATATTGAACCCAGCACAATATGGAAAATCTACACAAAAACAAGACCAAAAAGCAGAATGTTTCAAGAACTGAGTTCAAGACAACCAATTTAAAAATAGAAAACATGTTTTCAATGGAACTAATTCATACCACAGATCAAAAGATGGATACAATTATATGGTGTAATATACCAGCATAAATAAAAAGCCTTAGACTTTCTCACACCCTGCACACAAAAGACAATGCTAAAAACTCTTTCATATTCAGCAATAATTGCTGGATCCCTTCCGTTCAAACAGGAGATATCAAGGTTACCGCAGATAGCTGGCAGCAAATGATTCATTTTTAATGGCATTTTCTATGCTAAGTATGGACAAGGGCAGGACCTTGTAGCCTAAACTGCCGATGGCCTCAAAAACTGCAAACTAGAAGATGAGGAAACATGTTGCAAGGAAATTTCCAATTTGAACAAAATCAGCCTCAAGAGATAGAGGAAAACAAATGTTAGATCGCATTATAAACAGAAAAGAAGCAAAATATCCATGAGCAGTAGACCCAGCTCCTAACAGAAGACAGACAAAACATAAATGCTGAAAGTTTCCAACTGCAGAGTATTACAGCTGAGACTGACAAGAAGTGAAAAAAATATAATCAAAAAATTAGATAGACACTGTTCCTACACTCAGCCTAAGTTAACGCATGCACAGAGAACTTTGCATCACTTCCTGCGATGTCACCATACAAGAGGGGAAAGAGGAACAAGTTATAATTACTGCTGGAATTAAGACTGAGTTTTATACACAATAGCCTGGAACTTCACCCACATGTTGCATTAACAGTGGGGTTTGTGTGTAATGCTTTTATTATTCTAAAGAGTGGAAAGGGAAAGAACAGTTTGGCTGTGGGCAAGCATTTTGATTGCTTGTTAGCATGCTCCAGGCAAAGCCAAAGATACCTCCAAGCAATTGCATCACTCACCACTCTTCAGATCAGAAACTTACATTCAAGGCTTTAAAAAATAATGCCTTTTTATCTTAGTCTCCATTAAGAGTCCTCCAACTTCCACACCTGTGACCTCTTTGAAGATCTATGGCTGTTGCTGTAACTGGAGCAGGGAACTTCATTTATTTTTTGATGTCTGTAGGATCTTTTTAGCTACCAACCAAAATGGCTGCTTTTGGCTGGGAATTCCCACTCTGCTTTTGTAATGGCCTTGATAGCAAGATTCAGAAGAAAATAATGATTTACTACTTTGTTAGCAGACATGAAGCACTTACCTACTGTGCACTCATTCTGCAGCAGCAAGTTTGCTGTAGACCAGCACCTTTGTAACTCTTCTCAAGGACAGAGGGCAGTGGTGGCACAGGATGTGCCTCCATCTGAAATCCAGCAGCAAATTCTCCCCATTAAAAAATGGAAGAAACTTTTTTTTTTTTCTGAAAGACAGCGTGTAATGTGAAAGAAGCTTTTTTTTTTTTTTTTTTAAAAAAGAAAACAGAAAAGTCTAATGCAGGAGCCAAGGGAGTCTCTTTTAATTTCTTGGACGGCCCTGAATTCATCAGGTGAGGATATCTTAAGGCAATGTGAATGCCTTCACATATGTAACCTGTCAGCATCACTGTTTATCTTCTCAAACAAAGCTGGAAGAAAGATGCCAGAAGCTGGGGAGGAGACCTAACCCCAGTCCCATCATATGGCTCATCCTATGTGTTGTATCAGATGGGATCATACAATGAAAACACCATTTTAGGTTATCTTTGTATCTCAAGAGCTACCATCCAAAATCAATATTTTTTAATTTACATACATATAAGTTAGGAACAGGAAAGATATTCAAGCCCAGAAGGCATCCTGTCTCCTCCCAGGAGGAAGTCTTGTTACCTATTGCTCAAACTGACACATAGGGTGGAAAAGGGTAATTCAGTTACCAGCAACCAAAAGCAAAAGTTTAGAGATGAACACAAGTTCATCAGCTTATTAAGATTGTTTTCAAAGTAGGACATTGATATGACACTGAACTGTAAAAATTCTGGTCTGGAACATAATCTTTGCAATCCACCTTTTCCTCTGGCTCCAACTAATGCAACTTAGTCCTACTTACATAGTACTCCAAAAATCATTTTCCACGCTTCCTCCTCCAACCACATCACTCTGCTTCACTGGTTCCATTTTCTGTCATATCAAGCACAAGTTGTTTACCCTCCTTTTAATAGCCTATCCCTTCCACTAACCATGTACTTACCAAATCTACTTCTGCCTTACTTCAATAAAGGCTGCCAACTCTATTACCTACTTGTACCTTCTAAAAAAAATGGTTTTAGGCTCCATCAACTTTTTTTACTTTTTTTTTAAAAATAAATCTACTACCCTTACACTTACAGAAAACGGACGATATCAGACTATCAGTACACTGGGGCACCAGGCTGATACTGACACATATCAGCCTGTCTTGCTAGGCTTGCTCATTTGTCTGAGGTCAGGAGTCACCTCCTGGGTTTATGTCCAGAACCTAAGCATGCCACAGAGGAGACTGTTTTCCCCCCATCTAAAGGCATCCAGAAAGCACGCACCATCACTCATGAGAACCATGCCTGCTAAAGCTCAGGGAAGCACCCCACAACCCAGACTGAATTCACCAGTTCATGGAGGGTGAGACTGGCAAGCTAAATTCTCCCCTGGCTCAATGCATTGCATGAACAAACTGCTTCACAGGCAGAGCTCTAGAAACAAATGGCACTCTCCTCGTCACTCCTGTTCCTGGAAGGCAGGTTTCCAGGACTACCTGGACGGCAGCGCTACCAGATCTGCTGCGCAGCTGATCTTGGACTCTGCCTCACATGAACAGAAAGAACACTGCAGTCGGGCTCCAATCTCAACAGCAGCAGCACAGCAGGCTGGCTGCCAAAGCCCAGAGCTCAAGCCCAGGCTTAACGCTTAATGTAAGCAGAGCCTTAGGCAGTCAGGTGCTGTAGTCATACAAACAATAATAATAAAAACTAGTCCTAATGAAGCTTAACCAGCTCAACTTACTGAACAGAGAGAAGGCCTTCGCCCACAGCCTGCAATTACCTAAACAGCAGATCTCTCAGCCACACAACAAAAAGCAGGTACAACTGGATTCGGTGGCTAGAAATCAGCGTTCAGCACAGAAATAAAAGACAAAGTGGTTTAAGAGGGAGAATAAGTATAAACTGGAATAAAATACCAAACAATATAATAGCCTCTTCATCTAGTAGAATATATGAATAAAGCCTTGCTATCGTTCAGAAACACATTAAGTCATCTGTAGGTTTTGGGGCTAAGAGCCCTAATTACCATGTGCAAATTCCCTTACAGACGAGAGGATCATAATGGTTCCTTGCAGTCTCAAACCAGACTACAAATGAAAACCATGACATATACAGGATGTGTCCTCAGGAATCATTCTGCCATCCCACTGCTAGTATTAGCATGATCTTAAATTAAAAAAAATGGTGTGAAACTCTTTCCAAGGTCAAACCAAATCATTACACAACACCCAGTTTCAACCCTGCTCCAACAGAAAACCCAAATGCTAATTCTCTGCAAAGCATTATTAGCAAAAGCTAATGCTCTTTGAAACACAGCTCAATGGCATTGCTATTTCACACTAGCCTGCATGAAGTGAGAGTCCACTTGTGTGAAACCTGATTAGCTTTGTTCAAATGTGGTGGGTTTCCCTGTAAAAACCAATCATACTATGTTAAATAAAAGTACTGATTTGAACAGTAGATACCTGTACTATCCTCCATGCACTATTTCTCCTCTAGCACCTCTCCAATTTTTCCAGTGATATTTGGCCTGCAGCAACTGCTGTTGTAAGAAAAATCTTATGAAAACTTCAAGACCTCCACTGCTGTTTCCAGCACTATTAGTCTACATTCAGAATTTTCACCATCATCCCAAAGGAGCTAAGAGAATTTATAGTGCAGAATACCTCAATTTGTTTCAAGAAAATCTGAATACACAATTATTTTTCCCTTTTCAGCACAGAAATGAGAAAAAAGAATAGGTAACCTCTATGGGTTTGGGGTTCCCAGTTACAATAACATGACAAAACTGCAACATTAAATCCAGGCGTCCTACAAGTCAACTCTTCACCATGGCTTTCACCAAATCAAACAGTTACAGAAAACCAGTGCTGAGCAAACTGACAGCCTCTGGGACACCCTGTGCTGTTCACAGCACCACCTCCCCATTATCAATGCTACACTACTGTACCAGGCTACAAAAACAGACACAGGGAAAAATCCTCTCTAGTACAGTAACTCCATGGGTTGACGTTTGGCATCTGCTCCCTCCCACATTCCCCAATAACTGGAACTATGTACTTGGGTCAACACATGCAATTGTGTTTGATCTAAACAATTAAATTTCCTCTTTCAAATGATGAATACTTACTGTGGAATATCACCTGCAACAGTGACAGCTGTACAGCCCACAAATGCCATGAAAAGCCCCAACCTCCAATGAGGGAAGGGCTGTTCAGATCCAAACATGGGGAAAATACACAAGTAGAAATCATGCAGGCTAGAAAAAGTGAAAAGGCTGCAGACAGCAATATTATTCCAGAAAAATGTACAAACAGCTGTGAATGCCTCCTTGCAAGTATCACCCTACCTGAAGCTAGGGAGACCTTGAATCTCATGGGGAAAGGCCAAGGACATTGGCAATAACAAGCAAAAAATTATTAAAACACCAGACCAGATGGTGACTTAACACTGAGAACAAGTACATCACTGAGCAACATCCAGCGGAGCCCCTACACAACTCCTCCTGCTCTGTGGAGTCCAGGACATCAGTGATGCCTTCCCACCACCCTTCATGCCCTCACCCAGGCATGGGTGACAGTCACATTTTCAAGGTTCATACATGGCACAAGGTTTTGCCCTCTCCACTGACAGCACCAAGGAAAAATGACAGCTGGAAGACACTGACTAACCTTTTCCCCCCACACTCTTAATATCTTAACTCTGTCTTCGGAAAGAAAATAAGATGCACAAACTCATTTTGCACAGACTTTTCATTTCTTTGAACATTCAACACAGAACAGCTTTTGAAAACTATAAACCTGAAGTTTGACTTATCATGTAAAAGGCTTCCTATGCCTCATAACATAAGCTGATAACAAAGGATGTTTAACTCTTCTTTGCCTTCATGTGTCCATGAAAGTGTTGTTAAAGACAAAGTGCAAAATGTTTTTTGAGCTTCCTTTACTAAAGCTGAAATTTTCCTTGAACACATAGCATAGTAAGTTAAGTACACAAGAAGACTGTATATACTTTAAACAGGGAAAATGAAGGATTATTTACAAAAATGAACACTAACTTCTATTTATTTCCAAATAATGAAAAGGAAAAGATTTTTACCAGGACACTTTTAAACAAAGTATTTCAGCTATATACACGTGCAAAGAGATTACCATATCTGCGATTAGAATAGGTTGAATCCATGTACTTCATCAGAAATCACATAGGGTCTAAATGAAAATATATACTGCAATATAAGAGAAATGCTGACAATTGACTTCTACATGGAAACAAGAGGCATTGGTTAACATAACGAGCACAGGCCTCCATTTGCCAGGAACATGAAAAGGATAAGGACATGCAGTGGAAGATGCAACAGTTGAAACTGAAAGGCACCTCAGGTCTATCAATGACTCCTTGCAAAACACCTAAGGTTTTGCCTGCATGTGTAACAAAGGCATCTTCTTTAGCCAACAATGTGCAGAATAGCAAACGCCCTAATAAAAATTCTTGATCCTAACCTATAAAGCTAATTGCCTCATTCAAACTTCTGGTGGTTTAGCCTTGATCCATAGTAAACCCTGGCAGCAAAACAATTAATTTAAGTAGCTACATTCTTCTAAAGCTGAGTAACTTGAAAAAACAAAACAAAACAAACCCAAAACAACCAAAAAAACCCACCCCAGAAAACACACCAACCACCAACAACTGTTTAATTCTCTAATTCTTAGCCTGCCAGAAAAAATAAAGATCAGAGCAAAGTCCTGGACACATTCATCAAGCACACAGTCAGGCAGCACTATCATTCCCCCCAGCAACATCAGCAGCCTGAGCACCTGCCAGTATAGCTGCTTTCTACTGAGGCAATCAGCTGTGCTTTGGGAATGGGACTTGAGCATGCAATCCCTAATAAATTCTGCCTAGTGCCTCAGTGGCGGCAGTTTTCAATCAGAGGTAGAGAAGGAAACAAGATGCTACACACCCTGTGACCCACCATCTGATACATCTGCTTTTCCCACGCAGCACTAACATTGAAAGGCAGAATCAGAAAAAACAGCAAGACAGCAACTTTTATTTCCATTTTAGACATTCCAGTAATAGTATTTTCCGTCAGGTCTGCTGGAAAAAAACTGATTAAGTTGGTTTTACTATTTCAAAATAGATAAACAGAATATTTAGTTGAGTCTTGCTCTTATATATAAAGACCTTGCCTCTTACAAATGAATTTAATTTGGTTTTTTATTTCCACTGACAGTATAAAAAAAATACATAACTATGTATTGTGGGGACTGAAGTTTTTCTTTCCATGCTCACCAAACTCTACTCAGCTGTACCAAAAGGATTCAGATTGCACCTTCCAGCCGTTACAGCAAGCTTACTTACATCATGTGTTTGCAAAGGAGGTTTTTCAACAGAGGAAGTGAAGCGCTTAGCCATGCGGTCCAAGACTCCACGGATCAGTGACCCTCAGCAGCATACAGACCACCACCGTGACATCACACTTTCCACAACATGGCTCCCAAAGATGCACATACCAAGAGAAGAATCTGGAGTTTCAATCTTTGTTTATTTGTTCAAAGAAAGTTGGTTTTTCTTCTTCTTTTTGGTAGCTTTTTAGGGTTTGTTTTGCTTTGCTTTTTAAGAGCTGTATTACTTTCAAATCTTACTTTTTGAAACTGAGAAAACCAGGTGGACCACCTGAGATGAAACATTTCACACGCAAGCACTCACAAGTGATAGCAGCAGAAGACATGCTGATTAATTCACACCATATTAGTCAGGGCTTCCATTAACACAACTAAGGGCTCATAAAGGAAGGAAAATGTGAAATTGTTCCATCGCTGTTACTCTGCTGGAACACCACATTTTAATCACTGGCTGGAGTGTAGTTGAGTGACACAAGGGAGAGAAATGCTTAACAGAAGATGAAAATAATATAGACTCAGCGAAGACAAATGCTTGATCCAGGCACACCCAATCCACCTCCTGTTTCAGACTGAAACACAGACTCATGATTTAACCAGGTTTCTCAACCTGCTGCCTGGAGAGGCCCCAGCCTGGGAGGTGGCGCCAGACAGCAGCTGTGTGGGTCTGGTAAAATTTGGCACAGGAAACAAAATGGTCAAATATTAGAGATGCCTAAATTCAGAGGAGCTCATTTATAAACTACAGTGACACCTCCTCAACCCTTGCCTTTTCCCCCCCCTTTTTTTTCCCATCAACAATAATCTACAACTCACAAAAAGGTCTGCAGCAGTCTGATGAATGGTACGAGCAGAAAGTCACAGAAACACAGTTCACAAAGGGGTTTCCAGAGTCAGAGGTTAGCCTGCTGCCATTTCAGGTACACATTACTTAGTTTATTTAAAATAAAACAAACAAAACCCAACCAAAATAACAAAAAACCCCAGCTTCTCACTCTAGTATAAATTTAGGGGATTTTTGTCTTGATTACTCCTTCTGGAAGACCATTTCACAATTCTATTATGCAACAACTAAAAACCTTCTGTAATTTTCAGCCTGTTTTCTCACAGCAAATTTAAACCCAATTATATTCCACTCTGAATATCGCCTCTTCTAGTGTTTATTCCACATTGGTGCATCGGAGTTCCACACCTGTGCAGTATTCTAGGCAAAAAAATCCTCCCATTGCCTTAAGCAATAGTACTGATTTCTCATCTTTACCATAAAAAAATACTTTTACCTGATACATTCCAGTCTTGTGTTTACCTTTCCTTCCTCCCTCAGAGTGGCTGCCCACCATCACTCTATTTCAACTAGTACACTCTAAGACGCTGCAATTTACTCTTGGGCTCCTAGCTCCTATTACAATTTCTTGTTACTAATCCCCCAAATCATGAGTTCTGCAGTCTTGACACTATTACTGTGCTATTAACATGGCAAGTCTCTGCACATACATTTTGCATACTGGTCCTGTGAATGATCCAAAGGAGGTCTACTGAACTGCAAGAGAAGGCCTTTAAGAATGGTAGTAGAAGTCAAATAAATGAAGACATAAATCTGGACTGAAGAAGTCACAGAACAACATACTGGAGGGAATAACCCCACTAAAAAGCCCTGATGGACATATCAGAAGACTTTACATTGTAACTTGAAAAAAAGTGTGTCCACTAACACCAGACAGAGGAAAAAGCCTCCCCAAGTGAGCCAGGGGATTTCGTTACATGAGATTACAAGAGACATGAAAATAAGTCAACTTTTTAAAAGGCAGTAGACTGTCCACAATTGGGGGTGAGGTGGGGTGTATCACCACTGAAATATGAGCTGCCTACAAAACAAAACTACAAAACCACATCATCTCCTACCGCAGCATGCAGCAGACAGTGTTCGCATCTCTTCTCCTGCTATAAAGCATATCAGATATCACCACTGAAACTGTCAAACTGTCAAGACTCTTACTAATTTCCCTATTATTCAGACTGAAACATGTCAAAGCTCCAGCCAGTGCTGCTTACCAATAGTGACAGTTATTGAGGACAAAGCAATTATACATGATTTTAAAAAAATAAAAGCCACACCTCTTACAGAGGCCTCCTTCCATACTGTTCTGGGCAGTTAGAAAGCTTTAGATGCTAAAAAAAATAAATAAAAACAAGAACATGGAAGTTACAAAATTACACCTTATCACCTGCTCTGTCACACCTGTGATATCATCCTTATTTTACAGCAGTATGCTGAACATACTGTTTTACTAAAAATGCCAAACACTGATCTCATTTAAAAGCCTCTTAATCTTGAGACCTATAAACACCCCTACGATGGTGAAGCTGCAGTTACAACAGCATTATTACACCATCAACTGTGAGTCTACACGGTCTACGTCCTACCACTTCTGATCCTATATATAAATGAGAAAAGAATTAAACCTTTGCAGCTTCACTTTCATTTCCGTATTTTCAAAAGCCATTCATTATCAGTCCTGCAAAAGATGAGCAGAAAACTAGGAACTTAAAATTTGAGCCAAAAGAATAAAACTGAGTGATATTAAAAGTATATAAAAACCAAAGACTGGATATTAAAATAATAGTCATGGAAACTGCCACAAGGTACAGAAACTATAGCAGGATCTTGAAGCCAACGGCATTCTAGGGAAATGCTGGGATGGTCCACAGGAGAGTAATTAAAGGATCTGATCAATGATTGTCAAAAAGACCTTAAACAAATTGTTTTCACATCCCTGTATAAAACAAAATATTTAACAAATAACTCCTATACCCACTTCTTGCTTTTTGACATCATCAATTTAAGTGCTCAACTTAGTGCAAAACATTGATAAGTGTTATATTACCCAATCAAAAATAATATGAACACAAGCAAAAAAAAAAAATCCCTATCAGTTTCTACTTCGTATGCTGCAAAATGATTTTTCAGTTACTTACATTTAGACAGACACACTCTCGAACTGAGTGCCTTTTTAAAGTCACAATCTAGCACACACTGAAGAAAAATCAGCACTCTCAATTCAGGTAATGGACTGCAGCTCTACTGAAGTTTCTATTTCAGTAGTTTCCATTTAAAACAGCTTCAACTTGTGTTTAATCTCTTGTCCTGCTGGCTTTTTCAAGGTGGGGAAACAAAGCGTGCCATATGCACACAGTATAGAAAGATGATCTTACATATGAAACCATGACAGATTTGAGACAGACATCCAGTTTCCAGTACTGTTACAAATCTATTTAACAATCCTAGGTAAATTACTGCACCTCGTTAAGCCTCAGTTCTCAGCTAAAGAGTTGTGAAGACATAATGGTTAATGGTGTTAGTTATTCAGACCCCAGATCTGAATGTTTAAGTGAAAACAAACAAAACAACCCACTACAAAAGTCAAATAAAGACCTACTGGTAAAGAACAGACCAGACTGACAGCCAGGCCCATGAATCCAGAAAGTGCAACTTATACCAACTTCTTCGTTGTTCATTACTTCTCAAGCAGGTGCCTTTAAGAATCAGGTTTAGCTATCATCTTTTGTTGTGTGAAGGATCCAAGAAAAGGATACATTCAGACTTGTAATGAACATAAAAATCCTAATGCTACATTGTCCATCAGGTGTAGGCTAATAGAATATACCAATTTTCCATCAAAAATAACCAGAAGACTGTATCAGTAAAAATGTCAAAAATCCTGTGTGTGTGGAGTGGGTGAATAGCAAACAAAAACTTGAAAGGCTTTTTGTGTGCGCTCGTGAACTTCTGAACAACCAGGGAAGACTAAGACTGGTAGTCAGCTGCTTGTTACTGTTAACCAAGACAGTCCTACCTGCCCAAGCTACCTTCTCTCAGCCCTGACAGGCTTTGCACATATGTATTCTCATGCTACTATTGAATGCAATTCTGTAAATCTCATCTCGACATATAATCTGTAAAGTATCAAGCTTCATTAACCAAGGTGCAACACAACAAAAAGGCCTGCAACTGCAGGCACAGCAAGCAGCAATGCTGCACTGGTGGAACTCCCTCAGTCAAATGCTAGACAAGGCAGCAGGTCATGAGATTTTATGCTTTACAGTGGTCCAACATTTATGCATATCTCAGAATTTGTGATCAGCGGCTCAGCTACCCTTAGATGTATTTCTTACTGTGCATTTATAATCTTGGCTGCACCCCCTGTTGCTTGCATTGCACACAAGCAAGCTGTCTATACTGTGCCATGTTACCTCATTTTTAGTGAGCGTAGTTGTTCTTCTGTCTGTGGGCAGTTAACTCAGTTTGCAACAACTAAGTTTCAGCAATCAGTTTAAACTTCTCATCAGACTTTTGGCATGGGTTGCAAAAAGTCAGCAAACTATGGCCACAGGCAGCAGTTGTTTTCACCAGGGAAACTCATTCTTCAGTGACATCCCTCTCCCACTATAGTACAGACACAGCCAACATACAGCAGCTTTTCAGCGACCTCAACACGGTGTAGTTCTCTCACCTATATCACACAGGAGAGGGTATACCCTGAAAAGGGTGTACAGTGTTATGCATTTACTAGAGGAATGACTCCAAAACACACAGTGCAGCAATCTGCTCAGGAACTTGGTACAGGCTTATTTCAAATAAGAGACCGCTTTGTCCCCTCTGGCCAGGCAAGCAAGACATGGAATAAAAAGGGCGGCAGAAGCACTTGCTGCTATTCAAACACAACAGCTGCTGAAGAAAAGGTGCATGTTTTCCAATACTACCTCACATCTTCCCTAAGTCTTTTTTCTGAAAAATTAACAGAAGATCAACACTGCCGCCCCCAAAGACACAGTCTGTTTTCTCACCTCCCCAAGCTTTACTGTTGTCTTCCAGGCCTCCCCCTAAGCAAATTTGCCTGAATTACCAAAAAGAGGGACACTCAGCCAGCCAGACTGATCACTGTGATCAGGCAATAAAACTGTAAGGTCAGGGTCACCATTTGCAGTGCAGAGATATTTCCTTACTGCATGTATGTAATTAAAAAATACTGCCAAACTAAGTTATGACAGAGAGCAATTCTCCACATGACAGAAACATTCAGTTAAGTTAAACTGATTTTGTCGATTTTGCTTTTCCTTTTTATATCTTCTCTTTGCCCTCTAAATTATTCTAGTCTGTGCATCAATCCCTCGCAGAATCTCTTTCGTTATGCCATCTAGACACCCATATGTGCCTGGAAAGTTTCATCTTGTCTCAGCTAGAGTCCTTCTCCTGGGACTACACAGCCTGTTATACTGCAGTTTATTATCTTCAAAAAGAGCCTGAAGACAAAAAAAGACACCTCAGGACTTAAATGGTTCACTGATGTTCTGTTGCAACCTTTATTTAAATAGCCAGTTTGGCTAAGATGGCCTAAACAGGCAGGGAAGAAATCAGAAAGATTAAGTGCATGACAACGACAAAATAAAATTCCATCCCAGATCATGGTAAGAGCTCTGAGCAACATTTCTGCCTTACATGGGAGTGTTTTAATTGCACAGCTGGAAATTAAGATTCTATAAACTGGCATTTTTATTACAACAGCAGCCCTTTATCACATTTGGGCACTGTTTACCAAAGAGCTTACCATATAACCAATACAGCAAAGCATAGCAAAAGCAAAAACTGAAGCACAGAGCAAGTCTCTTGCATAACGGCACAGACAAGCTTACGGCAGGGCCAAGAACTGAACATAAACTTCCTTACATACTGGCATGTTGCTTAAGTTAAGATTACAAAGAACATTTGTGCAGAACTACTTCCCCAAGCACTAAGTGGACAACAGCGATCGCATTATCATATCAAAAAATGTATAAACAAATCCAACCTTTTAATTAACCTGCCAGAAAGCTCACACTAAGAAGCAGCCAGTGCCCAGCCTGGATCTGCTCTAGCCTTCTTCGCTGTCAGTTCTACTCATTTACAGTCTTTGTTTGAGTTCCCCCATGAGCTGACCTTTACAAAATTCAGCTTTTCTGAAGTTTGGTTACCTGCAATATCAATACATGGGACAACTCTTAAAACACGATGAAAAAAAATCATTACAAACAAATGTCTTCCAGTCAAGCTCAATAAAAGACAGTAATACCTTAATTTTCTGGTGAATATGCCTCAGTGAATCTGCTGTACCCATGTCCATGTTGTCACTGATGCACACAAAATCCAGCTTCATTTTTGTGTCCAAGTTTAACATCTTTTGGATTTCCTTCCTTGTAATCACAATGACCTCTAGGACAGAGGAAAGTGGGATCAGATCAAGCAGAAAAAAAACCCCAAAAACCATTCATCACAAATAGGATACACTCTTTATTTACAAAGGCTGATGGAACTGTCAAAAGGCTTGAGTAACATAACTGCGTTCTACAACAAACCAAACTCTTCTGGCAATAGTAAGTTTTGAAGAAGAGAATTAAACTTCTAATGAATATTGAAACAATCTCTCCTGCTTTGTGGAGGTTTTTACTGAAATGGATGTATGCATGTGAGTGGCATGAGTCAGCAAGACAGAACAGAAGCGTCTTCTATCATTAGCAAGCAACCTCAAACCATATGATCTCAAACAGACCAATGAGAGCCTGTATTAATGTCACCAACACTAGAGCTTTGTTTTTTGCCCACCCTGGTCATGTATAATTCTCTGTGGACAACACCACCAGCCACAGTACTACAATACAATGGGTAAACTATTTCTCAGCACCAGCTTGGCAAGAGAGTGGTATGCGTAATATGTGAGCAACAACCTCATTCCATCTTCAAAAGAAAAAAGGTAAACTCATATTTGAAGGTTATCAGGAGTGGCATGAAAGCACACTTTCCAAAATGAAGAATGTGAGAACAGAAGCTCTGCAAAGAAAAGATTAAGAAAAAAACCCAGCAAGACACTTTTTCCCGTGGCCTCAAGAACTGGAAGGAAAAGCAACAGTGAAACCTTCAAATTAAAATATCCCACATTCCCAAAACCCCAACACTGTAACATTGTATGTCATACATACAGCAGAGAAGTATGGGAAGTAATACAGCCCTCAGCCTAGGAAGCTCCTGCGGTAAGACAAAAGCACACTAAGAGTAAAACTGTTTCAATTAAAACTGAACTCATTCCCAATCTGTTAACAGAAAAGAGAAAGGAACTGCAAACACGAGAACTGTGTGGCAGTTTGGTACTGAAGATACGGGAGGGCTGCTCTCCCACTCCTGTACCACATGCCAATGTGGATTCAAAACAGGCTGAAAAACTTAAGAGAAAGCACACTGAAAGCAAACCTTGAATTAGGGAAATAAGTAAGCAGTGGAGAAGGAACTGGTGTCGGGTGGAAGCTGTAAGCCCACACAGTTTAGCATAAATCTAGTGAGCAGGACAAAGGTCTAAGTATTAGAAGGGATGAAGCACTTGCAATTAGGACAAAAGGGATGCAGTGAACAAGCCTGTGGAACACCTAATTACTAACATAAGCAAATATGAGGCGCTAAAGCCTTATGTAATATTTAATTAAAATTATGATCCAGGGAGAGGATTCGTGCCATTGGATTATTAACACAGAAATGTATAGCTTGGTCCCGGGCCAGAAGCAAGGGAAGAGCAGGAAGGTGGCAGTTTGCTTATTGAAGCCGCATGTACAACTCTGCGTGTCCAAAAAAAAAAAAAGAGACAGGAGAACAGTCAAAGAAAGCAGACACTCAGGAAACAGATTCCAACAAACAGGCAACAAAGAATTCCAAGAGAAAAATAGTTCTTAAGGACTTCTTAATGAAACAAAATACAGGCAGAATCTTAAGTTTGCTCTTTCTTTTCTTCCTTCACACTTAAATAGTAAGAGACTAACATGGATAATCATGATCTGATCTTTACATCTTCACAGAAAAAAACAGTCAGGAGAAAAGCTACAGTCTCAGGATAGAGTACAGAATAATCATACAATCATACAGGAGAAGCAAAACCAGAGATGCAGAAAGGCAAAGGACAAACATAAACATGAAAAAAAGAGACGTGAAGTGTGTCAGGAAAATTTTTTATAAGAAGCAGCAGGAATACCACAGAGAGATTTGGTCCACCACTCAAAAGGCAAACAAAAACCTAAACCCAGAAAATACTGAAGAACCTCACAATGTGCTAAATACTGTTTTAGCCCTCCCATGAAACAAGGCCCACAGGCAAGCATTATGAGTCTGCCACTTCCCCCTCCGTGCTCTGTCCAAAACCCAGCACTTGGCTCTACAACGCAACAAGGACTACATGCCTCAGACAGAGCAAGTAACCCTGAACCTCAGGCCAGGCTGAAACAACAAACCAAGAGATATCCCACGAGATCGACACACTTCTCACGCTGCTTACATTAATCACTGAGAGAAAGCAACGAGTGAGAAACTCCTGGTTAACAAGACTGGGAAAGACATCAAAATTGGGAAAAGCATATAGATAGGAAAAGCCTTGGTGAGGGGAAAAGAGGGGGAAGGGGGGCGCTGGCACAGGAGACGCGGCCTAAAGTAAAGGAAGGGATGTGACATGGGCCAACAGCACAGCTCCAATGCAGAGAGATGTCCTGCCCCCATCAACACGGCACCTGCGACAAGACATTAGAACAAGAGGGGGCGACAAACGGGAGCGGCGGAGATGACCACGGGATGCCTGAAGAAACCAGAGTAAGCGTGTCGCCTCCACTCCCCACGACACCGTGGTGCCTCACCTTCGAAGCCGGCACGCTCCAGGAGGTTCAGCGGGTACCAGAGCAGGGGCCGGTTGCCCACCGGGAGCAGCGGCTTCGGGATGCTGGAGGTCAGGTCCGTCATACGGGAACCGCCTCCCGCCGCCATCACCACGGCCTGGAACTCCATGCTGCAGAAGGAGCACAGGGGCAGGGCCTCACTCAACCACGGCACAACCGGGCAGGGCAGGACCGGCCCGGGATGGGACAGGCCGAGCCGGGCTAAGACCAGTTCGCTTCCACTTGGCCCAGCTTTAGCCGCCAGCACTTCTCGGAGGCGTGCGTCGGCTCCCCGCCTCCCCCGCGCCCCTCACAGCCCGTGCGGAAGCACCGGGCCGCCCCCCGCCCCGCCGTTACCTCCGCTCTGGCGGCCGCCGGCTCCCAGCGCCTCACTGACAGGACAGCAATGGCGGCGCCGGCGCACACCGCGCGTGCGCGGGCGGAGAGCCGAGCGGGTCGATCACGGACAGAGGCGGTAGAGCGCCGATAGGCTCGATCCGCCATTTCGCCTTGCTGCAGTCTGCTCCTTCCGGCCAGGGCAGCGAGAGGAACACCGAGGGAAGGATCTCGGCCTGCGGAGCGCCGAGTCATCGATTCCTGCCCGGCTACAGGAGGGGCTTGGCGGCACAGCGCCCCTAGGTGGCCAGAGGTGGGGCTGCAGGCAGCGCGCACGGCGGGGCAGTTTGCAGGGTGCATGGCAGGGGGGGCAGGTTGCAGGGTGCATGGGGGTGCACTTTGCAGGGTGCATGGGGGGAGCAGCTTGCAGGGCAGGGGGGCAGTTTGCAGCTGTGCTCCCCACGCAGACCGAGCCCAGGAGATATACAGGACCCACAGCCACCACGTGCACGCCCTGCTCTCCACTCCGCAGCACCCGGTGCCAGCACAGCACCTCGCAGACAGTGCCATGCTGGGCCCCCCCCGTTGCTGGCCACTCCAGTCCCAGCCCTCGAGAAGCACAGACACAAATGGGACCTGGGGCAAGATGGCAAGATCCAGCCCTGCAGTTTTATTGAATCTGGTGTCCCCAGGGCAGGTGGCTCTTGTGGCATGGGGTGCCTCATTCATCCCAGGGGTCCTTGTCAGTGTCGATGGACAGGCAGTTGTACACGGCATAGCGCAGCAGCTCCTCGCAGGCCTTGGCCCTGGTGGGGGGAATACTGGGTCACGGCTGTTGTGCTGGGCACCAGGAGCCTCATACTTCCCTCCCCGCACCCACCAGACACCCCGCAGGGCAGGACCTGGGGAGCCTGGAAGGAGACCCCAGTGCCAGCCCCAAGGAGGGGGGACTGTCCCTGCCCCTGTCCCCAGCTTGACTCACGAGGAATAGTTGGGCAAGAGAAAGGTGCAGGAGCATGTGCAGGCTTGTGGCATCAGGTCTTGTGTGTCCGAGCTTGGGAGAAAGGAGAGAGAGTCAAACTCCAGGATGGCAGAGGGACCCTGGCACACTGCGGGGATCTCGCACTATGCAGAGACCCCAGCCTGGCCCAGGGACCCCAGCACAGGCAAGATGGACTCACTTCGTCCTCTCCGGATAGACGGTGATGTGAACTGGGAGGCGGCTCCGGCCAGTGACAAACTTGAGGAAGTGGCTGAGATCCTCTGAGGGAAAGGACAGGGCTCAGGGAGAAGGGCAGGACCATATCAGTCCCTGCTGTCGTGGCAGGGTCTGCTCTTGCAGAATCATCCCAGGAGAATGGGGCAAAGCTAAGGGATTCTTTCAGCATCCCCCAGGAAGGGCCAGGTGGGATGACCCCAGCTGACTCCCAGGGGGACACCTGGTGAGCATCCCCGGGCGCAGCGCAGAGGGTACCCAGTCCCCTCACCCACCCCGCTGCACATAAAGGGCAAGGAAAGGCTTGGGGTCACTCACTGCTGGTGAAGTTGTTGAGTGCTTCCAAGAAGGTCTGGATACTAGTGTCATCGGAGGGGAAGTCCTCAAACGTGACTGCGATGAAGAATGCACAACAGCTTTGTTGGAAACTTTTAGCAAAGCAAACTGACACGGGACACGTCCATCCTGCCCTTCTCTGAGAGCCCAGAGCGCAAGCATGAAAGGAGGAGACCCTCTGCTCTCAGGGAGCCCCTGAGCGTTCCCAGCACCCCTGAGTGGGGCCGGTACCCTGCACAAAGGCAGGGGGAGAAATGGGGATCCTGGTTTGCAGGGTGGCCATTTGCCTCTGCCCATAGCGGCTGAGGACCGCATGGACCAGAGTGGGGACCGGTGGGGTTTGCAGCTAAACCTAAAGCATCCCTCTCCAGGGGCCCTCTGGCTTATCCTCCCCCACAACCAGGGACTCAGCATGGGGCAGGATGCGTGTGCAGGATGAGTATTGCCAAGGGGGGGCTGCCTATGGAGGGGGCTGGGAACAGCTTTGGGCTGGCCCTGGCACTTACTGAACTTCTGCAGCTCGGCCATTGTGATCTCAGGGTCCCCGCAGACGTTCTTCTCCAGCTGCTGCCAGGTGAGCAGATCCAGCACAGGCTGGGGCACCACACGGAGCAGCCCAGCACGCATGGCTGCGATCTTGGGGGGACACAGTAGGGGCCCCACATCACTGCGGTGGGTCTGAGCCTGGGGCAGCCACATGGGACACCCCGGGCAGGGACTGCAGGACCCCAAAGGCCCATGGGCATCCTGAGCACGGGATGCACAGAGAAACCGCCTGGCTGGAGCTGGTTTTAGGGACACGTTTTCGCAACCACCAACTCCACAGCTACCAGGAGGGTTCACCACAGGAGCAGGGTCCCCTTGGAGCCATGCCAGCCCTCGGGGATGGCATTACCTGCTCCTTGCTTTCCTCCAGCCGAGCCTTCTGCACCAGGCGGATGAACTCCTTGCGGTCCTCGTAGCGCACAATGGTGCTGCTGCCATTGGGGATCAGCTCCACCATCCGCTGGTCGCTCTGCACCACCGTGTAGGTCAGCTCTTTGCCAAACATGAACTCAAAGGCTTCCCTGTCCACCCCCTCCAGCACCTCCAGCAGCTTCACCTGCAACCCCAACAGGCAAAAACCATCACAGCGGAGCCAGAGCAGCCACAGGAGCATGTGGCACTGCCCTGCTGGCCCTCAGCCCTGCTCACCAGCTCCGAGTCCACAGCAGCAAAGTCCTTGCTCCAGCTGACCTCCTCCCCTGCCAGCTGCTTCCACACCAGGGCCGGTAGGGCCAGGATCTGCCAGAGGGAGTGGAGACACATTCTCCCTGTACCGCTTGATCTCCCGAGGGCAGCCCCTCTGCCTGAGAGACAGTGGCCCCTGCCAAGCCCCCTCACTGGCCAGGGAGGCTCTGCCATGCTTACCAGAAATTCCTTGCTCCTCAGGGCTGCTCCTATCAGCTGCCCGATCCACTCATACTTGGGGAAGTCCTTGCAGGAGGGGTTGGGGACATACATGTCCCTGGTGACACTGCTGCTGTTACCCTGTGGGAGAGAGGCTTAGGAACTGCTGACACAGATGTGACCAGCCCAGCAACGTCCCTTCTGCAGCCTCCCTCTCCATCGCCCTTTCGCCTGCATCTCCTGCCCTTCACATCCCTCCAAGAGATCTCCACCACCCAGGTACAAGCACAGCCCCCCTGGCCAATAGCCCTGCAAGCGTTAAGATAGGACTAACGCCCCAAAAGCCCCCGGGCTCTGCTGGCTGCTCCCCAAGGGCTGAGACAGGCAGACAGCAGGGTGCCAAACCTGGTTGGAGGTGTGCACGAAGAAGGGCAGGGGCACGGGGACATCGCCTGAGCTGGGACACAGCTCCTCCGACACATCTGACAGGCTGTCCCGAAAACCACCGCCTGCAGCAGGGGCAGAGGCTGGTTAGTGCCTGATATGCCAGGGCAAGACACTGAGCCACAGCATCTGGCCAAGGTGCCCGTGCTCTCTGGGGCAGAAGCAGTGCTGGTGGGGTAGGGGAGATGCAGGGGACACCTCACATATGCAGAGCAGGGCTGCCTCCCACAGAGCAGCTAGAACAATGTGAGCACCCTGCCACAGCGGGCAACCCACCAAGCTGCACCCCAACATAAGAAAGCCCAGGGAACAGCGCTGGGGCAGGACAGGAGAGCTCTCACCATTGTCGACGATGCCCTCAGTGATGAAGTCGCACTCCCACCACTGGCTGTAGCTCAGGGGCCACCTGCAGGGAAGCAAGAGCCCCATGCACATCCCTTCTCCAAGAGAACCAGCAGCACCTGGCATCCCCCTGCACCATGCTCCGGGTAGGTGACACTCCATAAATGCAATGCTAAAGACCTACCTGTAGTCCAGAGGCTGATTGTTCTTGGAAGATCTGAGACCTTCATACAACTGGAGAGAGGAGCAGAGCAGAAAGGGGATGAGGTGCAGCGGGGACAAGCAATGCTGCACTGGCAGGTACCTGGCACGGGGCATGGCGTTGCTGTACCTGGGTGAAGACGGCATTCCTGTAGCTGGGGTCCAGCGTGGGGTTGGCGCGGTGCTCCCGGGCCAGGTGCCGGTTGATGTACAGCTTTGGCAGGGTTTGTGGGGGGGCGGTCTCTGAGCACCGAAGGCAGTGGGCAAGGAGGGCAGTGCTCTGCTTGCACAGCAGCAAAAACGGCTTCATGCTCTAGCAAGGGATGAGCAGGGATGGTTACAGACCTGATCCTGCCACTGCATGCCCTCTCTCCCCCTTTCCAAGCGCAGCTCCTGGTGTTGCAGGAGATGCTCAGCTCCTCCATGCCTCTGGCAAAGCTCAGCATGGCAGCTCTCAGCATGAGCCCTGGGCTGGGCTGTCCCCATTGGATCAAGTGGGACATGCCACAGCTGCCAGCAAAACCAGCCAAGCCTGTGATGAGATGCTCCTACTGGCACCATCGCAGGGGAGCCCAGCAAACGCTCACCCTGAGCGTATTGAAGGTGTCAATGCTGTCCTCGGAGAGGGGGATCAGGTAATGCAGGACACCGTCCAGGAGCTGGACAAACCTGGAGACCGGAGAGGAGCAGTGTAAGGATGTGAGGGGGCTGGTGAGCATGTGGAGCCTGATACACCTGTGGTGTTTCATCGCTGACAGCCCCAGGCATGCACCAAGCCTGGGTGCCACGCTGCTGCATGTGGGTCTCCTCCAGCCCATCAGTTAACACCAGCACACCAAGAGGAGCACCCAACCAGCACCCTCTGGCCAAGCACTTCATTTTGTTCTCCCCAAGAAGAAGCTGCAAACGAGGACAGCCCAGCTCATGCTGCAGCGCTGCAGCTGGATCACTGCAGGGGGTGTCTCTGTGGGGCCAGTGCTGACCCCAGCCTGGGGCTGCCCTGCAGGCAGCAGGGTGGGGGACTCCACATGATGCAGGTCCCCCTTGCCCCGTGCTGCCACCATGCTCCCCAGACATCGGAAGCAGCTGTGTTTGGATGGGGAGCCGCAGGCTGAAGTCCCTGCCACACATGGAAAAGGAGCTGGCAGACTTCAAGCAAGACACGTGCGCCGCCTGCTAAAGCCCAGGGCACAATCCTTCTCAGGGCCTGGGCTCGCTGTGGGAACGGTGCCATCCCTGTGCCATACCTCTGAATGAGCACTGCCCGCCGGTACAGCACATCAGCATCCACCCCTTCCAGGAGAGGGTAGCGCACCAGCCGGGCTGGCTGGAACATGTCAGCGTTGAGGATCAGGTCCTGCTCCCAGAAGGACTTGATCTTAATCCCTCGCAGGCGGACATTGCACCCTTGGTCTGCCAAGAAAGGACAGCGATGCTGCATGCGTGGTTGCAAGGCTGGCATGGCTCAGCTGGGGGCAAGGAGCCCACAGTGCTTGCAGCAGCCCAAATGAAGCTCATTCCCCAGCTTTCCCTCCAATGAATCCTGAAAAGCAGCCAGTGCGGCAGGAAAAGCCATAGATGCCAGACCAGCCGCAGGTTTAGTGCCGCAGCAGTGCAGGCTCACCCCGGCACTCCAGGATGCGAATCTCCAGCACCGGCAGGTGAGTCTTCACATCGCGGAGGATGCAGACATCCTGGAAGCTGTTCCTGCATGGAACATGGAGGGAGATGGCAGAGCCATGAGGCACAGACACAGTGAGGCGGCCAGCAAGGTGTGGGCCACTCTGGCTCCCCCAGCCAAGGATGCACCACGACCCATGGCAAGAGCCCCCCAGCCTCACCGGGGCTACAGCAGAAGGGGACAGAGTAGAGAGCAGAGGCTGTCAGAGGCACAGAGATGTCCTGAAGAAGGTGGAAGCCACATCCAAATAGCCAGAAAACAGCATAAATTCAAAGCAGAACAGAAAGGCGAGATGGCTGAGAGTGAGTCACTGTTCCCAGGGTGTCCCAGCGCATCTCCGGCACAACCGTCCTTCAAGCTGAGCTGGTCACGCAAGGATGATGTGTTTGAAGGAAACAGGGATTTGCAGAGATGAACAATTTGGTGATTCACTTGTGTTTCCAAAGCCTTTAGCAAGGTCCTGTCAAAGACCTATGGGCATGTAGGGAAAAAACATTGCGACTGCCCAGACACACTGAGGAGTTGGTTCCTGCCACCAGGAAGGAGACTTCAGTGGTCTTGCAGGTGCTTCTTCAAAGACAGATCTCATTGCTCAGCCAAAAAAAGGCAAACAGGCAAATTTTGGGGAAGGAGGAAGAGATTTTTGCACCTCTGTGTAAACCCCTGCCAACCTTGAGAAGGGTGCTACAGAGCCAGGGCAAAGAGGAAGAGGTGAAGCACCCCAGGACTTCTTGGCTACAGCACGGCAGAGATGCTCAGAAAGGTGATGGCAGGGGCACATGTCCTCAGAGGCGAGGAGGAGGAAGAGGAGGGGGAAAGACCCCCAAAGTCATCAGGCAGGGGGAAGCATGCTGCAGCTCAGCTGCCACAGCACAGATGAAGAGCATGAGTAGAGATGAAGGTGCTCAGCTGGCACATCGAGGTAGGGGACCACCACACATATGGGGACAGATGTAGCCTGCACCCAGGGAGCCCTGACCCTTGGAGTGCCACCATCACCAGCAGGTCACTCAAGACCAACCCTAGCCCTTCCTTAGCATCTGCTTGGGATGCAGAGACAGCTCAGGAGTTTGGCCCAAGCTGGGCCCAGGCTGCTCCTCAGTCATTACTCACTCATTAATTAGGATGGTTCTCAGGTGCTGCAGCCTGTTCGGTGCCCCCCCATACACAGCCACCCGCCTGGGTACATAGCAGCTGGACTGCCCATCCAGCCATAGCCACAGCTTCCTGGGGATGAGAAGAGCAAGAGGCAGTGTTGTCCTCCCCTCCTGAGCTGCCTGGGCACAGAGATGCCTCCAGAGATGTCCTGGGGCTAGGGACAAGGCTGTGTCCTCCTTGGGTGTATCTGGTGGCAGCTGCCCCCCACACCAGCCCTGAGCCACCAGCTGCAGCCTGGGGAAAGCTGCATTCAGGAGGAAGGTGGTGCTTTGCCCCATACCCTGCCCGGGGGCACCCCGAGGTCTCACTTGACAATGGTGCCTTTCTTCATGTTGAGCCGCACCCAGTGCTGCCCTGGAGACCCGTCACTCTCCCAGAAGGTGTATGTCTTGTTGTCCGTCAGATGGGCTGCACCGCAGTCCTCCTGCAAGAGTGCAGTGAGTGGAGGGAGGGAGCTGAGCATCCTTGGGCATGCTGTGGCCACCCCAGCATGGTCCCATGGGGCCAGGACCAGGACAGCCCCTTGGTTCACTAGGCAGCGGGTGGACGAGGTCTCCCACACAGGGCAAACTGGACACGGCCATGGACCCCTCGCAGTGCTCCAGAGACACAATGGGGTTTTGCTCCAGATGCCCAATTCCTGGCAGCTTTGCTAGAGCAGCAAAACCCCACCACCATCCCCTGCCCCTTGTGGAGGGGACTGCCACCACCAGGCACTCCTGCCTGCAGTAGTGGTGATGCTCATGTGTCTCACGCTGATTTTAGGCTGCAGAGGAGCCCCACTACGCACCAGCTGCGAGGAGACCTCGATGCTGCTGACGTGCTCCTTGATGCAGTCCACACACTGCAGCTTCTTCTCACTGTGATCATACAGGAAGCGCCCCAGCTCCATGTCATGCTCATAGCTCCAGCCTGGGGGCACGGACCTGCAGGAGGGCTCTGTGTTAATGCGACGGGGACACCAAGCTCTGCCCCAAACCTGCCCACCAGCACTGTGCAGGTGTCCCAGCTTGGACTGGCTGCAGCATCTCACGATCACCACATCAGATGGCACTGGGCAGCTGTCCCCATTGCAGGCAGGTGGCACGGCTGTATCTGCCCACCACCACGCCCAGCCCAGCAGGTGTTTATGGCCACCCAGCCCAGCGGGAATAGCACCACGCAGTCACTCCGATGCTCCACAGAGCAAAGGCCATTTTTGCTTGAGCACTGTCAAATGGTATCGATGTAAAAGGCATCTCATGGTGCCCATCCTCCCCACACCCAACCCTGAAGCCAGTCCTGGCCCTGCAGGCATGTCCAGGCCACAGCTAGCCACCCCTTGGGGTGCTGCAGTACCACTCTAGGCAACGCACTCATACCGAAACTTCTGCACCGCGGTTTCATCCTGCTCTACAACTCTGGGCTTCTTTCCCAGGTGCACGGAGTAGGTCAGGTCCACCACTTGTTCCCAGCTGGAGCAGCACCGGTGGAGGAGTCATCCAAGGGAAAAGATGGGTCAGTGCTCAGTGTGCCCAAGCATTACTGCCTTAGCCTAGGGCAGAGGCAGCAGTGGTGGGGGACTGGGGATGGCACCCAGGGGCTGCAGAAACAGCTGTGGGGGGGGATGAGCATCCCTGCACCTGGGTGCAGGCTGGAGCAGAAGGGGGGAATCCAGCCCTGCACGTGGCCTTCCATCGTGAAAATCAAATATGAGCTTTCCCATTACCATTCCACCACCACAACATTGCTCAGCCCAAACCCGAGTGCCTCAGAAAGCCCCTGGCATCATCCTTACCCTGCGCTGGTGCTGCCACGAGCCGTGAGGATTAGCCCAGGAAGGGGCACCTGCTGGCCCGCCTGCAGCTTGGCAGGGATGTGTCCCACGGGCGCGGGGGGGTGAGGGGGGCTGTGCTGGACGTGCCCAGGGGATTTGGGATGGCTGGGTCACACAGCCTCCGTGGGTACCGGCCTCGCGCGCCCCCAGCCCCGTCCCCACCCGGGGCACAGCAGGCAGGGGCCGTACCTGTCGGCGGGTTTGTAACCAACCCCCAGCGTTCGGTGCTGCCACCGGGTCTTCTCCACGGAGTTAACCGGGACCAGCCGATCTCCTCCCTCTCCAAACCGCTGCGCCAGGAGCCAGCCCTCCTCCAGGCCATGCCTCCTGCCGTACTCCTCCAGCTGCTCCTGAAAGCACAGCCCGGCTCGTCGCCCACACCGAGACCCCACGGCCCCGGGGCGGCCGCCGGCCGCAGGCGGGGCGCGTCCCGCCGCTACCTTGCTGAGCTTGACCCAGAGCCCGGCGCCGTTGCAGTACTCCTCGCCGGTGGCGCGGAGGCAGCCGCCCTTCCGCACCTCGATGGTGGCCCGCGCCGCCCGCTTGCCGCCCCGCGCCGGCCCCGGGCTGTCCCAGACGCTGAGCAGGCTGCGGGCGGCGGCGGCGGCGGGGTCCTTGCAGATCTTGTACTGCACCTCCCGCGGCACGTAGCAGAGCGCGGCGGGCAGCGCCCGGGCGCGGCGGAAGCACTCGCTGCACTGCAGCAGGAACCGCAGCCGGCCCAGCACCTGGTGCGGCGCCTCCCCGCCCGCACGCATCGCGTACCGGCTACCGGCTCCGCGCCGCCCGGCCGTGCGGCTCCTGCCGTGCCCGGCGCGGTGCCAGCCTCCCCCCCGGGCAGCCCTGCCCTGCCTCCGGGGCTTCCGCCTCCTCCCCGGGCCGGCGCCGCTCCGCCCGTGCCCTCCGGCACGCCCCAGCCCCTCTACACCCTTCCCGGGCCACAGCCCTCCCCAGCGGGGTGCCGGGTGCGGGGCCGCCCCCATCCCCCCCTCCGCCAAGATGTCCGTGTTATCCCCAGCCCGGTCTCTGCCAGCAGGAGCTGAGCCTTCCCTCGCCTCCGGCTTAGGACTGTGCTCCCTCCGGGCCTCCAACGTCCCTTGTCACTGCCTGCATCCCTACAAGCAGAGAGGGGCTCCTTGGGGGGGTGCAGGGCACCGGGCTACACCTCTGGCATGGACAGGGAAAAAGAAGGGAGCAGGCATCCCGCTACGGGCAGAGCCGGCTCACAGCTAGCTCAGGGGACACATTCCTGCCCCAGGCAGACCTGCAGTGGGTGGGGAGACTCCAAGCACCCAACTGGGGAGGATGCTGGCCCTCCCTGTCCAGGGACAGCTTTATCCCAGCCAGCGGTAGCATCCTGGCAGCAGGAACGAAGCCATGACGGCCAGCAACAACTCCAGCACCCACCCCAGAACTCTGGCAGTGTGTCACCCAGTGTCGCCCCTGCCTGTTGCATACCACAGCGAGGCGGTGGCAAAGAACAACTCAACTCCACCCCACACTACCTGAGTTTTTCCAGGCTGGGTGCAAAAAGCTGCATTGAGGTATCAGGAAACAACCAGGCTGGCAGAGCTCAAAAGTCCCCGCACCCCTCTGGCGCCTGCCTACTCTCCTGGCAGGTCAGAGTCCACTTCCATCCCTGCCCACAAAGGCAGGACGCAAAGAAAGGCCGGGCAGCTGTCACCCCTGCAGCAGTATCTACTGAACAGCTGTGACCATGCCTTACCACACTGATGGGCACCAGCCGTGCCAGGAGCAAACTGCCCTGAACCACAGCACCAGCGAAATGCAAACTTCTGCCTTACTCGTAACTGCAGTCACTGTGGCCAGGAGGGTCCCATGCCCTCCCTCCACAGCCATGTCACACTATGAAACTGGTTTCAGAGCTGCTGCAGAGCGTTGAGCCAGTTAACACCTCCAGTTGCTTCTCATAACACCAGCCTCCATCACTGTTTAACGCAACAGGACACAGGAGCCCCAGCCAGACCAGCCAAATCATCAGGAAGGCCAGGAGTTTGTTGGTTCACTTTATTTTAGATCCTACATGAGGTAGGGACAGACAGATCCTGTCGAACTATTTATAGCTTGTCAGACTTCAGGGTGTTAGGGGAATAACAAGAACAGTTAGACTACATGTGCGTTATTAATCACCTGAAGCTATTCTATGACAATTCAGCAAGCTGAAGTCAGGAGCGAGCAAGTGGTTACAGGGAGCCGCAGTGGGGCATCAGTCCCTCCCCCAGCTCATCCCTACCCACCCTGTAAAGGTGAAGCTCTGGCACACATGGATGCCTCCTCAACAGCCTAGGGGGACCAGCACCTTCCTCAGGATGGTACAACCTCGAAAAACCAGTCTCAGACAACTTGAGAATGGGTGACAGGGCGGGGACAGACACAGAGCCTCTGCTTCCTGGTGCCCAAGAGAGCTCCCTTGCCCCGGACCATGTGCAGCAGTAATCCAGGGCAGGGGCATGGGACTTGTGTCTTGTCAAACACGGTAGGAGACACCTCCTACATGTAGCTTTAGAGATCAGAGGAGAAGGAACACAACCCAGCACTGAAATAACACCTACTTTGAGCCCCTGAGATTGGCTAGAGCTGAGCCAGGCTGACTTTTTCCACACTTTGCTGGGCTGTCACAGCAGAAATTCAGTTTGCAATTGGCTTTAAAACACTGTGAATGAGACATACGACCATGCAGAAGAGATCCAGGCGGGTTACCAGCTCACCTTTGCACAGCAAACTCAACGGCATGATCCGTGGGTTATCTTGGCATTCTTGCTCAGCAGCCACATTTGCCCAGACCCTCTGACCACGCATTAAATGATCTCAGCTGAGACCTCGTTGCAGCAATGGGCTCTTCCTGCAACTGGAAGGGCTTTCACAGGTCTCTACACCCCAGTGTAACATTACAGCAGCAGCTCCTGCCATTCTCCAATATGTGTATGGCCCTAACACAAAATGGACAGTAGAACAATGCTATATATGGTAAAACAATGTTTTTCTCAATACGCTTGTAGAGGTTAAAGCCAGACCATTCTGGATAAGCTCCCAACTGCAGCCTTCCTGCTAGAGCCAGGGTCCTGTTATTACAAGTATTTTTTAAATAGAAATCCCTATCACCAGCTAGATCCTTTCCTGAGCTCCAGCAAGCCCTTGGGGAAGACTCTTTTCTCGGTAGCAAGAACTAAACCCAAGGGTATGAGAGGTCAGACCTTGCTGGGAAGAAGCGTAGAGAAAAGTGGGAAAAGCTATAGCTGAAGCTCTATACACATAACCTAACAGTCATCAGGTGCTTCAGGTTAGGGAGGACCTAGACCTGAAGCCAGCAGGGCAAGACTGGAAGTTACATCAGATTGCCCAGGGCTAAGATAAGTCTTGAGCATCTCCAAAGATGAAGATGCCACGACATTTCTAGGGAAGGATCCCAGTGCTTCAGCCAGACTCAGCTCTCAGCATCACCCTGCACAGCAGCTCCCCTTCACCACAGCGGGCTGGGACTGTGGATGTAGATTATGAGGGACTAGAGCTGTCCAAGCATTTCATCCCTCAGTGAGATACCTGAGCTGCTCTGGGTACCTCCATAAGTACCTCGGTTACCCTCTGTCAGCTGCAGTTGCTTCCACCAAGGCCAGGGTAGCCAGCGGTCATCTGCTGATGTCTCAGCCAGAGGTGCCCATTCCCCCGCTGCTGGTCACCCCTAACAGCCCCAGCCAGCTTTTAGCCTGCCCATTCCCACAGGTGACATCAGCTCACCCTCCACCAAAGAACAGGGCCATTTTATCCATCCCACCCCGAGCCACTCATTGACCAACAGTCCCCTGCTTGGCAATAAAGCACCAGAGAGGAGTCAATTTTTCTTGCTATTCCTAGTTCTGCTCAGTAAATAATGTGACCTCCTGCTGGTCTCCCTTAAGAGACAAGCGGACAAGGTTGGAAAAAGCAGGATCGATTCCACCCCAATGTCAGTGGCCTAAAAGGATCTAGGATGGCGCATTTCAAATCTCAGCTTGATGCTGAAGACTCCTTCATCAACACTTCTGACCGTGCCAGCAAGCAGATCAAAGCCCTTTCACCAGTTTGCTCATGCCCATTTAAAACAGACACCACTCAGCCACCAGCGCAGAAAGGTATCACACTGGCTCCTGTCCATGCTGGTCATTGAAATCAGCCACAAAGCCATAGAGCTCAGTTATGAGATAACTCTAGGATTTAAAAAAAAAACACAACAACTCCTCCAGCAGACAAAGCAACCCACCCAGCTGAGCATGGAAGGCTCTGCTGCAGGCAAGGGCTGCCAGAAACGGCTTCCCCACTCACCCTATACTCCTTCCACTCACTGCGATGTGGGAGATGGGCAGCATGAGCTCTCTCCTGGTCCTGCATCCCTTTTAGCACAAACCCCCTCAGCAGGTCTGGGAATACAGCAGTTTCAAAGGAAACTGACCAAAGGAAGGACTTAATTTACAACTGGAAGTGATTTCTGGATGACAGACTCCTTCAACGGAGAAGAAAAAGACATGAAGTGTTAAGAGAAGATAAATCTTGACTCACAGCGTTAGCGCCACTCCAGTGAAGTCCCAGTGACTCAGTGGCTCTTAGTAGCAGCGGTCCAACAGATCACATGGGCTGAAGATGGAGCTGGGGGTATAAAAGTGGACTGATATCTGGTAGCTCACAGTGCTAGGCAATGACTAGCCCTGCCCAGGGCCGGGAACATCAAGGAACATTTCCAATGCTCTTGGAGTTGTAAACCTTTCACTGCCCACACCTCACTCACACACTGGATGTCCATCTGCTCAGGGAGCTCTAACCCTTGGTACCCACAGTCTCTCCACTCCCCTGGGGCAAAGGCTTTCCCTGCCCATCTGAAACCTCCACCTACCTCCCCACAGCAGAGGGGAGCAGAACCTGGCACTGCTGTGCCTGCTACTGCTCTAACCCCTGCTATCTGGGAGAGGAGCTTGGCCCTGCCTGCACATCTCCACAAGAACTAGAACAGATTAGTTGTAATATCGGCTTTTAGGGGAAAACCAAGGCTCAAAGGGTCTGGGAGAACAACTGCTAGGCCACCACCAGCATGCTGAACGCAGCACTGCAGGTTACGGAGCAGAGAGGAAGCAGACAGTTCCCACCTCCTGTAGGGGAGCAGCTCCCCCAGCAGTCACTGCTGTACAAGGAGTGCGGGGAACCACGGGTGGTCACAGGAACAGATTTGTGCGATGTAAAAGCTTGAGAGCCCTTTTGTGACAGCACCCACGGTCTTGCTGTGCAGGTCTGTCATGACACCTGGTGGCCAGAGACACCCTTGCAGCACCTGCCATCAGCCTGCCCCATTTCTTCTTAAACCTAGATGAATGATCTCATTTCCATTGACCTCAAGTAAAAGCAGGAACAAGGTAAGGGAACGTGGTCAGGACACTCAGGCTAGGACACACTGAGCATCTCTGAGCATCCCCGCGGTCTCAGCAGCAGCACACAGTTCTCTGTCCTGTGCTGTAACTGGTGTAGGGCAACAAAGCTGCACAGCAGGTTTTGAGCAGAGTGCAGCCTGGGAAGAGCGAAAGTTGTGGAGCTGCAACAGGGACACTTGGAGAAGAAACTCATTACAAAAGTCTACCAGACCTTTCTGATGTATGAGGGCTGGGCCAGGGTTCCATTATTGCAGTCACATTCACACTCCAAGCCAGCTCCCACCCTGCTGAAGACCCAAACCTCCACGTCCAAAGAGGTGCTGGTTACCACTGCTGGGAGCCAGGCTTCACACCTGTATGTTTATTATATATACACATCCTGGGGGGAAAAAGGAGCTCTTCCCACTGCACGGTTTTGTCAAATGATTGTCCATGCTGCTTGGTCAGTCAGGCTGCAACATCACTCTTCCCACGGACTCATATCTGTGTCAATGGCCACGCAGTTATAGGCAGCATAGCGCAACTTCTCTTCACATACCTTGGCTCTAGAGATGGCAGGAGGGGTGTGGGGGGAAAGACAGACAAGGAGGAGTTGCCATTGCTGCATCTGCCAGCTCAGAGGTAAGATGCTTTCTGAGATGGAGGCTATGCTTCACTAGCTGCCCACAGAGAGAATCACAGCAGCCACACGGTAGAGGCAGGGGGACATTAAGTGTGGCAAAGCGATGGGGCCCTACAGGTCGGCACCAAGGTTAAGCAGAGAGCCCAGACACACAGTCCCCCAGATGCAGGGAAGCACCAAAACTTACGTGGCATAGTTGGGCAAGAAGAGGGTGCTGGAGCAGGTGGATGACTCTGGCAAAGCATCTGTTGTCTCAGAGCTTGGGGAGAAGGCGACAAACCGGTCAGAACCAGCAGTCCAGCAAGGGAGGGGAGACCAAGACCACACATCCCTTTGGTGTGGGGTCTGTCAGCCTTGCGGTCTACAGAAGAACAGACTCACCCCATCTTGTCTGGATAGATGTAGATTCGTGCTGGAAGGCGGCTTCTGCCAGTGACAAATCTGAGGAAGCGGCTGCGATCCTCTGTAAAGAAAAGCAAAGACATCAGCAGACCTAGAGGATGTGAGATTGAGTACAGCCACTTCCAGGTATCCCCAGCGCTAGCAAGCAGTTCCTTCAGCCCAGCTGCTTGCTCTCCTTGGCTCCCGTCTGTTCCCCAGGCAGCAATGAGGGCAGTTTCACCCTCCCAGTTCCCACCCAGCATCCTGGGACTTGGCATGGCACAAGGTGCACAGGGACAAAGCAAATCACTCACCATTGGTGAAGTTGTTGAGTGCTTCCCAGAAGTACTGAACACGGGTGTCCAGTGGCTCAAAGTCCTCAAACCGAGCTAGCAGAAAGGATACAGAAAAGGATTTTATTAATAGTCCAAGCTCCACCCAGGGGTTCTCTGCCAGCTCAGGAAGAAACCTCTGGGTACCTGCAAGGTGAAAGCACACAGACTCAAGGTACAAGGGACGCATGCAGTCAGGCCCCTCCCAGAAAGCACATCCAGATCCACATCTCTGCTCCACAGAGACTCAGATACCTGTGGCCTAGGGATGTCCCAGCCTCTGCTCTGAGGCCCATCATGGAGACAAGGGACACCCCTGCCCCCATCAGCACCCAGCTAAAGGCAGGAAGTATACAGGCCCATATTCTCACTGTAATAAAGGCTAACATCAGCTGCCACACCTCTCCTTGTGCCAGCACAGAAAAAGAGAGCCTTGTTTTCAGGGAAAGAGTTTTCAGCAGAGCCCTTCACTTACTGAGCTTCTTCAGGGCATCAACTGTGACTTCAGGGTCCCCACAGACCTTTTTTTCCAGCTCCTGCCAGGTGAGGAGGTCAAGAACAGCTTGGGGCACCACCTTCAGCAGCCCAGCCTGCATGGCCATGATCTGAAAAGGGGACAGGGTGGGTAAGCAGCATGTCTTGCCCAATTCCCTGGCTCATGCTTGAGCCTAGGGACTCAACTGAATGCAAGCCATGTGACTGCTCAGCAAATACTCCAAGGAACCTGAAGAAGGGAACAGGATTGCACCAAGATCTCAGTTTGCTGAGGAAGCCCGTGTCAGAGCTGGGAATAAAGCCCCATTTGTCCCACGCTGCTACAAGCCACTTTGCTTATCAGTAACTCCACAGGTGCCAGGACCCCACCAAAAAGGATTGCCTACTATTGCACCAACGAACATGGGGATACTAACCATGATGCATTTTACCAGAAACAGACTTGGGGCGGGGGGTGGGGGTGGTGGGGTGGGCAGGGGGTATGTATCTGGGGACTCAATAACTACTGATGCTACGGGACAGCGTTACCTGCTCCTTGCTCTCCTCCAGCCGAGCCTTCTGTACCAGGCGGATGAACTCCTTGCGGTCCTCATAGCACACCACGGTGCTACTGCCATTGGGGATCAGCTCCACCATCCGCTGGTCACTCAGTACCGTTGTGTAGGTCAGCTCATTCCCAAATTTGAACTCAAAAGTGTCTTTGTCCATAACTTCCATCACCTCCAGGAGCTTCACCTGCCCAGACCCCATATAAGTGCTTGTTAGAGAAGGGCCCAGTGGGCAGTGGCGTGCCCAAATCCTCATCTCCTCCCTTCCCAGACAAGGGCTGGAGTGACTGTGACAGGAGCACAGCATGGGATATGCTGCCTTAGAGCTGTTTAGCAGACCCTGGGGCATTGTGTGCTTGAAGTGGTAGTTAGCGTAGCTACATCTCTACATTAGTTACAGGATACATTAAACACTAAGAGTGCCCTTTTTGTGTGCGTTTCTTTGACACATCGCAGGAGGAAGCAAGTACAACATGAGGACACAAATCACCACCTTGCTGAATGCCACAAGGAATAGGATAGGCATGGCCTCCCAGTCCCTCTCACCAGCACAGAGTCCACAGCAGGAAAGTCTTTGCTCCAGCTGACCTCCTCCCCTGTTAATTGTTTCCAGACGAAGCCAGGAAGAGCCAGGACCTGAAAGAGGATAGGAATTTTGCTGAAACTGTGTGAAAGAAGACATCCCCAAAGATGGGGATAGGGCTCAACACAGACATAGGGTGCAGACACAAAGGAGTTTCCCTGCTCCTCCTGTCCACATTCTGAGCTCACCATAGTTGAACAGGGACCAGACACCCTCTCCCAAGCTCCCAGCAGCACCTCCCAAAACTCAGGCTGTGCGCTCTCCTAACCCCTTGTGCCCCAAATCCTGTCAAACACCTTTTGTCCCAGTGTATGAACACAGAGCCCTCCCATGCTCCTGTTGGACTGGCTGCAGAAGGGGGCTAATAACTCCCTTTGTGGCAAACCTCCATGCAGGGACAGGACTGAAAGCTTACCAGAAACTCCTTGCCCCTCAGAGCTGCTCCCATGATCTGCCCAATCCACTCGTACTTTGCGAAGTCTCTACAGGAGGGGTTGGGGACGTACATATCCCTGGCTTCTCCAGTGCCATTACCCTACAGAGGCAAGAGGCAAAACTCCAAGTCATGATCTCAGTGCAGCGTGAAACACCACAAACTCTGTTCCTGCAGTGCCTCTGGGCACTTCTCACAGCCAAAGTGGGCTAAACCCTCCATCCTCCTTGGCAATACTCCTAGTGAGAGACTAATATCCAGGTGCTTGTCAGCATATCCTAAAATGAGATGACACAAAGCAATCTACCCAACCCTTCACGAGGAAAAGCTTCGCACGAGTGAAAGTAGGTATGTTTCTGGCACACAGGGGGACAGGGACAGCACTGCATTGCCAAGCACAGAAAGATCTGCCTCAGATACCCCAACCCACAGCACCTGGTTGGACGTGCGCACAAAGAAGGGCAGAGGCACGGGGGTGTCTGCTGAGCTGGGACACAGCTCTTCCGACATGTCTGCCAGGCTGTCCCGAAAACCGCCACCTGCAACCCCAAAAGAAGGACATTTTTAACGATGTGAACTCCCTATGTGCTGACCCTAGAGTTATGGAGCAAAGATGAAGAATTCCGGTCCAACCTGGCCCAGCACTGACCAGAAGGCTCCTGTCAGCCTTATGGCACCAGAATAAATACGACATGAGAAATAACATCCCTGCCTGGCCTCTGCAGAGCAGCCAGAGAGAGCACTGGCACTATCAAAGCTGCTGTTAGTGATTAATGGAGGCCTGGTCCCCATCCCAGCAAGCAGCACTCCTTATCTGAGACATGGCCAGGGGTGGCAGGACAAGGCAACCTGCCTTCCCTCTCTCCTCCATGCGCAGTAATACTGGGAGTGAATAAGAGCCCCTACAGCAACAGTCACCCCATCAACCCCCAGCTTGGCTCCAGAGGAGCCCTTGCCTCACACAGCCCCTACCTTGGTCGATGATGCCCTCCGCGATGAATTTGCACTCCCACCACTGGTCATAACGTAACGGCCACCTGTGGAGAACCAGGCATTGCCTGAGGTGCTGCTCAGCGCCAAGGAGATGCTGGGGAGGCAGCAGCCACAGCAGGGACACCAGGGGACTGGGGTGGACCAGCCTGGGCTCAGGACAGGACAAGATCTCAATCTCCAGAAACAGCTTCATCCTCAGTAGGGAGGTGACACCTTGGGGAACAGGCCCTGATCCCGCGGCTGAGCTCGCTCCTGCCCTAGCAAACCGTCTCCAGAGCACAGGACATGGACACGCTTCCCAGACACCCTGCTGTGACAGAGGACATAGCTCCCAGCACTGCATGACCCGCCCCCCCAGCCCCCAGATGCTACTTACCTATAATCTAGAGGCTTTTCAAACTTGTCCGAGGGCTTCAGGCCTTCATACACCTGCAACAAGCAGAGAAGATCAAGGGTGGTATCCCCCGTCCAGGGATACTGGTGCCAGGTGAAGGCAGGAAATTGGAAGAGATCTGGTTTGCCCCAAACGTTTAAATACTGACTGAAGCTGATCTCTAAATGGTCTAGGAGCCCTTCATTTTTTGAAAGGGAACATAAATTACAGTGCTAATCACTGTATGGAACTTTCTGGCCTCAGAGGTACACTGAACACATACTAAACCTCAGCAGCCTGGGATGTTTGGGCACACATAGAGCAACAGGTCTTTTGGAAGTAGGGGGCGAATGACAACAGGAAGATCAGCATTGCTGTAAAACCACAATACAGGACTGTGTGCAGCTGCATTACTGTGGTCACACAAGAATTCTTTGCTGCCCTTTTAGTGTAACAAGACTGTTATGCTATGCATTAGCAGCATGCCACAGAGAGCATCCACGATAGAGACTCCAACTCAGAGATCCCAAATCCCTCCTAGATGTTATTCCTGGATATGGGATCATCAGCACATGTAACTGTAGAGCCTGTGAGTCATATGAAGATGCCTTGAGGAACTCCAGGTACTTCCAGCTCCAAGTTGTCCCTTCCACCCACCTCTATGTGGCTCATTTTGGTTTTGGGATGTTCCACTCTCCCCAGAGCAGTAGGGACCCTGCCAGGAGGGACAGTACCTGGGTGAAGACAGCGTTCTTGCAGCTGGGGTCCAGGGCAGGATTGTCTCTGTGCTCCATAGCCAGGCGTCGGTTAATATAGAGCCGTGGCATGAAATTGGGCTTGCTGGTCTCCGAGTCCTTCAGACACTGGGTAATGAGAGCTGTGCGCCTCTTGGACAGCAACAAGAACTGCTTGATATGCTGCCAACAGGTATGTCCAAATGTCAGAAGTGCCCAGTGTCCAAAATACGTCACCAACTTCCTACTAAAGCCATTGCACCGCCAGGTCTCTCCCCTTCCCAGGTCCACTGCCTTCCACACGCCGACACATCCTCCTTGACGGTATTTGCTCTACCTCTGTCTCTGAAAGATTTTGCTTTCTGGCTTAAGGCTAAGTCCATCCTCTCTCCATCAGTCATCATCTGATGCTCACACTCCAGTGTTGCTTGGACTCTCCTTCAACCTCACTCTCACCAGAACATCAGCCTTACTATCCCTCCTATTTGTAATCAAAGCAAGCCCCTCTAAACAAGAATCCTCAAACGCTTTGGGTCCTGTGTTGAGCTGGCACAGGAATTACAGTGTTTTCTGACACCAGGCCTGGAAACAAAGAGAATGGGGCTACCCCAGCAACGTCTAGCACACGTATTCTGGGAGAGGATATAAAGAAAACAGACAACTGGAGGGACAAACTCAGTCTTATGAGAAAGATGGAAACCAAAAGCTTATTAAAGTCAGAAAGAAATTACTGGTAAAAGCCTTGCTGTTTGGACACAGCCAGCTCAAAGCTGCTGGCAGCAAGTGCAGGAACAGAGTGTCCTGGGCCGAGATCTAGGAGGGGATGTGTGTCCAGCTCACGTGCCCAGTGTTGCTATGGTCCAAGTCCTTTTGAGGGCAAAGTGCTCTGGTTTGATTATACTTATTACCCCATAGCTACACGTTTCTACATCAGCGTTTTAGCAGGAAGCTAGCCCCTAAACAATATCACCTTTCACAGCTTTAATGAACTGAGCTCAGCCAGGTATTTCCCTTGAGCTGTTTTAAAGGCAACAAGCACTGACCTCCCCTAGCCCAAGCGCATCACCCTGCCAGACTGAGCCCCCACGAGACACAGAGGGAATCATTCACCTTGAGTTTGCTGAACGTGCCAACAGTGTGGTCCCAGGCTGGCACCAAGTGATGCAGGACACTGTCCAGGAGCTTGATGAACCTAAATCCCAAAGAAGGTGGTATTGTGACATAGGAGGGACAGACATCTGCGCAAGCTTATCCAAGACCAGACACAAGCAGAAAAGTAACAACTGATCCAAACCCAACCCAACATAGTCTTTTACGTCACAGAGCCTTTGGTACTAAATTTCCACTCCCTGGGCACTGCAGGGACCCTGCACCCCTTGCAAGGGACTCTGCATGCATCTGTCCCACACATTGCACAGAAACATTGCACTTGCGACACAAAAGATGCCCTGAACTTGAGCTGCAAAATTCCTCTGAAAGTGTAGGGAAGTTACCCCAGAGAGCCCCCTTTGCTGCCAAATGACTCTGCTATTTTTTCTAGGGTCCAGGATGCCTGTCCCAGGGGGAGTCACTCAGCTTTTCAGCTTCCAGCCTCACTCATGCTGGAGATGGCACCAGCCCCTGCAGGCAATACCACCGGGCTTGTCTGCCTCCCTCCGTACAGTACCTTTGAATAAGCACGGCCCGTCGGTATAGCAGATCAGGGTCTGTCCCTTCTAGGCGAGGGTAGCGCACTAAATTGGGCAGCTGGAACATGTCAGCACTGAGCCCCAAGTCCCTCTGTCGGGAGGATTTGATTTTGATGCCTCGGAGGCGAACATCAATCCCATCATCTGCCAAGGAAGACCACAGATGACACGCTAAGACCATGAGAAAGCAAGCCATTCAGCACGGGAGGTCTACATGTAAAAGCACTAGGAATGTGACCAGCTCCAACAGCTCTTGGGCTAGGCACTGAGAGCCTGAAATACCTCCGTGAAGCAGCAGCGGGATATTCACAAAAGAATGAAACCAAAAACAATTGAAGGCAGAGAAAGATAGGATGAAAGCTGAGGGCTTGCAAACCTCCAGGTCTCCCTGGAGTTTCCCATGGTTCTTCTGCATCTTGTCTGAAACACCCCATAGGGCTAAGAAGTACAAGCCACAGGAACAAACTCTTAATGTACGGTATCTTACAAGTACATTATGGATGAGGCCATAACACCTAGCCCTACCTCTGCACTCCACAATCCGGATCTCAATGACAGGCAGGTGTGTTGTCATGTCCTCAAGGACGCACACATCCCCAATGTAGCTCCTGCAAACACAGCAAAAACAAGGGCTGCAGAGCTGCTCCTTTACCCATCCTGTCAAAAATCCACTCAGCTGCTTATAAGGGAAGAGGGTTTGCATCTTCTGAAATGGGAGCCTGTGGCAGGCACCCAGACCCAGTTTGCCTACAACATGGCCTAGGCTGAATGCCTGAACCTGCTGGTGCTTCAGGTCCAGGCAACATGATCCTGACGGGTCCCACAACCCGATCAGGAAAGCCGTGATGATTGTGTCATCTGCTACTGTAGGCAGAATCTGTAGCTCAGAGATGGAAAATGCCTGTCCCAAGGCCCTGGGCTTCTTAAGACAGGCTGGTGCTGGCATGACCACTTAGGGTCAGGGTGTCCAGCACCCCCAGCCCCCGCAAGGGGACTATCCTCTCCACCTCCATCCATCCACCACTCACTCATCGATGCCAACGTCGTTCAGTTTCTTCAGATTGTCCCCCTCGCCCCCGTACACAGCGACCCGCTTGGGCATGAAGTTCTCATCGGTGGTATCCACCGTCAGCAGGAGCTTCCTGCAAAGGGAAGCATGAAATGAGGAGAAAGTAACTGCATTTGAACACCCATTGCTTCTTCCCCTCATTGCCTGGTCACACCTGTTATCAAGCACACACAACTGGTGCTGGGATCCCCGGGTACCTGTGATAATGCTAAGACCCTTTCAAGCCCAGAGCCAGAGCAAAGGCAGGGGGTCAGGCAGTGCGGCGCAAATTTGGGCCATGATGGACTCATGCAGAGAGCAGGGGCTTTGCCCCAGCTGCCAGCCAGCACACAGAGGAGAGGTGCCTCACTTGACAATGGTGCCTTTCTTCATGTTGAGCCGCACCCAGTGCTGGCCCTGGGACCCGTCACTCTCCCAGTACGTGTCGGCGTGGCTGTCGGTCAAGCATGACACATTGAAGTCCTCCTGGAAGAGGGCAGTGAATGAAAGGAAGATCAGATGGGGGTCGGATTAACTTCCCTTTAGTGGTTACTCTTGTCATGAATCTTAAGAGCCAGAGGGTGTCAAACTGGCCCATTCCCTTTGCTGGGCCGTGGGTAGACACAGGACATCGCAGCTGACCCTCCAAGGTGCTCTGGGGTCACACACGGAGCACAGAACATCAAACCCTCCCTAAAATCAGCTTAGCAGCTAATATTAGCATTTGCTTCTCAAATCACAGCCCCTTCAGGGGCCACAATACGCTGCATGATGCTCCCCAGGCTTCTCTCCCACATCCTCAAACGCAGCCCAACCCATCAAGAAGAGCAGCACACCAAGTACCATCCGTGTCCCCCAGCCCCACGGCACAGTGGGGCTGGTGTAGCCTCATCTCTTTAACCCACCGTGTAAGACGAGACATCGATGCTGTCCACGTACTGCTTGACACTGCCCAAGTTCTCATCCTCCTTCCCAATGTGATCATAGAGGAAATGCACCAGGTCTTCGTCACACTCATAAGTCCATGTTGGGGGCACAAACCTACCATGGAAAAAGGATTAATAGGTCTGGAGAGCCAGGGGCAGCCAGGCTAACAGGTGAGGGAAGGCAGGTCCACACCCTGCTTGCCTTGGTCTCACCCTGTTTTCTGCTTCATACAGGCTTATCTAGGACAAGACTATGCAGAGCAGAGCTGTTCCCCACTGCCTGTATTCCCCTCTCTCCCCCTGGTCTGCAGGAGATGGCTGTCTTGAGCAGCCAGGGAGAGACAGTAGCTTGCACCCAACCACAGCAGCAGCTGGGAAACAGTTCATACCGAAGCTTCTCTACTGCGGCCTCATCCTGCTCCATGGGCTTGGGCTTCGCTCCGAGGCGCAGCGAGTACGTCAGATCCACCACCTGCTCCCATCTGAAACAACCCAGAGAAGGGGATAGCGAGCAAATCCCAGGGGAAAGGGGGAGCTGGTGGTCAAGGAGGAGCTGGAAGGGGAAGGCTGGGGTTTAAAGCCCACCGCACTCCAGCCTCCATCTCCTCCAGCCTCATCTGCCATCCTCTTCAACCATCCCCACCTCTTGCAGCCCACACCCAGCAAGGCAGGTGCCAAGCGGAGCGATGGAGCCAAACCCAGTGAACTCCACCGCCGACATCCCTACGGCCTCGCTCCCACCGGAGAAGCGGCCGAGGGGGCCGGGGCACCCCGGTACCCCCAGGGGGCCTGGCCGGGGGGGGGTGGGTGCGCACCGCGGGGCGCCCCGGAGCAGGAGAGCGGCGGCCCGCACCTGATGACGGGTTTGTAGTCCACCCCGAAGAGCTGCTGCTGCCGCTGGATGCGCTCCGTGGACTCCACTGGCACCAGGCGGTCCCCGCCGTCGGCGTGCTTGCACACCAGCACCCAGCCCTCCTCCAGCTCGCAGCCGCTCCGGTACTCCTCCAGCTGCTCCTGCGGGGACAGGCGGCCCCCGTCAGCGGACGGGCAGGCCCCGCCGCGGGCAGCGCAGGCCGCCGCGGCCTCCCAGCCCCCCGCCGCTACCTTGCTGAGCTTGACCCAGAGCCCGGCGCCGTTGCAGTACTCCTCGCCGGTGGCGCGGAGGCAGCCGCCCTTCCGCACCTCGATGGTGGCCCGCGCCGCCCGCTTGCCGCCCCGCGCCGGCCCCGGGCTGTCCCAGACGCTGAGCAGGCTGCGGGCGGCGGCGGCGGCGGCGGCGGCGGGGTCCTTGCAGATCTTGTACTGCACCTCCCGCGGCACGTAGCAGAGCGCGGCGGGCAGCGCCCGGGCGCGGCGGAAGCACTCGCTGCACTGCAGCAGGAACCGCAGCCGGCCCAGCACCTGGTGCGGCGCCTCCCCGCCCGCACGCATCGCGTACCGGCTACCGTGCGCGGCGGGCAGCGGCCGAGCCCCACACCGGCGGGGTCGCTACTCGCGGGTTTACGGCAAACCCCGCCCGCCGACAAGGCAAGATGGCGGCGCCCGGTGAGGCGGACGTAGGGCAAGATGGCGGCGCCCGTGCGGAGTACGGAGGAGCGCGGAGCAGGGCAAGATGGCGGCGCGTGGAGGGGGCGGGGCAAAATGGCGGCGTACGGAGAGGCGGGGCCACGGCAAGATGGCGGCGCCGGCGGGGCGGGGCGGGCCGTGTCGGGAGGCAACGGAGGGCTGGGCAGCGGCGCAGGAGCATGGAGGGCGGTGAGCGGCTCCTGTGAGTAACCGCGGCTGGGGAGGGCGCGCACCGGGGCCCGCACGGGGGATACTGGTGTGGCCCAGGGGATGGTGCTGTGCCGCTGGGGACCTGTACTGGGGACGCTGGTGTGGCCCCGGGGATGGTGCTGTGTCGCTGGGGTCCTGTCTTGGGCATACTAGTGTGGCCTAGGGGATACAGTGCTGGCACCAGGGTCCTGCACTGGTGCTACTGGTGAGGCACTGAGGGGGCTGCCCCTGCACTGGTAGGGCACTGGGAATGCTGACCCTGCACGGGGATGGATCAGCAGGGCCACTGATGCGGCTTAGAAGTCACAGGTCCCACGTTGGAGGTTTTGGTGACTTGTTACCCATGGCCTCCACCTGTCACAGCAGGATGGTGCTGGCCATCCCCCGCGGCAGCCCGGGGTCCCCGTCCCTGGGGCAGGCAGGCTGGGCTCCAGCAGCCCCTGGGCGGTGGCACCGCCGCAGGGAGGTTGGGGACACATGGTGGCTACCTTGGTGGCCACTGGGCCTCCAGGGGCTGCATGGCACAGATAGGGACTGGGGACACCGGTGGCAGGGCTGGCCGCCCCCGCACCCCACCGGCCCCAGATCTCTCCGGGCAGGAGCAGCTGCTGGCCCTGATAACTTAATCTTGCGGGGCCCTGGGCCAGGCATCACCTCTCCCTGGGGAGGGCCCTGGCGTCTGGAGCAGGAAGAGGCCCTGGACTGCCGTGGGGAGCATTTGTCACGTTTGTCACAGCTGGGTGCAAGCCCTTCCCCATGGTCACCGGGGAGTGGGGATGAGCTGCCGGCCCTGGCACCCCCAGCCCCCAACCGTGGGGGTCAGGCAGGGCACCCAGACCCCTCGTGGGTGACAGTCTGTGTCTGCAGCCCCAAAGGCTTCCCCAAGCTGAAGAATGACACGTTCCTGCGAGCGGCGCGCGGGGAGGAGACGGAGTACACCCCGGTGTGGTGCATGCGGCAGGCAGGGCGCTACCTGCCCGGTGAGCAAGTGGAGGAGTTGGGAGGGGGATGGTGAGGGGCGCCTGGCACGTACCCTGTAATGCTTAAGTTGGTCCCTTGCAGAGTTTCGGGAGACCCGGGCGGCACAGGATTTCTTTGCCACTTGCCGGAGCCCCAAACTGTGCTGTGAGCTGACCCTGCAGGTGAGCATCCCCTAGGGGGTCTGTGTGGCCCTTCTCCCCGCCCAGATGGGTGGCCTCAATAAGTTACACAGACTTTGGGGATGCTGCTGCCCCATGTGCTTGTAGGGCCTCCATGGGCAGGGTGTCACAGCCTCTCACTGATGCTGCCTCTTCCCCTCCACAGCCGCTCAGACGATTCCCCCTGGATGCTGCTATCATCTTCTCTGACATCTTGGTGGTGCCCCAGGTGAGAGCTGTCACCAGTGGTGGAAAGCAGTGACTGGGTTCAGGGCCACCCTATTCCTGTTTCTTCCATTCTCCCCTGTCCCCAGGCACTGGGCATGGAGGTTGTCATGGTCCCTGGCAAAGGACCCACATTCACAGAGCCTCTAAAGGAGGTGGAGGATCTGCTGAAACTGCGACAGAAGGTGGATGTGACTGCAGAGCTCGGTTACGTCTTCCAGGCCATCACGCTGACACGACACCGCCTGGAGGGCAAGGTGCCCCTCATCGGCTTCTCCGGGGCACCTGTAAGTGACGTGGCTCCTCCACGTGGGCTTCCTAGCTGGCCTTCTCTGCTCTTTCTTTTGGGGTGATACCAGCCATGGCACCTCCAAAACTGTGGGTGCTGTAGCTGTGTGTAAGTGGGGAACATTCAGTGCAGGAGCAGCTGTGTCCCATACTCTGGGTTGCTCACAAGTCCTACCTTCAGCACTGTGACCAGCCCCTCGTGTCTTCTTCCACCTCCATCACCCTCCTCTCCTTCCCACAGTGGACGCTCATGTCCTACATGATTGAAGGTGGTGGTTCTACTACAATGGCCAAGGCCAAGAGCTGGCTCTATCGTCACCCCGAGGCAAGCCACCGACTGCTGCGACTGCTGGCTGATGTCATCACTGACTACCTGTTGGGGCAGGTGGCTGCTGGAGCGCAGGTGTGTCCTGGGGCATGGGGACAGGGCCAGGCAGGAACTGGGGATAGGGAGCAGAGAGGGTCCAGCTTCTAGGAGGAGGAGGAGGAAGGACTGAGGTGCGGCTCTCCTAGTCCCATGTCTCTGGCAGGCGCTCCAGCTGTTTGAGTCCCATGCTGGGCACCTGGGGCCGGAGCAGTTTCAGGAATTTGCCCTGCCTTACATCCGAGACATCGCCCAAGCTGTCAAGAGGAAGCTGAAGGAAGCGGCGCTGCCCCTGGTGCCCATGGTGAGTTGGGGCTGCCTGGATCAACCCTGGCATCTGGGGGCTGCTGTAGAGGGCTGCATCCCCTGGTTGCTGCCTCCCCGTCTAGCCTGTGGAGAGGGGCCTGACCCACAGCGGAGTTACTGCCTGTCTCCTCCCTTCCCAGATCATCTTCGCAAAGGATGCGCACTATGCACTGCACGACCTGGCCCGTGCTGGTTACGAGGTGGTTGGCCTTGACTGGACCATCCGGCCCCAGGAGGCTCGGTAAGTCTGGCGGAGCGCTCAGGTGTCTGAGTAGCACCTCGGGTTGGGTACCCTGACCTCTTCACCCGCCCTGAGCCATCCCAGGCTTAGAGATTTCCGCGCCAGAGGTGGGGGTAGTTGGGCCCCACATTGTGTGGAGCTCACAGTAACCAGGGGCTGCAATGAAGGGTCCTATGTGCCCTGGGGTGCGGGCTGCAAGCACCCGGCTGCCCCCAGCCTCTGCGTAACACACAACAACTTGCCTGCTTTCTCCCTGCTGCAGTGCACAGGCAGGGAAAGATGTCACCCTGCAAGGGAACCTGGATCCCTGCGCACTCTATGCACCCAAGGTGAGCGGTGGGCATCGCCAGCGATGGGGGCTAGTTCCAGCCTGTGTTAAAGGCCTCCCGCCTCCGTTTCACAGGTTTCTCCACATGCAGTGCTGGCTTACGTCCCAGCAGTTCCCCAGGCTGGCTGGGGGCTGGTGGGGGTGGAGTACCCTGGGCTGGCTGGGGCTAACACAGTGCATTTCCCACTGTGCCTACAGGAGAAGATCGGCGAGCTGGTGAAGAAGATGCTGGAGGGTTTCGGCACACAACGCTATATCGCCAACCTGGGCCACGGCCTGTACCCTGACATGAGCCCCGAGCACGTGGGTGCCTTTGTGGAGGCCGTGCATGCTCATTCCTGCCACATCAACAAGCACAGCTGAGCCCGGAGGCTTGGGGACAGGACTCTGGTTTGGGCACAGTCACCCCAAGTAGCGTGTTGTCACAGGGCTCGCTCCAGGCTGGGCTGCAGCATTAAACCAGCACCTTGTCTGCAGCAGCCGTGTGGCTCTGGCTGGGGCACGGGGAACTGGACGTCTCTGAAGGAGATGGGCAGTGCTGGCAGCCTGGCAGTGGGGCACGTGAGGTCAGGGCGAGCTGCTGAGCCCTGTCCTGCAGGTCAGAATGAGGAAACAGGGATGCCAGCCAAGTGGGGGGGAATGCATCTCCCTGCTGGGGGGCCCAGCGTTGTGCCAAGGGCTGGCAAGAGAGGACATGAACCTGTCCTGGCAGTCCTGGCACTACAGATGTGTTCAGCCCTGCTAGGGGAGGTGGGCTGCCTGAGGCTGGCAAGGTCACAGTCTGGGAGCTGGGGGCTCACAGCCTGCTGCTGCCACAGGCCCAGCGTGAGCTGTGTTCACAGTCCTGCTCAGGTGGGAACAAGCAACGTGCCATTGACCCAGGGCATCCCTGAGTGAGTGGGAGACCCAGCAGGACTCACCTGGGGGGCAGGTGGCCATGTGGCAGGAGCCCTCCAGACACTAGCACCACCAGCACCCTGCCACACTGGCTGGGATGGCAGCACAGACACCATGGTGCCAGCACTGCCATCACTCCAGCTCTCAGAGCCTCCTTGGGACCATCCCACTGGGCCTTGAGATCTCTCCTCCATGCACACCTCCCCATTTCTCTGATCCTCAGAGTCAAATCTGCCTGGAGCTCAGCAAACCCCACAGAAAGCAGCACGGGGTGCTGGCAGCACCCAGGAACCCCACGTTATGACTCTGTGCCATCCCATCCCACACTGCAGCACGCTCACTGCGGTCCAGGCTGGCTGATCAAGACATGGTCGCCAACACTGCGGTAGCTGGCACAGATGGGGCAGTGCCACCAGCGTGGGCAGGGACCTGCTGATGCTGAATGTGGTAGGGGATTGTCCCCCTCCTTGGGGCACAGGAGCTGGGTACCACAGGAGGCTGTGATGCCACCTCCTCCCTGCCCTGCCTGCCCTGCCCACGCCAGGCTGTCCAGCAAGTGTGGTGTCCCCTCCCTCTTCAGAGAAAGGCAGTAGAGATACAGGCGGTAACGTTCATCCCTTTTATTATTAAACATCAGATGAAGAGGTCGCACACACACATACACGCACGCACGCAAAAAAGAAAGAAAGAAAAAAAAAAAAAAAAAGAGGAAGAAAAAAAAAAAAAAGAAACAGACTGGTTGAAGACCGCTATTTCAGTGGCGACAGAGACCGAGTACAATTGGTTTCCTGGCCGGAGCGCAGACACAAGTCACTTGCCAAAAAATTAAAAGTCAAATCAGACAGCAGATAACTAGCCCACGTTCTCTAACTACAAGTCACCGTCCAGGCCGGCCCTGGCCCCCCCCCAGCCCTCCCGACCCACTGGCAAAGAAATGAACCAAAACTGAAGAGCCACCGGCCCAGGGCTGGAGAGTCTGCCCCCGGCGCAGCGTGAAGCCGGGAAGGGCTGAGCATTGGCCGCACCACGGAGCCAGGACGCAGAACGGTGCAGGGAGGTGGCACAGCTGCGCCTGCCCCCCCCTCCCTCCCCAGGAGCCAGACAGCCCCAGTGCCCGCCTGCCGCCTGGGCACCTCGCACCCTGCGCCCGCTGGGAGACGGCTGTGTACAAGGTGATGCACTCACGTCCTCCATCACCAGCATCCATGCGTGTCCGAGCAAGCGTCGCCCCAAGTCCCTTCCTTTGCTGTCCTCAAGCGCTGGGCTGCTGCTCCTCCTTCCGTCCGTCCGTCTGTCCGTCCCAGGGCTGCGAGTCGAGCGGACATTCGCCTCCCCCCGCACCCTTCTCACTGCCGACGATGCCGTGGGAACCTGAGAAATGTTCACGTGCCTCCTCCTCTTTTTGTCTGTGGTTCTGTTTTGTGTGTGTTTTTTTTTAAATAATAGTTATAATAATAATAATAACAATAATAATAATAGCAATAATAAAAATAATCGCCCCAGCCCACGACAATTTCAAGTATTCCCCAAATAAAAGACAGAATTATAAATAATTATAACTTTACAATTTAATAATTGACACATATACTATAGTATTTACAGTATCATAAATGCTTTTTTTTTTTGTGTTACTTTTAGTAAGCAATCCCTGAGAACAGTTACTTTAACTTGTTTTTATTGAAGTATCTTCACAAATAGAGGAGTTCGCATGTCTCGGGCGGGCGGGAGAAGCGCTCTGCAAAGCCATTGCTTTTGGTGACGCATGAGGTTCTAGTGTCGCGGGTTTCTTTGCTCGCTTTCTTCATTTATTTTTTTTTTTTTTTAATTCCCCACATAATTTTAGAAGTTTTTTTGCACTTTGCAACCTTCAGATCCCTCCAGCAACCGCTTCCTTCAGGAAAGAGGTATTAGATTTCCAGGTTAGCTTTTGGTATTGGCAAGGGAGGGCAGGGGGCTGAGCGAACCATCCTTTTTCCCCGTGGTTGCATTTTGGTTTGTGCCCAAGGAATCTCTGGATCCTCTCAGCGTGTGAAATGGTTAAATCCAAGAAAGAAGAAAATAAAAAATAAGAAAAAAAAAAGAAAAGAAAACAAACAAACAAAAAGAAACAGAAGACCAGAACAGAGCAGCCTCTGCTGATGGGAGGAAGGTGATCTCTGCTTTCCTTCCTTCTCTCCCAAGTCCCCGTGCTGCGGCTGGACCCTGCCAGTGAGTGTAGCGGGGGCCAGGGCTCACCCAAACCGTTCCCGCACCAGCAGCATCAGTTTTTTCTTGCCTTTGTAGATTTGTTTGAGATTGTCAATGAACTGGGCGAACTGTATGTGCCCGTCCTGCGCCAGGAGAAAGGTCTCCCTGGCCTTGCTGAGGAACTCAATGAACTCCCCGTAGTGCCGCGGGCTGATGTGGGTGAGCCGGGAGTGGGTGGTGTTGATGTAGGCGCTTATCGTCGCGTCCAGCAGCTGCCGCAGAGGGGCTTTGTCGGTGGACATCAGCTTCCCCGAGTTCCTGCGGCCAGGGATGCCGGCCAGCCCTGGGGCCGTCATGGTGCAGCGGCGAAGGATGTCCGAGAGCACCGTGGCACAGTGCACACTCTTCACCACCAGTGGGATGATGGCCGCCAGCTCATTTTTGCCCAGAGAGTGGCTCAAGGCGCAGGCCCAGAGCACATCGTTGATGGCCGGGTGCGTGTCCTGGTTGTAGGCCAGGTTGAGATGTGTCATGGCCAATGAGGCCAGTTTGAACGCCCGGAGCGGGTAGCCCCGGTGCTCCATGTAGCGGGCGATGGTGAAGAGCTGGGTGTAGGTCATGCCGGTGGAGGCGGCGTCAATGACGATCTGGTAGGCAGTCTCGAAGGCGATGTGGTCCTTCTCACAGAGGGTCAGGGCGGACAGGGCGCAGTTCTGCGGGTCTTTCATGGCACACTGCAGGGCCAGGGTGCGGGCGCAGCTGGCTAGCTCTTCCCGCTGCGGGTAATCCAGGCTCAGGCGCAGAATGGTGTTGTGGGACATCACTGTGGCCGCCACAATGCTGGTGGCTTCCGTGGGAGTGAACAACGAGTACCAGCTCTGCAGGATGCTTACCAGGGCCCTCACCCCTGCAAGAGAACACTGGGGTCACAGCACAGCCCTGGAGCCTGGTGCAGATCACAGGGCTCCTCCCAGTCACCGGGTGCCTGGAGCCAGGGCGAAGCCAGCCTGTGGCGGTGCTGAGCTGCTGCCTCCGCCCCAACAGGGACAGGGCAGAGGGGGACAGGCAGTGGCTACCCTGCGCTGCCATGCTGCAGGGCACAGCGGGCACCGCTGGCCTGGCCGGGGAATAGGGGACCTGTCCCGGTCCCAAAGCCAGCCACCGCTGTGACCCCAGCACTGCCAGCTGGCGCTCGGAGATGCACCCAGTTACCAGGAAGAAACAGGAGACCCAAGAGAGCTCCGATGCCCAGGGCTAGGAATGGCTTGAGGATTTCTGTGCTCAGCCCCATTCTCACTGCATGCGGGACGGACTCTCCCAGCGCAGCGAGGCACTCACCCACTTCGGTGGCGCATGTCACCAGCCACCTCACCATCTCCCGCCGCCGCCAGTTGAGGGTGGACAGGGTCATGCGCATCACCTGCAAAGCAAACTCGGGATGATCAGCTGCCTCACGGGGCTTCAATGAGGCCACCCAACACAGTGGTGCTTCCCAAAAATCCCTCTGTCCTGGCTGGCTCCCGGCTCCCCGGTGCTGCCTCACCTCCTCCCAAACCACAGCAGGCACAGGGGCCTGCCAGGCCTGAGCTCCCCTGCTCTGGGCCATGCAGGGATGAATTTACTCCTTCCATGGGGGCCCACCTGCTTGGTGGAAGACCATCACCACTGCCACTGCCACAGCACATGGGGCAGAAGGGCTACCAGCATCCCCATCCCATACCTGGAGCCCCAGCTCCAGTGCCACGTTGAGCAGCGTTGTGTCCGAGTTGCTGTCGGCCGGTGTGGCGATCTTGAACGCATCCTGGGCCAGCTTGAAGATCAAGGAGGAGGAGTGAATGTTCTTCTGGATGGCCTCCAGCACTGTGCGTAGGCGCAGCATGTCCCCTGAGTGCAGGCAAGAATGGTCAGATGGCTTGGCCTCCCCCCACCCTGCCCTTGCACCCCATATCCCACCTGCACTGGGTGGTGAACAGCCCCTTCAACATGGTCAGCCCCTCTGGACACACATGCGGACAGATGCACAGGGATGCTGGATCAGGCCCTGCAGTCCAATAGCAAAATGGGGCATCCTCCCCAGGAGGTGACACATCCTACAGCACCCATCCTCACTCAGTATCAACCTCTCACAGGGAGGACAAACAACCCAGAGTGATCCCAGACACATTCTGGAGCATCAGCAGACATCTCCAGGCACCTGGGTGTTCTACTCTGGGCTTGACAGCTGTAAAGCAGACTCTTCCCAACAAAGGAGGTATGTGGGGAGATGCCCAGTGCTGAATGGCTGTAGAAAGGCTAGTCTCCATTTAGGAACATTAAAAAGAAGAAGAAAAGCTGTTTGCTGCACACATACTGTCTTGCCAAATAAGTCCTTTCTCTCTGCAAGGCTAGCAACAGCTGGGCCAGGGTCACCCAGACTTGCTGCAGCTTGGTCCTGGATGTCCCAGGTCAGGAACACAGCTCTCATGACCAAGACAGGCTGAGATACCCCAAAGAAGCGATTTCCTGGCACAACACCCAGTGATGCTGTGGGTTTCCTGCCACAGGAGGCGCGGGGTGCTAGAAGGATACAGGATGGCACTGGGAGACAGGGCAGGATCTTGGAAGAGGGACCCATCAAGGCCTATTAATATCATGATCCTGCCTCTGGCTTGCGAAACGGTCCTGTGGGACACAGGATGGGGAGAAGGACCTTTGGCATAGGTGCAGACCAGAGATGCAAACATGCCACATCACATCCCTCTGCTTTGTTCCAGGTTCTTGTTTCTACTCCCATACTCATAAACTGAGCAGATGAATCTCAAGCAAAGAAAACCACGTAACGCACAGCAGTGTGGAAAAACCTAGTGCTGCACCAGGGCACGCAGGGACGTGTCAGGTGACTAATAGCTAAAGGTATCACCTGCCACCCACAGCAGCACTTGCACCACCACCGAAATCTAAGCGTCCCTAAAACGACTCATTGGGGCAGGAGCAGGAGAGGCTGCAAGGACACAGGATTGCATCAGGACATGCTGTGGCGGGGGAACACTTCGGAAGGGGGCGGTGGGAAAAACAGATGCAATCCAACAGCCCTACGCCCCTAGCATAAAAGCCTCATCCCCATTAGGTGCTCAAAGAGAGAAGAAACTCATGGATAAGCCAGGTACCAGCCCTCCATCACAGTACCACAAGGCAGGGCAGAATACCGTCAGCCCTCAAAAGCAGCCAAGCAGAGGAGGGCTGGAAGGAGAGAAGAGGCTGTCAAGGCAGTGAGGCTAGAACTTTCTGACAGCTCATTTACCTTCCACCTTGCCGGGGAAGTGGCACCTTCCCCATCAGGCTGGCAGTACTGGGAGCTGGAGGCTGCTGCGGACTGTGTGGGACAGCAGCAGGCAGCAGTAACCACCTGGCTTGCCAGCCCTCATGGGGCACAAGGCATTTACCGTCCTGGTGGGGTTGTGGTTTCTGGACAGAGGGATGTTTATTGAAAAGCCTGCGCTGGCCTTCATCATTGTGCCTGGGCAGGGACCAGAGAGGCCCGAGAGACCAGTGAGGAGGTGCTTTAGGAGCCCTCTGCGGCTAGGACCAAGGTGTCCCACCCAGCACAGCTGTCTACATCTCCAGCCCTGCTGAAACCCACATGTGGTTTGGTGCACTGGGAGGTCTTCTCTCTCCTACAGCCCGTGAAAGATCATTACCATAGGGCAGGAAGAGACAAAGCAGAGGTAAAAGGATAAGCAGCTTCAAACAAAACCATGCCGTGAACCCACGACACATCTGGCAGGGCTAGCTGACCCGGCAGCTGACCATGCTGTAGGGAGGCACAGTCCAGCATCACTCAGGGGTGCTACCCAGGTTCCACACCACTGCGGCCGGAATCCCTGCAGGGTTGCCTGCACCTCCTAGGAACCTCCTGTCCCAACCTGCCAGTCCATGAGCTTTGGGGCCCTTTGGGACAAGAGTCCTGGGGATCCTGGAGTCCAGAGGGCTCCGCTGAAGCCAGCTTACTGTGCCCTGCTCGGTCACGCTGCCAGCGGGCCACCCAGCTGCTGTCTGCCACTGCTGAGGGAGCAGAAGCAGGAGCTCCCTCTGTTCTCCAGGACAATCTTCTCGATGCTCTTGTGCAGCATCAACCCACCACCCCTGTCCCAGAGCTGCCCCCCCACCAACCTTTGGCTGCCGTGAGCATGGTGGAGGCCAGCTCGCACTGCTGCGACTCCAGGTGCCCCAGGGTGAACCAGCGAGGGTACCTGCTGGGGACCACTGAGACCAAGTGGTGGGGGTGAGTCACATCGCCGGATGGTGCCGTGGTCTCCAGGACAGGCAACCTGAAGGGCAAATGGGAAGAGGCAACATCAGACCCCAGCCCAGCCCCGGCTTTGCCTGCTCTTCCCAAGGCACTGGCGAGGCAAAGCAGGGGCTGCCTGCAGGCAGCTGCCCGCAGCAACGCCTTTGAAAGCATCCTGCTGCCGTGCACGTGTGGGGGCTCCCGAGGCTGCATGCTCAACACATGGGCATGGGGATCAATCTCAGACCGACTTGAAAGGAGGAGAATGATCCGTGAAGTGATTTATAAACTTGTAAGGAAAAGCACAAGCCTCAGAAAAAAAAAAAAAGGCAAAAAACCCCACCCAAATCCCTCCTCCCTCCGGGCTCCTTTCATGTCAGAGTGCCCAGAAGAACTCCTGGCTGTATCATCTGGTTCTTCTTAAAATGCCCGGTTATGATCAGAAGCAACGGCACATTTCCCCAGGGCCTCTGCAGCCGGGTTAGGTTACCTGCTTTTGTGGGGATATATAAAAGCCCGGAAAACCCAGGGGAAAAGAAAGTCTAAGGAAGGGGAGCAGGAGTCTCACATCACCAGCTGTGCTGACAAAACCACGTTGCCTCTTAAACCCCCAAGTCAGTGCTGGTGTTGCTAACTCGATGGCCAGCCAAGGTGTGCAGGAGGGAAATTGTCTCCGTGGACGTGGAGAGCATCTAACTGTCTCTGCTCGCCTTGCTTGCAGACTTGGGGGACCCACAGGGCAGCAGAAGCCCCGTTTTCCCAGCCCAGGCCAGAGACACCCCAACACAGGGAGTCCCAGCTGGGAGCAGGGGATGGGCACTAACAGATGCCAAAGGAGCAACGCGCACCCCTAGGGCAGTTGGTCCTGGTCCTGTTCAATGGCTGGAGGTTGGTGCCCCCACACACCGCAGAGGCCCTGGGCTGCTCAATAGGCCTGGCTGTCCTCCTGAGCAGCTCTTCCCAGGACAGGGGAATTTCAAAATTTCCCCCAGTGTTGGGGAGAGATGGTCCATTTCACCAAGGAAATGGTCCAAAAAAGACGAAGCTCTGGGCTGGGACTTTTAACGGTGTCAGAGGGAGAGAGCACTGGGATGCTCTGGGATTGATGGCCCTTCAAGCATTGACTTGTTTGAGAAATTCCAGCTTTTTCAAGCCCCATCCAGCCTCTGCCAAAAAACTTCAGTACACGTGCCGATGTCTGAGGTATGTCACACACCAGGAGGGAGACGGGGCAGCTATCAGCACCGGCCATGTGCCCCCTCCCAGACAGAACTGGGCTTTAAAGGAGAGCAGAGTGTGACCGTGTTCTCTGCCCAGCTCTGCAACATCCTGGGGCCCAGGCCAAATCACCTGCCCATCTGTGCTGGGATAACAGCCCTTCCCGCGGGCAGGGAGGGCTGCAGGGTGCCTGAGGAGTGGCAGACAGCAGGCAGATGACAGCACCATGTCTGCCTGGGGCCTGGCCTAGCAGAGGACACCAGTCACCAAGACAGGCAGGTGACAGTCCAGCCTGGGGTGAGGGGCTGGGTGGAGGCTGGACCAGCAGATATTGTCAGACCCACACAAATCCCTATGGATGGGACTTGTAAACCAGGAATCACCTAAACAGAGAGCAGGAGCCTCTCTGCACTGCTGCTGTGCCCGGGGGCCCTACACACTGCACAAGATCTCAGGGATGGCAAACTCCAAGCCTGCCTCCTCTCCCATCGCTGCTCTAGGGTTGCAAAGCATCCCAGCTTCCTGGTGGAGCACAGAAGAAAGGCAAGAAGGGGCGCAGAGACAGAGTAAAACATGCACCGACCTCATGGCCCGCAAAGCCAGCTTGTATGCCAGGTCTGCGTCGTGGGGCAGCAGGGCAGAGAACAGGTATTTGGCAAAGGTGTGCATGGGGACGCTCTCACGGTGGATGACTTCTCCCAAGCCGCTGAAGGGACCACCTAGGCAGAAGCAGAGGCCGTCAGCCATAAAAAGCACCGCAGGATCTGTAGCTGGGGTTTGTACTACCCCAAAGCTTTGAGGATCTGCTCAGCAGCTGTCTGGTGCATTACTCAAGCTGGATTCAGAGCAAAGGGCTGATCTTTCCTTTTCTAAAAACCTTTTCAGGTCAAAAATCCCTCAGAAACTCAGGCCACGTCTTAGCACCCTTCTTTGTAACCAACTCCGAGGTGGTCTCCCGGAATGTCAGCAACCCCTTGCTTTACCAGATGATGGGGCAAAGCATCCATCCTACAGACTCAGCACCGCACCCACAGAGGAAGAAGCCAGGATGGGGTCAGCCAGGTGTAAACCTTGGAAAGGGCACCCCAGAGATGTTACCAACAGTCAGCTAAGATACAGAAGACAGCTAGATGGACCAAGCCCTCACCTTCCAGCAGCAAGATGCACTGCTTCCGCAGGGTCTGCACCAGCACTGGGTCCAGCTCCAGGTCCTGCAGCCGGGCAATGATCTGCTCCTCATTGCGGCACACTTTGTCCTGGGCATAGAGACCTTCGGGCATCACTCTCTGCTGACCCATCCCCATCAGGGCCACCTCTAAGGCCAGGGACAGGTAGGACTCGCCACTGTCTTGGCTGCCGGTTGCGACGGGCACATGTTGATACACTGGGGGTTTGGAGTCCCCAGCATCTGGAAGAAGGGGGAAGAGATGCAACAGGGTGAGAAGAGCCTTCCTAGGTGGCAGAACCAAGGCAGAGAGAAAAACCTTCCAACTTCAGAAACAAGACACACTTCCGTTGCTGCCTGCCTTTGGTCACCCAGAGATGATGGATAAAAGCTCCCTGCAGGAGATGTGGGCTCCACCCTCCTTCGTGCTCTCACTAGGAGATGCAGGAGACCCAAGACATGTGCAACAGGGTGCATGGCTGACACCAGAGCCTTCCTGTGGGCCAGCACGCCTCAGCCCAGCTCTGCTAAGCTGCTCTCCTGCTCTTCTCTGGCTGCAAACCCCGGGGTTGGGAAAACTCAGGGGCACTAATTATCCCTGTCTGCACTGCAGCTCTGCCCTGGCTGCTCCTGCAAAGGCAGAGAGAGGGGAGATTCAGAGCCCAGGGGTCCTGAGCCCCACACCTGCACCCAGGGTCTGCCTGACAGGCTCAGTTCGGCTGCAGCCACCGGGAAGGGAGCCAGGAGGAGCACTCGGTACCTGAAATTTCAAGGCAATTTTCCTCTTCTAATCTACAAGCTTCGGTCAGGGTGAGAAAGAGGCAGCCGATGGGGTTCAGAGGGTGGCCTACCCAGCCCTCCAAGTTGGTGATGGTTGTTGCTCCTCGCTGCAGCAGCTCTGCAAAAAATGGAACAGAAAGACAGTAAAAATGAGGATGTTAAAGACAGGTTCTGGACCCAGAGGGGTCTCTGAGACCATAGGCCTTTTCTTACCCCATGGCCTGGTACACGGGGACCTCCAGGGTCGACTCAGGATCACAAGGGCAAGAAGCAGCTCAGAGCAGCCACCATGAATGCTGCCACAGTCATCAAAGGGAAGAGCAGGCACCCAACAAAAACAGGTGCCCCTAAGGCCACATAAGATGCAGCAGCTTGTGCTCTGTTCCAGGAGGACACAAGGGACTGTACAGTCCTGAGGTGGGGTCTATAAAGTCAGACCTGCAGCTTATGGACTCGTTTGCAATGGTAGCCTGAATGTTTTGGAAACACAAGCAGAAGTCTCTCTGGAGATGACAAAGACTCTCAGTGAGTCTTAAAAGCTCCATCTTTTGATTATCTCAAGCTGGCTGAGCTAGCAAGGTCCAGGAGTCACTGACTACCAGCAGCCCTGTAGTAACTGACCCCGGCTCCCTGCCAACTGCAATTGCAAAAGGAGAAATGCTGGGTTTGCCTCCTGGTACAATTTACTCAGTGAATGCAAGGTGGATGTAGCACACACAACCAGTTACTGCAGCTCTGCAGACGAGCAGCTCCTTTTTAATGCAATTATCACTTGCCTGTGCAATCCTTACAGGCAACCAGGCACAGTGATAGTGGGAACAAGAACATCCATGCTCCAGCAGCCTGAATAAAGCACATGGGCACACCCGTGTCCTTAGCATGTGGGTACCAATGCAGTTTGGCTCAAGCAACCAGATGGACCAGTTTGTCTTTCTAGGGTGTGAATAATCCCATACAGCTCTGCCTACCATCAGCCTCTGCCACTCTGGATGAGGCAGCACTACCCTCTGAGGCAGAGAAGACTTTCTCAACCAGCTGGTACACCCCAGCCAGACCTCATGAGACACTTCTCCCATAGGTCTACTCATACCTTTCTTCTGATGCTTATATATTTCTAGCTGCCTTTGCTGCTGTAGTCGCAGGGTATTGATTATAGCAACGGTTAGTCGGAGAGCTTCTCTGGGATAGCCGTGGGAGCGCAGGGCATCAACCCGAGCGCAGGCGGTCGGGACGTGTTCTGCAAGGCAAGGACAAACATAGGGGCATGGCTGAGCCAGACAAGCACAGAAATTCACGGGATGGTACTGATGGAGGGAGAGAACCCGACAGCATCAGGCTTCAGGGCATTTTCTTCTACTGATCTTCCCCACGCCCCAGCTAAACTCCTGCTCCCTGTGTTGAATTCATCCCTTTCTCCCCGCTCCTGGCAGAGATGCCTACCAGGAACACTAACGGGACTCCTACCATGTTCAACCCACAGCAGCCACGTCAGTACCTAAATCCCCACCTCCACAAACCTTATCTAATGGAAGCATTTCCAACACACCATTGCTGCAATACGGCAGCTCCCAACACAGGCTTTTACAACTCTGCCACTCATTTCTCCTAAAATCTGCACAGCTTACAGTAATTCCTCTCATTGCTATGCACCTAAAAACTTCTTGGCATCTCGTCCAACACCTTTCCCTACTCTCATGGCACAGTTGACAAGTGGGGTGAGGCTGTGCATCTAGCACTGCGCTGGGGGCACTGGCAGATTTGGGGTAATGTTTTGAACTGCTTCCTTAATGCCTCTGTGGAGCGAGCTCTGCAGAAACCCCATCTCCTCTGCAGCTCTCCTACCTGTTTTTTTATTATTAGGAACAGTTGCATGAACACACTCCTCCCCGCCCCAGGACTCACAGTTGCTTAGGAATTCATCTGCTCCTGCTGCTCATTGCTCACCTGAAATCACAAGCAACTGTGGAGAGGATTATGACTGAGTGAGAAATTAGCAGGAGCAGATGACATGACATGCCGCCTAACAGGCAGCGAAAATCCCATTTTCTTGCAAAATGTCCTACCGAGGCAGGGGGTGGGGTGGGGGGGGAAGGCAAACACAGAAGATCTAAAATTATGGTAGAGGAATAATTTCTATTCCTGAAAGAGCTCAGAAAGCTTTGGAAATGCAGACAACCACCTCCACAAGTGGTGTTTCCACATCCCAAAGGTCACTCGCAAGGAATACACAAGTTTCAGAACAAAATCATCTGTAAAAGAGCTTCTTGTTGCTCCCTCTATTCATTTGCTAAATGGATGAAATATTCAGCTTCTCACTGAATTCATCACTAGAAGTTGCTGACAAATCACACTCCTCTCCCAGCACTGAGTCCCTGATGGGGTGCCACGAAAGCAAAAGCACAAAATCCAAAAATCACAGCAAATAAATCAGAAAAATAACATGCACCAACCAGCTGGGCTAAAGGGCTCATCAGAACCCAGATTATGCTAGGGGCAGGGGAGCTGTGGCCACTGTGTCCCTGCTAGATGGAGTCCAGGGCAGCACTAACCCACCACCGCTGCCGGAGGCTGCGTGAGGAGGAGACCTGCTGCCTGCAGCAGCTACGCAAAACTCTTCCCAGAGTGGAAATGTCCTCTCCTGCTCCAGCTAAGCTAGCAGAAGTGTACCATCAGCCTTCAGATGGGCCCTTTATAACTGATCTCCTGGCCTTAACAGCAGCTTAGGGCCTGCTGCTCCACATCTCTGAATGACTTTAAATATTTTCTTCCCATTTGGCTGGGTGACGGCAGACCCTGGCTCCTGGACTGGACACCAATGCAGTGCTGGGTTTTGACCTGTTCCATGTCCCTACATTCACCTCTTGGGCTGTAGGGGTGAGACATCCACCTTCCTGGAGGTGGGGGGGCATGTGTCTCCCATATTCCCATCCCAGACACGTAGCTGTTAAGGGTCTGCAGACCTGCCCAGGGTTATGACTTTGCAGTAGAGAAGCTGTGTGGCATGAGGTGCGTGGACTAAAGGTCTACAACACAGCAGCGTACTGGGTTTGACTCATCCAGTATGCCTTAAGTTCACACAAGACTTAATTGTATTGTCTGCTAATTGCCTTTAAGGGAAGACTAAAGAGAGGGGGACAGCAGGGAAGAAAAAACCCAGAGGATACAGCTGTGCTCCCCAGTCAGCTTTCAAGTGTTCCGTCCCACTGTACTAGGAACAGTGACAGCTTGCACTGAGGACAGCTAAACACTGGTGCGATGAAAGAGGACATGATGAGCCTGGTCCAAGCTGCCCAAGGGGAACCCAGACTGTGAAGATGTGGGGCTTGCTGTAAGGACTGTGGCTGGGGTGTGGGAGGACATTGAGTTCTCCTTGCCCTACTCCTCAGGTTGAGCACCACGGAGGCAATTTCACTCTAGGATGCAGAAGCTTGCAAGGACCCAGGGTAGCAAAGCTTCTTTGATGCTTTGGGTGGCTCTTCTCCGCTAGCAACCCCACTCACCCAGGCCATGAGAGGGGCTGCTGGTTCGGATGCTCACCTAGCCACAGCGGCTGCCCCTGGGAGTTGAAGAGGAGGCTCTCACCCTCCCGCTGGTATGAGGGAGACACGTAGAAGTCACTGCTAATGATGCGCTGCAGGTGGCTGTCCTGCCAGTGGAGGTCACAGCCCTCGATCGCCCGGGTGAATACGGTTCGTCTGGGCCTGGCCAGCGAGTCTGCAAAGAGAACAACCATCAGTGCCTTGGTGGGGCATGGGCAGCCTGTTCCTGCCCCCAGCCACGAGCTCCCTGGACAGAGCAATGTCTTTACAATGTGAACAAAGCCCCAGCTGGTCCCACTCCAGCTGTTTCTGACTGAACAGGGGCTCTGGCTCCTGAGCTACAGCAGTCGGCCTTTAGGTAACTCTGCTGCCCGTCCCACCTCTGATGGCAACTGCCATCTCCTTAGACAGCACTGCTAAGCAACTTGCTGGAATGACTGACTGCCTTGGCCAGAGAGGTGAGAGGAGGCAGGGACTACCCATCCATTAGCTTTCTGATGATAATCCACTGCCACATATGAGGCTGATACCTTGAAACGTGGCAGTGTGTTCCTACCCGTGACGCTCAGCATCACCGACATTACCGACAGGGTAAGGGCTGGCCTTCCTCAGCTTTACTGTCCCACAAGCACCACCAGCTCTCCTCTTCTGCTCCAAAGCAAAGTCCTGGCTTCACTGAACCACAGCTGCTTACACCAGCAGCACCTGAAGCCGTGAAGGGAACCGCTCGAGTGTGTCTCATCTGCCTCTGGGTGATGAGGGGAACCACTGCCTTTCAGCAACCTCTGCGGGCTGCGCGAGAGGGCTGGAAGCGGGGAGAGAGCATCACCAGAGACCTCACTGCTGCTCTGCAGCAGATGTCTGTGCTCCTCTTCAGAGCTGCTCTGTAACTTCAATAACATTTCTGAAGCTATCAAATGCTGTATGAGCATTTCACTCTATCCAGACAGATCAGACAAGTGGTTTGTCGGGAGGAAAAGGCCTGTCTGGAGCAATCCTGCTATCGCTCCAGCCATGCCAGATCACGAGGGCCAAACACAGCTGGCAGGCGGCAGAACAGGAAGCCCCAAAGGGGATGCAACACTGAACGTCAGGTCCTGCAACCCGCAGGACGGGCCGACTTAAATGCGTTCAAGGGTGGAAAACAAAAGGCATTGCTCAAAGCTGATCCAAGGAGGCTGGATAAACACGCTCCGGAAACGATGGCAACAAGCAATTAGCCTGAATGCTGCAGGCACCCCGAGGTGGAGAGAAATTAAACAGGTGTTTGTACGTAGAGAACAATGCTGCTCACTTTACTAGGGAGGATTTCAGGAATCAGCTGTTCTCCTTCAGTAATAAAAAGAGGCTGGCAACAGTCTGCAGCGGTATTTGCGTATGCACAAACACTAACTCCAGGACACCTCCAGATCCATGCTGCTTTCAGACCCCTGGCTTGGAGAGGCAAGAGCATGGGGACGAGGGGACACCCCCAGCGTGCACTTCATAAACTCCCCTGCTCAGCCCCAACAACCTGCCCCAAACACTGGAGCGAATCCTCAGCAGAGCCGGGAACACCAGCGGGGAGTCCCGGGGCTGGCACAGGACATGGAGCATGGCCAGGTTTAAATTCAGCTGCTCCCCAAGGATGCGCACGGGGGAGGCACAGCGAGCAGCCAGGGCGTGCGGTCCTGACTGTGGCTGGGTTGGGTTGGCAGGACGGCCACACTCCCGAATTGCTGCTGAGGGAGTAATCCCACCCAGAAGAGTGACATCTCCCCCCCGGCATGGCTGCTGTCCCCCTCTCCTCTTCCCACGTTGGCCACGCTTAATACACAAAGGGCAGTTCCAGGGCAGCAGATGGAGGCACGGTAAGAGCAGCAACTTTCAATTAATGCCTATCTACTTCAGGCAAAAGCGGGGAAAGTGCTTAAATATAAAGGGATCAAATGCTTTGTCAGGGGTTGAGAAAATATTTTAGCACAAAGGAACAACCCCATAACTAGATCGCTTGTTTGTGTTCTGCACTTGAACTGCGTTTAATATTCCTGGCTAATGACTTATCTACCACCTGAATCAAAGCCCATAAGCAAGGCTCAAGGGCTGGGAAACGGGCTTGACACCATCTCCATCTCCTCACTCTCACAGCCAGGGCTTCCGAGCTCAGCTCCGCTCTGATTCAAGCAGCACCAATTTTCTGTAAAACTCCATACCCAAACCTACGCAGTCTGCAGGGGTCTAAACTCCCCCAAGGTCAAGCTGCTTTAAAATGGCATCTAGTTTGATGTTCAAAATACAGGTGACTTCACCCAAGATGTAGCAGAGCCAAAAATTTCCACGTGTATCCAAAACCAGAGGCTGTGAAGCAGAAAGTTTTGTATTCCTGTGACTCCCAGAGACATCACCAGCAGGTGAACTGAGGTCTCTCCACTTTGGTGCGAGTTTTGACCCAGATGCAACCCCTGTGGCCATCGGCTGGACTTCCACTCCCTGCCCAGACTCACCTTGGCTGTGACCGGAGCTCTGCGTAAGCGCGTTGGTGATGTTGGGAAGCTCATTACCGTAATTGCCGTCTTCCAGGGGACAGACGTCCATCTCGCCCCACTTGCGCAGCTGCCGGAGCCAGCAGGATTTCTCTTCCAGCTTGCAGTGTGGGTTTAACACCACGCACACCCACAGCGCCCCTAAACAAAGCCAAGAAATCAAGGAGGTGTCACCACCATACCCGCGGGGCAAAGCTCTTCTGCTGCCACGCTCATCCTGAGAGCCTGCAAGGTTTCATCGGCATTGGTAAACTCATTTCAGCATAATGCACAGACCCAGGAGGGGGATTTAGACAGCTTTTAAATAAAAGTAAAACTCCTCTGTAATGAAGCTAAATTATAATCTCATGAGATGGGGGACAGTGGGGAGGAGGGAAGGAGAGAGCGGCTGTGTACGAATTTGTGAGTGCTTCTGTCTGCCAGGACAAATCTAGTGTTTGAACTACACATCAAAGCATGCTTAAAAACACCCTGGCAAGCTGCAGAGTCTGTATCTCCAAAGACTAACCTGATTTTGATCCTACCCACGTTCCAAGTGCTTTAAAGCCCACTCCGAATGCTATTTCATCTGCCATTGTTCTTCAGGCCATTTGCATTCTACTATTTAAAAAGGAGATTTGGTGTATTTTCTTCCCTTTTTTTTTTTTTTCTTCCTTTTTCTCTTTTTAATCCCCAGTAGCCCCCAGCCTGCAGAGGAACCTGGAGCCTGGCTTGATGTCTCGCAGGCAAGACCCCCCCCAAGGCGTGAGCCCTCCAGATCTCCCAAGCAGAGGTGCCCATCAGTAGGACGCCCATGCTGACACACTCTGGGACAACCGTGGGATCTCACAGGCCTGACGGTGCTGTCCTGCTGCGTGAGAGGCCAAACCAGGCCCAAGGACATCTGTCATCATCAAGATCCTTTCATAAGACAGGGCTGACACTGGTGCTGCTCACCCAGCCTTGCTGACCCTTCTGAGTCACCCACTGCTCTGAAAGGGCCTGCAACAACCCAGGTAAATGGAGAACCATGAATTCTCCTTTGGCTAATTGCATTTCTGCCCAAATTTCCCTGCAAGGCTGCCAGGATACAGCATGTCCCCTCCCTTGTGCCTGCTCCGTGGGGTGGGATGGCTGCGTGCTGGCACAGCTATGGTGTGTGGTGTCCCTGGGGAGCCCCTCGGGCTGAGCAGCCTGAGTTGCTCCTCTCTCTGCCAGTATCAGATCCTGCCATGCATGCAGGACAGCTCAGCCTCCTGCAGAAACACCCTCTGCTGCCTCTCCAACATGGGCCCAGCAGAGACCTGGAGCACCTTCCTCCTCCCCATCCATCCAGTTGCTCTCCTCACCTCTCCATCACTCCCAAGAGCCAAAGTTCCCATCCCAAAGTGCCAGTCAGCAACAGGACATCACCCAACAGGGCTCTGCTGCACGGCGAGCGCCCAAACCACCTCCCTCACTCGCTGTGTTTTGCGTGGCAGCTCCCCAGCTGCACAGCCACACAGTCGAGCCAAACAGCACCCAGCGAGGCTGCGACTCTTGACACAGGCAGCTGGAGCAGCCGGTCCCTTTTCCAGGAAGCACGAGGCAAAACCAGGCTGAGCAGTGATATTCTGGCTCGGGCTCCACTCCAGCGTCTCCCTGCTCCTCTGGGTTATAGCTGGGCTTTGGTCATGCTTTTGGGGTGCATCTCCTGGGACCTGTCCTCTGCCAGGTGGGATCTGTGGACATGTTTGGTTCAAATCATTAATAAGGCGTGGAAGCTGTGCATGTCCAGCTCCTCAGAGCAGCCTGGCTCGGCAGGACAGACGTCATGGCGTCACAACGCAGATGGTGGCAGCAGCATCGCATCCAGGAACAGGCACGAGAAAGGCAACTGCAGGCACTGAAGATCAGCAAATATTCAAAGCAGTGCTTGTCTGGTCCAGCTCCATCCACGTCTCAGCTCCACCACTCCCACAAAACCCCGCCAAAACCCTGCTCCTTTCTGATGAACAGGCAGGAATAAGACTTGAGTTGCAACATCAGTGATTAATGCGTGTGCAAGAGAAGAGCTATCTCCTTAGGGACTTTCAGGGCCCATCTCTCCCATAGCATGTCTATGTCACTCACTCCCAGGCTCCATGGGGGTTGCATGGACACAGCATCTTTTGAAAAATCAGGTCTCGGCTCCAGAAAATGAGTCTTCCTTAAGGCTCTGGTTATTGTCCCTCACCTGAGCAGGGAGCCCTGTCTGCTGCCACCGCAAGGGCATAAAACTCCCCACCTCCTCAGGTGCTCACAAGCTAAGCCCTGAGCTAGGCTCCTAGCGATGGGCATCCCCAGGCTCCAACTGGTTTCGGGCATCCCCTTCCCACCCACGCTCTGGCACATTGTCATTGCCCCTCTTCCCCTGTTCTGGGGCTGCTTGTGCAAAAAGCAGCCTCCAGCAATTTCAGCTCACGCCTCTGATGGTGCACAGAGTGGCTGGGCTGGCAGGCGGTAACAAAGCTTGGTGCTCCGGCTCCACTGTCCCCAGGAATGGGATGTGCCTGCTGGATTTTTGGCTCCCACAGCTCAGCTCATGACTTTGCAGCCTATTTTTGGGAGCCCTCCGAGGCATCCTTTGCCTGCCAAAATATACTGTGCCCCTGGGCTCTCCTGAAGAAGGGAAGATGTGATGGGGAGGTGGGGGCAAGGAGGGAAGAGGAATTTACATCTGTCTCAGCCCCGATAGTTATCTGGGAGATGGAAAAGAGGGGTTTTCTGAGCCCTATGGTCAAGTGACATCAGCTGACGGCACAAGTGACTCCTGAGCCTAAACGCCATGCCGGGTCAGACTCCCTGTCTGTTCACATGCTGCAGAAACCTTCATCTGAACTTTCTGATAGCAGGAGGTTAAGCGGGGAACAAAGCAGCAGATCACGATTAAGCTAAGCCTCTAAACAAAAATGCTTTTTGATGATGGGGTTGGGGGCGGGGGGGGGTGGGCAATGTTAGAGCCTTCCCAGCCCAGTGGTCCTGGTTGCTGGCCCCAGAGAGGACAGGCACTCCGATCCCGCGCCCAAGTTTCCAAACCATCAAAGAAATTCTCCCATTTCCCACAGGGTCGCCCCCCAGCTTAATCTGCTGAAATTCCCCACTGTAAACAAGTGGCTGAGATAAATAAACCCGTCTCCAGGCAGATTAAGGTCAGGCTGCACTTCAGCTGGTTTTTCGTCTATTTTTTGTAATTAGGCTTTAATCGTAAGTACTAATGCGCCAGGGCAAATACTCCCACGCCGCAGAGCTCTCCATCCAGCAGGTCTTTCCTTTGGGTCCCCAGCAGACGGGGCAATAGATGTTCAGTTGGCAGCACATGCGCAAGTAAACGATGCTGTTTTAATTTTAATTTTTTTTTTTTTTAAACTCTGAAATCCTGCAAAATCCTTCACATTTTACCCAGCATAAATCCACAATCTTCTTTAAGGCTGATCTTCTTCCAATCCCACGCAAGTCTGTGATGCAGTCTTTGCTAAAATCGATGATTAATTATTAAACACGTGCCCAAAATAATTTCCGCAAGGCCCATTTTTCTCTTCCATGTGGCAACGGAACGTGGTCTGTGCCGGGGCTTCCCACGGCAGCTGGCAACAGGCCCCTCATCCCCCGCTTCAGCAGCAGCGGTAGCACCAGGCAGCTTTGGTGTCTGCAGCCCACAGGTAGTCGGACAATGTGCCTTCAACAGCCCTGCACACCCCAGCTTCCACTACCACCCAGTGATGGTTTGGGACATCTCTCCGCGTTGCTGGTGTTTGTTACTGGTGAACACCAGCTCACTGCAGCTCTGGTCCCTCTGTACCTCTACCCTTCCTTCAGAGGGATGCTCTGTTCCTATAGCAAACACTGCCCAAAGCCAAATCCAAAAGGCTTCTGTAAGCCAGGGGGAATAATCCCTGCTTTGAGTACAGTCCATGCCCATCCTGCCCTGGAGCCGCTTCTTGGACCATCACCATGTCCCCTGCAGGGGCTCCTCTTCAGCGTGGAGATGCACAGACCCTCCTGCGTGACGTGCCTATGCCAGGCGAGCCGCTTGCTGTGACGTGCATTGGCTGGCACCACGCTTCACCTGCTGTCACACTGATCCAGCCTTAGCGGGGCCCTGACAGTCCCTAGCCACCTTGCCATCTGCTGATGGGGACGTGCTGTCACCTCCTCCCACTCTGCCGACCAAAACTATGCACACCAACCTGGTCCTTGCATGGTTAAATCAGGACTGAAACCCAACCACTCCTGCCTTGTGTGTGCTGGAAGGGAGGGAGGGCTCTCAGCTTGAATATAGCTGGTTTGAAATCTGGCCAAACAATCTGTAATTCTGGGCAAATTCCTTCCTGTGTCCAGGCCTGCCCAGACACCCACCCATCCACGTTTCACCTATGTGTTTGCTTTCTTCCATGTGGAAATTCTGGCTTGGTGGATTTGGCCACCTCTCCAGGATCCTTGCATATCCAACCATCTAGCTGCAGCATCCCAAAATCCTGGAAATAGCTTCTTGGCAAGCAAGCACAGATGAGCTCTCCAGAGCTGGCATGTGTATTTCCATCCAGGGAACTTCACACAGAAGCAAGACATCCCACCCCTGCCTAGCCCTTGTCTGCGCAGTCTCACCAGGCTCTCTGCTCTCACAGCTAAGTCTGCATTCGTTGGGCACTTGGTAAGAGGGTCTGTGATCCCAACTGCAGTCTCAGGTGCTCCAGAACCTGGACCACCCTCATCCTTCTGCCAGCTCTACAACATCCCTCTGGTCCCAGCCCATGAGCCCTTGCCCTCACACAGCATCTCCTACCAGCAGGCTGCAGAGCTCAAATTCACTTGTAAAACTATGGCATAAGTCAAACTATTCACTCAAGATCCAGATGTCCAGGAGAGCCTAGAACTTCTGGGTTAACTCCACCACAAAACCAACCTCCCTGGGCTCACGTCATCTAAATGTTTTATTCTAATGATATTACGGTGTCAGCCAGCTGAGCCGATGTCTAAGGTGCTTAGCTAGAATTACCCAGAACTGCATTTCCCTTAAAGCCAGGCTCTGCACTGGCCATCCTGCCCCCCTCACCCTGGAAACGTGCACCAGAGCAGGTAGAAATGTGTTAGATGGGATGAGATTTGAGAGCTGCCTCTCCCTGTTCAGATCACGGCTCCTCCGGGAACAGCACTCCCACGTCCAGGCTGCATCCAGCCCCAGGGGCTCAGCAGCCCCCATGTCCTCCCTCACAAAGGCTTCGGGGCAGCACGCTGAAGACCAGGCTGCTGCAAGTATGGGACCAGCCACCATCATGCACACCCATCACCCTTGACCCCTTCACAGGAGAGGGGCTGGTTTAAGGTGTTGGAACTGTGTCGTTTGGGCCTGATCCAGCTGTCCCACCAGGATTTTCCCAGCAGGGGATACAGTAAGCTCCTGGCATCTCTCAGGGCCTCTTCCCCCCAGAAAGAGGCCCAAAGGACTCTGGAACAACATCTGCTGGCCCAGCGGTGCAGGCAACCCTGCTGCTGCTGTCTGCAAGGCAGTGACCCTTACCCAGCTCATCCCAGAGCTGCCGGCACTTCTCCGTTATGCCCGTTCCCTGCTGCCTCCAGAGGGAGAGCCGAGGGTCGGCCATGAACTGCTCTGTTATCAATGTCAGCATCCTGGCCCCGTTGGAGTCCCTCATGCGCAGCATCTCCCGGACCTGGAAAGGAGAGAGAGAAAGTCTTTAGCAAGACAAACCATGGTCCTTCCGAGATGCTTAAGGCCTAGCTGGTAACCCACAGCTCCCTGTCTGGGGGTCCAGACTGTAAACATATACATATATATACATATGTGTGTGTGTGTGTGTGTAACATATAGTCATGCGCTATAACACTCATACAAAGTCTGTGAAGGGGCTGGTTGGAGTCCAACTGAGTAGCAGCCACCGCCTAGCTGTGAAGAGGACCAAGAATTTAACAACATGAACACAAGGCCCTTCTGCAAAGAAAGAGAAGTAGGCTGGTGCCATCTCCCCATGGTCTTGGTAGGCTCTGCAGGGTTGGCCTTCACCTCCCTGTGCTGATGGGGAGACGGGGGAAAGCCCTCCCTTGTGCAGGGATCACGGCAATCCCATCGTGTGGGAGGAAGGGACCTGCCAGGAGAGTGGGTGAGACAACCCAGGCCTGACCCAGAGCCTGGATTACAACCGCCTGCTCCGTGACCGGGCGAGAAGGCACTGGAGCAGAGATTCCCAGCTGTGACAGGCACCCTGCCAGGGCAGCCGGCGAGCTGCCGGCTACGTGACACACCAAGCGAAGAGGGGAGAGAGCAGCCGGCTCCTCCTCACCTTGGCAAACATGGAGTTGAGCTGCTTCCCCGAGCCGTAGTACCCTCCCTGAGATAGGAACATCTTCACCTGCTCTCGGACCTGTTCTTCATCCAAGTGCCAGCAGTTCTCGTCATCGATGCTGGCCCCAGCAGTGGGGTCAGGAGCGCCTGGGGGGGTGGGAAAGGAGAAGAAAAGAGACAAGTGTGTTTTAGCAGCAAGGTCTGCAGTCCCACCAACAAGAAATGGACCTACCTCTATCTTATGCGGACCCACCTCTGTTCTGCTAGCTCAGGCAAGGCAAAACCAACCAGGTTTCCAGGCAGTGAGCCCCAGCTGGCAGTGTTATGCTCTCCCTCCACAGCAGTGGCAGCAGGGGAAGCGATCCCGACCACAGGGCTAATGCCTAGCCCCTCTCCCTCTGCGCCCCATGTGAAGTGAGGCCAAGGAAGAGCAGGGACCTTCCTTCCTTCAAAGCCCTGGGGGCACAGGCAGTGCAGCTGCAGAGCCTGGGGTGCTCCCCAGCTCCAGGGATCGCCTGGGGTGCTCCTCCTCCTGCTCCACATCACCCATTTGTTTAAGCATCAATAAAGCTCCAATTCCTGCAAGCCCTTCCTCACATTAGGAACAGTCTAACAAAGGTACCACTGCATCAGGGCTCCAGAGCCCCGGGTTAAACACCTGATCCCACCTCTCATTTGCTTTGGGACAGGGGAAAAGTCCCTCTGCATCAGTGTACCTGCCAGGGAGAGACCCTCCGCTGGAAAGAGCAAAGGATCAATAGTCCTTCAAAGAGCAAACTGTGACCACAGCAGGGCCTTTGGCAGGCACACGTGTGTGTTCACAGGCTGTATTTCATCTTCCAGAGAACAAAAAAAAGACAAAAAAACCCACAGGTGCTTTAAACAACAGCTTGAATCCACCTCCCCTTGTTTTGTCCCCTTCAATTCCCACTTTTCCCCAAGTGCTGCCCTACCTCCCAGCAATGCCCCAGCTTCCCAGGCTTACTGGGCAGGCAGCAGCACGACTCCAGCAAGCAGCCAGGAGCACAAAAGGGAACAGAAACTCAGCTTTTCTGCTCCCCGCTTTTGAGTCCTGCTCTGCAGAAACTCTTCAGGGAACACCAGTGCCAAGGAGGGCCTGGCACTCCACTTTGGTTTGCTTCTCCCATCTCGTCTCCCTCTTGAGCAAGGAAGAGGCTCAGCAGGGGAAGAGCAAGGTGCTGCACGGACAGCCAAGGGATGCTGTAGCTGACATGTTCCCAATTAAATCTTAATGATGTCTTCCCCACTTGACTGGGAACTGGTTGGTGAGCAGACATCGCTTTCATGCAGAGACAACCCGGGATGCTGTGCACAGCCCAGCCCCATGTACTGCTGAGCCAGGAACTCAAGTGCAATTCATGAAAATCAAGCCCCAGGATGCATGCTCAGCAGGGCAACTGTCTCTTCTTGGCTTGTAAGTGAGAGGACGTCAACCCAAGGGGTTGTGCTCCTCTGGCAAAGGCTGAGAATGCTCCTGACCCGGTAAGATACAGCCATTTGTATTTGATGTCCTTTACAAAATTCCTTTAATTTCTGCTAACAGTCACTGCCCAAGAGTGGCTCCAGCAAGCTCTAGGTGCAGTCTGCACCATGTTGAAGGGCCAGGATGCTGCTGCTCCCTCTGCAGAATGATTTATCATTGACAGAACCACGTAATTGGGACAGGAGCTGAAGCAGCAGAAAGGAAATCACGGCCCCTGGATGAGCACAAGGACTTTCGCCTACAGCCCTGCGCATCCCCTGATGCCACTTCCCTGCCACCAGTGGCCAAACCCCACCATAAGCCACGAGGGACCACCACACCAGGGACAGTCCATCCTGGCCTGTCAGCTTTTCAGTGCCTTTTCCTTCCCTCCCCCAACCCGGTCCTTATCTTGCAGATAAAGAGCAGACAAGCCAGCGATTATCCCCTATCAGGAACCGATGACTAATCTGTCTACCACCAGCGCTTATCCAGACCCATCTCCGAGGTATCCCAGACGCTCACACTCATAATATCCTCCTCGCCACTAACCCGCCCACTGCTCCCAGCTGCAGCTCCCCAGACTCGGCCAGGTCATCTCAGCTGCCTCTATAGGGTCACCTGCCTGCATCTAAAGGGACCAGGAGGGCGTGGATGCTTCAGGTGACCCATCCCACCGAAGGTCAGCTCATCCTTGGTCCCTCACTGAGGTCACTGCGACAGATGAAGGTGGAGGTGTTAGCAAGATGCAAAAGGTGGATGCATTTTCTGAGGTTCCCGGGGCTACCCTCAGTGCTCGCTGCTCACACATAGCATTAGCAACGGAAAGCCCAAGCAGCGAGGAAAGCGTGCAGGAAGCTAAATAAAACCTCCTCCTCCCACGCAACACATTGAGCACTTCGCACGTTAGGGTTCAGGCTGCAGCCAAATTAGTAACGCACCTCCCGCGCCTCCAAATAAAACCCAAATTTGCTTGTAAATGTATTTTGCTCTCCTATAAAAGATTCAGAGAGAGGGTTGTAATAGCAGATTCCCACACGTGCAACACAACCCGACAGATAACGGGCTGCCCAATTACGCCCGGGAGCTGGATAAACATTTAAGAGCAAACAATGGGATTTGTGCTGGGTTTAAATATTAATGGCAGGATTTGTCCACTTCCCCTTGCCAATGTTCACACCGTGGGGGCTTCGGCAGCGGCACGCCGTGACGCAGCCGATGAGTGATTCCATGTCTCGGCTCCAAAGGAGCAGGGAACGGCATGTAAAACAGCCTGGCGCCTGCGTAACACATTTCTCATATAGCAGCATTCCTGCTCCAAAGAGCCCTGTTTCAGATGTGCTGGATCTTGGTCCTGCCGGATTCAGATTTAAGGAAACACCACTGCACATCTTGAGTGGAAAGTGTTTGACCAGCCCATTTACACTGGCTGTAGAAACAGAGATAAAAAGGCAATCCATCACACTCCAAGCAGGACCCCCCCTCGCTGCGGGCTCGGGGTTTAACTGCTTAAGAGCCAAGTGAGACTTCCCCAGGCCGATACAAAGACTGAGAAAGAAGGACTGAAAAAATCTATGAATTAGAAAACAGTGAAGCCAGACATGGAAAATTCAGTGCCTTGCTCAGAAATTAGCTGCCCAACACAAAGAAAACAAAAGGCACTCCTGGACTGGAAAGCAGCAGGTTTGCAGGGCTGAGGAGGTGGTCGCACCTCGTGGGTCATGCCAAGGCATCGGCGCATCCCGAACCCAAGCTCCTGAACCCAGGAAGGGGAGATACATCCACCAGGCGGCATGGGAAGCACTCCCAGCCCGTCTCATCCAGAGCAGGAGTGGAAACACAAAGAAAAAGGGATAATTATTATTTTTAACCAGTGCCTGGAGCTGATAAACGGATGGTAAAAGCAACCCAGGGATGCAGGTGGCTGCCCTGGCATCTCCCTCACAGCTGTCTCGGCCAACTGTGCCCAGCACCCACTGGTGGCTCAGGGTCTGGCTGTGCTGGCCCAGGGGCTGGCGGTGCTGGGGAGAGCTCTGCCAGCCAGCCGAGCCAGAGCCGCCCAGAGCAGGGCTGGCCGTCGTGGCAGAGCTTCACAAGGGACATCTCATGACTGCACGTGGTGGCGTTGCCGAATGCCTCCGGGCTGCCTCTCCTGCGGCCAGAGAGAAAACAGACGTGAAGGAACGGCTCAGGGCAGGGGGTGGGGAGGACAGAGACAAATAAACAAACAGCAGAAAACCTCAGAGAGAAAATAACCAGGCACCAGAAAGGAAATGAACTCTAACGAGGGATTAAAAATAGCAGCAAAGCGAGGAGTCAATCTCCGCCAAGGCTCCCAGTTCGTTTTCAAGGGGAGGCAGGTTGGATGGAGCCTCCAGGGCAGCCTGAAGATTCACACCCATCTGACAGTGATGGGGCAAGTGAAGCCAAACTGGCTCCCAGTATGGTGCTGGGAGATCTCTGGTTTAGCTGGTACCAGCACCGGGTCCAGCTGTCTTTGGAAGCTGCTTGTCAAGCACCACACGTGCTCTGAGGTCATTCAACCACCCCGGTGGCTCTGCAAGACAAAGGGGAAGAGCCGCCGGTGGAGACTTTCTCTCCAGCACTCAGGTGTGTTATTTTCCCTTAAGTTCAGCTCAGCAACCAGGAACACGAATCCCTTGGAGACCTGACCTTCTCCTCCTCCCCAGTGGGAAGGCAGAATTTCAAATGATTTACCAGTACTGCCCTCCAGATGCTGTCGTGGGATGACCTCAAAGTTAAAGACCGCCTGAGGACTCCTCAACCATTAGCCCTGGCTCAGTGTGACAGGACAAGCAGGCAGGGACTTCCCGCATGGCCGACCTGGCAGCTGACTTGCTGTGCACATGGAGCAAGATGGGCCATCAGGTGAAGGACAGTACTAGTACCAGCTCACGAGTTTAAGGAAGGGCTCAAGGTGGTCAAGAACACATCTGAGATGAATGTGAAAATATGAGGCAGATTGCTCCTTAGGCTTTTGCATAAGCAGATGTGGTTTTCCCACACCAAAGCCTGAGGAACCATTCACTCTAAGAGCGTTCTGAAGGTCCTCTCCTCCAAGGAAGCTCCTGAAACCTTGCAGGACCACACAGGCCCCTCGGTGATTCACACTGACTCTCCGCCGGCTTGTCCTCAGAGGGAGCTGCCCTGCACTCTGAGACAGCAGAGGTTTTGTGGCTTTTCCCACTTCTGGCTAAGAAGAGCATCCCAAGCCTTTCCATGGCATCAGCTGTGCACCACAGACACTGTGTCACCCACTGGCATTTCCGTGGGGCGGACAGACCGCCCTGACGATGTCTCCTGGCCTCAGGGCAGCAGCTCTCGCCAACATGCCTGAGTGCTGCTCGGGCAGGGTGAGTTACTGAGCTGCAAGCACCGGGCCTGCCAAAACCTCCTTCTCCTTACGCAAGGAACGGAGAGACTTCGCCAATAAGGCATGAAGGACACCTCTAAGCCCCAGATCTTCTGGGTCCACAGGCACTGTCAGTCCTCAGAGCTACCTTTCCTGTCATTAAGCTTCTAATTACAGATTTTAATGACCACCGCCTCTGGCCTTGCAGTGGTTTCCATCAGCCTCCAATCCTCCCTCGGCCACAGACTGCTTTTGCCCTCAGGAAGAATCCAACATTTGCCCCCAAAGCCCAGACATCCTGATCAGGCTCAAAGGATGTATCTGAGACAGCAGCTTTCCCTCTATATAACCCACACTGATCCTGTCTTCCTCTTAAAATAAATTCGTATCACTCCCTACAAGCACACACCAAAACACAAGAGGAGAGGAATGCCACTTCCCAAGTCTGTGGGATGGCTTGGACCCTGCACACCCGCTGCTGCTGGGTGTTGGATCCACACTGTGTGAGCAGGAAACCCAGCGCTGCTGTCAGGACTCATAGGTGCTTCTGAGTTCCCCCTCCTCCACACGGCTTGCTTTTGTCCCTGAAATCTCCCACTCCGCCTACAATTCCCATTTCAGCCCTTTTTCACAGCCTTGCCCTCTCCAATACCTCCTGGCCCTTTCTGCAATACTTTACTGTACCAAAGCAATCGCTCATTGTTGCTCATTTGCCCCTCAGAGGGACTTACTCTTCCCATGTTTCATGGTGGCAGAACATGGATCCCACACTGGCAAAGCGGCACCTATTCCAGCACGTCCAACCATGGCTGGTGGCCCTGAGCCACGTCCTCAGCTTGCATTTCCCCCAAGCCAGGCTGGCCCCACTGCAAACCAACGTGAGCCCTGGGCTGATGCTCTTGAAGAGCAGGGTGCCAAGGTGGCCACCACCAGACACTCCTCGCTCCATTGGAGGCCTGGCTGTTGGATCCAAGCTCTCCAGCTGCAGGTCCTGGCTGCCCACAGCAGCCACCCCACCAGGAAAGGCCAAGCAAGTCACATTAGCTGGTGCAATGACAACCTTGCAGCCTTGCTCCGTGCTGGACAGTCATGCCGCTAACTTTGTCCCCAAGCAGGAACACACTTGGGGAGCGGACCCAGCAGCAGTGAAACCCACCCCTGTCTCCTCGCTCCAGCTGCCGCTTAGATGCCGAGTGTGGAGGTGTCAGACACGTGAGATGCTCTCACTGGGAGCACGCAGCCCTTCGCCGCCAGCTCTGAGAGCAGAAACGTGACCCACTTGAGCAGCCAGAGGTCAAGTGGGGAGCAGAGCAGCAGGCACACCTAGGCTCTCTGCTCGGATCGAATCCTTCGAGAACACGCAAGCGCCTTGGCTGCGCTCCGAGACTCCATCATTACTGCATAGTTTGCATTTCCTTCTAGGAAGGCAGCCGGGAAGATCGGCATGCGGTGCACAGCCCGCGGCTACAGGCTCCTGCAAGGAACAAAGCTCTGAAGCCCCGAGACAGCCGCCAGACAATGGCCTGTAATTTTCTTTGCAGTTCAGGCTCTGCAGGGGGAGAAGGAACAGCCCTGAAAGCCTTTTTCACAAAACCAGACGATCCCCTTGCACAAGGGACATTCCCCAACCAGCCTGGAGTGCTCCCAAGGTGCAGAATCAGCTCCTCCATCCCAAGTGCTCACCATCCACATGGAACAAACAGCCCTTTGGGTGACCAGAGGAAGATGGCGAAAACCTGATGCTGATTTAAAGCTCAACAGACCTCTCCTCAGAAGAAATGGGGTAAAAAGGAAAGGATTTCTGGAGAGGCTATTCTTTCTCCAAGGTGTAATAACCTCAGGTGTCCAATGCACACAGTGGGTTACTATTTGCCCTGCCAAAAGCCACCTTGGCCTCAGCCCCAAGGTGAATCAAGGGGTGAACCCAAGGGTCTGAACTAGACATGGCCAAGAAATACACACATAAGCCCATAAAGCTCTACATAAAGCATACCTTGAAGAATTTCAAGTCCCAGGATCAGTGACCCTCTATGAATGCATGAACCACAGCGGGGAAGGCCAAGATGAGGGAAAAATTTGGATCCCTTTCAACTGGAGCCCCCAGAATTGCTCTCACACATGCAGCCCCATATGCCTGCAGCCCTTCCTCACACTGGGCTTGTCGCTAAGTAGCTCTGCGATGTAATTGCACCGCAGCTGTGCTTCACTGGCAGGATGAGGAGGGCAAAGCTTGCAACACTGTCCAGGATCAAGAGCCAAAGCCCTGGACAACATCGTTCTGAACTTGAATGTGAGCTTTTTTGAGCCTTCCTTTTCACAGGGTACAACATCTATGAGTTTTAGATCATCTCATCATCCTAAGGCTGATGTGCATCCCCTCCAGGATGAGACAAGGCTGTTCTCCTGCTTGCAGAGGCATTTACTCGCTTGTGACCCCGGCTAGGCAGTCACAGGGGTGTCGGATAGGTGCCACCTCCTGCCGGGTAAGTCAACGTGTCTCTGTCGGTTCAAAATCACATGCTGGAGTGTGTGAATTTGCATGAGTCTGAAGGAACAGAGAATTTTTGCTTTGTTTTTTAAAACCACTTGTAAAAACAAGAGGCAGATATTGAACCGGAGCCAACATCTGTATCTTTGTAAGACTCTCAATCACCAGCCTTTTGCTGACTCTAGAGCAATAAATATTCAGAGTCTTAAAAGCTTTTCTTCAATCTGCTTAGGAGAAAGCAGCCTCAAACAATGGCCAAGAAGGGATCTTGCCCAACCTCAGCTTCAGTGGATCAGCTCAGGAAGGAAATGGACCTCACCAGATTCTTGCAGTACCATAGCTCCTCATTCTTTTTTAACGGCAAAAAATGAGGAACCCCCCGCAAAAGCCAGTAATTTAGAGCACAACCACCCATGCAGCAGATGTAGCCCTGTGGAGGAGACAAAAGCCTCTCCCAAGGTAGGAGCAGGAATGACCAGAAAGAGGGAGTGGAAAATATCTAAGATCAGAGCAGCCATCGCCCCTACCACGGAGCTGGACCCCTGGCCTCACACCTCTACATGTGGATTCAACCAGTTCAGATCCTATTTTAGGCTGCATAGGGGGCTTTTCATCTTCGGAGCACTTAACAGGCATGTGTTAATCCCCAAAACGCCCTTCCCCGGCAGATAAGTGTTCATTATCTCCACTCTACAGCTGGTGGGACAGGAGTGGTGGGGAGCAGCTCATTGTTACAGCCCCTGGGCAACCTCAGCTCCTGGGCTGGGAAAGACACAGCGAGAGAGTGCTGAGGAAGGGAGCCTCAGGGCAACTCTCCAGGGAGTCCAGGCCACCTCCTGGGCCAGTGGGCAACTGGAGTGGGGCTGGGATGGGCATTGTCCCCCAGCCAGGGCTTTCCAGGGGTTGGAAGTCAAAAGCATCTTTCAAACACACGCCCCCGCTGCTTTTATGCAGTAGGTCAGGACAGTGGTGCTCATTTATTATGGGTAAATTAACACCCATGGAGATTAAAGCTTTATCTCCCAGCAGCTCAGCTGCATCTGACTTAGAAACATGCAGGGCTGGGCTGACACTGTTTCTGCACGCTGGAGAAGCCATGTCCCCACTGCAGCCCCTGCTCCCCAGGGTCCCAGCACCACATCCTTCTGTGCTGGGGACTAATCACGCTCCCTTCCTCCACCCTTGGCTTCTCCATCCTGCTCCGAGCTGTGCCTTGTGCACTGCTCTGCCTTTTCTTGCCTGTTGAAGCCAGTGTTTGGCAGATAAAGAACAGAGAGGGCAGAACGGGGATGCACGGCCAGCACTGATGAGGTCCCAACACCCATGCATTAACATCAGTTTGACACTGCCGCCTCTCCACGCAGCAACAGCCAAACATGGCAAAATGAAGGTCAGCACTATCAATGTGAAACCACCAACCACCCCAGGCCCCAACGCAGAGTCAGTCATGCCAAGCCACTCAGGGGGAAGGAGGAATTACCGTGCACTTGGTTGATCTCCGAGTTGGACGACAGGATCTCATCAGCCAACTTCTGGGCGGTGGGCAGCACCTCGGTGTGGTGTGCCGTGATCAAATACTGAACAAACTTCTGGAGCTGGTCCCTGTTCATCTGGAAAAGGGTCTCTGAGATGGGAAGACGGAGTTTGACCTGGTCTGGCTTGCGGATCCTGTACAGTGAAAGCGCCACAACATGGGCGCAGTAAAAAATGTCCTTGTTCCCACAGCCGCATGTCACTGAGGTGATTTTGCAGCGGTCAAAGCTGATGGCCACCTTGTAGGTCATCTCTGGTTCTGTTGCAGTTGCTGGCTCCGTTACTGTCCCACTGAGGTGGAACCCTGGAGAGGGAAAGGAGGAGAGGGAAAGGCCACGTTAGCTTCCCTCCGACCACAATCACCCACGCAAACTCTGGAAGGAGGACTAGGCTAGCCAAGGCTGCTCACACATCGCTAGGTCAAGGAGCGCACCAGCCAACGCACGCCGTCCTGGTGACTTACACCCAGCAACAGACAGCCTGCCTACAAACACACTTCTGCACCAACACACACGTGCAGCCAGACTCACTGGCGAGTTTATTTAACAGCCAAAACCTCAGGGGAAGAGCAAAGCTGCTCAGTTCCCATTCGTTTAAGAGTCTCTCAGACTGTTTCTCTCCTGGGAGTCATCTTCATCCACGCCTCCCTGTTGCTGAATTTGCAACTCACGCGAGCGAGTGCTGGCAGGAAAAGGCCAGGTTTTCTTTTCTTTGATGAGGCAGACAAAAAAACCCACAAATTAAATGCAACGCAATTCCAGCTTCAGTCCCTCAACCAGGTAGAGCACTCCAGGGCACGGCCACAGCTCTGAGCTCTTGCACGCAGCGGGAGCAAGGAGCAGGGACAGGAGCAATGCACAGCCCAAACTGCAGGCTGGGGGAAAACTGTTTGTTCCTTGAGCTCCACAATATTTTGCTGCTGCCCTGAGAGCTTGAGCTTTCCCTGAAATACTGCTGCCAGGGAGCCACCTGCTTACCAGCAGGATCCGTGTGCTGGGCTGCAGGGACAGCCCAAATCACTCACACAAACATTACGGTGCCCCCGACAGACCCCACCGTGCTGCGAGGGGGTACAGCACCTTCAGGCACAAGCTGTGAAAAAAAGTCTCAACAAGTCCCAAACCGGGTCACAGGCACAAAATGGGCTCAAAAGGTCCTCTGGGTCCGAGGAAGGTGGATGTACCAAGCAAGTGAGGGATAAAGTCAGTGAGAAAAGAGTGGATGCCCATCAACGTCAATCTGAAAGCTCAGGAAGTCCTTCCCAGGAGGGTCCTTCCCAGCTGCCAGGGAGGTCCAACACCAACTTTGCACTTGCCCAGTCACCTGGAAAAGGGACATCTTTGCGTCCCCCCTTCATTCCGAGGAGAATGAGGCGGCACCAGGAGGTTAATTAACATGGCCGGGGCCAGCCAGTGCCCCCATGCGAGAGCCTGGCGTGGTACCTGGGACGCACCCTGCCCGGCCCAGCCCTCCTCCCTGAAAGAGGATGCTCACTTTTCTCTGTGCCACTGCAACCTTATTAAGCCCGTGTTTGTACAGAGGTCCCTGCAGAGCTGCCGTCCATCCCCCCGAGAAGGCGGCAGACAGAAGAGAGCCCTGCAATTAGCGACAGAAAAGGAGAAGGGGTGGGGGGGTGAAGATTAAAATACATTAACTGCATCAAACCCTTGTGCGTTTGCCAGCTCTCACAAAGGCTTTCCGAGACAAATTCTACCAGAGGTTTTTAATAAATGGCATCAAAACCAGCTATTCACTGCCAGTTTCTTTAAAGCCTCGCCAAAAACCACATTCAAATCTGATTAAGCGTCAAGGAGATCTGCTTTTACTTTAGCGTAGGGGAGGGGGAAAGCAGACCTGTTCTGTTGCCATCGCCTGAAATCCACCCCACGTGGCCAGCAGAGCAGGAGGGACGGCCCGCCACTACCCTCTCGCTCGCACGCTGCTGCCGTGGAAGTGCAGCTGCAGCGGTGCCGGGCTCGGCGCTGCGGGAGCAGCACAGCCAGGGGCTGCCGAGCCGCTCTCCACCGCAGTCCATCCCCCAGCAGCCAAACTATATAAATCCCGAGGATAAACTCCAAAGTGTTTATGTTTTACCACTTCTCTGGTCTGCGATGCTTGGCAGGCGGCTCCGACTCAGTGCCAGTTTCTCCCTAGTTTACTTTTTTGAACAAGATAAAAGGATTGGAAACCACATTCCTGAGGAAGAATGTATGTATATATGCATATGTACACCCGTAGGCACATACGCACATATACATAAAACCCTCTAAGACAAATTACTAGCCATAAACACTGCCTCGAAACGCTTACTTCTGCAGGATCATGGGCCAGACCCCACTTGGGGCTAAATGGTGTAGGCTGGAGGAACTCACTTAATCAAACGACATGTTTTGGGCAAGTTTAACTCTGAAAATACATCAATCATGGCGTGAATCCGGCCCCCTGAGAGAGGAAATTTGTCTGCATACTTCCGAGACTGCTCTCAGGCATCCTAAAAGCTGTGTTCCCCCATCCACTGCGAGAACCACTCCTTGCAACTCGCAGCCAGGGTCTGCACGCCGAACAGGACTGTTCAGCACATCGGCAACTGCCCAGTTCAACTGGCACTCAAGCCCTAAGTCAAGTGTTGCTTTAGATTTTAGCTATGGTGGCAGCAGGTCTATTTAAGATAAACTAGGAACTCTATACAAAACATTTATCAAAAGCTTAGCAGAAATTAAACACAGTGAGAGCGGGAGAGACACAAGCTGGCAGGAACAGAGGCATTATTTGGGAATATTTACATTAACAGAGGTCAGCCTGCAGCTACCATGCTGCGCGCTGCTCTGTGGCCAGATCTGCAGCCCGGCACCCATGAGCACACCAACTCAGCGGCAATGGGTGTCCCAGTCCCAGAGAAGAACGGCAGTTAAAAGGTAGGTTATGGTTTTTGTCTACCATTGTCTACCAAAGCACGCACTCTTGGTCCACACAAAACCCTGATGCTCCAGTCACCAAGAGCCTACAGGACACCCTGGAGAAGGACAGCTGTCACCATACCCTCCTCTGCATTCATCTCACATCCTAAAAGCACACGGGGCAGGCAAACCAGCACTCCAGCAGAGAAAACACAGCCCTGGCCACAGACACAGGGTCTGGATAGTGCTGAGAGCAAAACCATACTCTCCTCCAGGTCCCCCCTGCACGTTTCAATTTAAGACATTCCTACAGCTGAGTGCTTATCTAGGACTTCATCTTCTGTTCCTTAACATAAGCTAACTTGGTGTTTGATTTGCTGCCAGCAAAGTGACAGTGCCAGGGCTTGAAAACCATGGAAAAGAACTAATTAAACACCATCTTTGTAACTACAGACTCATTACGCCCCATCAGAGCCTAGCTTTGTCCCAAGAAAATGTCGCCGCCTCCCTGCCCCAGAACAGCCTCCCCTACTTTTACCACAGATGCTTCCCAGTGGATGTCTCTTTGATTCAGGTTGCAAAAGGAGCTAGGCATTCATACGTGCCCCAGAAAGAGCACAGAAAGGTGCCACGAATGTTCACAGGCACACAGGGCACAATGTCTCCTTCACAATCCTGCTTACCTGTCAAATGGGGACAAAACACTGGAGCAAGGATCTTCCTTGCATTAGTGCCACAGGACATTGTACCTCTGATTTAAATTAAAAGAAACCCTAGAAATGTCTTCTGGGAGTTCAAGAGCTCCACATACCAAACTTCATCAACTGGGCAACATTTTCCTCTTTGGAGCTGATAAACTGCACAGGCTGGGAGAAGCACAGATCCACAAAACATCCCCGGCCTCTGAAACAGCTACAAAGGATCAAGCCTTTAGCAGGAGCTCCAGTACAGGAGACTTCGCTATTAAGACGAGACCATTAAGGCTTCAACAGAAGCATCTTTAACCAAGACGGAGAATTCTTTGATCTCTAAACCTACTCAACCAAAAGGAGCTTTGTAAACTCTTTAGTTCTCTAAAAGCAGCCAGAGACTTTCAGCTGGGCATTATGAACCTGGATGTCCACAAGCCACCCGCTGGGAGAAACTACCAGCCTGTCCTGCAGCTCCAACCTGCCACCAGGCTGGCTGTGGAAAACCCTAGTCTTGGGTCCTCCAGCAAACCACTGAAGGTAAAGCCAACGTTCAAGCTGGTTACATCAAAATACCTGAAGTTCAGAGACGGGCAGACCACAGGTGGAAATTTAAACCCCAGAAACAAACAAAACCCAGGCATAATCCCTTCCCTTGTCATAACTGTGTCATCAAAAAGCCCTCCAACACCCGCGGGGAGGAGGAGGGAGAGGAGGACCCTGCAGATACAACACTAGCCGGGAACTCGAGAGCTCAGCTCTGCTCCCTCCGGCAGTTGCTGCTCACAGCCATCCTCCAGATTTCACACCGCAACCCAGGCAGAAGTCACAGTTGTCATTCGCAAACTTGTGCCATTCGGAAAAATTAGCTTGTTCTTCCCAGGTGCAGCACTCGCCTGCCTTTCACAGAACGTTAGCGCGATCCGACCCAGGAGGAAGGCTTCACATGCAGGAGGAGCCACCTCTAGGACCTAACACTGAACCAGCAGAGACCATCCCTGAGGTTGCTGCACTGGCATTGCTGTGCAAGAGAGGATGGGGACCAGTAATGCACAGATAACGTGGGGTGCATCTCGTCACGTCACTGTGGCTCCTCTGCCTCCTCTGCAGGCTTTTCTCGGTCTTTGTGAAAACCTCAAAACAGGGCAAGAAACAGTTCTGCAGAAGGAAACATGCAACCACATCAATCCCCCCAAGTAAGGACCACTGGCAGGATGCAGCTGGACACTATATCTAAAGAACTCACCCCCAGCATCTGGCTGTCAAAACCTCAAGTGACCTCCCAGTAACTGAGGCTGGTGTTTTGGGCAGCCTCCATTAGGAGCAAGGTGATGGAGAGTCCATCCACACAGCTTCCTGAAGGCACCAGCTGCATTCTCTTGCACGCCGGCCAGAGCGGGGTGGCTGCAAGCAGACAGCAGATTGGCTCCTCACTGCTCTTATGCCTGGTGCTCAGCACCCAGGACCCCACCTCTAGTCAGACTAAATCCACTTCAAATTTGTGTTTGGGCAGCTCTGCCTTCAGGCAGGCAGGAGCTCTGCAAAACCAAACGGACACAAACGCACGGATATTTATGGGGCTCAGCAGATGTAGACGAGGGAAACTGAAATTCTCAGCGCAAGTCATATACACTAGGTTAACATGACCCAAATATTTTTTTTTAAATTTCCAAACCACAGAAGAAAGGTATTTTAAACTAAAGCGATTCCAAGCTCTTTAGTGATTAAATGGACTGCAGCTCCAGCTCCTAGTGGAAAAACCATTTGTTTTTCCACTGTGTGAAAGCCATAACTAGCAATGAATAATAATTGCTGCACCGAGTGTTATTTATAAGCCATTCTCGGTCACATTTCCGTGCCTCGAAACAGCAGCTTTCTAAACATCAGCTTAAAATCGGTCAATATTTGTAATGTAGACAACACCCATGGGAGGAAGGTGTCGGTGTGCTCATGTGGTGGGAAGCAGAGGTTAGTAAAATCTTCCAAAGCTTTCCAGCTTCTAGATCAATTCCTCCAGCCGGCTGATGCTGACAATTGCTCAGTCCCTGACCTTGCAGTTGGAAAGGAGATGGGCTCATGAACTCATTTGCACATGACAATGCTCCAGCAAAGTGAATCATCTGCCTCCGATAGTAACGGAGAGTACGGCTCGCTCCAGCCCTCCCGGGCTCCATTCAACCAGCACGGGGCTGGCCTTTTGTGCTGCCAGTGCAAGAAAGACTCTGCTGAAGATGTGTGCAATTAAACCCACTTTTCTTGTTGCTCTTTTGATTCAGCTCAGCTCAATGAGAGGCACCCTAGGCAGGTGTTGTCACACACAGATAAAATGTGCCTTTTCAGAGAGCTGGCAGACAAAAAGGAAGAGGGTAAGGCTGAATCAATTGCCATTTCTCCCTTGCAAAATAGGGAATCCAGGCTTCCTGCAAGTCAATGAGCCTAGCTGTTAGGAGTTTACATCCTCCCTCCTCCCCAAAGCAATTTCTTTTTGTGACCACAGGCAAAGGTGTTGAACGAGACCTTGGCAGGGATGAAGGAGCAGGCGACGGCTGGCCGGGAGGATGCTGTCCCCGCAGGATGCAGCTCTGCTTCTTCTGCTGTACCTTTTCCCCCGGCAGCCCTCCTTCCCAGTCCCCACCATGCTCCCGTCCTTGCCCAGTCATTACCACCCTGGAAAAACACCTCTGGCTTCACAGAGCTAACAAAGACCATTAATAGCCCCCGTGCAGGAGCCATGCCTGCAGCGGAGCTGGCACTGGAGAAGCTGTAACAAAGGGATACTGCTGAGTTGGAGAGGATGCACCATGGCTGCAAGCGTCCCCACACATACCTACAGCCTCGGAAACCAACTACCACGCTTTAGGAGGAATACTGTCTCTTCAGGTAGGCCAGGGAAGAGGCAGGAGCTGCAGCTGTAAAGAGAGGAGATGCAAGCCAGGCTGTTTGTGCTGGAGGGAGCCGTAAGCTCCTCTGAGCAGCTGAGTAAGCTGGAGGGACGCTCTCTCTGCCATCTGCTCTGATCCCACAACACCTCCTGCAAATGAAGAGTCAATCCGCTGGTTTCTATCCCTGTTAACCTCTAATCAGCCAAGAGGACCGTCCTCTGCCTTGCTCTTTATCCGAGGCAGCTAATGCGTGAAGTGCACTGCGCTTCCCATCTGCTCCAGCATTACTAGAGTTAAAGGACAAAGCCGTTTCCCTGTCCCGAGCATTCACTTACACAGATGCCCTTGTATTAACTCAATTTCCCAGTGATTTCCATTATTACCCTTACAAGATTTCTAGTGTTTGTTTATCTAGGAGCCTGAAACGGAGGGTTTTTTCCTCCCTCTACCCAGCCTTGGGGGTAGCTGGACCATGGCTGTGCTACAGATGACTGGTCCCGATCTGTGACATTCCCCCCAAAATATGCACAACTGTTCCCCCATTTTCTCCCCAGCCTGGAGTGCTCTTTGTTGCCCATTCACCCCTGAAGACCCAGCTTTTTCGGGTCTTTGTTGCCAGCCCCAAAGCGAAGATCAGCCTTTCCAGCATCACCTTCCACATCCTTCCGCCGCCAGCTAGCAAATGGGTTTTTAATCTACCCAGATGCACAACCCTTGCTCTGAAGACATATGGTTTGGGGGAAGAAGGAAAAAAATATAACCAGTTTTAAAGCTCGGACTGATTTTCTCTGCTAAGGTGCAGCCCTGCAAGCTGAATTCCTCTGCTAGCAGTTCAGATCTAACACAAACCAACCCGAATGCCGGTTCTGCAGCAGCATAAGCAATAGAAAGGGCTTGAAGAGAGGATGAGTTCAGCACATCTCTGCTAACATGTGCTGCCCACATAATAACTGGTGGCAAAATGCTGTCAAGTCTCTGCTCTTTGCTGCTACATACTACTTTACTGCTATGGTAAGCCTGGATATAAAGAGCTTTCTCAAAACCATGAGAAATTAGAAAGATGAGGCTGTGCAGTACATTTTTTGATAGAAGTGATGAATGTACCATCTAAATCGAGAGAGAAAAAGCAACGTATCTCTGTGACCACCCCAAAAGCATCTCTCCTCTCTGCATTCATGAGCTGCTGCCTCTGAACAAGGAGCAATACAGTTCCTTGGTGCAGCTCAGGTGTTTTCTCAGCAGATGCAGGGTTGTTTTCAAGCATGAGTGAAAACATCCACAGAGAGGAAATTCACTTTTGCTGGAATTTCCGGGCTTGTGCATCCCATCAGTTGAGGCTGCCACAGAGCAGACCCAGCCCCATGCTGTCACCACCCCAGCTGCCTCCAGGAAACTGATGGGAGATGCCAAAACTCACATGTGAGGCTGAGCTGGGGTCACCTCCCGACTTCAATGGAGCCACCCAGATTTCCAGCAGCTGAGAAGCTGGCTTCTAGTACATAAAAGAGTTTTAATTAGGAAACGCCTCTTATCCCTCCATGCAAGTGTCACCACGATGGGATCACTGATCCTCACTGCAGCTGAAAGCGAGCGGAGCCGCACTCTTCCCTCTGTCACCTTTTTTTATGTGGCAATTTGCATAACTCTTAGCCCCACAAGAACATAACCCCAACCCCTAAAAGCGAAGTGCCTCCCACACCAGAGCTATTAACCTGTTGCTCCTGGGTTAAGGGCTCATCCCTGGGTACCCTCTGGGGAGCGAAGAAGTTGCTCCAAAGCCACAGACATCCTTTTCTCTCTACCTATCTGCTCCCTTTGCTGACCTGCTTTTCCAAGACATGGCCTCCCTCCCATGCTGGCTGTTTTTCCAGGCTTGGCTTTAGATTTTGTCTCCAAATACACAAAGATAAATTGCATTCAATGCGTATTTTGTAACTCAAACCTGCCTCTGGAGCAGGCCACCTCCAAACCAAAACCCAAACTCAATCCACCAATATGGAAAATCAAAAGCAAAAAAACCAAGGCAGAGAGCCTCCTGACTTGTCTTCTTCCCACGTTCTGGTTTTGCACAGGCAGGACCAGCAGCCAGCTTAACAAGGACCAGAATCAAACCAGGGCATTGTGCGGCAATGGAGGGAAGCAGGACGCCACCCCAATCCTCCCTGAGACACCAGATCTTAAAATAGCAGCTCTACAATTTATAGGGAAGTTATTAGTTATAATTTTCCTGGCCCTCAGAAGCCTTCCAAGGGAATGAGGCAGCCTAGATTCAGTATACGAAAATCTGCTCCAAATTCTTCCCAAAAAAGACATTTCTTCCACTAAGAATAGCCTTTTTTTTTTTTTTTTTTTTTTTTTAAAGGGAGGATTAAGTCTGACTTTCTAAGTTATTGGCAATGTTGGTTAAACGAACATTATATTTACGACGCGTTTCAATGGCATTTGTGGTAATGGCCTCGGCAACAGATTTTCTGAAAAGGTCAATTAACTTCCTTCCAAAACCCTCACCTTTAACTGCTCCTCCGAAGTGGAAAAATCTTTGAGACGACACCGTTCTGCCGTTTCTGCTCTCCATTCAGGGGCTGGGCACAGACCCCTGGGGCAGGCACCAGGATGACCTCCTTCTCCTGCCAACTTTTACAGCCCCCATTTATAAGAAACCCACCTTTTTTAACATATATATTGGATTTCACTAAGGAGACCGCAGCCAAACATTTTTTATATTGTAGAAATATTATTATACTTAAACGGCTTAGCTTACTTCAGTAGCTTCACAAAAACTTAGTGGTTTCCTTTCCCCCCAGCCCCCAAACCAATAAAGCTTAAATTTTGGAGCTTATTAGGGCAGCTCCATATAGGGAAATTAACTACTCATTGCAGAATAAATTATTCAGCAATTACTATTCCAGATCAGCCTCCTCTGTGGACATTTCATTCCAGAATAATTCTGGGAAACTTTTGGAGTGTATTAATTATTCCTGAAGGAAGGGACTTTAATTCCAGGACAGGGAGTCATTCAAGTAACTGCTGCACACCAGTGGCTGGGCTGGTCACCACTCCTTGGTGACAACCCTGACCAGAACAACCCCAGAAGAGGAGGTGAAGGGTGGGGTCAAGCTTGGGAATGGTGATGATGAATTTCAACACCCAGAAAAAATTGAGATGAAGGAAAGTCACACAACTTGATTTTGTGTCAAAACCCCTTTTTTTCTAGCTTGCTTTCAACCCATAAGCTGCAAAGTGAGAGGAACCATCTAGTGAGAGGTTGGAGGAGTTTGCATCATGAGGTGTAACATCTGCCCCACTGTGCTGGGGAAGGCAAATGATTCCTGTCCCTGGGATCTCTGCACAGAGCTGGGAAAGGGGGGGGATCTCCAGCAGGACCACACTTTGGAGAGGGGAACAACTGCTGTCATGTTGTTTCACACATATACATCTTGGTTCTGTGCTCTTCCCAGAGTCCTGCCCCATATATCAAGGTCCCCCATCCCCTGCTGGTCCCCCACAGGAGGGATGCCAGTGCTTACATGTATCCCTGGGGGGTCACAAGGCTTTTGTTTATGCCCAGTGTGTTGAGGGTATCTGAGAAGCATCAACTCTTGACAGTGGAAGGACCTGCAGAGCATCCAAGTGTGCTGTGGCAGCTGCCAAGCCCAACTCAACCTGCTGGTGGATGAGTTTTCCACGTCTTTCACAAGAACCGGGTTTTTATTTGGTATCCTCCAGTCCTACCAAACTATCCATCACACCCACAACTACTCAGACAACTACAGAGTCAGCTCCACAGAGACCAGATGCTGTGCCAGAGCAGCCAGACTCCTTGCCATCTCCTGGGCATGGCCATTTCCCCAAGATCCACAAACAGTATCACAAAAGGGATCCCTGATACACTGCCCACCGCCACCCACAAAGCTTAACACACTTCAGTGTGCAACAGCAAGGCAGCGTGCTCAGGCACCGTAAGAAAAATCAAAGAGGGACAAGACCAACCCAAGCGAGGCAACCACATGCAAGTTCTCAGTCGCTAGTATCTCCTCTCTGGTGAGACCCCACAGCAAAGTTTGGGGTCACAGCTGATGAGCAGTCAAATCGCCCAATCCTGCATGATGAAAACCCTCTGCAGAACAGTCATCACGCTTTAAATAACACTTTAAACCCCCTTTTGATCACATTAGCTTTCACATGACCCTTCTGAAAAGTCAGGAAGGCAGCAGGAGTTCTGCGGAGCAGACACTTCCCCAGCAGCCCTCTCTGCTTGAAAGGAAGGCGGTCGGGAGACAGATGCCTGACAAAGATGCTCTGCTCTCCTGCATCAGCAGTTTTCACCATCTTTAGCACGCAGGCATTTCACAAGATGCAGATTCCCATTCCGTGATTTTAAGCCCCTCAGCACTACCCTTTCTCCTTCTGGACACACGCTGCCCCCAGCATCACCCAGCCACAGGTCACCCAACCTCTGGCTTTAGCAAGGAGCCTACAACCGGAAAGCTGTCCCAGAGGATCCACCATGCATGAGAAAACGTGAGCCCTTCTTTTCAAGTTCAAGATGACTCCACAGCTTCACAGCCTTCAGAAATACAAAGGGCCGCAAAACCTGATACCCAGGGAGATGTGCACCATCACTTCAGTGGGTCAGGAGCGGTTTATGGGCTGTCTCTGCAAAACTCATGTTTCTGATTAGAAACTTCACAGGGTTTTTTTTCCTGGAAAAACATTGTTATTCAATCCACAGCCTAGACTGCAGGCTCCTCCGTTTGCTTTTGGTGCAGTGCAAACATCTAAAATGACACAGCACAATGACAAGATCTGTCATCGGGCTGGCTGGGGCTAGAGTAGAAAGAAAAATGAGAGCGAGCGATCCATTCCTTCTCCGTGGAATTCATCACAATTAAAACAAAAGGAAACCTATATTGTGCAGTTAATGCTAAATACACAGGACCAAAAGGAAAAGGGAAAAGTGTGATGTGAGACACTTAGCGGCAGTTTTCTCCTGTTATGTGGCATGACATCCTTCTGGTGGTGGATGGAGAGTCTCCAGCTCCTCTAACCACAGATCTGTTTCAGTAATTAAGTCCTTGGGAGCCCTGCAATACCTCAGTCAACTACCTGTGGGCTGGCTGAATACAACCTGAAAGCCCCGCCGGAGTGACACGCCACCCCTGCAGCCTCCTACAGCTCCTTGTTTGCCCTGATGCTCCACGGGATGAGCCAGGCAGGGCTTCCTGGCAGCAGACACATACGCGGTAGAGGGTTATCAGCAGATTTATCTCAATTTGGAATTGAAAGCAACCAAAACCGCAGTAAGCTCAGCATAATGAAACAGAAACAAAGTGGGAAAAAAACCCAACTGGGGAGTTGACTCCCGTCTTCCCTTTGAAAAGGGAAGCCAGTTAATTGAGAGAAGGTGGGTTTACCCACATTCTCAGCAAAGAGTTTTAGGAATTGCTATAATTAACCCAAGTGTTACATGGTGCTCTCACTTAAACACTGGAAAGCAGTGAGGGAAAAGCTTCCTCTGATCCTTGAGAGAGGGTCCACAGACACCCTTGGAAAAGGGGGAGCAGCCACACACTATGGGTGACGCATCTTGTCTTGGGGGGGGAGGTCTCCCAGTTAGATGGCGGATGGCAGAGCTGGACTCCTGCGAGCCCCCTCCCAGGATGCCAGCCCACAGTGCATGTCAATGAACATCAACCATCAAACCATTTAGGGTGGAAAAGCCCCAACCTGTAAAGTCACAGGAGAAGCCTGGCTGTCACAGACACTTCAAAAAGATGCAAGCATGATCTTAAAAATACACAGAAAGGTATAGAAATGAAACTCAGTTCTCTTTCCAAAGCTCCTAGCATTTTAAGTAGATTTGAATGTTCTTGCCATGGCTCAGGGTTTTCAAGCACTTTGGTTTAGATGTTTGGTGATGATCCCCCTGATGCACACACAGCCAAGCTCCACCATCATGTCCACATTCCCACAGATGGGGTATGTATGATGCTCAGGGCCAGGCTGCCTCCAACTGAACACAGCATCACCTCGAGTGGGTGTCTGAACGAAGCAGCTGTGTGTTTCTGGCATATAAGAAGGGCTGAGACCTGACCGGCACCACACACTAAATGACGATGCTGGCCTGGAAAAGCAACGCTGGGATTGCCCAGCGACGTACAGGGAAGATGTGTCTGCCTAGTCATGCTGTGTTTCAAACCTACCCTGGTTTGCTAAAGGAGATGGGAGCCCCAAAGCTCCCAGCAAGACCAGCTTAATTCCCCGCTGAGCCCTTGCTCAAAGACCTACTTACAAGACCTTACACCCAACGCTTGCGTACGCAGGCAACTGTCATATTTTACTAGCTCTGACACCGATGCGCCTGCCTCAACAGCAAACAGTCCCTGCAACAACACACATGCCAAATTAAAACAAATGCAACCTTCAACAACCTCTCTCTCTAAAGAGCAATTGCCATTACTTATTAATTTGCTTCCTCAAGATAAACAAGAAATTTATTAAAATCTGAAATAGATGAGGAGCACACAGGGCAACAGAGGGACAGGAGGTTGCCACTTGTCTTTGAAAAATAAATACTTCTACGCTAGATTACACTTTCCACTTGCTATTTCCCCACTGCGCGTTTCCTCCGCAGGAGATGGAAACCCCACAGGCCTTCTACGGCAGGTCAAGGGTTCAGTCGTCTTCAAGGGGAGGAAGCACCACATTTGGGACCTAGCAGGTGAAATGTAAATAAGACTAGAAATTTAAAAAAAAAAGTTTAGTATATCTTAGTGATGAACACATCTGTCTACAGGCTGCTCTCATGGATCATGACCTTGACATCTTGCAGGGAAGGTGTATTCTTTTAAAATCAATTCAGTTCCTTGTTTGGAGAAACCACTCCATTAAACAAACTCATCGTGGATGGAGAGACCAATACCCCTCACGAGAGCTGAGAGCAGCGCCTCACTCCATCCAGCCAATGAGCAGGTGATGCCCACAGGCAGAACTGGAGGCACAAAACTCTTTAGTACAGTTTCCTGCATCATCTGCACTGAGAAGAAATGGTAGGAAGGATGATGAGGAGCAGGGTTTCCGTCACACTCACGATGTACGTTTGCAAAAGCAAAACGTCATCTGTGGATCTTCCACCCATGCAACAGCCACTCCAACAGCCTTGCTTTCATACATCCCTCCCTGTTTCTCCAGTCACAAGGAAAGGATTAAAAATGGCTGTCGCCAGCACAACGTGAGTTATCAATCACATCGATACACCAGGCCAAAGTAGAAGCAAATTACATTCACAGTATACTCGGCATTTGTGCAGGCACGAGTGCGTGGGAGATAAGAGGGAGAGAAAATGCACAGCAGATAATCAGGACACCTAAAATACAAGTGGCAAGCTCGCAGTCATGGCTGCCTTCGGTCCTGGTGGTTTACTAAAAATCAACCTAAAATGCAATAGCACTGAGGAAACCTCTGGAGCAGTCACATCCACTCCACCCTGCAGGATCTCGAGGATGCCACAATGCCCCGATTCCTCAGTCTTCCCCTCAATAAACATATGAAAACCCATGTTAGCATGCTCACCATCTCCAATCACCTAACTGGCAAGAGGTGCAGCTTTGAGAGCTCAGTGCCAAAAGATGTCACTGGATTTGGGCAATGGATAGTAAGTATGCTGGGGGGAGACACCACCAGACCAGTAAGTCTGAGTAAACTAAACGAAAAAGAAACGAAAACCAAACACATTGCTACATCAATCCCATCACACTGTTAAGCTCAGCCAGCCACAACCATTGTCCCCTTCTCCTACCATCCTGCGGACCACGCCAGCCGTGGGGGCTGCCCTAGGCACACCTTTGCAATCCCCATGCCAAACACTTGGGAAACGCTATCCCACCTCAAACCCCCCTGGATGATGCGATGACCTAAGTGTCACCAGTCCACACTTCCAGGCTCTCCCGCAGCAAGTCAACACCCAAAACAGTGCGGCGGAGGCTGGTGCAAGCAGCAAAGCCAGCACCGGGCGGTCCAGCCCCTTGCTGCCCTCCACCTCCCATCCCAGCCCACTGCTCACCCAGCCTGCGCTCTGCTCCTTGGCACCCGGGGCGGGCTGCAGGCATCACTCGGTCTCCAAGGCAGATGCTGCTGAACCCAGCTACTGCCACTGAAGATGCCAACTAAACTCACCTTGAAATTTTCGGTCGCCTGCACCTGCACCAACTGACGCTTTTGCACGTTCCCTTTGTCTGAAGCCAACAGATCAATCTACCTCAAATACAGGAGATCTCTTTTCAACACTCCAAAGCTAATGAAAAAAAAAAACCCTCTGGTGAAAGGACAACACTGGATCAGAGAAGTTTTATTAGCCCTTAACCATGCAAAGTTGGAAGCTCGTCCCCTGTTTAATTCTAATACTTTGACTCTGTTAAACATTAACTGTATAAATAATCAAATACTTCACATGACAGAGCCATACTTCCAATCTGGGGCCAATAACCCAGAGGGTAATGAAGGGTGTAGTCTTCTGGGCTGAAGGATTTCCAGCACTCTCCAAAGAGCAGAACAAAGACAGTCCCTTCCCCCTCCACTGCCTTCAAAGCAAAAGCTTTGATTTGCTCTGCGAGACCACATCAAGCCAGAGCACAGGCATGCAAACGGTATGTATCTCATCACCCCTCTCCGCTCCAGAGACACACGTGAAACCACCAGCCATTGTGTGGTCTCAGCTCTGTCAAGCGACCCAGGTCCCCTCCTAAAACACTCACCTCTTCCCGGCCCCTCCGGCTGGCAGCCTCCGAGCATCCCTCTCACCCTCACTCTGTGCTGCCGGGGAGCTGACATGGCAGCAACCCACCCAGCCCACACCAGTCCCAGGCACAGACCCCTCCACCGACCCCCGCCATGCTTCTCCAAGATGAGCATTCTCCTGGCAAACAGCACTTGGGTGAGACGGGAGCTCCAGCTCTCCAAACGCCTGGGGTCTTCTACCCAGCTCACAGGGGCTGGAGACTCAGTACCACCGAAACCCACCCCAGTTCCCATCGCTTGTAATGAGGATCCTGACTGCCCGGCACCTCTGAAACAAAGCTCTCGTCCTCTTTGGGCTTTGGTTTCCCCGACTGCAAAGCCAGGATAATGTCCCCTCTGGGCCTCACAGGGGCATTTTAAGGAGCAAGCTGAAGTCTGGCTTGTTAGGAAATGACCGGTGCATTTGCAAAACGCTGCAGAAAGAAAAATCTGTAAAGGAAAAAAGCCCATTTGTAAGAAGTTAAAAATGAAAAGCTGTGTAAAAATATACAAATCTGATGCTGACCAACCCCCCCTTCCCAAGGTCAAGCTAAGGTTACTTTTTGGAATATGTAATCATCTGATGTCCAGGACTTCCCCGGCTTAGACTGACAGTCTCACTTCAATGCTGACTGAAAAGCTCCAAGTGATGTTTGACAATCAAAGTAGCAGGAGCCAAATGGAGAAACGTTTGACCCGCAACCCTGCCTAAAACTGCGCTTTCAGTTCTTCTGAGCTGACTTCGGAAAATTAGTATTGGCTTTGCCAGAACCCAGGAGAGCAATTCTGCATTAATTATTGCTCTCGCTCCGCAGACACACACACACAAAAAATAAAGACAATTGCAAGGCTTGTTCAGAACTGGGGATCTAACACCAGGTCTTAGCACAAACATTTTCTCCTTCAAGTGTTATTCAGCCATCCAGCTCCTGACGAAAGCCCTTGACTGTACTTACACTGCAAGGTAAAGCATGGACTCACCACAACCCATATGATTTCTGTCCACATTGCTAAGTTTAGCCTCAGCACACGACATTTGAGCTGTATAAAAAATGACCTGAGGTCGAGTAAGGGATGTATTGTCCAGTTTCTGGCTGCAGTGAGCATGAAGCCCCTCTAGAAGGGGCACAAAGTCTTCTGGGACATTTGCTGGCACACCAGCCTCACCCCATGCTCTGCACCACCTCTGTTCCCACTGACAGTCCATACACACATGAGGGCAAGTGGATCAGACCGAAGGGCTGGCTTGCCTCCCAAGCAGGGCAGTCACACCAAGGCTTGCATCTTCGAAGGAGTCAGCAGGACTCCTCCCTCTCAGCTGCACGGACAAGAAACAACCCATCTCCACCACTACACCCCCAGCTGCATGGTTGAGTGGTGCTGCATACGGTCCATTGTGCCACCTGCACATTACGAATTAGACCAAAGCAGTGCAGTCTGCAGTTGTACTGTGCTGGTACAGGGACTTCTATCAGCAGCAAGTTCCCCTGCTTCCCCCAAAAGGACCCTGTTCTATCTCCTTCTCTTGCTGAATGGAGAGAGCACAGCTGGGATGCACAAGCACAGGGAAGGGCCCTTGGTTTCCTAGCACATCAGTCATGGGGTGGGGGGACCCAGGTGTTGCATTCTAGGGAAATATTTTTTCTGGTCAGCCCAATGTTTTCAGTTTGATCCTCCCAGCACCACCATGAAGCACACACAGCACGTACAAGAGCATGAGACAGGGACAGCCTTTCAGAGGACCCCAACCTGCCAGCACTGACTGGAGAAGCTCCGGCTTAAGCCCAGCTCTTTGCAGGCACAGCCCACCCCCACGTGCACTGACACAGCTTGAGAGCATACAGGGTCAACATGAATGGGAGGAAGGTCCAAGATCCTTGGGGCTGGGTCCTTTCAGAAAGCCATACTGGGAAGGGCTAAGCACTGCTTTACAGCATCCACAAGCAGGTAACAGCAAGTAATTCAATGTCGTTCAAATTACTGATGTGGTGCCAAGAGAACGACCCCATGCAAGCACTGGACATGAGCCCCTCAGCCCCTCCCAGCTCCCTCACCCACACTGACATGCTTCACAGGCAAACTGCCCACGCCAAGAACAAGCAGCCTGTTCCAGGGCCGATTCCCACTGCATCTCCCATCCTTATTTAAAATGGGAGATAGCTGGTTTCCCTGTTGTACATGGTGCAACGCCAGCCGCACTGAACAGGCTTCATCTAAAACATAACCCGTTGCCTTTCCAAGCCAAGGGGGAGATGTTCTTCCAGTCTGCAAAGAGTAACTTCCGAAACCCTTAAAGCCAAGTTCTTGGTCTTGCTATCCTCGTCATAGCCAAGACAGAGAAAGCACCGCAGCTCCCCGACAGATGCTTTTTCTGCCAGCTCCTTCAGTGAGATGGAGCTGCTTACAGCCCTCTTCCATCTCTGCAGCAAAGCCTTCTAACCCAGTCACACCAGACAGGGACGTGCCGATGACAGGGACACTGAAATTTCAAAGGACAGGAGCCATTGATAAAAGACACTGTTGAACGGATTTCTTATAGGAAACATTAAATCTTGAGGACTATTCCCTGACAAACCCACCCCATAGGGAAAGATTTTTTTTTTAAGGTCAAATAAAAGAAGAAAATTCACCCAAGTGACCGTGCCCCAACCTGTGGTGCCATGACCGACGAACCCAGCTGGAGCAGCACAGTCCTCCATCTGCTCCCTGTCCTGTCGCTCTCCTTCCCCATGGCAAATGAGCAGAGAACCCAGGAAAAGCAGAGAGGGCAGACAAGGGTCTTTCTGAAGAGGACCAACCCCCATACCTTGTGGGGCTGATGAAAGAGCCCTGCCAGGAGTATGCCCAACAGCAAGAGAGCTCACAGTGAGGGCTCCGAGGAAGCATGCACACAAGCCTTCCTTGCATATATTCTCTCCCTAGACACCCATCGTCGCTCATGTCAGAGGCATACACTCACCCAGCAGGTCACAGACCAGGTGGAAGGCGCAAGAGGCCCCAAAGCAGGGCAGAGTCAGCAGCATCACACTGCACACCTCCAAGACACAGGAACCTGGGCTGGAGAAATGCAAGACAGCTGGGATGCTGTGGTGGAGCTGCTGCCACCAACGTCCTCCTACACCATCTCCAGCACCACCGGGAACAGGCGGTCCAGACCTGGAAGGTAAAGCCAAGAACTGCAGCAGGAGAAGGGCGGATGCAGAGACAGGAGAGCCAAGGGCTCTTCACCTCCCACGCAGCCATGGAACCGCGGCCAGAGAGCCCCTTTTTGACTTGCGGTTCCTCATGCTGACAGAAAATTCAAAGCTGATTTTTACTCCTGACTTGCAGCTCCTGAGGAGGAGGAAAAGGAATAAAAAACAGCCAGGCCATCTGCTCAAGGTCCCTGCAGCAGAGGAGAGGGCTGCACATGGTGATTCTCCAGGCAGAGCTCTGGTACGACTTTCAGGTTGACTTGGCTGTTTGATTTCTTTAGCGCAATTTTGGACCCAGATGTTTTATAACACACGCTATCGAGCACGTACATGTGAGGAAACCAACTTTGATTTGAATATCCCTGAGAGCACATTGCTCTTATTAAACACACTGCAGAGCTATTGCTCCATGCAGCATTAGACAGTACAAGACGTTCTGGTAGACTACAAAAATTGGCCCATAAAAAATAAACACTTCTGCCTCACTAAGGGCATCTGGAAATGACCCAGAGCGCTTGTCTATTTTCATTGGTAGCATTTTTGTACAACAGAAGAAAGAATTTGATTGTGAATTTAGAGCAAATGTTCCTCAAGCGCTTACAAGGAATCCTTCTTGAAAACATCGGCAAGCATGCCAGCCACCCAGCTCCCCCTGGGAGAGCTGGAATACCACAATGCAGTCCCATTTCATGCAGGCTTTCCCCGACAAACTCTCCTTCCTGCTGCCTCTCAGTAAATCACATCCTTGAGGAAAGAAACTTGTCTCAAACCCGGCCGGACTCACCTGCTCCCACAAGCATCCAACCCCACCACGGCACACACGTGACAGGGGAACACAGGCCAAAGCAGCAGGCAGGCAGCCCTCTACCATGATGCCCCTTTGACAGCAAACCGTGATTATGAAAGAAAAACCCACTCACACTGTTTAAAGTTTATACGTTGCTACTTTGCATTCCCCGTGGCTATAAATTCCTGCTCTGGCAGCTGGATGCAGCAATGGTTCAAACCCAAGAAGCAGGTTCCTCCTTGGCATTCAGGGGTGCAAATGTGAAGTCTTCCTTTATGTGCTGGAGTGACCGTGGTCATTTCTGGAGCTTCAGCACATCTGCAGTGGCGCTGTCCCACATCACCACAGACAGTGGTGCATCCTGCCACGCTGCCATCTTAGGACAAAAGCAAGTCAGGAAGCAGGAGGTCCAAGAGAGCTCAACTGACCTGCTCGCTCTGCTACAGTAGCAAACCAGGAGCGCTCGCATCCATCAACGATGGGGTCCCAGATGAGCAGACAGGAATGAGCAATGAAGGGACAGCATCTTCTTCAACCATCTCGTGTCCAGAGACACGTTGCTGGTGACTTGCTTCTCAGGGTTCTCCAAATTCCTGCTCCAAGCCCAGCAGAGTGGGAATAGGAATGGTGGAGCCTCCCATCTCAGATCCTACCCAGGGACTGCTCTGCTGCCTGCCTGGCTCCTTCCTTCTCAGCAGAACACTCCAAAAACGAACAAAACCGAACTCAAGCGTCATGACACTTCTCACGAGGCAGACTCCAGGCTCTCCAGCCAGGCCCAACTGCAGACACTACGGAAGTGTGTTTATTTTAAAGTGACTACTTGAGCTGCAGTTTGCAAGAGGAACGATCCTTTTTTTAAAGTGCTTGTGGTTATTGTAAAAACTGATTTTAGCAACAGTTACATTTCAGGCCCTCTTTAGAGAAACCAGCTGCTGATCTCCTAAACGTGGTGCAAGCGTCTCTGCAGACCTCTGCAAAGGCTGCACGCTGGAGACACAGCACACGGCGAAGGGCCATTTCTCAAGCTGCACAATTAGGAAATACTGGAGTGAGACAAACTGACCTGCTGTGTCCCTATTGCACAACGCCATCCCATGCTTCTTCCCAGCCCTCCTCCAGTCACTATCCCATTTTCTGCCTTTGCCCAGAGCATCTCCATTTTCCCATGTTTCCTGCCAGCCCCAGTCCCACCTGCCTGCCCAGCTGGGATTAGGACAAGCTCCCCTCAGCAGCTATTAGAGGAAAAGCCTGCTCTGCTGCAGCTTGCCCCAGGCTAGCACGCAGGGAGCCACTGGCTGGGGATGGCCAGCATCCAGCCCTGCCTCCCCAGGGAGCCATGTGGGAAGAAGCCTTGTTCATTGTGAAGGGACTCGGGTAATTACCAGCCACTGGAATCAAAGAAATCTCTGCTGAGCACACGCAAATTCCAGCTTTTCATCGGTTTGGCCACGTTTGCAGAGGGGAAGCAAAGGCATCTCGCAAAATGGGCACCTCCTCCCCCTTCCTCTTGCACTGAACTTGATAGCAAGCTCCAAGAAAAGCTCCTTGGACTTTTTCAGTGGGGCAAAACGAAGATTCTTCTCCAAGGTCGCTCTCCAAAATGACAGGACCATTTTACACTGCTGTTTCCCCCCGGCTAAAAACAACCAGTTTGAGGCTAACATCCTGCATGGAAATTGAAAGCGTGGATGATTAAAACCCTGACAAAATTACAAGCAAAACTGAAAACAGGGTCTTATATTGTGAACTGTTGGGCAAATCTTAATAATAGCTGGTGCCACCAACCCCGCCTCCAGTAATCCCCATCCTCAGGCAAACTGCTTCCAGACACCTGCTCGGCAGCACAACAGCACCCATCTCAACTCGCGCCTCGCCTCTGCCAACGCTAAAATCGAAGCAGACTGACAGCGGGATAATTTAGGGGAAAATTACATTTTCTATATAACTTTCATACATGACTATATTTAGCATATGGAGAAACAAAGTACATGTATTCAGTAAATATGTATTTTTATAGCCATAAAATCATAAACACATATGTATGTTCCAAGAAGATCTGAAGTCTATTTTAAGATGCTCTTCACATGTGGATCATTAAAGCCTACAATATAGTTCCTTTGCCATATTATAATAAATATGGAAAGCGAACACACACTTCTCAGCTCTTGTAGGTCATCAGAGACCTAAAGATGATCTCGTTTCTCTTCTGGTCGCCCTCCTTAGTGCTGTTTCAAAGGGAAATTGGTTTCATATGTGGGCTGACTGCTCCTTGCAGTATCATTTTGCCTGCAAACCTAATTTAGTGAGCTGCCGAATCACTGTAAAATAGGCAAGCATCAATTCCAGACCTCCGAAACCTGTAGGGTCAACATCAGAAACGCATTACTTGCCTGACAGACTGCTAGCCTTGCAAAAGCAGCAAAACCAGCATCTTTCCACCTCTTGTGTTCAGGAGGCATTAATCACACTTGCATTGCTCCAGCTATTGGAATTTCTGATCCGGGCTGATTAATTTCCTCCCTGTGCCTGTTTCAAGCTGCTCACAAGGTCTGGGATTTGCCTTTGGGGAGGGATGCTGAGCTCCTCTTCCTGCTCCCCGCACAGCCAAAGCTGGGAAACGGGACAACTTTCTCCACCTTACTTCCTCAAGACTTCTGTCCCTAGGGAGTCAATGAGGTTTTAATCAGCACCTGGCACTGTATCTATCAGATATGCTAATAAGGTACCTTACCTTAACAAACACCCTCAAGAGCAGACTCATCTATCTTAATTGGTAAACGCTTCATTAATAATGCAGCTGAGGAGTCTCAAAGCTAGAAATATAAATAGCAAGTTCTGATGCAAGGGCTTTTTTTTGTTCTAGAAGTACAGATTCAGAAGGAAGGTCTCTTTGCCGTGCTCTGCTGCAGACAGAAGAGCCCTTTGCAGGCTGCACAAAAAGCCTCTTTTCTGTCTTTGGGGGGTCCAAGTTCAGAGCATCCCATCTGAAAGGAGAAAGCAGGCACACTGGAAGGCATTCCTGGGCTGGGAGGCACCCAGGAGGATGGGAACCCATCAAGCACCATCACAGAGGTCAGCGTGACAACACCACCAAGACAGTGGCTTCCAGCCTGCTGATCGATGACAGGAAAAGCATTAAAACGCCTCTTCAGTTAAGTCACAAATTCCAGTCCTATGATTAACGCTGCTCTTAGCCAGGGCGCAAAGCAAAGGCTCAAACATCACAACCAGAAGGGACGTCTGAAGAAAAAGATCTTGTGTGTCTGAGACTACGTATTCTGCAACGGGATGACCCCAGGCCTACCACGTTAATCTCCAGCTTTCCATTTTAAGGACTTAGCCAGAACAAGGCAGGGGAGTCTCTGAAACCCAGCTCTACTCATGAATGCCAGGGGTGTTGAAATAGTAGGCTTGAGTTGTCCTTTTTCTTATAAACTTCATGCTGCAGACAAAAAGCCAGACAATTAGGGATTTTAAGCATACTCAGTCCAGTCGGAGACTTGATCTCACTGATCTTAATCAAGTTTCTCAGAGCGATGGCCATTATTTATACACAAGACCATTTTTATTGCCCTTTTTTTAAATCTCTGCTTATCAGTCCCTTCAAAGTCTGAATGGGTCAAACTAGGGGTTTAAATCCAAATGTAGAAGAAGAGAATACTGGAGTTTCTGGAGTTTGGATATAACAATTGTTGGTAAGTATCCTCCTCCTAATGGTATTTGGAGGATTTAAATAAAAAGGAAGCGTTAGATCAAATCCCAGATAAACCGGTTTTGGCAAAAATTTAAACACTTCAAACGAGGAAGTTTCGGCCACTTTTCTTGGGGAAAAACTGCCAAACCAGTTTTGTTGCAGATTCAGCTACCATGTCCACATCTTAATTTTATCTAAGCCAGCCTTCCCTGACCTCATCTCTGACAACTCGCAAGTCTCCTTCTACGTTATTTATGGCATCGTTCTACAGCAAATGGCCCTTCCAAACAGTGAGAGGCTTCTTTCAGAGGTTTTTAAAGTGGTTCTAGCACCAGGCTGCTGTACAAGTCCAGCTCACAAACTTTCAGTGTGGCTTCAGGCCCTGTGCTTAAAGCTCCTTTGGGCATGGCTCCTGGGCACATGTGAAAACTCCTGATAGGAAAAAAAGGCAGGCCAGAGACTGTACTTCCAAGGGATCACAAACAGTCAGACCTGGAAATGCTGGTTTTTTCCCCAAATCCTCTTCCAAATCCCATTTATTGCTTGTGGGATAGTGACAAGAAACTTTTAACAGGGCGCTTGCCAAAGGTAAGTAACTTGGGTTTTGCACTCATTAAGAGCAGCAGCTCAGCACCTCCTGGGGCAGCAGCAGCAAGATGGGATTTTGCAAAGGGGTCTGCATGGACACAACATCCTTGTATCCTTCCACCAATCTCAGGCAGAGGGGCTCACTGTTCCCCATCCCGCCCAGCACCTCTGGCTGGAAGCGCTTTGCCTGAGACAAACCCATCATTGTGCAGGATGCTCTGCAGCGCCAGCCCGGCAGGACACCAAGGACATTGGAAACTGACTTCTCCATCCAGCCTGAGCTCCTGCCTCCCGCCCCACTGATTAATGGTTTTCTGCCACAGTAACTAATAGGATCCTCTTTGAAATCCAAATAACCAGCATTAGTGACCTCAGAGCCCTGCCTGCTAACTGCACATACTCCCTGCCTTTAATTCCCTCTGTCTTTCATAGCATCTTCTCTATCAAAGCTTCCTTTCCCATGATTTTCTTTTCGAACCCCTACATCCCTGTTCTGCTGACTGCTCCCTATCTGCCACCCCAGCTACACCCATGTGCAGATGTGCTGCAGCATCACCCTGACCCAGTGCATCCTCCTCCTGATCCCCTGTGCCTGGGGAAAGGTTCAGGTCAGCTGCTGCGACCCCACAGCAATGTCTGTGCCTGCACAAAGTCCAGACCCAGGAGTTACAGCAAATGCTTCCCTGGCACGGGCAATCGCAATCCGACTGTATCCCAGGGCTGATTCTCAGGAGCCAACAATTCAAAGCTAAAATTCACTGGGCTTCCTTGCCACTCCCACACCTAGCTGAGCAAAAGCTTGTCTGTAAGGGACTAACATTTAGGCAACCAGCTCTGACTACAGTAAATCTCCTTCTTTCCTCCTCTTTTTTTTTTTTTTTTAAATCCATAACCACCAGCTTTAAAGCTTTAAATCAATATCCCCTCTTGCGATCTGCATTCAGCGAGGAATTATTCACATTGAGAGCTTTAAAAATTAAGCTAAACCCTGCAGGGCCCAGGCCAAACTTAAATCACAGCAAAGCTTTAAACACTGGATCAGGGACACAGCATGAGCCATGTCCTGGTCTTAGATGCAAACTAAATGTAGAAAACAAAGCCGCCGTCACTGCGTTAAAAGGAAAAACCATAAACGGTCCATGCTGCGGCTTCTCCCAGGGACACAAGGGACAAGGGCCCTCCTTCCATGAAGAGAGGTCAGCCCACTCCAACCAAACTTCTCACAAAGGAAAGAAACTAATTGTCCCTGCAAAGGAAAGAGACTTAACTGTCACTGTTTGAGGGAGAAAACAGTATCTGATCTATCCACCCATTTGCAATGCTGGCCAGAGGCAGCTTTTTCAGAGGGATGCTGTGTGGGCACAGAGGGCAGTGCCCTGTGCTCCCTCTGCAGCAGTACCCAACCCATGGGAACAGCAGGTCCTCAGCATCGCTCACCCGCTGCCACTGACTGCCAGCGACAGCCAGCCCCAGGCTGGGCAGAAAATACCAGGCGCTGAGCTGAGAGCGCACAATGTCCCTGGAGGTGCCAATTTTAAGAAGCAATTGAAGAAGAGGTGGGGAAATAAAACCCCACAACCTAAAAGAGCTCCTGTTTGTGCCCTAGAGGAGCACAATGGCAGGAAAGGGTGGATGAAAGAGCAAAGACTCGCAATCTCACTGGGAAGAGGAGTTCCCATCTTTAACTTGAGATGGGTCTAAACCACTCGAAGACAGGACCATATATTACAGGGAAGACCTGTTCCCCCATCTCTCCTCCCACCACTGGGACACGGGGCTGCAAGCACCTGCCTCCGTACAAAGATGCCTCAATCCCACCCCGTCACCCACCTGATGCTGTGATGGTGGCAGAGGGTTGGGTATAACCAGCCCAGGAAACGTCAGCTCCATTTCCACCACCTCCATAGTGGTGTCTAAGTGAACAGTGAGATCTTCCCCTCTTCCCTGCTTGAGGGATGGCATGAAGGAGTTAATCTGAATGGTGCAGAGAGCATCCTTGATCCCACAGCCACCAGCCCAATGTAAGACCCAACAAGGACTGGCAAGGGCCAAGGAGCTGGAACAAAGCTAGGAAATAGGTACAAAGTAATGCAAATCAGGAGGCTCTCCTGGCCCCAAAGGTCCTCGTTGCCCTGCTACACCTTGGCCTCCTACAGGTATGAGCTGCACAGGGGACCTCTAGGCTTGAAGCCTCCACAGCACAGAGGTGGTGCCTCGTGTCCAACCCTTCAGATGCCCACACACAGCCACTTCCCCAGCTCTCAGCCATGGAGGTGACTGCCCAGGTCTTAATATTTGTAAAGTCCTTAGGAAATCCTTGGAAGGGAAGAGCAGAGTATTATTATGAAATAATAGCTTTTTATCCTGCTCCATCTGAAAGCAGCGGCTCTTTGTTTGGCCCTGTGCTGTCTAAGCCAAGGGTTAAAACTTGACTGGCTGGGCTGTAAGAAGGCCATCCCCTGCCGTGGGGGAGAGGCAGACTTCTGAGGATCTGAAGAACAAGATGTCTTTCTAACCTGTTTGGACTCCAATAAGCAGCTTTAGATCTAACAATAGGGGGCTGAAAACCCAAATGCCCCAAAGCCTGGAGGCAATCAGGCCTGTTTAAGCATCCAGGGCTGACATTTCTAACACCACCTGAAATGTGTATTTTCCTTTCTGTTTCAAAGCCTTATTTTCCAATGAGATTATGTGCAGGATAAATACTCTTATATGGTGACAGCAGGCACTGCACAAGAAAATTGGGGATAATGGTAAAAGCAAAGATTTACAGATACTTATCTCAGCATCTGCAAGAAGTATTAGCTTTGAATGCGGTGTTCAAACACAATGTCAATCACCAGAACCCAGAGAAACTGCAAACTTGCATAGCTGAACTCAGCCCTAAAATAAATTAAATTAAATTAAATAAATAACATAGAACTAGGTTTTTAGAGACCATCTCTCCAATGCAATGTAGCAGCGACATGCACGAAATGTCAGGCTGGTCCAGGCTGACAAAGCACAAGAACTGATGAGCAACCAAGAGTAATGACCCTGGTGCACCAGGAGAGCTCCTGTCCTGGGCTAGGGGCACTCAACCATGAGAGACCCAGGATCTGGCCGAAGGCTCCACCACTGCCTGCAGATATAGTGGGCACAGACACACCATGGCTGCCATGGAGTACATCGGTGCCGGTCAGCCCGGCTGGAGGAATGGCCACACAAGCGCCCTGAGCCCACTGCAGTCACAAAGCAGCACCCACGTGCTCAAAACATCACACTGCAACCCCCTGCCTTGGGGACCGTGAAGCCTCAATGGTTTCTGCTGTCACCATCCCCCTCCATACCTCCCACCTGGGAAGGGGACTCTGAGCTCAAGCTGTGGCAAACAACCCCTGGCCAACGCCGCCCAGGACAACGCACCTACACACAGATTTGCCAACCAACAGCTGCTCAATGCACACACCAGTCCTACATGTTCCCACATAAATAATTCATGCAGCAAGGAGGCCCCTGCAACACATTTGCCCTGACACTGACCTAGGAGAAACGGATGTGCAATCAGGTCCTTAAACTTTAATGAATCACCTCAGAAAAGAATGCAACAGTCACCAGCTTAAAAATACACTATCATTAGCAATTTCACTGGAAAGGAGAGATGGAGGAGGATGCCTCTTCAACTGTCCAGATCTTCTTACCTCTCAAGGCCCAGCACATACTGGTACCTCTGAACATGCGGCTGGACCTCCTTCAGCTGACCAGCCATGCTCTGAAAGCACAGGATCCGCTGTCCACTCGTCAGCTCCTTCCCCTGCACTGAATGTGTTCCACACCCCCAAAAGTTAGCCAGGCACACGGCTGATCCTCTAGATAAACAGCCCGGCATCTAATAGCAAGTCTTGGGCTACAGCTATAGATCATCAACAGAAAAACTGAAGCTGTGATCTGAAATCTTATCTGGTCGCTGCAGAAATGCGGCAGAGAAGGTCAACTTTCCATCATTCAACAGAGCGATTCAGCGCCAGCACATAAAGACACACTAAAAAATATCACTGTTGAGTTAAGACAACTTTGGGGTTTCTGCTTTGCAGTCAAGTATCACTCAGCGGCCATTAAACAGATTTTTTAGTCATCAGTGGAACATTAGAAATTCCATGAATTTGAAGTTTATTATTTCCACGATACAGTTTATACTTTTTTTCAGGATTTATACTCCTTGGCTTCACTCTTTCAGCTATAAATAAAACCATTTGCTAAGTTGGCTGATACACTGCAGCCCATGACTGGCACATTATGCAAGTTGGCTGAAAAACAAGATGGTTCAAGGAATCGCCAGAAACACTAAATCCAGTTTTTTCAAATCCATTTTGAAACATCTAATAAATCTGCAAGGATCACCTGATATACAGAATTGGCTAAACTCAAGTAGCCGCACTTCTGCACAGCGTCTCTTGATGTTTATGGAGTGGCTGATGTGCATTTCACAGCTTTCAATCTCAAGTCCTTCACAGTCCATCACAAAATATTCATGTCTTTGGATAGTCTTCAGAAAAGAAACTAGGAGAAAGAAATGGCAAAAGAGATCCAGCAGAACAGTCTTATAGGATTCCCCGTGCCCTCCCACAAGAAGCTGGGAACAGAAAGGAGACCCAAATCCCCGGCTTCCCATCTTGGTGGGACGTACCTGGCAGGAACAGGATGGGGCATGCAGAGGTCTTTGCACCCTAGGGATCCCAAGCAAAAGATATCCTGTGTATCACTCAAGAGACTAGTCTCTGCTCCCCGACACCTCCTGGAAGACACCTTCTTCAATAGAGAAGATACAGCAGCTCCTTAGGAGAGAGCGCTAACGTTCCCTTTCATCAGCTTTACACCTACAATGAACCTATTTCACAGAGCTCTGTTGCCCGTGAGGCTTGTTCACACTGTTTCTTTTGTACACTGCAGACACGTTAGTTCTCATCACACGTTAACAGCAGCACTGAGTGGCAAGAGATACCAGAAGGGGAAAAGCATCAAGTGGACCAGAGTGCTGCAACTTTAAGTCAATGTATATACAGGCTCATCACAAGCAAAAAGCAGAACTGGAAGGTGCTCTGGTCCACCAACAAGCTCTGGCAAAATGCTGAGCCTGCACAGCTACTCCCTAAGTCAAAGGGAGTTGGAGACCTTTAAGACTCTTAAGGCTGGGGCCAACGGCAAACACTGCACTGGACTAAATCTGTGCAGCTTTGGGGTGGATGGAAATTCTGAAATGTGCCCAGCTCCCAGAGCTCCCTGGTTAGCAAGAGGCAAGCGATGAAAGACCTGATCACAGGAGAAAAAAAATAAAGATATCCAACTCAACGTTTTTATCACAGCACTTGTAATCTGTGCCCTGGGAACTACTCGGAAACAGAAAGTAACTCTAGCCTCAGGATACGTCAACAGATCTTACCCCAGCGCACAGGGGACCAACGGCAGCAAGTAAGACGAGCAAGCCAAAGGAGAAGGCACGGAAGTCATCTCACTGGGAGAGGTCTGTGCAGGAAGCCCTAAGCTAGAGGCAGGCAAAACAAAAACCTTGCAAAGCTGCTCAGACAGGTGATGATCAGCATTGCAAGAGCAAGGCAGGCCCTCCGGCAACAAACTCAAGGTGTGTGGTGGCCCCCAGCCACGAGAGAGCAACTTGAGCCCTGGGGAAACTGCAAAACCTTGAGCCTTGAATTGGGCCAAGAATAATAGGGCCAAGGAGAATAAATCAGAGCACTAACAGATGAGCGCCACAGTGCAGGGCTTCCCTCCCCAACTTCCCTGCTCCAGCAGGCCGCGCGTCCAGGCAGGAGTTGATTTTCTCACAGCCACCAAAGCTGTACTTCTGAGTTTTGGTTTGGGGCTCTCTGACCTCCAAGACTGACAGCTTGGGTACATTCCCTTATAGCTGCATGTTGGGTTTTCCTTACCTGGAAGCATCATGATTTTTTGGAAGTCCCTCCTCTCCCTTTTTATCTCCCAAACAGCAGCAACAGATAGCTGCCAGCAGCCATATTTTATCCATGGAAATGCCAACCATTTTGGAGTATGCAACACTTGATAAATATGAAAACCTGTGGGATGTTTTCACTACCTTGCCCTGCCTGGTTAACAGGTGACAAGATGACAGCCACCAACAGCACGCTGCTATGCCATTCACCGCCCTCCTGCCCCCAGCCTCTGCAGGACATCATTGCTGACCCCCACTGCAGTCTGCAGCACCCAAGGCACAAACCAGCTCCAGATACTTCTCCACCTCTGGAAGCCAACAAGCAATCATTCCCCGCTCCTCCCTGGTGCAACTGCTCAGAAACCGCTGAGTTTGACCTTACTTATCACTGGATGTAGAGCAGTTCTGTTTCCTAATCCCCTACATCTGCATTTTGCACAGCCCTTTTCTAAGGCTCTTCAGATTTGCTGTACAGTTTATCACCCTGCCCCAGCAAGATGACGCATATTTAAACTTTCCACTCAAAAGAAGCGCTGAGGAATGAAACCCTTCAAAACCCAATAAACTGCCTCAGAAAATGGTCCTTACATAAAATAGCCAGCCGTTTTTTTAAGTTGTAAACTTAATGAGACAAAGGATGATCTTTTCTGTTGGAAAGACTCCTTGTCCCTGGTACCACAACAAAATAATGAACCACTTGAGAACTTTTCTTCTTAGCTTTGCTCAAAAACTAGGACGATGACAAACAAGTGCTGAGTTCAGAGTGAAATATTTAACAAAAAAACCACACCACATTTCTTTTTCCCTACATGGAGACAGAAAAAGGCTTCCCAGCACAGACCTAACGAATAGTCCCTTTTCCTCTACCCCAACTCAAGAAGTCTTTGTATGTCTCCAGTTCAGACGACCCTAAAGCAACCTAGATCCTACAGGTCCAGGCTGAAGTTTCCTTATCAATACAACCCAGCAGCAAGAAAAGTTTTGTCATAATCCCTAGAAGCTCAGATACACTTCAGAAGTTTGAAGGTCCCTGGATCCAAATGAGAAGAAAACAAGCCCAGCCTGGCTGCCAAAGTTATGTGTGGTGGAAAGGCCCCAGAGAAGCCAGGCAACACAAACACCAAAGAGAACAAGATCTAAAAGCAGCGATGATGCTGCTACCTGGCTGCCCATGAGGTTGACCTTTACATCCTTCCCCTTTCCAAGAACCTCAACTTCACAACCACCCACAGGCCCCTGGGGACCCCCATCACACAGGAGAGCACTGGCTCCGGTTCATCTGGGCTTTGGGGTCTGCAGGGTCTGGCCAGCACACGTTCACCAATCCAAGCAACAACAACAACAGACAGAGAGCCATTTCATCCTGTGCCTTCACGCCATCAGCCTGCTCCTCCTCCTTGCCCTCGACACCACAGAGAGCCTCGGGTCCTATCCAGCTCCCTGAGCATGGCTCAACGGGGGGGCTCTCCATGGGGGCTTCAAAGACAAAATGCTGCCAGAACAGGAAAACCCTAGATAAAAAACAAGCAGGCAGCTCTACTGCTTCACATCAGGCCTGCAGGAATCCAAGGGCGCCTCCGAACACCCACAGGCAGGGGTCCCCCAGCCAGGGTGCTAAGCCAGGAGCCACGTGGCCAACAACCCCCAACAACACTCGCTGCCACCCACGTCAGAGCCTCAAAGGATTATTCATATATGTGGCTGTGTTGAATCAGGGAAGCCAGAGATAGCGTTGCAGCTCCAACGAGGCGCGTACACACAGCCTCCCCTCATGGCGGAGATGACCTGACCTGTTAGCAGCCCCAGGCTGAGCTGCGCTGCACTGGTGGGGCAGTATCTTCAATGGGAAGGTTTGGGCAGGACAAACAGAAGAGGGGAAAGCCAAGTTTTACTTGGCCCAGCAGCAGAGGGACCCGAGATGATGTCCTGGCCCAACACACGACCACTGCTGGGAGCAGAACCCAATGCCCTTGCTCTACCAGGGCTGCTCTTGCAGAGTCTGTGCTACCGGACCAAACCCCTGAGGCCTCTGCTGAGCCCTGGGAAAGTGCTGGGAATATCTGTCAGCCATTTGAGCTTGGTTTATCATCTGGAGAAGGCAGGACCCTCCACAGCGCAGGCAGATGCTAAAGTCACTCCGATTCCAGAAGGAACTTCTACCACTACATGTGCAACTACTTTCCCGCACTCTGCCCCAGTGATGTTCCCACATCCAGCAAAAAGATCCCCAAACATCCCCTTTAAATTAGGTTATCTGTTCCTACTGTAAGGTTCAAGCTAGACTCTGACTACCTGTGTAACCATTGCACCGGCAGGGCTGGCTGCCTCAGATTTGAATTCATCTTTTTAGATCTAAAGAGAAAAAATAAAAAAGGTAAGCCCTAAAAAGAAAAAAATGCTTTTGGTCCCCACTCAGTGATATCTTGCTCTCACCTGGGTTTGGCACACAGATACACAGCACTGCCAGCACCTGGGCTGACAGAATCATAGTCATTTAGGTTGGAAAAGACCTTTAAGATCATTGAGTACATCTGTAAAAAAAATATGTATATGCACAGCCAGCCACACAGGTCACCACAGACACACTCAGTGCTCACACAACCACAAACAGCACCAATGGCCTCATCCTGTTACTTCCTCTGGCTGATCAGGATGAAAGCCCATTAGTGGGAAGTATACACATAAACATACATATATACATGCAGAACACGCTCACACCAGCAGCAGAAAAATGGTCCCAAGCCCCCCAGCCATCGCATCTCCTTCCCCGGGCAACCCCCAGCACAGCACCACAATTTAGATGTGGTGTTCAGATGGCTTCAGCAACGATAACCAAACACGACACCCAGTCACCCCGATTTCGCTTGCAGTCCAGCTGTCCTGGAGAAGGGACAAGCCATCCCACTGTCGAGCTAAGACACGATCAAATATTTAAATGAACGTTTCTTCTTTAGGTCAGCTTCGCCTTCCTCCTGCCGACGGCTACCAAGTGGCAGCACGATCTCCTTGCATTACCGTGACAACCCGAGGATGGGTTACAGCCATCACCAGGCTGCTGAATGGCAGCGTTTGGGTACTTGACATGCTACAATAGGATACGTTTGCCTTTTTTTCCAAAACGAGAGGCCGACATTGTGAAGCAGTTAAAGCCAGACATCCAAGCGAGGCCATCACCGCACACGGGCTCAAAAGGCTTTGTCTGCCCTTCTAAGAAATTTCATAATATGCGAGGGTGAGCAGTCAGCAAAAGGCTTGGATCTCTCGACTTATAATCATCCCCGGTTTCCTCACAACGGCCCTGAATACATCTTTGATTGGTTATGTATGAGAGGAACCGTCCCCAGCGTGGTGCCAGACATGTGCAACACAGACCTGGGTTGGACTCTCAAGCAGGAAGAAGAATTCAATTCAGCAGCCATGCTTGAAGGGGGGGGGGGGGGGGGGGGGAAGTGGCAATTATTTAATCCTGAATGGTTGCGAGCTATTACTGGTTCAATAAGGGCTTGCCTGGAAATTAAAGGCTGGAGCACTTGCAGTGTTGTGTCCGTCCCCCCACCCTGCAGATGAGGCGAAGAGCCAATTCCAAAGCTACAGCTCTTATCCCCCAGAAGGTCATTTCCACCCAGCCCTCCACTTCTTGCCCCAAAGGTGAGGGCCACCCTGCCCTGGGGGAGGGGGAACCATTCCTCAGAGCACCCAGCCACCTCCAGCATCCAGCCAGGACCAGCCAGGACCCCAGCCCCTCCAGGGAAGGGGAAGGGGGGGGGGGGGCCACAGATCCAACGCTCATCATCCATCGCGCGAGTGGCTTTCCTGTTTTTCTAGGCAAACAAAAGCCGAGTGGCACAGCGGGCCCCAAGAAGGGTGCCTTCCCTTTAATAAACGTGATTTCAATCCCAGTGAATATTCATAAAATTACCCCTGCTCTAATTTGTATAAAATGACAGCCTGCAAACCAGGGATGATTGAAGAGGACCAAAATAATTTTGTTTGATTACAATCTCCCCTCCCTCCTCCCCCCCTCCCCACCTTCATTATCTTTTATGTCTATTTAAACTCTGGACACTGCATATTCATCTCAATTCTCCCTCCATCTCCCCTTCTGGTTGTGGGCTGCTGCTGCTTTTATTCTCACACACCCCCACCCACCCCCAGCCCCCCCCAGTCTCTCCTCCTCTCATTGTAATTTTCTTCTTGCTTCTGTTGTGCATTCAGGGATTTGAGGAGGTTTGGGGGGGGGGGGGGGGGTAGACTTCATTTAAAAAAAAAATTAAAAAAAAAAAAATAGTGTGTTGTCTGGATAGAAAATTGCATTTGCATGCTCAAGGGGCCTAAGGGCTTCTCTGTGGGCTTGGCAGAGATCCTGCCTCGAGGGGGGGAGGGAGGTGGAAGATGCTGATTTGATTTCCTCCTCTTCCCACCCCTTCCCCCTTTCCTTTCCATATTATAAATGTCTGCCTGATTTTTCTTTTCTTTTTCTGCATGTGCAAACCACTTGAAGAACAATGGCACAGATTAGAGGCCTTCCTTAGGGCTGTTTATGAATGCAGTTGTGGAGTTCAGCAAAGCAGAAACATTACATACAGTAATTGGACATTTAATTACTAATGAAGCTAGCAACTGAGGATTTTTTTTTTTCCAAGGGTCTGAAGCAATGTGACAGACCCTCCAACTGCAGGTTTAGTTATGGTTGGAGATGGGCTTAATATTCCATCTTACACTCTACTACCCTCTCGAAAGCCCTTCTGCCTTTTATTTGTAATTTTTATGCCCCTGCCCCCTCCAAGGAGGGAAACATCCCAATGCTCAGGCCACCAGACAGGATGCCGCTGCTGCTCCCAGTTGCTGCAAAGCTGAAGCCAGCGTCGGACAGGTTTCCTACACAGAGCCAGCTCTCCTAGGAGCATGGAGGGAAAAGACCTGTTTTGGTGGCCAAGAACATCCAGAACCGATCACTCCATGCCTGATCATGTCCCAGTTTTGGCTCAACCTAGTTTTTGTCATCTCAGCAGGTTTCAGTCCCTCTTTTTAAGAAATCAAATACTCGGATCATTTATTCCCAGCTGGAGATATTTCTTTTCCTCCCAGTATTCAGCTTAAGTTTTCCTTTTCTTCTTCCCCTTCACCAAGTCACTGCCTCCTTCAAAGCCCATGGGGCAACTGCAAACGAAGGCCTTTGTGGAAGTCCTCATGCTGCAGTGGAGCCAGAGCATGCTCTGGGCAGTGTGAAAGCAAAGTTTTGTCCCATGGAAGCTTTCCTCCCATGAAGTTTTGCTCCCCTACATTTATAATCAGGCATCTGTGTAACACTGGGCTGATTTCAGGAGGGAGAGGTGAGCAGCTCGTGGGTCTAGAGGGGAAACTAGGCTAGGCTCATTTCAGTACCTGAGGTCTCAATCCTACCATTGGCAGCACATCTCAGAGGACCCCAAAACAATGAGCCAGTCTGCACTGGATCACTGTGTTCACCTCTACCTTGTCTCCAACAGAGGCTGACAACCCCTAGGAGGACACAGTGGGAGCTTCTCCCCTGCTTCTGGCAGGAAGCAGCTTCAGGACTTCCTGAGCTGGAAGTTGCATCTGGACCACTTGGTTTAGTACCACTGAAATGGGGCTACAATAGGGCTAACAAGCATGTTTGGAGCTTTTTGATCTCGTTCTGCCTCACTGAGCTTCATTCATTGCTGCTCCCATTTCCTTCTTCAGGTGAAAAGGAGACTGTGCCAGGCAATCCCACCTCCTTGTGCAGAGTGCTAAGCTCCAGGGAGTAAAACCTCCAGCTTCTGTTTATCAGAAAACCTTCTAATTGATTACAGATGAACACCATGCAGCAAAACTGTTGGATTTTAAGAGCACAGAGAGCACTTTTATAAAATGTCATATGCATATTGGGATTTTTCTTTCCTGGTTTTAATGATAAAGTGCAAATCTGGGGGAAAAAAGGCAGGAGAAGGCAGAGTAACAGATGTGAGGAGATGAAAAATGTTCCCAAAGAATAAGTCACCCATTTCTTCCTCCAGATTTCCCAGCACATCCCCCTACTTCTGCAAGATTTTACATTCTCAAGGTTTGTTCATGCTAATGCTTGTGTGTGTTACAGAGCGTATGACCAACACTCAGACAGGGTCCTGGCCATCGATTCAACTGACCTGCACAGCCCGCACATAGCGGGGCCATCTCTGGTCTCAGGGTGCCAAGCCAGCAGGAAGGACTCATGTCTATGGGAATGTTGCGCCAATTTAGCTAACTCCACTGAAAAATGGAGCAGTCAATTTCCCACTCACATGGCTGGTGGTGGGATTCTTCATCTCCTACCCACTGAGGGTCTAAGCCAGCGGACAGGGCTCCTCTACCACCAACTGCAAGAAAATCATCTACGTACCCCAAATGACTGGGTTCACATCACCTCCAGGCAGCACCGGTCTCTCCAGTGACTGTTAGAGATCTTGGAGAACTATACTGAAAAAGACACATAACTTTTAGATGGCAGACAGCAGGCAAGAGGAATCCTTCTCAAACAGCATTTGCTTGGGTAATAGATGCAATTTCCCCCCAGGATTTACCTTCCAAATGTGGGATTCAGCCAGTAAGCATATCAAAAGTTCACTGGCACCGATGAGGGGCCCTGCTGTTCTGCTTCCGACTTGGATCTTAGACAATTTGCCCCTGGCTGTTTTCAGAAGCAGATACCACGCTCCTTGGACCAGGAACAAGAGTCTGCACCAAGCCTCTTCCTAAAATTTTCACAGTTCCTCAGCTTTGACTGAATGCAAGACTCTTCTTGTTGCACAGACAAGCAGAGGGTGTCAGGGGATGCAGCAACCTGCCCCCCCCCCGTTCACCTTCCTCGCACATGAAAGCAGTCAAACAAGAACTATTTCCACGTCCCTCAAGATGATTTTCAGCCTTTCACACAGAGATGCAGCTGATGGACTCGGTCGCTGCTTTACTAAGTCTTTTTAGATCGTTTTTCAAATCAGGACTAAACTATGGGAGACCACCACAAATTGGGGCAGTGCAGGACCCCTTTCAGAAAGGACAAACAGCCCATACAAGCCTGCGCGGACAGACAGCATCTCTGGCCAGACTGCACTATCAGAAACTAAGTGCAACCAAGTAGAGATCTTCTGGCCTGTGTTGTGCCACCTGTAGTGGCCTCCTGCCAGCTACTTCAGCATGTGGAGGCCCCTTCATGTTTCAAAGAAACCCCAAATTTCTTCCAGGGTCGTCTCCAAGAACACCTCAAGCACCAGCTCACCAGCAGCAGCCCCTACCCTTTGGGAACTTACCATTGCCACGTCAGTGCTACAGGAACGCTGGTGGCCAGACTCATCTACTCTCCTGTGTACCAGAAAAACACGACCAATTGACTCATCTCACCATTTCAATCATCTCAGAGACCTCATGGCACCAAGAACATCTCCTCACAGTCACTTGGACCCCAAGTTCTGATCACACCCACCAGTTTCTATCAATGTCAGCTATATTTCAAGCTATTGGAAAGCAACAGCAGTGAATGCAAAACACAGCCTAATACACATTATACGACAGAACATCGATGTGAGCTGCTGCCTTTGACCAGCACAGCTCCATGCACCCCCCTGCTGTAAGAAATCATACTTTGCCCAAGTGACTTGCAACTGCTGCTGTCCATCTGAGAGCCCTTAAACAGGGCCTGCTTTACAGAGGATGAACATCCTCCTGCTGAAGTCTGGGCCTCTTCAAGATGTCTCAAGTCAGACATTCAACCTTTAATTGCTTTTGAAGACCAAAGAGCCCCTCTCCACTCTGCTCCCATGTGTTTATCTTCTGCAGAAGTCAGCTGCTGAGTTTGCAGGAGAAAGATCAAATAACAACAAAAAGAAGTTTTAAGTTGCCATTAATCATATTTCCAACATCTTCCTTCCCTCGCTGCCTTAAAAATATTTATCTCCAGACCCTGGCCAACCTGCTCCCTACAAACGCAGGTATGGTGCCCATCAGAGAAATGGCTTCTATGGACAAAAGGTGTCATCAGGTATGAGAAACTATTCCCTTACTCAACACATCCACCAATGCTGGGCAAAGGCGCCAGCCCGAAAGCAGAAGGACATGGAGGGTCAGCCCTGTCCAAAGTAGCTCCAAGGCTGGAAGGGAAAGGCGAGCAGAGCCCCCCTCCAGCCCCTGGGCCGTGGAGAGTGCCGGTGGGAGGGAGCTGGCTCCTCCAGCAGCACCGGTGCCTGTCTGGGATCTGGGTGCGGGAGCCTGAGCTCACCCTGCAAGACCTCCCCGAGGTTTTGGGACCATTCACATCCAGAAAGACAAGGCAGCTGCATTTAGGGAGTGTTTCTCTCTTTGAGGGCCAACAGACCCTTCAAGCCACTTCAAAGAGGACACATCTGCCCAACAGTTGTCTTTTTTCCAGCTGTCCCATGGTCCAAGAAATCCATCACCTTCCCGCACATTGCCAGATGCCATGCCTAGACAGGGATGCCCCCTCCAGACCCCGCCGGCAGACCAGACTTGTGCATCAAACCTGTCCAGGCCAGAGCCAAAACCAGAAGGCAGCCCCATCTCCCCCAGCTCTCCCAAACTGGCCTCCCAGTCCACACTCGCTCCCAGGGATTTTGAAGCTGAGACCCATCTTTGCTCCCAGTTGAGGGTGTCTGCCGTGGGGCGCAAGGCTGGGGTGGCAGTGGGACCACCACAAGGCTCACAAAGAATGGAGAAGAGGGGAAAAGCAGAGCTCAGACACCCACATCAAGGAGATTTGGTCTCCAGCAAGGCCAGAAATGTCAAGCCAGGGCCACGGCATTGCTGAGTGTGAGCTGGATGGAGGCAGCGGGGCCCTGCCCATTAGGCACCGCCGGGCCTGGAGACGGGACCGGGATAAACAACGCAGCGGGGGCCCCAGGATCCCAGCTCCTCATGGGGAGCATGGTGCTCCATCCCTCATCCCAAACCACTCCCGCTTCAAACCCCAGCAAAAACCAGTCAGAGACATCTGCAACTCACCGAGAGCCCGCTGTCGTGATGGAGAAGCACACGGCTCACAAGCTGGACTCTTTCACCATCTCTAACTTGCTACAGCTGTTCACTTCAACCGCTAAAAGCCAGCGTAAGCTGATTTTGCAAAGAGCCCATCTATGTAAACTGCGCCATTCCTCCAACATAAATAGTATGATCCTGGCTTATAATTTCAGCATCTTGATGTTTTCTTGGCCAAGAGCAAGCCCAAGGAACTGGAGATGGAAACAGCTTCAGAAACCCTGGCCAACCACACAAGACAGCCTGAAAAGGTCCCAAAGGAGACGGCGCTCACAGCCCCGTGGCCAAACCAGCACCCTGTCCCCATGGCACACACCCACGCACCCACGGGCAGGAAGGTGCTTTGCGCTGGGGCACACGCTGCACCCTGCAACGTGCTCCTCTGAGCCCAGGGTTATCAAAGCAGATGCAATGCAAAGCTGACAGAGAGTCAAACCAAGTGCAAAACCCACTTAAGAGTCATTAATCTAATCCTGCTCATGGTAAAACCAGGTCTCAAAGTCTGGATTTTTAGGAACAAAAGGTTCTCGTCCCTGTTATAACACCTGGGAAAGGCAGATGAGCAGAGCATGTTGGTGTGGAGCACCTACAGCCTCCACTGCCACCATCCTAGTGCCCCTTCATTCTGCCTCAGTCCCACGCAGTCAGGACAGCTTGGTGACCGACTGCTAGTGGTGGCCCTGACCTCACCTGGACGAAGCACAAGGAATGAAGGATGAAGGAAGGAACCTCACAAGGATGAAGCACTCCATTTACACAGAACCCATATCACACATGGCATCTCCTGAAGGACACAAGGACCTGCACACCCTCAAAACCAGCAGCCAGGCTCCGCTACGCCACTCACACACTATATGTGAAGTAGTCTTTAAACCCAGTGTCCTACTAAATTGATGCTTCTCCTTTGTTCCTCAGTGCAGAAAGCATGCTTTGAGCTAGCTAGATTTCAAAGCTCTCCATTCCTCACTGCAGCCAGAGATAAATACATTAGAATGCAAGGAATTAATAACTTAAGACAACAATTCTGAGTTTAATAGAAAATGTTCCTCCCACCCCTCACTCTGAAGAGGAGGATGGCTGTTAAACCTGTGCAAAACTTGCATTAATTCACCAACTGTTTCCATGGCAGAAGCGGGTGATGCAGTGAAGTTGGTGACTTCACTTCCTGAGGACATCAGATCTTGCTCTATACTAAAAATACAGATTCGTATTTCAGGTCCACAAAGGGATGCTGGGTTTTAAGCTTCCATGGAAATCTCTAGGAAGGCACGTACCTGAGCAGGAATCAGGAGAGCAAACCCTTTGACGGATGTGTAGGTTAGTCTTTCGGCCTGGCGTCAGTACCTAGCTTGTCAGGTAAGCCACCTCCTTGCTTCCTTCGCTACCCTTCAGAAAAGCACGATGCCCACTTTGGCTGCTCATGCTTTGATACTGAAAGCAAGGAGATGTTAACGCAGCTCAGAGAGGAGATGGGCAGAAGTCTCGGGAGATTAATCTGGCACACACGCAAAATGACCGCCAGCACGAGGCTGAGGAGACTACACAGACATTAAACACAAGCGAGAAACCCACAGCTTTATTTCCAGGGCAGCTGGCGGTGACACGGAGTAGCCATTTTACACACCTGAACTATCTTCAGCTGCCTGCTGACACTCCTCTCCCAACTGTGCAATTTGTTTTCATAGTTATTATAAAGAGAGATCAACATCAACCTGCAGAAATCAGGCAGCACCTTAGCTATTTTTGGAACAAAAAGCACAGGACAGAAAGTGATCTCCTTTGATGGGTAGAGAAGACACCCAAAATAAATGATCTTTTATCCTTCTCCATAATTTTTTTCCCTTTTGTTTTCATTTAACATCTTTGATCATTTTAAAACAAGACCCACACTCATGAATTCTCTCCTAATTAAATGTTCTAATTAAAATGCACCACACTCCATAAATTCACTCTGGTTTTGAAAGCTGGGTTTTAATCTGGAGGGCAAATAACTCTGACCTCAAAGCTGAAGGAAAAAAAACCCCAACCAAATCACCCCACATTCAACTGATACAACCATGTTTACAAAAAAGAAATCTACCCCAAGACCTAGTGGGTAAACAGGAACATTCACCCCCCACTTCACGTTGCCAAGATGACACTGGCAGGCGACATCACCTCTTCCCGAGTCCATACATCAGCTGGCATAATGGCAGGGTCTATCCTAATACAAATATTTACTCTGATTTCAACTTATGTAAATACCTGTAAGGCAAGGTGATGTTTACGGCTCACTACGATCAATTTAACCAGTCTCCTACCTGCCCTGCCTAGCGCTTCTCCAGCCCAGTGCTGTAAATCCTCAAACACCCATATAATTTGGGAAACTACTGAAAGACCGAGCAGAGGGTACAATAAAGCAAAATTCTTCTTCAGTAAATCTGCAGTTTCACAAACTTCTGCCCTGAGGTTAAAAGCACAGACTCCAACAAGAAGAAAGACCCTGCAGCCACCAAACACGAGCATGCCTGTTATCGGGATTAAATGTCCCACCTCCTTCCCGAGAGACTGGAAGGATGAGTTTAGCACTGTGTATTTTCCCCACTGGCTATTAACCAGGACACCTTATACAACTGTGCTGTACACTAGACAGATGCCAAGTATCAAACATGCGAACTTCAGATCAAGTCTATTGTACATATGAAAAGCTCAAAAAGAAGAATTCGGAGAGATCCCACGCGAGCTCTGGCCTCAGCCACCCCTCCCTAGTAAAGCCTCCAAGGCTGCTTGTGACACAGCACTGACCAGTGCTACCTCCCTCCTGCAAAAGGAGGCAGCCTCCAAGGTGTAAAGAGGATTTCAAAGCAGCGGCTTCATTTGGGAGAAGATTCTTCTACTGCTGATGCCATGAGGACACAGTGCTGTACGCTTCCATGCTGCACAGCCTCCCTGGCACTGACATCCACAGGCCAGCCCCCGATGCTCTCACCCCGCAACAAGCCCCTACATGGCTTCAGTGATGGAGTGGCTGGAGACCAGCACCTTGCCAAAAGACATTGTGTGGAACAAGAACTCTGCAAAACCATGTTTCCCTTGCTCGCATTAGGACACGTGCTCTCCTTTAGTTTCCTGGAAAGAAAAAGGATCAAACAGGCCAACTGATGACACATGAGCAGACTTGTGCATGTGTGATGACATCCCAACAGCACAAAATGGCATGTACCTGCTCCCCTGCCCTTCAATGGGATCCTTCCCCGTTTGCCAACACACCTCTACATATTATACAGACATTTAGCATCACACGCAGGCAAAGCTTCTCCCTCCAGGATCCTTCATTCCAGCATCTAATTGATTTGAGGACTTGTCCTTACAGGGACCAAAACACTGGGAAACACAACGTTAGCCAAGTATTACAACACACAATCTACGTCTTTGCAGGAGAAGAGGGCACTTTCCCGTGGCCCAAAAATTGATTTTGTTTGGATGGGCTTAAGAAAAAAAAAAATTAACTGCAACCAAGCCTTTTTTCATCCCAAAAAGTCTTTCTTTTCCCCCATCCCCCAAACATTATGGTCACATACCTAAACATGAACAAGGGCACCGATGGTGAGTTGTGGCAAACAAGCATAGTAATTTCTTCCCAGTATGAAAGTTGCTATGAATCTTGCACTGATTCCATGCTTCACCAGCAGACAAAAATGGAGTTTTCGGGGGGAAAAGGCTTACTTTAATCACAGATTTTCAAGATGACAGCTACACTGCAAAAATGAAACGCATTCATGAAGCCCCACAGGAAAGATCAATGGTTTTAGGTTTCAGGGAGATTAGACTGTATATTTTTAAAGTTCCGCAATGTGAATTTGGTTTAGACAAAAAGAAGAAAGTGGGGGAGAAGTGTAATCTATAACACTTGTTCTGAGTTTGAAAGCCATTTATTATTTTGGAGACACTTCTGCAGCACAATTCCCAAGCGACCAAGAATGTGACTCTTAGAGCAGAATTAACCATTACAAGCAGAAAGCCCAGCTCCTGGCATCCTGAGGAGAACTGGAACAACCCGATACCGATGCTTGGAAAAGAGGAGCTGATATCTTCCACTTCATTCCCACTACAGGCTTTGCCACCAGCCTTGTCAAAGTGGCCACCATGAGCCCCAGCCTGATCCATAGAGGCTGTCTACAAACTGCCCTGGAGAACTCGGCTCCTTCCAACATGTAGCCCTTGGCCTCTGCTACAGACTTGAGGAGGTGATGTCCCACTGGCACAAATCACTTTGAGTCATTGTGGGGTTAAATCAGGTGCATAGTCCATAAGCTAAAACAGGGCTCATGTCCTCCTGTAGCCCTCAGATCTTACATCCAGATATTCCCTAAAACTGGCGACTCTGTCCATCTTCTGAGCTTCTCCAACTTGAATATGTTGGCCGAGAGAGTCATTATTTGGCTAAATCATAACGAATTCAGGAAAAAAGCCTTGCTGCATTTCACATGTGCTGAATACCTTCATCCTCCGTGCTCCTTCAGGCTACACTGCCCATGTCCTTCCAATTTTGCAACGAAGCTATTCTCTGCACTACCCAGCTTGATCAGACACCACAGGAAGCTAGAGACAAGAGCACGTCATCTTCAGCCCCTTTCTGTTGCAGATCTCTACGCATTTTCCCAGTGGAGATGCAACCCCACAGCATGAACATCAGCTTCCTGAAAACTGGCTGGGTACTCTTAGCCTGGCTACTGCTGCAGGTCCTTTAGGGTAATCCTCTAACCTCCAGGCCCTCAGGCCACAGCCACTGGGACAGAAGAAGAGACACAAAGATGGAAAAGGAAGGTGGGGGAGAAAAATGTGAATTTGGAAGAGAAGATAAATTACAAAAACACAAATGAAGGAAAGATACTAAATCCTTGCCACAAGAGCATCAGCAAAACATATGTGCAATCCTGATACCTCCTGCCACTCAACAGCTGACTGGCCAAGCTAAAAGGTACTGCAGAAGGTGGATGTTGGAGCCATTTGCAACTTCTTACCTTGTCATATTCCTGCCAGGTGCTAGTTTTGTTAAAAGTTAATGTGCCACAGCAGGGATGCACAATTATGGGCAAGTTCTCAAAAATAGCAGGAGACAAGTTTTTCACCTAGCAATTGTACAGGCTCCCTTTCTTTGTCCAGCGGCACTGAATTTAACTCAAGTGAAATTCATCAGTTAAGGACTGTGGGGAATGGGCTGTCTCTCCCATCCTATTTACTCATCTGACAGGGAGGCAACGCTCCCCGTCTGTGTGAAAGAATTAGTGCCAACAGCACAAACGTCCCAAACCCAGAAGGGGAAGCCCACCTCCCCAGCTCTTTGGTGCCTGCAATTAGTAATATACATCTGAACATCAAATGAGCACTAAATCAGAAAGCAGCCTGGTTTCTACAGCACCCCAAGCCCTGATAACCCCCCATGAATCTCAGCAGGGCAGTCTCCCAGAGCGGCCAGGTGCAGAGCTCCACTGATCCCACCAATCCATTCCTCATCACACTGCGTGCAGGAGATTCACAGGAGTGAACAGGCAAGCTAATGAAAGCAAATGGCCAGGTTCTCCCACTCCCCAAGTCTCCTGAGGTGCTAGGGAAACGGGGACATCAAAACAGATCCTCTTGCAGCGCAGGGACATGACTGTAAGAGAGGGGCTTAGCAGGGGACCCAAAGACCAATACCAAGTGGCAGAGAGAGACCGAAGGATAAACATTAAGAGCCCATTCCCAAACAGAATTAGTTATTCAAAGAAATCCAGGAAGACTTTTTTTTAAAAAAAGAGAAGGAGAAGCTTTAGGAAATGTGGTCAGGAAAGGCAGAGGAGGACTGTTCTCTGAAGACTGTGTCCTTCTCAGCCATCAGAGGAGAGCACCTTCCCTCTGCCTGCACACTGTAGCAGCAAGGATGAGGGATCTGCATCAACCACCAACAGGCAGCTCACAGCCAGCTCTCCCAGGGAAGCAAGCTCCAGGATACCTCCCCCAGCACAGCAAGGACCTCTCCTGATGGACGAAATGGAGAAGAGCTTATTTATTTTAGCTGCTGTGAAATATCTAGATGCCAACTTAGAGAAGGGGAAGCATCTCAGCTAGCTAGCCTGCTACTCAGTTAGCAAGGGCAACACACCAGCTCTGCTCGGCCTGGCATCACCTAATTGTCACTCCAGTTTATGAGCTGAAGATTTGTGTTGACTGGATGAATTTTTGACAGCATGTCCGGAGCAGACAGGAGGCCCAGACCTAAAGAAAACTAATTCAGTCGCCTTCCCTGTCTGAAGTGCCCTCCTTCCCACTGGCAGCAGCGGGTCTACAGGAATGGGATAGAGTGGCAAGGATCGTTACGGATCCAAGCCGATGATTCAATCTCAAGCATCAAACAAGCCTGCTCACTCTGAAATAAATGCACTTGTTTAAAGTGCCAGATGGACCTCATATGCTGATCTCCTTCCAAAGCAATAAAGACTACTTGAGCATACTGTTCACCTGACCCTGGGGCCAACACCACAGTGAACAGTGTTCCCTTCCCACAGCAAGTGGACTTCTTACCCTCCCTAGAAACATCCCTACCACACTCCAAATCACTAACTCCTGCTGAGGGATCACAAAAGGGAGTCAAAATGGGTCCTTGAACCCTTGTAGATCACTCAGAAAGTCTTCCAAGATCAACCACCTTGAGCCACCTTAGCCAAGATTCATGTTGTCCTCCTTTATCCTAACTGCTCATCCACCCTCACTCTTCCAATCAGAGCACCTCCAAAGTGCCCATCTCCTTCCTCAACAAGACAGAGACAGTCTACAGCCAGATCTCACCCAGGACACACCATGGACATCCTCATGCACCTCCCAGCCACTCCCATCAGGCTGCCAACATGCTCCAAACTGGCACATTGTGGGGCTCCCCCAGCTCATCACCACCCCACAAACCAGCAAGAGGCTGAACCAGCAAGAGGCACAGGATAAGGCTGAAACCAAGAGAAACATCTGCTTTCACTGCATTTGAAAACAGCAAAGCCATCAGAGTTCAAATTTAGAAATCAAGCACAGACTACTGCATATCTGGTTTTGCTCAAATTAGACTTAAAAAAACACACCAAAACCAACACCCCGAACCTGTGACTGTACAGTGCCCTAGCACCCCCACTCCATCCCAAACTTAGCAGGCGTTTTTCTACATTACAAATTCCAAAGGCAGCTAATTAGCCAAGACTCAGCAAACTCAGGTTAAAAAAAGAAGCTGCTCCAACTCCGTCAGGGAGGCAGATGGCAACGGCGCGTTTCAGACACTGCAGGCTGCATCAGCAGTTTCTCCACCCGATGGTGTCTGAACAGGGAAGGACTGCAGATCGGAGGCAGTGCAGCGGTCTGTCTGCCAACAGGCCACAAACAGGTGACTCACTGCCATGAAGAATTCTTCCCTGGCTCATGCCTTGCAGCCCGGGAAGGCATCCAATTGATTTGTGAACTTGCTAGAAGTTTTCACCCACCATGGGCTGACCCTCGTGCAGTGGTCCCAACCTCACACAGAGACATAAACATGTTACAGGCATAGACTGGGCATTTATTGGGGTTGTCCAGAGCCTAGCATTTCAGCCTGCCTTTCCCCAGATCTGCTTCCCACCTCACTCACTGGGATGCAGGAAAAAGATGGGGCTACCGCCAGTGGTGGGGAGAATGAACATGTGTCATGGGAAAACCTGTGCCAGCTACAAGCAGCAGTGAGACCACTGACTGACTATGCAGCCCAGCTGACTCTTCAGAATAATCCCTTATGCCAGCAGGAACCCAGCCAGGTAGACACAATTTAATTAAAATGACGTCAGCTCACAATGCAAGCATCAGAGGTCCCTCTGGACATGGTGCCCAGTGGCTCAGATGTTGAGCAGAGACTAGCAGAGGTCAAACTTGTTTGGACTCCATCCATCCATGCTTCTGCTCTTCCTTCCTCTTGGTTTCAAGCAGGTCTTCACTTCAGACACCTTCCCGTGTGCTTTTCCCAATGCCCTGGGCTGTCACCAACACCATAAATCATCAGATTACATCGGGAGCAGCATATCCTATTTGCAGTGTCTACTACCTCTCTCAGTGCTGTCCCACTCCTTCAGGACTGGGAGGTGTGTCCCAGCTGAGAAGGAACAGGGAAGGCACATTGGCAGGGGATGCTTTACACACACTGGAAATTCCAACAAAACCTCTCTCGCACTAGCCATGGAAGTAAAAGCCATATGGTGGAGATGGGATGCTGCATTTGCAGAACACTCACCCTCTGTGCCTGGACAGACCACAGTCAAGACACACTTTGGTTTTTCAGACTGTTAATAAAGCATTTGCAGGTTCTCCTGCTGCCCACAGGTATCACTCCTAAACCCCCTACCATCTGCAGGCTCATTGCTGCCCTATTCCAGCTCAGTTATAGACTGGACGTTGCACAGAAACATCTGTCAGCAGAACCCATGTCACATTCCCAAAGCGTCTAGCTGGAAAAATGAGGATCAGGTGACCAGTTTCAGCTAGATGAAACCACAAAAGACCACATTCTCCAGATGCCATCATCACCCGGATCCACTGCAGCAGATGTTCTCCCTGCCGTTCCCATTCACTCTACACTAGGGATACAGACAAAGAATCGCAACTCTGGGAATCCGGGTGGCTGAGGATGGTCCTACCCCCTTGACTAGGATGCAGGATGTATCTGCTGACACGTCCACCACCCTGTGCGAGGTGAGGAGACCTTAAGCGGTGGGCTAAGCTACCCGTTTGTGCTTCCCAGCACAGGCACAGAGGGCAGCTTCCAGCTGAGACAGCGAGGGCACCTGTGCCCAGCACATCTGACCAGGTCCTAGCTTCACAGGTGGGCAGGGTCTGGGCTCCTTATCTATAAGCTTCAACAAGGTCCAAAAGGTAACGAGGGACCAGCTGCCCCGCAAGCAGTATTAAAATCTCTTACATCCGGCGGGGGGGCGGGTGCTCCAGGACTGATCGATGGCAATCGATTCCTGAGCATCAGCAGGATTTTACAAGTGCCTAGTGCTCTCCTGAATGGGGCCATTAGCACCTACAATCTCAAACTAATAGCCTGTAATAAAGGGATTTTACCTATGCTAATAGCAGGGCAGAAGATAAACAGCAATTTCACTATCAGTGTTCACTGGGGACCTTCACCTTGCCATGGCAGAGGAGAGAAGACAGAGGCAGAGATGATACTGGTACCCTAGGAAGCTGGCAATTCAGAGGGACAGGGAAGGAGCAGGTGCCCAATGAACCCAAGAAGAGGGACCAGGAAAAAAAGGCTGCTCTGGCCTGCCCAGGGGAGTCTCCAAGACAAAAGGACTAACTGAGCATTGACCAGACCCAAGAAGAAATACATCTACCCGATCTTTTAATTTAAAAAGCTGAGTATTTCCACTGGCATTGGGGAAGCACCGGAACCACATCCTCACCCAGCCCTTTAATGTCCACAAAACTGAACCAACATCACGAGTTTCCCCCAGTCACACCATCTCCCTCCCAAGTGGATACCCTGGTGCCTGGTCGGAGGGTTGGGTTCACACCAATGCTGCTTCCCCCTGGAGACCTACCAGGGGTGGGCTTCTCTCCCCTCCCAAGGCCACGCACCCAGCAAGAGTTAACTCCATGACTGGTTCCACCTCCTGCTTTGTGGGTTTAATACGCCTAGAGCTGTCAAGGGTGTTAAACTCCCACTCTTCCAGTTCAAAGGCAGCTTTGCAGAGCTGAGCAGTCTTAAAATGCACAGCTTTTCAGAAGTGTGACCTTTTCACAAGGTTTCCAATTCAGTTAAGATTTGTTTCCTCCCTCTTCCAGCACGTAACTAATGGTAGTCATGAAACACCTCCTCCAAGGCAGCAGGCAGGCGGGCCAGGCTCCCCACCGGCCTGGAAATGTCATGACCAGTTACTGCAGCGGTGTTTCTGCAAAGGCTCAAGGGCACGGAAAGTCACCACGCCATCACCAGGCATCCAAGCCCTCCAACACCAGGTCTCACACACAGCTGCACACCACCCCCATCCCGTTGCGCTCTCCCCAGCACGGGGAGCAGCCAGTGCAGGTTTGGGGTCCTGGACCCACCACATCCCCCTGCGCAATGCGGGATCAGTGCTGCCCCAACGCGCACAATTCCCATCCACCTGTGGCAGGTGGGGAAGGGTCTCCCACTTTCAGAAAGCTGTTCAAATCCCTAATTGCCCTCCCTGTAGAGCCCACACCTAGCTCTTCCCTGCAGATAGCAACCTGGGAGCCCTTCCCAGCTTTCCTCAATGCCATATTTAGGTCACATCCACAGGTTTCATTGGCTGTCTGTCTTTGCTCTTGCAAAGCAGAAGAGTAAGAGGAGCATTTTAACGTGTTTGCACCAATAAATCCTTCAGCACACCAGAGGGGAGACTTTTCCATGCACATCAGGCAGGTAACTGTCCCCAGCCCTTACCCTATGCCCACTGCCCAGGGCAGCCTTGTTCACAGGTTCCTCCTCTCGTCCCTCTCCAAGACACTTGCAGCTCCAGTGTGTTCCACATTGCAATCCAAGGATAAAAACTATTGCTGAACAAACAAAGCAAAGCCTCAGGCTGGCAGGATGGGCATCTGCATTGCTACCCAAAGGGACTTTTTTATCCTAAATGCCTACAAACCTGCAAGCCCCCAAAGAGCCTTGGCACAAGGTGCTGGTCCTGGCTCCATCAGCGACGCCATCTTCCACCCTAAAACAAGCAAAACCCCTGCACACACGCTGCCTGCCCTCTTCCTCCTCCTCTGCTCACACTGCCAGGAAACCTCTTCCCATCTCCACATGGACTGGGAGATCTTGTGGCCTCTGCCCAGTTTTCACACACCTGGGAAGTGCCTCCAAGTGCTACCTAGCTATGCATGAAGCACAGAACCACTGAACTGCTCTGTCAGACGACTACCTCTCACACATCATTTATTCCCCCACAAATGAGCTAAACATTTCATATCTGGCCCTTTTCCTCCCGCCCCGTTTACACTACAGGAATGGGGGGATCTGCTGCTGTCCCCTCCAAGGGCAGCAAGCCAGCTCTCAAAGCCTACCAAACCCAGTGAAGACCACACTTGGCATACCCCCACCAATACTTGAAGCTGTTCCAAAGCTTTGTTGCTGCTGTTTCAAACAAGGACCTCATTTAAAGTTGCACCCTCCTTCCAGGGTGTCCAAGTCATCACCACAAGAACCAAGCCCATGACAGGAGGGAGGTGATCCGTAGACACATCCACAGAGTCCCTGCAGCTCAGGAGACTTATGTTATCTTAAAATACCTGGGGGGTTAGTAATCTAAGTAGGCATGTCGCCTGCTCCTTAAAGCAGTAGTCAAGTGCTGTAGAAACTGGCCTCAAATCCAGGACCATAGAAGAAGTCCAGTAAAATTACGCTGCTGAGTCACTAGCACTGACGTGCCAGGTATTTCTGAGCTAACCGATGGGACACACCACCGATCCCAAAGTTTACAAACTCCTAATCCAAGGCACTGTCAACAACACAGTTGATGTTTGCAAGGAACACATTATTTTTATGCTGACAAAGCTTCTCCAAACACAGGGCACAAGATCACACAGACCAAGCCTCGAGTTTGGGTTACGAGTTTCCCAGAAAAACTTTGGGCCAACCAAGGGGGAACTCCAGCCTTACACCAGACTCCATAAACCTGCCACGCAGCTCCAAAGCAAGCCTTGGCTAACCTGCATTTCGGTATTTTCCCTACCCATTGCATATTTACCACATGGGTTTGTTTGGATGTGTTTTGCTCACGACTTGCTCTTTGGAGCAACTCCAAATCTGCCTCCCTCTTAAGTTGTGCTACAATATAGTCATTGAAACTGATTGCAAACATCAGAAGCGAGGGTTGATTTCTTTATGCACACTAATTCTAGACTAGGTCACCAAACTATTTTCATAGTTATGTCAGCACTGTCTAGACAAACCATTAAAAACAGGATGCAACGATCATCAGAAATGCAACATCAAGCTTGTGCCCAGAGATACTGCGGGAGCCACGGGGAGAGAAGAAAAATCCAAGTCTGTCCTATTCGCATAGATGGGCCAGACCTGGCTCAGCTGTGACTTTTTTGTTTAAGTAGAACTTTACCAAAGCTCACCAGAAAAATGTATATTTGACTGTGATTTAAAATCAATAAGCTGACACCAACAAGCTCTGAGAAGAGCAGGATCTTTTGAAGGAGCCTCAATGCAGTCATGAGCCCATCCAAAGCTGGCTCCTCTGTGCTACTGGATGCCCACACCTCGCTACCAGTACCAGACCCTCACCGGGAGGTTAACCACCACATTACCACCTTCATGCCATCACGGGGAGCGCCCTGTGGCCTGAGACCAATCACATACACCAGGATTTGGCCCCAGGCATTCCCCCTGCCAGCCTCCAGCAGGCTCCCATCCTCACCACCAAAATCAGCCTCCACACCCAGGGAGAATTTCTTGCTAGCACTGTGTATCAGAAAGGCAGCTTCCCATTCCTTGCCACTTCTTGGCAGGGAACTCTTCCAAACTCCAGGAACACGAGCTGTAATCCTGGCAGAAAGGGATGCGCATATAAAAATCACCACTCTGTCAAAACAGAAAAATAATGCTGGAGCTGATCTGTGCACATTAATCCGCTGCAGTCATGAGGAGACAATTTCCCTGGAGAAAGTCATACATTAAAAGGAAAAAAGAAAAAAAAAGGGGGAAGAAAAAAAGATTAATGTGACTTTGAAATATCACAAGCACCGTTTATCTTCCTCCTGCCACCACAGGTTTCTTGTCTTTTTCTTTTTTTTCCCCCCTTTTTTTTTTAAATACAAAGAGCCTTAAAATTCACTGTGAATACAGCCCTTTTGCCTCAGATGTGCAAACATAGGTTCATTACAGTATAGCAAAAATATAAACACAGTACCACCTGCTCTCTCGTATACTAACCTTAACATTTTTAATTAATTCAATTTAAAAAAAAAAAAAACACAATTGCTTTTCACTGGCATAACCTTCTAATTACACTCGGAGTAGATGCATGCTTCTCAGAGCTCCTACTTTGCTAGCAATTTGGTCACACACAAAGTTCGGTCCTTGGTACTTCTGTGTTGGCATGAAGCAGAATGTAAAACATTGCTCCCCAATATACCTTTAGAAGCAGATAAAGGAGCTCAGGCCGTGTCATGGGCATGGCCAGAATTCAGTACACATTCCCTTTCCAGGGCAGGACTGAAAGATTTTGCCAGTTAAAAAAATAAAAATAATAAGGTTTAACCTATATACACAAAGGAGACAGGCACGCTTAAAACTGAGGTGATCACATCAGCCCAGCCTTTGGCAATCCTGAAACAAATGAGCTCACCATAGCGTTATATTCTCATTTTCCTTTTACACATATCCCATAGATCATAATATACATTAATAACTCTAACAGTCAAAGTTTACATTCGGCTGTAACATTTAGGATCAATACTCTTCAAATGACCTTTAATAGTAATGAGCTGCCATAACACTGTCTTGAGGACATTAAATTTTTATTAGAAATACTTTATTACAAAGGTTCAAACCTGTCTCCACGCACTTGCGCACCCATACAAATATTCTCCCACTACCATACAAATATTCTCCGACTATTATGTTTTTCCTTGAAAAAAAAAAAAAAGCAGGTCTTCCACGGTTTTTGAAAAAATGTGCAGCGTGGAGGCTTTAGATATTTCACATTTTCAGTTGGGGTGGGGGGGGGTGTCTTGTTTTTTAATCAAAACCCATGAGGAGCCAGGGGTTGGAAAATGATCCACTTTTCAAAGTGATAAATAGGAATTGTTCCCACGTGGCTTGAAGAGGACAAGACCAGTCTCCTGATTATCATAAACCCTCAGTTCGAGGGGGTGGAAAAGGTGGGAGAAGCTGATGCCCTGTAGAAGGGTAAGTCAGGGCAGCATCACCTCCTGGCCCTGCAGACCACCCCGGCGCCCCAGGGAAGCCAGCCAGAGAGTCAGCTCCATTCCTGCCCTGGTCCATGGGGATCCCGATGGGGACCCCTCCCCATCAAAATAGGTCCATCTCATGCAGCTCCAGCCAACTGAAAGCGGGAAAACTGGAAAGATGGGGGAAAACAACAACCACAAAAAATGGAAAACATCTAGTCAAGATCCAGCCTCTCCTTAATTACTTTTTTTAAATGACTAGTCAAGTTCTAAGTCAGCTCACGTCCACGTTTCACTGCCTATTTAAAGAATTTTAAATAATTCACAGGGTGGGGGGCTTGTAGCAATTTATTTCTTCAGTTACAGGCCCTGGACTCAAACTACAGAGAAATCTGATTTTAGCAGAACAATGAAACTGAGCGAACGGAGGTGAAGTCAAACAAAGGAAACACAGGGGGAAAAAGAAAAATATTTCTCTGCATTGTTATTAGATGCCACCTCTAAGAGCTGCAGATTGAACACATTCAAGGCAGCACCAGCTATTGCAGTCAATGTCCTCTAAGAACCTGCCTGGGCTCAAGCAGGCTGCTACCGGAGCCCCGAGCTGGCCAGGAGGGCAGCACAAGTACATTCCAGCATTTCATTCTGCATTTCTTGGGAGTCTTGAATCTTAAGAAACATTTCAATTTTGCCTCTCATTCAAGCTGACCTAGAGCTTCTTCTCTAAAAAAGCATTTTGTGATTTCCAAACTGATTTCTAAACAGCGGTGACCAAATCAGAGGAGGGCACTCCAGTAAAAGCACTGGGAAAAAGGCAGAAATACTGGGCAATCAGTGCTTGCGCTCCCTAACCCCCTGATTTTTAGGGAGACACTCTGAAACCACAGCAAATATCTTTCCAAGTCCTTCAGAGAAGAGCCTCCTTTCTGGTGGCAGGACCAGGAGAGCCAGCAGTGCTCTCCTCCCCTCTCCCAGCAGAAGGCAAACCGCATCCCCCCACCTTCCCAAACCCCTTATCTGGGCCAGGGTGCTGGCAGCCCCTTGCCGCAACCCCCATTTCTCCATCAGCTTTTGCGGCGGCTCATTAGGGTAGAGAAAGGCTCCAGCACATCATCTCTGCAGGCTTGTGGAGGGCTGATCCGCGACAGGTAATTCCCCCTGCTTAATGACCTGAGACCAGCCAGGCGGAGGCAAACGGGAAAGGGAATCTTCTCATTTGTTACCCATCCCCACATCCCGATAAAAAGAATGATTACACTTTTAAGTTCAAACAATTCCCTGCAGTTGTAGCCATGTCATATCTAGATTGTCTAATTTACATGCATATTCATAATCCCTGTGTATTTAATTAAATTCTTCAATCCCTGGAGTGTCTTTCCTAAACAATAGTAATTTATCTTGCACAGATAAGGGTGCCCTCAATTTATTCCACTCTGTAGCTAACAGCATTTCCTCCTGATCAAGGCTAGGAAGCAAACTCGAACAGAGGGAATCTTTAAATACATTTAAATTGCAAGATTAGGCTGCTCCTCTTTCTTTCTCTCTCACCCCAAGTTACCCTTTTAAATAATAAACACTTTCTCCTGAGCTCCGAGGAAAACCTTTCACCCAACCTCCTGATAAGAGCTGCATGCTCCAAATGCAAAAATGCTGCCCAAAGCCCACGCTGCAAAGAGATCTCACAGGCTGGGCATCATGGGCTACCAAGCAGCACAGGTTTCATCCAGCATGGTCCATGGGACATCCTCTGCACACACCTTCCATCGCAGGCTATGAATCCCTCTGTTGCAGCCCACGGCAAACAAGCCACACACTAACAAGTTGCAGCCATGAGGATGAAGAGCTCTTCATCTTTCCAGCAAATATCCCTACACTAAGGGCTATTCCTCGACAGAACCTCGGGCATCCCAGAGAGGGACATGCAATGCACCAGGACAACTTGAGATGAAGCAGCTCCTCAGAGAGATGCCGCCATCTCCAGACCACTAACCCTGTTCAAATATTAGCACAGGGAATTTAACTTGGCCTGCAATTAGAGAAGTGTTAAAATATTTAGCAAAGTCAAACCGATGAGAAGATTGTGATGGGAAAGGAAGAGAGTAGAGCCTGGTGCTACAGCATGTTTTCCGATTACACATTTCTCACACCCTGTTAAATCCACAGCGCTTAATAGCTTCACTCCCTCTCCCAAACCTCAGCCTGCAGCTCTGGGATGGCACCAAAGTGGGGTGGAGACGTGCCAGTCTCTCCAAAAGCCTCTTCAGCCCCACCAGCTCTGCATCGCCACTGCCTCCCAGAGCAGTGCCAGCTGTCCCTGCCAGGGGAGCAGCCACCCTGCTGCTCACACGGCAGGGATGCTATGCCCCAAGGAGACTCAGGGATAATCCTGGTTCTGCAGGAGATGTGGGGCCAGGACTGCTGTCGCAAACCATCTTCTGCATTCACGTCACAGCCAAGGGCCTGGGCAGCCCCTTGGCTGAAGACCCTGCTTGCAACCAGGGAAATGTCCTTCGGCTCCAGCCCCACTTCTTCATCTCCTCCCCAAACATCTGCTGCTGACCACTGCCAGACATGGGAACCCAGCCACCCCGTTCCCAACCAAGCCCTTGAAGCCTTTAGAGATGCTGTTACTATTTATGAAAATAGGGTCAGGATCCTGCTGTCAGCTCCTTCCCGAGCTGCAGTGTCACCCACGCCATTGAGGCAGCTCTAGGAAAGCTCTCAGGAATGGGACCGCTGGGACTTGATGGACAGGCTCCAAGTCACAGCCGGCTAACCGCGCTCTGGAGTAAAACCAGCCTCCTCCCACCTGGGTGTCTCTGCAGCCACCTCCCTGGGGAAGCCCATCTTCCAGTTTCACATACAACCACATCTACCAGGTCCTCCTCTGGGCCATCCCCATGGCCACCAGAGCCCTCCTTTGCTACGCCACTGCATATCAACCATGGCTTAACCAGTGCAGCACTGTACAGCAGCACCCAGCTGACACCACGGACAGTCCCAACCCCTTGTAGTTAGTTGCTTCTCCCCCCATTCAAGTAACAGAAAAAGCAACAGACAAGGCAGGTGGTGGTCTCCTTCAGCGCTGGAGCTGGACCTGGCACTGCCCTGGAGGGGAGGGGCCCGTGTGGCCACACTGCCCCATTAGCAGGGGGCTCAGCAACCAGCAGAGCCCGTGGGACAGCGAGGTGCTGTCCTCCACCAGCAACGTGGAGCCTGCCTGCCGATACAGCCTGCCATTGCCAAATCCTCTTCCCCAGGAATTCATAGCTGGATTCAGACATTCCCAGCCTGTTACTTATTTTGATGTTTTCAGCTCTCCAGAGTACAGGGACATCCTGTCTTAAACCTGCCGAGGCTCATGCCAAGAGGACATCTGCTTGGAAGACAGCCCCTCTGGCTGACCTGGCCCTAGAGGGCTGCCTTCCCGTCTCTGCAAGATCCCAAACATACCCTTGCACCCACAAAGCAAAGCCAGTTCACAGCAGAGCCAGCAGCAAGAGCAGCCTCTTGGGCAAACCACAGCTCCCATTCCTACTTCAGAAGCTTTGCAAGATTTTTAGACCTTGGAAACATTTTCTTCCTACTCAGGGCATTTTTAGGTTAATGGTTCATCAAACCTCACAGTCCAGGAAACCTTAGCGTGGCTGACCAGTGTGTGGGTGTGGGGGAAAAAAAAAAAACACCAAACAAAAAAAATACCCTCTTGGGCATGAGTCCTTCCCACAGCGCTTTAACCACAGGCTCTGGACTGAGCTAGGAGCCACCAGAAACAAGCCAAAAACCAGGCCAGCAGACAAGGGAAAACCTCACCACTGCCTTGTGCCTCTTTCAGATACAGGGAACGCAGACAGCAAACCATCACCGATGGAAAGCATCAATCTCCCGCTTGGGATGCTCTCCACGACACTGTGTCCCCACGCAAGGAGGAGCCATTACTGCCAAGCCCCTCTGCAAACCCCCAGAGGAGCTGGGTGGCACCAGCAGCACGGCTCACCGGGTGATGACCACCATCGGCAGAGGGAACGTGTGACATCTTAACTCTCTGTTCACCCAGGAGCAGGTCTCCAGAGGAACACAACTCTGATTCCCTGTGCTGACTTCATTTGGCTTGGTCCTTTTTGCCTAAGCTTTATTTTACATGCATTACTCGAGTGCAAACAAGAACAAAGCCACGGTGTTTTTAGGAAGAGCCCTCAGTACCCAGCAGCTCACACTCCTGGAAAAAACAGTGCTTTCAAGCAAAAGCCCCAAGTTTGGACAATTCCCATGAAGTCATTCCCCCACATCACCCAACTTCTTTCCTATAGTGAAAGTCAAGGAGCTGAGCCATGGCTAGGAACATCTAATCGTTCACCTTTGCACTGTCCAGTTTTTCTAAGTTTTTATGATTTTCCAGGGCCTAAGTAACCACAGATCTTTATCACAACACAGACAGAAAGTCTGCAGAGCAAAACTTCCCTCTGCCCCGTCTCCCACCAAGCACAGTACCAGTTCTTACAAGCTTCCAGTTCCCCTCCTGCCCCTCAGGTATCCAATGGGGAAGGCAGCCCACCATCAGCCACTGGCAAATAACCTCCAGCTTAAGCAAGGCAGAAGGCATGGGAATCTTTCAAACCATGTCACTCTGATGAACTTTAAAGATAATGGGTGTCTGCGCTGCATGAGGGCTGTGACTGGACAGAGCGATGCACCTGAAGATACCCACTCTTGCCACATTCCCCCAGCAACACAGTCAGGAGGTGACCAGAAACCATCTTTTCCCAAATAACCAATAACTTCCAAACTGGGAAGCAAATATTTGCTCCCAGTACACCTCACCTGCATAGGGACAGCCTGACCTTGACAATCACCTCCTCATCCACCCCGACCCTAAAGCAGCAGAAAGCAAGGATTCATGCTGCTCTCCAGCATCCATTTGGTGAGATGGTTTCAGAAGCGCTGTCCTTGCACCAGAGGGCTGTGGGCAGGTTTTAACAGCAAGGTGCTGCATCCTGGCCCTGAAACCAGCAACATCATATAAAATACCATCTGAACATGCTCCTCAAGCTCAAAAAAGCTGGCTGCTACCAAGCACACCTGAGGGCGGTTTAGCCAAGGAACCTGAAAGTAGGATAGGGTCCATGAAGCTAAAGTAGACTGAACCAAGCTCAAGAGAGGCAAGAGGTGGAGAGACGTCTAGGAAGAGGAGGCAATGCACATTTCCATGCCATCTAGGAGGTTCTGGAAAAGAGCAATGGGGCTAAGCTCCACTCTGCACCATTTCAGAGTGCATAGCTTAAAAGCACTGTAAAACCCACTGCTCATTCTTGGCCACCCTCACAAGCACCTGCTTTGGGCCTGCTGGTGAGTAATATTTTCCACAATGGGAAGTAAGTGAACAGAAGCAGCACACCAGAAGCCACCAAGTTCATCATCACTCTTGGTCACACATTGGTCACAGCTTCTCTCCATCAAAACCTGCAGGAGTTTTTAAGGGCCAACCCCATCATGAGCCAAAGGGGCAGGAGAGCTCACTTCATCATCCCTCTCACCCCCTTTGAAAGAAGGTACCTACTTAAAACAGACACTCTTTCCTCACCCATCCTCCTGCCTCCAGAAGTTACCTCCTAATGCAAAAGGTTGAGCAACACAGCAGGCGCCACCACAAGAAGTGGTGGCTGGAGACCACACCAGGCGCTGGAGCCCCCTGATGCACTAAAAGTATGTGTCAACGGCACCAGCTGTCCTCAGAGACAGCCAACCTGCTCAGACTCCCAATCTCTCAGTCCGAGCCTTCAGAGAGCTCAGCTGACCTCAGCAACTTCCCAACACTCCGTAACATTCCCGAAATGAAGTTTACAGCCTGGTTTTTCAACCTTCAGGCCAGATGCCCCTTGTTTTAATGAGTAAGTTAAATATGGCTAGTCCACAGCTATGGATCAAATAAGGCAGGCTTAAAAGAGGTGAGACTCAAGAGGGGGATACTTCCCAACAGCAAAAAAAGTAGTATGTTTTACCTCAAAACATAACAGACTCAGGGGACGAATTAAAAAGGGAAACCATAAAATGCTTGCCTAACTCCTTTTTTTATTTCTTACATCTGCTGCTTTACAGTAAAGCTTCATCTACTGTGTATAATTAGATATATGTTCCTCGATTCTAATCTATACAGATTTATTTGAAACTTATCTTTACAGTTTTTAACCCCAAAGAAGTTTTAACTGGAAAGAAAGCTGCAGTAACAGCATCACCTCAAGCGCAAAGGTCTTGGAGATGCTGCAGTGTGAACAGCAGTTCCAGCCCGGGCTCTGCGGACTCGTGCATGAAAGGCAGCAAGAACACACCAGCTCATCACTGCTCACCTTCACGTGTGGCCCCACAGCCCCAGGAACGTTTTAAAGACTGCAGAGTAAAGCAGTTTGGAACCAAAGCAGTTCACCAAGACCCAGAGGCAGAGGTATCGATACTGCCCGGCACTCCTGTCGCCGTGCCTGCTCTGCTGCCTCGCTCAGCCCCAGCCTCGGCCACTTCGCACTTCCCAGACGGCGCAGACGCTGCAGAGGGATTGCAGTGGACAACGTGGCAGCCTTACCTAGAGAGGCCTTGGGGACAGGCCATTCCTCTCACAGTGTGTTCAGCCACCAACTGCAGCTGAAAGCTACCTGCTGCCTCCCAACCCACCACCCCTGCTCTTCCTACAGCAACCCCGGATCCCAAAGGCACCTCTCCCATCCAAGACGCTTCGCAGCTCTACTGAGCTCCTTCATGCCCTGTGGATGCTACCGTACCAAATGGCCAAGGCTACAGGGCATCCCCTGAGATCCCTCTGCAGATCACACATTCAGGACCATACGCTACAGTGAACTCATGGCAAAGCCCAGCAGGTTTCTCAGAATGACCCCGTGCCCACCCTGGCCCAGTTCCTCCTGCCAGACACAGAACAGGGTTTTTTTGTTGCTTGTTGGGAAACGATGAAGCTTGCTTGGGTTTTGTTGATCCATGAAAGGGTTATTTCCTTAGAAATGGGAAACAAAACAGAGAGACAGAAGGCCACCAGGTCCAGTGCTAAAGATCCAGCAGTGTAACCAGGTATCTTGGACCTTGAGAAACTCCAAGAACAGCAGGTCCAGGTCATGAACATGACCCAGATACCAAACAGCCAGCAGACAACAGAGTGGGAGAAGGGGAGGCCAGTGTATGGGCAAAGGGGATACCCTCAATTTGCAATCACAGCCCCTTTATGTTTTGGCATAAATATCCCAAACTCATTTAGGTCACTGTGCACCTCCTGAAACCCTTACATCCACCCATCAGATGCCATCACACTTCATAATTAAGCATTTAAAATGTGCACAAAGGGAGAAAGGAACCGTCTGCACTTACACAGGAAGGACCAAACACCTCACTAGGGCACAGAGCATCGAGACTGCAAAGCACCCAGTCACCCCATTCCCCTCAGGACCCACACAGCAGGCACTCCGGGGAGAGGCCAGTCTGCCAGTGTCTCCACCAACCATGAGGAATACACCAAGGCGACATGCAACACCAGACATCCACCAGCCCAGCTAAGAGGATGAAGCATTTCTCTGGAAACAATCGGGTTCTCTAATAACAGGGCTGCAGCAGTGGCGTGAAAGGAGGGAGGAGGAGCAGGCGGGGAGAAAGGGACTAGCTGGATATTTATCCCATCCTCATCTTTGTGTTATCAGTACCCCGGTATCAGCATTGTTCAAAATGGCTGCTTAGATGGTTGCCAGCAGCAACAACAGAATTGGTCCATCTGCTGGCATTCTCCCTAATCTATCTCAAACACTCGTCTTCTTTTTAAATGCACGCAGGGGAAAGAAGGAAAAAAAAAAAAAGTCCGCCTTGTACAAAGAAACAGAATCCTCCTATAACAGAGCCTTTTAACTAGATTTTATGCCACCCCTGTTTCCAGGACACACAGACAAAAGTTAATTTTACGATAAAAGAACCAGTGTAAGGTGCTTTTTTGTTATGAGATCAGAAAGCAAATGGAATTTGAATTGTCTGCAGTGGCATGTATCTGACAAAGATTAATTTAAACAGATATTGTCTCTGAAACCAAAGTCCATTGAACGGCTTCACAGCCTATCAACCATGCGAAAGCAGCTCCTTAGCAGCACTGCTGACTCCACCACTTTCTTTAAAAATGGCTTAACCTATTTCTTGTAAGATAAAAGGTCATATATAGTTCTATTTTACAAACCCATAATAGCCAAATCCACACCAAGCGAAGACAATCGGGAGAAAATAATAACGGCGGGGGGGGGGGGAGAGGATTTCCTCCTCCTTCACAGACAGATGCTTGACACTCGCTGGGTATCTTTCAAAGCATGCCGGTAGCGAGCGGCTGCAGCGCCACCGAAATGTTTCGACATCCTTAGAATAGATTAAAAACCCTGGGGCCTCTGCAGGTCACCGGTGCAGGATGGAGAAGCCCACCCACACCCCACCCCACCCCCGGGTGGAGATGCTGCCGCAGGGCAGCTCACTGCTATCGGCCTGGGATGCTGCTTTTGCAGGGATGTAAAACCTCAAGGATGCAGGGAAGAGCAGCCAGGCTGCCAGCCCTTAGTCCTGGGCCAAGCAGGCAGGAGGGGAGAAGCACTGCTCCCCAGGCCCCCACTCACCCCCCAGCCCCTCTCTGAACACTGGGGTATTATTTCTCCTTTTAATCACAAGAAACAGATCTGTGCATGCCATCAGCGGGCTGTGCGGATGGAGACAGCTGCTCAGACTTCAATGGGATGGACACACACACACACACAGAGGGGGAAGAAAAAAAAAAGCTGCAGAAATCCAAATCCTGCAATTTCTTCCCTTTTTATTTCCAGTTTATACAGAGCACCGCAGGGAAAATGCTACCAGACAGTTTCAGAGCATTTGATACAGCAACAACCCAGCTTTGGGAAAAGAATGAAGGAGAAGCAAAATAAAAGATGACAGCCAAAAGCACTTTTAATATAGTTTCAGTACTTTCAAGAGAAAGCTTCTGTACACAGAGCAGCCAATGAACTGTAACCAAAATAAACACAACTGGCTTTAAAAAAATTAAAAATTTCTTTCTGATGATAAAGAAAATCAAAAGAGACGAGAACCAGCGAGTGAGGCAGAAAATACATTTATTTTTCATCCTCCAGACACACTTCTTTAAATTTGGCATCCAAAGCCATTGTAGTTCATTAATGCAAATTTTATTTATCTCGGGAATCCATTTGTTGCTCTGCCATCCCTTTGACAGGGCACTCATCTTCATCAAGGCAGCCGCACAGCCACAGCCAGGGCTGCAGCACACGGCACCCCCTGCGATCCCTGCCTTTAAAAAAACACATCACACCAGTAACAAGCAATGGCTATTGCCCATTTGCTATCACCCACACGGCGGCATCAGCTGAAGGATGGAGGCCAGAGCTACTGGACGGCATCCGGAGCAGAGGCACAGCCTGTCCTGACCTTGCCAAGGTCCCAGACACCAAGTCTCCGGCGTTCCCACGGGGAATCCCTCCTCCTCAGCAGCTGCAGGGCACGGGCACCGTCTCCAGGTGCAAAGACAGCAGCCAGGCAGATACCACACCGCATCCCACTGAGCAAACCTCAGTAACAATTAGCGGCCCCCAGTCAAACGAGCTGGGTGGCGTTGGTGCAGGCAGCTCATTACGGGCATCCAGGGATAAGCAGGGCATCGCAAGGGGGACACAGGCACCCCCCCCTCCCATTTTGAACCCAGGGGCGACAACAGCAGGACACTTGCAGATGACAAGCTGGACCAACACAGCCACATGCAACTCTTATGAGCTGGCATCCCAGCAGATCTGCCTCCTAAGCACATTCGTGGCTTTGTTTTTAATGATGTGAGAAATGCACACACACACAAAAAAAAAAAAAAGGGGGGGGAAAAATCCCTGGCAACATGCACCTAGAATGCGACAAGTAAAAGCCCAGGATTTTATTAATTTGTGCATTACTTTAAATGCACCGTTTTACAAGGACTAACCCCAATCCTGCACAAAATCCTAAGCCGTAAGCTTGAGACAAAAAAGCAAATGCTCTTAAAACGCAACACTAGAAAATCCGTTTGGAGAGAAATGTGGTGGTGTCGCGCACAGGTGAATCCTCGGCATTTAATAAAACACACTCACCACACCAACCAAGTGGAGTCTATTCATATTTAAACATCAGGATTAAGAAGAAAAAAAGCCTCTGAAAAATTGAATTTTCACTCCTGGGGCATTTCACTGTAGAACCATGAAGATGCTCTCCCCCTCCACATCCCGCAAGAAGCCGTTTTGCAGAACCAGCATCTCTCCGCGAGATGTTATCAGGGCTATTTCCAACTCCCATTGCAAAGGCACAAGAAGTCAGAGGTCAAGCCTGTACGTTGAACCCTACCCTTGTGAACACCAGGTGAAAAATGAAATGGGGCTCAGTCCTGCTCTTCCGAGCATGCAGGAGAGCACCTCCAGGGCCCTGGCAGCAGTGTGGGTGCACAGGGACAGCTCCCCACCACCATCCCACATCCTGGCTCCATCCAGAAAGTAGACTTGTCCAATGGCACTTATTAACATACCCAAGGTTTGGCATCTTTGAGGTCTTGTTTTCGCTGGAAAATGGATTGGTTTCTATTGAGGCTGATGCCAAAGAAAGCCAAACCTCAGCAGAGGGAGGAACCAGTTACTCAGAGGAGCCACTTTCCTCCCCTCCTCTCATCTCCAGAAGACCAGGAGTATGACAACCCCATCACATAACCTCTTCCAGACAGCATCAAATGTAAGGTAGGACATACTAGAACTTCATTTCGATACCCTCAGACAGCTATTCCCTGCCTCTGGCTCCTTGCAAAATAAAGTCACCAACACCAGCCACAGATGGGGAGATCAATGAACACACACAGGTTCAACCAGCACCCCAGGTCTCCAGCAAACCTACCCACCACCCCACCAGAAGAAACAAGCACTGTGAGGGGATGGGGGAGCACATGAGGCTCCTTCCCCACTGCCTTGCCCAGTACATCACACGAGGTTGGCTCCTCAGAGAGCGCCCAAAGGGACAGAACACAGCCTCACATCCCCGGGAGAAACAGCAGCACCCCTACATCTCCAGGAGAAAATCCACCGGCTTTAAGCACAAGCCATCACCCTGCAGCAACAAGCCTTGGCCTCTCACTGAAAATCCCCAGGCTCGGCTGCCCTGAGAGGATGAAGAGATGCTGCTCCTCCCGAAATCCCTGCTCAGCTCCTCACCCGCACCAGCTCTCCCAGCCTCAAGGGCAGCAGGGGGAAATGAACTCTCTCTTCCACCCTAATGCTACCAAGGTTTGGATTTTTTTTTTTTTTAATATCTGTATTTTCAAAGAAAATTAAAAACTGACACACCACAGGAGACGATTCACAGCTGAATGTGACTTTACAAAGCTATCAGATAGACAAGCTCATTTAAGTTTTCCAAAAGTCCTATCTGAGGTTAGAGGGACTAATCATAAAACATCTAACATCAAAGCGAGCATCAAATAACAGCAAAGCACATTCCCTCGCACAAAGCTTCAGAAACAAAGCACGCAGGCACATGTGGTTTATGTTACTGCAGTTTTAGCACAGTTAAATATTTCCTAAAAGATTCCCTCTAGATGTGAGCAAAATTAAAATCTGCTGTGAGCGACGGGTGAGCTAGAAGGGGAGGAAGCCAGCTCCTCACCTGGGCTAAGCTTTATAAAGCACAGGTAAGCTGAGAACAAACTCCTATTGCCTGCTCAAGCCAGAAACCAGGCCTTGTCATGCTTTCTCTTCAAAAAACGCCTCAAACCTATTTATTCTTAAAGCCAACACTAAATATTTTGTTTCTTGTGCTTTATTTTTCAGGTCTTCTAGCCTCTTTAAGCTAGCATCATTTTGCCTGGAGTAATTAACCACCTAGTTAAAAAGGTGCCCCAACTTCAGAAAGTCTATTTATACTCTTAAAAAAAAAAGACTCAAAAGCCAATAAATAAATCTGTTTTTAAAAAAGAAAGTTAAAGTTCCAGCTGTCAAAGTCTTCCTAGCTCTCCCTGCACTACCAGCAAGAAATTCTGGTGGTTTTCATCATCTCCAGTTCCAGTTTCTGTAATACAGCCCAGAAGAAGCTCAAGAAATCTCACCTATGAGGTAACAGCAATAAACAGATCATAAGTTTTAGTGCCTAATAACATATATAATTAAAACGAAGGATTACGAAAAAAAAATAATTACAAACATAAAGCCCTTAATGTATATTTAAGATGTTCAACAGTTTCCATCATGATAGGGCTAGTGAACCTCTGCTGGCCTCTTTTATGTGGTTTAAAGTATTTTAATATAATATGGTAGGACAAAGTAATCTACCCATAAAGAAAAATAACATAAAAATTAATTACCAAATTGGAAACACGCTGCACAACAACCACTTCACCCAAAAACTAAGAGGGTACAGAAAAACTAAACTCTTAGTTAGCACCCTGACATGGGACATCAAATTTCAATGTGGAAAAAAAAAAATAACAGAAAAGTACTTCATGACCCATGACGCTCCTTCCAAACCTCCTCCTCCTGGATACAGTCTTAAATCTAGACCCAGGAGGAGACCAATCTTTACACAAAACAAAAGCAACCACAACTAGCCCTAGAGAGCCCCATCAAAGTGTTTTCCCCAAAATAAACAGCTCTATAAAGCAGCACGCCACCTAGACTTTTAAAACAACTGGATACAAATTTAGACTCTGCCCCGTACCAGGTCACAGGGGAGGGAAACCAAATGCTTGCCTACAAGCAAGCGTTTTCAGGGGGGGGAAAAAATAATTCTAAAAAACCTAAAAGTAGTTCCAGAGAAAAAAACCTAGAAGTAGTTTCAGCCATGTTAAGAGCATAGGAACCCATCGATAGTTTTACTTCTGAAGATGCATTCCAAAAAGAATCATTAAAATATATAACAACAGAAGCTGAAATCTACAGTGTAACAAAAGGCTTCCAAATCAGAACTCCTCCAATTAAAATGCATTTACAGGTATTATTTACACGTATCAGTTCTAGCTTAACCTCTGCCCAGGCAGAAGGCTGCTGAAGCAGGGTCAGAAAATCCCCCATGCCTGGATACCCAGCTTAACCACCAGACCAGGAACCATGGGAAGGCACCCAGGACTGACCTGCAAAGCATCAGATAAAGTGTTCAGAATTAACAGCAGGCTTGAAAATAAAAAAATAAATTAAAAAAAAAAAAAACCAAAAAACACACACACACCACCAGGCTCCCTCCAAGTGTTTACAAAGCCAGCGCATTTTAAAGCCCTGCTTCATTGTTACCCTAACAGCAAAAGTAAATTCTGCCTATGTACTTATGGCTGGACTGCATACCTCCCCACCAGGGCACAAAGGCTTATCTGTGGGTAAAGCAGCACATGCCATATAGGTTCCTAAGCGGCTGGTTGCAATGCAAAGAACAACACAAAGCTCGATGCTTCCTCTCACGAGTAATCATAAAAGCAATGAAAAAAAAGAGAATTCCCACCTAAAATTGCCACAGACACTTGCCCACCCATCAGCAGCCACAACGACTCGAAGGCAAACCGTATTATACCATACTGAGGAGCACAGGCGAGAAACATTAATTTGTTCTGCCAGATCACAGCTAACTGTCAAAATCCACCAAAGGTCTTTTCTCTCTCCAAAAACCCAAGAGATAATGGTGTAAAAACTTTTGTTCATAAATATTTATGCAAGTGAACTTGTTAAAAATTAACCGCTGTCGTTAAAGGTTTTGTATCCTTTAGGATTCCCGGCATGCAGTGCAGTTGCATGCTTTATATTAAGCCTGGCATTTCTGCATTCCTTTCCTGCATGCTTTTGTCATTTGTCTAAAAATTAAAAGGAAAAAAAAAACCCACACACCACACACACACAAAGACGGGATCTGTACACATAATAATAAAGCAGTTTTTAAGAAGACAAAGATGCCTGTGTTCAACATCCAAGATCTTTCTTTGAGCAGGAAAAAAAAAAAAAAATCAATTTAATGACTCCAGTGAGATCAGGGTTTAAGCCTCGTTTAAGTTTTACTAAGCATGAAGGAATTATAGGTTGATAATGTGGCATATATGTTTTTTTTCAGACCTGCCAGCCTTGTAAGCACAAGGGAGCTGGAGCCCAAAGCAGTTTGGCCCCACAAGCACAACCCTCACACCTCCACGCCATCTTCCATCTCCCAGAAGGTCATTCCTCTCGGATTTTGGCTTTCAGGTTTTCAAAGTGATTTTTCCAACCACAGAGAGAAGGAATTTCACATTCGTACCATCCTTATTTTTTCACAGGTCTGAGTCAGAAACTCAACTGTACAAACATCTGATCTTTATTAACAGCAAATCTCAACTGTGCAAACCCCAGGTCGTGATGCCGGGAGCTGGCGGTGTCCATTAAAGAGATCCTTCAAGGGGAACAGTAGTTTTGATTTAACGCTGGTGAACATCAAGTAAGCCAGGGTTGGGGTTTTACTTTTTTTCCAAGACATAATGGTTCCCATATAAGCTGACAACCAAGTTCCTATCTTAATTGCAAACACACACACAGCCACAAAGTGTTTGTGTCTCCAGTGGCTGGAGCTCTTCCACCTCACCTTCCAGCAGCATCTGCAGGATGGATGTGGAAAGTTGGCGGAGGACATCTCCGCTATGCCTCCCGTCCACCCCGGGTAAACACGAAGCCCTTCACAGCCTTTTGTTTGATGTAAATCTTCCTCCTCTGGCTCAGGGCTGCAAGGGACTGCTGTGACAGGGCTGCTCGGGGGACAAAACCAGAGGTGTCTGACCCCGCATCACCCACCCGCTGCCGCCCAAAGAAGAGCCGCACTCCAGCCAAGACCCAAACCCCCCTGCTCCGAGGCGAGCTCCCACGGCGAGCATTCCGCGCGCCCCTCTCGGGCTGTAAAAACAAGAGATAAATCACCCACCGACTTTGCGGCGAGTGCTTCCAGAACATGCTGCTTCATCTAAAAAGCTGAAGGTTCGGAGGACAATGGGCGCGAGCTCCGATTTCAAAGCTGGGGAGATGGTTTAGACTTGTCAGGGGATATGAAACGCCAAAGCCAGGACCATCCTCTGGCTCACCCAAAGCAGCAGCGGGAACCGCAGGGAGACAGGGCACGCGTGATGCCGGATGCCGGTACTGGCCATCGCTTTGGGATGGGACTGCCCTGCCTGTTCCTCACATACCTGACCCCAGCGCTCACCCAGCATTGCCTAAAGCCTCGTCAGAGCCACGTTTCAAAGCCAAATACGTTTTAAAAAGCTCATGACGAAAGAAAATGCCTTCATACAGAACCAGCCCTGGTTTCAGGCAACCGTTACTCTGTCTCCCACTCCCAGGCCGGCTGCTCACTGCATCCACACCTTGGTGGGCAGGTCAACGAAGCATCGTCCACAGTCAGCTATTCTCTTCCCTCCCCTCCTAATTTTAAAGTTCCTGAAGAGCTTCTCCTCTCCTTCAAAAAAAAAAAAAAAAAAAATTTGGTTTTGAGTTTCCAAGTGTTTTAAACAGAATACTTAATCATCTTAACACAGCCCTGGCAAAAATATTAATTCACCCCAAAAGAGGGTATATAATCATATCCTTGGAGAAAAACCTTTTGTGCTGCAGGAATTTTTACTGCATATCCTCAGAGGCGGAAGGAGAATTCTTCCGCTCTCTCCTATTTCCACATCTCAAATGAAAAATGTTTTGATAACGCTCTTCTGAATGTAAACTGTAAAAAATGGATTTTTTAATTTATTTTTTTTAAAAGCAGAGGGGTTTTTTTCCCCAAAAGGAAGGAGGGCTCTTTAAACAACCACAGCCGAACTAACCATTCCTTACAACAAAACCCACCCTCCCTCCACTCATTCACGCCATACCCTGGCACAAGATGAATTTACATTTCGCATTTGCAAAACAAATTCCAGCCTAATGTCATTTTAATGGGAACGCGCATTTCAATCACTTCCAGCAACAACCAGGAGCGGATTATTTTATGTAAAACACCACCATTTGTTTCTCTTTGAATATATAGAGATATAAGGGGGGATTTCGGATGGGGACAGGGACTGGGGGGGACACACCAACATTTCCTCTGTGACAATCCCCCTCCGCCAGCGCACACAAAAGCCAACCTGCCCGTGGAGACAACACACGATGCCATTATTCCCACCGTCATTCCCACGGCCCCTCGCCACCGGCGGGGAGCCAGAGGCCGGCGGCCCCCGGCCCCACCAGCGCCCCCCGCCCCCGGCCGGTCCCGCCGCGCTCCGCCGGCCGCGGGTGCCCGTGCGGGGGGGTGGCAAGGGGAAAGGGGGGCGCGGGGGCCCCCCCGAGATTTTCCAAGGGGGGGAAAGCCCCTGATGGAGAAGACAAAGACAAGCGCTCAGAGCTGCCGGAGAGATGCGTTATGTTTATAAACCCGTGTGCGGGTGGAAGGGCCGGGACCGGGGCGGGTGTTCCGGGGCGAGGGGAAACCGGGGCGGAGGGGGGGGGGGGGGGGGGGGGGGGGGGCTGCGCGCCCTCCTGCAAACCCCCACGGGCACCCGGGGAGGGGGGGGTGGCTTTATTTTCCCACTCGCACTGGACGGACGGTGCCCACGCCGGTGACACCGGGCACGCACACGTCGCCGGGAGCCCACCCCCCCCACAGCCCTCCCCCCCAAACCTAAAGCCGGCATCTCCCCAGAGGAGGATAAGGCGGTCCCTGCCCCCGGGGCAGGATTTTCCTGTCAAACCACAACGCGCCAGACAAAAGGCTGGAGTGTTCGGAGGGGATGGCGGCGGCGGCGGCGGGGGGGGAGCGGGGGGGCGGACGCGGGGCACGACGACCCAAGCCCCCAGGGGCCTCGTCCCGGCACTCACCGACTTGCAGCACGTTGTCCACCGCGCCGGTCTCCAGCAGGCGGATGCCGCGGCGGAAGGGCAGCCCCTCGCCCTGCGGCGCGGCGGCGGGGGCGGCGGCGGGCGGCGGCGGGCCGGCGGCGGGGCTCTCCTCGCCGGCCGGGGCTGGGGCGGCGGCGGCGGCCGAGGGTCCCCCCGCGGCGGCGCTGGCGGGGGATGCGGCGGCGGCGCGGCCGGGCTGGAAGCTGGAGTACATGCAGATCTGCCGCTCGCTGCGGGGGAAGCTCCAGTAGACGATGCGGCGCTGGACGGGCTCGGGGATGCGCTGGAAGCGGCCCTCCACCCGCTCGAAGGCCCAGCTCCCCGCCACCCGCTTGGCCGCCGCGTCCAGCAGCGACTCGGGCTGCAGCAGGCTGCCCGCCCCGCCGCCGCCGCCCCCCGGCCCCGCCGCCGCCGCCGCCGCCGTCCCCGCCGCCCCCGCCGTCCCCGCCGCCGCCGCGGGGCAGCAGCCGGCCAGAGCCGGGGGGGCCCCGCTGGCCCCCGCGCCCGGCCCCGCGCCGGCCCCTGCGGCCCCGGGACGGGGGTGAACGGCCCCGGTGCCCCCCGCCGGGCAGGTTCGGGAGCACAGGCGCTTGGGGCCCGGGGCGCCGGCGGGCAGCGGCGGGCGGAGCAGCTCCTCTCCCTCTCCTCCCTCCGCCATGGCTGCGACCGACTGAGCCGGGCGAGGGGAGGAGAGACGGGGAGGAGGGGGGGGGGGGGCCGGGGGTGGAGACTAGAGGGGGTGGTCCCGCCGGCCGGGAGCCGGCCCCCGCCGGGGCGGGCCGCTCCGCAGCCCCCTGCCCGCCCCCCGCCGGACCCCGGCTCCGACCTGCACCTGCCGGGCTGCCGCGGGACCGGCTCCGCGGGGCGGGCGGGGGCGAGCCCCTGGGGATCGCCCCGGTGCCCTCCCGGCTGTGTCCCCGGGCGGGGGGAGGGACATTCGGGGGACGCTGTGACCCCCGCGCCCGGAGAGCGGGGGTGCCCCGCGGTCGGCCGTCCCGACGGCGCTGGGGGGCGAGGGGTGTCGGGCCAGCCGAGCGCACGGAGCTTGTGCTGAGTCAGAGGCAGCAAGGGGGCACGGGGGGCTGGGCAGGGGGCACGGGGGGCTGGGCACGGCACCGCTCCACCGGCGCTGCCCGGTGGCAACCGGGGAGCGCTGCTGCCGCAAGCCTTGCGGTCCTCGGCCTCAGCGCCTGGCCTAACCCATACACCACCACCTTCGGGTTTACACGGGGTAGCTGAGCAGAGAGCAGCGTCCTACCCTTCAGTGGGCATCGGGGTTTGCTTTTTCTTTTAGAGCCCTGTGGTTAAAGATGCTCATCCCACACGTGCCTGCAGCATCCCTGGGTGCAGAGAAAATACCCGGGTCCTGTGGCACACTTGGCCTCTGGGAGAGGAGATGAAGCAACACAGGCAGGGCTGGCTCCCACGAAGCTCTGCTGTGCTCTTCGGTGGGGTGGCATTAAAGCCAGGTCCTTCAGCACATACTGCCTGAGTTGGCACCCCAAATTCCAGAGAACTGACTCCTCACCAGCGCGGTTGCTGGGCTGGTCGCTTTGCTGTTGCGTCCAGTGGGACACCATTACCAGGATTTTACAAAATTTTCTTTTGTCCCGTCTAATTTTAAGTGACAAACCTCCAAAGAAGAGCAGAGCTCACATTATCTCAGGGTTCACTTTTCTTGCTGTTATTCTCAGTGCTTGGAGAATCTAAGACCACTTCCTTTCTATCGGCAGTTCAGTCACATCTAGACCATTACCAGTTACTCCCTTGTTGCAGAGATCTTCTATTTACTCTTACTGACAGAGCAAGAGTACATTTCCTGGAATAACAGGGCGATGCAATTAGGGAACAGGAAATAATTATGCACCTTTGCTATGCCAGGGGGTACATCCAAGCCCAAGGTCTCTCCTTCGCAGGACTCAGAGGGAAGGAGCCAGATCTCAGGCAGGTAGTGAGAGCCAGCAGAGCTAAAGCAACGAGAGATCTCCATTTTATAGAATAAGCCACATGCTAATAGATGAAGGTCAGGAAGAGGTTTTCCTTGAAGGCTGAGGTGTTCCTTGCTGCCGCTGGTCCTGTTCAAGATAATCAGTGCTAGCTGGCAGCAGGGCCTGGCTGCAGGCAGCAGCTACATGAAGAGATTTGTTTACGTTTTCCCCAGGAATCACGTCCCCATTTCTTTAACGCCAAAGGGCATTTCACTCTCCGTACTGGATTGTTGTGACTGGGAGCACTTGTAAGCCCAGCATTTTGCCCATCACCTCTGCTCGCTGTGGTGGTGGCAGGACCTGGGGGGACAAGGAGGGCTTCTTCCACCTCTGCCCCTCCCCGGCTGCACAGAGGGACCTCAGGGGGATGTCCCAAAGCACCCTTCTGCCCTGAGGTAGAGCAAGTCTTCCTGGCAGAGACCAGTCCGGCAGGATCTTGAGCTCTTTTGGTGATGGAGGCTGCAGGCTCTGGTGTTACAGCAGCCCAAATGCCGGGGAGTTTCTGCTGGCACCCGTGTCTCCCCGCAGCCGCCAGATCTGCTCAGGCAGGGGGCAAGCCTGGCTGAGAGCTGGGACACAGCACCCCAGCTTGTCTGATCCCTCTGCCACCAGTCTGCAGAGCTCACCTAGTGACAACCTTGAGTGTCCTTACTTACGTTGTCCCCAGACGGTGCCAATAAAGAGGATTTTATACTTCAGCCCAAGCAGGGATGTTATTTATTCCCAACAAGCTGACTTTTCACTGCATAAAACATATAATCCAGACTCAAATCAAAGCAAGGTCGATGCAATGGCTGGCCAGCCTGTCTCTGGGGGGTTACCATGTTATTTCAAAGACAAATCAATCTATTTTTCCTCTCCCTCCTCATCTGAACATTTGTTGCTCCCGATTCCTCTCCGTCTCGCCCTGTGCCTTTCATTACTGCCCTGAATTTCACAAGGGGGGAGCTCTCCTCCTCCCATAGAACATGGACAGGCCTCTTCTCCCCAGGGAAGGATGCAAAATGTCAGCCTCCTGCCCAGCTCCTGATGCTGCTCATTCAGAGCCTGGAACCAGGTACATCAATAATTCACTGCACACTTTCCTGAGCCCAGCCATTTGCTGAGCCTCTGCCACCAGCAGCCCCGGTTCCCTCCCTGGCTTTGAGGCTGTTTGGTCAGGGTCTGCCTGTGCTGCGACCCACCAACTCCAGCCCTTCTGGCCTGAGCGCTGGTGTTAGTCACAAAGTGCTGGTTTTTCATGTTGGCCCCAGAAAACACTTTAATTTGAGTCCCTGGCTAGAAAATTTACTGACCAAAGGGGCTAGAGCCCCCATGGCTTCTACACTGCAGCCAGGCAGCAGTCCATTGTAATACTGTGGGAAATTCTTTGGGTGCCAGCTCAGTCAGAAGTCCAGCTTTAAGCTGCAGGTGCTGTGGGGCAAGAAATCCGCTTTCCTCTTGCTAGAAACTAAATTCCAGAGCCCTAAAAAAGAGAGAGGAAAAGGATGCTGCTGAGATGCCCTCTGTGGGTTTTCTGGCACTTGTACTTTTTTTGGTGGCAGACAAGGTAAGTGCTGGCAGATGCCATATCTCAGCCCAAGGGGATGCCACATCCTTGGTCTGCTCCCACCTGTACACCTTCATGTAGCTGCTCTTCTCTCTCCCCACCATGCCAAAACCCCATTCTCAGCAGAAAGACTGCCTTTCTCTGGGCATCTTCCTCTCTCTTGGATGCTCCCATGCCTCTTTGACATTGCTTTGACTCTGAATAGCCAGTGTTGTGCCCTCACTAACATGGGTAACACTGGCTGAGCCTTGCAGAGAAGACAGCAGAGCTTTGCAAGACCCAGGGAGCACCAAGGAAGTCCTCTGATGACGAGTGAAGATATACAAGAGCAGCAGAAGCTTTATAGCCAATTAACAATGGGAAAGGAGATAGAGGAGTGTAGGCAGCCACAAAGCTCCTGCTCTGGCCACCCAGAGGATTTGCTGCTCCAGAACATCCAAAGCCAGGCTGAGGAGCAGCCAGGCTCTCTGCTACAGCCACCAGCCCCAGGCACTCGTTGGAAGTGTGGCTGTTTCTGCCTTTCCTGTGTTGCGGGTGCTGTTCAGAGCAGTGGCAGGAGGGAAAGGACACAGGGAGTAACACAGCCTACAGCTCCCCTGCCTTAATGCACTCAGGAGCAGTGGGATCTATTGCCTAAGATAGTTATTACATAGCATCCCTGTGGATCTGATGTCCTGGAAGAGACATAGAGCATTGCCCTATGAAATACATGGCCTTGCAAGCAAGAGAGCCCCATTTTTAGATTCTCCAGTGCCTGGTAAGGTCTCCAACAAAGCATAAGCTTGAGCTGGAGCTTTTTCCCATCAAACTGTTCAAATCCCCCATGGATTCTCCACTGACTCATTAGCACTGAGTTATTGCTGTACTCATCTTTCAGCAGGGACTCTAATAAAGTTGCTTTTCACGAGCCAGCCAGTTATTTTATGAAACATCCCAGAACGGACAATTTCAGGGACCTCCTTCAGGTGTGACTGCAATTGTCTGTCTACTCAAAAGAGAAATGCAAGGACTGAAAGTATCATCTCCCCTCCCCAAGCACAGGCTGAATTCAAAGATCAGGTGCAGGATGGCTGCTCTCACTTTCCCTTTGGCACAGAAAACGCTCTGCTTGCCCGTATGTCCCTGTATCTGCTCAGGGATGCCCAAGTTTAAAGCAGATGCTCAGGGTGCCGCAGCTTCTCTGCCCTTTGTCTGCTGCCAGCGGGGACAGCAATCCTGGAGAAAAACCTCAGGCCATCCAGGGTCAAGGATGGCTGCACCCAGCACCGTGCCATGCCCTCCCCAGGACACACCATGACACATCGCCTCTGCCTGCCGTGTGCCACAGGCATCGGGAGTTTGGGGCTGGCAGGGCTGGGGGGCCTGGAGGAGCTCAGCAGGAGGCTGGGGGGTGTGAGTCGGGGAGCTGGCAAGCCCTGCTGCAGGGACGGGGTCTGTGGGGCAGGGTGGAGGTTGGGAAGCTCCTTTGTATGGCTGGAGATCGGGCACCAGCAGAGGGGAAGGAGGAGCAAGGAGATGGTCTAGGGCAGCAGCGAGAAATGGAGAGAAACGGAGCAAGGTGCCCGGGTACCCGGTGCCAGGCTAGGGTCGGGCCGAACCAGAGTCCCCCTCGTACCCAACCAGAGTGCTATGGCTGTCAGGAGCTGTTGTTCCCTCTCTCCCACACACATTTTCATCTCTGGCTTGCCAGGGCTGCCTTCCCCCAGGCTCCCTAAGATTAGCAAAGTGCTGATCCTCTGCCTTGCCACGGAGATTTCTGCACCCTTCCAGCAAACGCATTTGCTGTGCCGACCTGCAATTAAGCATGGAGGAGCTGCCGGGCGAAGACCCTCGGCTTCCAGCAGAAGCAGTTGCCTCCCTGGCGCAGAGTCTAAAAGCACAGAGCGCTCCAGAAAGTTACTCAGCCCTGCACCGGCGAGCGACGTCCATCCCGGCTGGGCCGGCTGCCACGGGGCTGAGCTCAGCAGAAAGCAGCCCCCCGGCTGATCACCCCCTCCCAGCCACTGAGGCTCCCCCCTGCCCTTAATTAGAGAAGCTAAAATAACCCGGGGAGCGTTTTGCGGGCTGCAAGAGTACGAACAACTGACGGCAAAGCCAGGTGTCAACAGCGCTGCCTGCCGCACCGGGGCTGCCCTGGCCACCCAGGCACCGGGGGGTGGCGGGGGCCGGCTGGGTGGCAAGCGGGGGTCAGGCTGAGGGCTCCCCCCCAGGGTCCCGCTCCCCTTCCCGGGGCAGAGAGCCAGCAGCCGGTCACAGGATAGCCCCTGTGCCTTCCCCCAGCCTTTTACCCCCCACAGTTCCCACGCGTTGCAAATGGTAATTAAAATAAATGGTAAAAAAAGTATTATTTTTTTTTCTTTAAAAAAAGAACCTCTGGGTGGGGAATGGTTTTCTAGGGGAGGAAGGAGGAATTAAACTGGTGGGAAACCACACACGGAACCAACTTCACTTTTTCAGAAGAGAAGAGGGCTGTGCCGGACAGCAGGTAACGCTAAAACACAGCGCAGAGGGGGCTGAGGCCGGACAAGTTCAGGCTCCAAGAGGAGCCACAACACCGCAGCGGCGGAGCGCAGCTACCGGCGGAGTCAGGGGCGGCCCCCGGCCGGGAGCAGCTCCCGCGGGGTGTGCTGAGCTGCCACCCCCGGCCCGCGCCGCCGGCCATGGGCACACGGGGCACGCCTGATTGGCTGCGAGGTTACAATGCCGCACGCCTGATTGGCTGCGAGGCTGCAATGCCGCACGTCTGATTGGCTGCGAGGCTGCAATGCCGCACGTCTGATTGGCTGCGAGGCTGCAATGCCGCACGCCTGATTGGTTACGAGGTTACAATGCCGCATACCTGACTGCCTGCGAGGTTACTATGCCTCACGCCTGATTGGCTGAGACGTTACAATGCCCCGTGGCTGATTGGCTGGGAGGTCATAACACCCCACGGCTGATTGGCTGGAAAGCTGCAGTGCCACAGGGCTGATTGGCTGGTTGCCTACATGGCTGGATGGTAGGAGCCTGTGTGGCCTTATTACAGCCTGCTGATTGGCTGGCTGGCTAAATGCGGGGGAGGGGAAACTAACACCACACCAGCTTTGACAACAGCCAAATCATTTCTGCCCAGTTCATAAACCTTCTGCTTGTGCCTGGTGCTGCTGGGCTTTGTGATTGTCTGCGCCATTTTGCCAGCCCCACGGAGCTGCGGTTCCTCTGGTGCCACTAGGACGTTTGCTGCCACACCTGCCACCCTCCCAGGGGTTTCAGGAGCCGGAGCTCAGGCACCTGCAGCGCCTGGCCTGGGTCATTCCCCACCATCCAGTCCAGCCATCTATTTATTCCAAAGCCATTTCCACAGGCACATCCATGGGGGTGGGGAAAAAAAGGCTGCAGCCTGGGACCTCTTCCACCTCTTCCTCAGTAAAACCCAAGGAACATCACCCAGCCCGCTTTTCCTTTGTAGCTTTACCGAGGTATCATGGCAGCTGGGAGCCACCCAGCCCTGCTCAGGATCTGTGTCCTCCTGGTAGGCACCACAGTGCTCTCTCTTGGAGAGCTGCTCCGTGGGCTTGTCCTCTTCCTTCAGCTCCTTTACAAGGTCAGGTGTAGCCCTCGTCATGGCTGCTCAGCTGCCTGAGCTCCCCGCAGCCTGCAGAGCCCACTGGTGAGGCCAGACACCAGCACTGCCCTCAGCCCTGGTCAGTCGGGGCACAGCGGGGCGAGGGGAGGTGGTACGACACTGACCTTCCCTTGAACAGCCCACCCATCCCAGCTCCCCTCCGCGACAGCGTGTCCTCACCCATCGCTCCATGCGTAGGAGCCGGCAGCAGTTCAGCAGAGGCGGTGGCAGTGCTGGCACAAGGCTGGGCCACTTGAAGCCACCCGACAGAAGAGCAGGACATGGTGGCTTGGCACCGCGCTGTGGTTTGGCTGGAAACCAAGCGTCACATCTAACTCGTCTTGAGGACAGGCAGATGGAGAGAGACACAGCACATTTCCCCTTGCATGGCAGCAAAAAAGCAGTAGCCTGCTAATTGCTGTCCTGGAGGGAAGCAAGGGGGGTCCCCCTGAATTTTATCAAAGCTCCTATGGACACAGCAACCAGCATGGGCTCCAGATTCAGCCTTGGGCACCTGCTCTGTGCTGCAAAGCTACGCAGGTTGGGCAGGCAAGATGTGTCTCTCCTGGGTCTGGCTGGGCTTTGTCTGCTCACACTGGGCTCCTTTCAACCCCCAGATCAAACCCATAAGTAACAGAAGCAAACTGTTCCTCCATGCTGTCGTCCATCAACAGTGAGCAAAGGTACAGGCTGGAAACCAGCAGCACAAAGAAATGACTGTTTTGTTCTCACACAGCGATGGCCAGACCGTGCTGGGTGGACAGAGAGGAGGTGAAGCCACACAAAGACGGTGGCACTGAGAGCACCTGGGGGGGGGGGTGGGGGTGGGGGGGAGGGAGCCTTGACATCCCATGGGGCTGGGGCTCCAGCTCTGCTTGCCCCAAACTACTCCAGACCCACCAGGAGGGAGGGAAAGAGCTGAGATGGGTCTCTTGCAGGTCAGCACATGGCCAGGGAGAGACTTGGAGGCCTTTGAGGGGAGGTGAGAGGTTATGGGGGAAGCAACAGGAGAGGTGAACCTGTTGAATGCACCTTTGCTCAAAGGTCAGAGAGGTGTCTCCACCCTCTGTCCCTGGGGACTGCTTTGGGGTGACTCTGCTCTCCCTCTGCCAGCAGACGAAAGATGGGCCATGACAAGAAATGGGGCTTTGAAAACCCAGGGACTGCGCTCTGTCCTGCTGGTGGCCTTATGCCCAGCCAGGACCTGTGATTGATGCTGGGCAGGGAGATCGGAATGAACGAGGCAAATATCTGATGCACTTCCTCAGCCCCTTCTTCACCAACCTCCAGCACCGGTGGCCGTGCAGGGGACACAAGTCACTGGGGCTGGCTCATTTCTGCAGCTGTTTCTCTGCTCTGTCCCATCTCCTTGGGTGACGCTACACTGAGATGAGTCTGGACCTACTCACCAGGGGTGTCAGCAAGTTGGCCAGAGCTGGGGATGATCTCACCAGCTCCTAACCCATGATGGAGATACACGGCTGTCACCCCCAGGCAGCAGTGTTCACCCTCACCCCATAGAAGCAAGAGCGGCCTGGCTGGGCTGGACTTAGGGGACAGAAATGCAGCCGCCCACATTTATTTTGCCTAACAACAGTGATCTCTCTGTATATTTTCATTCTGTTTTCCTAGGCTCAGCTGCCTCCTCAATGAAATGTTTCCAAAGCAGCCTGGCTTGGCGGCATGCCAGCCCCGGCTGCCAGATGAATGGGTGGAGGAGGAGGGACCCATTCCTCTTCTTGACACAGCATCACTGCACAAGAGGCCTCTGTTGACATTAGAACTGGCTGTTCCCCCTCTGCCGAGAGAGAGGATCTGCCTGGCTCTTGGCAGGAGCAGGGCCAAGGCTGCATGTGATGTGGGAGCTGTCCTCTTGCAGGGTGGTGGCACAGCCAACAGGTACCAGGGTACCACGGCGCATCCTCCTCCGGGGTGGTGGCACAGCCACGGACACCAGGGTACCACAGCACAGCACCACCAGGACCTGAAGTCAGCCCTAGTTTCTCACCCTGGACCCTCCCCTTGCTGAGCCAGCCCCCCCAACAGCTGAGCACTTCCTGGGGCTTTCTGACTCCTACTAACAGCATCAGCATCACTCCTTGAGACATCAGCAATGTGAAGAACATGTTAACTCCCCCAAAACATCTCTTTCTCCACCCTGCTCAGAGCAAAGCTCTTCCTCAGCACCTCAGGAGTACAGGCACAGACACGAGTTTTGCAGAGCTCCAGGTCTCTGGCACCTTTCGGGGGGGGGAGGGGGGGGGAGTAATGCCATGGGGGTCCCAAGCACAGCACCCCAGAACCTTTCAGGCCTTTGCACAATGATACATGGAGCAGCATCGGCTTCATCCTAAACCCTTGCCGCTACTCAGACATGCAGGACTTCACCCAAACCATGTCACAGCTCTTTCTCACACCTCGATTCCTCTGCCCAAAGCAAAACACAAACCCAAGCCTTCAGGGCTGGAAATATATCAGCTGAGAGGTAACTGAATGGCAGCTGTGCGGCACAGTGCCACTGGACTACCCACCCAGCACCAGATGTGATCTATCTGCCACTGCTAATTGCAGTTCTGGTTGTCAGCAAGGGAATGCAAATCTGTGTATGCCACATCCATAACCTGTCACCTCCCTGCCAGGGACACCTTTCAGAGCTAAGGAAAGGATGTAGAATTTAACAAAAGGATCAGAAGGCAAAAGAAAGCGACAAAAGTCATCAGCATCCTTCCTCCACCTCTCCCTTCAGCCAGCTCCCCTGGCATCTCCCACTGGTGGCCAACACTCAGCTGCTGCAAGCCAAGAACCAGAGGCTGGGTCAGAGCAGCACCCAGCAGCAAGAGACACAGGCTGCTCACACCAGCCATGGTGGGGAGAGGGCTCTGCCTGGATCTGGTCGAAAAGAGGCCAACCACGCATCGATAAGATGAATTAGTTGTCTCAGCAGCACTGGCAAAATGAGCGAGAGGAGTGGAGCCCGTGAGGCCCGGCCTGCTTTGTTTCAATTACAGCAGCTGCCAGAAGAAAAAGATAACCTCAATATTGATGGCAGAAGCGGCAGACAGAGGTGCCCTTGTGGGCTGCTGGGAGCAGGTAGAGGAGGAAGGGGGAGGAGGAGGAGGAAGGGAGCAAGAGAGATGGAGGAGGGGCAGCCTGGCCAGCTCCCCTGGGCTGGTGAGAAAGACCCACCTGATCCCATTGCCCTCATCCCCACGAGGAACAGCTCCTCTTCACCCTGGCTCTTGCCCCAGTCACTGGGAGAGCACCCCCCCGCACAGACAGGGTGGAGGGGGGCAGAAACTCAGCTCAGAGCATCATCAGCAGGACACGCACCACACAGGGCACCACATAACGCTGAACAGAAAAAACATCTCTTTGCTTCCCAGTCAGGCTGTGGGGCCTGGAGATAAGGTGGAGGGTCCAAGGGAGGCATTGAATGGGGCTGTGCAGGATGATGGACAGAGCTGGAGCGAAGGGCTATGGGGCTGAGACAGGTGGTGGCCCAGGGTGCAGGCAGGCGTGACTGCCTGCCAGGGATACAACATCCAACTGTTTGAGGGCTGGGGAGCCCCATGAGATGCTTGCAGCGGGGACCGGTCGCGGCATGGGGGACAAGATGCCCAAGATGACATTGGACTGCATGTGGGAACTTTTGGCCCCGCAGCAGCAGCTCAGGGCAGGCACCCCAACATCACACCTACAAGCCAGAGATGAAGGTGCCAAGCCAAACTCCCTCCTGTCAGCACAGGGGTAATGCCCTGCCCTGGGGAGGACCAAGCCCCGGGTTCAGGAGGTAACCAGAAGGTATGAAGAGATGGGGTCTCTTCGGTCTTCAACCCCTTTGCCTCCAGGTGTCTGCACAGGGGATGACAAATCACCGCCAGCTGCTGCTTCGTGGGGTCAGCGCCCAGCCCAGTCCCCGCCACCCCAGTGCGGGGGCAGCCTCCCACCCTCCTTGGGGCAGGGGCGCACCAGAGGCCAGGCTGAGCAGGGGTCACTTCGCAGGGCTTTTATTTGTACTCTGGATAGCATCGCCCCCCGATCTCGCTTCTCCCCCAGGAGGGACCCCAGCATCCTCACCCCTGCTGTCTTCCCAGGGCTGCAGGCCCTGGGTACAGCCCCCCGGTCTCCAAGAGGGGACAAGGCCACCATCTTGCGGCCACCCATCACCACTGCACATACCCGTGCGCAAGTCGCCGGGATGTGACAGCTGTGGGGGTACAGGGTTTAGACCATGGGGAGCTGCCACCTCCCACAGCTCCTAGTGCCCCCATCCCCGGAGATCACCTCCTGCGGGGCACACTGCTCCCCCCCTCGCTCCCCGGCCAGGACTCCCATGGGTGCCAGGATGGACAGTGCTGCTCCCATCCCGGTTCTGGCCCCTCCACCCCTGCCCCGCTGCTCCGTGCGGTGTCAGCCAGCAGTGACCGGGGACTCCGGTTTGCACGGCGGGCTTCATTGAGCACGGAAAGGCAGGCAGTGGCAGAGAAAGGCTCAGAACCAAGCCCTGGGGCTGAAAATGCAGCACGTCGGGGAGTCTGAGGGGGATTTTCATTGCTGGCCGCAGTGCGGGAGTACGACCCACACGGAGGGTGCTGGAGTGGGTTGTTATACCAATGCTGCTGGTGACCAGCGGCCCAGAGCAAGTCCTCTCATGCCCCTGGGAAGCGAGCTGGCGTGGTGTGCACACTACTGGGTTCTGCGAGGCTGCCCAGCCTGGCTTAGTGCTCATTTCCCTCCTTCTGCTGCTTCTTCCCCTCGTGATAGGGCTGGCCATGGTCCCCATGGTGGTGGTGAGCATGGGGGGCAGGCTCATGGTCCCCACTCGGGTCTGTGGCTTTCTCGCTGCCAACTTCATGGTGGTGGTGAGGATGGAGGGGATTGTGATGGTGGATGAGGGTCTCCGACTTCTTCCCTTCTTGTTCAGGAAGGGGGCTCAGGGTTACAGGGACCTCCATAGTACTGTTACCCTGAAAAAAGTAACACAAGGGCTGGTGCGGTATGTGAATGCACAGGGAGCCCCGCCGTGAGCTGGGACAAAAGCAAACCACCATCCGTCGTACAGAAAGCTGTATGGGTCAGAGCAAAGCCTCTCCAGCCCTGACCCAGGGTGCGGGGAGGACAGGAGAGGCTGGAGCACATAGAACACATGCCTCTGTACCTACATCCCTCATCTCAAGCTGTCTGTGGTCCAGGGAATTCCTAGGCCACGGAAGGGACCTGGCATTTAATATTTCTAGATGGATTTTTCTCCTGGGAAGTGACTAATTGCCTGCTGAGCCTGGAACTATGTCCTTGCTCTGAGCTTTCCACTTCTGGTCAGAACAGCCAGTGACCCTAGTTAGCTTTTCCAGACCTGGGCTGTGACCCCTTTAGTCAGTTCTTTCTCAGTCTGAAAGCTCTGACCTATTCGAGTGCCCTTATTCCAGACCTTTCATCACCTTCCCTCTCAACCATGGCTGAGCGCAGCTGCCAAGGCAGAGCCTGTCCCTGATGGGAAGGTAAGGTTGTTTTTCCTGATGTGAAATACCAGAGAAGAGAAGGGAGCCTGGCTCCAGCGAGCACCCCTGTGCCTTACCTGCTGGGTGGTGTTGGGGTAGAGGGAGCAGTTGCCACAGAAGTCCTTGCTGTGGGTGAAGCGGATAGCCGACTCCACGTAGGGGAAGTGGAGGAAGCTGTAGGGCAGCTGGATGTGGAAAGCCAGGCGGCCGCACCTGCGGGGGGAAGCCATGGCCCGGCTCGAGGCTGGGGGTCTGGGGTCCATGGGGGAAGCTTTTGGAAGCCCACCAAACACTCCTTAACCCTGCCAGGAAAGCCTCAGCCGAGACGGGGAACACTCACCGGTCGTAGATGAGGAAGTCGTCCTTGTCACCCCCCAGGACCTGCCAGACATCGGGGTCCTCCGGCTCTGGCTGGAAGACGGGCACGCCTGGGGGGGCCTGGCGCTCCAGCTCCCCGAACATGGCGTGGGAGAGCGGCGCCTTCTCGTTGATGATCATGTAGCGGACATCGACCGTGCCCTGCCGGGCCAGCCTCTCTCGCAGGCCCCCGAGTCTGCGGGGAAGGAGGTGCCAGGAGGGAGGTGCCGCGGTGGGGGCTGCCGTGCTGCCCCCCAGCATGGCAGGGCTGGGTTTGGGGTAGGGAAAGGAGGGCTCACCTGTGGGCCTGCTGCAGGCAGAAGTGTCAGCTGGCCTTCAGCAGGGCCACCACCGTCACCCGCCCCGCCACCCCTGCCATGGGGCTCGAGCCGTTGATGCTCCATGCCGGTGCCTCCTGGCAGAGCCGGCTGCTGTTGGTTTCCCCCTCGGAGGCTGAGGCCAGCCCCAGCCAGGCGGCCAGGGCCAGCACCAGCAGCGCCATCCCGGACCCCCGGCCCTGGCAGGGGGGAAAGGGGGATGTGTCTCCACTCTGCCCCAGGACTCGGCCTGATGGGGTCCTCCCAACCCACCCCAACCGCCTCCCCGCACCCCCCTCCGGGGCAGACAAATACTGGTGGGCGGTTCATACTGGTCCCAGCACAGCACCAGGAGCCGGGCCCCCCCAGCTGGGGGAGCAAGGAAAGGGGGATGAGGTGAGGGGATTGGAGTGCCCGGCTCCCAACAAGCACAGCACCCGCACCGCTGGCTTTTGTGGGCACCTGCTGCCAGAGCCGGCTGCCCATGTGTCCCCCAGCACCGAGGCACCGGCTCCACAGCTCAAGGGATGAAGGTCCTGCCCCACCTTCTCTACCTCCTTGACCCCAAAACCCAAACCCAGCCCCAGCCGGAGGTCTGCCTTTGCCCCAGAGGCAGACAGGGATGCAACCCCCGTCACCTCCAGGCACCAGCAGGGAGTCTCTGGGACAGAGATGGTTTCACTTTCAGGTGACCTTGAGAGTCCTTGATACTCTGGGGGTGCACAGAGCCTTTAAACCCCCTGCCCCCAGTGTCTGCCCAAAGCCCCTTCCTCCCACAGTCCCCTAACCCTGCCCACCCCAAGATATACCCCAACCCTCCAGCACCCAGCATGTTTAATGGGCAGTGGGAGGACATGGGGCTGGGGGCACGATTTGGGGAGATGGGGAGGGAGCAGGGGGTTGCGGGGTCTGGTCAGGGTGGATGCACCCCCAATCCCCAGCCCTCTCCCCCGCGAGAACGAGCCCTCAATACCGCACTTCTCACTGCCGTCCTCCAGCCAGACCTCGCTCCTGGCCCCAGCAGCTCTCGGCAATGCCCAGCTGGCCCTGGTCTCCCTTTTATCTCCTGTCCACTCTCCCCGCCCAGGAGGGAGGAGAAGAGCCTTGGCTGGAGCAGGACCAGTGCCCCAGCCACCGCTGCCTGCCTTGGGGGACAGCAACAAGGCAGGCACTGTCCCCCTTGGTGCCATGCAGCTTCGGGGTCCTGCTGCCACAGCCCAGCCCGAGCCTTGCTGGGACAAAGCCGTGCCTGGTGCTGGGCTGGCGCAGAGGGTGCCAGGCAGTGCCGCGGGGAAAACACAGGCACAGCCACTCGAGACCACCCCGCGGGCACAGGAGGGCTGGGGGGATTGCCAAGGGCACTGCTTGCCCCAAAGGGTTGCAGGACCGCGGGGTGACATCGAACAGTGCCATCCGTGCGCAAGGTCCCAGGGGAGCTGCCAGCACAGCCTCTGCCACCTCGCCGCCAAAAAGATGGGTGCCTGCCCCACACCCCTGGGGTGCTGGAGCTCCCTGCCCCGCGGGGTGCCACCCCGAAGGCCTCGCCACCCTGCTGCACAGCGTCACAGTCACCCCCGGCCGTGCTTGGCCCCCCAGCAAGCCCCCAGCAGCCGGTCTCATGCCTCCTGCCTGGCCCCACGCCGGGGGGGCTGCGGCGGTGCGGGGAGCCGTTGCTCCCTTGGGAAATCACATCCCTTGGGAAATCACAGCGCCGGTGGATTCCGCCCCCCCGCCGAACCGGAGGAGCTCACCGCTCTGGCCACACACGGACATCTCCGCAAATATTTGAGCAGTTTATCGTAGCTGGGCTCTGTACAAAAACATGATAAGGCAGGGAAGGGCAGCAGATACGGACACAACGGGGGCAGCGACAGTCCCAGACATGGGGGGGGGGGGGGGGGGGGGGCAGGTGTCCATCAGCCACAAGCAGCAGGGAGAGAGGGCCTCGCTGCGGGGGGGCTGGAGGGGCTCAGGGATGTCAGCAAGGACATAGGGCCACGGGTGGGGATGGGTGAGCTGGCGCAGCTGCGTGGGGTCAGCCTGGAGCCGATCCACCCCTCGACCGAGGCGGGACCCTCCGCAGAGCTGTCACCCCCCCCCCCGTCCGCAAGATGCTCCCCCCAGGTCCCCGCCGGGCTCCCTGCACCGAGCAGGGGCGCGTACCCCGCTGCAGGCCTGCCCTGCCCTGCCGGGCTGCGGGCTCGCCGCCGCCAGCCATCCCAGCCCCGCTCCCCGGGGACCAGCTCGCCGCCCCCCAGTGCCCGTCCCCACGCCGGCGGCCGCAGCCCGGCTCCTCCGGCGCCGCCGCAGCTCGCGGGGCCCGCAGCGCCCAGCACGGCCCCAGGCCCCGTCCGTGCCCGGGGCACCCACCGATCCCCCGCCGGGGCGGCTGCCCCACGGCCGGGCAGGGCGCTCCGCAGCCTCCCGCTATCGCTCCCTCCGCCCGGGGAGGAGCGAACTGCACCGCCTCGGGGGCCGGCCCCTGCCCCGGCATCCCCTTCGCCCGCAGCCCTGACCCCGGTGAGCCGCGGCCCGGGGCGGCCGGGGCCCTGCAGGCCCGCGTGGGCGGGGGGCGCGGCGGGGGGGGGCGGGGGGGAGCGCCGGCCCGGGCACGTGCTCAGCGGGGGAGGCTGCGCGCGGGGCCCGCTCCCCGGCTGGGGGGGCGGAGGGGGGGGTCCCACCGCCGGGCCCGAGCCGCAGCGCCCCGGGGGCAGCGCTCAGCGAACGGCCATTGCGGGGAGGGGGGGGGGAGCGGGAGAGAGCACTGAAGCCGGGGGGGGGGTGTCCCCTGCCCCCCCAGTGCACCGCTGTGGGGTCTGGCCAGAGCGGCCGGTGCGTGCACGGGTGGGGGGGGGGGAGGGGCGGGAAGCCTGGGTGGGATGTTGAGAGGTGATGCCGGGTGGGCTTCTGGGCAGATCTTCTGCCCCCTTCGGTGTAGGGGGTGTTGGGGGTGAGGGGGGGTCACTTTTCCCGCAGTGTCGTCCTCCCCCCCTCGATTTCACCCTCTGCGGCCCTAGGGCAAGGTCACTGCCCCCAGCGGGGGGGCTGGTAGCTCCACACCACCCTTGGTACAAGGTTGTGACCCCACCGCACCCCCCGCCATTTGTGGGACACCCCTGACAAGCACTGGGGCAGCACAGGAGCCTTTTAGCCGTAGTAACCGGTGTGTTGCTTCATGTTTACCAGTCCAACCTCCATGTTCCTGGTTGCAGGTACAGGACGTTCCCGCCCCGCCACAACCCTTGTCCCCATCCCGCTGCTCACACACGCAGCAGGACTCCCCGCTAACCCCCTGCGGTGCCCTTGAGGGACATGGCTCCAGAGGGGACCCGCTGGGCTGCAGCCCCAGCTGAGGGCTTTTCCCCCGTGACCCCCAGCGCGGGCATGGGGCAGGCCAGCGTAGCGCAGGGGTGGTGGGACAGCTCAGCATCCTTGGGTGGCTGGTGGGTGCCCTTGCACAGAGCATACTGCCTTCTGAGACCCCTTTATTTAGAATGCACACGTTTAAGGGGTGTGAACGGACACGGGGGTGCGTCTACACCTGGAAACGCACTTGTGCTCTGTGCAAGGTGGGGGAACGGCTCCTTCCCACGGCCAGCATGGCCCCCCTGACCCCGTGCGTCCTCCCCGCAGCCTGCCCAGCCATGGCAGCCTTGCTGAGCCGCCCCTGCTTCGTCTCCCTCCACGTGCCCTACAGGCAGGGCTGGGCCCAGGACTTGTGGAACACCTTTTGCTTCCAGCCGGTGGCCGTGCGGGAGACAGCGCGGGTCCGGCAGCTGGCCTTGCGACGGGGATCTGCCATCTTCCTCGTCAATGAGCGCTTGGCACCGGGGCCTGCCGGCGCCTCCTCCCATGATTTCCTCTACGATGTGGACCCCCGGCCCACCTTGGGCACGGCCTCCAACGTCTGCTTCGAGGTGGACGACGTGCCAGGGCTCTGCAAGCAGCTGCAAAGCTGGGGATGCTCCCTGCCGGTGCCCCCCACGGAGCTAAGGGATGACAGCGGCTCTGTCACCTACGGGGTGGTCAGCTCCATCGTGGGCAATGTCAGCCATACCCTTCTGGACCGATCCCGCTACCAGGGACCCTTCCTGCCTGGCTTCCAGCCCATCCAAGGAGCCCCCTTGGCCACGAGGGACGGGATTGAGATCACCCACTTTGACCACATCACGTACGTCTGCCCGCGGGGCGGCGCACGGGTGGCCCTGGACTGGTACCGGCACTGCTTTGGCTTCCGCCGCTTCTTGCTGAACCCACAGGAGAGGCCGGCGGAGGGGTATGTGCTCGGGGGGCAGGGGATGGGCATGCTGCTCCTCGCGCTGCAGAGCGCCCAGGGTGCCTCAGCACACGGCTGCAAGCTTGTCCTCGCCGAGTCCCTCTCCGAGGATGGCACCAACCAAGTCGACACCTTCCTAGAGCAGCACGGCGGGGCTGGGATCCAGCATGTCGGCCTCCGCACCACTGATATTATCGCCACGACCAGGGCTTTGCAGCAGCGGGGTGCGCGGTTCTTCACACCCCCCACCAGCTATTACAGCCAGGGGGGCAAAGTGGAGGAGATCCAGGGGGCTGGGCAGGACCCATGCACACTGGCAGAGCTCGGCATCCTGCTGGACACCACAGCACCCAGGGACAAGGGCCAGACGGGCACCGATGCCACAGAGAGCCCTTCCCAGGAGTATTTGATGCAGATCTTCACCCATCCCATCTTCTCTGAGGAGACCTTCTTCCTGGAGCTCATTGACCGGCGGGGAGCCCCAGGCTTTGGGGAAGGCAATATACGGGCACTGTGGAAAGCTGTGCAGGTCTATATGGACCAGCAGCAGTAGTGGCAACACTGCAATCGTCCCTCAGCTCCCCATCCTCTTCGGTCCAACTCTGGGGTGGTACGCTGCTGTAGAGATACCAGTAGGTGCCTGCAGCATGGCCCAGGTGGGCAGGGACGAAGGGAGGTCTCCAGGTCAACCCAGAGCCAACTCAGCATGGGAACAAGTTGCTCAGGGCCAAGTCCAGCAGGGCTCTGAACATCCCTCAGGATGGAGAGCGATTTCTCCCCCTCCCTGGGTTCCCAGTTATTTATTCAACCTCCAGTTAAGAGCTTTCTGCCTTAATTTCATCTTAATTTAATGAGACTTGTGCCTGCAGCATAGCCAGGAACACTGCTGGCACACCACCAGCCCCAGTTGTTGGGGGATGAGGGGCTGCCAGAGGGGAGTGGTTAATGCAGGGGCCCTGGACATGGCCAGCTGTCAAGAGTTACGACCCAGAACATGGCCAGACCCTGCGCAGGGCAACTGACGGCCTCTTGCTCCTCTCAATTAAAGAATTAACTTGCAAACCCTGCTTTTTCCTCTTCTCCTCCCATTTAAGATGTGCCACGTGCCAGGCAGGGATGAAGGGGCCCTTTCTGCCCCTCAAGGCAGGCTGGCCCCAGTCCTGCAGTCCCTAAACTGAGGGCACTTGCCCCCTCCCCACACCCCCAGCCCAGCCCCTCGCCCTGCCAGCCCCCAGGCTTCTGCCTTTGCAAGGCTGCTACTGTGCAGCACAGGGAAAGCCACAGCGTGAACATAGCGAGGAACAGCCTGACAGAAAAAGTAAAAAGGGGGGAAGAAAACCCTATATAAAAACCCCGGGGCTGGGGGGTGGGTGGGTGTTGCTTGGCCCCAGAGGAGCAGCCTGCGGGTGGAAGCTGTGCAGCCCCTGGGGGCTGATGCCTCCTCGCAGAGGAGAGGGGCTCTGTGTGCCTTACTTGGCGTTGTTTGGGGTCACCAGTTAGTGCTCAGCCAAGCAGCTCCCGTCCTGCTGCCCCCAGCCCAGATGCAAGGATGGCTGGCAGGATCTCTACATTTGACCACATGCTGCCCAACACCCCCAGCTCAGCACAGCGCAACAGTGGCACAAAGCGACTTCAAAAACCACACACACTTAAGATTTATTATTACAAAGCCTGTAGCTCAAGTTCAGTAAAAACAGAGTGTATAAAAAGGACTGTGGGAGGCCAGGAAGGGTACAGCAGCATCCACAATTACTGTCTGGCAGACGGGGCTGCAGGTGGGGACAGGACTGCGGGAACAATGTGGCCACAGCCTTGCAGCTGCTGGAGAGAAACCCCTGCTGCGGTGAGCCCGCAGCGCCAGCCGTGGCTGTACAGGGCTGAATAAGCCCAGGAGAGCTCCAGCCAGGCCAGGAGGTCAAGCCTGGCTCCAGGTCACATCCAGGGCCACATCAAGGTGCAACCCACAGGGGAGCCACTGGACTCTGCAAGGAGTGGGAGACCAGTCCAGGGCTGTGTACTGGGCTCGCAGCAGTAAGGGGGACACAACGCCCACACAAGGCAGGACTCACCACAGCACGAGACCACCAGAGCCCTGTATGTGGAAGGTGCCATCATGGGGCAGTCGGTACCCGGAGGAAGGTGTAGAGGGAGAGCTGCGTCCCACCACCGGTGCTGCTTGCTCCCTGCGTTTTTGCCCCCCGCTTCCGTTTGGAGCCCTGCAGGAGACACGCAGCAGGGCTAAACCAAACCCTAGGGCCCCCCACAGCCTCCAGGGATCCTCTCTGGGGCAAAGGGCCCCTAGTACTGGGGACACCCAGGGGCAATCCCAGCTAGGCAAATCCCCCAGACATTGCCCTGCTGCAAGCTGGGGATGCTCCTCAGCCTGACCCCAAACCCCAGGGGGGCTCCAGCACCACACACCAGAGGCTGGCCCACAGCCACAGGGAGCAGCTCCCGGGGTCCCGCGCACCCTCCAGCGATGCTCACCTTGCCAGGGCTGCTCTCCTTCCTGTGCTGCTTCTCACATGCTTTCAGCACCTGAAGGAAGCACAAGAGAGCCCAGAACTGAAAAGCAGCTGGGTGCTGGAGCTGGGAGAGCCCACAGAGGTTGGGGAGTGGATGCCAGAAGCTCTCCCAGGAAACCAAGAAGACTAAGGAAGGAAAGGTTCAGGTGATCCCAGTACCTTCTTCATGGCTGTGGACACAGCAGAGGCATAAAACTCCTCCTCTGTCACCCAGCGGGATGAGGACGAGGCAGGGTCCAGGGTCACATCCCCATCCAGGGGCAAGGAGTAGACCACATACGTCTGGTGGATGTGAGAGAAGATATGGACCACCTGTGAGGGGATGGAAAGACATATGAAAACAGCAGCTCGCAGGCGGCAGGGGAGGCATGGCTCAGCTGCCCCACAAATGCACAGAGTCTGCCAGGGCTCTGAGGACTGGGGCAGGGCAACAGCAGAGAAGGGGGACCCTCTTCCCCCCACAGCTGAGCAGAGGGCTCACACTGCATCTCTCTGGCTCCAGGCTCACCTCTCCAATGAGCTGCAGGCCTTTGGCCACCACGGGCTGCCCCATCCAGGCCTGGAGGTGATCTGCCAGCGCCTGCCTCTCCTCCTCCTCCTGCAGACCCTGAGCCAGCGGGAGACTTGGGAACTCCCAGAGCCCGGCCAGGAGACCTGGGGAGGGGGCACGACAGGGATGTGAGCTGGCAAGGGGGGCATCTGGAAACACTGAGCCCGAGGGAGCTCTTTTCCCTGCCCCAGCAGCAAGTGCATTGCTAGGGCATCCCTCTTCCAGGCTGCTCTGTCCCTCGTACAGGTGGGAAGGGGCCATGCGATGCCTTCCCCCCCGCTGCTGCCCAGCCCCATTACCTGAGCTGGGTCTTTGCACAATGAGGTACTCTGGGGCCCCGTGGCAGCCCCTCCGCTCCAGCACACACGAGGCGGTTCGTGCCACCCGTGGCTGCTTCTTTGCTGCTTTCCGGGGGAAGTTGGTCACCCCCAGGCTGCTGTCCCATGGCTCCGTGGCTGGGGGGCACAGGGGACAGCCCCCAACACCTGCAAACACAGATGTAACAGATGCCACAGGGGCCAGACCCAGAGCTACAACAAGGTTCTCCCTGCGCACTAACCACAGTCCTCAACATCAGGCACTGGGGTGGGTTTTCCAAACAGCTGCTGAGAAGCGAAGGCCAGCTCCTTCTCCACCTGCAAGGGAGCCACGGGCATGAGGACAGGCTCATCCACCAGCCCACCTTGTCCTCACACATGGCAACCCCTCAGGGCCAGATTTTGGGATCATACTTACCCTGCGCCGTGCTTGGCAGTGCTGCTTCACGGGACACTCCCCGCACAGCGGGGCCTTGGGCACACACACAGTCGCCCCCAGCTCCATCAGGGCTTGGTTAAAATCCCCCGGGCGGCTCCTGTCTACCAGGGCATTGGCCATGTCCCTGGGAGAAACAGCAGTGAGTGGCACAGGACTCTGTGGGGAGAGGGCCCCAGGACCTTTGCCTGCGTCCTGCCTGTGAGGGGGGATGCTCCTAGGTAGGCACAGGCAACCCTGCTGCTTTCGCCACCACTCCCAGCAGCACCGGCTTCCCAAGAGCTCCTGCACCCCACGCCTCTCCCCCTTCACAGGCTCAGCTCCCAAAGGCTCCCGAGTGATCCTGCCCTCGGCCACCAACACAAAGAGCCACAATCGCCACAGCGTGGAGTGGGGATGGAGCGCTCCCCTTACCAGAGCTGGTCGATGACGGCCGGGCTGCTGGAGTCAGCACCGATGCACCGGAGGCGGCACAGGACCCGGATCACGTTCCCATCCACAACGCCGGTAGCCTGGGACGAGGAGCTGGGGTTACTGTGCCGGGAGACACCCACGCTCCCAGCAAGGCGAGGAGCTGGGGTGCTCCCAGGACGGAGAGGGGACACACAGGGCTGACCCACAGGCCAAGCTGGCTGGTGGACAAGATTCGCTGCCAAGCAGGGGAGCCGGAGCCAAGCACAGCCCTGGGGAGCCTCTGGCCTGAGAACCAGCAGCAGGATCTGCTGGGAGCGGGGCTGGGTGGCAGGGAGAGGAGACATCTGCTGATGCCCAGCTCTCACCTGCCTGTACGAGATGGACGCGATGGCTCCTGCTGTGTATCGGCCCACTCCTGGCAGCAGCTTCTGCAGGTCCTCAGCTGTCCTGGGCATCTGGCCGGCCAGCTCGAACACCACCTGGCAGAGAGGGGGGCCGAGGTCAAGGGAGAAGCCAGGGTGCATGTCTGCAACCCATTTTACCCACAGCAAGGTAAGATCGCAGACTCTATAGCTTTGTGCCAGCAGCGCACAGCCCCAGTGAGGCAGGGTGGAGGTGAGCCAGCACCAACCCACGGGCCGCAGGGGGCTTTGGAAATGCCCCCCCACACCCCAGCACCAGGGCACCTTCTTTGCTGCCTCCTGCAGACGCTTCCCTCTTGAGTAGTAGCCAAGTCCAGCCCACAGCTCGTTCACCTCCTGCTCCAAGAGACATGGTGCAGGGTCAGATGAAGAGCCACGAGGGCAGGGAGAGCACCCGATCCCAGCAATGCTCACCTCCAGGGACGCCTGCGCCAGAGCCTGCAGCGTCGGCCACTTCTGCGGTGCGGAGGGAAGGGGACAAGTCAGGGGCAAGCAGAACTGTGCTCTGTGTCTGGGCATCTGCCACAGGCAGCCGGCAAGGCTGCCAAAAGGGGACACGAGCACAGGACGCTGTCAGGAACAGTCACCTGCATCCAGCGGTTGTAGTAGTCAATCACTGTAGCCACCTGTGTCTGCTGGAGCATGACCTCCGATACCCACACTGCGGGGAGCAAGGCAGGGATCAGGGCAGAAGTACCACCACCACATGCCATGGCCACGTTGGCACCGGCTCCATGCACTGCACTAGTGTCCAACCCACAGGTCCCCTTCCCACCCCTCACCTTCCCCACACCCCACAGGAGCTCCCTCAGGCCCCAAGTGGGCTCTCCAACTTCCCAGCGCCTTGCAAAGGGGGCCAGTGGCTCTTGGGGCCACTCCACGCCACCTCTTCCAAGGACGGCAACTGAAGCCACGTTTCCTCACAAGGCTGTGTTCCCCACCCGTGCTGGGGGGTGACAGGCAGCTGGGCACCCCACGCACACCAAGGTGCAGCCCCCGCTCCTCACCTGCGTACGCCCGTCTGTCAGTATCCAGCTCAGCTGCTGCCTGAAGGGGAAGGAGATGGAGCGTGAGGGAACAAGGTGACACAGGATCTCACCGCAGAGAGAACCCGCATATAAAATAAAATTGTTTATGGTGTGTTTTGAACACTGCATGGAATCCGCAAGAAGCCACTTCCCCCAAGCGCTCCGAAGTTCTGAGCTCAGCTTAACCAACGGCCCAAGCACCTTCTCCCTGGTGAAGCATCCCACAGTGAGAGTGGACCTTAGAGGGTCAAAATCCCACCGGAGGAGCTGTCGCAGACCTGAGCCCCTTCGCATGGGAAGCGGCTACAGACAGATGTCAATCCCCCAGAAGGGCCACACGCTTCCCAGCGCCATTCAGACGGACGCTGCTGTAAAGCTGACGCCCACCCCCAGCACCTCTGTCCCCATCCAGTCGCCTGTCGCCAGGCTGAGCGCAGAGTGGGGGGCTCTAATGGAAGCGCCTGGCAGGGACGTGGCACACCCGGTCCGCACAGCGCCCGCTCTGCGGGTACCGCAGGGGTGGGAACAGAACAGGCTTCAAGGGCCACCGGGCTAAGTCTGCCGGAGAAACGCGCTCCGGGCCGGGGGCTGGGCTGGAGCAGCGCGGCTTCACCCCGCGCCCTTCTCCGCTCTTCACACCCGGAGACTGGCCACAGACCGCGCCCAGGGAACCGCCAGGACGAGCGGGGAGCAGCACGGTCCCGTTCCCAGCACCCGCTCCCACGCAGCCAGGGATACACGGCACAGGGAAAGGCACCGCGTAACCTCAGCACCGCTCCCTCAAGGCGGGGGACCCGGCTCCCGCTGGCGCCCCCGCCCCCCTCACCAGCGTCCGCCAGGGCAGGTCCCGCTTGCACCGGTCGTACCAGCCCAGCAGGTCCCCGCGCAGGGCCGCGATCTCCGCCGGGTCGCTGAAGAGATGCCGGGTAGGCGGCGGCGCGGGGGCCCCTGCCGGGGAGCAGCGCGGGATCAGCGCACGGCGAGGGGCGGCGCAAGGCCGCGGGGCCAGAGGCGGGGGCCCGGCAGAGCCGCTGCCCGGTGGACGAACGCCGGTAACTGCCCAGGCCGGCGGCCCCACGCCCCGGAGGCCGCCCCGCGCTCCCCCCCGGCCCCGGGCACCTCGGCGGAGCGACGCGCCCTTCCGGCTCCGTCCCGCTGGCGGAGCCGCCCTCCCGCCACTGCGCCGGAAACCCCCGGCGGCCGCCCGGAGCGGGCCCATATCCAGGGAGACCCGGGAAGACCCGGGGAACGGCACCACACGAGGCTTTCCCGGGAAAACGTTTCCCTCGCAGACCCCGCCCACGCGGGGGGACAAATCAGAGCGGGCGGCCCCGCCCACCTTCCCGCGTGAGCCAATCGAAACGGGGCACGGAGGGGGCGGGCTCGCGCCCTCGCGCCTCCCGGAGGAGGGGGCGGGACCTCCCGGCGCACCGGAGCCAATTAGCGCTCGGGAGGAGGAAACGACACCGCCCCTTCTCCCGGCGGCCCCAGCGGCCGCATGGAAGGACCCCGCGGGGCTGCCTGAGCTAAACGCCCGTTTCCTTCGGAAGGAAATTTCGGCTGACGAGGCGTTTCGGAGAGGGAGGGCAGCACCCGCTGGCGGCGGGAAGAGGCGGAGGCGCCGTGCGGGCCGGCGGCGCGGGGCGATGGGCGGGAGCGGACAGGCGGCGGGCAGCCGCGGCGGGGCGGGCGCGGCCATGGCGCGGTGGCGGGTGCCGGTGGTGGACGTGCAGAGCGACAACTTCACGGAGCTATGGCCCTCCATGGTGCTGGCGCTGCGCACCGCCACCTTCGTCGCCGTGGACACGGTGAGGCGGGGGGCGGGCGGGGGCGGGGAGCGGCGGCGCGGCCGGGCGGCTGACGGGTGTCTCCCCGCAGGAGCTGAGCGGCCTCGGCGCCAGGAAGTCGCTGCTGAGCCCGTGAGTGCCCCGGGGGGGGTGTGGGTGCTGGGGGTCGCTCGGCCGGGGGGCTCCGAGGGGCGCGTCCCTCCGGTACCGGTTGCCCGGCCCCTTCCCGCCGCGGGCTTGGCTCTGCCGGGGCGGCCGGTGGGGCGGGCCTGGGCCGGGCTGTTAGCTGCCGCTCTCCTGCCGCCCAGGTGCATCGAGGAGCGGTACAAGGCCGTCTGCAGCGCGGCCCGGAGCCGCTCCGTCCTGTCCCTCGGCGTCGCCTGTTTCAGGCAGCTCCCCGAGAAGGTAGGTGTCCGCCTGCTCCTGCCCCCGCCTCCCCAGGGAGCCGCGGGCACCGGGACTCAACCCACCTGCGCTCCGGGAATTCCGGCTGGCAGCTCCCCGTGGCAGGCGTCCCGGTGCTGCCCCGCGCTCTCCTCCCGCAGCCCCAGAACACGTACCTCTGCCAGATCTACAACCTGATGCTCCTCTGCATGGAGGACTACGTTGTCGAGCCTCAGTCGGTGCAGTTCCTGGTGCAGCACGGCTTTGACTTCAACAAGCAGTATTCCCAAGGGATTCCCTACCACAAGGGCAACGACAAGGTACCGAGCCGCTCTCCTTCAGACACCTCGGCTTGCTCTGCTCCAGGCTGCCGGGGAGGCTGCTGGCTTCCCCCGATCCTGGCATCTCCCTTGCACAGCTGCTGAGTGAAGGTGGGCTCACGCTGAGGTCTTGACTACAGCGTTATCCCTTTCACCTCCCTGCTGTTTTATATCCAGGCTGATGATTGTTGCAGTTGGTTTTCCAAGTATTTGGGCCTCTCTTTGGTCAGAGCAGGTTGTAGCTGTAGGCAGCATTCTGCTACAGCAGGCACTGAGGACTTCCCAGGGTGACAGCAAGTCAAGGTGCTAAGGCTCGTTGAGTAATCCTTCTTCTTACAGGGTAATGAGAACCAGAGCCAGAGCGTTCGGGGTTTTTTCCTGGAGCTGATACGAGCGAAGAAACCTCTCATTCTCCATAACGGCCTGATCGATCTGGTCTTCCTGTACCAGTGCTTCTATGCTCACCTCCCAGACAGCCTCGGCACCTTCACCACAGACCTCTCAGAAATGTTCCCAGCAGGAATATACGACACCAAATATGCTTCAGAGTTTGAGACTCGCTTTGTAGCATCCTACCTGGAGTATGCTTACAAGAAGTGGTGAGCAGCACTCTGGTATTTAAAGCTTAACAGGAGGAAAGGCAAAGGGAGCAGCGATATTTTGTTGTTTTGTTTTTCCAGGCAAGGGGGTGGGGTCTTTGTATTATCCCAGTGAGTGAAGAAAAGGGCTTTTCAGGTGACTCTGCCCTGTGCTTTTCACATTTCCAGGACAAGTGCTGAGTCCATAAGGGTGCATTTTGTAATACACCTTATCTGTTCGGTGGGCAACTGCTGAAGAGAATTTCAAAATGTGCCAGTGGAGGACTGACCACACCGTGACCTGATCTAACTGAAAACTAATTGATTCGCTACGTGGCTCTGGTCCGGTAGTGCCACAGGGCCACCACAGGAACACACACGGAAGAGACACCCTTAAAACTCAGCTAGAGAGCGAACAAAAATACGGCTGTGCCTGCAGGGTCTGCTGTTACAACTCATTTTTGTGAGGGATGGTGCAGTTAAAGGGTGGGTGCTCCCCGCGCTTCCTGACGCTGACCAGGTCTGCTGTGCATCCTGCACATGATGCTGCGTGCAGCCAGTTACCACTCCCATTGCTTTCCTTCCAAGTGAAGGTTGTGCTTTTGTTCCAGGACGTGTCCGTTTAGTTCATGTATCAGTCTGGCCCCTCATTCTGCACTCCCCACACCATCTAAACAAGCCCCTGGCAGCGATACAGCCCCTTGAATCTCCATTAAACTGAAGTCACACTTCACATAGAGGAAAAATGGTATCTTTAGTGACTGTTTTATATCAGGAAATGCCACTTTGACAGGTCTGAAAACATTCAAGATGGCTGTTCTCAAACATGAGAATGCTTTGTTTTGACAAGAGAAAAATACTTTTTAAACTGACCTCTTAAATGCTTTAACCCACAATTCTAGTTAACTGGAGCTTTTCCAAAGGTTTTGGCCCTTCTAGCCAGCTCCTGGGACAAAACAGTTCTTTTCTCATAAGGTGAAAGACGTTTCCTTGTCTTTGTTGCCCAGGTTTGACCTGTCTGGGTGGTGACTGCTGGGTGCTCTACATGACACATCATTCTGGGGCTTTTTTTCTTCATCATTGACATTATGAAGACCAACATATATCTTAGTGCCCTTAATATTTAAAGACAAACTATGTGTCTCCTTTTCCCATAGCTACACTGGAGACACTGTTGTCCCTGCCTGTATGTTGGCATAAGAGAAACCAACCTTTAAATCGGCATGGAAGCAACTACTTCCTAAAGCTGTTCTCCTGAGGCTGAGTTTCTTTCCAGCCAGCTGTTGAGCTGGGGCTAAAGCTCAAGAGAAGGAAACCAGTGGAGTTGAGGCTTGGTGGAGAGCAGCGTAGAGCTGGTGCACACACACTGTGGTACCTTCAGTGAGGTAACTGCGTAACTCTGCTCTTATTTGTTCCAGCAAGCGAGAGAACTGCAAGCTGAAGGACTCCAATGGCCAGCACCTCACCATTGAGTTCTGCCACTACCCTGCCAACATGTCCCGTTATATCGACTACCGCCACTGCTCTCTGGAAGAAGAAAGCCACAACACGGGACGGGGAAATAAGGTGCCTGTCTGTGAGAAATTTTCGGTAAGTAACATGAATCCCTGCTTCTTCCTTGGCTCCATGGAAAGAGCCACATGTAGCCAGAGCAGGAAGCAGTAAAACACCTGGGAACTTTCCCTTGCTTGCTTCACAGTACAAGGAAGATTTTTCAGGCTTCAGGTGGCTTCATGACTGAAAGGGCAATAGGATGTTCTGTTCACTCTGGAGGCAGTGAATTCCACAAGTTAGACATGGAGATTCAGAAGGAGATTATATAGCCCTAAATAGCAGGATGGTGTGAGTTACAGTACACATTTCTGCCTTTGGAGGTCTTTAAGATCTAAATTAGTTTGGCTTGTCTTCTGAGCAAGAAATGCCACCTCTTCCCTTCCCCATAACTTGATTAGATATTTAAAAAAACCCAAAACATTGCCTGTCTGCAGCATCTGGCACCGTAGCACAGTGTGATCCATAGCATTTCGAGTCCTGGTGCTGCTATTGCAGTAAACATAGTCCTTCTGATCAGATCATAACTGATTTCAGAGGTTTCAGGGAGAAAAGCTCTTCCAGATGTTGCATGTTACTGTCACAAAACAACACAGGTTGGGGACATCTCTGGAAGTTTCTCATCCAACCACGAACTCAATGTTGCTCAGAGCTTGTTCAGTGAATTTTGAAAGCATCTGAGGACAGAGACTACAAAACCTCTCCAGGCCCCTGTTCTAGTGCTTGACCATTTGCTGTGAAAAATGCTTTTCTATGTATCTAGTCACAGTTTCCCTTGACTGTTCCCTTGACTGGTGCTCTCCAGGTAGAACAAACCCGCCTTCCTTGGCCTGTCCTCATGCATCGTGTGCTGCACCTTGACAGCTCCCTGCTGCACTCACTGCCGTTTGTCGGAGCCTTTCTTGTGTCTTGTGGGACCGTAACTGGACACGGTGCCCACTGTAGCCCCACACGCCCTCAGCAGCGGGGGATAATCGGCGCTGCTTCACGTTATTGTTACGGTGAGAGGCTGCTGTAACCAGGAGGCTGGTGGATACAGGCTTCTCTCTCTCTCTCTCTCCCTAGGCCTATGGCTGGTGTCCAAAAGGGGTGAAGTGTCTGCAGTCTCATAACATTGACCTCATAATTGATGAGGACGACAAGCTTGGGGAACAGAAGCGGAAGAAACGGAAGCAAAAATGGAAGCGTCGGAAGAATACAGAAGAGCCCGCAAAGGTGTTTGAACAGGAAGGCTCAGGGAGAGAAACAGAGCAGGTTCAGAATGGGGAGGAGGGACCACCACGAAAACAGAGCTGCTATGAACCTGTAGCTGCTACAGAGCTGGAAGAGATCACATGCAACAGTGAGGGCAAATCACTGGAGGAAAACTCCATGGATGCAGAAGCAGAGGTCAGCTCAGACACCAGTGCACAATGGGAAAAGGACGTGGGGAGCACCGAAGGAGCCGCTGCCCAGGCAGCAGCTGCTGTGAGCCCTTCAGCCGAGGGGAACGCCTCTGACAGCGACCAAGTGGAGGCGAAGCCAGAGGTTCCCACGGGGATGGGCTCAGTCCATCACCCAGACATCCCTGAGACTGAAGCAGCATGTGCCACAGAAAAGGAGAAGGAAACCCATGGCCCCCCTTCCCAGGGGGGCACACACAGAGCTGGCTTTGATGCATTCATGACTGGCTACATCATGGCTTACGTCTGGATGCTCAAGAAAGGAAAAAACATGGACATGGGTGCAGGGCCCTGGTTGCCAGACTGCCATAATAAACTGTACCTCAGCGGGAAATCGGTGCCGCTTCAAATAGCGAAGAGCTTGTTTTCTAAATCTTCCAAAGCTCACAGCCAGAAGATGAAGCTGGCCTGGGCCAGTGGATAGAGCTAGAGGACTCCTCACTTAACTAAGCTTTTTATTCCCCTCCAGTTTTAAGTTCTTTATTCCATCAAGAACTGACCAGAAGGGGAACAAGTTTCTTACTCTTGCTTTTTTTTTTTTTTAACTTCTGACTGATTAAATTGCTGTCAGTGGGAGTTGCCCCTGTTGTTCCTTAGTGGCACGTTGGGCTGTGAAGGTGGGGTGAGGTTGGAAAAGAGGGAGAGAAGTGCACCTCTCCAACATGGATTGAGTAGTGTAACACTTCAGTAAGATAGCAGAGAGAAATAACACTGATTAACGGTGAGTTTTCTTTGTTTATAATTCAGCATGGAGCAATTGCAAATACAATCTCAAGCCAGGTATTAATGTCATTCATAGCTTAAGTAAGCATTTGAACCAGCTTTTTCATCCTAGAGTTGTCTGTTAATGACAAGACTCAGGCCTTGATTTCATTTTTATTTTGAAAGCAAGTTGGGAAAGTTTACAAAACCTGACCAAGAAAAAAATTATGAAAATATTTAACTGGATTCATCTTTGGTTACTTCTTATTGCAGTTCCAATAAAACATACACCATTTCTATAGTTCAAAAAAAAGTCAGAAGGTCAATCAACATAAAAACAAGACGTGCTTTCTTTACATATTCATAAATATCCACAATATTAGAAAAGTTGTTTTGCAAAGATTTTTTTTCTGGCAGTGTTAACTTACTATTATACACAAGCTACAAACTTCTTCCTAAGCCTTTAATTACAAGTTGAGCTATTTACAGACTGCAAAATATTAAGACGTAAAACTCCTTCATAAATACGAAAATAGATCATCTCGCAAAGATCTTTATACTTAATCAAATATCTGGCTGCCCCTCCTCCCAAAAAAAGGTTATTTGTTTTGCATAGAAATGTAGTGACATGCAATATAAACAATAGCATTAAGTGCAAACAGGAATTATTCAAGTGTCTTTAGTTGTACTGGCAAAAAAATACCAATATTCTGTCACACATAATACATCAATGCCTCTCCAACAAGTATAAGTTTACTATAGCCCCTTGTCCGCACTGCTTTTGAGGGGCAGCAGTTTACATGCATTCTCTTAGTTGCATTTTATCAATCTGCAACCACAAGAAAAATAGCTTATAACAGACCTTTAAATGAATTCAACATAGAGAGATTTAAAGTGAATTAAAAATATCTTTTCTCTCTTCAGGAAACCTAGCAATGTATAGAAAGTTTTAAAAGAGCAAGAACCGCTCCCATAAGCAAGTCAAAAATCATGATAAAATCCAATCACAATAAAACTTTGTCACATCACCATAAAACGAGGAGCTTGCTGACCACATGTTCATATTCATGTCCACCAGCAGCTGTCAGAAAATGTCCCTCTGTAGAGGAGCACCCTCAGGTAGGCAGAAAACCTAGCAGTAGTTACTAGGTGCAACCTAGATTCAGCTTTACATAACCAAAGGGATGAGATGTACTGAGTGCCAACTACATCCAGACCCTCGGAAACACTGGGGTTTAGCAATCACTTCGCTATTTTTAAGTGGCCTTTTACTCCAGTTTCATACCCATGCCTCTTTTCCCATGCAGACCCAGAATCCGGGAAAGGCCTGAATTGCTATTCCTTGGCACTTCTGATATCTCCACCTCAATACAAAGAGCTAGAAAAGTTGATACATGTGCCCTATGCACGTCAGCTGGCTGTGCTGAGAGTGAACATTTAAGAAAATGAAATTTTAGCCATGCTGCTTTGTAAGAGAGCTGTTCAGGACAGGGGAACATTTTAAGAGACTGTGGTGTAAGAAAACAGATGAGGTCACTGTGATGGGTACCACAGAGGTACCCCAAGCCTGACTGCACAGGCTTTGCAGTCAGAGTCAGAGAGGGCATCAGGCTGCACCATGCGGTGTCGGTGCCGACAACCAGGACGAGTGGGAGCCACAGAGCAGCCACAGGGGTGTGCGTGTGCTCTCCGAGGGGGCTGCAGGTAGCTGTAGGGTGCTGGACAGTCTCCTTGCTGCCTGGTGATCCAGAAGTAAACTATTTCTTATTATTGCTTGTTTTTCTGAAGTCACACACCTAAATGCATCTCGTGACAACAGAAGCTGGTGCTGATGGTTTCCCTCCCAAAAGATTACAATTGTATAAAAGACTGCGGGGGGAGGAGGGTGGGGGGGCCGGCACCAGGCAGGCAACGAGCTGGCAGCTGAGTTCTGCTTGCCCTGTCCTCAACGGAAATCGCACACACGCAGCGCCAGCCATACAGGCTGCTCCGCACGCTGCAGACAGGATACACAAGACACTCTACAGATCAGCAACACCTTCACGAGGCAGAGAAGTGTGTGGGCCAACAGGGGTGAGCTTGGTAAGTATAGGTATTTTCTCTTTCAGACTCCTAACAGCTGCCTGATCTGGTACGGACTGTGCTAAGAAACTCAGTGACACCGGGTTTCTTACTTAATTCTATGCAGCCACTGCAAAGGGTAACTGCTACTCAGGGTAACACATACTTCACAAGAGGAAGTCATCGTCATTATCACTCATGAAATAGTTACCTACATCTCTGGAAAGGATAAACATCTCGGCCAAGAAGGAACTAAGGCTTTCTTCTTCATCCTTTCTTTGAGATGGGAAAAGAATAGAAATAGTTTTGCTTCCATCAGAGACTAGCTTACATTTTCCACCCTTATAAGAGAGCAGAAAGAAAGGGTAACAGGCTACCTGGGTGATTCCACTGCATTACCATCTGTTCAGCAGGCATGCAATGCATACCTCACTTAGGAATGATAATACAGGTTAAAAAAAAACAAAAAAAAATTACACATCCCATGTTGGTGGGCCTATGATACTGGAAAAGGGGAGGATGTTGCACAAACATAATCACAGAACAAGCTTTCCTGTACATCACGTCCCAGAACAGGGATCTCTGATGCTGGTTCCAGCAAGCAGCATTAAAGCTTATGTACTGCTGCTTTCACATGTACCTGCTGGTGGAGGGGGGGGGAAGATAATCCTATTCAGTGACAGCAGACACCAATGAAGGTAACAGCTTCTTTCTGTAGAAGAAAAAAAAAGTTAATTTGGGACAAACTAATCTTCTTCAGTTTGAAAATTCAAAGCCCTTCTGTGGGTCTACCGTCTATCCTCTCCAAGAGCACTTGTGTGGCTGCGACACTGCTTGGCAACTTCCTGAGCAGGGGATTCCTGTCCTCTACCAAGCAGTCCGATTTTAAATAAAGAGCCATCATTACTGCAGTGATATCAGTGACGTGGGATGTCGTACCAGGGAGGGAGATGAACGTGACCCTTTTAGCTTAGTGTAATAGTCACCTGTGATGTAGATACTGTATTTAACTAACTATTCTGCAGAAACAGATCACAATGTTCATTCAGCTCCTAAGAGGGAACAGCCCTCGCCCCCCAAAAGCTCAGTACAACGGGTACTTTCACTGGCAGTTTCTCCAGAAGTTCAGAACTGTCAATGCCTAGAATATCGCTCTCCTCTTGAGCCCAGGGCAAATCTTCCTCCACATTCAGGTTGAGGTACATGAAGAGCTGTGCAAGGAGGAGAGCGGTGCTTACTGCATCCTGCTTCCCTACACTAATGTGTTAACACATCATTTCCAAATGCCAAGGGAAAATAGAACACCAGGGAACAAATTCTCATTAATTGCAAAGTACTTATCATGTGACTCAGCCTGCAGATTGCAACCAGCATGAGGGGTTTTGGTTTTGCTGCTTTTGAAAGAAGAGCTTTAATGTTGCAAGAGCATTCACAGCAGCTCTGGGACCACAGAACATTCCTATGTGCTCAGCATAGCTCTGAATTATCTCTGTGCCTGTGTCTAAAACAGAGGCTCCGACTCACGTGTGTTGCTGCATAATGTTAACACAAAATCCGCGGTGGTTTAGAGCAGCTGGTCAGTCAGAGGAAAACCTACAGGTCACTCTTTTTACCCAACATGAAGCTTAAGGCCTTGAAATGCTCCATGCTGGAATTCAGGTAAAACTTTAAGCAGCACCTGCTCTGGCTGCTGCCTCTTAGAAGGACTGTGGGGCCCACGTGGCCATTCTGGCTGGAGCAGTTCCCCCACCTAATGCAAATCAGGGAAGGGAATAAGCACAGTTTGAAATAAAGTTAAAATAATCAGTCTCTCCAGACACTGTCTGCAGCTATCTGCTTGACAGCCGGTTCCTACCGTCTGCTGAGTCTCTTTCAAACGGCAAGCCCAGCACTATAGAAAAACAGTTTAAGCAACTGGGAACAAGAGTTCCCTCAAAGACACGCTCAGTTTGAGGCCTCTCTTCATATGTCACAAGTTGACTGTGTGCTGCCACTTGCCGAGATGTTGGAGGAGGTCTGAGACAACGGGGCAGGACTGTCCCCATCCTGCTCCCTGAAGGGCCATGCCTCTCTCTTCAGCTCAGTGGAAGGACTAACACTGAACAGAGGCTTTGTAGACTCTAGAGGAGTACTTTTCAGTAGGTTGTCTTCCACCTCCATCTCTTCAGAAGGGAGACAACCTGCAAACACTTGTGAGGAGCCATGTCCCGCAGAGTTCACTGAATTCTCAACTGGGAGTTCTTTGTAAGACAGCGGCTCAGGCTGGGCCAGCGCTAATGGTTGATTACGTGCTGGATCTCCACATGTGTTCTCAACAGGGCAAAACCCATTTTCCTCCTGGGCCACTGGCCCATCTGAACAGTCCATATCCTCCTCTTGTCCTGGCAAAGGAAGAAATTCTGACCTGTGAGGTTTGGCTTGAAAGGGGGGAATCTCTGACACACCATATTTACTGCTACTCAGGAGTTTTTGCCGAACCTCTGCACCCAGCTGGATTGGGTCACACCTGCTGACAGTTGAAGACAGTCCCCCAAACAGGCCATATTCCTTGTGCAGCAATTCAGGAGAGAGTGGAAGTGACCTGCATCTCCTCCCAGGAAGATGGGAAAATTCTTGCCAGTCTGTGCTATACGCCTGCCGGAACTGGGACTGGCTGGCTTTCAGGCCTCCACCTGCCTCTGGAGAATGTAAGTCAAACACCAGGGAAATCACAGACTTGCTTGGCATGTCAAAGAATTTGATCTTCCCCCCCTTGAGGTCCTCCCGGGCACTGAAGGGATTAACTTTCCGGCCTAACCCTTTGTTTGGCGTATAGTAGGGGTCCTGCACATTTATCTTCCTGGAAGGCTTGCGGGAGAAGATATCCGACTGGCTGCGTGACAACCAGATATTCCGACGTGGACGAGGTGACTTGGGTGGGATCTTATCATCCAGGGAACTCAAACGTTTTACTCCTGGTCCTTTTTCAATTGCTCCTGAGTAGAAGAAGAGAAATACTCTTAGCTTAAAGGTGCTATACACCTGCATGTCTGCTCACTTGCAGAACCTTCATGATAACTGTAAAGAAAAACCTGCATTTCTGATGTTCCAAAGTATCTTCTGTAAGCACCATCTGCTCGTTCCTTACAAGTTCCTGCACAAACGCAAGCACACCATTCTCTTCTCCTCAGTGCATTATTGGTTTCAAACATGGAGATTTGGCAACCCTGTCCACAGTACCTTTTAAAATTAAAAGTACCTTTTAAACGTAGTTTGGATTGTCTTACATTTAAAATATTTCCTCCTCTTTACTCATATCTCAGGCTAATCAGAAGTCATCTTGAAGACCTGAGGAAATGCAAATTCAGCTAATGGCATCTTACTTCCCTAGGCACTGAAATTGGACTGCTTCTTTATCACTTTATGATGAAGCCTGCCACCCACGTTATGAGGGATGCTAACTTGGCAAGACAATGTTGTCTTCAGAAAAAGCAAAGGAGGAAACTGTACAAAAATTTGGTACGAATGAGGAATTCTTTTCTTCTTCTATCCAAACCCTGTATTTTAGGTCCCCTTCAAACCTCCTTACTGCTAGTACCCTGAACACAGCAGAGATGGCATGGGGTGGTCTTGGAGAAGAACAATTTGCATGTTTCTAGATTTATCTTTCTGGCTTCCAGCAGAGGTTGCCCAAGATCTGTTGATGATAACGACCATGAAAGAGAACAAGTACAAAACACAGTTACCAAAGGATGTGGGACTTTTTCACCCTGATGGGAAAAGTCTAAGACCAAAATAAATGCCCCTCCTGATACCAAGAAAAGTTGAGATGATTCCATTCCAGCCTTCATTCAGTACGTTATCTGATACAGAAACTAGGGATATATGAGAGTTTGACCCTAAAAAGTAGCAGTTAAAAAGGTGTACATATGCATATACATTTGCACACAGGCACACACGCAGACATATTTTTTCAATAGGTATCCATATATAAATAAAAGCTGTAACACTAGAACAAGATGGGAAAATTTAACAGTCTAGGAAAAGATTCTAACTCCTTGAGTGTTTGGGTCATGCATCTGCCACTGGCTCTCAAGGTGCCTCTGAAGAGCTATGGTAAAACAATAACAAATATAAAGAAGCGATATCTCCTTTTGATTACCACTTCCAGAATAAGCAGATATGGATTTCCCCTTAAATACTACCACAGTTTAGACTATAGTCACTCCACCTAGTAAAGACTATGCAAGTGAAAGAACAGTACATAATACTTCTTTAAGAAGATACAAATCTGACGTGTAGTCCAAAGGAAGAATGCCAGAAAAATGAAAACAAACCAAACACCCAAACGAAAAATTTTCCTTTTTAACTGATACCTCTTTCAGAGGTTTTCCAGGTGTGGGAGAACTACCACATACATGCACTCCATGCGGTTAAAAAACAGAACTCACTTCAATCTATAACCATGTTACAGATAGATAGGCGTGTGTATATATATATTGTGTATTTACAGATATGCAATATGAGAAACCATTTTTACTGCAGTCCTAAGTTTCCAGTGCCAGAAGTCTACTAACATAAAAGATACCCAAGTGAGAATGTCCCCGCCTACAAGAAGTGTTTGCAGTTTGCTCCTCACACCAGGTGGCACTCGACAGCTTTAGAGAAAGCCCTTCAAGGCCAGCATTCCCAAGCAGCTCCGGGACCCATCTTTTCCCCAGTCTTTCAGAGTATTACTTTATAATACTCTTGCATCTTCTCTGCTCGTCCTCCAAAAGGAATTTAAGAATCTTCTAAGTGTTACACGTAATATACACCCAAAAGAAATTATGTATATGCACTAAGCATGGCAGGGACAAAGTAGAAGTTGATGGATTTTCATATACTATTAGCAACTTACAAAACCGTTCCCAAATGAACTCTGAATTTCCCCTCAAGAGCTTGTGGGCAGAATCTTTTGAGGCACTTTAAGAAACAGTTAGCTGTTTTTTTCCCAAAGGACACTCCACCAGGCAAAGTATATAGTATTGCTCCAGAATAATTTTCAGGCTTTGAGTAAAATAATTCATAAGCTGTAAATAATACCATATATAGCTAAAATTCCAGTCTTCAAAATATGAAGCATTGCTCCCTCTTGCTATTAGCCTGCAGCAATGCTTGTGTGCAATACACTTACCTTTGGGTTTTCTTTCACTGTTGTCAAGGTTCAAAAACTTTCTCTCCCTCTCCGAGTCCTCGTTTCTCAGACGGTTTAAAATCTCCTCCAGTGTTTTGACAATATCAGCAAATGAAGGACGCAACTTTGGATCCATCTGTGAATGCACAGAAATCAAATACATTCATGTGGGTTTGTCCATGCTATTTTACTTAAGCGGTGGTCAGAGAGAGGGACAATCTGAAGGAACTGAGGAAATTCAAAACCATCCTAAGGAGTGTGTTGTCATTGCAAAAAACCTAAGTAAAGCAGGGGAAAAGTAGTATTCTGTCCTAGCTTATGTATATTACACCTCTTCACATTTAATTATCAACTTGTATGAAAAGGATTTATTTTAAATTGAAAAGGTGGGAAGCTGCTAGATTCAGGGCTTGCAAAGAGGTTTTGTTTAGTTGTTTGTTTTAAACAGCTTTTATAGTTCAAGGGTTTCTTTCTGGACTCCATTTATCAGTCAGAGATTATATATCAATGTTATTTCAAAAGGACTAAACAGAACAACTTGGCTGTCTCATTCTTTCAGAGTTTGTAATTCTTCCATCATCTCCCTGTGGCTTTAATTAAAACCCACCTAAATGGCATTGCTAATTGTAAAGTTTAAAAAGTTGTATCTTTCCATCTGCTAATTAGCCTTACTACTTGGTGTACTGGTCTGTCTTGTGTGGAAGCACGTCTGGTTACATAATCTGACAAAGTAATGTAATAGAAATAAACCCCATCTTTGCCCAAGTAAAATATCCCCCTTCCTGCCCCCTCAGTATGTATTCAGTTTGTATTTATATATTCACCATAGTAGAAATGGATCTCTAAACAAAGTCCAACACTAAAATTGTACTAGAGGGGAAGCAGCTTGCTTTAAGTAGTAACTTAGAAGGCACGTCATCATTTTGAATGTTGATCCTGTATATATGTTACAGGTTTACTGTAGGTAACAATTACTAATTCAGCAGCTGAAAGTTAACCTCATTACACTATTAAAAAAGATTCCGCTTGACCTCATTCCTGTTTCCAGCCCTCTAAAAGCTTTTTGAGAACAGACAAGCCCAGACAGATCTCGCCTCTGGTACAAAGAGAACAGTGCTGGTTTGTACACAATAAACCCCAAAGACCTCCCTGCTACTGCCTTGCAGGTCCTGAGATGGATCTTTCTGAAGAGAACTGGTATGATCAGCAATGCCAGAACAACTAGCAACACAAGGTAAAACCTAAAAATTCATGCGTACAATAATTAAAAAAAAACCAAATCATACTTGAAGAGCTCAAGAGCGGCAAGAAGGTTGTTCTAATGTAGCAGCTGGAATTTCCTGGCATAGGAAAACATCTTTTTCTGCTTTCCCTATTTCACTGAAAGAGTAGAGCAGGGGCAACACCAAAGCACACACTCTGTACTCTGACAAATTTACTGATTTGCTCAGGGAGCTGTTGCAAGCTACAGGGAGTAAGAAGAGCTCTCGGGCTATTTTAACTTGTGCTAGGTAAGATCCAGGACAAGAGCAGCAATGGAAAAATGACTCTGAGCAACATTTGCTTCTTCCATCCCTGAGCAGTCCAGATCCTGCTCAAATGGAATAGAACATTCTTCCTCAAGGCAGCAGTTGTCCACAGCTTGTGCTGGTAGGCTTTTTGTATGATCATACATGATTACAAGTATTTGCACAAGTAGGTTTATAGTTGCTGGGGAGCCTTAAGTTTTACTTGATTTGTTTGTCCCCTCCACTTGTGAGAACAACTCAGAACTATTTCTTCACAGCTCAGTAGGTCTGTACACAATAACAGCTGGATTTTGTCAGCCTGAGGGCCAGCCGGTATCAATAGCACACAACTGGTTATGATCAGCCTGAGCAGCCTGCAAGAAGCTGTTCAGTGTGCCAGACCTGTTTGTTTGGCATGACAGAACACAGAATTGCAAAAACTGAAAGTAGACCTTTTTGCAAGGGGAAAGGAAGGGTTATCAAAACTGCAAGGGACTTTCTGGGTTATCAGAATATACACTGCTTTTATAGGTAGGCTCTTCAAGTCTGTTCTGTAAACACTTTAAGCTCTATCTTGAAAAGCCAGGGGGATTTAGAGAACTCCAGTTTAGGCCTCACCCATTCACTTAAGATACTCACATTACAGCAGTTGAAGGCCAGCTGGAGGAAGTCGGGGGGACAGTCTCCCACCATGTGCTGGAAGGCATCATAATCTAATCCAAAATTCTGTACAAATGAAAACACAGCATAGAGATATAAAAGAGGTCTGGCCCAAAGCATCATCTTTTCAGGGTGTCCCTACATGGAGTTATCAGAAATAACCATGAAACCATCTCTCAGCAGCCACATACAGAGGTTTTGGAGAAAACTTCACGCACGCTCCAAACTGCAGCATTCCCAATGGGGATTATTTGATACAAGGTATCTGTAAGAGAATCAGCTGACTTCGAATCCCATCCTTCTTCTGGACTCAGCTGCAATCCATTGCACTTGAAAAGCTGCCTGTGCGGATCTGGAAGCAGTATCTTATACTATGGCGTTTCATCATGGTAACTTTCACAGTGTGGATTAACAGCCTGCTATAAAACCAGAGGCCTCACTATGATGAAAATCTATCAATTAAAATGGTTAATTTTTCAGTGGATGGTAGACTGGTAATACAAACTATCTAGTTCATTAAATGCACTTCTAAAAAATTTGAAGGGCAGAGAAACAACAGGATCTCTTACCTGCCGCGGCTCAAGACCTAAGCAATTCTGTGTTTTCAGAACAGGAGGTGGATAAACAATTTGGAAGACCCCCCACACAGAGGGGCAAAAGCTACCCTGCAGATGGGACTCAACCAAAAGGCAACTGAAGAACATAAGTATTTCATTTAATTAGTCAATTCTAGCTCAGATCAGTGCTTAACACACCCCATGCAAAAATAAGGGTGAGCATATTTTAGCTGCTGCTAACATAGCTCCTGCCCCTTTCACAAGGAGGGGCTGCTTAGTGGGTCCAGCGTGCCAAAAGTGCTGCTCTGAGCTGGGCAAGAAGTCTACACAAGCTAATCACTCTACAAAAGCAAGGTCGCTGCAATGCTCTCAATGTTCTGCCAGTTAGGGGCAGAAAGGATTTCCCATGAGGGCTGCAGCTGGACAACGTTTCTATGAAAGCATCTTCAGTGGAGCTTCTTACAATAACAGCACAGAAGAACAAAAGCCTTTTAGAGGCTATTTTTCATGTAACACCTATTCACCGTATCTTTGGCAGCAGTGCCAAAAGTTGTAAAGGCCCGCCATATCGTGGCACACCTACCACCCACCACCAATGTCACAAACACAACCACTTACCTCTGTGCGAGGGAGATAGTCTGGATCTGCCTGTATTCTTGCTATAATCTCACACAGAATTATACCGTAGGAGAACACATCCGCCTGAAAGAGAAAAAAAAAAAAATAAATAGCCACATGGTTCTGCTATGAATACTCAGCGTTCTTATCGGGCACTGGGTTTCTCCCTACCCCAAATGGTTATCATGAAACAACGAAACAAACACCGCAGCCTTACAGCAGTAAGCAACTGCATTATAGCTAACATCTTCCATGTGAAGGAACACACGCTCACAGTAAAGCATTCTTGTTGCACAGCAGCAATAATAACTAAACCTCTTTCAAGAACAAAAACATCAAACCACTCTTAATTTCGCAATGTAAAAAAAATATAATTAAATCCTTCCTTGCACAAAGAATAGTGAAGTTGCATTTGATGTCTTACAAATGGGAGTAATTAAAAGCATAGCCAAAACATGATATGCCTATGTATCACTGTGGCTAGAAAGAGAGGTTTAGAATACACATGATCACAGCTTATCCAGAACATCAATGCTGGTTTTAAGAAAAATATTCATTTTTCTCTTCTCACAGTTCAGTACCTCTGGAGAAAAGTGTCTTTCCCAAAGCTTGAGATACCTAGTTAACACTGTCAGCATCAATTTCCACTGAAATTTCCATGACACTTAGCAATCACCTGACTACCCCTGGAGCTGCACAGTTCGTCAGATTTTGAACCACCTGAATTTATCATGTAATGAAATTTAGGAAAATATGGCACACAAGTCTACGGAGCAGAAGCTGGCATTCCTCATCCCTTACATATTGCACAGGCTTATAGGTCACTTTTCATGCTGATGAGGTATGAGGCCTGCTTCCTCTTTAGTCCTACATGCCTTAGGGTTAGTGAAGAATGTGGCACCATAGATTTTGGTACTTTATTATTAATTTAGATCAATTGGAACTCTTAAAAAAGCTTTGAAATGGTAATTACTGCATTCATTACTGAGGTAGCTACTGCTTTCCTGCAAGTTAAAAGTACCACCAATTAAAGTAGTAATTATTGACTACTAGATATAAAAAGGTACAGGATGTGGGCTTTATCACAGAAAAGCTGTGCTTGCAAGGCTGAAGTGACTATGTTGCACATGGGAGAGAAAATCCTATGTAAAGAGCAGCTTGATTGAAAATACTACTAAAATCCAGCGTGATCTCATCCTCCTCTGAAAGAAACATTTTCCAATGCTGCATATAGGAAAACTTAGAAATACCTTTGGAGAACATTTTTATTTGGGTATCTTACCTTGAGAAATGTTGGGGGTTTTAAATTTTTTTAATTAAAAGAATTGTACAAGTTTACATACAGACCTTTTACTTCTACCCAGATTTCACTAACGTATGGTCAGGGAAGCAATCCCACTACATTTCTCATGAGACTTGGTTAAATTAAGTTGTGTTAGGCCAACAAGCCATTACCATATTTCTGCACGCGGGCTGTTTGAGAACGAAAGTAGCATAATAGTGAATTATGGTAAAGGTAATTCTATTTTTGTATAAGAATCCATACTATGAATTAAAAATACTAGCTAATCAACTCAACTCTCCCTCAGTCCGAATGACCTACTGAGTACAGATATGTCACAAATGAAAAGAATAAGTTTAATATTATGGAAATTCTAAACCTTCTATATAACTATTGAAGAGAAACATGTACCTACCTTTTCATTGTAAGGTTCATCTCTGAGAACTTCTGGTGCCATCCAGAAGGGTGAACCCACCACTGGTAACTTCTCACTACATAGATATGGGATAGAAAGGGGAAAAGGAGAGTGGGGTGGGGGAACATCAAGAAGAACCGTTAATTAAATGCTCAGACATCACTACTAACTTTCTGTAACTCCAAGGATCTGCAGAAACTTTCACCAGATGAAGTAGATACAATTGGATTCCAAAGCATGCTGTATTTTACACTGGTTTCCCACTGGAATCACTGGAACATTCAATAGCAGGAAGAGGAGGTGAAAGAAAAATAATGTTTCAATCAATTACTCGTATTTAATTTCCAGTTTCCAAGTGCCTGGCCACTTAAAATAATATTTTTTAAATTTTAAGGTCATGGCTGTTCAATAGTTTTGGTTTCCAAACTCTTGGCAGAGCTGGCTCCTTTATCTAAACGTTTATGGACAGCAGTTTCAGGCTAGATGTCAGGTTCTCCATCCATGCAGCAAGACATGCAGGTATCCACCTCCGCATGTATATTCAGAGATAAGCAGCTCTGAAAGTATTCAGCACAGCCTGCTTGCAAATGGTATTTAAAAAAAAAAAAGCCAAGATTGACCAGATAAATCCTTTAATAGGGAAAAATTAAAAGTAATCAGAATAGAGCCGATTTGAAAAATCTGTAATGTTTCCATATGGCTGAATACGGGGGCCTTAAAGGCTTCCAGCTTGCCAGCCAGCTGACTCTGAATGAATACCTATTAAAAAAAAAAAAAAAAAAAAAAAAAAAAAAAGAGGCCTCAAAATAGCATGGCTTGCTAGCCAGCAAACTGGAAACAACCTCCATTTTCAAATGCAGTAAGACTAGATCAAACCAGAATGGTGCCTAATGTAACAATTTTATTACCTTGTTTGTTTTAGTATCAAGCTACCTTAACTTCAGCTATCACTTACTCTCTGTTTTCAGGGCATCTGGGTATTAAAGTGGTGCCCTCCTGATTTTGTGACGGGTTCTTAGGAATACAGCTGAAGCTTTCAGCACCTTATGGGGCAGAGAGTCCACAGCAGCACACAAGATACACATTGGCTGTATTATCAGTAGTTTCGAAATTAAGATGTTCACTTTAATAAGTTTTTAGGTCAGTATTTCATCAATGTCAATGCAAGCCTTCAGACCTCCCAAGATACATGTTTAGGATGTGTAAAGTTTAAAGACAGTGCAGAGCTGAGATCTACTTTTACTGTTTCCTTTACAGTCAAAAGAGCTGGAAGGCTTTTATTTATTTTATGCAGAAGCACATTTCACAGTCAGAATACTCTGAAATACACAAGTCAATATACAAAGAGAACAATGACATCCTTGTCCTTGATCTCCCTAAAGGAGGAATGACAAAAGGACTATTTCCAATTGTGACAACAGCTTGTGACAGTCACCTATGCATTCCTCTAATGAGTTAAGATTATAATTTCATCCTAGGGAAAGCAAAATGGCGACCTACTGTTAGACAGTAATTTTAGTATCTCTTTATTATAAACCTGAATCTTAACAACTAACACAGAGGTTAAAGAAAATAATACTGGAATGCCACTGAATATTTTTTATGAAAATGGAAAGAAGCTAATTAAAGTTGTTTGGAATTATCAGAGGACATTTATTACAAAATCATCCCAATTCAGAATGCTGATTTTTCTGTTTGCTTTGTTGTGTGGTTTTTTGTTTTGGTGGGTTTTTTGGATTTTTTTTTAACTTAGAAGATCTACTAAAAAGCTGGAGTAAATCCTCTACTCAACTGGAGCATTTCTGAAGAATAAATGTCACCAACTAAATCTATCAAAATGGACAATATCAAAATTAAGGCTAGAGCGTTTTGGTCATCCAACCTGCAATTCTAGATGGAAGACTGAGGATATTTTTTGCTAATTTTGATTCAGCATGCAACAATAGCCTCAGTGATCCTTCTGGCCTGCAATCACACTGCAACTCTTGCTGTATTTTGATTAGTTCACGTACCTGTGATCAGGAATTTTCTCTGCTAAACCGAAGTCTCCCACTATTGCTGAGTATCCGTTCTCATCATGTTTTATTAAGCAGTTCTGGGAACAAATCAAAAATAATAATTAAAAAAAACAACAACAAAAAAAAAACAAAACAAAAAAAACACCAGAAGAGTTATTGTCTGGGAATTTAATCCCTATACCATTTGTTTATTTATTTTTAATCTGGAACTAGACTAAAAGATACTGTTTGGAAGACATTCATCTATGGGAAGCTTTTCTCTGAAAGAAACCACCTTTTCCCCTACCCTTCCCCCTGCAAAATCACATGTCTGTCAAACTTAAGATGCTGCAAACAGCCTTACCCTTAGTTAATAAACCACTTAAAAACTTGCTGAGAAAGCAAGCAGCCACAGGCAGCACATACCCAGCTAGGTTCTAGCAAAAATTGAGATGATTTAGCTCCCTTACTGCTCAAGTATTTGACACATGCTGTTCACCATGACACCTTAACTTTTGCCTTTACTATTTGCCTGTACCTGACCAGCATACAAGAACAAAGCAGACTCTAAATGCCTTTGTATATTTTGTTGCATTAACTACTGAAAAGGAACTCACTACTTTGCAGTAATTTCCATCAGAAAATACAAGATGCGACAAAGTTATATGTACTTTTAAAGTCTCAAGTAAAATTCTTTATTCTACAGTACATTGTAAAACATGATTTAAGGGAAAAGGCTAATAAGGAAAAGCTGTCAACCCTTTCCTTTCAGAGGTGCCCTCCAGTGTCAGGAGGGAGAGCAATTTAAGGACATACACAGATCATTCTGGTCTGGCTACTGTATCACATCACACACAAGGTATTACAGATTTATTTTTGTTATTTATTTACAATTCTGAGAAATATGCTTTGATCATTCCAGTACCACATCTTTTCCCTTCTCACCAAACTAATTGATAGCTGACTTCCCTACGTGGTTTTTTTTTCTGTCCTGCAATAGGTGGAGCAAGGCAGATAATTCATTCCGTTAGCACACGCCTTGCTCTGTATCCTTCTGCAGGCAGTACAATAGCAGCGACAGGCAGCAAAACCACTGCCGACTCCTACAGAGTGGTACCCTGCATTAATTAGCTAAACAGCAGGAAACACTTTCTAGCTTTATTGTGCTTGGATGTACAAAAGCCCCTTGCTGTCCCCAGAGCATTAGCTTGCCTGTATAATGCAACTATCAAGAAAAGCGAGTCCCTTGTCTAAAAGATCAAGTTCAGGTCATCGCTGTTTACATTATTCAGGGATGACTCTGGCTCAGGCCATGAAGTGAGTTTTCTTTCTGCCAATTAAAAGGTTAAGCAAGCCACTCCTGCAATCATGTAAAGAACATGCAATGCCAGCCTCTTGAACACAGGCCAGGCTCCTGAGATTCAAAGTTTTATTTGTTTAGCATGACTCGAGCATAAGTACAGTTAGTTTGGAGATTCGTAAACATGTACAAAGTTAAATCAACTATGCTTGCCCAAAGAGCTGCAAAGCTTCTCAGTTATGGCCTTTGTTATCTTTTATCAAAGAGCACATTCATTCAGCTTGCCTCTGTTTAAATATTTGGTAAGTGGACTTACAACTGAGAAGGATAAAACTTTTCTGAAAAATCTTAGTGATTCAGACAAGTGGAATTTCATTGTGTACCACACAGAAACAAGTCCATGAGGACACCAGAGATTTTGCAGTGTACAAGAATGCTGACACTACTTCATGCAGCAAAATATCAGGTTATTTTCTGCCATAAATTTCTTAGCAATTAAAGATTATTCGTAATTTGACATTAAAAAAATAACCAAACTATACGATTCATAAAAGAACAAGTTTTAAAATCTAGATTTCCTTCTTGCATTACCTTTGACTATTTACATTTTGTTCATTTTGAGTAGCAAAACTGCAGTAGTCCATTTTGCCTTCTGGGTTTTTTTGATTAGGGTTATTCTCCAATAAACCCTGGTCTCTAAAATTTCAAAAGAACACTTAAATCCAGACTAAGAACAATTTTCAGCGTAACAAAAAACTGTAGAAACATTGCTACTGACCTTAATATCTGCAATAATTTACAGGAATGCTTTGATACCAAAAGGAGACTGAAACACAACATCATCCTCAAAGCAAATTTTCCTTCAGCTTCTTACCAGTATATGACCACATTCCATTAGACAGCAATACATCACCAGCTGAACATGAACAATCTTACCCCCCACCAAGCCTCAGGCAGTCCCAGCTCTCAGGTACAGCACTCAACTATTATACGAGTAGATTATTCCTAGATAAATCATAAATTAAGCCAATGGCGCATCCCGTCTAGCTGCCAAGTAATGCTACTTGACAGCTCTGAGCTCCTTCCCAGATGAGCAGGAGCTGCCTGCAGCAAAGCAAGGTTCCCTTTCAGTGCAGACCTTTCGAGAAACCAAACAGAGCAGACACCCCACCGCTGTGGGGTCCAGAGGTCCTGCAGGAGAGGCCAGTACACCATGGCAAGGGGGGAAAGCAGAGGGCAACATTTCTGCTATAAAATGCTGATGAATTGTTCTGTTGTGGTGGGCTGCACAATGTTAAATGACAAAGAAGGCGGCTAAACTATTCTCTCTCATTAGTGGAAGCTTGTCTTTTGTCTGCATATGAAGAAGTGCTGAGTGTGAATTTAAACCCAGTAGAGAGTGACTTTTTTATTCACACTTAAATCAGCCATGGGCAGGCGACATGTGCCAGACAAAAAAATGCCAGCGTCACTACAAATGTTCACTGTAGTGAAACTAAACTGATTTAATTCAAATGGTGCAAATTTATGTAGCTAAGCACCAATTTCCTGGAACCCAGAAAAGACTGAAGCCTACTCCTACCAAAACGAGTAGTAAACCCCTTCCATGGATACTAGGGTGGTCAGATGTCACCTTTCAAGCCTGTACTGCTCATTCAGGGTGGTTTTGCAGATGGTGATGCTTCATTCTGTGCTGAGGTTCCCCAAGTGCTCAAGGCCAACATCCAGCACCACCATATTCCAATTCCACCCTTCCCACCCCAGTAAAGCGGTTACACAACACTGCACCAAATCCACAGCACGGATAATTCAGTTACCAGATTTAAGATGCAATTCATAAAAAGGTGACTTAAGACACCTCACAGGAACTGGTAGTTCACGTACACTCAGTGAAAGACTTTTCTAAGCATTCACATTCTACTGCCAAGATAAATCAGGATCAAAAAAGGGACAAAGCTTCATTAGGGACTAAAAGGTTAAAAAGAGCTTTTACATTTAAGCTAGAGGTGGTAGCTTAGTAGGAAAAGTACCATACCGCATACTGCACTGTTTCTTCTGACAATGATACTTCTCAGTTTCTACAAAAAAGAAACTACGTCTATCAATTTGGTATGAAGAAGTTTCATTAATGGATTTTGGCACAGAGACACAAGAGTTCAAATCCCCCTCTAGTGCAAAGAGCCTCTCAGGAACTGCCTATAAGATGAAATGCCAAGCAGCCTTTCAACATGGGCTTTAGGAATACACTTTCAACTTACTATTGCACTAATTGTATAAGCTGCAAAGCAATGAAACATGATGACCTTCCCAAGCTTTCTTTTTGGGACCTCTACAGACAGAGATGTTCTTTCCTTTGTCAGCTCCCATGTTCAAAAAGGACAGTATTTGACTTCAGTTGGGTTCTTGAGGGTTTTTCTCCCCTGAAATGGGGACCCCATCAGTCCTTTCTAAGGCAGTGTCTTAATAGAAGCAAGGCGCTATTACATGAGCCTTGTACATGAGCCCTAAAGAGTTAACAGAGCTGTTTATGCAGAGACAGATGTGAAAGAACATAAAGCCCCCTTTGTGTGTAACAGGAGCTTAACATCTGCTTTGCACAGCATAATCCTACTAAGATGAATGCAATATTCTATTCTCCCTTTTACATAAACAAAAATGAAAATAGACTCAAGAGTTTGAGTTAAAAATAAGTTGCTTAGATAAAGAAACCCCATCGTTTTATTTTACAATATGACATACAAGCTCAACTCCTCAGAGATTTTACTGCACTCCAGAAAACACAGGAATGCTACTGCAGAACCCTCTGATGACCGTTACCGAACTAAAATACTTAAAGGCCAATAAGATGTATCAGTTGTTTTTGAAGTGCTATCCCCTAGGAGAAACACCATTGACAATTAAATGTACAACAGAAAGTTTACAATACTAGATACTTTTTGAAACTACAACCATTATGTTTAGGGAATGGGCTCCATTTGGGTCCCAAGGTACCAGTAACAGTTTAGTATTGTGACTGTCATTGGAAACAAACATCTGTGACAGCTAATTTTTACAGTGCAAGGCCTCCCCTGCAGTGCAAAATACCCAGGCAAGAGCTTGCTCTAGCACAAAGATGACCTTACAACCACAGCAGCAAGTATGAGCCTCACCAGACAAAAGTTCTGTTCATTGCCTGGGTTTTATTTTGTGTTAAACAAGCAAACAGCATACAAGGTAGGAAGTCAGGGTATGTCACTTTCAAGCCCAAAGGCAGTGAATTTATGTTACATCAGATAATCCACAGTAATTGCTTACATGCATGATTCCATCCCATAGTAACTGAGACTACTCCTCTCGATGAAAGAACGGTGAGCCATTACACATTTACTGTGAAGTCAAAACAGATGTTGGCAAGAATACACACACGTACGCATGTGTGTGTATATATCCATCTATATACCCAGAGATTAGAATTTCTTATAGATTTTATCATCAATAGAGCTCACAATGTTCCCTAGAGCTGCTCACAACCTACTATTGATTGTAAGACCTTGTTTTCAATTGGACATAATTCTGCAAATCTAGAAGGCATTGGGGGGGGGAGTTACCTCTGTTTTTAATCAAGAGCTTTGGTAGTGGGGTTTTGGAAAGGGGGGTATTCAGCTAAGACAGCTCAGCTGCTTGGGAGAACAAACTTAGAATACGTGTTGCAAGCAAATTTTGAAATAATGAAAATAAAAAAATCCTCAAAAACATTAGCCTATGGTCACACCAGATTTGGCACATTCTCAACTTGAAACATGACAAGATCTCTGTATCAGATGCACCTTTTGCCACCCCTACAAAAAGTAAACTAGGACAGGACACATGCTGTGTGAGGAATTTGGAAGAGTGAATAAGGTGACAAGACAGAGCAGGAGTCCAAGCTAGGGGCTGGCAGGCACAAGACAACATTCTGGAGCTAAATTATTGAGATGGGAAAAAAACCTGAAGACTATTACCAGGACATAAGAACTGCAGGCACAGCAAACAGGTGGTGGTGGTAGGGAAGCAGAGGTAGCCTGGAGCAGCAGAACAGGGGGAGAGCTAGAAATGGCTAAACATATACTGAAGACCAGAATGCAGAAAGATAGCTTGGATAAAGAATCAAGCAGAGGGTAACTGCAGTCAGCCAGACAAGGAGACTGAACAATAACGTTAAGGGTCAGGAACCAGGAGCAAAAGAAAGAGGAAAATCTTTGGAACAACGATGCAAAGTCTGACCAGAGGCTGGCATTGTATGCTAGTGGAAAGGACTGGACAGTCACAGAGTAGATACGATTGGTCTTGGAAAAAATGGGCAGATGTTTGCTTCTCACTGCCGAGGAATCTCTCTTGTTCCTCTATTCCTCCTCTACAGCAAAAACAGGCAACATGTATTAGTAATACTAATTAACAGTAGCAATAGGTACTAATTAAAAAGACTTCACGTATTAGTTTTATATTAATTAAAGCAGCAGACACCTCTGCCATGAATCTCGAGCTTCTAACCCTGTAAATGAATTGCATAATGCCACTGGTTTTTTCCTTCCCCCCCCCCCCCCAAACTGGTAGGAAATTGCATACAACGTACACTACATCAAATAATTAATATTGTACAAAAGACGGGATGTAAAACTACCTGTGAGAACTGTCATTCTTTCCCTTACACACACACATTCAGGTAAAGTCCTTAATTACATGATCACACAGTTTCCCACCTGCAACCCATGTCTTTTAGTGCACGCAATGGATTCACACTGACAGTGAATTGGGGCTGTACATAAAACACTTGGACCACTATTTTTAGTAATCTGGCCACTCCTTTGGCACAGAAACAGTAGGGTGAAAGAAAGGCTGCGAAGAGATGAAAAGGAAAGCCTGGGCTGGAAATGATGGTCTTCTGTCTTGTAGTTAAAGACTACTACAATGTCATCCCAGGATCTGGATCCTGGCCTTCCTCAGCATCACAGGAGGATTCTGTGACAAGGAAGTCAGTTTAACAAAATCTTTCAGAGATTGCTGCTAATCTTGTGCTTTCTCTGCCTCCAGAGGTCAAACCTGACTATTTTATAAGAGCTGTAATGCTTCCAACTGCCTCTGAGGTCAGTGAACATATACTGCCTTGAACTTAAACATCTGTAGAATGCCAAATACTCCAAAGTAAGTCTTAAAACACATATCAAATATTCACCGATATTCTTGCTTTTAATCTGTTCTGATAAGGCCGAGTTCATTCATCTCCCTAATCTCTGAGATAACGTAAGAATAAATTCACTGATATTAGGGCAGCCACAGGTATAAGCTGCCAAGAAAATCAACAGTGCTTCCAGAGCAGGGTTTGAATGTAATGCAAATACAGTGTAAACAAGTTGCTGAAGGAACCCTCTGTGTAGTAGTAAAATAGTTGTTTTGAGGGGTGAGTTACAAAAGGATTTGCTATAGTCTTTTTGCAGGCTGGACACTCCTTCCCTGTGCCTTCCCAAACACTATTATTTCAACTGTAGGTAACAACAGACAGAATGTTGCAAAAACAAGTCAGATTAAGAAAAACTTTACCACAATCCACTGGCTCCTGTTGAAACACTTCCAAGGTTTCACATTATGATTTCTGTTTTAATGACTGCATCTTCTATGACTAAGACTTCCAGAGTTAAAATTCATAACCAGAGCTCCTTGAGAATCACAGGAAGATGAAGAAAATTCTCACAATTCCAGGATGCAAATTCTCCTTGTGCACATTACAATGAGCCCCACATAAAAAACAATTCACAGGGCTTGCAATGATATGGATAGGGGACAGGTAATGAGCCAGCAAGGCTGGCTGTCATAACCCATCTATGGCTTAACCTCTGCGTAAATCTCTTTATGTCAAAAGTGAGCACATGGCAGTTACTGGCTTACAAAATGTACAACTCACCCTGCCCACACATCTACTATCTGCAGGCTGGAAACAGCTCATCTGACCACTTTTATCTTCTGACAGTTAGGCTGCTGCTGTCGGTCAGGGTAGATCAGCCTGGTCAGCTACAGCAGTAGCCCAGAGCCCAAGGACCGAGCTGCTCACGACACAAGTACTGGCTGGCTGGGCAGCACACTCTCTTCTAACAAACACTGCCTCTCTGACAGAAGGGCAGCAGGAAAGGCCCTAGTGGGATGTCAGGGCTGACATCCCCCGTGGGTTGTCACATCGACTATAATGACCTACATCTTCTCTACCACTCTCCCCTCTGGCTTTCTGCAGTATCATCGCTGTTCTGCTACTCTCTACACGGTGCGATCAGGAAAAGAGATCACCCTGCTGTATACTAATTGTCAAAACCACTTATTTTTCAGTCTTGGATTGGCAGGGGACAAGAACTTTTCCTTCTAAGTTTGTACACATCCAGTACATAGACACATATAATGCTACTCGCAGAGCAAGACAGCTCTGCTGCCATAACCGACAGAATAAGCTTCATGTACTTGCGCCACCTGTTCCAGGAAGCTGCAGGAATTAGAGGCTTACCAGAAACAGAAGAAAGGCAGAAGTACAGGTCTAAATTAATCCCAAATATTCCTCTAATATAAATTTTACTACACAGATTAATTTGCAGTGTTCAGTGTAATAGGTAAAGCATGGAGACATTCCTGCACAGAAAGGCTTGGCTTCATTCTGCTCATACTTCAGTCAAGGCCAGCAAGTTTCTTAGAAAAGTACCTCAGCTCTCCCATCCCGCAAATTCAATCTGTGTTCTGACTTTTTCAGACATCTAAATCCTTGTTTTTGCCTTCATTCTATTAATAACGCCATCACATCCATTCCTGAAGTTTACCGAAGAAAGGACAACATAGAAAAGTATTGAATCTGCTCTGGTTCAGGCCAAATCTCAAGCTCTCTCCCAAGGAAGAAGCCCATCACATCTTTCTTCAGCTTGCTCACACGTTGACTAGTAAGAAAGATTACTCATCCCACCACCAGTACAAACCTGGCAAAATACAAGGCATGTCCTCAAACAGTAGCCTAAAGCCACAGTCTGAGAGCTGAACATTTTGGTGACAGGTTTTTGATATGGTTATTATCCTAATTCTTTTGCTTTGGAACAAAGTGACTTCTTTAAAACTTAGGCAGCCAGCAGGGAAAACATCTACCTAAAAAGGATAGTATTTTGCCCAACAGATTTAATTTTAAAGTACATTTCATCAATACAGTAATAAAATTCACAAGTACCCCGACATTTAAGGCCAGGTGTTTCACCTACTTACCTTCCCAAACAGAACAAGCAAGTGCATACATCACCTCAACAAATTTAAAAAATTAAATTTAAATAAAATCCAAAGCAAAACAATGATGCAAGAAACTTGAAAATAAAAAATATAGCTGATGAGTTAAACTTTTATCCTGACAGCTGCCAGTGTGACCCACACAGATACTATAACTTTCATATTAAGAACCATCCAAATATAGCACAACTGCTAGTAAGTTCTTTGGGTTTGGTTTGGTTTGTTGTTTTTAAATAGCCCTTACTACTTCCTGTGGCCACCAATGAGTTTGCTATTGCAGTGAAATCATGCACTCCTCCCAGCGGGTGGGTTTTCTAAACAATTGACATTCAACAATAGATAACATTGAAGCAGTGGTAGGGCAGCTCCAGAGAATGACATACAATTATGTAAAGTTTTGAACAAAGGCATTCACAGATGTCTCAGGAAATGGATTTTCATATGACTAGCCATCACAGTACGTTAAGATAAATGCTGCAGGCACAGAGTTCTCCTTAGTTACTTTGATTCCTTGCAGTAACTCCACTTCCCCACTCTTAGATGTACTAATACATCCTGAACTGGAAAAAAAAAAAGGGGGGTGGGGGAGGCGGGATGGGATGGACAGAACAACACTAAGTTATCTTTTCAGGGCTTTTTATGCATCTGTTATCTCCAAACTCCAAAGTGACTGAAATGGAGCTTTCTGAGTGTATCATGTCAAAGTGACATGACTCCAAGTCTGAGCATTTTTCATAAATTTGATATTCTTCCCTGCAGAATTCAGCACCTTTCACTTGAATGGACACCCAAGGAAGTATTTTATGACTTCACTGAAATATTTCTTTTACCTACTAGTTGAATATTTTTTTTCACCTTAGCTAAACCACATTCTTCATCTATTTAACACTGCACTCAGGTAGCTTTAAAAAAAAAAAAAAAAACTAAAACTGGATGGCAGACTAGTAGTCACACAGTTGCAAATATGATATGCCATGTCTTTATTTTTAACAGCCGTTTCTTATCTTTAAAAAATAGTTCCTTCTAGGCTACTACAACATTCTTCAATCAAAAGTATCCAGAAGTGACATGATGAAGATGTCTTGAACAGTTTTGGAGTATTTTGATGTTGCAAGTCTCCATTGAGCTTAAACTAGCTCATTAGCTCCAGACAACAGGACAGACAGGACAGCAAAGCCCTGGGCACACGCTGCAATGGATGGCAAGACCCAGTGTGAATATTGGGGATACCTGTCCAGAGAGCCGAGTGCTCAGTATTTCTAGCTGAGCTTGAATTAGCTAGCTACTTCAGCCAACTAAATTTATACAAATTGTCATCAAAGCAGTTTGAAAAAAAAATATATAGTATTCATGTCCACTGAAAACTTTGCCACTGAAATATCATTCTGGAGGAAACTGAAATTTGAAAATTTTAGGTAAACCGTTCTGATCTCACTGACTTTAGAAATGAAAGAAATATAAATCAGGATTGTGGACAACACTTAATGCTGAATTCATATTGAAAGGTCACTCTTCCTGCAAAGGATTTTTTAAATACATGGGGGAACAAAACCAACAAGGAGATTTTAAAGTACGTTTGTAATAATCTCCTCAATCTGGGTTCTTTATATGACTGACCTGTTCCAAATGTTAGATTGTTATGCATAATTATCCAGGGATTTAAATACTTTACTGAAACATAACTCAGAACTAAAAAACTGCAGCTGCTTTCTGAGAAATCCTAATCTGATTTTATTTAAGGAGTGACCTTCCTTCAGAATCGTTATTTCTCCAGTTCCCATACAAACTATCAACATGTTTTGAGAAAAGTTTTAATCCTACAAACTGTGTTTCAATTAATTTCTCAAAATATTTTAGATCATACCTTACAAAACAGCTGTTCTCTGCTGGAAGGAGAAGGAACCAAACAACCACTTATAGTACCTTCATTAAAACCTTCCCTTAATTTTATAAACAGTACCTTGGATGTAAGGTCTCGGTGGAAAATGCCTTTATAGTGAAGATAACCGATTCCCATAGCAATGTCATATGCCAGTTTCACCCTCACTGTCCAGGGCAGATGTTGGTTACTGTCTAATAGCTGTTCCAGGTTACCACAGTTGATGTACTGAAAAGACAAAGCAACATTTGTGATGAATTATTTAACTTTACGTATTGTCAGAAACGTAAAATTTATCATTACAAAGTGTCCTCGGCTCAGCTACACATTAAAAACTTTTTTTTTCATAAGGGCTAGGCAGGCACAGAGTTCGCAGCTCAAGAGAGGCTTCTTGAGCTTCATCACCTATACCGATGGCATTTACATTAAAGATGCGTGCAACAGACACCAGCAAATTAACTCCAAGGCATTTAAACAGACCCTTCAGAAACACCTACAATATAATAGCACCCTCTCATTTCAGTGTGAGGAAAATAAAGGCAAGAAGAATGAAGAGCTGGCTCTCATACAGAGTAAGTCAATAAAGAGAGGGCTGAGTATCCAAGTGTAGGTCACAGAGCCTGATCGAGTTCCCTGATATCAATTCCCTAAACTGAAGCAGCATCAAATAAAAATATTACAACATGTTGCTGTAAGTTACATTTTTGTAATGCTCTATCTACAGGTCCTAATCAGCAATCTGATTCGTACTGTGCTCAGTACCACATCAGCCCTGTCAAATGGTAGCCCCCATCAAAAGGAACCTACGTTAAGTATAAGAGAAATGCTACAATAGACAGTGAAACAAAGCAGCACCCAAATGATGCTACATAGTATAACCCAGGGATAAGGGTATCCCTACTGCTCGGACGATCATTACAGCAACGCTGGGCTTATGCTTTATGTATAGACCCTTAATACAATAGCAGCTACACCATGTTTGAGTAGCTTCTTGTTTCACGCCCAGTCCCCTCACAAGCAACAATGCAAAAAAACCTAGCTAACTCCAGAAGGAAAACCTGGCAGTGACTCCTCTCAAGAAAATCCACGCGAAGCAGACAGGATAATTTTCTCCCAAGCCTGGTCTACGCTGTGGCAGGCTGCACTGGCTTTGCTCCTCCGTGCCATACAGTTCTCCAACTCTCTCTCTCTCAAGAGGCTTTGCACTTTCCTGTGTCATTCACCCAGATAAAACATGTGCCACCATTATCATGTTAAATCATAATTGCAGCTCTTATTATTTCAGAAACTTTGAACTTGCTTGTATTTTGTTGGGCTGCTTTGTGTCTTGGGCACTGGGGCACAAGGCCAATGTGAATCACGCACCGTGCGGGTGTAGCTTATCTCCTCAGACCATACATACAAACCAGACCACGAGCAAGTCTGGGGGTCATGGCTCACCTCCTGGATAGTCTACAAAACTCAGCTTCTTCCTTACAGTCAGGCCCTGTCTTCTGAGCTCATCAGTTAATTTTGAAAACAAGTTTTCAGCAGATACACAAGTTTCCCAGGTTACTATTTAATGAGGCTAAACTGTTCAGGCAGATGATGCACAAATTAATTTTAACTGTCAAAAAGCTTACTAGGAGGGGGCACCACAAATTGGCATGGGGCTCCGCTGCTCCCCTCAGCTACACTGCACATCCCTCGGGAACTGGGTTCATCCCAGCCCATGCACAGCAGCACATCTCACTGGCAGTCCAGGACACGACCCCTCTCCCCCTTCTCTCTCCATGGAAGATCTGGTGACTGCTGGACAAGCTGGGAGGTACCCGTGCAGCACATGGACACAGCAGGCACAAAGCACCCTCACCCTCAGCATTCGCTTCTTCTCCTTTTAAATACAAATCCTTGACCTGATCATGGTGCTGCACATCCACCCATTGTCCTCAAGCAACAATCAAGGCGAAGGGTGAGCACAAGAGTTACCTCTTTGCAATGTTCTTCAAAGAATGACAGACAATTAGCCCCTTATGAGCCAGATTTTAGGGCCAATATCAACTGCCTTCTCGTATCAAAGCAGGCAATCCCACAAAAGGTGCCTGGGTCTAGAACATACTCCAATATTTAGCAATTTCATGTTCTCATGACTTCTTCAAGATGCTGTTTCATATCTTTTGCATTGGACTAACTGCAGGAGAAAGAGCGCAATGATATACAGGAAAGGATTTAAAAATAAGATAATAAACAGAATGCTTCTCATATTGCCTATTTCTAGGCTAAACAGGCAAAAAGGATTTGTATTTCACAGTTAGGCAAGGAAAGCTCTTGAACTCTAGAGAGTAATCTGACTGACATTCTAAAATGCACTGTCCTGTTCTTCAGTAGTAAAATTTTCTATCATACTATTCTCTTTGGTGTTGAATTCAAGATAATTTTATTACTCAGAAATTTGTGCTTAGTGCATATAATTTTGCAAAATAAAATGCTCACAGGGCCCTCTCCAAAATCAAAGGCAAACAAGACTTAACACAGCAACAATAAAAATCAAACGTTTAGGACTGGTATAAGCCCAGGCACTGCAGCTGTGGGGGGAAGGGAGTTGATCAGATGACTACACTGGAAACTAGAAATTGCAGGCTGGTGCAAGCCAGAGGTCCAAAACAACCTGTCCCTTACGCTAGGAGTTTGTGTGTCAGGAGAGCAGAGAAGCTCTGGAACAGGTCACTCAGAGGCTATGCAATCTCCATCCTTGGAGATTTTCAAGACTCAACTACAACATTAAGTCAGGTTGGCTGCAACTCTGTGGAAACAATGCTGCTTTGTACTTTTCCAGCTTTGATCTTTCTTTCTCGTTTCTTTTATTTGAACCCCTAAGGGAGCTAGATGACCTTACAGAGCATTAAAATAAAACAAAAAAACAACCCACTGCTCAATGTAATTTGAATATTTATTTTTTTTTAAATCACAAGTTGTTAGCATGCTTAAGAAAAAAATGCTGAGTAAGTTTTCTCCATTAACTTCATATGTATTCCCAGACTCCTTGGAAAAGTGTGAGCAGCACTTCTCATCCAGTTATGTTCAAATCAGAACATTAGTGACCAACCTGGAACAGAAGGCACTAAAGCACCTAGCTCAATAACCCAAATAGAAAGTGACACTTATCAATTATCTCAAACCATTTCACCTTTCTGACTGAGCAGTATACAGTGCAACCATACTTGAATGCATTGGTAGGAGAATGCAAGTGGGAAGGCAATCAATTGCTGGCCTGGCTTTCCATTTTGGTTAGGGTTACACTGTGCCATACCATGACAGTAATTGCTCCAGATATGCTAATAAAATACAGCAAGCTTCCAAGAAGAGTATTGACATACATACTGAAATGTGACAATAGTTAACTACTACTTTGAGCACGCTCATGCTTTCCTCTTCAGTCAGGTAGCCTACTGATTTGATCCACTGCTGCTGTATTCGTTAAGTGCATCTAATACATCTGTTCTCCCTGCGCCCTTCCAGTCAAATTGGCTTCCAGGATCATTCACCCATCTCAGCTGCAAGGACTGGATTCTAGCATTGGCTGGGTAAAAACCAACACACATAGGACACGAAGGGCTATGAAGATGATGAGGGGACTGGAGCATCTCTGATGAGGAAAAGTTGAGAGAGCTGGGCCTGTTTTGCCTGGAGAAGATTGAGAGGGGATCTTATAAATGCATATAAATATCTTAAGGGTGGGTGTCAAAAGGATGGGGCCAGACTCTTTTCAGGGGTGCCCAGTGACAGGACAAGAGGCAACAGGCATAAACTGGAACACAAAGTAAAGAAAAACTTTACTACGAGGGTGACAGAGCACTGGAACAGGCTGGCCAGAGAGGTTGTGGAGTCTCCTTCACTGTAAAGACTCAACACCCAAGTGGATGTGATCCTGTGCAACCTGCTCTAGGTGAACCTGCTTTATCAGGGGGAGTGGGCTAGATGATCTCCAGTGGTCCCTTCCAACCCCAACCACGTGATTCTGTGGCACCACATGCATGAGCTGCAAGAGCAAGAATCAAACCTGCCTCTAGCACATACATAAAACCCACTAGACCTCCTATACGAAACTGCCACCTGGCAAGTGCTCAGACCTCATTTACTGGAGATGTGAGTTCTGGTTTTGGCTCTCACTTCTAGTATACTTCGGTGAAGCACAGCAGGCTAATCATCAAGTGAACAACTGAACTAAGATTTTCCTATAGACTTCTTGAAGACTCTAGTTGATCTCCGATTTTAGCTGGCCAGCAGGTAATATTTGCACATAGAGTCCTGAATTGTCCCCAAGGCAAGCACCACACAGAGGTCAGTGCTCCCTCAGTGTCACATCAGTAATCCAATTCTTCCAGTCATTCAGGCTGATAATGCAAAAGCCAGCCTGATGGCCTATTTATTTTTCAGAGTCCTTGAACAATGCCTTTTTGGAATAGACGCAAAATTATGGACATTATTTCCTAATTGCCAAAGCAACTGAAAGAAAAATATTGTTCTCAAGCTCTTACTGGCACAAACCAGCTGTGTGTGGTAAGAATATCCTAAAGGACAGCAAATGCACCTCTCCCAAAGAGAATACTGGATTTTATTTTGTCCCTGAAACATTTCAGTGCTGGTACAGTAAGGCTACAGCGTACACATAATCTCTAAGCATTATTCTACAACAACAACACTCACCATTGCCTAAGTATACAAGCAACTGGAGCATGGATCTGATTGGGCTCCGACAATGAAAGCAAAGGACACTACATTTCATACAGTGACCTCACGGCTAAATGGAGCAGTGTTCAGACCTTTTCAAACTCTCTATCATCAGGTTGCAGTGAAACAGCTATCCATTATTCCTACTGCTAGTTTTTTGTCATGTAACGGGATACACCAAGTCAGTTTATCTGGTTGCCTGAGTCTAAAACTAACTGCTTTGGGTTGTTTATTTTTACTTTTACCACAACTTAACACAGCAAATTGAACACGGGCTTAAAAGACCATTTTAACTCACAAAAAGATTATTTTCCTACAGATTTGCTTAAAAGACCATTTTAACTCACAAAAAGATTATTTTCCTACAGATTTATCCAGAACAAGAGCTCATGCTTCTGTTGCTAGAACAGAAGTTCAGCAAAACTATATTTGTTACAGTTCTCCCAAACCTTATGAGGAAAGAGAGCAGCAGCTTCTTTGAAGGACAAGTTACCCAGAAGCTCAGCCAAGCATAGGTGCTTTCTGGATCCAAGAGCATCAAGGAGGCTTCTGATGTTATAGCTTAATACTACAAAATGCAAAAGCAGCAGTATATAACCCCTTCCCACACAACAGTCAGGGCATAGGGAAACACACTCTTTTAACTTTAGGACAATAGGACTGCTTCCTTGCAAGACACTTGCAGTCACATTATCAGACTCAAGCATATGAAATGAGGAACAGAATGAAATTCAGTGTATAGTGGTACTTACACATAGCATTACATGCTTCATTTCAAGACACTAATACTGAACTTCAGCTGTCAGATTTTAGCCTTCAAAAATATTCAAGTTATTCAAAATAAAAGGTTTGAACATACCAATATGAGAACTACAAGCTTTTAAAGAAAAGGCACATCAGATCCACATGATTCCAGCAGTTATTGCTCAAAAACAAAAACTCCAAATATTGCCAGTTCTGAGGGGGAAGACCAAAGGGAATTGCAAAGTTGTCAATGCCACTTTAAAAACCAATACTTTTCCAATATGTAGGTCTAATATAAATAAGCCACTAGATACTGCACAGGAAAGCCAGGAAAAAAAGTTGGCCTGGTATTTACCTAGCTTTAAATGTCACTGTTTGCCATTTAAAAAGCAACAAATAACGACAAGACACCCCTATACAGTAGCCCACATGTTGCCAAAGGCAATGCACTAAGTTGCTAAGAAAAGTAGGTGTAGAGAGTGCATTTAAGATGACAGACCAAATGAGGTAAATAAAGAGTAAGAGCCCCAGAGGTCCCAAACACTGTAAGACAAACACTGAGATAGCAACAAATTAATATACTGGAGAAGCCCAATGAAGGAAGCAGGCAGAGAAGCAGGAGGAAAGAGAAACCAGAATTGTGGCTGTAGCACCTTCAGTGTGGAGATGCAAGAGCAAAAGGCAGACTATGTAGCTGGACTCTACAGGGAAGCCTGGAAAGCAAAACACCACCACTGCAGAGACAAGCGCATTAAAGCAGTGTCAAGAGGCAAGAGCTGTGTATTTGTATAGTTTCTAATGCTGGAAGTAAGAAGATAACCCTCACGCCTAATCAAAGAAAGCTGAGATCTTTTTCACTCTCTCAGCTTTCTGCAGAAGTTAAAAAAGTTTTAAACCACCTATTACAAGGAGGACAAAACCCAGTCTTCGGTTCTTGTTATGTTTAGCAGTCATCTGTAACATTCAGCACTGACTACTTTGAAGGCTTCTGGCTGCAAGACAACAAGCCAATGTACCCTTCTGCCACAACTGGTATAATTAGCTACTGTGGGAGGACTGGAAATTTCCCTGTTTCCCCCAACTGTTTTCATTAGCTTCAACTGTGCAGAACTGGGAAAAAAAGACAGTAGCAGAATGTTCAAAGCTACAATAAGAGATACTACGAGTTGATACACCAAGACTGACTACCAGATTAAACTGAATTTTGAAGTTAGTTTACAGACCTCCACTTGGTTTGGTGGGGTTTTTTTAACCCATTTAAAAATCTACAAAACCACCTAACCCAAGCATCTCTGAACACTAACCCTCCATTTCCATTACATATCTAACACACTGATTGCACCAAACAAAATAAATTACATATTAGAACAGAACAAGTTGGATGTTTAATTTGGGCTGTACAAGTATATTTTTGGATAGCAGGTAAACTAATGTTGCCAGGGAGCAAACCACAAGTACTGAAAGTCAGAACATGCAGGTGAAGCAAGCACGTTTCAGAGCAAAACTCAAAACTTTTTCATGAGAGACCAGAAGGGCTCAAGTGGCTTGAAAAAACAGCCTGATTGAAAGGACAGAAGAAAAGCCAAACGTCTTCCCCTGAAGGCCACTTTTCTTCCCTGCTCCTTGGTTGCTGAAAACCAAAGGGAAAAAAAGTCTGTAACCTAAAGTTAATTTCTCTTCTGCTTTTTAACCAATACAAACAATTCAGTTACTTGATAAAAAAGTATGTCTTTTCTTTAAAAGTGTTAACCATTTCAGGATTAAGATAATCCTGCTTTCAAAAGCATCAGCTGTTCGTAGAGGAGAGGGCAAGCTTCCTTGTACAATTGCCATGGCATGTTTACTCATCAGAACTTAGGACCGAAAGCCAAGAAACACAACTGATCTACCTCCGTTTCTTCTTCCGTGTCAGTTGTGGTGTTGATTGATTCCCCGGCTCCTCCTTCTAAAAAGGCATGTACAGGCATGGCTTATTTTATAAGGGCAAACAAAAATTAACATGCACTAACTCAGGAAAGAGCTGTAATGGAAAACCATTTGTTGGTTTTCCAAACATTTAAGTGCTGGCATGGAAAAGAATATGGCAAGATTTGCCTTCCTTTAATTCTCTATACCCAACAGCTCTTATGGTCAGCATGCTGAATTTATCCCTTTCCTGTCATTCCATTCAGTCAAAACTTAATGTTCACTTGCTTGCCTGCTGCTAGAAACAGATTAGTGTAGGTAACGCTTCCAACTGCAGGCACATAGCAACAACGCACTATTGCAACCCATATGTATGAAGTGTTTGAAATACTTCAGGAAATAAGCTTATTTTGTTGGAACCGGAAAACACTCCCAGTATATCTATACAAACTGACCTCGATAACCATTTTTCCTGTAATTATTTTAGTAGAAAAAACAGAGAGCAAAGAAGGCCTAACAAAAAAACCCTCATTTATAATCTGAAGTCACAACCATCTGGATTCTAAATAGAGTCTAGTTTCAATGCAGATAAGAATCTGGGATATGGCAAGCTAGCAATGGCATAAATTAGCACACAGGCACAGAAGAGAAAGTACCTTGTTGCTGACACAGGCAACAGGAACAGCATCTCTACAGTAACACTTCTGTTAAGAGCATAAGGCTCTATCCATAATGACAGCATTCTGAACACACTAGACACTCGGCTCCGCCTAGAAGCAAGCTGTAGCCCCTGACAAGGAGCCTCTTATTTTAAAGAGGTCTTTCTCATCTTCCCCACAAAGATACCAGCAGTATCAGCCCACAGATTATATGCCTGCAAGATTCCAGATAAATAACCCATTTGCTTCATTTTGTGAAGTCTGTAGAACAGCTACAAGGATCTACTGAGAGCAGAACTTACAACACACAGACACCTCTCATGCTACAAACTTTGTTTAAATTCTGCACAAGGAACACTGTTTTTGAGCTGTTTCAGAGTGCTTTTCCAAGCCTCAACTCTGCAGCTGTGCTGCAATGTCCATTTACATCTGAGGGTGCTCAAACACTTCACTGGCAATTATAGAATGCACCAAGATCCCCTATTAATAGCAGTGTGCAAAAGCAAACATTGAAAGAATTTTCATGCACAACCCTGTTTCTGAATGGCTTGGATGGCTGGTAAGTGAAATGAGGAAGTGAAACTACAAAACACTTTTTAATTCAAGAGTATGTTTCCTGGGGTCCAGGGTGAAGTGGGGTGGTGGCAGCGATGATGAAGAGAAAGCAATACAAACAAATTGTATTTACTGGAAAATATCTGAGAAAAAAAACCCAGACAAAAAGTTAAAGGGCCAGCATCACATTATCTATTCGGACTGTATCTGTTCATACAAGCAACAGGAAAATCTACTCCTCAAGGCAGTATTCAGTTCTCCTCCCCTCTCTCCCCCTCATACCATAATAGCTGAGAAGTGTGCATCTTCTCACTCTTATTAACCTAGACATATTTCCAGGATATCTGAATGTAACAATAAAAGAATTGCAGGGGTTGCAGTTCAAGAATGTTTTCATGTTTTGCTTGAGACAATGGCAAATGGTCCTGTAGGCTTACAATGAGTGTCAAAATACTGATACTAAAAATTCCTCCCCAAAAAAAGCCCACACAATATACACACACACACCCCTCAACGGCATGTGTGCGCCACACATGCAGGGAAGGGAGAGAAGGAATGAGACAATGGAGCTTGCTGTTTGCAGTTCAACATTTACCTGCCTCTTCTCTTACTATCTTCTATCCTTAAGACATTCTAAGAAGGATACTACCAGAGCAAGATATTTAGCAAACATTCCTCAGAACACACTATAATTACATGCATCTATCTCAATTAAAATAATAAATAAATAAGGTTCCTTGTACACTATTTAGGCTCTGAAGAGATGAAACAAGTCAATCATCCTCCTACAAGAGGGAAAAAACGAATTAAATTCAACATACAGCCTGTGTAGCCAAGATATTAAAAAAAAAAAAAAAGAAGAAAGAAAGAAGGGGGGGGGGGCTGGATAAAAGGAGGTTTAACCATAAGCTCTTATGCTCATACACAGGCATTTAAGAAAAAACTAGAATTCAAAAGCTAGCACATCCAGAAGTTCTCACTGAAATAACTGGTTGCTCATCACTTCTGATCTAGCACCTGCATGCATAAATATAGACTGTGTGCCTGAAGTTAGACCCATTTTCAAAGTCTTGGCTTCTGTCTTTACATGAAGATTTCTTCAGTGTCTCTGATTATAGTACTTTTTACATCTGAACCTCCTATGTGAGAACCCACCCTTCTCTCCTCGCCTAACCACATATTGCAAGTGCATCTAGCAGTTTCTCTGTGCCTTCAGCACAACCCAGTGCTTACACAACTTACACTGCTTGTCTGCTTTTGGTAAAAGGAGAGACTTTCTCTGTAGAATTGTCCCCAGTGTGTTTAATTTACCTGGTCACCACCAAGCCACAGTAGGTTTTTCCTTTAACTGATCTGCCAGCACTGCCCTCCTGAGACAGAGCCTGTAAAGCCAGCTTGCTTCATCCATAAGTCTACATTTTTGTCAGCTGTTTCCTCACAACTGAGCTTTCTACTGCAGCTTTTTGAGAATCAATTCCACCTTTCTGTAAAGCAAGGATCCAATTGAACTTTTCTTACTTAATATTCTAATTCTGCACATGTCCATGATAAGAAGTCACTCTCTTTAAAAAGATGCATTTTGGGGGAACTGGTCAAATCATATTACACAGACTGCCACAGGAAAACACACACAAATTCAGTAATTAAATCTTCCTCCTGTCCTCAGAGCAAGTGTTGTGACCAGGTACAGCATCATTTAACTTCCTATCAAACTAAAGCTATGCCACAGGGGGCCCTGCATCCTGTGGGGCTAATCTGGTATAAACAAACCAAAAATCAGTTTTAAAAAAATCTTCTATTGTTTAGTACTTTTCTGGAAACCCTCAGTCTTTGACCACTGCAATCAGACAAGATGGTTAGATTTCATTTGTGAAAAGGTAAATAGCCATCAGATATAGGGGAAAAAAAAAAAGAAAAAGAAAAGATCATCTAACTTAAATAAGGTCCTTTACATGCTTTTCAAGAACCTCACTTTTGATGTATAAGCACTCAAAATTGCAAAGCTACAAATCAGACAGACTTTGCTGAAACTCCTGTGGAGGCATGTATCATTTCTGCTGCAGAAAGAACTAAAGGGTCAAGCACACCCCATATGCCACAACATCAGGCTGCAAGAGTATGAACTGGAGATGGAATTTCAGCCAGAACACTAAATTTCCTGCCTCCTGTCACTGAAAGCCAGGCCCCCTTGTGTGATTTTAAATGGACTTTCTTGGTAAGTGCAGCACATCAAGCTGTGTTTGGGACTGAAGTCTTCTTTCTTTTTAACTAATTCACAAAAATATTTGGTTCCCAAGGAAAATAATATAAACAAAGTAAAGAATATGTACTTTGTCTTAACTTCAGTGAAATAACTTCACTTAGACATACTGCTTTTTGTGTGTTACAAGATAATTCATGAAGCCTTAAAGTTACAGCATAAGGTTTAAACAGTGAGGTGTTTCCCAAATACCACCACTGCCCTCCCTTTTCTACAAGCTTTTTAAACTCTGCTTGTTTTTAACAGTCTAATTTACTTATTACATGTACCATGTTTAATCTTGCATCCAGTGGTGCATAGCAATTGAGTCAGGTTTACTTCCACCTTTAATCAGCCTAACTCAAATCTCATGTATGAGTTAGTGATGGGTACCAGAGTCTGCAGCTCTTCAGCTGTTGGAATAACAAAACACCCAGGCACCTGTACTGAGCCTACAGCATTATTTTTGAAAAAATGTGACATCTTTAGATGATAAAACAGCATGATGGTGTTCACATCCTTCTAACCCTCATTCAGTTTTCCTAGAGTTGATAATTTAGACTTAAGCATCACTGGAAACTGGATAATTTTTTTCCTTTTTTTCCATGCATCCTTTCAAAAAGTGTAGTTAGGGCAGACATCCCTCCTCCCAAACCAATACAGCTGGTTAGGCTAGCACTCTCTAGTTAATGCTGCATCAGGGCATGGCTGCTTCTAGAGCTACCCCTGCTTCCTGACAAGGATCAATGACATAGGAATGGGTCTCTGCAATTCTGCAAACTGGGAAGTGTCAGACGAATTAAGCCTTTCATATGCGGATCTCTCAAGTTGGAGGGAGACATGCTGTACTCCTCTAGAAAGAATGAATCTATAGGAAAAAAGGACACCGCTTTGAAGATGAAAAAAATATGATGCCTTGTAGAGCACAGAGAAAGGATGTAGTGGGTCATCAAGCACCAATCTACATTTGCTGAGAGTGCATTCAGTCACTTTTTACAAATTAAACTGAGAATTTAAGTGAAGCCTTGAAGCAAAACTGAACCTGATAGTCCACATATGCTGTGAAGAGTGCAAAACTTAAGACCAAATATGGCTCAAGTGCTGACAAGTATTTTTAAAATGTATTATGTACAATCAAGAAATAAGAAGTGTCTGTACCGAACCAAGTTTATAAAAAAAATAACTGCATTTGAAAATTATTGAAGATGTACTAGGAATCATTTTGCAAGCTACACAGGGAACAAGAAAGCACACAAAATCTACATGTGGTCCTGGACAAAGCTATTAAAATAACTTATTTCAGATACATACACACATACAAGTACTTAATATTCAAATTTATAGATTTTTTTTTAATGTCACAATTTAAGCAAAAGCTAAAAATGATACTTTGATACAAGAAATCTGAAGGACATCCCAAGGCTTATCACCTTTAAGATTCAGGATCTTTAAAATTTCAAATAGATATTACTAGACACTTGGTTTGCCATGTTATAAACACATTCGTCTTGGAATATAAACGGAAGCTTCCTAACTTTTTGGCTCATACAAAAAGTCCTATTACCTACGCCTGTTTCCTTTCAGGAAGATAGCTGCTGCATGGGACAGCTAAGGTGATAACTTCCAGTTCCACCTAACTTAGCCCTACTGTTCATGTGCAATGAATCAGAAAGCACAGGCAACAGACTTGTCTTTCTGTACACGTTCAGTTGGTTGGGTTTTTTTCACCCCAAAAGATTGAGCTGATATTCACATGCACCAGTAAGCAGGCACAGAGTAACAGATTTTTGCATCTTGTAGATTCACTTTAACGCTGTTCCCCAAAGTACAAAAACTCCACAGTTCTATGTATTTTTAAAAAAGGATGATAGAACTAACTAGATATTTCAAAGCGTCGACTAAATGCTTGCAAAATATTTCTGCAGTGAGGTAACTGTTTTTTCTCAAGAATAGAAACAAAGCAATATGCAGTTAGTGAACAGTCCTAACAGACATCTTATGTGATACATTCATTCTATTTTAGTGCTGGAAAAAACAGTTGCAATGAAATGGAATGATTTCTCACCTTTTACATTAAAGACTAGCCTAGTCTTCCTAAGACCAGAGTTATTTCCCTGCTCTGTTTTAAACCCTACTGCTGCTGCCATGACCCCTACTCTTCTCCTCAGGTCTCACAGAGAACTTCTCACACAGTCCTCAGCCATTAAGGGAGGGGGCAACTACTGTGGCATCAGACAAGGTTACTGTTACTCTTCTCTAGAAGTCAAATCCCTGGGGTCCAGATGAATGGTTTTCTCTTGACCCTGAAAGCAAGTACATGCAAGGACGGCCTGACTCTTAATGACTCCTGTAAGGGTAAAGCTAATGAACCCAAACCACCAAATTAACAGAGGAATTAACAGATGTGTGCTGGCTGGACTTCCAGTCCTACAACAAAAGCAGCAAAAGGAGCAAGCAAATAACAGCAATAGATACTCTAGTTTTATAATCCATACATCCCTGGAATTAAATATACTCAGTTCTAATACTGAAGCCCATACCAGGAGCAGTACAAAGGAACCATACTAACAGAGGACCTGATGCCTCTGAGATACTTTTGGGTAAGGCTAAATTTCCACTTCTGGTACTTGGGTTTTATACCTCCCAAGGCCCACAATGCCTCTACACTTCCCAGCACTAGAACCAGTGCAGCACCACTGAAAGAACTCCTCTTCTTCCTGTTCCCAGGGAAGCAAATAAAACGAAGCCATAGCTTTAATGAATACTATGAAAAATATCTGAACTAAAGGCAAAAAGAATAACGCATGAAAGTAGAGATTTATTACAATATTAATCCACAAATCATGCTTTTCATTGGCTAAAAGTTCATAAGGATCAATTTAATCTGCAGAATTTTACACATACTTGGAGCTCTTACAAAGTTTAAACAGCAGTCCTTCTGCAGCATCCCACAGCCAGGAGGCATTTTAAAATGCCGGCTGCTGAAAATCATATGGAAGGCTTGGGGGTTTTATCCTTTGTCATCATAGCACATAAATCTTTTTTTTTTTTAAGTTACTTCAAAGTAAATTCCATCTTTTTTACACTACTCTGCATCAAAAATCATTCTCACAAAAGGAAGATGTTTAGAATTAGCAGGTACATTCTCAGAGCTGTCAACAAAAACATCCAAGAGAAAGTTTGCACAGTGGCTCACTTCATTCCTCCATACAGTCACAGCAGTTGCCAGTTCCACAAGACCATAACGTAAATAACTTGACATGCTGCTGGAGACCTCCAATACGTCAAGGAAGATGCTTTATGTATGCAAATGAGACCAAGTTGGACGGGAATTAGGGACCAGATCCGGGGAGAGACAAAGGACCAAAACATCTCTAGAGTTTCCCCACCCCTTTGCTTTTTTGCTTTTCCTCTTGAGTTTTCTTTTTGCAATACTACAGTCAGAAAGACTATATGAAGTGCCTAAAGAAGATTTCAATAGGCAAGGGTAGCTAACGAAAAGCACAAGATATTAAGGAACACAAACTGATCTGGAAGCCTCTAATCAGTATGGCTTGACTGTACACATTGGGAATACCTAAACCTTTAATCTTACATGAAGTAAAGGGCTTCCCTAATAATTTTCTTTTTTTTTTTTTTTTGCTATAAATTGGATGGCAGTATCCAGCAGATGCATAACATTTTCTAACAGAATGAAGTTGAGAAGAGTCCTTTCATTTTTTTTAATTTTTTAATTGGTGCCACCTTTAACACAACTTTCATCTTCAGTTGTCTCAAAGCTCAGGCTAATCAACTTAGCACTGCAGCTATTCTCTTTTTTTGAGTGACAACTAACAGAGCCACCTTATCCAGGAACTACAACAGAGTTAAATACTTGCACTGCTAAACAAGTAAACCCAAAGTTATTCAAGCAATATGAATCACACTGGTCGAGTAACATTAGGGATTAGCAAGTGTTACAGGAGATGCAGGGGAGGAGGGAGCAGGAATGGTGCTCCAGGGTTTTTTAAAACTCTCCAAAGAGTGCAATTGCCATCTGGAAGGCAACGTATGCCTACAATTTTTGCTGTAGCATAAAGATTTTGAAGGAGACCTAAGTGATGTCTGTCTGGTTTTCTCCATTCCAAGACTCTCCTTAGAAAGGTGCCTAAGGACTGAGGGGAGGAAAAAAGAAAGAAGGTCAATTAAATATTTTTAATGGTAGATTCTGCTTCTGAAAGCTGTATATCAGAAGGACATTCTGGCTTGAAGAGCTTACTTCCCCTTCCTTGTAAAAGGATAATTTGGCACAACTGTAACAATTCTGAGAATTTTAAGATTTTCTTCCCAATCAGTACTATCTTCAAAAGTAAAAAAACCACCAAAAAAAAATCCCAAACACACACCAAAAAAAAAGGATGACCTTTGAAGGCCTGAAACTCCACTAAATGCATTTATAGTTTACTTACATTATTGTTATTGGGAGAAGCAGAGAAGGAAAGTTTTCAGTTGTCACAGAGGAGCTTATTGAAAAAAAGCCTCTCTTCAAAAGCCACAGGCTTTTTCATTAAGATGAGCTTTAGTAGTAGAAAGTGATACACTGGGTGGGGGTGGCAAAGTCTTTTCCAATTGCTACATAACAGCATTCTTGTCTTAAAACAATGGATTGTAGTTGATGGTAAAAACAGCAGTGTCAAATTCAGTGCAATATGTCAAAATTGTCCAATAGCCATTATCTTGCCCAAGATAAAAATTAACAAGTCTGGAAGGATTTCCGTAGTAAATTTGTTCCTGGGGTTTATGATACAGCTATAAAAAAACCCACAAATTAAACTGAAAATCTGCACAAGTTCAAAGAATTCTGTGGATTCTCTTAAAAAAAAAAAAAGTTAAAGCACCAGTCACGATTTTTCTTACAGCACTTTCTGCCACATACATCTGCATTAAACTCTGTTGTCCATACTACACGTGCCAGCATGCATTACTGCTGACAACGCCACTCTGAGCACCCAGGAAACGTTTTAGACTTCAAGGCACTTTCATGCACCTCTGCACAAAGCCCCTGCAAGGTGCAGTACGCGAGGCAGCTAATAAGGAGAACTCACTCACTGGGATGCACAGAAAGGCAGGCTCGCCCCTTAAAGTTATCTCACCATTGTTCCGATGCCACATATACAGGACCTTAAACCCAAGGCTGCCCAAGTGTACTCTTAGACCCAAGAAACACCTAATACCGCACCAGATACTTGGGATGGAATCAGAAGGACTTAACTTGGTAGGATGCCAGCACCTGCAAGAAGGCAGGCTGAAAGGCTGCAGGAGAGGCATGTCAGCCAGGCGGACAGCAGATCCAGCTGCCAGCTGAAACAATACTGTCTGCCCCTCCATCACAGACCGTGTGCTCCTATCACACTGCCACGGCCCTTCTCCCTGGCTCAGAAAGCTCCAGTGCATGTCAGATCCTGCACAAAGCAAGTAAAGCTACAGCTTCAGAATGTGGCAGCAGAGCATTTGTCCACTTTTTTACTATCATAAAGTATGAGTTAATAGCCATAAAACTTCTGTTGTAACAATTCATTATTGTTTTTGAAGCACTGCAATTTCAAGATATCCCAATCAACACATAATAACTCCCTTCCCCATCTTCTATACACATAGCTGTCAGGGTTTTCACTTCCTTCAAGAGGGAATTATCAAGCTGTATGACTCATTCTGTGCATATATATACATCTAATTATAACAAGATTTTAGCCTGAGCTCTCCTTAGAAATTCAGATAAACGTGTTTAACAGAGTTCAACAAATAATTTAAGATCCATAAAAAGATATTAAGTGGCTTTTATATGCTAGACTGCATGCTGTCTGCTTCAATGTAATAATATAGGCCTATAGAACCTGAAATGCACATACAAATTTGCTTCCCATCTAAAATGGGTGCTTGCATCCATTCCATGGTAAATGTGTCTGGGGTAAGATCATACGCTATTGCTATTAAGCCACGGCTGCTCCACACTAACTGGCTCACAACTTCATGTCCCCTGGAGTGTATGCTGTCTGCTAACCTCCTGGCAGTGGCTCAGATCTGGTCTCCGAATGCTCAGCAGGATAGCATGCTAACTGACACCAGAGCCTGTGCTAGTATGCAAGTTTCTCCAAGTCTGAGGATGCTGTGTGCCAGGAAATTAAGAAATGGAAGCAAACAGAGAGTTGTCAGATTAGGAAGGTGGCCGGAAAACAGAGAGGCACTTGAAGGAGAGGCTGAAATTAGGTTGGAGAGGCATGCAAGTACAGCAGGAAGCCCTGCAGATTCTTGTAGCTACAGAAACAAACCACTAGCTGCAGATTAGAGCTGAATACTGAGAAAGGAATACCCAGTTCCTGGCTTTCCAGAAAAAGAGCATAGCAATAACTCATCTGAGTGGTACACCTATCAAAGCATCTACTTCACTTCCCTTAAATGTTTCTTAACTAGGCGCTTGCAAGGATAGAAGTCTCTGCCAGCCTAAACCATTCTGTGACTCTAAGGATACTGAACTACTTCAGAGGAGGCATATGCCATAGTTTCTGGCTTTAGCAGAACTTCAAAAACAATACTGGATTTTCAAAACTGATAAGACTGTGGATTCAGAACAAGGCCAAAGTCCCAGTGCAGCCTGTAATTAAACAATTCCATTCGTATTTGTCAAAAACCTCAAAACAAACAGAAACTGCTTCTTGCCCAACAGTTTTAAAAACAAAAGCCACTTGAGAGAGGACAATTACAGCAAAGTAAAGTGCTGCCAAAAGGGAAAAACCCAAGGCCTACATACCATCAACACCTTCATCAAGCAAAAAACCTGCTCGGCTATGCGTTTAGCCTCCCGTGGGTTTAAACGTGCAAGAAAAAAAATCTGTAACACTTTGGAATCTGCCTTCCAATAACAAAGTGCTGTATGTTACTAATGTAGCCCCTTAGAAGGCTTATAAAATCCTCAGGGCTCCTCTAACACCATTTGTGGTTGTTGCCCTGTGTGTTAATAGCACAGGAGGCTATTAAGTACAGATCATTTAAATCCATTCACCAAACATTTGCCACAAGTTCTCAACTTCTTCTGTCATGAAAACATACACATACAAAAAAACACAGTTTCCCATCGTGCCCTCAGACACAAGTTCCAAGTGATGCTGTATGCCTTTTACTTAAGCATATCATCAACTGTGCTCTCAAAACACAAGAAGGGATAATTAAGCTCCTTACAGAACAGGTCCAGCATAGGCTACTGCAAGAGAGGATTCTCCTTGCAGTGACTCAGTCACCTATTGAGCAACAAGCCTTTGAACCAACAGCGTCATCCCCAAAGAAGTGAAACCCTGGCAGAAATCCTCTGAGTGCTAGCATCACTAGCATCAGGCTAGTATCAATTATGTTGAGCACTGGAAGCTAGGAGACCAACTTTTTGGACCACAAGCTGACAAAAGCCACAAGACAGTGGCTGATTTGTTTATCCTCCTGGGCTATATTTGAACTAGTGATCCACCATCTCCATCTTACTAGTAACTCCTTCAGCTAGCCATTTCAGCCCCCTTCTCTAACCTCCAGAAGTCTTCTGAACTCAACTATTACTCCACACACACTTCAAGAGGAAAAATGCCATTACTGTTGCCAGAAAACACAACTAATTCCACCTGGAACACACACAGCTCTGAACTTTTAAAAGCTCTGTAAAACTAAAGAACAACTACTGTATTGCACAGAATTATGTGTGGATACCCTAGAACATCAACTTATGATGGCCTTCGGTTGTGGTTTTTTTTCTATTGAAGGTATTACATGTCCACCTTGGTCCACATAAGAAAACCAGTGATCACTACATGTACTTTTATAATATGTCCCTAAAACTATTGTGTTTCTCAAAGTTTTGCAGCAACCCTCTTCAGTCTAAAACCTTTCTTCTTTGGTCTCAAGATGCTTCAGGAATCTCTTCTGTTATTCTGAATTATAACTATAAAAAGTTATTCTTTGAACTCTTTCTTAGATTTATTTGCTTGCCAAGAACACAAAAATAGCTGAACAAAGCAAGCAGCTACAAAGTTAGTTCTCCATGAGGAAGCATCTGTGCTGGTTTCATTTTCTTGGCTTTCTGAGGGGGGGGATTTTTAAATGGCAAGCAACTGGGATGAAGGGGGGAAACAAATAAACCAACCAACCCAAAAAAACACACTGAGGAAGATCAGCTAAGATTTAGTACAGCGAAATGTTATAAAGCTCTATCTCTTCTAGGATGTATTAAGTGAGTGGAAGGGTCTGAAACCTTACAGTTTTAACTGATGAGGGGTCCAAAAGAAATTAGCAATAACGTTAGCAAAGCCTGCCTGCAAGAATTGATCAGCCATCTAATGTCAAATCTTAGAAGTTTCCTCTACCAAGCACAGGGCAGGGGGAAGATCAAATAAACTGTCCCACTCATATCAAAGGACACCTCATACATACTGTATCTTGAAATTTTTGAAAGTGTCTGTACCTTTGCTCTCACACTAGAAATATGGCCACTGTGAACTAGTGTGCATCACTCGAATAGTAGCTAGAACAAGAACTGCAGACCTGTCACCCCAGAAGGCGAAGAAATTCACTGCCCACATATATGCATCTTTGTCTCAGAGCTGCATATGAAAGCTATAGAAAGCGACAGCCACATGTATCCTGATAACTCCATACAGCTATCCAATCTTCTCATTTTACAGCAGTTCTTGGCAAGCATACCAGGAACCTGTTTTAATTGCTAACTAATAACATACTTGTCTTCCGGGGGTGGGAAAAGGGTTAATCTTTTAATTAAGCAGTTCCTACAAAATAGAAGTAAATATGAAACAGTACCTTTATAAACCATGAGTTTCTCCTCAATCTATACTCAAACTAAAACAGCAGGAAAACTATTTTCTTGATTTTGACTCAAAATGGGCAATGCTATTCCTGACAAGAGCATACACCCTTCTTGGTTTTCCTGAACAGTTTACAGGGGAATTAAACATACAACCCAGTAAAACCCAGTGGGAAGACTCACACGAATGGAAACTTCAGTTTCTCATTTGATACCTGTATCTTGGCCAGGGTATACGGGCAATGGAATAATTCCTTTTTATGGGACCCAGATTAAGCTGTGATCTTGATGGTATTCCAAATCAGGAAGTGGTAGGGACTGAATACACTAACACCACCCAGCTGAAACATCCCCAATTCACCTATGAAACATAGACACAACCAGAGGATAAGTAAGACTTAAATACAATGCAATGTCACTGAAACAATTAATATTTAGAAGCTCAACGGTAGTCCATGTCTCTCATTTAGAATATTATCAGTGAAATTTTATGTTCCTACTGTGATTTTTTTTATCCTAATAAGCACTTCCAACGAGAAAAGACATACAAGGGCTATGAGCAAAGTACAGTTCTGAGGCCTGATCCTGCAGTCTTCCCACTGCAATGCAAGCAGCATGTGATTAACTCACTAATCACCATAAAAGAAACTATCGCTCAAGGTGAACAGCCATTGCAGAATCTGGCCTGAGAACTGGTGCATATTCAGTATGTATATCATGAAATAGTCTTACCTCAGTAAGTGCGTGCAGCTGTCCTTGATGCACACAGACACCCATAAACCTACAAGAAACAAGAAAAGAAAAGTGGTTTGGGCTTTTTTCCCCCCCCCTCATTCATTTGTTTTTTTTCTTTAAAGAAACTAAGAGATTAAGTAGTACTGGATATGCCAAGAGAGAAGGAAAAAGAAAAAAAAAAAAAAAAGTCAGCCTCACAGATATGGTACACCTCAAGGATGATTATTTAAACAGCACAAAATAAAATCATGTGTCTACACTACAATACAATTTGCATCAGCAGTTCCAAGAGAGCACAGGAGACAGCTCAAACTCAAGATGGAAAGTTCCTAATTTGACTATAGCAAAGGCCAGCATATAATGATTTACAGGAACAGCCTCAGAGTTCTGGTTTAAGGAAGTTTAAGCCAAGTAATCCACTGTTGATCTGCATAAACAGAAAATTACTTCCCTTTGCATTTTGCTGCCTAAGCATAAAGATGTTTCTTCCTATCCCATTCCTAACCACTCAGGAATATGAGGGCACATACGTGCAATATACTTCCCCTCCCCAACCCCCCCATTTCCAACACTTGGATTGAAGCAAGTTTCAACAGTATCCAGCGTACACATATCCCACAAAAGGTTACCTATGCTGCACAAGGTTCAGAATCATGCTGCTAATAGTAATGACTGTCACCCTCAATTTTTCTGGAAAGCAATAGAAAACGTGCCATACATTGAATATATGAGGAACAACTGAAAGCTCATTTTTACCACCGTACAAGCTGAACTTAAGTGACAAAATGCAAATTGATATTAATGGTAAATATCTTCCATGAGAAAATTCAGTAAAACTTAAATTGTAGGCACTTCAGAGCTCTCCCTGCACAGTTAAAGTTCTTTTTAGATTAATTAATTTCCATTTTTATCATTTAGATTTTGGTCTCAACAAGCAAAATCCACATTGTCTGTCACTTCCACAATGTTCAGAAATTTCCACTTTGCAAGCAAATTGTAGAAATGCGTGATTTCATTAAATGTGACTGGAATCTTGTAGAGAACAATTCGAAGGAAAAGGAGCTTTTATAACCTCAACCACTAGCAAATTTAAAAACAAAATTATGCAAGACATATGTAGTACTAGTTCAGCTAAGCTGCTTTTGAAGAAATGAATGATCCTCACTGTTCTCTTGTCTAACAGCTGACTGGTAAACTACAAGCAGCCAAAGAAAAATAATATAGGTAAGGTCCTTTGCATAAGCTTAGCTGTGGAAATCGGTTTTTATAACCAAAGAAGCAGGACTTGTACTTGAACAGCTATTGCCTGCTCTCACCTCAAACAATATTCCCTGAATTAAATATGCAAATTTTAATTTAAGAGATAGTGAAAATGCAGTTCCTTTTGTTTAATGAAAAACAATGGGACACAACCAGGTGTTCAGGGGAAAAGGAAGAAGGATTCTTTCAGATATGCCATCTACTCAAAACACTGCTGTTTGAGTTTCACTTCACACAGCAACTGCATATGAACAATTTTGTAAACAAGTTGACAAATTAAGCCTCCTGAGACTAAGAAATCCAGACTCTTACAGAGCTGAAAAATCTGTTTCTTCCTTAATGCAGCTCTGGAGCCTTTCAGAATGCTATCAGGCATGGTGTTAATAGCTTTATTCACAAACAAAAACTGAAAAAAAATCCAAAATATAAGTTCCACTATTAGACAACTTTTGAAAGTATTTTCTCTTTTATGAAACATGCTAATGACACAAGGTTAACCCAGTACTGCAGCGTTTCAATTCAACAAAAAATGAGGCTAAGTAATTGAAAGTAATAATGTTTTCATCTATATGTCAACTCTTCTTTTGTAAAGGTGTATTAAGTACTTTCATATTAGGAATTCACTGTATTTGACTTATTTCTAAAATATGAATGTGATTTAAGAATTTATCAAAATTTTGCCAAACTTTTCTTGTCTCATCTTTACCAATACGAAAAACAACACTGTCACCCAAAGACTGGTAGAATTTAACTTCTTCTGCCAACCTGTCTTGGTCAAGGGAAGTCTCAATGGAAACATTCATTACCTTTGTGAACCTACACTTAAGGAAGAAAAGACACACTGGCTCAGGTTACCAAGAGTAAGAGTTCAAGAATTCTTAAGCGTTTAGGGTTTCTACTGGGAAACAGACATACATCTCTAATTTTAAATCAGAAATTAAAACCAAAGCTCAATATCATGATCTCATGGAAGAAAGCTGGACATAAAGACACATTTATAACCCCCACGTATTTAGAAGTTATTACCCAGGAAAAGAGAAACCAGATACACTGATAAAGACAGAATTAATGAGTTTACAAGCAACATACTGAAACCATTTAAACTTTGTGTCAAGAAGCTCAGTTTTCAGACTCTGGAAAATAGATTGATATAATAGACCTCTAGTGATCCATATTCCTGGAAAACTTCTTCCTAGCTGCTGTATCAAGCAATAATAAGCCTCTTGGTTAAGCCAAGTACTGCTACAAAACACTGTTGGAAAACATTTTCACTAAAAGATAATACACACAGCTGCTACCAGGAAATACAATTACCAAGCAAGACTTCACATAAAATTTTACATTTCTGAGATTGCCCTAGATGAGAATGCAAGTTCTGTGGATAGGAAGCTGACATGCTGGTCCAGTACAGCTGAGATTATTCCTGTTGGCTAGACGCACTGTCTCCAGAGCCAAAATGCGCTTGTAGGTGAACATCAGCAGAATGTCTTGTCAGCCAAAGGTTACGTTTCCTATAAGCATTGCTAGCTGGCAGAAGCTTCAATGAGCCAGTCATCCACAAAACAGGAGACCACTTGCAGATTTCAGGAAGTTTATTTTCAAGACAGTGTATGTGGCCTTATCAGGAAAGCTGAAGCACTTCCAAAATCCTAACTAGCGGTTGGAAAAGTTTCCCCAGAAGCTGCAAATATGAAGGATGCTATTTGAGTCTACCCTATAAATACAATACAGAACACTTCCACCACAAAATGCTTTCTAACAAATGTCAGCAACGTTCAGATGTTGGAAGTCTCTTTCCATAAACCAGATTATTCCTCAGTCTGGAATATCTGCCCTCCTAGAAAAGAGCATGAGAAGGTACTCTGGATATTTCTTAGAGCCATTACCCAAACTTCTCTCAGTTCAGTGAGACTGCAAGGGAGAAAATTCTGGACGGGAAGGGGGAGACAAAGAACTGTAGCATCAGCCTGCAATCTTTGCCTTCTTGATAAATCAAGGAAAACTAATATCCAGATTATAAAGCCACTGCGGACATCTAGACACTGAACACATGCTTCCCATTAAAGGAAGTTCACTGGGACACATTTCTGTTCTGTGGATAAACCTGGGGCAGCTAGAGTCCAACATAATAAAAATCAATGCCCTCTGAAATCTACTGTTTGTATGAGAAAATTTGGCCATTTGATGATACATCAAACATAAAAAACAAACCAAACACACCAAGTCAAAAGTCTCTCCTATGAGCTCAGTAACACTAACAGAACCAAGGTCAAGATACACATACTTCATTGCACTGACTGTTGAAGAAGGGAGAGGGTGAGTAAGAATGTAAAGTCTGTGTTAAGACCCTCCCTAATGTTTTAGTCACCATGCTAGATTAAAAATGTATTTTAAATTTTCTACACTTGCATTTTGATTGTAGACATAGATGTAAGGCATTTAACAAAATACAGAAACTGTAACATATTATATACAACACATACAGCCTCTTTCCTGTCTTGTGCACAGCATTTCTAAAATACTCCTTTTTGATAACAACATCGCAGAGAGAGAAGTAAAAATATTTGTCTTTTCTGTTAAAACATTGCTCAATACAGGACAAAGGATGTTAAGAGACAAAAGCCATCCCTCTGCCTATTGTAACAAAGTCCATCACAAGTACTTTCACAAAAAGGAAGGTCTGAAAGGAGAAAACCGCACACAAAACAACCCTGGTACAGCATCCCAAGGGTACTAGATCTGTCTGAAAGGAGACTAAATAAAACTCTCCTTCAAAGTTCATGTAATGCGCACACTGCTTGCTTATTTGTGTGTGTGCACACACAAGAAGGTGGATTTAATCAATGAGTCAATCTGCCTGCACACTCTCTGCCAAACACGCAGCAATACCTCCAAGTACTCCCATGAGAGCACTTAAGACATGAGCTAAGGCTTTCTGTGTACACAGTGTTTCAAATGAAGTCCCCAAGGTACAGATCAAATAAAGAAATACTTTTTCATGCAAACAGTAGTGATATTAATGACTGAAATTCTATCTCAAAATTGAAGATACACTAATTTAAGAGACAGCACAGCAGATTGAGAGTCTGCGTTAGCATACCACTGCATTTGTGAAAATGAGAGAAACACACCTGTAAGACATTACCAGAATGAAAAGGTATCAGGTCTCTCAGGCTGCAGCCCTAAGGCTCCCAGCCTAGGACACAAGGACAGATTTCTTGAGTCCTTTCCAGCCTTATTTTCTTATTTTGATTTGGGTAAAAACTCACAACTATGGCAGCACAGCAGCATTCAGAGAAGCAGCAAAGCAGTAAAAAAATTTACAAGCATCTACCAGACCTTTCATAACCCTGGTACCAGATCTAACCCGTGCCTTGAACAGCATTGCACTTTAAATGGGACACAAGCTAATATGTGGCCGTGAAGAAATGCTCCCAACTGCTGTTTTCCTTAACCCCAGCAACTACAGTCTCGCCATGTATCAGCTAACCTGTACTAATGTGGCTATAGTAAACAACGCATGGTGCAAACCAGAACTCCACCTCACTTTCCCACTCCTGTTCTCACCATCTGTTTTGAGGAAGATGTGATAAAGCCAGCACATCCCACACCCAGGGCAGGGAGAAGTGTAGATCAGAGGTAGAAAAGCGTTTTAGTTCTCTATGTTTAGCTTGCATGCAGGAGTGACATGGAGATTGGAGACGAGGTTGATGGTAGAAACACAGCAGAACACTCCATGAACACCATCAGTCTGCTTTTGCCCTGTCCACTCCTAAAATGTTCCTAAGCTGGTCCCTGGGGAAAAAAAGCAAAACAAAAGTAGCTCTTTCATACATAGCTTCTTATGATCACCTGACAGTGACTGAACAACAAGTTACGACATTACGGTTAACATTTACCCTGCCTCTGGAATCACAGGAAGCAAGAGGGAGGGAGACAAACAAAAACCCTCTAAAGCCCTTTACTTTTTTCCATCATGCCAGTGTAGCTGCAAGAGCTGGAGTCTTCTATTCCAAAATATCCTTAAGAGACTGACAAAGAGGTTCCATTTTTGCCAAAATAATCCCTCTAATAGTTTCTCATTTTCTTGATGGAAAATGCATTAGAAAATATTTCTATATGTATATATATATATACACACTCGTTGGAAAACGAGCGGAAGGCAGAGATTGTCCAGATGATCCGGAACCCACTGAAGCTCAAACAAGCAAGTGTGTGTGTGTGTTTGACCACTTGAATCTTTATGATGCTACCATAGGGACAGTATACTAACTGGGGACTTGGTAAGAGAAAACTAAGCTTTTCACTTACATCAGTCTTCTGATCAAGATGGATCTACGTAGCAGGCCAAGAGCAGAATTTGAGCACGGAAATACTGAAATGAGTGGGGATATTTAAAGTTAGCCTTTCGCCCCATGCCCAGAAACATGTTATTTTTAAAGCCTGAATAACAAGATTTATATTTCACCAAGTATTAGAAGCAGAGAAACTGAACTGCCTTGACACAACTCCATCTGCTATAGTAGTACAGAAGTGTCACTATGGCAAAAAGCACAGACCTCTCTCTAGGTAATCTCTACCGAGCTAAGGAATGGAAGCAAGTCAGCAAGTACAGACAAACTCACACTCCAGAACAGTGATGGCAGGCTAGGAGATGAAACTCAAGAAGGTATCCATAACTGTGAAAATGAGCTGATATGTACAGCACAGAAGCAAAAGCAGTTTCTAGTAGTCAGCAATATTTATTATTCACATCAGTGCAAGTGATAGCAAAAAAAAACAAGAATATTTGCAGTAACACCTTGACATTAACTGTGGGTACACTGGAATTGATAGCTTGTAAAAAGTTGCTACGTAGTTCAGAGCACTGGCAAAGAGATGGGGTTTTTAATCACCCAAAGGATAACAAGGATCTTTGGCTACTAGGAAAAGGAATCTCTTCTTTTCCATACTTCTTAGTCCATAGAAACGAGGGAAGAGTTCTAGGACAAAAATACTGATTCCGTTACAAATTTTAGGTACCAAAGCATCAAGTTGTTCAAAATCATAACCATGTACCCAGATTAAGGAAGATTTGGGTATACTACAATAAATGCATCATTGCTCAATCTGACATTCAGTTTCTAAAACATTAACTGACTGAACTGCATATGTTAAAATCTGAGAGCAGAATTTGGACACCATAAAGCCAGTATCTATCCAGTTTCATAAATTTCACAAGCCATTTGATAGCAGAGCACCTCACAGCCCTCTGCCTGCTACAATTAACCACTGCACAACATGATCTCAAAGTTTCAGCCTAAAAATCCACTATTATCCTTATAGGCAAACAACAGATCAGCACTAAGTAACTTGTTTACAGCGTAAGTCAAGGGTAGGTAGTCCTAGAGCCTGCAGAAGATGAAGCAGCTCAGATGTATACATTACATAAAATCAGAGTACATCAAGGCATGTGGAAGAGATCCAGTGACTAATCAATAAATAACTAAACTCAATACTAGTGACAAAACAGCTTACTTAGTAATAACAGAGGAAGAACTTCAAAGGACAGAAATTAAGTTAAGAACAGAATATTTAACAGCAAACTGAGGCAGCTCATAGTCCCTGGAAAGGAGAAGTTACACATTAGAACTTATTGCAAGAGGATCATTCCCTGTAAATACAATACAAGCTTAATTTCCAAAAATAAACCTAGAAAGTGTTTCAGCAGGAATATATTGTTGTAGTACATCTTCCTAGTGACATCTCAGCAATACTACTCCAGCTGCTCTTATTTGACAACACGTTTTCACCTCTAACCTCACTCTACTATAAAAGCAAGTTATTATCAAATATTACTTTAATGTGTTTCTAAAGTGGGAAATAGGTTCTAAATTAATTTTTACAACACTAGTAGAGAAGCACCAATGATTTCTAGGTTTCGGAAACAAATACAGATGTTTGCGTGCATGTGTGTGTAAATATACAGATATACGTAGACACATAGGCAGGTAACATTTAAAAAGGATAAAATCTTCTCCCAGATATAAAGGGACTGGGAACACTGCAGTAAGTGATTTTAAACCAAAAATAAAATGACACATAACTAACACACAAACCCACCAAGTTATCTCTTACAGGAAAAAAACAAACACTTTTATTGTGTGGTGCTATTCAATAAAATAATAGACTAAAACTAAATACAGTTTTCTCATTTGCATTTTCTGTAGGAATATCCTTGCCCCTTGCAGCAAGGGTATTTACCTAATACATCAGAAAAGGCAGTACTTCTTACCAGAGAACCAACCTCTCTTTGAAAAAGCCTCAAATCAAGCAATTAATAAAGCAAGTGTATTTACTCTTCAAAACAAATTATGAAAACATAAACCATTTCTACTTAATTAATTTATTTCTTATGTATTCACTCACAAGTGCTTAGTTGAGCACACGGGAGAAAAGAAAAGATTTCTCTGTCAATTCTTTTTCAATTTCTCTATCTCCATTCTATGTATTAATTGGGAGACCAAATGGAATTCCTTTTCTGCTTCATGCATAAATCAATATGTTCTTGTTCTTTCTTCAGGACCATCTGTGCAACACCGCTGCCTTCAAATTATTCATAGGCTCTAAGGCCAGAGGGGACAGGTATATCATGAGTATGGTCTCTTAAACATTGGACATTTAAATTTCAGCAATTGCTCAGAACTGAGCACGCTAACTTTTGTTCTCAGCAACACTTGTGTTAACTCCATTCAAGGGGAGGGGGGCAGGGTTACATTAAGCTGCAACTCAATGTTCTTTGCCTGTCAAACTATCTCTTTCCTACTTTCCCTCATCCCAACCCAAGTTAAATCCTTTACTTTGAAGAGTTGTAAAGCTAGATGTTTTTTAAAATAAGATTTACAAACCACACAACACTGATAAAGAAACCGATGAAGTATACTGTCACGATTTGACAATACCAATCCTATGAATGTTACTCTTTCCACAAACCTTACTAAAAATGCTGATGTATCAGTCCCCACCATATGCTGCTTATCCAAGGGTTCTGAGGGAAAGGAAGTGGTGGACAGGTATAAGAAAGCACTAATGGTCCAGAAACCTAAAAAGCCAGGTATCTGACATCTTTTTAAAACAAACAAACAAACAAAACAAAACAAAAAAAAAAAACAAAACAGAACAGACAGATGAGTTGCTGGGAACTCACCTCACCTTGGAGCAGAGAAAACAGACTAAGAATTCCAATTAGGGACAGATTACTACAACACTTGAATAAATACACTGCAATAAAACCAATACAGATTACTATAAGTAAAAAAATCTCTAAGTTCACAGGTTTTGGGGGTTTTAAGAAAAAAAATAACAGAAAATAGGCATGAATTAATGAATGCTCCCTACAGATAGTGCAAATGCTTCTGATAGTCTCCTCAAACACTGAAGGAAATGAACAAGATAATATTGTTACACATCAGCTGATGAAGACTAAATCAAGATTTCAAGGATCAGAAAAGTTGGTTATAAAGGATTTTAAGAATCAGTCCTATGTCTGTACTATTTAACAGTCCAGTGAAGAAGTGAAAATTAAGTTACTTAAAGTTCAGTGTCTCCAAAACTTTTCAGAAGTAGCTATACTGCCTGAGACTATCAAAATGGATCCCAGCTGTGCAACAGCAGTTTAGGAGAACCAGTTATTTGGTGCACTGTCATCACACCTTTAAACTTCTTACTGTTACGGCTTTAGCTAATTATGTTAATTGCTTGTCACATCATCATAAAGGAGTAACCAAGACTGAAAAGATTCAAGGAACAAGATACACATTGAAACATTTTGGATTTGCATCCAGTAATCTACTGCAAAACCAGAACTACCTTTTTCATTCCAAGAGTAGATAAATCAGGTTAGTTCAACCCTAGCTTCTTCTCTTCAGTCCTCCTTACCCCACCTTGCAATACTAGGAGAAGAAAACACTAAAAACTATAAAGCAGACCTAAAAATATGAGGAAGCTATGGCACTTTGCATTGTTCATCTGAGAGATTAGTAACCATAGATTATTTGAATGGTGCTAAATTTGCAATCATTTAAATTAATGAAGAGAAGCCAAATTTTACTCTTGATATTACTGTTGGACTTGATCTTAAAAGTGTTTTCCAGCCTAAATGAGTCTATGATTTTACTGATTCATCAGAAATATATAATATGAAAGCTTATTTTTCTCTGAAATAAAGTTACTCATTACTGGTAAACTCCAAATACCAAAATCATGTGGGTTTTCAGTTTGCTCAAGTCTTTACTTTCTCCCTCCCTTCTTCCACTAAATTAAAAGTGAATCCTAATACACTGACAACAGATACAGCTGTAATAAAAGATAAATAAATAAAAACTAGAAATAGGAAAGCTCTACTGAAGACAACCTATCCCTATGCAATTCAAAAAAAAAAGCCAGTATACCTTAAGATGTTTGGATGTGAGAGTCTATTCATGAGTTGAACCTCTTTCAGCATATTTGCTCTGTTGCTGTTCAGTGTGTTCATCTTCAAAGCCATTACCTGGTCTGAAGTTCTGTGCCTTACCTATAGGATACAAGCAAAAAACAGTAAAGATATGAAATGCAAGACTGAAAAAACAGTAATGTTGTAGTACAACTATGTCGAGAACCTCCATGACAAACAACTTGATGTATACTTTGATTTCTGTAGTCTTTATCACACAGATCACTTTCTTTAAGCATACTATCCAAATATGAAAAGGTAGTTTGCTCTTCTTTTGCAACTGATGGTAACAGAGCTTGAGAAGTCAAAAAAAAAAAAGTTATCAGCTTCTTCGTACAAGTGAAGGAAGCCACTTACTTGTCCAGGGAGAGAAAGTTTCCTACTCCAAGACCTATGAAACCCACCTTCATTCCATCCATATCCCTCTTTTTTTCCCACTGCAATGGCTGGTGTCATTGTTCCACAGAACATGTTATGAGGACTTGCTGGTTACAGCTGCAGGGCAGATTTCAGAGGTATTCAATATCTACTTCAGAACCAAGACTACTAATCAGATTATAAATTCAATGGACAGAAAGCATTCATACCAACCCCAGCTGCAAAGCAGAGAGGTTACTGAACACGGTATCACCTAGTCTAGGATGTTAGTAGTGGCTGCAGAGTGTCAGCATGAAAAAAAGAGGATTTCTCTAGCAACTGTGCAGAAGCAGCACACCATTCAGTTACCTTCCCCAGTCAGAAATGCATGATTATGGCCATTTCTAACTTGATACTCCCAAACTAGCCCATCTGTCATCACGAAACAGACCAATATTATATAGATGTGTGCTACTATTAGAAAGGAGTTGTCACAATAGTGTAAGGCTTGCCAGTCCCTTGAATTTCCTTGCAGCTGGGCATTCCCACATGCATACTGGTAGTATTCATGGAAATTGTGTTCTTATTTGTATTGGGTCTGGCTGAGCCCCACAGCAGCCCTCACAGTGCTGTGCCTGTATCGGTAGCTAGAAAGGTGTTGGTAACACCCCCGTGTTTAGGTGACTGCTGAGCAGCGCTCGCACAGCATCAAGGCTGCCTCTCCAACTCCAGCCCGCCCAGTAGGCTGGGAGTGGGCAAGATCTGGGGAGGGGACATAGCCAGGACAGCTGGCCCAAAGTGACCAAAGGGATATTCCATACCATAGGACATCTGCTCAGATATAAAAGCTAAGAGAAAGGAGGAGGAAGGTGGGGGGGCTTTTGTTACTTATGACAGTCTTCCAGAGCACCCGCTACACATACTGGAAGCCCTGCTTCCCAGGAAGTGGTCAAACATCACCTGCTGATGGGAAGTAGAGAATAACACCTTTTGTTTTTCCTTTGCTTCCTCATACAGAACTTTTGCTATTGTTTCATTAAACTGTCTTTATCTTGACCCACAAGGGGTTTCCCCCCACCCACCCCCATCTTGTTCTCTCCCCCTGTTCAGCTGAGGAGGGGAGTGATTGAGCAGCTTGGTGAGCACCTGGCATCCAGCTAAGGTCAACCCACCACACCATTATTTTCTTCCTACATCAGCACCTGCAGCTCATAAACAGAAAACATGTAGTCCTTAAAGCCCTGAACTACCATCATGGTAAATTCATTCATGTTTATGGAGATTCAGTTAAAAGAGTCTGTGATGCAAGAATTTAAGACTGTCATCACCTTTCTAATTTAAAACAGAAATCTACTTTATGATGTAGGTCCATACAAGCTACCTATATTTTGAGCAATGGAAGCCTGCCTCCTTTTACTCCAGGAGACTGTGCTCATCTTTTCCAATAAAAGACTTCTTTAGCTGTGATAGCAAGTTCCAGAAAGAACAGCCGAACCCATGATAAGCAGATGCAAGAAGAAAGCTGGGTATGTTTTTTGCAGGTGAGGCGCACTGGTAGGTCTGAGGCAGCAAGTGATACCCATTTCCAAGTTCTATTTGTACACCACATCTGCAAGAACAAGGGGCACATTTCAGATAAACATTCTCACCTAGACACAAAGCCCCATGAATTCTGCACAGGGGTGGACTGGGAGGAAAGTGTCACATTTCAGATGCGTGCCTGGCTTAACACTTCTGAGTTGCCTATTCCTGTCCTAGTTTGAAGTATAGGGTAGCACTGGAAACACCAGTTAAGCGTGGTAAACAATATCGAGGGACTGAGTGAGTAGAAAAATAGCCCACAGATGTTTTGTCTCCTGCTTCCCCTCCTGCCCATGCACATGAGCTCCTCAGATGCCTCACCCACAGTCACCCAGTAATCCCAGAGTATAAAGGATCAGAAAGGAGGTAGAGAAGGATATAGAAACCAGCACTGAGCGTTGAAACCAACTGCAAGCTCATACGCATGGGACTCCTCCTTCCAGTGGCAATACTGGCTTTAAAATGAAACTGGTCGAACTACATCTTTCATGCACTGTAACAAGGTAATCTAGAATCCTTCTGCATACAACCTGTCTTGCCTGTTTGGCATGCTTATTGGTTTTAGGTGGGATGATTGCATGTTAAGTTGATGAGGTTTATTGTTACTTGTCAGGTTTCTTGTGTCTATTGTGTGCTTTCATTAATTTTTAATTTTACACAGCTTTTGCATACCCAGCCAATTTGAATAAACAAGCTAAGTTGGAGAGGTCAATGTCTATATACGGACTTATAAAACACCTATTTTAGTTATACATTACTTTTTTTTTACATAACTATTTTAGTTATACGTATACATAGTAGCAATGCTTTAGCTGAGGAACAAAAAAATTTTAAAAATTTTCACAGACTTAAAAGAATATTTGTTCCAACAATGCAAATTTAAACTAAAAAGAAAGAGGACAATTTAAAAGCTTTGAATCTATATACAGCAGCTAAATCAGCACACTTCCTCTGGGAGGAAAGTTAGGAATCTTGGGTGTTGTGGTAGAATAATTTGGGGTTTGCAGGGAATGGGAAAGAATTTGAAGGAACTTAGCTCCTACAGGCAGAGAGATGCTCTCAACAGCACTTCCTCAGAAATCAGCTTTCCGTTAACACAGAAGCTTCAAGGTCTGCCAACAGGGAATGAATTGAGGTAGAAGGTGAGCAGGAACTCACATGGAGTGTGGTCTTCAACGGTATTTGCCTTCTCATTAACTCTGCTAGCTACCTCTTAATTTCCTGCCCATTTGTATAATTCACTCTGTTCCATGCCAAAATTTCAAGTCCCTGTGCCTCAACTCTGAGGTAAAAGTACTTCTTCCTGATTCTTTGCCTTTTCCTTGTTCTGACTGCTCTTCTTGAGCTAGGGAAACACCAGAAAAGAGGCTAAGTTTCTGGGACACTGCCCCCTGCATGCTTCCTGGATTTTCAGGTCTGATACACAAGAGGAAGTGGTTAGCAACTTGCTTCCCAAAGGTCTGACTCTGCACAGTACTAACTCCACATCCACAGAAAACTGAGCCACTTTAGCAAAGACAGATTTTTCATCCTCCATTTCAGAAAGATATTCTGCAGTCTTTTCAGTCTTGATAAGACTGAACAAGGTTCTGTGGTGAAGTCTGGGGGGTTCTTCCTTCGTTTGTTTTATAAAATCATTTTCCCCCTGCTTAGAAATAGCTCAGATTGCCAGCATATATAGAATGTTCTGTCCATATAACTTGTTTCTAAACAGCACCCAACACTGTGCTATGTTTTGTTTCATTTCAAGGGACACCACAAGGTAATACCGGCATTTTTATTTGAACTTTAATATACTGTGCTGACGGAGGATCTAATCCTGCCGAATCTGATAGAACAGCAAATTACCTAATCAAACCAAAGGAGAGGTGGGAGAACAGGGACTCTTCCTTTCTCACTAGCAAGGGAGGAAGAAGCTGAACTGGAGGTGGGAGGGCATCTTCTCAAGAAGACAATACCCACTATTATGAATAAAATCAAATACCAGCTTATATATATTATGGAACACAATGCTAATCACTTTGATTATACATAAGGCTAATCGTGTTCTCTGAATTGGTGCTGGCGAACAGTATTTCCGTGACAGAAATGGACTGCCAAAAGGAACAGACAGGTCCTATCTTTAAGGTCCTGGTCAAGCTCCAGATCATCCACTCAGAAGGAGCTATCAGTTACACTACCCTCTGTGCCTACTTACCTGTCAGTCATACCCTAGACAAAATTCGAGTCTATTTTGGCATCCCTTGCCAAAACCCTGCCAAACTGTTTAGTTTTAATTCTTTGTCTCCTTCCAGGCCACTCTGTGCAATGAAAGGATGGAAGTGATGTTTCAACAACCTGACCACTCCAGAAGGAAAAACCAGCAAGTATTTTGGAAAGATTGCTGATCCAATTTAACATTTGTTTAAAAGGCAGTTTGCCTCAGGCATATGCCTGTATACTCAACATAAACAGGGATTCACTCATGCAATTCAAACCTTTCACTGATGCAACAGGCAGACTGCCTTAAAGCTTTCAAAGCTGTTGACATTATTATTAATTAGGGTTCCCTGCATATCAGAGCAAGTAACCTTTCAACGATGTCTGGGTGATCATGCCTCTGCTTAGAAATATTCTGATAATCCTACAGCTGTTTTCCCATGCTGCTTTGCACACGTTTCTCTCTTCTCAGTCTGCTTACCTATGTATCTCCATCTCTGAAGTCACAGTAACCAGATACTGCTTCTCTGTTTTATTGCTGGCAGGCAGTTAAACCATGCCTTTGCACTCTGATTCTTCTAGGATCAAAGTACTTTGTAAGTACTTTGACCTGGCTATGGCTAGCTGCATGGCCTGCCTGTTCACTGTGTCTCCAAATCATGTTCTGCTCCTGGACCTTACCCCTTCCTTTAGAAGAAAGCAAGAAATAGAGGAAGTCACACATCTAGATACAGAAATAATAGATTTGAAGGAAATCTCATAATAGTGGTGGAGCAGGGCTCACATTCAAAAGAACGAGCCATTATATAAATGCTGTATTGAGTTCACATGAGAAGTATCCTGCAAAACTGGTGGGCCTAAGAACTTCATAGCTACACAGCAAGCTGAAAATTTATTATTAAAAAAATAAATGTTGTTTAGATAATTATTTATTAAGTCATTTAGATATGTCAGGACTTTCTGAAAATCCAAACATTTATATTACTTCCACTTTTTTCCTGAACTGAAGTGGAGGACTATTTAAGCAATAGCCAAAATCTAGCCGACTTCATCTTTCACAAGGCCTTTTTAATCTGTATTAACTGTACCTTTCCAGGTGGCCTTGGAATAAGCATCTGAAGAACATTTCCCAATATTGATGTTATAAATCTGCCAATACAGCTCTCAGCTTTGCCCCTAGCTTTTCACTGCATTTTCATTATTTTCCAAATCATCATTATATAGCTAGAAGTATTTTGCCACTATTCTCTTCCAAAACTGCATTTAATTGCTTCCTATTTTTTCCTTATCATCCCCTCTTCCAGTATCCAGCCTCACTGCCTAATTACATTTACAGATCTTTAGTTATACAGCCTTCTACATAAAATCACACTGCCCCCCGAGCTCTAGCACCCACACCAGTTCTTCCATCATTCTTTCACACATTTCAGTCTTCATCTGGCCGTTTCACCTTCACCTTTCCTGCCATGTGCCCAAAGTACCATTTTAAAAGCAGCCCTCTGTAGTCCAAATGTATGACCCTCCCTCAGTTTGCTTCCTGTTTCTGAGCTCACTACATTATTCATAAAAATGCTGCACATACTATTTTGACTGATACTGGCTGACCAGCCTTACACTCACCAACTCAAATATTTCCCCCACATTCAGCCTGCAGCCTTCATGTTAGTGACATATACAGCAAAGGTCAAACAGCTTTTTATTTATATAAGCCACCTTCTATCAATCTCTTCTGTAAGCGGCTGTCTTCATCTGATTTGCAAGTATTTTCTCCTGCAATGACAATAGATGAAGACATTACCTTAGTCACCCTTCTAGGCCATTTGCACTAACTATGCTATATAGTATTTTGACTGAGTCAACAATAAAGCCAGTGAGACACATGAGATGATGAAAATTATTATTAGAGAGAACTAATATTAAAGAGAATTATTATTATTGACTACATTATAGGACTCCCTACTAAACAACAGGGAAACAGTACTGAAGCTGACCAGCATTTGGCTCTAATGCCAAACTTCTCTCAAAAGCAGCCTATTTCCTTGCTGTGACAGCAGAAGGAACCCTAAAAAAAGTTAGGGTCAGCTGCATTTTATTCAAGTCTTACAGTCAAGCCAGCAAGTCATCACACTCATACAGACATATATTCATGCCTTGAGGATGAATGCATTAAAAGAATGCTTAAACTCTATGTTTGATTGAAGAAAGCTCCCTTTAATTGAGAAGACAAACCTGTTCTTCAGCTCAGATCACACTGTTAACAAACAGTGGAATCTCAAATGTTTTTCGAAACATTAAAATATACCCACAGTAACATACACATATGCATGGTAGTGATGCCTGTAACAAGTCAAAAATCTCACGTCACTAGGAAAATTTGCAGTCACAAATAGAAGCTTAAAGAAATACATCAGATAATATTAAGCTGCTATGTTGATGCTAGGGAGTCCGATTGGGTTGTGGTTGCTTTCAGAGTAGTAGTACATAATGTCACTATACTCTTTACTTCTTGCAGCAAGAGAGAAGCCCGCCAAGCACAACAAAACTTTGCCAAACAAAACTAGTCAGCATGTGTTACAAGAGCTTTAGCACAGGTTTAGAAGATGTACAGAAACTACGCACAAAACAAAACCCAAAACCTTTCACAAGCCTGACAGCAATTTTGACTCCACTAATTTCTATTACTAAAAACGATTGTGCAAAATTTCTTACAGAAACAAAAGATCCTACTTTGACAAGTTTAGTAACTTCCAGCCTCACCAATTCAGCAAAGTAACAAGTTCAATTACTACAGCATATTCCACACCTACAGTCAAACGAATTCTCCAAATTTTTTTGCCAAACTAAAGTGAATTTATAATTAGTGAAACAGAAGTACCATTGATACTTTGTAAATCCATTTGTATGTGCCAAAAACCTCTCAATTTTTCTATTGTATTTTGTTTTCTCATTGCCCGCTGTAATGCAGAATCAGGGCCCCAAACATGGCATTCATTTATTATAAACAAACCATTTAATGATAGGAATTTGTTTATATCTCTCTACCATTAACTTGATCGCATTCAAATCAAAGGCAAAAAGAGGCTAAAGTCATATTTTGAGAGAAACCATATATTAATCAGAGGATTATTGTTCCACAGTTTGAGATGAGACAAACAGGCACAGCCCAGGTGGGGAAGCTGACTGATTTTGTAGCTAGTTCAGCAGAATGTAACCATACAAACTTCCCTAAGAGAAGGAACATGGACTTACCTCTTAAGCACTAGGCAAGAAGATGCAGAACAGCATTGCTATGCCACAGCCTCAGTATATAGCTCAACCATGTACTTTATACCAAAGTCTAATGTCATAGTCAGGAAAGAAAAAGAAATACTAAATCTGCAGTACAGAGAGCTTATTCTTCATATTTAATATTAGCTATCATCAGTTCATTGAACAGCCCTGGGCATGCTACTTCACTTACCTTGATCCCCTATTAATCTGTATCTATAAAATGGAGGTGATATTGCTGCCTGCCTGCTATCTATTGCCTACTGGAAGTCTGGTATCTGCAAATGACTATTGTAACATCCAAAGATAATACATAATCAGATACTGTATCTGTGTCTTATTTTCCTTTATATATATACATACACACACACGGTTAAATATTTCCCATGTTGCTATGGGTTTATCCTGTAGGAAAGATGATAGCATTTACATAATCTGCAGATGCTTTTGAAGCAAAAAAACACTTTAGGCTGAATTTTCCTGCCATATAATTGCACCTTCAGTCTTTTACAGTATATTAACAGTTTGGTACTAAGCACACAGTCCCCTCACTGTACCAATGTCGTCATCGCTGCTATTCATCAAGCACATTTGTTTGATTTGTTTTCAAAAACTGTATGGGAACCTTGAGAGAAAGTTTTATTTTGGGCAGAAATAATTTCCTTACATTTCCTTTATAAATCTTTCAAATAAATGTTACCATGCATGAGTAAGGAAGTCAACCTCACATTCCAGAGCAGAGCCCGCTGGCATACAACTATTGCTACCATAATCACAGTTACAGCACTAGGACTTGACCACAACCACAAGTAAGAAGAGAGGAGGGAGTATGAAGGACCTACATTTTGCTTTCTTGAGGATACTAAAGTTTTTATAAATTGCTACATTTAGTAACTTTCAGGCTATAGTCAAAACCAAAAGCTCTAAGTAGTTCTTGTTATTTAAGCCTTCATGGAACTGCTGCTCTTGAGAATTAAAGTTCTCCTAGTAAAAAAGTAGCTAATTAAATATACCACGCAATTTCTTAGGTGTCTCATTGCCAGCAAAAGCTAGGAAGCACAAGAATTGGATTTGCAGGACTGAATTGCATGGAGCTGACGCGAAAGTGACAAACTGTTGTTCATGACTCAGTGTTACAGGTATTGTCAACTACGGATTAGTTAACAAAGAAATGCTGTCTCAGTATCGATTACTCCAGTGGATGTTTCATAGCTCTGTCCTCTCCTCAACCCCTAATCCAACAAGCCATCAAATAGAAGGTGCCACCCATGCAGGGCAGTCCCTGCTGCCGCTGCCCAGCACAAAGGGCCCTGCAGAGCCCTCGGGCCGTGGCAAGCACAGCGAGAGTGGGTCAGTGGCCACGGTGACTCCCAGGCACTGGAAGCTCACATGGACAGAAGGGAGCCCCTATAACTTGGATACAGCCTCAGCAGCTGCTGGGAACAGCACGGCTCTAGATGACTTGATACAGAACTCCCAACCGCTCCAGCAGTAAAGGCTCACAGAATCCCTATCATACAGGTTTTGGAGTTCCTTTCTCTAGTCATTACCAACGGCTATTAAGCGGCTATGAGGAAGCGCTCCCTATGGATTCTGAGACTGTAAACATCATCTCTTTTCTGTTATTGCCATCACTAATAATTTGCACTTTTCATTTTTAGATTTCATATTAGTCAGTAACACGTGCACGTGTATTACTGTCACGTACACATTCTCCAGACATGGGCAGTGAAATCCATCATGAAATACATTTAACTTCCCTCCCCTCCCAATACCAGTAAATAAATTGTGTGTCACAATGATCTTAAGTGATGCACTTGTGTTCTCTAGGCACAGTCATGTTAATACTGGACATATCCCAGCACAGTTATTTGAAGAACAGTAAATCAGCACCTGTCTCTCAGTATCAGCTATGAATGAGCTTACACAAATGTGCATGTTTGCCAGCTGGCAAAATGCAGAAAATCCCAGAGCTGCCAACCCAGCACATCTCCATCCAGAACAGAAAACTAAACTGATCATTTAACTGTGCTTGAGAAATTATTATGGAAAACAAGACAAAAAGCACACAAACATTTCTGTGCCAAGGGAACCTTGCCGTTTGTTTTGCCCCTGGGAAACTGCACAATGATACTCAGATTGGCACAGTTTTTCTTCCTGAAGAAAATCAAAGGCCCAAAGGACTCTGAACTACAGCAGTCACTGTACCAAACACAAAATCCAACCAGGAGGTTATCTCTTATTGCAAGGTCCCACTTGTTACGGTATCAGAGTGCCCTTACTGTTGACAGAATTTGTGAGCATTCTCTCTAGTTGTGAGGACAACTTACCTCAGACATTAACATATCAGCTGCTCAACAAGACGTAGAAGAGGCCAAGTTTCCAAACAGGTGATAAGTACATTTCAAAACGAACAACTTCATATTAATATTAATTAATTTTTTTTCTTTTGATTGAGTATTCCTTTAGCGTCAAGCTTGTTTCAGTGATTTTTGTTCTGGCTTTTTATTAAGTAAACAAGCCCTTCACTTTCAGGGTATAATTATAGTTCTGCCATGTTTTCCAAGAATCTCTTTCTTCAGCAGAGAAGCTGGCTGACCAAACCAAAGAAAGCGAAACATAGTGTAAGCAAAACTCATTCCCCTGTTTTTTTAATTTCCTTCACGAGCATAGTTCTAGACTTTACTTGTGGTAATGCCAAATAAGACTGTAGGAAAAAGTATTACAGAAATCAGGTTTTAAAATTTTTCAACACCACAACAAAATGCAAAGCTTTCATTAGATGCGCTACCTGGTCACAGCTTTTGAGTCACTCCCAGTGTTTCCTCAGCTAATGTTACAAGGTGATTATAACATTGGGTATCTTAAGACCTCTACCCAGGAAATACATAAATAAATAAATCAGGACTTGTTTCAGATAACAAATGTGAACTAGCCCTCCACTCCACCTTGTATTTCAAAGCATTCTCAATTCTAATAAATATGAGTGCACTGCAAGTCAGATAGGTGATTCTGAATTTTAATGACACTCACACATGAGTGGGAATGAGGTATTTTGTCCCGACTGTGCAATCCATAAAGAATAATAATGCTGACTAGGTTTTTAATTCCAACATTAATGATCCGTTGGCGTAAGGCCTATTTATTACTACTTCTCCCCACAGCCTATACCCTGTAAAAGCATTGGCTAATTAAGTGACAAAGACTAGGATGACAGCAACTTGGCACCTCAATAACCAAAAAATCATTAGCAAGAGGAAGACAACTGTCTGGTTTAGTGGTTACCATACAAATCATCTTAGCAGTCAGCAGAAGGGTTCCAAAAGGCTGACACCTCACACATCAGTGTGAGACAAATCAAACTTACAAGATTTCTGCTCAAAGCAGAGCTCTAAGAAAGAACCAGTATCCTCAGGTTTCATTTTATGAAATTCAATTTATGCCTCATTTCAGTTCCACAATGGTGCTTCTTCCTACTCCTGACAAGTACCAAAGCAGAAAGAGACTGAGTAGAACCACCTAGCTGATATAACTCAAGAGCTTGAAATGAAGTTTCAAAGTTATTCTAGCCTTCTTGGCCAGTTTATAGAATACAGAGTGACTGTATTTCCAAGCAAACAGCAGCACGTTTTAATACTGTAAGTTCAAATAAGAGACCAAATATCTTGCTTCTGTCATCTTGAGCAAGGTGAATGTTTCCTCCACTAGTCAAAAGGGGAAAATTTTCAGCTTAAAACTGAATCCCATTGAAACAAGAAATGAGACCAAAAGGCATGTAAGGACAAGAAGATTTTCTGTTTTCCTAACAGGTATCACATCAAACTGGGAGGGCAGTGCCAACTGCAATAGCTCCATCCCACTGTGACAGAATGAAGGAAGAAATTTAAAGAGGCACAATGCACCACATCTGGGTGAGGGAAGACACACACTGTTCAAACAAGTGTCACTTCTCTGTCACAAGGTATATTCCCCATGCCTACAAGACCACATATTAAATCTGTGTAACCAATATGTAGAATAATCCACTTACTCATTCCCTACTCATTTTCCTACCTATGAGAACTTCTTCTGCCACTATATGCCATAAGCAGAGCCTAAAGTATCTCATTTTGCCTGATGTAGCAACACCAATCTCAAGGAGAAAAATTCAAACACTTCAGAAAAAGAAAAAAAAAATCCAATTGTCTAGACCATTAGTTTCCAAAATTGGTGGCCTTAAACTGTTGATAACTAAAAGTTTCTCAACACCTTGCAAAGATTAATCAAGAAAATTCTAAAAAAACAGGATGGTTAAAAATATCACTAATGAACCAACAGCAGGGAGAAGACAATTTCTGGTTTTTAAAGATAATCACAATTCTTATTATGCTTTTTTTTCACTACACTAAAGTACTCTTCAAACAACCATTTTCTCATTGTAAGACTGTTTATGCACTATAATGACTTTTTATAAACCAAACACATTAAGACTCAAGTCATTCACTGAATCACTTTTCTAGTTATTAAACCAATTTTTATTCTTTATTTTTTCCCCATGTATTGACAAGTGTTACAGTTCTCCAACTTCAGAAAAGTCAAATATCCAAAGCTGAAAAAGTATTTAATACATACTATTCTACAGTATCCTAAAAAAAAACTTTATAGGGTAGCTAAAATAAAACACCTTTTAAGCCTATCAAATAGTCCCACAAATATCAAGGATACTGTATGATCTCACCTCTAATATTTTGCAAAGCTTTTTAAGAACACCTACATTTGTTCAGACTCCTGATCAGACTGCTAATTCTAGAGGCAATCAAAGACTATCCTTTCCTAGTGCAAACCTTACGTTGCATGCTCACAACACTTTAGAAAGTGAGAGAACTTTGAAACTGAAGCAGTCAGGACAAAGAAAAAGCATGAGATAGATTTGAGGTTTCCTGTGAAATTACACATTATCAGCTGACTTGTACTTCAGTGCTGCCTTCAGAATATTTTTAATCTGAATACCAGAAATACTTCCTTATGAGTTATGAAGATAGATGTTTTTGTTGTACTTCAAATTTCCAAAATCAACAGTGTTACTATTTTGTTCCTTAAGACAAAATGACAATCATTCTAAATAGAGAAGGTATGAGGAAAGCCTATACAGATGATGGAAAGCAAATCTTTCATATGCTTTCTCACTTCCTCCGGAGATTTTCACCATCCCTCTGCAAAGATCTTCTGCCCTCCCAGCAAAACCAGGTGAAGGGGCTTGTTGATGCACGTTGTCTTCACAGGAAGTCAAGAGTAGCTTAATCTACTGCTGGAGGTTGGAGGTTTTTCAGTCCCATGTCATGGACTTGGCCAGGATAGTTAAATTTCTTCTCAGTAGCTGGTAAGGTGCTGTGTTTTGGGTTTACTATGAGAATCATGTCAATAACGCACGGATGGTTTTAGTTGCTGCTAAGTAATGTTCATACTAAGTCAAGGACTTTTCAGTTGTTTAGGCCCTGCCAGTGAGAAGGCTGGAGAGGCACAAGAAATTGGGAGGGGACACAGCCAAGACAGCTGACCCGAACCAAGGTGATATCCCATAACATAGAACATCATGCTGAGTATATAAACTGGGGGGAGTTGGCCTAGAGGAGCTGATCACTGCTTGGGGTCTGGATGGGCATCAGTCAGCAGGTGATGAGCAATTGTACTGTGCATCACTTGTTTTGGTTTTTTCCTCTAGGATTTTATTCCTCTCTCCCTCCCTCTCCTTTTCATCAGAATTATAATTATTATTGTCATAATATCTCATTTTATGTCAGTTATTAAATTGTTCTCATCTCAATCCATGAGTTTTACCTTTTTCCTGATTCTCCTCCCCATCCGACATGGGGGGCAGGGAGCAAGCAAGTGGCTGTGTGGTACTTGGTTGCCGGCTGGGGTTAAACCACAACAGTGACTTACAATACAACCACTGCTCTCTTGCTCGTTACCAATTTTACAATTGATTCTTCAGAGATACCTGGGAGTTAGTAGAGACTACTTACAATGGAAGATACTATCAGCTATGAAGAATAGATTAAGAAGATGTCCATGAAGAATGACAGACAAAGCTGCTTTTGCCCTAGGACAAAATGATGAAGAGCAAGATAACATGAAGTCTTTTCCAACCCTATGCTTTTGACTCCCAAATCTATAAAGCAAAGAAAAACATACGAAAATGTACAGTGTGGTAGGAAGTCCTAAACAGTAATAAAAATGCCTAAGCCTGACATAAGCAAAACTTGCAGAAAGCAGTTCTGCCTACTGGGCAAGAATTAGTTTCCAGGGAAAAAAAAGTAAGTGCAATTATCTCCAGTATGCTGCTAATGACAAGAGGAAAACTCTTCTTACTGCATCATAAGTCTGGGGACACCATACAAGTTCATACATGCACTGTGTTAAGCAAGCTACGGTTCTTGCAATACTAAATATACAACAGCTACCATAAACAAAAACACCTACACACAATTAGTCTTCCTATCTTCCCCTACATGAAAGACACATAAACATTCTGCCCTATTAACTAATTTTATGAAGATATTAATGTCACCTTGATGAATGTAATGTTGACCTAAAGTCTGGTGACAAAGCAATGAAACAGATCAAAAGCAAAAGCCAGAATTGTACTAAGAGCCAAATTCATGCCCTTGTTTGGCATTAACAAAGAAACAATTTCTTTCCTGTTGTCAGTGTTCATGTTGAGAGTTTTTAAATAGTATTCAAAAGGGTATATTAGGATTAAGAAAAATTTGTCTCCAGCTGGAATGCCCAGAATCTTCTTGACTTATGTTGACATTTAACCCCTTTCCTCCTTAAAAGAATTCAGGGAGGAAGGTATAGGTTTGACAGTCCTGAAGGCTGACATCCCATTTACGTGGCAAACGGGTGCACGCAGAGGAGACAGGAAGAACTTGCTCGTAGAGTCCCGAGAATGTGCTGGGGCCTTGTCCTGCAGGAAGGAGCTCCATACCAGTTCTATTCTTGGCCACTCTGCAAAGACTGGCAATAATGCACAGACTCACATTTAGCTTTAGAACACACTAGTAGTTTAAATACTGTAGTGCCTGCTTATCTGTTAGAACCCACATTAATAAAGATTGCAGACAGCACTGTACAGAACTGCAAACTCTGAGCCACTGGTTTCCAAAACCACCTCCAATGGGATTTTGCTGAGCGTGGGCTGAAAACAAGCAGCAGCTCCCTTCCCTCGAATTCCAGATTCTCTTCCGCTTTTTTCTGCACCTTTTCCATGTCCATTTTGCAGTCATCCTCTCCTTCTAATCTGAATTGGCATTCCCTTCTCTGCATGCTCATTTATAAAACTACTCAAATATCTCCTTCCCTCTTTCCACACATTCACAGACATTTTACTCTTGGAAAAAGGCCTCTGTTGACATGATATATCACTAAATGCCACAGGAAAACTGAACCCTCTGCCAGTAATGAGTTGCTAGTAGAGTCAATAAGCAAATAGACAGGACCAGCTGTAGAAACAACTCAAACTGGGAAGTTCTGGTTATAAAAGTATAGCTAAAAAACCCAGTAATAATAAAATACGGCCTGGACACACCAAAGGAGGTTCTAGAATCTTCCATAATGGAAATTTAAAGGACAGGTAAAAAATAGCTGCCAAGAACAGATCACACACACTTAAGCCTGGCTCAGCTAAGGATACTGTAGTAGTTCTTACAACATCCCTTCCTAGCTTTACATTGAAATTAGGTTGTAAGTTCACTAAGCTAATTGTATAAATGTTTTACAGTAGCAATATACACACATGAACACACAGATTTCTATAAGACATCTGACTTCATGCCACAACCCCCCTACAACAAGATTAAAGTCTGCCTAATGGTAGCTCAAGATACAGTTGTACACGACAAATAAGCATAAGATAGGGAAGTCTTCTACTGAGCTTCCAGAGGAACTTGACGAGGCCTCGTGTTACTCAATATTCCACATTCACTTCCAGCTCACTGATGGAAGTTGCCACTCTGAAAGATTTGAAACTTCTGTGTTTGTAGCATTACCCTGTTCATGTTATCTCACTAAGTAGTGAAGGCCACTTCATATCTTAAGTCCACTGGAGTAAAAATTAACAAACCCAAACACTACAAACAAGGATTTAAGGCTACAGAAAAGGAGACCCACACCCATCAAACGTAAGGTACTAACGTGCTATGATAACAAGTAGTGTGCACTATAAAAGACTAGGACACAAAGTAAATGGGTAATTTTTACATGTCACTGTTAAGAAGAAAACTAGGACATTCTGAGTTAGGATGTCCACTTGAAAAAGCTAAAGATGTTGGAAAGACTTAAATCTATATTGTAAGAACTAGGTCATTCCCAGGGTGGGGGTGGGACAGGAAAGAGCTAGAAATTAGGACTACTTAACACACCAAAAGGGTCAAAACCTAACTTGATAATGTACATAAAGTTTTATAGGGAGGAAAGAAGAGGTACTAAAAAGACGCTGGCCCAGCCAAAACAATACAAAGAGCAACTGGGTGGACTAGCAGGTCCAGAGACTTCAAATTAGGTACAAGTTTACAACAGTGAGATTACACACTGAGCACTGGAATCTATAATACTGTCTTTGAGGTCTTCAGTTCAGAACCAAATTAAAAATACAACGGGAAGGAGAGGGTATATACCTGTGTTGCACATAGCATCAGTATATGCTGTAGACAAAATACCAGTTACTGGTGACATATAATGACCTTTGATGATGTGGCAGTGTGTGCATAGATGACCTAATAACTCTTCCAAGCCTTAACTGTTTGAGAAGTCCACAATGCTTTTATTTTTAACCATACAGTTTAAGCATGAGACATAATGGGCAAATACAACATGAAAACAGATATTCATGCCAACCAAGACAGATAGGTTTCTGGGGTTATTTTTTTTGATCAAGTGACCTGCCTATTCTCGGAACTTTTGCACCTGAAGTTCTAGAAGTTAGTCCCTCACTCTATTGTACGGTTCTTACTCTGCACTGTTAATTCTAGTTAGCAAGCTCCATCAAACCTAGGTCAGAGGCCAAAAGAAAGCAGTATCAAACATTTCTGCACCAGACTCCTTGAGGCCTGCAAAATTATAGACAAACACAGAAAGAGGTGTTAATCAAGCAGAATAGTGATAAAGTCATAAAGCAAACACACACACAAAAAAAAAAAGCCCTCAGTGATTCGCTTTGGGAAAGCCGTACCAGTAGTACCTCTCAGATCTACCGCAGATGTTCCAAAGATCAAACCCACCAGCATGACAATGTGCCTGAGAGACACAGTATCATAAATTATACAAAACTTAAATGATACTAGATAGTGTACGTTAGAAGATAAAACTGGCAGTTCTGTTACCTAAGTACACTAAAAGTATGTGATAAAAACCAATTATATATGTTCTTCACACTACCCCTAAGCACAACTCCACATCAGCCCTGTTTCTCCTTTCACATTAGACAGCTGGATGCTGCTTATCTTTAAGGCACCTTGAAGACATTAAATAAATACAAGAAACAGGATCCTAGCCTCAGGCACAAGGTATGCATTTAGACAGGCACACCTTCCCTGATCAGTCAGCACTTTTGAAACTCTGGGCACATAGATCTGATCATACAAAATACAGAGTAATAACTGATTGATGAATTGAGGACCATCATTCCAGGTTATTCAAATAGGAGGCCTTACAGCATAAGCACATACAGCATGAGTATCCTGAGGATACTGACTTATTTGCACCCACCACTCCCCTTGTTAAGTCAACCAAAAGTACACTGTCCTCTCTTTGTATTCAGACTTAGCCTTGTACCTGGATAGTGCCAGCTCCACAGGCTATGGAGTCTACACAACCCAGAGTAGCACCAATATATTTCCAGCATGTGTTTCTCAAGGGTATCCATGTCATATTAACACCAAGATTCATGCTATCTTGTTATTCATATGGCTTTGATGCATCTTTCAAGATTACTTTTCTCACTGTTATATGTGTCAGCTCTCTAGCTATTGGGGAGGGGGGAGAATTCAACAGTTAAGCCCACCATTACAATAGCAGCGATCCCTGCACTACAGAGCTAATCAGTGATCCAAAGATAAATTGTTTCCCTCCTCCTGAATCATCTTCTGACAGTACTGCTAATTAGATGACTAGGTGCATTTAAAACAGGAGAAATGTCTGCTGTGGAACAACTGTATTAGCATCCACAACTGCCCAAGACAAAACCATGAATTCTTCTCTGGATATCAAAAAACTTCACCATTCCTCAGCAGTCAAAACCCTCAAATTCTCAAGTGATCACATCTGTACAGCAACACAAACTTGCCAACATGCAAACACACGGGACACTGAATTTGCACAATTCTCTATCAGATCAATGATCCTTGTTTTCATATATGCATGCAAAAATGCAAAAAGTCTATTTTTAACATTCAGCCAAAGTGTTGAAGTATTTCCAGTCCTCCTCAAAGTTTAGCTACATGAGACAGAGCCAACAAGAACACCTGAAGGAATTTTGCAGCAACTTGAATATTTAGTACTGGCTTTGAATTTGAAGGTATATTTGAATAGAAAAAGATTCTGGATTTTAGTACAACTGCTGTTTCAACACACATCTTATAATTAATAGTATCCATTTCCTAATATGGTGTTTATTTCAGCGTGATGCTTCTCTCCCCCACGATTACTTATAGCTCCATCAGCCCTTACCGATTTTCACAGCTAGGAATTTAAAGGTTTGGGATCATGGCTGGGCATTGTTAATTTACATAAACAGTCTTTACCTAGCTCAATCTTAAAAACAAACCTCAGTGTGCTGCACTTGCCATTGAAAATTAGAACAGGCACTAATCAGTCAGCTGTTTCAAACTAGACTGCTAATAGTTTGACAAAGTTCAGTTTTTCTATATTAGTTATAACAGTATTCTGGTGAACATGGATTTGAAGTGTTACAGTGACAGCTAATAAAATCAAAATGCTAGTTTAATACTTTTTATACTTTAACTATAAATAAATCACAAGGTGCAATAGAAATAGTAAAAGATCATTCATAGCACACATGACCATCAATATATACATCTAAGCTATAATGTACTCCTGTTCCTAAGCTAAGAGAAAACAACTTCTATCCACTGTGATAAGACTATATATCTGTGGAAACTCCTTTTTAAAAGGATGGAGGGGAAAGCTATCACTGAAAACAATTGTCAGTTACATAGCAAAAGAAACATCCCAAACCCTCAGAACAGGCCAAGTGTTCTTTGCTAAATCACTTGACTGAACCCTGAGTATTATACTCGCAAAACAATAGACAAATACATAATTGAAAAAGCTCTGGTGACATGGGGGTTTTTGAGACACCTCTGCTAATTTAATGGGAAGGCTTCCCTGCTCTTGGCTCTTGTGAAGTTGCTTATGCAGTAAGTCTAGAACTATCCCAGATTTTTCTCAAGTTCAATCATTTAGCTGGGAGCCTGCAGATCAGACTGAACTTCAACTGTGTCAACCCCATGAGGCTCTCCTTCCTGGAAGCACATCAAGGTTCTTGCGTGAAATCTGATCATCAGCACAGCAGGATTAATGACAGAGGTGGTCAGGCTGATAAACTAGCAGAACAGAAACCTACTTAAATGAGTATGGAACTACATCTAAGATAAGGTCATAATGCAGTCTCACCCCTTTGTGCCAAACTGAAGCGAGACCCTGTTTGAAACTGATGTGAAAGAAAAGGCTTTATCACTCCTTGTCTCCCTGCAGGAGGTCTGTGGCTGTTTCTGGGAAAACAGACACTAGATACTCAGACTACCGCCATGCTCTCAGAGCAATGCCACTGATTGTGGACTGACTTGGCCATGTGATGTCAAGTTTAGCTTACTGAAAGAGGGGATGCAGGGGAAGGTTTTTAAAGTTAGCAGACTTATTTAAGCACGGGAAGGTAAACCGGGTAGCAGAGATTTCTCTCAATGTAAGATCTCTAACAGCTGTTTACCTCTGCATGCCACTACCTGACTAAACCAAGTTCTCTCTTAAAATAAGGTATTCTTAGTAAATCAGTTACTATGAACGCTGGAAATTTACCTTTACTTTTAGCCACTTTTTCCACCCACCTACTTGTGTTTCCTAATGATCAATAATGCCATACCTTTCTGCTGGATACACAAACACCTTGCCTCAGGGTGCTTCTCCGTGATGCTCCTCACCAATGCATGGTAGAATATTACATCTATTTCTAGTAAGTCTATTCACAAAGTATGTAGCTATTCAACTACAAAACTCTTTGAAGTCCCAACATAAATATGATTGGCAATACCACTAACAGAATAAATTTGTAAAGCAAGCACTGGAAAAGCCTAATATTAAGAAGAGGGCTAAATCCTGAATTTACAGAATAGGAAAAGGCACAATGTCTAATCAGCAACACTGAGATAAACCCAAGACAAAACTACTCCAAAACATGAATTCTGAAACTCACACAAACAAGGTCTGTTACTTCCCAGTTACTTAGAGATGACCCAAGTCTATCTATACTCTTACATACTTCACAGCAGCTTCACCATAAAAGCTGTAAAAATGAGTTCCAGTGGCACACAGGACTTTAAAAATCAGTTCATTTCACATTAAGAAATGTCTGCATACAAAGACAGTTGCTACAAAATGCATTACAGAAAGTTTTCCAAGCAGGAAAATAAGAAAAAAACAAATAAATTAATAATAATAATAAAAAAAACCCAAACAACCTTGTTTTCAACTGGTATACAAGCTGGCTTTTTAAAGAGCTGACCCGTATCAAGTTTCCTACACACCCCAAATAAAATTCTTCATATCTGCCCATTTGAAAGAGTTAAAAACTTGTGTTAGTGGAAATTTAATTTCATATATCTAGCTAAACAAAAAAACTTCTGTGGAGTGACATGCCCTTACACAAGGAGAGAGGTATATATGGAGATCTGAATGCCTTTGGGTATTAAAGCAACATAAAAATAATTTTCATTTTCTAATTCATATACCTATTCACAGCAAGAAAGCTGGATAAGAGGTTTTTCCGTTTAACTTCTTAAAGAAAAGACCATAAAGTGCCACAGAATGGACATAATGTATTGTGAGATAAAGTCTTCTGGCATTTCACTGAAATGGAAATAATTTGGAGGATAACTTTGTTTAAAGTCAGGTGCTAGGACAAGGAAAAATTATTTTTGCAATGCCTGAAAGCCTAGAAGTCAACTCAATGCCCTATTCCTCTAACCTTACCAGAGCAGTCAGAACAGCAGAAATATCACCAGCACTATAAAACTGGGGTTGCCTGTATAATTTCACAAATTGCTTTACAAAGATCTTATCCACTTCCCAGATTCATAGCAGCAAGTCACCAACAATCAGATTTTCTCATTCAAACTATTTACTTCAAACTAATCTCTGATTATTTGAGTTAGAGGCATTGCATAACAAACAGCAAAGGAAACAAGAGAAGAGCAACTAATAGTATTTAACTTCAGTGCAATAAATTTTGTGGTTTCAAATTCAGTAATCACATATCGATCTCCTAATACATGCGTCTAGTGTTGGGAGGCAAAGACTACCAAATGAATGAGTACAATCCCACAAAACTAAAACTAGCTAAAACTAAAGACGTTCACACTTCCATATGACAGAACTAATAGCCATTGGTGTTTAATACACTACGTGAATGCAAAAATACACGTCAGACCAAAAGATAAACCAATTTTTTGTTGGGTTTTTTTTTAGCTTTTTGTTTCTCCCAAATAACCTCTGCAACTCCCCAAATAAAAGTGATAAAAAGCAGCTGGAAGAGTGACAGAGGAAAAATCTGAGACCTACAAGCTCTTCATCACTCACTCATCCAGACTAAAGTAAATAAAAGAACAGCTGACTTCAGTGAAAAGTACTTCTGCTGCTACTCTCATACATTCTCAGCCCCAAACATGAGGCAATCAACATCAAGCGAGGAAAGAACTAAACACACACCTTGAACACCTCAGAGAAGAAACCAGAGCCAATTTTCTCACATGTGAAGTCATCAAGACGAGTAAGTCTGGAAAAGGCACTTATCAGGGCTCTGTATGAAGAGGTACAGACTCTTCCTATCTGGGAAGCAGTCCCTTCTCCTCCAGTGCCACCATCAAAGTCTTCAGCACGCTCCAAGCGTGGTGGAAATCCTGCTATTGAATTCCGCTTACTTCGGTCCATTTTGAAAACAAAGTTTTATCTTGCTAAGGGAGGACTTCTCACATCTTAGGTAATTTGCTGTCTTCTCTACTCTTGTGGGATCCTAAAACACAAGAAATTGAGATTACCATTATTGGAAATATATCTAACAAGTTTGATAGGACTCAAGCACAGCTTATACCAGTTTAAGGGAATAAGGAAAAAAAACCCCAGAAGATACACAAGTAGGGGCATGAAGAAACAAAAAAACCCCACCACAACCAACCACACAGCATCATCAAAGTCAGACAATTTAATGAACTTTTCATTTAGATTCATGGAAATACTCTTATGCTCTGGCTATTACAAGAATAGGTTTGGAACGCAAAATTTAACTGGTGAACAAACAACTTTCACCACCACCACCCTTTTCTTTTTTACTTAAGTTCTGGTTGCTAAAGCAAGCAGCTAAGCAGAAGGAAACCCACAAAGTGTAACATTCTGCTTTACTTCAGTAGAAGCTGGTGATCAATGCACTGCTATTGCAAGAAACCATTTCACGTTAGGGACTGAACAAGGGATCCCCAACTATAAAAACCCGATCAACTTTCATTTGCCATAAGGAAAATTATTAGCTGTCAATAACAGTAGCTGAAGCACCAAAACCTTTGTTTTTAAAGCTTCCAGCTATGAGCATTCCAAGACCAATTCCTTAAATGGCAGAAAGACAAGTTTATATCCACTAAAGATCTAGCCCCCAAATTTATAAAAACATCAGCAATCCTGCTACAAAAACAAAGTATTCTTATAAGAAGCTGCCAGAACAATTCTACACACACACTTTTTAAAGCTCTGTTAATTTCAGTTCAACTGAAAACACAGGAAACAAGCTACATTTGCCAAGTAGGAGAAAAGGGGAAAAGGGAGGTAGTGGGGGGAGCAACAGTAAGGCAATTAAAAAAAAAAAAAAAGTATGTTGAAGTAATCTGGATGACTCTGGAGCCCATCAAATTCAGCCTGGACTGTCAACTTTGACAGGTAGCCTAATTTTTTTTTCTTTGAACCCTAGACTTAAAAGGTTATTCATCTTTTCCACACTTAACTGCTCATTTACAACAATTTGATAAGCCCCTACAAAACCTGAACAAAGTGAGCAGTCAGAAGGAGGACAGATTTCTCTTTCCCGAGGGTGAATAAAAAACTGGAGGGAGGGGAAGGAAACAATAAAGTTAAAACCAAAAAAATAATGGTGGACAAAATAATCACAAAGCAGGGAGCAGGCAATTATACTCCTGTTTACACAGATGTACAGAACCTGAACAATACACTAAATTTGAAAAGCATCTCAAAAAACAGAGGCACACCAGCTGTCCTCTGAATATATTAGCAGTGCTGCTATACCCATCTTTGTATGCAGCATATCTTTCAGAGATGCTCTGTGCCAACACATCAGAAAAAACACATAGTCCTTCCCTTCCTTCAAAAGTAAGCTTTTTTCAACTGTGTGGAATTAGTTTGAAGTTGTCCTCTCCAAAAACGAAAAAACCCAACACACACCAACACCAAAAAAACCAAAAACCCCTCTGTATTTTTCAAGGGTGTTTATTGCAAACATCTTAAGTAAGACTTACCTCTCTAAATGGGAGTTAGTGGGTATAAGTGAGTCTTACCAGGGCCTGATTAAGAAAATTTAATCTCTATCAAATCCCACATACAGAATTTTATATGCAGACTCCCATACGCATGAGTTTACTGCACTTTTCAGATGATAGCACTACATAACCTAACATTATGGTGTGGCTGACTGCCACACAGAAGGTCAGGATCCAATTTCTGACCTCATATTCTTGCCCCATGAGCCTTGAAGGTCTGAAAATGGTACAGAAGCACGATGGGAAGGCAAAGCATGTTCTGTCTCCCCCAGGTGAGAAAAATAGCCCAGAGAACCTCCTCAGCTATAGAGAAGATGCCCAGGAATTTTCAATGCACGCTTAAATAATTCCTTTTGATCTGAAAGGGACAAACTATCATTTGGCTAACTTTAAAGGAGATTAAGAAAGAACTGTCTACGCAAGAAGGACAGAGAAGAAACCACAGTGTTAAAAATTCCTTTTCTGGAACAGGAGATGCAAGTATCTTTGGAGACTGACCAGAAAGCCTGCTGTAATTGAAGAAACAATTTTTTAGAATTTATTTGCACCAGAGTGGCACCCACATGTACTAGACACTTTCCAAAGAAGGGAGCAAGCATTTGCCCCAGAAATGCAGTCTGACACTCCAGTATCACAATAACACCATACGAAGTGGACCCTGGAGCTTGTAGACACCTCTGCTAAATCTAGTGGAACAACACATCCACACTGCAGCCCAGCAAACTTGAGCAACTTGTAAATCAGGACTGTAAGTTTAAGTTCTCAGGCAAAGCAAGATATATGCAAAAACAAAATAGGGAAGATTGCCAATGTTTTAACTAGAGGAAGATACCAAGTTAGGTAAGGGATCTTAAACAGGAGGAGAAGCCCAATTCTGCCTTAAGTATCCGGATACCATTAACTAAAAAAGATAGTTTCAACCTAGCCTCTCAATCTATTTAAATCTCCCTCACACATACACATTCTATTGACTGAAATCATGTGCTGAACTTTGCAAAACTCTATACAAATCCCACAATGAAAGAAGATATTCAAAGTACTTCACACAAGACAAACCCCAGAAGGTTTTGCCATCTGGATTCCCAAGTAAGCCATTCCTTCATTTCTGCCTGCTAGAGTTTGCCTCCTTTCCAGACAGCGGCACGAAAGCCTTGGAAATTATTAGGCTAGAGCTCCATTTGTCTAGTATTCTGCCCAGGATTGCATATGCAGAATCAGAGGAAAATTTCAAGTGGGCACAGTTCCAAGTGGGCCTCCTGTCATTTTGGCCAATTACACTAATGATCACATCCTCAATGAAATCAACCAAGGTTTAATTGACTGTCAAGTCAGTCAGAGGTACTTTAATTTACTACCTTGTACAGTTAATTAAAGTGCACTGAACAGAACCCAAGACTATCCTGCAAATCCTGCAACCAACTACAAGGTTGTTGGGTGGGTTTTTTTCATATTAAAGCTCAGTTTAAAAACTCTTAAGCTGTACTCAACAGCCAGTTAAAAAAGATCCTGAACCCTCTAAAAAACAATTCCCAATAAATTCCCAGCTCTCAGACCAATTTTTCTGACATCTTTAACAAGACAAGTGCACTCAACTCCACCAAGACAAAAAAAAAATTTAGAAATACACTTCTCAAAATGCACACCTGCCCTACTCATCCATTTATTACATTACTGAAGAGCACAATTTCAGAATGTTTCCCACATGCCCTACCACATTTTGATTTCCTGGCTTAAGAAAAACAAACCCTGAAGAAAAAAAGTATCTATCCTAATATAATATCAAGATCCGTTTCTCCACTGCATGAATGCATTGATTTTTTAACTTTAGAAATTACTATAAATAAAAATATTATCAGTATTTATTTGGTTAATTAGAGGTTTGGCTTTGAAAACAATGCCTAAGCCTGCAAATCCCCAAAACAGCACATCAAGTTACATGCCACACATCAACATAAAACAGGTGACATATTAGCCGGTACTTAACATTTTATACTTCATAGACATAAAAATGGGTAAGGTTTCTCAGCTTTAGCAGCATCCCTTTAATGCCTGAGGGTATAAAACAAGATCCTTCCAAAAAACATTTCCATTCATTACTAAGATGTCTTCTGTCCCCAGTATCTTTATAAACGTGTGCATATTTGCACTCAAATGTCAACCTCACAATTTCCTAAAAGATGGCCTTAACAACAACAACAACCATTTTTAGACACAGAAGACTGTCACTAGGCATTCAGCCTGGAAAGCAATAAATCTGTTGGATGCATGTTATTAATTTGAAAAGGTTTTCTGGAGAACAAGATGCCAAAGCTTTGACATAAGTCATTTGCCAAGAGTTAACTATTAGAACTCATAGTCTGATGTAGCTTCAAAACCCAACACTACAAAAACATGAAGGAATTATGTTGGCAAGTGTCACTCAACCAAATAATAACTGGGGGGTGGGGGGGGTGGAATTCACTGTAGTAATGTGCAAATTTCAGAAAAGCTTCAAAGGAATGTAAAGAACAAAATCTTCCAAAGACTGAATTGATTTTGAGGTCATTACCCAGGAGGAGGGAAAAAAAATAAAAATGTTTGGGAGGGAAACACAAGAAATCAAACTAAACAAGTAAAGCAAACCAGGCATTCCACAATTTTGTTCTCAACTGCTGTCATCCCCTTTCCTAACAGAGGAAAGTTCCTTGGTTTGTCTCTAACTTAGCTTCCAGTCTTCGGGAGAAAGATAGTAACAAATGTTTACAGTCAAGGTAGCTACAAGTACCAGAGCTTGTGCTGTTTGGCCCAGCTCACCCTGAAGCTGAAGTCTTTTTGACTAATTTTACAGGATAAGACTTCAGGTCCAGTTTACAGTCTTAGTTACGACACTGCACTCAAACGTGAAATTCCCATTTTCATGTAGGTAACATTTTGCTTTAATTTCATCTCCCCTGTAGGCAATAATTCCTAGCTCTAGCCAGTACTGTCACAGTGAAAGCTTCCCACACAACTAGGGCTGACATTCCTCAGAGGAGACCTGCATTAGCCCTTACACCACTCCAGAAACTGGAAGTCTGCTAAACTGCATTGTGGTTTTATAATGCAAACAAACTGCCACAAGAGGCTAAACTGAAACAAACAGTTCATTTATTCTGTGACTGTAGCCAAGTTTGCAACCAGTAAGAGACAAGCCATTAACTTACTGCAGAGCTTAGGATTCAGGGCCAAGGTTGTAGGTTTAAAAATATTTGCATCAAGCATAGGCATAAATTCTGACACGTATTTAGAAGGCAAATATAACGGTGGGGTGGGTGGGGTGGGGGAGGTGTATTAAAAACCCACAAACAAACAAACAGAAAACCACTTGATCCTTACGCCCATAATATAATTGCCGACAGTTTCTAGGGTCCAATTATAACACAAAACTAAACTTCTACAGAAGGACCTTGCAAAAAAAAAAAAAAATCCATTCCTCTCCTAGCCTGGTTTTAGTCACTCCAATCCACAGTGCAGACAGACTCTAGCCTAGCTACAGAGCACCATTAGAGTTAAATAATCACTCGAGTAGATCATGTACAATACACAGCTGCAGCTTCACATGGATAATTTTAATATATTATGTTTGCCTTGCCTAACAAAACAGAGCTCAGTAAAGACACTGAGAAGCAGCTCATGCCTTCCAGGTGTCAGCAGGCTGGCATTTGCTTAGCTCTTGAGAAACACAAAGGGAACCAAAGCCTTCCGATACCAACAGGTATTGTAACATTTTAATAATCCAGGAATTTCCCCCTCAGCCTCTGCACCAGGTTTACAACTGAGGGCTGACAGCTCTATTAGCACTGCGGGGGGTCACAGGAGACATAAAGTAACTTTCTGCTGTTTCAATGCAGCCAGTGACACAGCCCAGCACAGCAACATCAAGAAAAGAGAACATGAATGCTTTTGATGGAGGGACGAAGGTAAAATAAGCAGTTGAATTTCATACCTGACTGACCTCTCCTGGACACAATTTTATATTTATACATCATAACACAAGGCAGTCAAGATTTGTATTTTCCAGCTAAAAGTATCATCCCCACAAATATTGAAAAGACACTCTGTAATACACCCTTAAAATACAGCTGAAACACCAGTCCATGTGGTGGACATGGCTTCATGTTATGGTGAAACACCCAGCACCATGTTTACTTCAGGTACCAGCTGCACAAACAGAGTCTTGACTAATTTATTAATTTTTGAAGTGAGATTGGAGACATTGAAGACCACTGGTATTTACATATCAGTCCGAAGCACCCTGGTACCAAGGGGAAACATGTAACTCAGTTTGGAAACCACGGACCTGGAATATACAAAGTAAGCCTTCAAAAGCTAAGTCATCTCAACCAACTCCATTCTCAGTTTTTTTAGTCTGGAGCTATTACAGTTCTCCAGTGCAACCAATGGGACAGTCACATAAAGAAGTGGCTTAGCCACTACCAGAAAGGTGTTCAACTTAAGAAAAAGTGACAGGCCCATATGCAAAGCAGCTTACTATCTAAGTCAGAAAGAGGACTTGGCAACTGGACAACAGATGGAGCCAGTGCAGCACAGTTGCTGATTAGTAGATGTACTTACTGATAAATACATAACTTCAAATGAATACGTTAGGGAACCAATAAGCAGGAAAAGAGCTTTAAAAAAAAAAATTATGAACACGGACCTTTTTTGACTTTGCCTAGAAGGGTGCTTAATTTTGTGCCAGGCTGCAAGATACCATGTTGCAAGGATACAACAAAAAGCTTTGCCACTGTGCAAATGCATGGTTCTCAGCTACAGGAAGAATACAGAAAGGGAACCTATGATGTAAGTGAACCACAACCTTCACTCTTTTCTGCAGCCAACACAGAAGCAACAGTCCCCTCCGTTAACCCTGCATTTCTTTCCTGAATTTGTGAAACCATTTGCATAAAGAATTATAATGGCAAAAACAAATTTAAAGAATTGGAGGGTATAATTAGGTTACAGGAGGCCTATACCACCAGAACACCTTATCTGAACCAACCTTCTCCTTCCACTGTCACAAAAATGCTAGGCACTGAAACAAGGATTTTTCCATCCCTATCTCCTGCTGTACATCCCAATGAAACAACACAAAACCAATCTGAAGCAAAAAATGCACGAGAGCATGCACTTGCTGCCAGGTACAGGGAACACACCCCTCTGCCTTCAGTTTAAGCTACCCGTGTTTTGCACGCAAGTTTTACGTGAAGACAAACCAAAGGACAATGGAATTACACAGCCATGTCTCCAGCTGTAGAGTATAATTCTGCAAGAGTCAGAAAATGACATTTTTATTGGCATATCAAGATATAGTATGCAACAATAATTTCCAAAGATGATGACTAAACAGAAAGGTTTATGGCTAGTCCACTGGGCATATCAGAGTTTCTCATTAAAAAAGTCTTATCTTAGGTTGTAAATTCCACTGCCTAATTAAGTCCCTAGAACTGTAGTGTCTATCAATTTTGCAGAGAATAAAATAGGCTAGAAGTCTGATCTCTACTAAAAAAAAAAAAAAAAAATCAGTTGAAGCACAAAGGCTTCTCATAAATTAGCATAAATATTAGCTCTAAGTCTTTTTTAGAGGGACAAACAGAAAGATATAAACTTAAATAACATTCAAGTCAGAGGTCTTGACATTTTACCTTTCAACTATCACGGTACCACCTATCAGAATATCCAAGTGGAAAGCCCCCTATACCTCAAGCAAATACAGTTCCCACCCCCAAAGGAAAGCAACATTAAGAGCAATCATCTGCATTTATATAGCGCCTTTCATCTGAAGGCCATAAAGCAAACACATATGCACATACATCCACCTGAACAGCCGAGCCTGTCATTAAACCATGATTCATGTATTCTTACAGGGTTGCACTTCAAATAGCAAAACCCGAGCCAAGCTTTCACACCTCTTGGCAAAGCGACCATGTTCAAGGCAACCCCGGTGCGGTGGGGCAAAGATCTCAGCCGTTCTCGGGGCAGACCCTTGCTCCCGGATCCGGGCACGGCTCCTGCAGCCGGCTTTGCCGCCGCGGCACCCGCTGCCCCTCACCGCTCGCCCGCGGGGAGAACGCGGCCGCTCCGCGCACCCGTCCCCGCACCGCAGCGCCCGGGGGGCAGCGGGATCCGCCGGCTGCCCCCTCCCCTCCGCCAGGAGGGTGCCCTTCCCCGGAGCGGCTCCTCTGCTCCCTCAGCGCCTTCAAGGGGGCTGCCCACCCGTCCCGCCAGCCGCCCCCCCCCCTTGCCGGCTGCCCCGCAGAAACGCGTCCGTGTGTCGTCCCTCCCCCCCGCCCCTCGCGCCCTGTCCCCAGCCGCCGCGCGGGCGCCGGCCGTTACCTGAGCGGCGGCGCCAGCAGGGCCTGCGGGCGGCGCGGGCTCTCATGGCCGCATGCCCCAGCCGCGGCCAACCCCCGGCCCCTCAGCAGCCCGGCGAAGCTCTGCCCCGCCGCTGCGGCAGGCGAGGGGGTCCCATGTGAGGCGGGAGCCCAGCTGCGGGACCCGGGGCCGTGATCACCGCGGCTCCTCCTCCCCCGGCCGCAGCCCCCGCCTCCTCCTCCTCACGCGTCCGGAGCCCACAGCGCCGGCCGGGCACCGCCCCTGCCCAGCAGCCAATCGGCGCCGGGAGAGGCTGGACGGCGGTGGCTCCCGACCAATGGAGAAGGGGAAGCCGAGAGGAGGGGCTCGCAGGTAGTCCACGTGAGTGCCCCTTTCTAATTGGTCGTGAGCCACTCGACAGGCAGGCAATTTGGCCAACCATACGAGAGACAGCAACGCCCTAGAGAAGAGCGGGAGCCAGTGGCAAGAAAGAGAGAGGGGCGTTGCTAGGGGCGCCTCGCTTTCACTGGCCAGCCTCTGAGGGCGGATTACAAATAAGGAAATTAGCCAATAGGAGCGTGGTGTGCGCGGTGACTGACTGACAGAAGAGCCAATCGCCGTATGTTTATAGGCAGCGGTGGGCGGGAAGCTGTCAGCGGGTCGGGCACGGCGGAGGGCAGCGAGCCGGGCCCCAGCAGGCCGCGCGCGGTGCTGAGGGGAGCTGGCGGCGGCGACGGAGCCTCTGGGGTTGGGCGCCAGCCGGTTACCGACTACCGATTGTCCGTCCGGGAAGCGCGGTGACCCCCGCCCATCTCGAGAGGAGCCGCCTGGCGGCCCGCGGGGCCTCACCGCGCCTTGGGCCTGCACCGCCTCGGGCCTGCGCCCTAGCTGCTGACCGGCAGCGCAGGCGGCCCGGCGCCGGTCCTCCCCCGCGCCCCGACTGCCAGGCACACCGGTGGGCAGCGCCCGGCCTTAAGGTGCCCGTACTGGGCCCCATGGCGGCGCCCCGGCTGTCATTGCCTCCGGTTACCGCACTTCCCCCAGAGTTCATCCCCGCTTCGGGTCTCTTCCTCCCTCCAGGCCCTGCAACCTCAGCGTTACACACGAACTCTTCCCTTTTTGTCCAGCCGCCTGCAGCCCAGCCGTGGTGTCAGGCACAGCAGAGGAGCACTCTGCAGCGAGCCCCCAGCACAGCCCCCCTGGTCCCTGCCTGCAGCCTGCTTCGTGCATCTCAACTATGCTGAGGTTTTGACTGCCAAGCTGTAATAAGTCTGTGATTTTCACATACAAATTGTTCTTTTTCAAATTATGGCTTATCCACATGTAGGCACCCTGCTGTAGCAGGTATAGAAAAAGATACCTTCCTTCCTGCAAGGATGCAAGGCCAAACTCTAAGTATCCGTTCCAAAGCATGGCAAGACTAGAACATCCCATTAAGTGGTTGTGAGGGGGGGTTGGTTTTGTTTTACATTGGCAAGGGACTGATTTTTTTTTTTCCCTGACTTCATCTTTGGCAAATTTTTACCAAAACTTCAAAGAACAAAGTTAATTTGCTGTAGAGTCTTGGGTACAACAACCAAATCCCAAACAGTTAAAATCGGCAGAGCTGTAATTAAAAAGAGTCTCAGACATGAACACATCGCTCAGCCTTGCTATACTATATTAGAATACGTTTTCCCACTATCCTTTGTCGTTAAGTTTACATCTAATCTTTTCAGCTCAATCCAAAATGTGCTTGAGGGAGTTTCATGTTGAAATGTTAGCACCAACTCTACAAATAATACTGAGCAGAGATTTATCCTTACAGTAGGATTGAAATCCCCACTCTGCAATTTATTGATTAAATTTAGTCTCAGGATTTCACCTATGTCTACAGTGAAACTTTCTCTGTATATTTAACTACAAAAAAATGTAATCATTTCTGCACAGGTAACAGATTAAAAGCATTTGGGGAGGAGGGAAATATTGACCTATTTTCTTTATTTTCCTTCTGGATTTCCTTCACAGGAAAATTTCCCACACTCCTAAATGCTAAATATCAACCATATGCAAACATCTGTTCTGATAACAGCTCAAACATAGGGTGCAGCAAAGCTTCTGTAATTAAGCCATTAAACAATTATTATTGTTTCCATCGTACTTTAATCAGCATTGAAGCAGATGGAACTACTGAGATCCTTCAGTGTCTTCTGCTCTCTGACACTCACACAGAATTGAGCTCCAAAATGGGGCTTTTCAGCAAGACTAATTTTTTTAACTCTTTTTTTAAAGTTAAATTTCTGTGCTTTACATTTTTCTGGGAATTATCTAAGCAAGTTGAAAAGACTTTACAAAGCCAGCTCTGAAACATCTCCACCTCCTTGGTCATTCACTGTGCCAGGGCGCAGTGATCCCTGCAGCCTTGTACCCTCTCGAAGAAACCTCAGTGCTTGTTTCATCTCACTGTTCCTCCAATACCCCTCAGCCCTGCTGGTTTGGAAGCTGTTTGTTAGCGTCAAGATGACATCTGGCGGTAGGTTTTTATTACTCCTCTTTTGGGAGCTCATCCCGGCAATAAAGCAAATGTGTTCTCTTTCCCCAGTTCCGCATCATAAATTTCACCTCTTTGCTTCCCAAACAAGATATACATTGTCTCTGCGTTTGACCTGCAGATATCTTACTGGTAATGCCCAGGAATAAGCATTTATCCCATGAGCTGGTGCAAAGTAACATCGTTGAAATATGCCAGTGTGATTCAGTAAAGTTAAATCTCAGTGGGCAACACTTATCCTGTATTTCATGTAACATTGCATGAGGTCCTGTGGTGTATGTCATGAATGATCCCTGTTTTGAAAGGGAAATAAAATTGTCTTACGACCCCTCCTACAGCTTTATCTCAAAGACAAGGCTTGCGTTTCCAAAGCGCAAAAACATGGCTTTTGCTGGTGACTACGTGTGTATGTAGAGCAACAGCAGAACCTTTGTCTCAGAAAGTCCCCCTTCCCTCCTCATAGCTGGCAGAAGTGCCCCAGCAAATCTGTGACCTTGAAATCTTCAGAAGACGAGTGGCTTTTGTAGTCTTCCTCTTTCCCGGAGAGAGGAAAATGAACGTTGCATTAGAAGACTCATCAAAGAGACACATCAAAGGCAAAGTCTTGCAGATGTCACAGCGTACTGTGTTCTAACGATCTCTCTCTTGCATCCCAGAAGGTTCACACAGCCTGTAAATCCTGCAGGAAGCCCTGCTCATGGTGGGTATTCCCCGCTCCCCCAGCTGCCCCCGGGCTGGCTGTCCCATGCAAACTCCAGAAAAGAACTGCGTGGCTTGCGGTTTGCTCCTCTCTGCTCTCAGACTGACTCTCTTCCCCAGACAGATGCTTTGGCTTTTTAAATGTAACCGGTTTGGCAAAAGAGTAGCCAAGGGTTAACTCACAGGGTGGCAATAAAAATAAACATGAGAGAAGTTGGGTGAGAGCAGGCAGGAGGGGGAATTCCCTTCCTCTGGGCTTTGGAAATGCCCGAGAGGAGAGAAGTTTGAGAGATTTCTCCTTCCCAAGGAGAAAAATACCGCAATGTAGCCATGCAAATTTGCCTCCACAGTAGCAGAACAGGTGTTTTCCCCAACAGAGAGGTTTTGTGGGCTCCAAAATTAAACAAGTCTCACTCCCCTCCCAAGGGACCAAGACAGTGGTTTGACTTCACAGTACTGTGACGAGATTGGGCATTTTAGTAATTTAACCCATTAAATACTTTACATAATGAAACCCATCTAGGGAAAACATCTTTAAATAGGATTGGCCAAACTGTGCTTTGATTTACACCAATGGAGATCTGGAGTCATGTCACAGGAGCCAGAGGAGAGGGTCCCGGTGGGAACACTTGGAATTTGCCCTTGTTCTAATGGCAAGATTGTCCCTTTTCTAGCCCCTGTCTTAGGTGGACATTTAATACGACAGTCATGAAAAATGACCCCTTTAGGCTTTCAGTCACACACCAAACCCTGTAGATTTTGAAAAGCATCTTAACAGGCTCCCTGGAGGCACATCTTCCCACCTGCGCCTCCCCCAGCCAGCCTTGCAGCTGGCCTTTGCAGACAAAAGTGAGGCTGGCTCGTGGGGGAGAGGGCATTTCCCACCGCTCCGAGCAGGGGAAGGCACAGCTGGGGCGACGCTTGGACAGCCTGCACCTCGTCATGTCATGACTGTCTTCCCGGCAGCCAGGAGGGCTCTGCGGGGGCTGCCTGCATGCTGTCCTCTGGACGAGGATTTACATGCCTGCTGGTGAGGAACAAGGTTAACATTTCTGTCTCACCACCGGTGCCAACAAGGCAACCAGCATGTCCTTGTGCCCAAAGCCATGCTGCCACCTCAGCCCAAACCCAGCACCACGTGTCTCTGCACGAGACCTGGCAACAGTGGGATTGGCAGAGCATCTTCCACGTTCCTCTTCCAGGAGGCTGGGCAGAGCGCGGGCAGGAGGCTGGCACAGCGCCGGACACCCTGCCTCGGGAACCAGAGGGGGCTTGTGCTGGGGCAGATGGATATTCCAAATTCAGCAGCTGCCGTGCTGAGGCTGATGCCGTGGTCTTGTGCTCCCCTGCCTGCTCATCACGGCCATCTGCTGTCTTGGCTTCAGTTCGGAGCCTGCCCACACTGCAATGGTGCCGTGGCGTGGCTGTAGCCAACCTCCTGGTGGTACCATGGGCATGGAGCGGCACAGAGCTGGCCAGCTCGCTCCAGCCTGCTCTGTGACGCTCCCCACCATGAGGCTGTGTGAGCAGCGGGACAGCGAGCCCAGACTGACCCTGTGTCACTGCCTGGGTGGCTTAAGCCCTGGGGAGAGCCCATCAGACCATGCTCCAGCCCTTAGGCACTGAGGGGCAAAGGGTGAGACCCCAGTGCACAGGGCAGGCCCCGGGGCACAACTCCTCTCAGCAGCACCTGAGTTTTTGAATTGTCTGATATTAAAATACTAAAGCTGTATTCACAGCAACACCCGCCAGACTGCAGAAGTATGGACTTGCACTGGCTTGGACCATGCTGGACACCCAAAGAGACCACACAGTCCTATCAAGGCCACCAGCCCACGTGGCCATCAGTCCCACCTCTTCTGCCCCATGCTGAGGACCAAAAGGGTTCCTGCATTGCCAGTTGCACCGTCCTCACTCCCCAGCTAAACCAGCTCCTCCCTGGGATGAAAGCACAGCTTTTTGCCTCTCCAGGTGGAGCAGCAGCCTCCCCTCCTCTGGTTATGCTCCTCACACTTGCTGCCCTTATCTCTGCGATTACAGCAGTGCAGGAGACCCGTCCCTTTCATGGCACTTAAATCGGAGACCTCTGCCACAGCAGAGCTCTTCAGCTTGTTCCCCCACAGCCTCCTCAGGCTCAGACACCTTCAGCTCTGCTCTTTCTGCAGAGCTTCAAGACCTACGAGCATCCAGCTACTACCAGATCCCTGCTCAGCTGTCTAAGAGATCCCGCTCTCAGATCACCATGGCCCCAGGTACATGCCAGTCACCCAGCCCCTTAGATTTCCCCGGCTCCCTGAGCCAGCAAAGTCCCAGTGTTTATTATTCCTCTCCCAGAACAGTTCTCTGTCTCTGATGCTTTGCTGTCTAATCTGCTTTTTTTTCCTTCAGTTTTGTTTTCCCTTTCTTCCTTCATTGGGTTTACAAAGCTGTGAAGAGTCCTTGGAAAGGAAGATGAGTCAGGGCAGATACTCAGGGGGAAGAAGACAAGCTCCCAGCCTTGAAGTTAGGCTCGCTGCCTACGTCACTGTTATTAAAAATAGATGAATGGCAGCACTCTTTGCATTGGAGGAGAGACAGAGATGTAATACCCTGGGATGCTGAGCAAATGCTCCCTCTTCCTGCCTGCAAGTCACCCAGTAGCATCTTCTGCTCTTTGATAAATTCTTTTTTCTTGGCTCTGACTTGTGGGATTTAATTTGCCTTTCATAAAAAAATGGTTTAATGTTTCAACCTTGGGGAGAGGGTGGATGACTCACTTTGGATTAACTCTTCTGCTCCAGTCAGTTGGCTACCAGCTCTCTTGAGAACTGAGAATCTCTTCAAGTGCCGAGTCAAGTCATGTCCCTTTGAGAGCAGCCCCTCCCCCCATCCAGCAGCAAAGTGCTTCTGGAGGATGAAAGCAGCCATCTGGGGGTGGTATATCAGCCCATCTACCCCAAGACCAACTCTCATCATGCCCAGTCCTCCTGAAAAAGCAGGTTTGCAAGGTGGCACTGGGCAGGCTGGGATCCACTGAGCTCTCCGCGAGGCCAGGGTGAGATGTGCGCCAGCAGTGCTCCCAGTGCCCCATGGCAAAGGGCAGAGAACAGAGGGGCTGAAGCACAAGAAATGGGACGATTTACATAGCTCAGAGCCCAGGTGAACCACTCGCATCCCCACAGCTGCCACCCCTCTGCCCAGGGCTCCTGCTGCTGCAGCCACTCACCTCCGGGCTGCAGGAAAGAGGTGATGACTCCAGATTTTGGGGGGCCATGCTGGGGTGACAGTGGCAGTGGTACCAGAGCTGCACTACTGCTCTGCTCACTCAGGGGGATGCTCAGCCTGTGTGATACTCTAGGCTAGGGGACACAGCCCAAGCACTGAGCTTACCCGTCTCTCCCAGGGCCAACATCTTCCTCCCTCCTACATATGCCCTTACTTAGCCCTTTTGCTGACACTATTTTCCACTCACTTGTCTTCTATTATATGCTTCTTCCTATTAAATTAACATAATCAACAATATAATCTCTGGCCTGCTCTGTGCTTTGGCCGCCAGCCAGAAACAAAAGGACAGGAGCTAAATAAAGCCACTGCAAGAGAGAGTATGACACTGGCAGAAGGTGATGCTGTGTTTTTCGAGCACAAAACTTCCTTTCAGAAGTTATTGTAAGTCCTCAACTCTCGTCGCTACCTAGACATGTCTGGTGTAGGTGCTGCATGGGGTTGCAAGGGAGTTTTCAGTCCTCTTCAAGAACAGCCCATGGCAACTACCCCCTGGGCAGGTTGGAGCCCCTGTGTAACTCACACAGACATGGGGGGCTGCTGCCTGCTATCTAAGGGGAGTATTTTCACTCGCTCCATGAGAAAGCGGTCGTGAACCAGCAGGATGCTAAAGCGCCCCTTGGTTTTGCTGCCTTCTCCAGGGTGGGAAAGCGGCACTGTCACCACAAAGACACTGTCACACCGATGCAGTTGCTTTTCTTGCTCCCAGCCACCCCTTCCATGCTATGGGTAGCCAAAGGTGCCTCATTAGTGTGTTAATCATAATCCTAATGAGTGCGGAGATTAGCTAAAGTAACAGCAGTGACCTGCAGGGGGGCTCATCTGCCCAGGTTTATCGTGCTGCTCACAAACCCCTTCGGGGAATGCCAACCCACCGCACCCCTGGTCCCCCCCGCGCTGATGAAGATACCCCGTGCCGTGTCTGTCGGCTTAATTAAAGCAGAGGGACCGGTAACCTTGACGACTGAGCCACTATCTATAAGGCGGCTGAGATGGTTATCATTTTGGTGTCTCCAGAGACACCAGCGGAGAGACGTGAGTCAGGAGCTTGCAGGTGTGGGACACACTTGTGAACTGCAGTCACAGCCAGCAGCACCAGTGTCCCCCCGAGCACACGTCCTCCCCAGGGATGGGTGCCCAGGGAGATGGAAATGCCCCAGTGCCTCGCTGGTGAGACGTGGCGGACTCCTGGTGCCGGGTCGGGTGGTGGACACTGCGGCACTGAGCACCCAAGCCCGTCTGGCACAAAGGAGGCTCTGCTCTGCTGGGCAGCCCTGCGGTGTCTATGGGGAGTGCAAGACTCAAAACTTACCAAGAAGCTGTAAATACACTTAAAATAATTCCCCTTAGAAATAGGAAATTTGTACAAACCCAATTACTTCTGCCTTAACAGGATGCCAGAAAATGGTACGTCTAGTTTCGTGGTGATAAGTAGCAAAGTAGCCAGAAACACATTTCCAATGAGAGGCTGAGATTTAATTACTATTTTTTTAAAGAGCCGGTAAAAGACACAATCAGTTCTGCATCAGATCAACCCTGTTCTCTCCTCCCTGCCTCTGAACTAAGGACAGGAGCTACCAAGGAGCCCCACACTGAAGGAGGAAGACAAGACCTCTCAGGGAACAAAAATATCCATTTCCACCTTCCTCCTGTGCCCTGTGGTGCTGCAGATGCAGGTCTTAGGTTGGAGAAGGGGACCCACAGCCCCACTCCTGCCAAACCAGCCCGAGAGAGGGTCAGCAAGGACCACGCCATGATGTGGGGCCCTTGGCTGCCTCTGGAGCCTAGTGTTCCTTGCACCTCACGGTGAAGGGCACCTTCCCAGACCAGAGGAGCCCCAAACCTTTCCATTGTTTCTGTGAGAGCTAACGGGGCAGGACGGGAGGGCTCGTTCCAGCTGCACCCTGTGAGGCCGGGGTTGGGGAGGAAGCACCGTGATCAGGGGTTTTTTGGTCCTTCCAGAGAGCAGCCTGGCCACCGCCAGCTTCATCGTGGGGTTTCTTCTTCAGAAATGCCAACCAGAAGAGAGAAGTCAGACTTTCTGAAGCATGGCTGCTGGCTCAGCACTCACAATGCCTGGATGGGGCTGGCCAGCCCCGAGGAGGCTGGGGGGGATGCGGGGCCAGGGGATGCCCCCCAGGCTGCAGGATGCCCTGAGAAGCCAGCCATGGCATCTTGAGCAGCTGGCTCAGCCCTGGGCAGGGCAGCATCCCGGGCTGCTTGGAGCAGCTCTGCAGCTGGCTGTGCCCACAGACGCGGGTACCCCGAAACAGTGCAGGGGCCCCGGGGCAATGCCCTGTGTTCGGCTCAGCTGCTGTCCACATCCCTGCACGGGGCAGAAGTGGGGGTACCAGGCTCAACTGTGGTGTCAGGGACTACGTGGGACCAGACTGGGGGATGGCGAGTGCCTGGGCCGGGGTCACTAGGGTGACATGACTAGGTCACATGGGGTAACAGGGTGGTCCAGGACTGGATCGGGGATGCCCGGAACAGGGTAGGACCGGACCGGGGGTGCCTGGGACCAGGGGGTGCCCTGCCGAAACAGGGGTGGCCGCTCTGGGGATGCCTGGGCCGGTGCGGGACCGGACCGAGAGTGCGCTGCCAGAACCGGGGGTGCCGAGGACCAACCGGCGATGCTGCGGGCGGTGCCGAACCGGCCCGGGGCTGCCGGGGACCGAACGGGGACCGGATCGGGAGTGTTCTGCCCGAAACGGAGGTGCAGGGCACCGGCCTGGGGGCGGCGGGGAGGACGGTGCGGAGTCGGACCGGGGGTGCCGGGGGTGGGTGCTGGGGGGCCGGGAGTGGGGGGGGTGGCAGCGGCCCCCGCCCCGCGCCTCCGGGGCCGGACCACGTGTCGCCCGCCCCGCCCCGGCCGCCGTCCCGCCCCGGCGCCGCGCCGGTGCCGCCGGCGGAGCCAGCGCGGATCGGCCCAGCATGGAGGGGACGCGGAGCGCCCTGCTCCGCCTCGCCGCCGCCTGCTGCCTGCTCTGCGCCCTGCCAGGTACCGGGGCCCGAGGGGTACCGGGGCGCGAGGGGGAGGGCGGCCCGGGGAGTCCCGCCGGTCTCGCCGCGGCGGGGGCAGCCGTCGGGGCCGCGCCGGGGCCCGGGCTCCTCCGCCCACCGGTGGGGCCGCGGGAAAAGGGTCTGGGGCCCCCCCCCGGGGATGGAAACCGCGGAGCAGCGCCCCGAGCCCGGCCCCCAAACTCGGGCGAGGTGCCCCCAGCGCCCCGGTGGGCGCGCAGGTAAGGGCTCCCGGCGATGCTCGGCGGGGGGTGGCCGAGCCCCGCGCCCAGGCAGCGGCCACGCCGCCCGCCCCGGCCTTGCCCGTACAAGGCGGCTGCTTCCCCGGCTTCACCTCCCCGGCCCCGCGGGGAGCCCGAGGGCGCGGGCGGGGGGCGAGCAGCGAGCCCGGGGACACTCGCCCGGCAGCCCCCGGCCCTGTGGTCCCCCGTCTCAGCCCCTCGCAGCTTTTGGGTGCCTACAAGCTGCTGCTGAGCTCCCCACCGAGGGGACCCCGGACAAAGCCCGAGCTCCGCCGCCTCCCTGCCGGCATGGGGCGTCCGGCCCGGCCCGCGAAGGGGGAGGGGGCGACGTGCGTGCCCGGGAGGGGGCGGGGGCAGACCCCGGCCGCAGGGACTCCCCCCGGCTGGGTGTCGGGGCTGCTCCACCGGCAGCGCGTCCCCACGTGGGCCCGCGCAGCTGCAGCGTGGCGCTGACAGCCCCGCCGCGTGGCGGGAGCGTCCCGAGCGGGGGCTGTCGCCGTACCCCGGGACCCTGGCAGTGACCGAGTCCGAGCTGGCGTGTAAGGTCTTGCCTGGGGCTCGGGAAGCAAACGTGTTCCCTCTTCTGTGCCACTGAGTACAAACCCTTGGCCAGACCCTGGGCAGATCGCAGCGTGGTGGCGGCAGCAACAGAGACAGGGCTGGCACGTAGTAACTAGGTCTCTAGTAAGTCATTGGGCTGGTAAAAACCTCGTGTAGGTGCCTGCAGGGCTGAGCCTGGGCAGCGAGAGCCGCGCTCGGGCTGAGGTTTCGGGTGCCAGATGTAGTTTGGCTGGCTCGAGGCTGAGCACAAGGAAACGGTCCCAAACCGGCCCCTTCATGTGGGCAAAGCCTTGGGTGATGCTGCACCCCCCCCGCCAGAGCAGCTGCGCTGCGACGGGGTGACTGAGGAACAACTCGCTGACAGAGGAACAACGGGATTTCCATTGCCGAGAGGAGGAGCAGCTCAGGGCTGGCCCCGTGTTTTGCAGCGTTTCTGGCCCCCAGCACAGTGGGGTACCCCTGGGGACCCCCTGCTGCAGCTGGCTCATAGGAGAGGACACCTCTCACTGCAAACTCCAGGACTCGGTAACAGAATTAAGGTTGCACTGGGTTTTTCCTGGGATCTTTCATGCTTAGTGTCCCAACCCCAAAGTCCCTTCACAGCCTCAAGAAATGGCACCTGGGATTAGCCTGGCCCTTGTCCTCATGGCTTTTGGATCCCAGCCACAGTTGAGAGGGTAAATGTTTTGTGAAAATAGATGGCATAGAAGAGAGGCCACCAATAAAAAAAATGCCCCATGGCAAGCACAACCCTTAATGAAACACCAGAGAATCCAGCAGGATGGTGATGGTGGTAGGGAAAAGTTGACAGTCCCTAGACAAACCTGCCCAAAACCAAGCTTGTCCCAGCTCCATGAGCCGGTCTCTCCCCTGCTCCCAGCGCAGATCCCCTTTGCCCCCCTCATCCAGCAGCGGCTGCTCCGGCTCCCCGGCCAGGTTTGCTGCGAGAGCGCAGAGGGGCTCGGGCTGCCGCATCCCCCGTGCGCTGCCCACCCCAGCCTCTCAATGCAGCCTTTCTTCCTTGCCTGCGGAAACCCACTTCCTCCAGCACCGTTAGTTAGCCCTACAAATAAAACCCCCAAGTAATTTTGTTCTGGGCACTTTGCTGCTTGCCCCTCCCGTGCCGAGCTGCCTCGCGAGCGGAGGGGATGGCGCAGGGCCGGGAGCGGCAGGAGCACATAAAGCCCCATCTGTCGGCACTGGGGCCGCACACAGGCGGGCAGTGTGTCTGCTTGCAGAGCCCCGCAGCCCATTTGCCATGAATTTTTTTCCCCCTTGTTTTTCCAGGGTGAGGGGGAGTGGATGGACCCAACCCGACCCTGGCTGGATGGCTCCAGCTCTCCCGCACCCAGAACTGAGCCACAGCTCGGTCCTCTCCTCAAGGCTGGTCCCTCCAGCTCTGCGGGGTAACCACCCACCCTGCACCCCCTGCCCAGCCCCATCATGTCGTGCTGTCAGTCTTTGATGCCATTTCTGCGAGTGCTTGTCCCTCAGCCCCAGGTGTGGGGTGGATCTTGGCTCCCTGCTGCCCCTCCAAGGCCTGACCCGCTGGGCAGGGGCGAAGCGCTTGCCTCCCTCAGCTCTCTTGGCCCCATCCCTCTGGCTAAAGAGGAGGAGGGACAAGCCAAAGCATGGAGGCCCCTCTCCCTCCTTCCTCTCCGCTGAGATCCTCTGGGTGGGCAGACACAGCTCTTGCTGCAGGGGCTTCCATGGGGCCGCCTTGGAGCGGCTCTCACAAGGCTCAGGTCTGGGGACATGTCCTGAGCCCCATAGGGCGGCTCAGGTCTGGGGACATGTCCTGAGCCCCATAGGGCTGCTCAGGTCAGGGCCTGGGCACGTGCTTGCCGTGCACGACCCAAACTGCTGCTGCTCGGGGCAGGGTGGTTCATCCGAGCCCCACAGCCCATGAAACCAGTGTCTACACAGCTGGAAGGTCCTGGGGGCTGCTCAGGGCTGGGCAGGTTTCCTGATGTCTAGACTCACCTCAGCTCATGCCACACTGCACTGGAGACCAGGCTCCCTGCTGACATGGGCCTGCTATTGAGGCAACTGGCTAATTAATTTTCTCCTAATGACGTGAGTGCTTCCTCCACTGCAGCTGTGACTCCTGAGGTAAACAGGGCCAGGGCTGGCTGATGCCAGAGCTCCCTGCTGTTGCTGTATTTTTGGGGTTACGCAGCCCCAGAGAAGGGCAGGCTTCCCAGGCCTTGGTGCCGTGCATGTCCTCAGCGGCCTCTGGGAAAGGGGTCTTCATCGTGGCTCTGTCCCACCACCAAAGAACAAAGCAAACAGCGCGGGAGCTTCTTGGGCACCTTCTTACCAGGCAGGATGCTTCATAGCTGCATGTGGCCAGTGGAAAATAACTGGCTGGTGTGACAGAGTGGCTGAGTAAGGCAGCCTGCACCCCGCTTTTGCCCTGCTGCGGGAAGTCAGGATGAGCCCTCTCGCCTCTAAAGGGGGGATCAGCGATGGGGCTTCCTGCAGGCCTGTGGGAAACAGTTTCTTGCATCTCTCCCTGCCTTGGCTGGGTGGAGAAGGGCTCATGTGGCAGGGCTAGGCAGAGCATGCCAGCCTGGGGTGCTGTGTCCTGCAGGCAGGCGCTGGGGCTGGCGCTGCCCCCCTTCCCAGTTTGGGCTCCAGTACCGTGGCGTGCTCTGGGCATGTCTGTGCTGTTTTATGGGTTTTCCTAGTACTGAAGAACCTGCCCTTGGCATTTATGGTGCTCATCTCTGCTCTCACAACTCTTGCTCTGCCCTGCTTTGCCGTGCCACCGTTGGCTGGTTGTCCCTGTCCCAAACGCAGTGCCATCAAACAAGGTGGCAGCACTTGCTCCCCTTTTTGCTCCCCCAGTGGTTCACGCCTGAGACCTGGCATCTGCAGATGCCCTGGGGAAACGTCCTCCAGCCTGCCCGGGCAGGTTGGGCACTGGGCTGTCCCTCCCCAGTGCTGCACTCTCTGGGCACCCCATATCTAATCTGAGCCCCGTCTCGTGCTCGGCTCGTGGCCACCTGCCTATCAGGCTGGAAGGAGCTTCTTGGTCAGGAGACCCAGTTTCTATTCCTGTCACTTACCACAGCCCTTGCTTTGCAGCGTGCTTGGCCTGGCAGCATTCCAGGGCTGCACTGGGGGCTCGGCACGCCCAGTTCAGCCCCCCCAGTTTCACTGCCTGTGCAACAGGGCACAGCTCAGCCCACAGAGGCCACATGGAGTGTGATGAATTAACTTGTTGCTGCACAAGAGCATCACTTTGGTCCCTGAGCAGGCTGCAAGGTCCAATCTGTCCCCAAGTCCCATGGACGCTCCTTGCAGCCCATTCAGCCTCTCTCCGCTGCGATAGGGACAGTCCCAGCATCAGCCCTGACAGGGGTAACACTGGAGCCTGCAGTAAATGCAGCCCAGTGACATCCTGCCTCCACCGAGGTCCTACAAGGTATCACACTGGAGCTGATCCAGTTGCCCTCTGTACCGGATCTGCGACTCTGAGCCTCGCTTCGTTGCGATGAGGGTGTTTGCTGTACAGCATCCCTGGGTGCATCTGGCACCTACCTGAAGGGCTCCAGAAATCTCTTCTGCCACTTGTGTTTTTTCATTCCAAGCTCTGCGTTAAGGCGAAGAGGTCAGGCTCAGCTGGTATCTAATCAGCAGCTACTCCAGTTCTGCTTTTAAATGAAACAAAGAGCCTTGGTTTTAAATCCCGCTATATGGTTTTATTTGCATTTATACTGGAGCTCTTTTCCCTTGAAGAGGTTGTTTAATTACTGTTGGTTAGTAACCATAAAAATGTAATAACTGGCAACAAAAGACAATTTCTACACTTAATGGAGTGCTTTGCTAAGCGATAGGATACAATGTAATTGCTTAAATACACATAGGTTACAGCTTATGCTGTTACTTTTTAAACATTAATTTTGCACTTTACTAGGTTGTTTGCAACTTGAGCTGTTACACTTAAATGGGAATTGAATTCAGTTAGTGCACAAAAATAGCATTTCAGAAGTGTCTGGGTGCCTTTTCAGTGAATCAGAGTAGTGGTTTGACATGCATTCTGCAGGAAGCTGATTTAAGTGAGGTGCTATGTGCAGACAGTGACAGCCTGCGCAGGATACATCTGCACCAGCAGTCCTGCTCCTGCGGGCACTTTTTCTGAAATCCTGGGTGGTTGCTTTCATGTCTTTGTGCTCAGCTCTCGCCTGGGTCTCTGTGCACCTCTTCCAGTAGTGACTGCAATCTGCACCCCGCTGTCCTGCTTTCCCCTGAGCCCTAGCAGCCAGCCTGCCACTGGTCTCCTTACTTTATGTGGCTCTCCTACATCTCATTCTAGAGGGATTTCAGAAACAGTGGTAAAGCCTATGGACTGGCGTTGGGTTTGTGTTGACCCTTGGGGAGCTCAGGCTGCTGTTTCTGGCTAGGAAACCTTCTAGGTAGGAAGGGGAGTGCAGAGGATGCTGCTGGGACTGGGGCGTGTGGGTTGTGGCAAGAGCTTGTCCGCAGGCTGGCCCAGCTGAGGCCCTGCTCTGTCTCACTGCCTTCTTCTGTTCCGAGAAACAAGTAGATGGCAGGGTGACTGTTGTGGCAGGGGATGGAGGAGAGGTCCCCGCTCTGTGTGGCTATCCTGACATAGCAGTGAACGCTCAGTGCTGGTTGTACAAACCTTCCTCAGCCCCTCGGCTTGGCCCCAGCCCTGAAACTTGGGCAGGGAGCACAAAGCAGGAACAGCCTCGTCTCCTGCAGAGCTGGCTTCCTTCACTCCTCTCCGTTATGGCATATTTATACCATGTCTGGAGCTGGTGGGAGCTTGGGTTCATGTGTGGATGTCCCTAAGTGTCGTCACACAGCGCTGGAGAGGGGCCGAAGCCACGAGCTGATGCTCAGAGCCCTCCCTTCCCTCGCAGAGCAGAGACTGTTTCCCACCCTTGTCCAAGGCAGGGGCTTCTTGGCTGGCTGCATCCCTCTTCCCTTGGGACTGCTCTCTTCCCTCGCCCCTCTCATTTCCCAGACAGAGGTCACTGCAGTCAGCACTGTCCCATGGGAGCTGCCGCTACAAATCCACCAGCCCTGCCCTGATGTGGTCTGAGATCGCTGGTTCTCACCACATGCAGATGGAGCCTGGTGGTTAGCGCAGACGCAGGGCAGAAGCGGGGCTGTAGCCGGGAGACCGCCAGCCAGCTCTGCTGCAGCAGGCACTGCAGCATAACCAAAGCAAACCCACACTTGGTTCCCCATCTGGGAAACAGAGATGCTGGTATTATCAGAGCTCTTGTTTGCGGCTGGTCCTGCTGCTTCACTTGCGGTATGGTCGTAGCTGCTTTTTATTGTGAATCCAAGGGTGACTGCACCTTCACCAGCTGTCTTGGGGTGCTGCAACTGTCAGGCCTCGGAGGATCCCAGAGAAGGTGAAGGGAACTCCTTCCCTTTCCATCTGAGACAAGAGGGGCTTGGTTCCCTCCTGTCTCCAGGAGCCGATTAAGGCGATGCCTTAGGCAATGCAGCCACAGCCCTCCTGGCATGTGGTGCAGGAAGCAGAGCTCCTCCAGGAAGACACCAGAGTAACGAGCTCTGACATGCGTCTCTATAAGTAACTGATAAACAGCTGAAAACATCATCACTCAGTGACTGAAGCAGCAGCGACAGCACTAGAGCTGGGGATTTTCCAGCCTGTTGGGCACTAAGGATCCAGAGCAAACCACAGTGGTTGGACCCTGGAGGATCACAGCTGACCTGAGGTTTGCTGGGTCTCATCCAGCGCAGCCAGCTGCGGCAGCTTCGCAGCAGAGCCATGCTTTCCTGCACTGTACTGCGGGGACTGCACCGGAGCTGGGTGGGAATAGCTAGCCTGTTTGGGTGATAAAACTGCAGGAAAAAAAGTTGTGGCACTGCAGCAATGATGTAGCAAATCTTAATGCAAGACCCTGTGGGGGAGTAATTTTATTTTAAAACAAAACAAAAGTAAAACTCATTTGTGCCTGCACTCTTTAACACCTACATGCTCACAAGCACTTTGCACATATTGGGTATTTAGCACAGGTGCTTTGCTTGCTGACTGCTGGCTTTGGATGTGCCCTTACCCCTTAGGAGCTGATAGACTGTGATGTTGATCTTTTGTCTGTCTGGCCCTGAGTGACCAGGATTTACTCGCTGTCCTTTGTTTCCTTGCCCATCTTAAGGCTCTTGCCTTGCTCTCTACCTTCCTACCTTAACGGCTTGAATTTGTGTTAGCCTGGTTTAGGCTGTCCCTTTTTTCAGGCTCTCCTTTGTTTCCTGAGCTGGGTGTGCTGTGATTTGCTGGGCTGGATGACCTGCTAATCTAGGTGCCATCGACACCTGCCATGCTCAAAGGCTTCTGAGTAGGTGTCCTGCTGCCCCAGCTGTTCCCCTTCCTGCTCCATACCTGCCAATGTCAATATCTCTTCTGCAACTTTCCACAAATCAGGTTTTACACACCACAGTGCTGTGTTACGCCAGACCTGAGTCAGCTGCTGCTCCAGCACAAGCCTTTCTGCAATGGTCCTACTACACCGCAGTGGGATGCAGGGCTGGAGCAGCCCGTTCGCCTGGGCACTGCTTCCTTGGCTGTCATGGACAGTGGGCAATTCTGTGGGAAGAAGCTGTGTGGCTACTTAGAGAGAGAAGAACTTAAGGAAATACCACTCCCACTAGCTCTCCCTCTTGCAGACAGCAGGGAGCTGTGTGTGCAGCCCATCCTTATTCACAGGGTGGGAGGAGCAGTTTGTCCCCACAGCCCCTCCTGGCAGGGATGCCAGTCCCTGACACTGTGGGGAGGTGTCCTGGCGGGTATGGCCCAGACTCATCCACCCTCCCCCTGGCTTCCCTTTCCTAGTCAGAAACTGGCATGACTGTTTCAGAGTTGCTCAAGCCTTTGTGCAAGACAGCTTTCCCCAAATCTTTCCGCTGCGTGACCCCAAACACGGCTTCCCACCCTGTGGGAAGCTGTCCCAGGCACAGGCCAGCTATTCAAAGCAGCACACAGCCAGGCTCACCGCTGACTAGGCACCTGGCCACCACCTTTCCTGTTTATCCCACGGTGACAGCTCAGCTCTGTGTGTCTGCTGCATAACAGCAAGTAGTTGGGTGTTTACAGAGTGAGCATCTGCCAGTGTCCAGCCGTGATCTTTCAGCATTGCCCAGCACAGGCCCTGGAGCTGCTGCGACCTCACCCAGCAGGCACTGTGCTGAACAGCAACGCTGGGTTGAGGGCTGGAAATTGCAGCATAAGGAGCTGCGCACTTTGGTGCCTGATCCCAGGAAATACAGTGCTCAGCTTTTTTTCCTTCCAGGTGTCACTGGTGTAAGCATATCCTATGCCTTAGCTCCATTTCAGAGAGCAGCTTGCTTTGTTCAGAGGCACGTTGTGGCCAGACAGCTGGATCCAGGCAAGGCCAAAGGGAGCATCACTTACGCTTTCGGTCTCTCTGTTTAAGTTGCCCCAGCTGGGGCTCCTGTTGAGAGCTTGTTCTCCAAATGTGCTGAGCAGGGTTGTGCTGCCTGCTTGTGCGTTGCCTGCAGAAACCCTCCTGGGACCATGGCCCCGGGCCGAGGAAGCACAGCTCCATCAGGCTGCTTTGGGGTTTTGCATTCTCCAGCTGGTCAGGGTACTGCAAAGGTCTCTTGAGAGAGACGTATTGTGTCTTTTTTTAGGGCCTGTTAAGTGCTGTAGCTGGAGAAGAGCTCTGGTAACTGTGTCCATTCTGAAGAGCTTTTAAAAACTGCTGAGATTTCCCCAAAGCCTTAGTATGAGAGTGAGCTGCTTTGTTAGTAGATGAATGTTTCTTGGTTACAGCATCTGATTTGGATGCTTCTCCATGGTGGAGAGAGTAGGCATGAAGATGTATTTACTTCAGTACCTTTATTTTTTTTCTGTAGTTGGCTCATCACGCCTCTGTGGCTTGGGTAGAAACTTGAACAGAAATTGTCAAAATATTGACCGTGCAATGCGTTTAAATTGTCTGGAGTGTCCATCCTGATGTGGCTACATTTCTTTGTTTTCTTCCTGTTTACACCCTAAAAAACCCTCACAGATCCATATTTATGAACAGGGAATGTAAGACCCTTGTGGTTTTACTCCTCCCACATGCTGTCACACTGTCTAGCAGCTGTAGATCCAGGAGGGATCCTTGCTCACTGAAGGTTCCTGCTAGGGAAGCTGGCGCTGTTTGCTGTAGTGGGAGGCTGAGTAGCTCCTCATTTTTATAACAACAGTCACACCTTATGGTGGTGATGTGTTCATAAATAGCTCATGAAGGCGGCTCCTGAAGTATACCACAAGCCCTGTTAGCTGTACTACTCTCTTGCTACCCACTTCACTTTTCCCTCTGGCAGGAGCCCCACACTACTACTGACTAGCATATGCTTTACCCTTGCCAGCCACAGACTTTTTAAACGTCACTTTTCTACGCTTCATCAGAACAGGGCAGCTAGAGGGTCTACTTCCACTTTTTGCCTGCTTATATTTTTTTCTGCACCACTTCTGACTCTCAATGAACCAAGGAAGACTTTTCTAAGTTTCTCACAGAATCAGGTCTCAGGTGGTACTTTTAAAAAACCCCTAAAAAGGTTTAAAAGGTTCTCCAGGGCAGAGGGGTTAGTGATGCTAACCCCACAGACCAGGAGCACAGGGCCTGAGGCAAGGGAGGGTAAAGACAGGTCCCCTAGAACAGTTCCCTTCCTCAGAGAGGCCAGGAGGACAGAGGAGCTATTTGAAGCCCTTCCCAAGTGTGAACCTGTGCTGGATTTGGAGTTCAGGGGATGGAGAGGTTCAGTTCCTGGCCTCCCCCTCTGATTCTCCTCTCAGTGTGGGGTCTCTGACAAACTTCTCAGCATTTCTTAACACTGTTCCATAGGAGAGGGACAGAAGACAGCAGAGATCTTGATGACACCATCACCTTTTCCTAGCACGGTGCTAACCTCGCATCAGTCAAGGGAAGCCTCTGACTTCAGTCCTGTGACTACTGCCATTCCCGAGACAAGCTTGGAGAAAAACTTCACTGCTGCAACACTCAATGCCACTGGAGCCCACGCTACAGAGATGGAGGATGCTTCCATCCCTACCATCCCCATGGTAGGCACCAAGGCAGAGAGACTGCAGGCTTCCACCACTGCCAGCCCTGGGAATGTCACAGTTACACAGCATGAGCACCATAACACGAGCTTGTCAGTCAACAGCAGCACTGAAATCCCCTCCTCTGCTGTGACTGCCAGTACTCTGGAAGAAAATCAGTCCAACCACGAAGACACAGAGCCTTTCAGCACAACTGAAGAAATGGATGATGCTAGCAGCGCAACACCCACGCTTCCTCTGAACAGTGTGCCGGGTGAGGTTTTGTCTTTATTGCCTGTGCAGAAAGTCCTGCCCCAAGGACGCAGAACTTGGAAACTTTTGTAAACTCTTAAAGAAACTGGAGATAGGGAGAACAATGATACAGTAAGCACAGCCAGTTCAGTGGGACTGACTTGCAGAGGTGCTGTTAGTTCATCATCCTCTTTCCAGACCCCATTAATTATGGTATTAATTGTGCTGGGTGCTTTCTGATGAGGGCATTGACTGTTTTCAGGGACATCCTTTATATATTTCTTCCAAAACAATGTGCTTCAGCAGTGCTGCCCAGCTGGGCTCTTCCTGCACCAGCGCTGGGGGCTTGACAGGAGCCTTCCCTGCCACCTGCAGAACAGGGCAGCACACCCTCCCTTAACACAAAGCATGGAGATTGGCCGGGACAAGCATCAGCCTATCCATCCCTGTGGGAACCCCTACCCTACCTTCAGATCCCTGTGGGCAGCATGGGAACTGGCTATAGGGTCAGTGATCCCAGTCTCGCCCACCTTGGGGCCTGCCAGGCTGTCACACACACCCGACGCAAGGCAGTGGTTGATGGACCATTGATTTGCATGGTGTTCATGCACAAGCACATCTTTCATCCTGGCTTGTGTCATGGGGTCCTGGTCCTGCTGTTCTGTGACACACAGACACAGCCTCAGGGGATGCTGCTACCAGTCCCTGGGCAGCCCCCTTTGTGCTCGCCATAGGGAGGGACGAGAGACCTCTCCCAGTCTCTTGCTCTGGGGTGATGCCCGGTTCTGTGCTGAGCTGTTTGAGGCTTCTCTGCTTGGCCTTTGTCCCCAGAGGAGAGGACTTGTGGGCCCAGCTTAGGCTGGCTCCCATTGCAGATTGGCACATATGAAAACCAAGAGGACTTTCTGAGCACTGTGGCTTATAGTGTGGCTCAGCTGTGGCTGCGCTGCAGGACCTGCTTGTTTTCCAAGGGTTGTCAATAAGCTGCTTTTCCTGTAGTCCCGGCAGTCTTCCTTACAGCCTTACTTCCACCTCATCCAGTCCCACAGAACAGTATGCTTGCACTTACCCTTTGAAATAACTGCTTGTTCCTATTTTGCAGCAGCAACTAACAGCTCTCCGCTGGGGCCTTTTGATGGGCAGACTGTGGGGCCCACAGAAGCAAGGTCTGAAACCAGGCCAGGAACGAGCCCTGTGGCTGCCACAGATGGGAGCACCACTGAGCCCAGAACCTCCTCTGCTCCCATCTCCACTGTAGGGAGCACATCTTCTGCTACCGCCTCCAGTACCGTGACAGTGAGACCCCTTGTGACCAGCTCCATGTCCACCAGCACAGTTGCCATGCCCACCAGCCCATCTACACTGGGGCAGCCATTAGAGCCCATGCGCGAGAAAGCTTCTGTGCTGGATGTTGGTGACGATGAAAATCCAGGTAAATGCTCTGCTTTTGTCCCTGCTCTCACAAAACATAGCAAAGGGTTGGGGCTACCTCAGATTGCCTCTCGGTTGTACTGAGCAGAACCTGAAAAAAGAAGGCTTTGCTACTCCAGCCCCTGAAGGCTCTCCTTTGGCCTCATTCCTTGGTATCCTTGCAGAGCTACCCAGTTCTCCTTTGGATGATACAGCAAAGGCTGATCCTTTGGTAATCATCGTGATCTCCGTCTTCATTGTCATGGTGGGCATCCTAGGCCTGGTGGGCTTCTTGAGATACCGCCAGCACAACAGCCGCATGGAGTTCCGGCGCCTGCAGGACCTGCCCATGGTGAGTAATGCCTTCAGCCCAGCCTGACATGGTCTGGCTTGCCACTGGTTGCTTTGCAGTTCCCCTTCTACCACATTAACGATGCTTTGGGTATTTGCAGCAGCAGGAATGCTGATCATAACTCCTGTTCCCTCTTAGGTCCCTCTCCTTCCATCCAGGGTTTGAATCAAAGACCCAAGTCTCAAAGTTGGCCACTAAAGAAGCTTCCTGCCTTCCCCTCACTCTGCAGGGGAATGCTAAGAGCTTAAACAGAGGAAGGGGAGCTCTGAAATAACACCTTCCTAGCCTCTCCTCCTGTATTCTGATATATCTGCTTTGTGACTATGACAAAGCAGACTCTGTGCTCTGTTCCAGGGAGGTTGCCTGTCTGCATTTGACCCTTTGGGGATATAAAAGGATGTGAGGGTTTCAGAGGCTGGATTATCTCTGAGGAAGCTGCAGCTAACTCACTGCGCTTTCTGGGATAGAGGAGTACTGATTCCCTTCTGCAGCTAGCAACCAAGCGGATGCTGTTTCAAGCTGAGTGGAGTTTTCCACGTCCCTGCAGCAGGCAGGCTCTATCTGCATACACCTCTTCTCTCCAAAAGCTGCAGCAGGAGGGGAGAGTGACAGTCCAAAGATCTAGGAATTGCACAGGGACAGCATTTAGGTGGACTGCTGGGCAGATGGACACACTGTGACAGTGTGGATGAGAAGGCTGTGCTGCCTGCACAACACTCTTCCAGGCTGGGACTGTATGCCAATGTGCAGGCACCTTATTAAAGCACACTCTTCTCTACTTCTAGGATGACATGATGGAGGACACCCCTCTCTCACTCTACAGCTACTAGGCGACCAGGCTTTCCTCTGCCTGGCCAGCTGAACTTCCCAGAGGAGAAGGCCTTGAGGACTTGGTCCCAGACAATCTGCTGAGGAATAAGGGGCTGTGATTTGCACGCAACTGAAAGATCCTTTTCAGATGGCTTTTGGGTTTAGACATTTTACATAGTTCAATGTTGAAGTTTTTATGCTGGGAATCACAGCCCAAGTCTGGCCCTTTCCTCCAGGCCCTGAAGAGGTGCCTCCTCCTTTTAGTGTGGTGACCGATTAGCCAAGACAACCTTTGCCGTCATGTTCTGCATGAATCTCTTCTGTCCATCTTGGTGGCCGCTGCTTTTAAAGGAGGTGGGCAAGTGATCCATACAAGAGCTGTTAACACTGGTGGTGTCAGCACAGTGCTAGCAAAGGAGACTGCTGTTTTCTGAGAGAGCCAAGGATATGGAAATCAGTTCTCTTGGGCTCCCTCTTGTTCTGTATTTTTAAGGTTGTTTGGTTTGGTTTTTTTCTTGCACTTTTCTTGTTCCTGTTTCAGCTTTAGTCCTGGGATTGGCACTGCTTATCCTGAAACACCTACCAGGAGGATGACAGACTGCTCTGCTTCCTTCATACATGCGTACCTTTTCTCTTTAACCAGGGAAAACAGTTTTGTGGCCACTGGAGAAGTGCCCTTGCTACTTGATGTTGCTTTGAAGTTGCTGGGAGGAAAATTAACATAATTTTAGCTTAACAGGGCTTCATAAGACTCAGTCTATTGCCAATTAGACACACTAATTTGGTCTCACCAAAATTAGGATACTGTGTCTCCTATACTTGATGCTTTCAGCATATGTGTAAACTTGTTGCCCAGGTTCAGTAAATGCTTTGGTCCATTTCCTTGCCTGGATTGACACATGCCTTTCCTCAGGTACTTCCCATGTTGCTGCTAGCATCTGGTTGCTGAAAGTTGTTGTACAAAACTAGTACTGTGCTCTCCCTCCTCTGCTACACAAGGTCAAAGCTCCTTTACCTTCTAGTGTTGGTCTTTGAGCCAGATGGTGTCTTGTCATGAGGACAGATGCTGGATGTAGGTGCCTTCCTCCCCTTCCCTTTCTAGGTGTTAGGCTGATTAGATTCTGCACTTTTGCCTCAAGATATCACTGCTGTAGACAGCACCCAAGGCTCCCGAGACCCTCAAGGAAACCCACAAACGAGAGCCTCTGAGTGTAAGTCTGAGGACCTCGCCTCAGAAAGACCAGAGTGTGCATGAGTGTCTTCATGTAATTAACACCTGCTCCTTTTTTCTGATTCATTTGACTGCAGATAAACACATGCCTTCTCTAGAGTGTTTGGTTTTTGACTAAGCCAGTTGCTCCCTCAGGATACAGCAAGGGCTAGAGATTATCTACCACATTGCTCTTACAAGCCTCAGTCTCTCCTTTAAGTAGCAACACTTACTGACCACAGAAAGGACAAATGCCAGGCCTCACTAGCAAAAGTACCTTTTTTTCTTTCCAGTGCTGTTATTACTTGTCTTTGCGCAGGGCAAGGGGAATTTCCCCCATCAGCAGGGCTCAAATTATCTGCAAAGCCTAAAGATGGAGCAGAACCGGTCTGGGTCAAATAGATGCACTGGGTAAGGCAGCAGTTCCTTCTTCCTGTGTTACTACTTCCGAAGTGGCTGACAAATGGCTGCAGTGCAGTTTGGGTTCAGCTGTTGGCTTTGGCCTTCCATCTATTTATTGTAAGGATGCCCAGTAAAATAGGGAAGAAGGGTTGGTTCTCTCCTGCTATTATTGCATGAAAACTGAAGGGCAATTGTCACAGCTCCAAAGCTTTTGTATCAAGCATTGTCTGTACAGAGCAATCTCCCTAGCTACAGACTTGTTTCCCTTGCTGGAGGGCAGGGTGCTGCTGGGTTTTGGCACAGAGAGGCAAATTAGTGGTGGAAAATAGAACTCCATCCTGGCTGGAACTGGTGCAGGCTGGCATAGCTGGGAAGTGTCTCTGTATACAACTGAAAGGGCAGGGGCTGGTTGTTCTGGTTTCCCATGCATCGCTGTCCAGGGGAAAGGGGTGAGGAAGAAAAATCACCCAACACCAAAGTGCAACTTTCTTTGTAAAATATGTTAATAGTGGATTTTTTTTTTTCTGCAATAAAGTTACAAATGCCAAAGGTGCCCTGGTCCTCATATTTTCATAGCAAGCCTCTAACTGGAAAGCTTTTATAGGTCACAATGAATCCTGTGATAAATAAACAGCAGCAGTTTGGGGTAGGAAGGCTCACAGAGCTGGTACTAGTGAAAATGCCAGACAGCTATAAATCATCGTTCTGTGGGTTCAGAAGGACACCACCCCCTGTTTGTGTCACTTCTTGTCAGGGTCATTCCCTGTCTGGGTTGACTGAGATTAATTTCTATACAGTCAAATCAGATTAAATCTGTCTTAGAGAACCACACTAGACCAAACAATCTTAACATAAACCTTTAAACTCTCTTCCTTTGCCTCTGATTGAAGATATCCTTATTCTCCTCTGTTGTCGACTGTAACCCCAAACTCTGTTTACAGAAATATCCTGAAGCCAGCCTAATCCAAACCTAAGTAGCATCATCTGTCACACTTCTTTCCATTGTACAGGAGACAAAGCAAATTGAAAGGCACATACTTCTTTTTTGTTTAGCTTTATAGCTGTTTTGAACTCTTTCCTTTGGAGTGCAGACCTACTGGAGCTAAGTGCTCACTGTTTGTTTCAAAAAAGTCTAGCTCTTGCTAAAGACCTGCTAAGAGTCTCTCCTGAGCTAATAGTCTCTCCTAGCTGCACAATAGCTGGGCAAAATCATCCAGTTCATGTCACAGATTGTTGGTGCTACAAGATTTTCTACTGCAATAGGGAGCATGAAACTACTCAGTCATTGGGCTTCTGCTGTTCTTGAAACAGGTCCCACAATGAATCTAGAAAAGCAAATCCCTGAAGATCAGAGCAAACAAAGACAGTGTAGCAAAGTGCTTGCTGAGTAATCTGAAGACTTGGGGGTGAACTAAACCCTGCAGGTATTTCAGTCCTGTCCCAGCATACAACCGTACAAAACAGAATTACTAAGTAACGGAACAACATGCTGCAACTAAGCCAGTCTTCTCAGGTCTGAAGTCAGCATTATTCCGGTGGTTTATGTTCTGCCTTTTCACCACCAACCCCACTCAGAGCTGATTAATTCCTTGCAGAACAAACTGCTGAGCTAACTTGTTAGAGAGGTAGCACACAGAGTAGATCTGTGTTAGCTGCAGAGGCAGCAGCAGGACAGGCTTGTGCAGGCAGCCAGCCTCAGGAGGCATGAAGCTTACTGCCTTTGCCTAGCCAAATTCTGACCTCCCAGCCTGGTGATACAATCTCTGAGGTGGCCAGGTTTGGAGATGGACCATGGGCCACTTGTGTGAGCTTCATCTTTCCTGCGCAGCAAAGCAAACTGACAGAATCAGATGACAACTCGCCAATTTCTGCATGTCCCCGTGGAACACAGCACTTGTTTTTGATGAGACTTAATTCTAATGCCTCCTAGGCTAAGGTGCAATTATATTATTAATTAGCAAGGGGACAAGAATCAATTAAATCAAATATATTTAAATCTAAATAGGAGGGAAAGAAACGTAGTTAAAAGAAAACTGGAGTTTGAGACCCACCTGCCTTCTCTGCCCTCCTCTTTTCCTCTCTCCAGACTCATGTTTTGATGGGAAGGGGATTTGAGCAGCTGAAAAGTGATAGTTGTACAGCTACTGTGCCAAGGGCAGGGCTACCTGTGCTACCTGCCAGTTCTCTGCCCACTCAGTTGTCCTTCATGGTTCAGTGCCTGTAGTTTAGCTTTGGACAGTCATATCACGCTGCAGGTCTGTAAACAAGGCTACATACAGACGGTGTTCAGAGACAGCAACTGCCACAAGGAGCACTGGAGTGAACAAGATAGCATGTGAATGGCTCTCCAATGGGTAATAGTCCCCAGTTCCTACCACTTAAAGCAGAATGAAAAAGGTATCATGCTGATCCAGGGAGCAGGAGTGCAGAAGCAAGACAAGGAGGCAGAGCAGTAAACTCTCAGTAATGAAGGCTATGAAATGATGCATAACCTGGAAAGCTTTTAGTAGCCAGCGTTCTCATACCCAGGGGAGAACAGAAAACGCCTACTGTCATTTCCCAGATACCTAGGAAGGAAACTGGAGGCTGTATGCCTCCGCATTATTTATACTCCATTTTCTATTAATACATTCAATTCAGTATAAATGTGGATTAGTCAGGGGGGAAGGGGGAGAGTTTTTCTAACTGTACCTCCTGAGCCCCTGCCAAACATGTTCCCATCTACTTGCTACCTCTGCTTCACTGCATAGCAGAAGTGAAAGAAGGATCTTCTCTCCAATCATCTCTTCCATCCCCCACAAAGAAAAAAGAAATAATGCACTTCCTGTCCATAAAACAGCCAAATCTGTGGTGCCACTGACACGTAGCTAAGCAAAGCTGGAAGACCATGACTGCTAATATAAAAGTCTCTATCAGTATTAAGCTCCCAAAACTGTTTCTGGTTTGTTTTTTTTTAATCCCCTAGAACTTTATAAGGTAACAAAGGTCTTCAGATTTCCCCCATCCAACAGCCACATTTGAATGAAGACTCTTCCCCACTAAAACGCTACTGGGGACATGATTCTTCACAGATCTGAGAAAAGTCAGCCTTCATCCAAAGCACAACTTGAAACAGTCTCAGAAAATAAAGCACTTAGACCTGCCCAGAAGAGGACCTTCTAGTTGTGGCTGGTTGATACATAGCTTGCAAACTGGATCCCCTACCATTAGTCGATTCTGCAATATTAGTAAGCTTTTATAAAAAGTCATTAACTATTACATGAAGCATAGATAGGGTGCTAGACAGCGTCAAACTTTATATTTGTGCATTTTAAAGACAAAAGGATCAATGTATTCATCTGCTTGGCAGCCTGCACAGCCTTCCTTGTGCTTGTTCCCACTTCCTGTCTAATAAATATACTTGAAAGACGTGCTCAGCACAGGTCTGCTCTGCTTCACGTGCACCAGCAGTTTAACAATGGTTAGCCTCAGTTCCTCTGTCATATTTTTTCTTTTGAAAAACCCATCAGCCAAATAACCCCCTGAACCACAAAACCAGCTTGATTTTGATCAGAAGGACAGTGATCACATCTGCAAGAAAGTAAGTATGTGTTTGTTCCTACTATTCAGCTCCCTCTCTGTTTACAGGTAGACCCAATTCCCCACCCACAGTTCAAATAAAGAGCCAAGTAAGTTACCAGAGGTATCCTCCCAGTCATAAAACAGGTCTCCCTGTGATGAACTGCCCAGAATTAATATATCCCTGCAGCAGAAGCCTTTTGCTAGTGCTCTTTGAAGTATAATGGAACATCTGTTGACAATCTCCCGCAGGGTAACTTCTCCCCTCCCCTGTTTTAATCCTCTCTCCTTCAGAAGTACTTTTGCTCTGAAATTAGACACATCAGTTGCCACAGGATGACTCTCACAAACATTGGAGTGTTTCCTTTCATGCTGGTCTTTCTGGGGAGCTGTAGGAAGAGGAATGAGCAGTCAGCACTGCTCAGTATGTTCTTAAAAATTTGCTGTTATGTCCGAATTCCAGAAGCTTTCAATGCTAAATTACAGGTTCTGCTTGGAACAAGACAAGGCTTATGGGTTCTGGAACATGCCTTTAAGCCAGGTTTAGGCACTCATTTGATTCTGACTGAGAAGGGTTTTACCGAGGCCAGCTGCAAAATTAGCAAAGTTTTCCTTTGTGTTAATCCTGGCTATGCCTTCTGATCACACAGGCAGATCAATCCACTAACATGATCATTACTTCAATTTCCCTACTGATTAGCCTGGGGGCAGGATGAGAATTTCCGCCTACTTTTTTAAAAGGACCTCAATATTTGTAGGTAGAAGGCAATCATGCACAATACTATTTGTGGCTGACTAGCAGAAAGGGAACCTATTTTCAAAAAGGACTGAGAGAAACACTGGGAAAATAGCTCCCTTTGTTTTACAGAGTCTAACTTGGTGGCTCACACTGAGTGATAGGGAATTGGTCACTTCCATCCTGCTCAGTCTGTTTCGTGGATGCGTTGTCACTTTTCAGATCAGCTTCAGTCAGGTCCAAGGCACTCAAGCAGGCTTTTATATCCTGACCCTGATCTGCTCATGGCTGTTCACAAATTCAGATTCACTCTAAGAAGCAGAGTTGAACTCTGGGAAGCAGCTGTTCACTGGAGAGGGAAAACTAACTGATCTCAGCCTGATCTTCAAAGCAAAAGCCACAGTTCATGCAACTGAATGAGATGAGGGTCAGAAGAGAAGCCTCCGCCAGTGTCTTGTCTTGATCTGTGCTCAGGCCTCCATTTGATGACTCCTGCTGCTACTCTCAGCGTCACCAGTCTCTGCCTGCTTTTCAAACCAGTCCTAACCAAACTCTGCTGGGCCCCCTCTACAGCAACTCTGACTGTGCCACACCCTGTCCTCTGTATTGACTGAGAAGTGGGCAGCAAAGAGAATGCCACAGATCGATCTCCTGAACTATCCCATCTGCTAGACTACAAAGCTGTCACCATCAGATAGGCAGTTGTCCTCTTTCCCCATACTCTTAAGGCTTTCTGAACTCCATGTTGTTCATTCACCTCTTCCCTTCTTCACCAGATAGCAATTCTAAAATTAAATTATTACAGAGGAAAATGGAATAAAAAAAAAATCAAACCACATAAGGAAATTTCACAAGGCCCTTTTTTGCCACTATGGCAATTTATTCTCATAAAACAATCCCAGCAAACTCCCCTTTATGGTGGTCATGGAAGTTTCTCTTCAAAGAACAAGATTTCTTAGCCTGTTTTGAGCCACAGAAAAGGAAGCAATTTACAAACAGTTGTCAAATCAGCTGCTCCATATCAGGTCTTTTCAGACAGGGTAAATCTATGGTCAGTCTGCATCTGCTCTGTTTTTGCTACGTATAGTCTCCCTAAATGGCACAATCTAAGCCCAGCTATATATCCCAGAGCTTTAGCTACCCACCATTTTAAACAATATCCAACATAACCCAAAACTTGCAATACATTGGCAAGAAAAAAGGTTTGAAGGCATTAGTAGACACAACACACACAATCCTCTCCATTTGTTCTGGTCCACCAAGTGAGAGCTCACAAGACAGGATTGTACATCCCATCCCACTAGAGAGGGCTGAAGCAAAGGGCTGCAGCTAGGAATTCTCTGACCTTGAGGAAAGCCCTCATTGCAGACAAGCACCACAGCACCTCTCCCTCTGCAAGCCAGCTAAGAACTGCAAAAGCTGACTGATACACCACAAATCAGGCCCTCCATCAGTGTCTGTCACCTGGGACAAAAGAACAGAATACACAGTACTGGGCTGCAAAGGTATATGGTGTAGGTCTAAACAAGAGAGCATGAGATGACATCCAACAGTACAGGTCTCAGGCAGAATCCGTGAATGACTTACCAAAACGGCTGTTTCCCTTCCTTGAGTTGCCTCCCTTGGGTCAGCCCCACACCTCATAGCTTCCAGTTCTGGTGAATCCAGGTAACAGACAAGCCAAGAAGAGTTTGCGTGCCTAGGGAAACCAATATCCTTTCCATCTTTTACTTGTTCCCTACATTAAAGAGTGCATCTTTTAGTTAACATTAAAGGTCATGCAGCTTTAGTTCAGGCAGGCGGTCAGCCAGGTCACTGCTGAGCTCATCCGCTCCAGCTATTTCTAGCCTTTTCTCTAGCACTGCTCTCCTTCAGCTTAAAAGACATTGTGGAGATATCTTTACAATCTACACCAACAGACCAGGGAATGAGCCTTCCCCAGAATCCTTACCCCATATGCCAGTCCTAAGAAGAAACAGCAACCTATGTCTAGCCCCTCTAGCACCACCAGTTCAGTGTGGACTGCAATCTGTGTCAAACTCTAACAAAAAACATCCTCATTGATCTTCTGCTGAAACAGAAATGCCAGCAAGCATCCTCACAAGCTACATAAGCTCAAACAAAAATAGGTGCCCCTGTAAATGAATCATGGTTCCAAGTGTCCTAGCAAGCCGCCAACACAGCTACTGGGTGCCCTTACTGTAACATTGGCCAGGGCTTCTGATGCTACAACAATATAAATATTTACTACTAATACTAAGCAAAAGATAACTAGCTGCCACTTACTAAAATGAGGGGTACTGCTTGAGCATTTGATCAGTAAAGCTCTATACTGGAGTCCCTACCTTGCATGTGCCTCAGAATAAACATTAAAAGAGAAAAACATAACCCTTTGATGGGACATGAAGACTCCTTAGGCACTGTCCTAACAGCAACCTGACATGTTACAACTGCATCTACAAAGCAGTAAGTTGTAGCAGGTTTGCTAGTAAAGTTTGAATCAGCAGGATTAGTAAATTGGAAAAACAGAACACAGGGCAGTTTAATATGCCTTACAGCCTCCATTCACAAGAATCTTAAGCATCTTACTAAAGTAGGGCATGAATTTTTTCTTTTAAAGGAACATTAGTCCTTTGTTCCCGATTTCCTTTAATGCTGTGTTAATGCAAACACAAGGGGGTTTTATATCCAAAAAGCAAGACATAAATCCAAAAGGATAAAGAGGCTGAGAGACGAACCTTCTTGAAGTGAGCAATTTTCACCTTCCTAATCTCACTGGCTGTGTGTCAGCACCAAAACAAAAATGAAGCCACATGAAAAAGTGGTATCTTGGCATGTGAGAGGAAGCGATAAGTATCATAATTGGCCCTCACATGCAGCTTTACACTACCCTGACACTAGACAGGGAGGGAGGATGAAAGAACAGGCAAGTACACGCATGTTACCTCTGTTCTGGCATAGCAATAGTGCTCTCAGAGCAAAGTTTTAACTGTGGCCCAAGTGCTAGGCCACTACTCCAAATTGTACTGCCTTCCTGCCTTTAGGTGCCTAATACTGAGCCCTACTAGTAAAACTGGGCACAGCAAGCACCTCTGATCAAATTATCAGTAGGACCTCTAGAATGCCATGAACAGTAGACACAAATAGGTTCTGCAGACCTCTGTCATCTGCATTACTGTGGAAAATCCCACTAGGTTCTTCAGATCCTGAGGGTGCAGTAACTAGCCACACTTACCTTCAGGCACCTTGATCTCTGTGGTGCTGGAAAGCTCATCAGAACTGAAGTTTCTGAGGTGGAAACCTCACCCAGTGATGGAGAAAACCACTCCATCTCTCACAGCAAGCTTCACTCCAGAAGAAATGAAGCAAGCAGCAGATTAGGTCAAAAGTTCAAAGATGAACTTGCTGAGCCTAAGCCTCCACTTTCTACCTTTTGTGACACCTTTTATGACATGGAGAAACTACTGCTATTCTGCATATAACAGCATTTTACTCCTTGCACAGGTACAAGCAGTGGCACCAGGCAGCAGAAAGCAGGTTCCATGATACACAAACTTAGGCAGCAAAACACATCAATAAAAATGTTCAGGCACTGGATTTCATCCATCTTTGACAGCAGTGGCTCCAACCAACCCCACATCATCCAGATTGAAAACACAAAGATCAACCAGCTCATTTCTGCTCAAAGCCACAGTCACAATGCCAAGCCCTTCCAATACAGGGGTCAGTTTGTCTTGGAAAGGGGCAACGGGACACCTGACCTGACCATGAGATCTCTAAACCAAAGGGAGGTTGGAATACTATGTCCCAGAGTGGTAGTAACATTGGAGTAAGTGGGGAATAGTTTCTACGATCTCTGCCTTCCCCTGCAGGCTCAGTGGATGGCACCTCCTTCACGAACAGACTTTTCACTTGATGTTTCAGGTCAGAGACTGTAGATCTGATGGAAGCAAAAGGATAACACTGACTGTCCCTTAAGCCTAGCAATGCCTACTGGAACAATTATTGGGGGTGGGGATGGGGTGGGAACCACTTTGATGGGGTTTCTGACAAAGTCATGCCTCATAGCAGCAGAAGGCAGTTCTGCTGAGCAATTCATTTGTGTTTTCAGCAGATGAACAGTCTGGCAGCATAACCTCTGCCTCCCTACCTAGCCCTGTTCACATTGTTATCTCAGTTGTGCCAGCACAATTTTTTCCTGCAGCAGCACTGTGAAGCACACCACTTCAGGGAAAAAAAACAAAACCAACACAAAACAATGATGTACTTGTTAGAACCAGCTCAGCTCCCTGATCGGATTTACAGCATACCAACAATTGCAGTGGCAAAAACTCAGGAGGCAAAGTGCTTTGAGGCCAGGGCAGGAAAAAACAGAAAGGGCGAGCACATTTTAAGCTGATGTTGACAGCACAGACACATCTCATGAAATCGCAGCTTGACAATAGGTGGGACAGTGACATAATAAGGTAAGGCCTTAGGCTTCTATAGAAAGAAACAGGGAATCAATATTTAATTACAGGAGAACTGCAATGAACTTCCATTATTGAAAACATCTCACCAAGTTGATACAATATCCTTTATCAAAGAAAAGCTAATAATAGAGCTACATCGACCTCCACACTCAGTGTCCACCAGTATTTCCCTGCTAATACAGATAGACATTAATATGACTGTGGTCAAGAAGGAGAAAGATCAGAAAAGAAGACAAGGAATGAAGACATTCTTTAACTCCATTTCAGTTACCAAATTGCCATGAGTCTTCGAAGAGTTTGTGTGACTATCTGTCTTGGATTCCTAGCTAATGCAGAGTAATAGTTCTTTAACAGGATCAGAAAAACGTTTCAAGAGCTGTGGATGGAAAGGAGAAGGAAAGTCCTTTATATTATAGGCAGAACAACATTAATCATTTGACGTCATCTTGGTAATACTGACTATTCTAGAGAGCACAGAGAATGAAAGGTCCTGTCTGCACAAATACTTTATGATGACACCAAATCACGCTGTAGCCCATGTGATATCAGCATTAGCCTGAGGGAGATGAATGACAGTGTTGTGTTTTTCCTAATAATAATAAATAAAAAACCCACAAAACCCCCATACCTGGAACAGACACCTTACAGAGACATCGCTGCATCCCCCCAGAGGAGTGATGCATATTCTCTGGATGCTGTTTTACTGTAGCACAAAGCTGTATGGGGAAGCAAACTAGGAACAGTGACATGAATCCCCAGCTAAACTTGTGACAGGACATCTGGCAGCTGTCCGAGGTCAGCAGGGGTTGGACAGAGGATACAATTAAATAGAGCCAGAAAGATCTAAGGATCCTCAACAAGGAAGCTCCGATGTCACTCATTTCTCCCCAGGGAGCAGGTCAGAGCCCTTGGGTAGGGGTGGGAAGAGAGCCAGGGCCAAGCTAGCAGAGATTGGAGGCAAAAGCAAAGCTAGTTCCTACCAGCTGAGCCTGGTGAGAATGGAAGATGAGGGCAGCTGGGGAAACTGAGAAAGAATTACAGCCTAGGCAATGCAAATGAGCACCTCTTCTTGGAGGCACTGATTATTATTTCCAGTCATTTCAGCAAAAAGCAAGTAAGGTGCTGCCCAACTAGCAACAAGGAGAGCATGTGGAGTCCATCACTGTTGGGTAGGAGACAGCAACACACCTGATTAAACAAGGTGGATGAGATAGCTCAGAGAAGCCGTGAGCTAAGTCAGGCCCTGCCAGCTCAGCTCCAAGGACAGCTGGGAAGGGAACAACAGGTACCCATTCTCAACACCCCCATGGAATAAGCTGAAGGTGCTAGCCCTCTGGATACAAAAGCCTCAGTTACAGAGGCTGCCATTTCACCCCCTTCACTAGCTGTCTCAGAAGGACTGAATACCTTGCCTGCACTTAGCCAGAAGTCCTCCCCAGGAGAGAGCAGACACTTAAGCCATACCCGCTTTCAGCTTTAGCAGTTCAGGATTTAAACAGAAGACTTTACCTCATAAACCTGACAAATCTACTATCTTCACGACCATTAAAGCCAGTACCATACTAGCCGTGGAAATTAACTGTGCTCCACAAGACAAATATTCTATCCAGGCAGGTACAAAGGACAGCCAGCAAACAAGAACAGCAAGATGAAAGGTCAGTAGGTCAGTCCCCAGCACTTCTGAGCTTGCCAATCCAGCCCCTGTTAAAATGAGCTGCGACAGCAAGAGAGCTTGCAGAGCTCTGAACAACCACCAGCCAGCAGCACCCTCCTGTGACACACTCCTGCAGCTCTCAGGCAGTTACTCCCCTTGCGACCAAGAGCGGCTCTTGTCCCTGCGGCAGCTCTCAAGCGGCATGCACAGACCCCCAGACTCCCTGAAGGTGCATCCCCTCTACCCGATGTGGCCAGGTTTCTGTTGGGTGCTCCACACTTCCATCCTGAGTTTGTCTAAACTGTAAGATTGTGCTTTTGAGAAAGAAGGGACAATCACTTCCAAGCATTTCCCAGAGGCAGCCTCTGATCCACCACAATACCATTAAACCCTGCAGAATAATCATGCCCAAATGAGGCCAGAAAAACTGAGAAAAAGTAAACAGCTGGACATATGACATGTCGCCATTGGTGAACACTTCATGTTTCTAGCACCAAAGGTAATGCTTGGCTAATTTATATGCTTCTAGATTTGGATCACGACGGCACCCTACCTGGCATCATCTGTAACCTCTTGCTCATGCCAGCCCTCCTCAGAAGGAATTAAAGTTTTGCTACAGGTAGACTAGCACTATTTGCCCACAGTGACCACCTTACTTTTACAGAGAAGCTGAGAGCATGCTTCCACCTCCCCCTGGGAAGCAGATGACAAGCCCCAGCTGTGCAGGTATCCTTCTGCAGCAGGAATTTTCCAGAAGAATGGTAACATGCTGCTTGGTGCAAAAAATACAGGTCAGTTGTTAGCTCTACTTTCATTTCAATTGTGACCCTCCAGCTCTGTCCATTTCCTATTCTTCTCCCATCAAGCCTTTTCTGATTCTCCCTTTTGCAAAGGTCATCTACTTCTGCAACAACTGAAAAAAATATCAATTCCATTCTGGCTGCAGTAAGACCTGTTATACCATAAAACATACAAACACTTACCTTTTCCCCCACTCATACATATTTTGATGATACCTTTCTAACTGCCCTCCACCATTCAACACAGGAACAGGAAGGCCTCTTCCTGCTGTCTCAGCAAGCTTGTGAGGCAGGAAAGGTACCTGCAGAGCACCTTGCACACAGGCTGTCTTGATCAAAGTCTTTGTCTTGGCTTCAGAGTTAACTATCTTCTTAGGAGTTGGTGCGATGCTGTGTTTTGGCTTTGATGTGAGATTTTTCAGTTCCTCAGGTCTTACTAGCAAAAAGGTGGGAGGGGACACAGCCAGGTCCGCTGACCCAAACTAGCCAAAGTGGTATTCCATACCATGGGACACCATGCCTGGAATATATACCTGGGGGTTTGGCTGGGGCGGGTGAATTGTTGCTTGGGGACTGGCTGGCCATCGGTCAGCAGGTGGTGAGCAGTTGCATTGTGCACCATGCATTCCTTTCTTCCTCTCCCTCTGGATGTTATTCCTTCCCTTCCTTTTTTCATTATAATTGTTATTGTCATCATTGTTATTATTGTTCTTTCATTTTTATTCTATTACAGTTATTATATTGTTCTTATCTCAACCCTTGCAGTGTCAACTTGAGTTCTTTTAATGTAATCAGTTGCAGACATTTGGTTCGATAGTTCTTCCTCTTGTTGACCTGTGCAGTGAAGCAACTTGACCTCACTCAGACCAAGAAAAAGGCCATGGCTAAACTACATTCTGCACCTGATTTTCCATCTGTCTATTACTAGGCAAAACCTTACAGAATTATATCCACCCGCACGTCTCCCAAAGGCAAAGGGTGGATTGATCCCATGGCTGCCAGCAAGCCCTATGCTTGCTCTCCTCCCACAGCTCTCCCAGAACACAGCATGGAGTCACAGCTTGTCAGCCCCGTGTATTCCTCTTTTCTTCTCCTCCAGGACTGCCTGTTCAGCAGTGTTCCCTGGTTTCATTCTTCTGAACAGAGATCCTCAGCTATAACAAACATTACAGTGCTTCCCACTGGGGGCTGTTTCTTCTAGACCCCTTAGACTGCAGCAGGTTATCCTGTGCAGAATCAGAGTTCAGATCACACAAGGAGCAGAACACACCACCTCTCACTGACTTTATGCTGCAGTTGTTCCAACTCTTTCCTCACACATTCATCATTTTGTCACGGTAGTGTTTCACTGCTTAAAGAAAGTGGGAAAAGCTACATTTTCCTCCAGTACCTCCCCTGCACCAGCTCTCAATCTACAAAGGTCTTAGCACTGACGTTTCATTTATTTCTTGTGGACTGCTGGCTTTGGGATACAAATGAGATGCACAATCTCTATACTGTTGGTGAAGTACTTCCTGTTGCTAGTTATGGCATTCATCTTTCACCTCCTCTGTCCTCTCCATCAAGGCCTCCGAGCTGTTCTGCAATCACTGAGCATCCTCTGTAACAGCAAACGGGAAAGGCAGGAGATGCTAAGGTCCCAGCTAAGCTCTTCAGTTGCTGGGACAGAAGGGATAAGAATAGGATCAAGGAACACCCAGCAAAATGGTTTCAAGGTTCAGTCCCGTACCAATCCCTGGCAGAGGCAGAGTACGGCAGTATCCCAGGAATTCCCCTCTGCCACTATGCTGTATGCTCAGCAGACCACAGAAACCCTGTCTTCCTGGACCACTATATTCAGACAGAACAACTGGCAAGATACCCATTAAGAATTCAAATATTTGAACTAACCACCCTCAAAGGCAACTTAGCCAGCTGACTAAACATTGTGCGTCACAAAGGTTTCAGCAAAGGACTCCATGTGAGGATATCTGACTTTACACCAAGCTTACTCATGGCCCTCCAGGAACACTTCAGCCTTGTTCTCCAGTTTCATTTTCTCTCCTGAGAAGCAAAGGTGCTTCTCAGGTTTTCAGGTCAGTAAAGGCAGAGGAAGAAAAGAAAAATTCAAAAAGCCCTTTCTGCCTTGCATCTAACACCTTGTCTGTGTTCACTCGTTTAGTACGGAAATGACGCTACACTGTGCCAGGCTACACTCACAGCCTGTTGTTTCTTCAACAGGACTTCAGCAACCTAGACAAGAACTGATTCGTGTAAGAGGCTCCTGTAACCATCAGCGCTTCAGTTCCAGTGCCTTTACCTTTGCTACCTTCCAGTTTACCAATCTGCTCCTGCTGGAGCTCTTTCTCCTGCTTTAGTCAATTAATAGACTGAACGAACAATTCAATGATCTGAGCAGATGGGCAAAAACAGATTTTCTATGGAAATAACATAGTTAGTAGGCTGGTTCAACATCAGAAGCTGGAAATACAGTGAGAACTAGAGAAGACAAACCTCAGTTCTAAACAAGACTGATCGGATCAGTCTGCCCTTCTACAGAGGGCACGGATACAATAAGAAAAAACCCTGGGGTTTCTAGAAGATACAAGGGAACTCCACAGAGAAAGCAGTTTGCTTATCTGAAGTAGTTCTGCTCCCAAGAAATTGCAGATTTGGTGTCCTGACACTTCATAAAACTCAGGACTAATGGCTGGAGAAAGTTGCACAAGAACTATGAAGATTATGGTAAGCTGCTATAAAGATTAGGGTAGAGAGATCCAGCTCTCAGGCTTGCTGTCAAATGTGGCAAATGCGGTAAGGAATAGGGAAGCTGCAAAGAACACATACTTTCAGATGGCGAAGGGGAAAGGATTGTCAGCACGGAGGCCTCATTAACTATTTTAGTGAGCAGTGTCCACCCACATGGGAAGGTGGGGCTTATCAAACAGTGTACGATGAAAGAAAAATATGCACAATATAGAGTGGTATTGTGCAACTACACTAGGAGAACTTGCTCTTAAGACAGACGATCTCACCAGAGCCCTCAAACCGCCTCGGTTTGGGATGGCTGCTGTCTCCACTGTTGCCTGGCTGCAGCGTGGGAGAGGCACGCAGGTACAACACAGCTGCTGGGTGCCAGGCAGGCACCCCTGTCACCACGTCGTCAGGGCCCAGCCTGAGAGCTGCAAACCCACCGCAGACAGAAAGCGACAGACGTTAGTGGGGCTGTGAGGGAAGGCGCCCGCCTGGGCCTGCCCCACCTGGGCCCCCAACCCACTCTGACACCCCCCCACCCTGGCACCTGCCCCACCTTGACACCCCCCACACCCTGGCACCTGCCTCAGCCAGCACCTCAGCTCAAGAACCAGCCAGGGCGCCCGTCCAGGCACCGGCATTCTTCCCTTTCCCACTCGGACCGCACCACCACGCACGGCCGTTAGCAGCGGCAGGCTCTGCCGCGATTATCAGCAATAATCTACCGGGGGGTTATTACCCCCGCCACCCCTCCGCACGGGAACCGCCGGAGTTCACCCACCGGCAGCTCCCGGGAACACGAGCGGAGCGAGTACCGCTACACAACAGCCGGCCGGCGCGACCGCCGCCGCTCCTGCTCCGCAGCCGACCCCCCCGCCTGCGCCGGCGCCCCCGGAGGAGGGACAGCAGCGGTTGCCCCCCCGGGCGGCCCCTCAGACCGCCCCGCGCGCCGAGCCCCTGCCGGGCGATCCCGCGCGGAGGGGCCGCGCGCCGCAAATCCCAAGGCGCCACGCGCGGCTGGGCCGTCTCCTAGGCGACGCCTCCCGCCGTGCCTCCCGTGGTGCCCCGCGCGCAGCCGCGCGCCAGGGGGGGGCCGTCGCAGCTGCCCTTGCCGCGGGGCGCCGCGCGCGGGGCATGGAGCGGCGCGTGGCGGAGCGGCTGCGCGGCGCCCTGGGCCCCTCCGGCTTCGAGGCGCACGCCTTCAAGGTACTGACGTCAGCGGGGCTTGCCGCGACGTCGCTGTTACCCGGGCGGGAGGGAGCGCGGGTCGGTGGCGGCTCCCTCCGCCATCCGGTGACCCCTGCGGCCGCGGAGCGGCGCCGGGCCGAGGCGCGAGGGGCGCCCCCGGGAGGGCAGACCCCTCGCTGCCCCCGCCTTTGTGGGACGAGGCCGGCGGCGCTGGGCCGCCAGGCTGCCGCCCCCAGTGCTGCGCGGGCCGCCCGCACCGGCAGGCCGAGCCCCCCGGGCCGCCCCCTGCGAGCGGTGGCGCCCACCGTGCTGCTCCCGCGGCCGCCGGCAGGTGGCGCTGCCTGCCCGAGCCCTGGCGGCGCCGCTCCGCCCCGCTGGGGGGGAGGTGACTCGCCCGCGCGCGGCGCGGGCTGGGGACGGACCCCGCCGGGCGCGGGGGTGGCCGCTGGCCGGGGGAGTTCAGCCCCCCCCCCTCCACCGCTGACCGCGGCCGGCACCGGGCTGGGCGAGTTGGCGGAAGAGCGAGAGGCGGGGGGTTCGCTCAGCCTGGCCGGTAGCGCGGGCCGGGGCTGCTGCTGGGGCTGGGCATCGGCCTGGTACCGGCCTGCGCGTTGGTCCCGGGCTGGTAAGGTCAGGAGAGTTACATAAAGATAACGCCTGCACCAGCAGGGAGTAAAGTCCTCTGAGCAAGCTTAAAATTTAATCTAGGCATACATTAAGGTGCAGGCTGCCCGGCTCGTTCTGCCCACTGAGGAGCGTCTCCCTTGCAGCTGAGGCAGCCTCTTGCACCTCTCCTCCGGGAGCTGAATGCGTCCACCCCGCTTCCACCAGGGCGTAGGGGATCCTGGCTGCCACTGTCACCTATAAAGCCAGCTTCAGATTAATTTCACTGATGGTTAGAAGTGACCACTTTTGCATTTTCAGAAAATGCCAAGTGTTAGTTACATGACTTGATAATCTCTCTGAATGTTAAACCTGGTCTTTATAGCACCCTGGGAGAGTTGTCATAACCTATAAAAAAGACTGATGTTATTAGTAGTGGAGTGCAGGGGGGTTTGGCCATTATTCCTCCTTGCTTGGCCGTTGTTGGTCTGAGCCCTGCCCCCCTGGTCATGTCTTCCTGCTGCCCTGGTCTGATCCTCCATTTCTGGACTGTGTTATAACACATCCAGCCTTGGAAACAAACATCAAAATGTGGCAGTGTCACAATCCACATGCTACAGCTGATGATTCTGGGAGTTTTTAGCACTGCTAGGAGCTTCACAACCACCATTTCCACACCCAAGTGTTTCCTGCTGAAGAAATAATCCATGCAACTTGTCACATGAGCAAAACAGAAGTACCAATTTCTTTCTGGTTGAAGATGGGGAAAAAAAAAACCCCAAAACCAGAAACTGAAAGCTTTATCTAAACCAAAACATCTGATTTGCATTGGCAAGACTGGTTGCTCATACTTCCCTACAGGGTTTCTGAGCAGAGCTGGATAAAGGGCAGCCTTGAGCTGAATGCAGTGGATGATTCTTATCTCTCACATAGAGCTCACAGTACAGCTTCCAGAAACTCAATCCCAGTATGCAAAACAACTTGGTTTGAATAGAAGGCACTATGCAGGCTGCCTATCTGGGTTGCAAATGAAGGTGGCTACACTTCTGTCCACTTCTAAAGTCCTGCATGCCCACTAGCAAAAGAGTGGTGTCCCTGTTCTCATGGAGATTTGTTTTTCTTTGCAGGTTGGATGGTACAATGCTGTTCTCCAGCCAGCCTTTCATCTCCCCTACCCAGATGACACACTGGCCTTTGTGGTCCTCAGCACCCCTTCAATGTTTGACAAAGCCCTTAAACCTTTTGTGAACAAAGAACGGTTAAAAATAATCAGGGATCCTGTGGATCAGTGTGTTTCTCATCATTTATCACGTGTGAAGGAGGTAAGAACCTGAAATACCGATTCCTTTTACTATTCTGGCACAGTAGACAAAGCCTTCCGGGTTCCTGCTCTTGCTCTTTAGAAGGGTAAAACATTATTCATGATGGTAAGAGCATCAACAGGCTGTTGGCCTGCTTTAGTTGTATATTCTGCCTCTTTGCCGTTGCAACCTGTAGCTATGGAGAGTTTTTTACAGTCGTATTTTAAAAACCCAAGGCCACAAGCACTCTAATAGATTTCAGTAGCAGGATGGGGAAATAAGCAGGCTTCACATGTGCCTGTTTTGCTAGCATCCAGCACTCATGTATTGGCAAATCTTTTTCCATGAGCCTGGGCTGATGTTTTTAATTTTCCCAGAAATTCCCTGACCAGAAGGTGGACGTCATATTTGATTATGAGATTCTGCCAAGCCGAAAGCCCAAGTTCTTGGCGCAGACAGCTGCCCATGTTGCTGGGGCCGCATTTTACTACCAAAGGAAGGATGTGAAACTTGATCCTTGGGGAAAAAAGGTGAGGGAAAAACAGTCTGGGAAGAACCACTAAACTGCAATCACAGAATCATACAACTATGTTTACTCACTAGTTCTTTCTCCAGGAAAATACAAAGTCCGTATCACATATATATGTATAAAGTGTTTCAGACAAATCAGAAGATTTCAAGATTCTTCAGGGTGGTATGCAGATGCATACATAGAGAAGAATATCTTGATCTATTAAACCTACTTAGACAGGAGAATAAATTTCAGTGTGAAAAAAAGACCTGTTATTTGGAGCATTACAAATAGGAGGAAAAAATTGCACTGTGGTTAATTTCCGTGTTACATTTTCAAAAAGGGACCTCTCCCCACGTTACAGGGTGTTGTGTGTGGGCATGGGAAAATGGGAATGAAATGCAGTGCTTCAAGCCACATGTTCAGGAAAGCGCATTTTTCTCTGTGTAGCATTCCAGCAGAGGGCTAGGAGCATGAGAAGTTGCATCAAAGCTTGATGCTTTGAACTCCAACCATTACCAGAAACAAACCGAGACATCCTAGATCCTTCTTTTTTTTCTTCCAGAAGATCTATGGCGTATGTATCCATCCGAAGTATGGTGGTTGGTTTGCTATCCGGGGTCTTCTCCTGTTCCCAGATATTCAGGTACCATTCCTGGAACAATCTGACCCTGTTGACTGTGTGAGCACAGAGGAGAAAAGAATTGAGTTGCTGGAGCAATTCAATTTCCACTGGCAGGACGGCCGCTACAGGGACATAATTGAAGTGAAGGAAAGGTATTCGGAGGAGCAAAAAGCCTACTTTGCCACTCCTCCAGCAGAGAGGTTGAGACTGCTGGGGCTGACACAAGAAGCCCAGAGAAGCACATTTCACTGAGTGACCTGGCTCCGTGAAGGGGTGGAGGGTAAGCAAAGTGTAACTCATCAGCACCTTTTCCACAGTGCTGAGGAGGATGGTGTGCTGATAACAGATGGCAAATCCAAGCAGCGTGATGCAGTGGCGCAATCCAAACGTCAGCTTCTCAGAGTTAAGAGGGGAGTGCTGCATCAAAGCATTGGTGGTCTGGAGGAAGGTGGGAGCAGCCTGTTCTGTACTGTTGCTGATTTGGTGCATCTTCTTGGGAGTCTGATAAGACACCAGTTGGTCTTTGGTTCAGAAAAGTTCAGACACTCTGGAAACTGGAAGACACGTGCTGCTCATTAGAGAAGTCATTTGTGTTCTCAATAATTTTCTTTCCAAATGTTTCGGTATTATTCTATGTGAGAGTAAAAACCATTGATTTTCAGTCATTGTGCTCCAAAATGATTTTTTTTTTTCATCTGAACTTGGGGCAGATGCTTTTTTACATTTTATTACCCTGTGTCATAACTCTCCCTAGGGCATAAGTGTTCTGTCTTTTCAGTGTTGCCTTCCTCAAAGAAAATTTGCCCTGTATTCCTTCACTTGCAGTGAAGCTTTATTTAATTAAGAAATCTTTCAATGTGTCCTTTCCTTAATATCCAAAAGAAAATTCTCCAGATACTGTTTCATTGAGTAGTGTGATCCTGTACATGAATCAGGAGTGAGGAAATTTGAGCCAACAGCAGCCCCCTCCTCCAGGGTAGTTAAGAAAGGGAAAGGGACAGGACAAAGGTCACAGCCCAAGTCTGCTGTTTCCCCTTCACCCAGGGCCAGCTTCTCAGAACAAGGTGACGTCTTTACATCAGTTTTAAGCATATAGAGCAGCCGACTAAAATCTTTGGGAAGATGCTGCATAATGTCTATGTGAGTGGAGTGTTAAGGTAACTGACTGAAAAAGACAATTCTCATTGACCTTTTTCTAAGGTAGATGAGGTTTGTATTTAAAATATTTTTCAGTGCTGTGCCAGCACACACCGACACACCACAGTTTTACTACCATAGTTTCCTGTTGTACCATCTGTATGGGGGAGATCATAAACCTGCTCACATGTAAAAACCACTGCATGAAACATTGTCACACGCACAGGCAAACAAGCAGAGGCAGGGGGTAGAAAGAGAAAATATTCATTATGTTCATGTTACTTACATTGCTGGATAAAACAACTTCAGACATAAATATAGCAATTTTTTAGATGGCACTGTCCTGTTAGATTTGTGCAGAGGTTACAATGGCACTGGGAATCGGGAATTAATTTATCTTCCAGCACTTGGAGGCTCAGGCCTCAATAAAATAATACAATAAAAATAATATTTTGTGGGAGTTTTGTTACTTGACTGCAGTGCAGTGCTGCAAATCACTAAGCACTTTTTCCCCTTCCATGATATCAACACGATGATGCAAAAATACTCACGTTGCAGAACTGAGCCATTCCTTTTTATTTTATGTTGTGATAATTCTTGATACCTTTTGGAGACTCAAAAACCAAGGTTGCCCTCATGATACGTCGCTGCAGTTTTTCATAATCTATGTACTAACTAAGCACAATCAAAATTCAGCGTAACAAGTTCGTAATGTAAACAGAGTAGTATGCATGTGATCACTGGGTTTGTTCAGTGTATTTGCTGTTACAAAAAAGTCTTTGTTGCTTTCCATGCTTTGTTCACCACATCTGGCTAAGGCACGACACCTGACTTACTGTGTGATAGTGGTATTGTGATTTTTAATTTAAGCAAAATAATGAAATTGGTTTAAATTCTCTTCTTTTGTTATAAAAGTACTTCTGGTTGAAATATTGGTTGACCTTCCAGAACTTTCCAATTGACCTGTAATTTAACAGGGACTTGAGTTAGTGGCTTGTATTAGTAACATATATAAAATATTGTTTCTCTTAGAAGGATAAATACAGAATGGAATTGGATTTATCTTTTTACACTACAACTTAAAGTAAAACATTTTGCAGTTGATTTCTTACAAATATTTAATATCTTGTCTTAGTTAATTTATTAAACTGATTACCATAGCCATTTCATTTCAATTTTTGTAATTTATTTCTCTCTACATGATATTTTGGTTAATAAAATACACAAAGTTATAAGTAATCCTCAGTACTGAGTATTTTTATTTAAATAATGCAACGATTAACTTGTGGAAAGCTAAAGATACTAAAGTGAGAATCGATTATTGCATTTTTAACATACTGAAAACAGTGGGCTACCTAATACACGCAAAATCTAGTATCTGAAAACAAAAATTTATTCTAGTAGAAGTTAGTAAACTATTATGGCAGACTCATTGGGATACAAAAAAACTAAGCCGTACAGCACATTATGAGTAAGTCTAATAAATGTTTATCTTTTCCAAGTCATTTCAGCAAGATCATTTAACAGCAAGCACATGACGGTGCACTTTCATTTTTTCCTCTGTTCTTGCAGTTACAAAAGTTCAAGGTGTCCAGCGATACATGACTGGTATTTGAGGAGTTTTCCCTCATTAACTTAAAAGTAATACCTGTAAGTACTGAAATTCTTATATGTTAAAACACATCAGTGAACACTGAGTCACGGTAAGGGCAAATCTGAGTTCCTTGTGCTTCTGGCAATACAGTTATGTCAGGCAGACTGGAGAACAAATATTTAATAACATATCCTTTCCTAGTTCTGAGTGAACTGGAATCAGTTCTTACTGGTTTTGTCTTAGCCAAGTCACAGAGATCCACAGCTGCAACCAGTGATTTTCTTTCCTTGCTGGTTGAAATATAATGGTTTCTGTCTTACAAAATGGAAGTTTGAGAACCTGTTTGACTTATCTTTTGGGACAAGCCTAGACACGGTAATGGATCATTCTTGGATCGTGAGGCATTGTGAAGACATTCTTATTTTCAGCACTTGGCAAAAGTCAAACAAGTAATTGCAAATACTTGGATAGATTTACTAGTTCAAGTATCACATTTTACATTTTTAGACAATTTTTTTTCTCTAAATCCTAATGTTTAAACATGTATTAAAGTATCTTTTCCTCAATATAACCAGTAGGGTGAATATTCAAGAGCTGAACAGTCAAACAAAAAATAATTAGAAGCTACCTGAATTTTAATTCCATTTTAACAAGATATTTGGTATATTTCAAGGTAATAGAATATTGTATGGAGAATTAACAAATTTATAATGTTTTCATGCACAATATACATAACATTTATCATTCATCTTCTCCTTCAGTTAAAATTTCCTGGGTTTTACTTCACTAACCTTAACTGAGATTTTTATTAAGATTAAAGATGTGACAGAAAATACCAATTAAATGCAAAGCACAATCTAATCTGGTGACAAGCAGCCATTAGGATTATTGCTCAGAAAGGGAAAAACGATTGAGAAACACTGGGGGTTTTCAGTGGTTGGGTTTTTTTGGTACCAGTTTAATCAGTTACATTTCAGCGGCGCAAGAATGAGCATTAATCTTTCTTTAGAGTATAAAGTAAAGTTTGGCAAACTTAATTCCTGATATTGCCTCATTTCTTTCTATAAAAAGGGTGCCTTGTAACAATCCTGACTTCCTCTAAACTATGGAAGACTAAGGATGGTTTGCTGTATAAATCAGAGCTGGTGTGTCAGATGAGAATAGCCAACATTATGAGAGCAGTATACTCTTCTGTTCTTGTTGTTGCATATTTTTTTTAGGGGTTTTTTTTGTTTGTTTTTTAGAGTTGCCCTCTTCTGGGTCAGAAGCATAATTTTACTCATTCAATATAGTATACATGGTCTTTTATTCATTTGTGACTAAAATTATTGGTGGTGCAGCTATTGTTTCACATGGGTTAAATTATGAAAATGCACAGTAACTTGAATTTGACTGAAAAAAAAATAATTAGTAAAGACTTCTGTATTTCTAAAAACAAGAAGTGGTAGCTACGGCTCAATGCCACTGTGGTTATCAGCCCTCTTTCTTCAGCCCCATGCAAAAAGTACATTAAAAAAGTTAGCTTTGAATACTGATTTAAGTGGCAACAGTTCCAAATTTTTCCTCTAAGAGGAAGTGGGTTTTGCAGTTTACTGCAGTGGAAAGCCAGTGGTACCTTTGCAACCTTAACTTTCACAAATTCATCTATCATAATGGACAAATGTGTTAGTGAGACTTTTCTGCTGTGAAGTTGGCTTCCTGTCATATCATATATCCTGTGACAGATCATCCATCACGTTTGCTGCAGAAGGTGAACAGAGCACTTCCCTTCTGGGTTTTCAAGAAGGAAACTGAAAGAACCAAGGAACACAAACATGCTTTTCTTTCTGTGACTGAAAAAACAGATAATGTTCACATTCTTTAGAAAAACAGTAGTTTAGGTGAAAAAACAGGGCAGGGTTTTTTTTCCCCCCAATAACTGAAACACAATAATGGGACATATGGTGGGAAACTTCAAAAATTGAAATATTTTATCATAGAATGAGCTATACAATATTTCAGTGGAATGTTTAAAAACTCTCCAATAATATACCATTATCTGCAAAATGCGATTATATACATATAAAAGTATTTGAAATGGCTACTTCCTGAAAAAATAAATTACATAACCATCATTCATTAATATTACATGTATAATACATTTCTCATTTTATGTTGTTTTTGTTGAGGTTTGTACACAATGCAATGAGCAAGCAATTTTATTTTTAAGAACGGCTTATGCTTTTATTTCCCCAAAACACTTCCTACAAGAAATTTTGAAAGAGAATTTGGGTTTTTTCTGTCTTCAAAATTTCTGGAAAGCATACACTTTACACTAAGTCACTCTGGGGATTTTTTCCCATGTAAAACAAAGCATGGGATGGGATAATTTTTGTAAGTAAATTAAAGACAGGAATCGTCATTTTTTTTGCTATGAATGTGTAAAACCTCTTACTCCTTTTAAAGGAATTCACTAGTTTTTTGTTTTAATTTCATCTCATAACCCTTTTTCCAGTATTGTTCACACTAATCTTCCTGAATCATTCACTGTTGCCTCAATCTTTTAACAGGCTCTTCTTCTAAAACATAAAAAACTCCAGCAATAAAAATGAAAGAGAAAGTCGACTTACTTTTGCGAAAAGCTAATTTGATGCAATACATAAATCTTAAATTACATTAAGTTGTATTAAGTGTAATTAAAGACTTTTTGCTCTTTTGACAAAGGATACTAATATCATTTGTCAGTGCAGATACTTCAAAACTATGTTGCCATAGAATATGGAATATAAACCTACTGGGCTCACAGTTTCAGAGGACAGTGCAATCTTGATGACTTCACCTATATTCATTCATACATATATATATTCATATATCTATGGCCAAATGGTATCTTGCACAGAAACATTCTAAATTCAGACACGTGTCCCATAATATGTACAATGATTTAAGTTTCAGGTGAAAGAGCCAAGTTTCGCATTAAAGTCCAAACCCATCATCACTAGGTGTGGTGGGAAATGCTTCCCACAGCACAGTTCAGGAACACTGCAAACAATTCACAGCGTGACGGCAACCTATTCTCCTGCAGCCACATAAGTGTGTGCAGCACGGATTAGTTGAATCTACAGTCATTTGACTTGCACAGGCTTTGGCCTGTAAAGCCATTCTGTAATATCATACTCCTGTGAGGTGCTTAAATTATACCAATGTTACAGGTGAAGACACTGACTAGCAACCTGATACAAACTAGATGTGTGGACAGCCAAAATAAAATCAGTTCAGACTGTACGTTAAAGGCAAATTCATCTGTTTTTTCTTTTCTGATTATTAAAAATAGAAGCAGAGATACTCACAGAACATCAGAACCACTGAAAATTTCAGAAGATATATAACATTTTTCAAACTATTAATATGATAAACCTCATTATTTTAACATAACCCTTACATGAATGTTGTTTTGATGTATAACATTACTAAAAAGTACAATCATGGCGCTTTTGTAAACATACTTTCCTAAACCAAAGTGCATCATTTTGCAATACCTGCATGATGTGAACTACTTGCTTTTGTTCTTTGAACTGTATTGATTCGTTGGCCAATCCAATAACCTATTCATCAAAGGTCTGATGAAAAGGCTGGAGCACTTGTTAAGAAAATAGTACCTTTTAAATTTAGTAACTATGAAAAGTATTTTTTCAAAGCCAGTGAAAAACTTTTTGTAATAAAGTGCTAATTTTTTTAATATTACTAAGCAGTTTTTTTCTTATCAACATCTGTAAATAAATAATTGTTAATTTTGAAAAAACATACTCATAAAAGATATACAATATCTAGTAAAGGTTAGGTTCTGTATGTCAAATATCAAAAGTCACATTCTAAGTATTCCATGATAAACATAATGTGCTGTTTTGTATTATACATTTACAAAAATCCTGCTGCTCTTATACAAATGCTGTTCTCTGAAAACTTAATTACAGATATCCATCTCAAAAATAAGAGAGTAAGTATTCTTACATAATATATGAGGAACGCAGGATGTGTGTATCGAGTTTGCATGGCAAGGTTTTGGCAGCAGGGAGGCTACACAGGGGTGGCTGCTGTGAGAGGGTACCAGAAGCTTCCCCCATGTCTGATGGAGCCGATGCCAGCTGGCTCTGAGACAGACCCACTGCTGGCCACGGCCAAGCCCATCAGCGATGGTGGTAGCACCTCTGTGACAGCATATTTAAGAAAGGGAAATAACCTGCGTGACAGCAATTGCCACCAGAGAAGAAAGGAGTGAGAATATGTGAAAGCAACAACTCTGCAGACACCAAGGTCAAAGAAGGAGGGGAGGAGGTGCTCCAGGCGCTGCAACAGAAATCCCCTTTGCAGCCCGTGGTGAAGACCACGACGAGGCAGGCTGTGCCCCTCAGCCCATGGAGATCCATAGTGGAGCAGATCCCACCTGCAGCCCAGGGAGGACCCCACGCCAGAGCAGGTGGGTGCCTGGAGGAGACTGTGACCCCATGGGCAGCGCGCGCTGGAGCAGGGTCCTGGCAGGGACTATGGACAGATGTGCTGTTTGGAGCAATTTGCTGGCAGGACTTGTGACTGATCCCATGGGGGACCCACACTGGAGCAGCCTGTGCCTGAAGGACAGCACCCCGTGGGAGGTATCCATGCCAGAGTAGTTTGTGAAGAACTGTCTCCCATGGGCCAACCTGCCACAATGTGGAAAATTTATTTCCTTCCACTTTTACTTAGTCTTCAATAGGAACAGACAAATCAGTACCTAAAGCCATTGCCTGTAAAACTGCAGCAAATGGGAGCTTTGCCATTTATTTTGAGGGCAAGATCGCACCACCTGAGAGGTGATGTCAGGGCCACTTCACCACAACTGTTAACGTTCAGTTTCAAAGACTGACAATAGTTTGCTTTTGTTATGCTACTGTTACATACATTTTTGAAATAATATATAATTACATACAGTTTTAATAGTTTTACAGATCTCATCAAACTGCAAAAATCCCATATATATTTATATAATTACATCTACTATAGCTGCTTACCAGCGTAAGCACCTGGTGCTGTGTACTATAGCCCTCAAAACCAATATAACGTATTAAAATATAGCCAATTTCATTATCGTGTTGTCAGTAGATGTCTGCTAGTACATTTGTTTCCATTGGCACTCTGCTATTGAGATGAATGTAGTATCATAAATTTCTGTAAAAATCTGTAAAAGATACATACAGGTACTTAAACTGATCCAAAGAATTTTTCAGGGATTATCTTAAGGCTGAAACTTCATATGCTTGTAAAATGTTCTTTTGCTGGTTATATAAACCCCCAGTAATCACAGCAATCAGCAACAAATAAAAAGAAACAGGAAAGAGGCACAGTACGATGGGTTTCAGTTTCCCTTCATCCAACTATTCTGAGTGAAATATTCTAAAGAAACTAATGAATACAAGGTTGTATTTATAATAAGCACTCAAATTAGAATGATGTGCAATCACCCACACATTAAAAAAAACAAACATTACATTCAAGATTCTGTCCTTTCTAAATCGCATCTGCTGTACGCACCTTCAGGGAAAATCCCACTAAGCAGCAGATGCTATTTGCAACAGCTGTTAGTCTTGTCACCAAGACGAAGAGCTGCTGACAGGTTTTTACCTCACTGGAAAATACGGCACCCATTGATCATGAAAGCAAAACCAGTTCATGACCATAATGAAAATATAATGTGCATCATTCCTCAATAAATGAGGGTAATAGTTATTCGAATGTCATAAAAATGACACCAGCCTGTCGTGATACTAGGAGCAGGGTGTAAGCCCCAGAACACTTAATGGAGCTTCCAGGCTACATCTGAATCAATATTGAGTTTAAGCCCAGAAATAAACCCCTGTGTGTTATCCATTTTGTGTGTTATACCCATGGAAACATTAAAATGACAGCACGGCAAATGTTCCCATAAGTGCCTCACACAGCTGAAGAATAAAAGAGATGTTTAATTGCATTAATTCCCACAGTCAGTCATCTGGTGCAAGCATATAATACAGTTCCTAACCCACAGGTATTTTGTTTCTTGGCTGTTTTGGATTTCCATATCATCATTTACCAGCAACCGTGATGTTATACACGCCCCGCTGGTGCCTCAGCTCCCAGGGAGAGCCCCACAGCCGTTACAGCCGCCATGTTTACCTCAGCCCACAGAGCTGCCTCTGCATGAATACTTCAGTGGCTATCAAGATTAACCATTTTCACAACAGGAAAATTAACACATGAACACAACTGTTACTATTGGGACATTTAAAAGGTGGGAGGTAGTAAAAATGTGCTGTTGGGCAATGTGAGCTATCCCTCAAAGTAGGAGCAAAGGTAGCGGTGTCAGCAGTGAGGGAGAGGGAGAGCGGCGGCAGCTAGCGAAGCCCTCCTGTCACAGCTGGGCCGCCCCACGGCCGCGGCACAGAGGAACGAGGTATCGAACGGAAGGCGTCACACCGGAGAAGCCGGTTAAACAAATGAAGATGGCGGGTCTGTACGGGCCACCCCCGCCCGCACGGCTCCCATCTCCCGCAGCCCGCCGCCGCCCCCGCTCCCGCCAGCGCCCGCGGCAGCGAGGTGAGGCCCCGCCCGCGCGCCCCGCCCGCAGCCAATCCCCGGGCTCCGCGCGCGCCGGCGGGAGGAGCGGCGGCCGCTGGGAAAGCGCGGGCAGCTCCCCCGCCGCGCTGAGGGGGCAGGTCAGCGTTCCCGCCCGGGCCGGGGCGAACTGCCGCAGGGAGCGGGCGGCCCGCCGCCGCCAGGTCTACTCCCTCCCACCGGCGTCCTCCGATGGGTACGCGGAGCCTTGCTCTGCCTTCTGGGAGGGGAGGTGCAAGACCAGAACGTGAGAGAACCCCCTTGTCCCCCAACAAGGGGTAAGCGAGAGAGCAGCTAGTAAGTCTGTTCCTTTTAAATGCAGTTTTTATATTTGAAGTGACTGTGCTTAATGGTTTGAGAAAGGCCGTTTATATCACTGAGAGGCTGAACTTGGTCACTAATGCGTAAAGGCCCTCAGTCTGGGCACAGAACAGGCTGATCTGCCAGGAGTTAGGCCTTCATGTAGCATTATGCAATGTAATGGCCCAGCCAAAACAAGTGCAATTTTACTTCTAAGAGCAGAAGTCACTTTAGTCACATCATCAGGGTGAACATCCCCATTCTGTAGGGCTAGACCATGCTAACACTGTACCCTCCAAAGAACTGCCATAATCAATTTTGCAACATTTCAAGGCTAATATAGCTGGATACAACTAAATTTTACATTAGATCAGCCCTGACTTTACTCCTGTTTCATTTACTAGGAAAGGAAATTTGATAGATAAAGGTAATCTTGTGATCAGCCATACTAATTACTGTTCATTCACTTAGCTTAAACCATATCCTATATTTTTGTATACATATATGTAAATGCTCCTGTTACTTCTCAATGCCACCCTAGGATGTTAGCCTTATTTGTTATTCTTTATATTAATAATTTGAATTTTAAATACTAAGAAAAAATGATAGAATCACTTAGGTTGTAAATGACATTTAAAATGGAGTCAACTGTTTTATCTAGCACTGCCCTAGTCCGCACACTAAAATGATCCAACTAAACATCACTTTTACATATCTTCAGGAAGATTTGTGGCACTTGAGCAAGACCCCATGGGATTTAGCTATTTTAGTATTTATTTGTACTTGGTAGTAATGCTTCTGCTGTTAAGTATTTTTTCCAACTGCACAAGACTAGTTTATTACTTAAGGCATGCAACTTTCACTTCTGACTCATGCAAGTAGCCCTGGGCCTCAACTTTGTTATTGCTCACTTTAAGCAGGACAGAGCTTGTTTACTGCTTTAGGAGCTTAAAGGCTTAATCTTTACAGGTACATAGAAGACCATAGGGTTGTAACTCACAGTAACTCCTTACCCAAATCCTCAGCTCTGAAGCTCAGGACTTAAAAAGATTGCTGTGTAGTTTCATGGTTATTACCAGTTGACACCTTTATGTAACTTAAGGCCACAGTCATGTGTTTTGAGTTTTACAGTACACATCATTTGCAATATGAAGATTAGAAACAAGGCTGAACACATTTGAGTAACAGATTATTTTTTAGTGCCACCCTTCTTTTGATCTTCATCGTATGACAAGCTAATGGGTAACTGGCATATTGTCACTCCCATTCCCTGTATTGAGAGATACTAGCAGTTAATATTGTATATCCAAGAAGTTTGCTTTCCAGAAAGCCCAGTCTTCCACTCCTGTACATCAAGTGTTCAAACTTGATGTTGGACTCCCAGTAGTTTAGCATGAACAGTCATAGCTTTGACTAATGTGGATGCAGAATTGTTTTAAGTTGACACAGTGCATGAACATGCACCCAGCCTTTGCCAGTCACATCTACACTTCATGTACTGCACACTGTAGTAATGTGTAAGTCTGACAGACCAAGTTTGAACAACATTCCTCTACCTAGTAGCAAAGTCATGAAGAGTGTAGGGAGTACTTTGGTACTGCAACATGAAAGCTTAAGTGCTGGTATCTCCATTCTAACAGAGCTCCAAAAGGCCCTTAGGAACACATGTCTACAGACAGTTCAGTACATGGCCCTTTCAGAAGGGCAGCCTGCATTGCTTTTGTGCCTCTATAGGAGTAAGCAAGAAGTAAGCAGACCATATGCTCTTTCCACAAGTTTAATAAGAGTTACAAAAGTTACACTGGTCTATATGCAACACATGGCTAACCACATACACTGCATTGTCACTAAACAGGGTTTGATGTACAGATACTGATCATTAAAGTTTTCTATGAAGGTACTGTCAACAGGACAAACTTTCCTTCAAGTAAAAAAGTTACTGTTTATACCTACAGCATGATCCCTTGACTCAGATGCAATGACTTAGTCAAAGTTCAGTAACTGATGCTTGCTCTTTATGTAAGGCATACTAGTTTCGACTCAGACTGAAAGTTTATTTCAGCTTGGAGAAATACTCTTTACTTTTCTGAACATCAGGCTTGATTGTGTCACTGCCAGGCTTCCAGCCAGCTGGGCACACTGAAATGATAAGAAAGTTTAAGTCTTAGCAGCTACTCCTGCAGAACATGTTTTACACAACCTTAAAGCAAACTAGCAACTCTAAACATCTTTGCAACATACAGAAGAAAATGCATTATTCAGTGTGGCATTATGTTCCGTTTATTTTACCAATTTCTGTTTGCTTACTTGGTAATCACATTAAAGGAACCAGCATTCACTGACAGACTAGCAGGGCCTTTACACATGCACCCCTCCCCACCCCACTTAAAAGCTTCACAGAAGCTTGACAGCAAGGTCAGCCTGGGCCAGAAAGGCTTTACAACTACTACAGTACACTTCTCTCCTTGGATCCAGTCAAGCCTATATTCTCCTTGCCTTTAATAAGCTCTAGTACCATTCTCCAGTTTAATGGGGAAAGGGAAGAAGAGTTAAACTGTCTCTAGTTCCCCTATATGGCTACCAAAAAGGCCACCAAGATGCAGAGTTGCGTGGCCTCAAAATTGCAGGGACTCCTGAGCAGCATTTTTTGGACACAGTCTTCCTTGCATACAGCCATGCAAGGCTTGATGCTTGCTCCACACAAGACTGGCAATTTTAGCTATAGTATTCTCAGCTTCTGAGCATTGCTATACACCTAATTCTTGTCTATTCTGGTTTAGATGACATGGCAGTCTAAATCTGTATGAAAACCTTTTCACTACTCCAGGGCACAGTAAACCCCAAAGGCTTCATTTACACAGCATGTGACTGCTCCATCATCAAGTATTAGGGATGTCTCCTCAGCTGACAGATGGCATACAAGTTCAGAAACACTGATTCTCTTTGGGCTATAGGCTAGCCACATTAGCAGCTTGTTTTAATAAAATCTGCCACTGATTTACCAGTTCTGAAGCAAGTTAAGCACAACCAGCAGCAACGTGTGTCATTAGTTAATGACAGCTGAAGACTACCAAGACCTACATAGCAATTTTGAGTTCCTGTAACCTAGTTCACACTTTTCATCTGCAGTGCCTTTAAGTTCCTGCAGGAAAGCTACCATCCTCAAGCATCTTATCACTCCTAAGTATGGGCAGAGAGACTCTTACTTGTTTTTCTCTCACTGCACATTGACAAAGATCAGCAGGTTTTCTGGGAATCCACATGCTTTGTCTAACAGACTATGTTAAAACTCTGCATAAGTACTCCTTGTCTCAACCTACCAAATCCAAGAGCATCATCCAAATTATGCAACCTTGCAAGTTATTACTTCATTTGTCTGAAGCATTTTCTATGTCTAATTGAAAGAGAGACAACTACTACGTGCTCAACAAGACATCCAGCACCAAATTAAGTGGTATTGCAACATTAGCAAGTACTCAATGAACATTGAACTGCAAAAGGATAATTACAGCACTATGGTGTCCTTCAAGTAGCTTTTCAGAACGAGCTGCATTTCAAGAGGCACAAGTGCTTGCTGTGCACAGATCAATTCAGTTATTCAGTACACCTTGATTTAACTTGCCTAGTTACTGTTCTCTAGAAAAAAAACCTGTAAAATTAGAAAGAGGAAGAACTCTTACCTTCACCATGTTTATCTGTAAACTGGAAAGCCTGGACAAGTCTGAGGGTTTCATCAACAGAACGGCCAACAGGAAGATCATTGATTGTTATCTGCCTCAAGATCCCCTTCTCATCAATTATGAACAGACCCCTAAAAAACCCCACAACCCTGAAGTTAAACACAGCTTTTGAAAGACTGATTAGACTGAAGTGAGCTTCAAAAAATCCAGTTTAGTATTCTATTATTATGGCATTAAGTTGTGTCATCTGGTATTACTGACCTTTTCCTAGAAACCAGTACCTTCACTGTATGCATAGCACTGAAACATTAACAGTCAAAAGCCTAACATTCAGCAGGAACTGGGAGGGACAGAGGTCCATCAAGCCACTAACAGGAAAGCAGTGCTTCCCATGTAGGGAAGATACTAGTGGAAAAATAAAATGGAAGAGAAACCCAAGACAAAAATGAGCTGGAGACAAGGCATTCTTACATTTAAAGAAAAGCTAAACACACTATTTTCAAAAAACCCAACCAAGCAATGGCTCACCAGTGAGCACCTCCAAAGTAATGTTATGAGCATGACTGAAGTCCCTCAGCAACTTTAACTGAACAGTTGATTAAAAGATAAGGCTTGGGGTTTAACTAATCTATATTTTAATCACTAATTATCTGTAAAAACTTCCATGACTGTAGGTCTTTCATTACCAATGTTTGCAGAAGCTCATCGGCAGGAGACTCCTGCACAATGCAGACAGGTAATCAAAGGGAAGCAGCAGGTATTTATCTAGCTTACCAAAACCATGAAGTCTGAATACTAAGGAGAACCAAGCAGCATATGCCCTTGTAAGAGTGTCTGATAGCTGGAGCAGTTTACATCTACAATAGCCATTAGCTTCAGCTTATTGCAGGTGTTCAAGTAGATGCAAGGTCTGTGTCCATCTGACATGCTCCACGTATTTCAACTCAGACTTTAACAACAAGTTTACTTTCTTGCTTATTACCTGTATGCAATACCTTCATCCTCTTTAAGTACTCCATATTCTTTGGCAATGTCACGTTTTGTGTCAGAAATCAATGGGATTTTCATAGTACCCAAACCACCTTGTTTCTTAGGAGTGTTGATCCTAAAAGGAAGGAAATTCAATGTTAAAAATACGGAGAATTCAGAATTAAGTATAACGTACAACAGAAGCTGATGCCTTCTGCAATATTATACTTGTCAGCCACGAGGCAACAAAAGAACTGAACGTATGTACGCTCAGTTCTGTTCAGAAGCACCTGGCACTACCAATACTTCCCAGTTGTCCTTTGGAACTTCAGTAAACAAGTTTGAATACACTCTGGATTTGGTTCCTGCAAGAACTGAGAACAGGCAGAACATTCTATTAGGTTAAGAGGCTGATTCTTACCAGGCAAGGTGACAGAAGTGAGAGTCAACAGAAGCTCCAATTACTTCACAGTTAATTTTCTTGAATTCATCAGCTCTGTCACTGTATGCAATAATTTCAGTTGGACAGACAAAAGTGAAGTCCAGAGGATAGAAGAAGAACACAACATATTTTCCTAGAAAAGCAGTATAACCAGTTAGTCTCTTACCTTTCCAGGGGTTGTCATATCCAGTATCAACCATTCAAATACTACTAGAGGAGAAAGGGCTTGATACAACACTAAAGATACAACTTTAAAGATCAAATGGCAACCTACAGATGCCTCCATTTTAAGGCTTGGTATAGAAATGGCAAGCCCATAAAGCACCTAAAGGATTTACACTTCAGACAAATACTCAAGGTCATTCTACAGCTAATAACACAGAACCCTATCCAGCTAAGTCTCCAAAACCAGAACCCTGTCAAATTTGACAGGGAATGCCTGTCTCCTGGGTCTACTCCCACAGGCCTGCCCAGAGTACACCTACTACCTACACTAGGAAGACCCTATGGTTGACTACTAACAGAGTGCAGAAATACCACAGGTCTGAAAGGCTACAAGCCAAGGAGACATTTTAACTCAGTGGGTGACTAGTCTGTACCTACTCACTGCCCTTGTGCAGCCTGAGGGCCAGTATTGTTACAAAAGCCTACAAGAGAAGATTCTGCTGTTCCATATAGTTTGGAGATGTTACATCAGTCTCATAGCATGACAGACAGGACAAATAAGCCTGATCCCAGATTACAGTTTAGATTAGTTTTATGCTAACTAGCAACAATCATAGCTGGGACATTCAGCCATGCTGCTGACAGCTTTCCAAGCACACCCCACCCATCACCGATAACCACTGTACAGGTTATTTCAGTCCACTGCAAGTGGTCACTATTACTTCAAAACAAAATCAAGATTTATCCTTAAGATACCTTCCACTCCTGCACGTGGCCAGATTATATCTGTGTTATTAGACAAGCACATAAGCTTACCTTTATAGTCAGAGAGTTTGATGTCTTTGAATTGTCCATCTGGCATTACAGCCGTGGCAGTGAAGTCAGGGGCGGGTTTTCCAATGAAAGCATTTCCTGAAGACATCTTGATTTAATCTAGATAGGACTTAATAACAATACAGTTTGGATAATAGTACATTTGCACCTGGAAGTAAGCATTTATTCAAAGCATCTTATCAGTTTAGATCAAATACCAAAGACTGAGGATCAGCACTTGGTCTTGCAACACAAGGCTTGAGTGAAGTTTTAACTTTCTCACTTGGGTTGTCCAACCAAAACACTTCTCTTTTTCCTAAATAAGCACCACAGTAAGATGCAGTTCGATAACCACAGTCCACATATCCAGACCAAGGCACTACATCGATTAATAGCACTTCAAGATCTATGGCTCATTAGCCTCCTAATGATACAGTAATGGTTATCTTTGACCAGTAACAGCACAGTCTAGGAAAGGGCTAGCACAGGAGTTTTAGCAGTAGTCACTAAGTCTTCCTGTTCCACTTGCTGAATGAGTTAAAAAGGCTGGGAGTTTTCTTAGACCTTTTGATGAAAAGACCTTTGTTCAATTTTATATGGAAATTTAAGACCTCAAACTATCTTCCTGTTGATTCCAGAAAAACTTTCGTTAATCCCCAGGAAACGGTGCTCCGCATAACTGCATTTCAGCCTTTCAAACAAACCTTGTTTTATTTGCAGCTAGACACATGGTATACATGGGAATCACATTCTATGTTAAGACTTGGTGAAATTTTAATTGTAGATCAGTACAGCCAGGTTGTTTCCCCCCACAAGTCTACTGAAAAAGAGCACAGAAGGGTACACAAGGACAAGGGAACTCTACTTCTGGCTGCCTGCCTTAAAAACTAGGCATCTGTAATATGCCCTGTACAGTATTTTTACTCAGTCTGAGAATGCAGTATATCACTTCAGAATTCCAGTTACTTCCAGAGCATAGTACTTCAAATAGGTAACTGGGACCCTTGTTTCTTCAACTCAAATCTTCTTAAAAGAAATTTCACTGAAGTTATTCTATGTACCGGTATGAGCACGAGTCACCTTGGAGATAAAAAACCCCCAAACTCTGAAAGGTTAGCATGAGTATCATGTTGCTAGGGAAAGTTTCTTCCAAGTCCTCCCTGCAAGGCACCAATTCCATTCGAAAAAAGATTGAGAGTGGCCCATTTCTTGGCTCCTTCCCTCTTGCCAGCCACTTTCTTCCTGGAGAACTAGCCTGTGAGCTGTAAGCATTTCGCTTTCAATCCAAGTTTAGTCTTTTCAGTAACGGTTTTACCTTTGAAAGTTTCCCTTACATACCCTGACAGTATATGGACAGTAACCATTTATCTCTGTTCTCATTTTAAGAGGCACCTACATGCCCAGCATTTCTAACTGCCTTTTGCAAAGCTCTTCTTCCCTACGTTCATCCAAGGATTGTCTTCAACTGCAGTAGACTGGGAGAAAGTTACAAATTTAGGAGGCCAGAACTAAAGAGTATTCCTAGGACTGCACTGAAGCAGCCTAGCAGGAAGACATCGATAAGCCCTCTCTCTGCCAGGTACCACATGTAGCCACGAAGGCAGGTGCAACTCTGAAGCCGCAATTCTGTAAGAGGGATGGGGGGATTGCACAGTATTTATCTGAGATGCCTCCAGCTAGTGAGTTTTATCTTAGAAGCAAGAGCTGGTTTGTCTGGAGTGCATGACCCCACATGTTATGGCTGAACTACATTCTTCTCCATTACTCCAGCTCAAGGTCATCCTTTTGCTCAGTACTATGCCAGTCCTCCTTACATTTGTTCCATCAGCAATCCTCTGGAGTATTTCCCGAGGTATTCAATGTCAAATAAAAGCTGGCAAACTGCTCTTTTGATACTTCCCCTCTCTAAACTACGAGTTATTGCCCCCTTTTCAGATAACATGGAAGTCTAATACTGGGAGATTTCAGTCCCCTTATACTGCAAGAAAACTATCTGCTTTCCTCGGAGCACCTACTGCGACCTGCCAACATTTCTGCTTTTCCACGCGGGGTTAGCATGTGCTCCGATGTTCTGCTTCGATTTTTTGCCACAGCATTTGATAACCCACAGAGCAGCAGACCACAGAGTCAGCTTTGTTTCCTTTCATTCTAGAGAAAAGCACGGACGCTGCAAATCAAGCACACGAGCATCTTTCAGTTGCTCACAGCCACACAAAGCCTCAATTATCTTCAAAATGCAATTATAATAAACCAGGCCTGCACTCTTAACTAGCAATTCATACCTTTAGGGTACCGTGAACAAAAGCGAAAGGCCATTTCAAAACACACCATCAGCCTGCCGCTTTGCTACCTTCAGACTGTCACAGAAATGCGGTTACGCTACTGAGCTGCGGTCGGAAGAGAGCGACACCGCCGCAATCCCCTGAGCTCGAGCACACCGCAGCCAGGCACACGCAGACCACGACACGCGTTTTGCTGAAAAACCTCCCACAAGCGAGATCAAGGCACTCGCCTGCGCAAAAGGCCACCGCCTTGTCCTGCTAGAGGGGCCGCCTGCCCCCTGCACGCCCCCCCAACCTAGATCCAGCGTTATATTTTATTAAAGCCAGAGAAGCCGCCATGCCCGCGGGGGGGCCGCTCGCTCCCGGCAGGCGCTGCAGCCCGGCTGCGCCCCCACCCCGGGGAGCGCCCCGCGGCTCCTCCCCGTGCAGCACAACGGGGAAAGGCAGTGGGAAGCCAGAGCGCAGGGAAAAGTCCCCTATCCCTCCCCCCCAAAAAAAGCGGGGGGGAACCACCAAGGGAAGAAAGCAGCAGCCCCAGCAGAGCGCACCCCAGGGGCGGTATACAGACAGCAAGCGCTCACCCTGCACGCTTCGCTCGAGAGCCCATCCGCGCGGAGGGCGAGGGGAAAACGAAACACAAAAACCGCACAATGCAAAACCCCCAGGTACACCACCACCACCCCCAAGACACCGCCCCGCGGCACGTACCCCCGCCGCCGCCCCCTACTCACGGAACCCAGCCAACGCCACCCCACCGCAGCAGCACCCAACTGCAGCAGTCCCCGCCGCGCCGCCTCTTTATAGCCGCCCCGCTCTCGCGAGGAGACGCCGCTGCGGAGCGGGGGCCGCTGCTGCCAGGGCAGCATGACTTGGCAGATTTGCACCCATCCCTGGCGGCTTGCTCGATAGTGGGGCTTGCACCGCCTTATCTAAACGGAGACGCTGCCCCGGACTGTTGAAAGCAGCAAAAGAATTTAAAGTAGAGATAATTTTCTGGATAGTGGCCTGGGAGGTGCCGTGGAAATATCCTGTGTAACGGCTGTAAACAGTTAATGGGAAGGTAATTCAGATGGCTTCCTGCAAGAAGAAATTACTTTTTTTAATGCCTTAATAGAACCGAGCTATAATTATTAAAAGTCATCAGGGAGGCAGCAGGTGCGCAACGTTTTGAGGGAAAGTAAGAGGTGACTGGCGTGTCATTTAGGTGGACTTGGCCGTTGGGTTCAATAAAATCAGCCCTATTAACAAAGCCATATGTATTCAGTGTTACATAGGTGTGGGGTCAAATCTTTATCCTCAGTTTCCATTACCAACTGACTCCTCAGCCTGATACTACTTCCCAATGATTCTTCTCCATCAATGGGAGGACTAATCCAAGTCATGCAAGGCAGCAAAAGAGCTGAAAATTAAGTCTAACCTCTGAGCTTGGGGTGTAGGATACAAACCTGGAATTCTGATACTATCATTGACTTTAGGGAGTTTCACATTATTTCCAGAGTGAAGCTACTCTGAGGGCCATTTAGCATCACTGAATCCTCACAAGCATTGTGTCTGCATCCAAGACTAAATTGATGTGGTACTTTTTGAGGACCAAACCCTGAATTTAAATATAAAAGCTTTATTGGATAATGAATACTAAAGGTCATTAAGGACATGTCAATGACAAAACTGCTTGCTTTAGTCAAAAGGGATAAACATGTTTACCAACTGATTTTGACTTGCCTGTTTTGCAGTTTAGAGTTGTGTTTCTTATACCTGTTAAAACTTGATTATAAATTGTAATGAGGAGAAAACCACAAAAGGATTAACAAATTTTAAGTGTTTATCTTCTACCACACTGTGTGTTGTTGCTGGGTGACCATACCCATGTGGTGATTCACCCAAGAGATGACTGTTTTTTGTACCAGATGATATTACTCCTTAAGTAATAAAAGCAAATAACATGCATATGTGTACTCAGGAAAAAAATCTGTTCTCACCTTAATGCAAATAATTTATCTGCTGTTGCTTCTATTGTTACTGTACGCGTAATCTTTTACAGAAAGAGGTTGTTACCTTCTTAACAGCAATGTAATTGCTACAAATGTAGACAACTGAGGTCTATAAACTGAGACACATATATACCTACCTATCAACTCAGGCCATGAACCTGTGAATGGATTAACCCCTGAAAAGTCAGGCAGTAGTCTTCCTGCAACTCCGGCATGTTTACCAACCAGTAATGACTTTCTCATGGTTTGTCTCCTTTAATGCTTGTTATGCTCATTTCTCATACTTTCAGATGCATAATATATCCATTTTGCATAGCTGCCACAGTGTGGTTTGTTCCGGGTTTGTGCCTGAAGCATTGCATTTCCATTCATATTTCCATGGCCTCATTATTGTTATTAGTTTCTGAGCTAGTCCTTCCAAACATCAGTTTCTGGAGGTTTTGGAGTGATAAAGTGTCATGACCACTCCTCATTCAGTGAGCTGATGGGTTTCTGTGTCCTTTCTCAGTCTTTAGATGTAAGATGCTACTTAGATTAAAAAAAAAATAAAATTAAGTTATCTAAGAGAGAAATGGCATGTCTACCCAAGCAGGTGCTGGAAGGACAGAATTCTTTCCACACCTTGCTTCTCCATGCTCTGTTCTTCAAACGGTGGATTAACTGTGGTGCAGTGTTCTGCTGAACCAGCTCCCAGACAGGATGGGCTTGTGCCTGATTAGCATAGAGCACCAGGAACCCAAGTGTAGGCCTCTGCACCCATCCATACGGATACGACCACAATAAGTAGGTTATGTGTTAACAAAGAGGATCTGGCTGGCCCTGCAATGCCAGAGCACTGAAACTACCAAAAGATTTCCAAACTGGTAACCATGCCTGATTTTACATGTATCATTTTGATAATAACAAAACTCCCACTGTGTGTAAAAACAAAGGTAAAAAATGGGTCCTGTTTTGGAACACTATTGCACATTTGGGTTTCCACACATTTTCTTGGAAGAGAATTTGGAGATTTTATGTAAGTGGGTCCAGGACTTCTACGATAAGGTGAACTCAGTTGGAACAGTAGTGTGAACTGGGTTTGAGCAACGCTGGGCATGCCCCTTGAGCATATACATATCAGTTCTACAGCAGAGATGATCCATCCACCCAGCACATTTGGACATCACCATGCATGTTCTGTAGAGCTGATTTCTTGCGCTCTGCAGAAAGCCTGCTGAATCCTGAACATACTGAACTTCCTGTATACATGTGGTACCATCAGGGGTGCAGTAAGAGTAAAATCCTGGCCATATGGGGACATTTTAATATAGTATATGCAAAAAGTAAACTCGAAAGTCAACTACTGTCATGTTCATAAGCCATGGGGCATTTACACACAGGCAGCTGGTGCACAATAGTTTTGATGAAAACAATTACATAACATTAAATATACAATGCACATATTTGCTTTCTTTGTTTTGCTCAAGTGAAGACTATATTTCTAGGTCAAAATCTCTTGCATTACCTCTTCCTTCTCTGCATATTTTTTTTTAATTAACAAATTTTATTACTGTATGTTTTGATAATCACCACCTTTTGATGACAAAATGTTTTTGTGTTCCTTACCTTTTTTTCTTTTGGGCTATATTACATAATCAGAGGCTGAGGTTTGTTAAAGTTTCCACATGTGATATTCAAATAACTCAAGCATCTTTTTAGTGCATTCAGACTCTGGATTTTCAAATGGATTTGTGATTGACAGTGTCTCTATCAAAATAAATCAGACCCAGCAGTGATTCCTTCCCCTTTAGTTGTTCCTCTTCTCAGTTTTTTATTTCCTGTTACTTTTAATTGTCTTATCCTTGCACTCTCTTTCAGCTTTCCTGTATTTTGTCAAAACAGGCTGCACAACAGAAAAATCTGGTCACGTGCATGCCCAAGAGATTCATTAACCTTTGCACCTTTAAGCCTCTTCAGCAGTTCAAGTCTGAACAGCAAAGAAAGAATCTGCGACAGAATTACCCTTCTAGAAATAAGTCTCTCCAAAGCCCTGTTCTATATATATAATGCCTTATTTCTGATCTAATTTTACTATTTTCAAATTCTGAAAGTTTATAAATTACTTATAAAAATGGAAGCTTGGAGTAAAAGTCAAACCTGGTGTGTTTCATTGTGTCTAAGATTAGGTGCTGTCTTCTTTCAGTTACAGGGCCAGAGTCTGCTGCTGTTAGAGGTTTTATCTTTGACTCTCTGACAACAGTAGCAAGATTGTACCTACCCAGAAGTAAGCACTCCGCTGAAGTCAGCCCGCTTTAATCTTACCTTCAATCTTGCACAAACAAGGAAACACATTCTTGTGCACCTGCAACAAAAGGAGCCTCAGCCTTCTCGGGGAGTGCCCCTGCTTTCTCTTCACGCACCTTTTAGCACAACAGCTGCAGTGTACTTGAGTGTAACTGGCCTTGCACTTTCCCTGGATTCCTGTTATTTAGGGCTGCAAAAAAACCCGGTGGAATTTCTCTCTTCCCACCAATAAAAACTGCTCCAAGAGGCCAAGACAAATAGCAGATAGGGAGACATATGTAAACGCGTACACTTCACGTAATCTTTATCCGTTCCGTTAGTTTTGTAGCTTCCCCCCGTGGTGCAGGCACCGGGCTGCGAGCGGGCGCGCCTGGCCTGCCTGCATTTCCCGATGGGAACAGAACCCAGAGCAAAAGGTACGCGGGGCACGGCCGGTACCGGGGGGACAGCCGCCCCGCACGGCGCTGGGGCCGCGCTGCAGCCCAGGGGCCGCAGCCCGCAGCAGCCCCACCGCACAGCCGTACCGCGGCTGCCTGCCCAGCCCCACGGGGGTGCTCGCTGCTGCGGTTCCGCTGGGTTTGTCTCGGGAGGCGCCGCCCCGCATGTCTCAGCCAGGTCACGGCTGCTCAGCACGGCCAGGCGCCCGCCGCCGAGCCCCGGGCGGCCGGAAGCGGAAGCGCTGGCCGAAGGCAGGCGGCGTGCGGGCGGTGCAGGCCGGGCGCTGTGCGGGTGAGTGCGGCGGGGGGCTCCGTATCTCCACCCGCCGCGGGGAGGACCCTCCCTGGGCCGCCCGATAAGGGGGAGGTGGGCGCGCTGCTGCGCTGTGGGGTGCCTTTGGGGAGACAAAATGTGGAGGGTTAGCTCCCATTTGCAGGGTACTACAAGATTCAGCAGCAGGGGTGTCTGTATTTTCGATATTTGCATACTATGCGTATTAATTTAACGCATATTTATGCGTGCTTGGCTGATGAAGGGCTCCTTGCTTTGGATTAAAAACTAGTTGTAACTGTGGGCTGATGTGCAGGTGCAGTTTATGCTTCTCTGGTTATTAATGCGTATTCTCCTGGCCAGACTGCTTACCCTACATTTGAATTACTCAGAGTTTTAGCTCTTTTATATGAAAATGTGGCAATAGGTGGGTATTGTTAAGCCAAACCTACGTCATACTTGTCCAGAATTAGTTCATTTCTGTGTTTATTTTTGTCTTTGCCCTCCTAAAAAAAAAGGCTTCTAGCTTTTTAGTGAACCCAATAATGGTAGCTAGTAGATACTGTAGTTCTCTTATATCTCCCTTTTAGGGGAAGAATTTGAGAGGGAAGTGTTGCTGTATTTTCTTCCAGTGTTTCTTAATTCTGGCATGTTTTTGTTCTCCTAGAGTTTGTACTTTTGCTCTCTGCAACTTTAATATGCAACTGTTACAGGAAGCATAGAAGGTTCTTAGAAAATGTGCTGATGCTAGTTATTGGTTAAACATGTACCTTGTCTTTTGAGCTGTACTGTTGTATTTAAAATGATTGTGTAACATAGTTGTGTAAAGTATACAGTTGCTCACTTATTTGTGTTATAGGCCAATGTGAATCAAAAGCCCTTAAGTCTTTAGTTGTATTGCATGATGTAAGAAGGTGCCTTTATTTGGGCTACTAAATGCAGGTTAAAAGCACCCACTTGCCTATAACTGGCTACAAAATTGCTATGCAAACTTGGAATAGAAAACTGTTAGCATTGTCATTTTGCTTTCTTTGACTCCTGTACCCCAAAAAATAGACTTAAACCCACAGTTTGGCTCACCAGTGATTGCTTTCAGCACCAATACCTGGACTTAATACATCACAGAGCAAATCCAGAGCTGTTAGCTTGTGTTTAACTGCTGTTTTGCACCGAGAGGTGCTGGTCCATTACAATCCTGATAACAAAGACACTTAGGCTCTCTAAATTATAATCTCAAATGCTATTTGTTAGAAGTAATCCTATAAAGAAAGTGGATAATGTTGATAATCTTACATCCCTTCAGCTGGTGGGACCCTGAGTCATGCAACACTGAACAGCCCTCCTGTTGAACAGCTGATTCATGTGCAGCATGCTGTGTAGACCCAGTTCAGAGAAGGGGTTACCCTGTTTTGGTCACTTGAGCTATTAGGGATTCTTTTACAAGAAAACAACCCTATTCATCATTTCTACTGTCAGACAGAAAGGGTGTTCACATGAGAACTTACTGGTTTTTCTGATGGAGGCAAGGACACATGTAGGTGGTGTAATTGTAGGTACCAAGTGTGAGCTACCTGCAGACTCCCCTGTTACAACTAGCTGCTGAGCTTATCCTGCAGCCATGGGTTGTGACCCTGACAACACAGGCCTGAAGGCCATGCTGTACACAAAACACAGCACAAGACAAGCCTGCACTTACTCGGATTGACTATGTGGATCACCAACTCCTTGGTGTACAATGACCTTCAGGTCAGGATCGCTCCAGCTACTCTATTAGGTCTCTCTGTACAGCAAGTACGCTGTTTGGTGTCTGCTGTAAATCTACAAAAATATGGCTTGAGAAGATAAGCAAGAAATTAAAAATATAAACTTTCTGTGTGAATACATCTATCAGCTGGGACTTAATTATCTGATGAAAATGGTAACATGGAAAGGACAGAGCTGTTCTGGGATAGTGTGCTGGGTGAATGCTCTGCTTTGAAAACATCCATTCCTCCTACATAGTCAGCCATTCAGTCAACACTGCATGCTTCCACCCTTAGGTTTTTTTTGTTTTTTTTTTTTTTTTAAACAAAGAACATTAATGAGTTTGGACACAGCTGAACTTGGGAAGTAACTTCCTCAGCTTCTGCTGAAATCAGCTAGCCAGCTTTGGGGCTCATCCTGAGTGCAGTTTCTGAGATAGATTGTGAGGATGTTGGAACACACTAGAAAACCTTCCTTTTTGATAAAAATCTGCTACTGTGAGGAGGTTGCTGTTTGCAGCAGCTATAAAACCAGCAACAGGTAGTGGAAGATCCTGCTGGACTTCTGTTCTGTTGAATTTCACAGGGAAAATGCTCAGATATCACAGTGCTAAAGCATGAGAGGGAAGCACAGGCTCAAAGTGACAATTGACTTTACATAATGTTTTTTCATTCTCCCTTTAGTAATGGAAGAACACTACTGTGAATTTGTGCGAAATCAGGTGTATGACATGTTCTATAATAGCAATGCTAGCTGTTGCATGTTGTTTGCACTTGAAATGCATCTTATGCAAGAGTTGAGCTCTTAGTTTCAAATTTCTATCAGAGTCCACATGCAGTTTTTGACAGCATGGGAACAAGGAATCTTTCAGCTCTTTAAAAGGTAGGTGTCCTTTTTTGAATGAGCAGGGAGACAGAAAAGAGCAGGAAGACGAAGTTATTTTGGGATTCAAAACACACAAATACGTAAGGACCTACTGCATGCATCACTTTGCACACAGCTATTTCTAGTTCTATGTCAGAGTGATAAAAAATTATATACATACCACTTTTACTTGATCTGTGTACTGAGGTGTTATTTCCTAGTGTCCACCTTTGAAGGTGCCTCAATTTTGTCCTCTGCTAGAACTGACCTCACATCAGAGAGGGTTTTTTTTAGTGTTTGGAAAAAAAAAAATAAAAGTAGCCTTCTAATTTGGTAGCATTTGCCTGTTGCAGGTATATAACAATTCATAAACAGTTTTGCTTGTTGCACAGGAAGTCAAAATGTTTCTGATTTTCTTCACAGTGCCAGTCTTGATAATGAGCTGTGGTTCAGCTCTGAGTTGGTGAAAATTGGGATTCAAGGGTGACAAAGCATGTATCTAGCATAAAAAGATGGGATGGATCCTCCAGCAGTGGTCTTTGCAGTATTATGTTTTTATTTTTTGGGTTTTTTTCTGGGCTATGCCTTCATAAATGCCTTTACCATTCACTCCTAATCAAAACCCTGCCTGTATCAGGTCTGCACCAGCTGTTTCTGACAAAGTGTGTTTATCCCCAGCTGCAGCAGTAATTAGAGCTTGGTTCCTGAGCTAGCTGGTAAAAGAGAAAAACTTAGTGTAGCAGTCCTATGCAATTACTGTACACTGAGGGCGGACAAACATCTCTTACTCCCTTCTGCCTCATCAATGCATACTGCTGATTGAAAAGAAAACACCACAAAGTTTTCACTTGAGCTTCTCTTTTAATAATATGTTATTGCAGGATGCTTCTTTTTGTACTTGCTAACTCTGAGAAATCTTAAACCTGTGCATTGTAAAGGAGAAAAGAGAATTAGAAGGAAGAGGAGAAAATGGGCTTCTTTTCTAGTGTCTCCAGGGTAGCTATTAATCTCTTATACGGGTAAAAACTGTAAAGAGCCTACCTCATCTTTATTCTAGCATGACGCGGACCTCTGTGATCTTACATACTTGGTTTTGCATAGAAAAGGTAAATTGTTGCAACTTACTGAATTGCTGCAAAACTCGCTTTGTTCTTGTTCTTCTTTAGGCAAAAATGTCTGCAGCATGCAACTTCATTGCACTCCACACTGGGCAGAAGATGCCTCTCATAGGACTGGGAACTTGGAAAAGTGACCGTGGCCAAGTAAGCAAAGAACAATACAATATTGTGCTCTCAACTAGTGTTTGTGTTTTGTGCACTTTTTTTGAAGAAGCTGGATCTGAGGCCTGGATTCTTCACTTGCGTGATTTTAGTCTTACATCCATTGAAGTCAGTGGAATGTATGTATGTATTTCCATGACTAAGACTTTAAGGCACAAAAGCAGCACCAGCAGATCCCTTAATACTTGTTAACCCAGGCCTCAGGCAGTGGTGCCCTGGGAGATGGAGCTAGAAAGAGACCAATGAGGAGGGTGAGACAGGGAGAATGCTGTACCTATGTTATGGTGCCTGACTCTTCCACTAGTAAATCCTCAGGCTCCCAGTTTGACCAGACATCCCTCTGGATTGGGGTGATGACTCAGCTGAAAGCATTATTTTGGCAGGCAAGAGCTCTAGTTGTTCTTGTAATAAGTCCTGTTCCAGCAGTCAGCAAGAAAACAAAGAACCTGCTTGGGTCATTCTGCTTTTAGACTAAGAAGACTAATGTGTCATTAGACATTCACTGTGCTTCTAAATGCAGTGAGTTGGCAAACACCACACTGGGAGATGATTCTGTGTGTTACTAGAAACTGTCTGTGGGAATGTTTGCATGCTATGGACTGCTTGCTTAGTATAATACGTCTCCCCCTTGTCTGTCTTTTCCTTTCTGTTTCATTTATTTAAAAGAAAAATTCTTGGGGGAAGAGATAGCACATACTTGCTGGGAAAGGCAATGTCCATCACTTGGTGGAATTCTTAGTTGCTATTGTTGTTTATAATGCCTTTTGCATTATGTGTACCTTTGCATGTCTGCGCACTAAATGTTGCGTCTCTTGCCACTACACTTGTGTTAGCTTCATGATGATTTTTGGAGGATGTCAGATGGCGTTGTGCCCAAGACTGAGAGGGAAAGTTAAAACCTGTCTCAAGATGTTGTGCTGTTCTCCCGTGCAGAGGAATATGTGGGAAACAAGCTATAAAAATGAAATCTATTCAGAACCATTTTATTGTTGGTCTTCCTGTCCAAACAGCTGTCGGGACAGTGGATCTGTTGGGAATAGGAGCTGTGCTAATGTGGAACCTGAGTTGGTGAGAGAGCTCAGTCAACCTCGTAAATGAGGGCAAGGGTAGATGTTCAGCTCTGTCACTTCAAACATCAGCTGATAGCTGAATTAAGCTTATTGACATGCAGGGACTTAATGGATGAATTTCTGCACACCCAAAACAGTTAAATGTATATTATCTAAAACAAATGCCTGAAATTAAGCAAAATAGGAATGCATTATTTTGTGCACTGACTGTTCTGAGGAAAGTGTGGTCTTATAAAAGAACCAGGAAAAATCCTGCTTCTGCATAGTTTAAGCCTAATTCAGATGGATTTTGGCATAGTAAGCAGCACTTCTAGCAGCTGAACCCCACATGGGATGCAGCCATCTTCTCTGGGATCCCATGGAAGTCATTGGGCATCACTTCTTTGGAATACCTACTGTCTTCAAAGACTTACTCCTAGAATATACTGAAGAAAAAAACCTAGAAACTGCAGTGAAAATGGCCAGAGTTACAGAAGCTGCTGATACTTCTATGGAGTACAAAAATTCCTGTTTATGGCTTGAAAATTCAGAAGCATAGCAGCAATTTGGCAGAGTGTCCAAATGATTTAGCCTTTAAAGGACATGATGTCATTCAGGGAGAGTAACTGTAATTATGAATTAAAGACTAAGGGCCAAAAACCTAGAGGAGCAGAAGAATGATCATTGCTTATATTTAATCTAGCTGTTTCCCACGTAGAGGCTATTTATTGAACGCTCTTTTGTGCAAGGGCTGCATTAGAAGCAAGAGTGGATGGCTTTTAAATTATTTCAGGTGAATATTTTGTAGATTGTAATTATTTTCCTCGCTGAGCTGCTTTAAAGTCTTGACTTAACTCTTGAGTAATTTCTTTATTATTGCTGTTACTATTCCTGATGCTAAATGAGTCTTGACTTTGTAGGCAGATCTTGGCAGTCGAATGTGAAGGCATCATTGCAGCCCTAGTTTTCTAGACAGTAGGAATTGAGGAGGGGAATTATTGGAAGACTGTAGGGTTTAGATGCTATAAAATAATTGGATGTTGTCTGTCTTAAGTGATCAAATGCTAGAAGAGAAATTTGGTTTGCACGTTACCATAGGAACATGGTGGTGGGCTATTGAACAGAAGGGAACACAGTACAGAAGCTTATGAACTGGCAACATGAAATGAGTTCAAAGAGAAGTCCATTCAGACAAGAACATCAAGAATATTAGTAGCATGATTTTTTAATACTGGAGTTTGATTATCTGTAATCCTTTAATGCTTTGTTCTCGTCTTTCAAGTGGTCCATGCTTTCAACCTGGAGGATTGATCCCCACCTGATGAACAGTCTGACCTGCTGTGGCAGAGGCTGATTCTGTGGGGAAGAGAGACATGGGGCTTAGGAAAGTTGTATTTCTGTGTGAAACTTCAAGAAAGCTGAAGAGGAAATGCATACCTCAGAAAACCAGTCAGACTGGGTGTCTTGTGACAGAATTGCAGCTATGGAGGAGACTTCTTGGTTCCTGGAAAAGTTTGTTAGGCAATACAGGGAATCCTGGTTACGTGCACAAAAATTTACTATGCTGGTATATGCGAAGGGGCTTGAATTCAACGTCTGATGGACAGGAGGCAAAACTTCTGTTTAAGGAACATCAGCTCTTAAATTGGCATTAATTATGTGGTGGTCCGAGTTCCTTTTCAGCCAATTTTTGTACAGTATGTACAAACTGTGATAGAGCAACATTTATGGTCTGGTCATATTGCATCAAGAGTATCATGTGGACTGATGATCTGTTGGTTTTTTTCCCCCCTACTTCCTGTCAGCAAACGTACTTGGACTGCTAGAATGTGACAACTTTGCAGGAAGCAGGGGAGGCTGTTGGAGCCTTTTCTTTCCAAGTATTATTGACTGGAACTGTTAGAGTGAGAAGCCTCTTCATAATGACATGAGGCTGTGCAGAAGAGGCTCCCTAGTCACATTATATTTCCAAGCAACACAGAGTTCAAGAGGGTTTTTTAGTTTTTCACCTTGTGATGGACAATTTGAAGAACTAGAAATCTAGTAATGGATATTGTAATGAATTGGGACTTACAGATTCTGCTTCTGAATCTGCTACTGACTTTTAGCAATATTGTGTTTCCTCCATCTTCAAAAACAAAAGAGGGTGGATAGGAAGGCCAGGTCCCTTGCTAGGATGTATAAACAGGAGTGTAGGTCCTAGGACTTTGCTATACAATGAAGGAGAGTAAGGCTTCAGTTGCAATATTGTGTCTGTTTTGGTGCAAACCACTTCAAGAAAAGCATGAACCAGCTGACGAGACAGCAGCAACAGTGATGCAGGGTTTAGGGAAGGTGAGTTGCCATGAAAGATGGAAGCGCTTACAGGTAGATGGTCAAGAGAGGTTTGAGAAGAGGTATGCTGCTGCTTTCCAAATGTGCAAAAAGCCCTCATAAAGGGGAAGGGAGCTATGGATTTCATGTCTGTGAGGACATCACCAAGGTGGCATCAGGGCAATCTTGGTTAGACATCTAAAAGGCTTTGAACATAAAGATACCTAAGCATTGGAATAGACTGCCTGTCACTTACAAGAATGGTTTTGGCAAATGTGTGTTGGAGTGGTTTAGGCTTAGTTGGCCCTGCTGTGGGGTATGAAGATAGACTACATGATGTCTCAAGATCCTTTCAGACCTACTTTCTACAGTTAGATGATGCTAGGTTGGGGAGTCACACTTAGGCTGTGTGACTCAACTTGCCTAATGCAAAACTGAACTCTAAAGGCTCCTTCCATAGCAGTATTGATAGGCTAAACTAAAGAACATATAGAAAGTTTGACGGCTCCTTTGGCTATTGTAACACATCCATATGCATATGAATCTCCAACTGCTTTTGTTGTCTTCCTCTCTTCCCCTCTCTCTCTCTCTCTCTTTGTCCTCTGCCCCCCAGGAAATACATGTACCTGACTGAATATAATCTCAAAAATACAAAACTTTCTGTTAAAACAAAGTACTCTTCTTACATTTACATATTAATTCTTTTCCCCTCCAGAAATGCTTTTTTTGCACATTATCTCGTGATCCTTTGCCTTTTGAGTGGAACAGGAACTCTCAGTTCACATTGGAATGTCTGAGTGAGCTGAGAGTAGTTTACACAGATACAGATTTTGCCCAAATCCAAACTTTATTTAAATGACCAGTTGCAGTTTTTCAGTGCTAGAAATTTATCAAAACGCACTGATATGGAAATACAGCCTCCTGTGTATTGCTTTGCAGAGACGTGTTTGGAGTGCCTTATCCCTAGTTTTCTGCAAGTGGCGCCTACTTTCATTTTATGGCAAATTTTGTGCCTGTGTGCATTAAAATAAATTATTATCCTGACAGAGGAAATGGAGGATTAGTACAGACAAAGAACACTGCTTTTTTCCCCCCTCATTTCTGCTTCAGCTCCACAACTCTTCACCTTTTTGGAGGGTGGATATTGAGTCTTAAAAGCTTTTAATATGTCTCAAGTAATTTCAGAATTACCATGACCTTGACTTTGTAGTGACCTTCTGTGGAATGTCTTTGTCAAGGTGAAACAAGGACTGTAAATACCATCCTGCTAGAGAAAGGAAGAGCTTACTTCAGTGCTGTAATGTAAGTGCTTTGTGATTCTGGCTAAGGAAAACTGGTCTACATTCTGGTTTTCCTGTCAAAATGCCAAAGAATGCGGTCAGAATATCCTGTGTCTGCCTTTACTCTGCAGTTCTTGACAAGAAAAACAAAGCAAACCTACTAGTAGAAGAGAGATCTTTTCTACATTTGATTTCCCCCTTGTCTTTCTGTAGTATCTGAAAGCAGAACTGTATATGTCTTTAATTGTTGTTAACTAATGTCAGCTTTAAAAGGGAAAATGCTAGTACTTTGCTTAAGTTGAAAGAAATCAAACTCTCCCTAGCTTTTGTGGACACGTTTTTAAATCTCTTGATGAGAGATGTAATCTCTATAAATACATTAGGACCCTATTGCATCAAGCCTTACACACAGAGTAATTGACTATCTCCCACCATCTTGAGAGACAAGTCAGTGAAGAGTAATGTATAGAAATCCCTGTAAAGCTAAGCTGTACTTTTACTGTAGCACTTCACGTGGGTAGATGTAATGGAGAACGTGTGCTTACTGTCCATTGAAAGTTAAATGAAATAGATCTTACTTAATGCACATCAGCCTAACAGCAGATGATGACTACATTAGAATCTGTAGTAATTCTTGGTTCTTGCACAATCTGTTATTAAAAATCTTTATTCAAAATCTATTTATGAATCCTCGAAAAGATGCCATTCTGTGTTTCCATCTTCGGTTTCTAGTTTTGCTCCATATCTGAGGCCCACATGTGGAAATGTTTTGCGCTTGTGCTTCACTGGAGCTTTCAAAAGGAGAACCAGATTCAAAGTATCATGCTTTGGTTCTCAACCATTCTGATGCACATGGAGCAAGGGATGTGTTGCTGTTGGCAACACCTTCCATGTCAGCAATGTGGAAAGCAAAATGCCAAGTTGTGAGCATCATCAGGAGATTCCCTGCAGGCCATGGGTCAATATTCAGCAGTATAGTGACTTTCATTGTCATGCAATCAGTGGGAATGAGGCATGAAGGAAAAATGTGCCATAAACCAGCATTATCTTGGAAATTAAGTGTGAGCAACTGAACGAAACTCAAGCTCTGGCAATTCTGGAGTTAGAAACCAGGCTCTTCCTGTACTGGGAGAGAAGTATCTTCCAGGTTTGACTGACAGTGATTTGTTTGTAATTACTGAAAGTTTGTCTTCCTAAGCTAGGATTTATTTGAAAACTGTTTCTTAAAGCTCATTTTACATTTAAGAAGGGTAACAACTGTAGTTAAGAATGAATCCCTGTTCTGTCTAGTGAGTTCTTGCATGCTTGACCTGTGCACAGTCTGTTTTCTTGTTACTCTTGGAGCATCTGCTAGCAATTAGGTCTTCACTCCTAGAGGCTGTGCCACAGAAGACCATATCCTGCTCTGAGTCTCGTGACCTTACATAGCTCTGTACTTTGTGGGTATTCCTCACTAGGTCCCTAACATTTTAAATATTTTTTTCCCCAGTGATATGTCCCTTTTCACTGATGGCATTGGGTAATCTGCTTTTGGTTACAGGTGAAAGAAGCAGTGAAATACGCCCTAAGTGTGGGTTATCGCCACATAGATTGCGCAGCAGCTTACAGCAATGAAGGGGAGATCGGTGAGGCTTTCCAGGAATGCTTTGGGCCCAACAAGGTAAAAACACAAGAATCACTCAGCTGGCTGTGTGTTGTATCAAAATGTACAACTGTGACCTGAAAGTAGACTGCAAAGTTAACATTTGTGGCTTTTCCTGTGGCATGAAAGAGGGCTGTCTCTCCTCATGTATCCATACTGGCTGTCAGGAGGAGAAAAGATTGTCAGGATTATTTGCACGGAAGCTACAGAAAATGCTGTGCGCTTTTTTTTTTTTCTGTTTTGGTTTTTTTTTTTTTTTTAATTTCTCTGCCTAACCTTTCCCCTTGCAAAGTATCTGATCTGGGTGTTCAAAAATTGGAGGTTCCCAGAATCAGTGGTTAAAATTTAAAATATTTGCCATGATTTATATGAAGAGTTACTCTAGTTTGCCAGTCTAGAATAGCGTGCAATGGTGGGTAGCCACAGCAACTTCAGTGACTGTGGGTTTTTTGGTTATAGATACAATATGAGCGAGTAAATACATACCTGTTTTCCTTTTTTCTTTTTTTTTTTTTTAAACCGTGATTACGTTTGAAGGCTTGGTGTGACTCAAGGACCTGCACCTGAGGATCCATGGCCTAAATATTATGTAATGTGACAGGCATTCTTATGGATGACCCGAGGTGGAATCTTAAATTCATCCCCTTGCTCTTGTTGGCCCAAGGGGCCGGAAGGATTACCTGTACATCCTCAGAGCCCATGGAAAGAAAGTTCTTACTTTCCTGCTGCTCTTGCCTTGGCTTTGGGGCAATCTCTTGGTTATGTGATTAGCTTGAGAGAGGTTGTTTTCAGCTTGCCCCAGGGATTCCTTCCTACGAGGTATGGTCACTAATAGAGGGAAGCATAGGACTCTTATTCAGTTCATGTCAGCTAGCTAACTTCAAAGTAGAATTTTTAAAACACCTTTCTCTTTGAACACAACAGCCATATATGAAACACAAAAATAACAGAATGATTGGAGGAGAGAAACTGAGGAATTAATCATTCCAGCTTCTGTAAAATGCAGACTTGAGTGCAATCTGGTCACTTGTAAGACAGTGAGAAGTGCCCTCTGATGGTGTTCTGTGCTTCAGTTTGCCAAGTATGATCTCCCTTTTGCATTTTATGCTTTCTAGTTAACCGACTTTCTGTTTAATTTCTGGGTCTTACTCTTCCAATACAGGGTACAGGGCACTCAGTTCCTAGTGCATTCTTTCCAGAACCTAGAAACTCAAGTGCAGAGGTTTGGGGAAACTTCTTCTGTTTGTTTTCCCACGCTCTTTCCATGAGAAGCATTCTTGGTTTATAACATGTGATGAATGTAGTAAGTTAGCTGGTTGTGCCTAGATTATGTGAACTGTTAAACAGAAAATACAAAATTTACATATGAATAAACGAAGTAATCTTTCTTTTGGCCACATCACACTTAGGAGTGGCTTTAACCCTTGCATTGGAAAATTTGGAAAAGCTTGTGTGCATGAAGAGGATTGTTTTGTTTTTCAGAACTTCTAATAAATTACTAAGTATTTGGTGTATTTTAGGACTTCCCAGTGTGTGTATTTCTCTTGCTTTTCTCCATCCGGTATATTTTTGAAAGGTTTACATTTTAGGTTCTATGCGTTAACCTTTTTTATTAAAAAAAAACCCCAAACTTAAATTGTTCTCTTTGTTTTAAGGCTAGTTGGGAAATTGCTGCAATTCTTTTTCTGAACTTGTTCCAGTAAATTATGCTCTCCTCCCTTTCTTAAAGGTTGTTAAAAGGGAGGACCTGTTTGTAACATCAAAGCTGTGGAATACTAAGCACCACCCAGAAGATGTAGAGCCAGCAGTAAGGAAAACACTTGGAGATTTGAAACTGGATTACCTGGACCTGTACCTCATGCACTGGCCTCATGCCTTTGAGTAAGTTCTACATGGAAAGGGCACAGAATGCAGAAACCACAGTTTTACATGAGTGGCTGGTGTTATATCCTGAGGACCTTCTTGCTGAGCTGTGAATATTTTCCTGTATATACTGCCTGCAAGATGTTTTTCAGTGTGGCTAATATAGTGTAGTCCTATGGACTGTCATATAGACGCTCTTTTCTACCCATAGCCTGTACACTTAGTCATATTTGGTCCATTCATTCATAGAAACAATTGTTCAAATTTAATTCTTCTTTGAATTTCAGTTGGGTGGGAATTTGTTTAGTTAGATTTGTAGCATGTCTAAACACACAGTAGAAGAGACAAAACTGTTTTTGTGTAGAAGTATTGTAAGTAGAAAAGGGATAATTGTTCTCATTATTTAGCAACGATGAGGCTGGAAATGTAAGTATTAAGTCTTTATTTAAAATCTTTAAGCAGTTACTTATTTTTTTTAATAGTGAGCACATCTAGGTAATGGGATTAGGATCACTAAACTTCTGACAGTTTGGCATGGGTGCCAGAGTTAGGTAACTGAAAGTAGCCTAACTGGGAAAAAGTAATGAAGCTTTATGGCACCAGTTTCCATATTGAAGCTTGCTATCTTATACTAGCGGAAAATTTGGCTTGCTGTGAGGTAAAATCTTTGTTGCGTTTAAAATGTATTAGAAGTTTAAAAGAGTCTATTGTCTTCCTCTAGGGATTGGGGAAGTGTGGCAGCTATTCTTGCTTGTGCCATTGACCAATATGGTAACCTTGAGGAAATACTGAAACTGCTTTGTGCCTAGTTTTACTTATCTGTAAAATGAGAATTAAGTGCTTTGTAAAGAAGACAAACACATTTCACAATGGTTTTCAACTGTACTGGAGTGGTTGAGCACAGTCAGTATCATGGTGGCATCTGTGTGAGGCAGAAATGAAAATGACTTATGACACTTTAGTTGCAGTAATTCTACAATTTGAGGAAATACATATTGAGAAAGTTTCCAGTTAAGTGCTAAATGCGCTTGTCCTACAACCCCATTAGAAGCAGAGTTCTTTGCTTTATTTTCTTGTAGATGTGGAAGCAGTCGTTCCGCCCCCCTCCCATCCCTACAATCAGTGAAAAGGCAGGTGGGGAATAAATCTCCTGACCAGATGTTTGCATGGAGACTTCACTCAACAGGGGAAACCCTGTTAGTTTAAGGAGCTTCTGTCTGTTCGGCTAATCTGAGAATGTTTTTTTTCCCCTTTTAGTCATATGAACTGAATTTTACAAAGCATACAACACTAACAGTAAGAGGACAGATGCTCAAAGCATAAACGTATTCCTCAGCATAACAGAATGAGGAAGTGTTTTCAACTAGAGCTGGTTTGGAGGAAGCACTGTTAAAAATTCCCCCTGTTGTGAAACAGGTTTGTTTTCCAGTTGATTGAAAAAAACCCCTTAAACATTGCTTTAATAACACATAACACGTAATGATGTATATTGAGATATTACTAATATTTGAATTTGCCTGATGTTGTGGAAACTATTGACAAAACTGACATTCTAATAAAGCAGTTTCATGTTTTCTCATTGGAAACTGTTCACTCTCCAGTTTTGCATTAGCTCTACTTCAATGGTTTTAATGCATGGTTATCTATAATGCCTGTTATATTGGGAAACTGAGCAAACATGTTACTTACACAGAAATTAAAATAGACTTCTGGATGAAAATCACAGTGCCTTTAGGTCTTGAAAATTAAACTTACTTGGTATACCACTCAACATAGGAGGCTGCTTTTCTCCGTTGGGAGCTCATAAAGCTTTCAGTTACTTTTGATTCTAGATTTATCAATGACATGAATAAGAACCATCTCCCCTTGTCCCCAGCTGCTGCCATCTCTCACACTGGTCACTGCTTAGCTAGAGCAATGTAAGGCAGTCCCTGAGACCTGAGCTTGCAGAGTCCTGCAGTGGTTACGGAGCTGCACTCTTCCAGTGGAATTGCTTGTACCCCTCCAAGCATGGACTGCTCAGACGCCAGTCATAGCCCTTTGGCAGTGTGGTAGTGTCACCTGGCATAACCACGTTCTTTGTGTGTGTTTTGGGGTTCTTTTTAAACTCTGTTTTTTAATGGGTTGGTATGACAAACTGGAAACCTATCAGCCCAACCTATCAGCAGCACGTTCATGTTAAGACTTCTGTGAGAATCTGTGCTTGTATTGAGTACTGACACGGTTACTCTGTAATTCAGAGGGAGCGGGAAGGCCAGTGTACTTTGAGTACAGTCTCTCCTAGACAGCTCTTAAATCAAGATCCCTTTGGTAGCAGCTCCAGACAGGCTACGAAGAATATCAGTCCTCTCTCAAAAACAAATTGGAAAACCAAAGCTGCCCTCTGAGTTTCTGCTCTCTAAATCAGCTGTTTTGCTAGGATCCAAGTTGGCAAAAAGCTGCTGCTGTGTATACAGCGGCTTATCAGTTCTGTGTAGTCATACCGTATAGGTAAGTAGTTCAAAGTGCTGTATAACAAGTTTACATAGGAAAGACTGTATGTGAAATAATTTCTTACAGGTTAAGTCAGCAAAATGGAATTCAACAGAAAAATTCTGTTTGTATTATATCCTGCAAACTATGTATAAGCTTTTAAGAATACTTTGAGAAAGGTTTATTTTACTGAACTAACATAATATAAATAATGTACTTACATTTTTACCTTCGATGCTGTAGACGAGGGGACAATCTCTTCCCAAAGAATCCTGATAACACAATGCGTTATGATTACACTGATTACAAGGATACCTGGAAAGCTATGGAGAAGCTGGTAGAAAAAGGTCTTGTGAAAGCCATTGGGCTGTCAAACTTCAACAGTCGTCAGATTGATGATGTACTAAGTGTGGCTACTGTCAAACCAGCTGTGCTGCAGGTAAGATGAATAAAGGAGAGGATGAATACCTTGCCTGTTTGTCCATAAGACTGAAGAATTTGCAAACCAATGCTATGTGTTTAGCACAAAGGGTGCAGCTTTTTATGTACAGGAAAAAATATGGCCAGCTCTGCAGGCATAGGGACATAGAAGCAGTCTCTGCAGGCAGATCAGTTTGTTGGGGAGGAGGCCTGTAGCCATTTTTTGTGGCCATTTATACCTGCTTAGTTGAACAGGTCTGTAGAAGAGTTCATCTTCCCTGTGAGGAACAGTTTAGTCTATAAGAAAGAACGGTTGTGAGGGAGTAACTTGAATCCTCTTTGTAGAGAGCTTCCTTGGTCGTTGGATGATCTGTTTGGTACATAGGGAAAATCCAACACTCTAAACTTCGGCAATCTGTTCTCCTTTTCCTGTAAACTTAACCTACCAGACACTTTTTCATTCTCCTGGTGGTAAATTATCCTCTTAAGGTTAACTTACTTAACTTAAACCTTATCCTTATAAGGTTTTCCAGAATCTGGAATGGCCTCCTGTGTTGTGTTTGGTTCTGCTGTGCTTTTGGCTTCCTGTTTGTTTAGAGTTTTGTGTTGATACCTGTTCTCCAGCCACTCATTGTGGGTCATTTTAATAGGTAGAATGCCATCCTTACCTAGCTCAGAACGAGCTGATAGCTCACTGCCAGAAACGAGGACTGGTTGTCACTGCCTACAGTCCCCTTGGTTCTCCAGATCGCATGTGGAAACACCCAGATGAGCCTGTGCTTTTAGAAGAACCTGGGATCAAAAAACTGGCAGAAAAATACAGCAAGTCACCCGCCCAGATCATCCTCAGGTACAGAATGACTGTGAGAGAGGGTGGCATTTGGGGCTCAACCTTAAAGAAAGCAAAACACGCAAGCTAGAAGGAATCTACTTAAAGTGCATGTTTTTCTGCAGTGGTAGGGAGTTAGAATCACAGGGAGTGCCAAAAGCAAACCCCTTTTTGTGCTTGTTTTACAGAGTTGGTAGAGTTGGTCCTGCTTTAGGACAGGTGGACAGACTAGAACAGAGGGGTCCGTTCAGGGCCTGGATGCATGCCTGGGACAGTTCACTACCTTTTCTGCTGTGAAACAGCAGCAGGACAATTAAGGCAGCAGTGTGCCACATCTGAGTGCCACTTACTTGAATTTGCATGTGGCCAGTTCCTTGCAGCCTTGAATGCTTGCTGTGGCATTCAGGTGGGCTCCTGGGAAGTGGGGCTGAGGAAGGGACTTCCTCCTTTGCACTGAAGAACTGTTTGCTGGGGCTTTTTCATACAGCAAAAGCCAGCTATTGGATACTGGGAAACAAGATGATTGAGTGGTATCCAGAATGAGACCAGCACCCTGTAAAGTAAAACTGGATTTCTGTCCTCATTTTTTGTTTAGCTTTGTATCTGTCAATATCACTGACACAATCTTGGGCAGCAGCAGGTTACCCTGCCAGCTGAGCATGTTCAAGATTTTGTGCTCAAGCCACTAGAGAGGCACTTGAGGGATCTGGGTTTTCTTTTAGTTTCTCAGTGATTGTCATGTTAGAACTTGCATAAAATGCTTAAGTAAATTCTTCTGTTTCTTGGGTTTCTAGCTTAAAGCACCTGAGACTTGCTTGCTTGTTCAAAGGCATGAGCATCTTGCTCTCATTGGTTAGTCTAGTGGCTACTGTCTTGCTTGAGCTTGGACATGCTAGGTCCTAACACAATACGGTGCTGTGTCAACCCTCTTCTGGGTATTTTTATTTCACATAGAAACATAAGTGGCATCTCTGTTGCCACAAATTATTACTCAACCGAAATAAATATCGTGGTTCGTGGGCTGCACAAACAGAAAATCCCTCTTCTCTTGACAGATGGCAAGTGCAGCGTAAAGTGGTTGCCATTCCCAAGAGTGTCACTCCTGCTCGCATTCAGCAGAATCTCCAGGTAAGTTTAAATGGAGGAAGGAAGTTTCAGCAATGCCCTTTCATGTGAGTAATGTACTTCGAGGGCAACAGGCTGAGGCACTTGGTTCATACTTGTTCGTCAGGGTATGCACACACTTGGGAGGGTAGAAATTTCTGGAAAATGTACTTGTTATGTTTTAAGCAACTAAGTGTGTGAGTGTACATCTGTGCACATGCATAGTCTTGTTACCAAAAGGTAAAGAACGTACTTTGTAGAAGTCTAAATGGAAAATCTTTACTGAAATTCATCTGATATATGATTTTATTGAACAAGGGAGTCTTCTAATTATGTTCAGTGGTTCTTCTTTATGAATAATAGTTGCTTTAGCCTGCAAGTGAGGGCTGGTGAATATTTCTGCAGCAAACTGCCATTCTAATGGCGCTGAATTAATAAGGGTGGTTCACTTCTGCTCTGAGGTAGAGACAGTTCTCTTTAGAAATTATTTGAAAACTCTGGTTTGAAATAGTCTTGAAGGGAGGTCTCTGAATTACCTCCTGCGATCTTTTTTCAGCCCTTAATCATACAGGTTGGCTGGTTACGTACTTGTTTTTAAGTTAGGAGTTGTTTCTCTGTTACTCCTGTTAAACCAAATGCTGCCGTCTAGTATACTGATAGAAATCTTAAGAAATTCCAGTAATCTCTGCAGTTATTCAAGGTTTGGACATACGTGGGAACAGAATATTGATTGAATAGGCAGCACTTACTTGGAGGAACAGTCCCACTGCTTTTTGCTTTTGTGGAAGAGTGCTATGCAGTATGAGCACCTCAGACTTTAAACCTTTGTTTTGGTGTTTTTTATAAAATGGGTTTCATTGCAACTTCACAACCGGAAGCCAAACTAATGGTAACCTATGGTTATTTAATAAAGCCTCTTGTTTTTGTTCTCAGGTGTTTGATTTCAGCCTCACAGAAGAGGAGATGAGCCACATTGGAAGTCTGAATAAAAACTGGCGTTACATTGTGCCAATGATTACGGTAAATTTCTCATGTTTCTAATAGTTTTCATTATGTGCATGTGGCCACATCTTTGGGTTTTTGCAGTTTTCTTTCTTTTACTGCCCTCATCAGAACCACTTACTTGCAAGAACACTACATGGCATTCCTCTAGAAGTACTCCTTTTTCCAACTATTCTCATCTAATTTATGGTATAAACTTAAGATCAGTGAAGACTCAGGATGCTGTTAGTTCTCCACTTCCATCCTGGAAGTCGCATACGGGAATCTGTCCACTCCCCTCCACTGGATGTCCCTCCTTTCTGAGTCTGTTGGAATGACCTTCCTGCAATGTAGGGAGTTTGGGTTAGGCTGTTGTATTTTTCTTCCCAAATCCATTAGCTGCAGCATCTTTTAGTATCAGTAGTTTACTCTGCCACATGAAACCTCATCTCATGTACCAGCAGATGCAATTCTGTTATTAGAGAAACTAATGCCTTGTAAATGTTGAAGTCATCCTCTTAGTCTTTCTTTTCTTATATTAAAGGAGCTGACATGTTCCTTTCCCTTCACTGAAAAAAAAAAAAAAGTCAGTGCCTTGTTGTCTTCTGTCTTCATAGTGTTCCTCATTTCCTACTGTCCTGCTTCTGACAGGAAGCTGACAGAGAGCTGTTGCCAGCCCCTGGTGCAACACCAACCAACATGTGGCAACAGTGCTACAACAAGTGTGAAGTGATTTATCCCTTCTCTGTCATACAGTACACGGCATAGATACAGTAGGTGTCTCTGCAAATTCGGAAGCTGTCAAGCATACCCTTGCCTCTTCAGAGTTTGTCTGCCTGTAAATTATTCTTCAATAGTCAGTGGCTACTGGCTATAGTTTTTTTCTTTGGGGAAAGCATTTCTCCAGGATTTGTTATTGAATGGTTTTTGACTACTTGAGAGTGTGTCAGTGACTAGTCTGAGTAAGGAAACAGAAGTTGTGAACGTGTGGTGAATGGCTGTCTCATATCAAGGGTAGATACTTGTTCCAGCTTTCACTGTTTGTTCTGTTGGGGCTTAGGAGATCTTCAAAGCCACCATGCTTTTAACTTTATGGTTGCTTCAGAATGTGTGCATAAATATAAACGCCCACATCGCTGCAACCAAAATTATCCTTGTGTTTATGGATCACGAGTCTGTACACCGAAGTGCAAGCTTAGCTGCTGAATTGTGTGAATGTGGTAGTGACAAGCACACCTGCTGCTGACAGTATGTTTCTTTCAAGTGTTTTGCTACTCATGCTGCAAACAAAGTTGTTTTATTAATGAAACTGCAAAATACATTAGAATATAGCCTGGCTTGGATGAGCTGAGGATAATTGATGTGCTTTTGTTACTTGGGAGACCTGATCAGATTACAGTGATTCACAAAGGAGAGATGAAATACAGTTCAAAGTGCTAGCCCATCCAACTAGAAAAAGGGTGAATGTGATGCAGCTGGGCTTCAAAGATACTGCCATATTGTCAGATAGAGACAGGAAGAAGCAAGATGGGAATTAAAATACGACTCTGTAGCTGTAAGATCTCTAGTGGAACCTGTTGTCTCCTGCCCATCCCTTCTGGGCTTATTGGAAAGAATTTTCATCAACTGTGAATTAAAATTCCTGTCTAACCTTTCATGCCTATCTCCTCTATGAATCTAACTTACATTGTCTAGATTTCAAAGTGTGATATGGCAGTGGTATCAGAGCTCCTATCATAACTGATGAGACCATTTCCCCTTGCCTTATTTTACTGATATGTCACCACAAGTTCTTACAGTTGTGCCACTCTTCTCCACATTGTATTTTGTAAAGCCTGAGGAGAGGCTATTACATTGTCTACATACGATTTAGGTTGCTTTATGTGTTAACAGTTCATTGTCTGAATAGAGGTTGGAAACGGCCTTGCACCAGCCTGAAATCCAAACTTTTGGAAACATGTAATTGACCAGGGAATATACTTAAGTGAAACTTGAATGACTAGCAAGCCAGGAGAGGAAGGTGATGGTGTTGTACACATGATGATCTGCCTATTTTTGATAGTTAGCTACCACTGACTTGCAGTGTGTTCACTGCTGATTTTACCTCCCCCCCTTTCCTCAAATTCCTGGGGTAGACTGGAATCAGTTGTGTGAGACATTGCTTCTGGCAGCTGCTGTCTTGGCATGCTGTGAACAAGAATGCTTACCTGAAGAGCTGTTCTGTGTAGTGAAGTATGCAGAGGGAAGAAACTGGGGGGAAAAATGAGGAATATACATTTTAGAAACACAAGGAAGTTGTTGGCTCTCGAGAATATGAGGAAACCTGAAAATACAATGATACTTTTGTCCACAGTTTAAGAATTGCCTTCAGTTAAGGGCTTTATTTCAGCTTTAATCTGAGCATCAGTCAAATGTTAAACCTTAACATCTTCGTTTTCTGCTCTGTGGTGCCCTCAAGTGACTAATTTCGCACTTCAGTAGTCACTGTAAACAATTCATTACTGGGGATTCCAGTTGTTGCTTTGAAATGCAGGTTTTATACTGGAAGCTAAGAGGGACTTGCTGGTGGACACTTGGTTTGAAAGTCCCTGTGGGTTCCTTCTGCCCCTGTAACATTTTGAGTGATCTTTAAACGTCATTTATGCATACAAAAATCATTTATTTATCTTAACATAACTTCTGTTTAGTCATTAGTGGCCTAAATTAGGTTTTAGCTGAATTGTGCTCGTCTGTCACCCAGGGAAGTATGTATGTCTTTACCAATGCTGCACCTGAACTTCCCCAGACATTACTGGTGAGGAATGAGGTTTTATCTCGGCTCCTCAGAAGCTGAGGGTGTTGCAGTGGACTTAATGCAACTAGAAGTGTAACTTGTGCATCTGAATGCTTAGAGGTGGGATGTAGGCACTGAGATTTCTGCATGGCTACGTCTGTTTTCGTGCCAGCCTGATCCTCTGTTTCCTTATCTGTGAATAGTGGTTTCAGTATTCCCATTGTATGGCTGGAGAAGCTTGTCTTCTGTGGAAATGTTAAACAAAAAGTGCTATGAAGGAGTTCAGTGACACTATTAAGCTTCAGTAGATGACCCTGAACAAGTTCTTCAATGTATTTCATCTTATCCATCTGTAAAATCGGCAGCCCAGCAACTCTCTATCATGGGAACCTGGGCAAAAAGCTTCAACTCCAGTAAAGTGTTTTGAAGTGTGTGTGTTACACCACTTACTCAACAGCTACAAGGCAAAAGGCTTTTAACTATTCTTAATTTAATTCTTCACGTCTCAGCAGCTTGAAGGACTCTAGCTCTAGGCTATAGAATTCTATCTCCTTTTTAAATTAGTTTTTAAATTTGTCTTTCAAGAAAACTAAGAGGACTCTGGAGTAGAGGGAACAGCTCTTGCTTAAGCTGAAGAAGATACTCCCTGATGTTTGGAATGTGAAGGTTTAGAAATCTAAACCATGCAGAATTTGAAATGGAGAGTAAGAAACAGATTTTTATCTTCCTGACTTGAGTCTGTTTACTTTGCAGGTGAATGGAAAACTAGTAGCAAGAGATGCTGGACACCCCCATTACCCTTTCAATGATCCCTATTAACTACTAGAAAATAAGGTGTTAGAGTAACATGCTCCTCTGCATGCCCTTCCACAAAATAATTGTTGCCACAATCTGTCAAAAACCCTGTCCAAATAAAACCTTCCTTCCTGAGTAGGTTTGCTTACAATGTACTGCTTCTAATTGACCTCCTTTCTGGAGATACTGTAGCTTCCATGTCAAAGTTTGTGGATTTATTACAATGACTGCAAGCTTGCTCCTGGAAGCATCAAATATTTTGGAGATTAGATAAAAAGGTGGGGAATCTAAATCAAGTTCCAAACATGTCATTATCAAGCTAGGGCTATATTTTGGGTTTACTGCCCGTGAAACAGTTTTGAAAGCTTCAGTTATTACCATGAAGGAAAAAAAAAAAAAAAAAAAGGTGAAGGCATGAAAACATTTTAAGACTAAACAACTGCTCAGCCATCAACTTTGATACATCAGAATTGATATTTTTTATACAGGAACAAAGTGAAAAGTGCTACAGTTGCACTATGTCCATTCATTAAAACCCAAGTAACCAGCCTTGCCCAGTGCTTTTTATCCACCTCAGAGTACTTGCGGGACTTAGAATTCTCTATTTTCTTTTAATTTGTCTGTAGATTTAAGGAGAATAAATGCATAACCTGGAGCAGGCCTTCAGGCAAATCCTTTCTGTTGCTTGTCACATGGATAGGTTTCAGCTCTGACAATAGCTCTGATCGTCCTAACACAAAAGCTTGGAGAACTTTTTAGCAAGTCTTGTAAAAAAAATCCTGTTTTTCCTGTAAAGTTGCCTGGTGTCTCTTTACCAAAGATGACCAGTTTGAGTTCTGGAAGGTCACAAAATTAGTTCCTGACTATGCAGTAAGAGCAAAGGCCTGTCAGAGGGCCCCTACCACGTAACGTTCTGTTTTTGACTGCTGCCTGGGTTGATGCTTGGGAGAGCTGGTCCTGTCTCCTCTTCTACCACTGACCTGCTGGTAAAACTGGGCAAGCAATTTACCTTTCCTGTGCCTCTGTCTTCCCACTTGCCATGTCTGTCTGTTACTCCCTGGCAGGGACAAATTTACTGAACGCTGATATGCTGTTGAGAGGACTGGAACTCTAGCTGTTTTATTTTGTTTCAGTCTCATAATGAATTGTCTAAGCCATCCAAGTACAAACGGCATCAGGCGTTGGTACCTACTGGTGCTCTGACGGTGATACCTTCTGTGGCCTTAGCAAAGTTAACACTTTATTTTGATTTTCTCTACCTGTAAAATAGGTTTAATGCGCAAATGCATTGCTGCGGACAGGGTAGCAAGGCAGAGTTTCTAAAAGCCTCTCAGAGTTAAAACAAAGGAACTCTTTCAGATCTGTGGATGCCATTCAGAGACGGTCATAAGCATGATTCCGTGTTTGCTGCTGGATAAAGAAAGCTTAACTGACTGTTAAGTGAGATAAAGAACACTTATTTTTCCTGTAGCAATAACAAACATGGAATTAGAAGAATAATCCTTTGTATTCAAATAGTGCAAAAATTGAAGAATTGAATTCTTTTAGTTTTGATAACCTCGTTTACAGTAGGTCTATGGCAAAACTATGTTCATCTCAAGCATGGTGCCTCCTCAAGTATTTCCTGCCCTGGGCCTCACAGCATGCAGCTGAACTGGAACAAACCTGTTTATTGCTCTTTGTAATCCTTATGTAAAATTTAAAGAACTTCTGTTCCTCAGGAGAGTGTTTCCTAATTCCTGCTGAATGCACCTCAGTGGAGAAAGCCATTACAGCTCAGTTAGGATTCTTTTACTAGAGTGGACCTTTCCTTCTAAGGGAAATTAAATCCCTGTTGGTTTCAAACCAAGCACGGGTGACTTTGAATACAGTTCTTACTGCAGATCAGTAGGGAAGCAATTTTACTTTGAAGGTGCTATGTAGAATTGTAACAGCAGTCATCCTGCCAAGGAAAGTGGCTTTGTTGCATGTATTTCCACTTGCACGTTTGCGTGTCTTAAATAAATACTGTACTCTGTGTATGACTTTTGAGACTTTTTCGCCACACACACACACCCTCCCTGCTTGCAAATGTCAGGGCCCTAATTAACTTTTTTTCTAGTTACTTCTCTGATCAGGAGTAAGTAGGCAGAGGGAACTCCCAAGAAAAGGAGATTAATCCTCTGTCTCCATTAAACCTGCAATTCCCGGCAGTGTGACTGCATGGGGTAATGTGGTGCAGTTGAAGCTGGTGAGCTTTTATCTTGAAATACCCCGGGGAAAATGCGCCCCCCGGGCCACCCCCAGCTGCTCTGCTGTCACGGCTGCAGCAGCCATGGCTGCCTTGTCTGGGCCGTTGCATGTGCCGGGGGAAGAGCAAAGCAGCTGCCTGAGCCCAGCCGGAGCCATGGAGAGGCTGGGGCTGGACGTGGCGACACGGCGCCGGTGCGGGGGTGCCGGTGCCCCCCGAGGCGTGCGGCACAGAAACCCGAGCCCGGCCAAGCGCGGGCTGGCGATGCCGCTGGCCGTGCGCCATGTTAGCGACCGCCCGCCCTGGCTACGGAGCGGGAGGCTCCGCGGGGCGGGGGCAGGCCCGGGCTCCGAGCAGGCGCTCGCTTCGCCCTCCCCGCGGCCCGAGGCCTGCGCCGGGGCGCGAACCTTCCCCCGCCTCCGGGGCAGGCCCTTCTCCCCGCGGGCAGCCCCCACGGCACGGCCGCCCTGCCCCGGGGCCCGCCCAGCCCGGCGTGCGGAGCGCAGTGCGGGCCCGGCGGGGCCGGGGCGGGCGCGGACTACGCTTCCCGGCGTGCCGCGCGGCGGCGCCCCCCCTCCCATCCGAACTCCGTTTCCCGGCGCCTCCCGCGCACCCCCGCCCCACCTCGCCCGGCACTACACTTCCCGGCGTGCCGCGCGGCCCCGCCGCGGCCTCCCCCCCGAGACTACGCTTCCCAGCGAGCCCCGCGCGGCGGAGCCCCGAGCGTCCCGCGGAGGGCGGGCGCGCGGCATGCCGGGAGCGGTAGTCCTCTCGCGGCGTGCGCGCGCCGCGAGGCGGGCCGGGGCGTGTCCTCGGGGGTATATAGGCAGCCGGAGGGGCAGGGGTCTGCACTCTGCCGCCGCCGCCCCTCTCTCCAGCAGCTTCTATGCAAGCGTCGGCCGTCGCCGCTCCCCCCCGCGCTGAGTCCGCGCCGGCCTCCCCGACTAGGTAGGGCCCCGCGGGCCGGTCCCGGTCCCGGTGTGTGCGTGTCCGGAGGATGGGGGGTGGCGGCAGGGGTGAGGGGGCCGCTTTCGCGCTACGGGGGTGACGGGAGGGGTGGGGGGCGGCGGGCAGGGTTTCCTTTCGGGGGGGGGGGAAGGCTGGGGGCGCCGGCTGGGCTGCCGCCCCTGCCCCCCGTGCCCCCGCCTCACCTCTGTTACCCCCCCCCCCCCCACCGGCGGTGGTACGTGCCGTCCCGCTCCTCCAGCGCCAGCTGGGCCCGCTCGGCTCGCGCGGGGCCACCACGTGACCCCTGCGCGGCTGCTGCCATCTTTGTTGGGGGCAGCCGATGCCGCGGAACCTTGCCTGTGGGCCGGGTTGGGGGAGGGGGAGCGGTGGGGGGCGGGGGGGCGGGGGTGGGTGGTCCCGCAGCGTCACGTGGCGGCGGGCCGCCAGCCCGTCAGGAGCCGCCGCCGGGGTTTGGCGCCAATGGCGGGGGCGGGGCCGGGAGAAGGCGGGAAAGGCGCCCATTGTCTGGCGGGGCGGGGGGCCCGGCCGCTGCCCGCCTCGCCCGGCCTTTGTTCCGCCAGCGCCGCCCCCGCCCCCTCCTGTCAGCTGCCGGCCGGGGCCCAGCGGCCGCCCGCAGCGGTGCCGGGAGGGCGGCCCGGCCGCACCGCTGCTTCCCTGCCTGGAAAGGTGGCGTGGAGCACAAGGTTCCGCGTTTTGCGGGTCGCCGCCGGTGTGCGGGGGGCGGCGCGGGCTGCGGAGCCGCTGGTCGGGCCTGTTGCGGCGCAGCCTGAGGGCGGGAGCGGCTGCTTGCCCGGCAGCCTGTAACTCAGACCGTCACCGGACCGGCGGGGCTGGTGGGGCGGCCGGTGGGCACCCTGAGGCTCGCCCCGCCGCGGAACGGGTGGCCTGTTACCAACCCTTCCTCGATGTTTGGTTTGCAGGATGGAAGAGGAATTGGCAGCTCCTTCCACGTCCACAGACAAGACAGACAGGTGAGCTGGGAGTTGGTGCTGTCAGTAGCCGAGAACGTGAGGTGCAGGGTGGCCGAGTGGAAGCAGAACGCTCGCCCTTCACTTGTCGGGCTTGAAGTTCAGCTGATGCGGGCACTGTAGGTGCCGGGTACTTGCCCTCACCCGTTGGTAGTCTGCATCAGGCTAGTGCAACAAAGCTCTTTCAAGGGCTAATAAATAACACAAATACTAGCTGTTGTTCAGGAACCTTCTGCTCTGTGAGTTAGTGCTTGGAAAGTGTTTGGGAGGCACAAGTATGTGGCCAGCATGTAGCAGTACCTCTGTGGGCAGCTCTTGTCCCACTTCAAGGTACTGCACTGGGATGCTCCTTCTGGAAATGGAGCCACGGGAGATGTGCTGAATTGGAACTAAGGCTTGCATCTGTTTTTCTCAAATGCATGGCTATTGTATTGGTGTGCAACAACTTGAAATATATTCTTTAGCATCCTTTGTCATACCAGCTTCTTGCGGTGGCTGGCAAAATCAACCTGTCTGCCCTTGGCCATCAGAATTAAAAGTTGGTCCAGATTTAAACAAAATCAAACCACCCCTACCCTGGTAGTTCAACCATTGTAATGTATGCAACTTGCTGTTGTATAAAGCTGACTAGGTTTTGAAAGCTGGATGTGGAATTACTATGGAAACTAACAGGATTCTGCATTTGATTTATTCTCCCCTCTAGTATGGATGTGGATGGAGAATCAAAGAAACTATTGGGTTTAGGACAGAAACACTTGGTAATGGGAAATATTCCGGCTGCTGTCAATGCATTCCAAGAAGCTGCGAGCTTACTGTGAGTAATAGAATGTTTTGTGTGTTTTTATAGGGCTTGGGTTTCAGCTTGACTATACTGATGTGGCTTATACAGGAAAGGTTGCAATTCTTACTTCATACATGCTGCTGTGTTTATAATACAAACGAGGAGAGGACAAACTGTTCAAATTGAACCCAAGTGTTGGACAATACTGTAGCTGGTATGCAATTTAGACAGCTTTTGTGGTAGTAATTGCTGGTGCGCTTCCCAAAGGAGAAAAAGGGATTTGGTATTTTATTTTGCAGTGGGGTTGTGATGTCCGTTAATATGAAAACGACAGTGTTATTTGCTAGTAACATGTTTACTAGTCTTGATCGTTCTCTGAGGGTGACACCTCTTTGGGTTTTAGACTAATTTACTTTGCTGGATGTTTGAGAGCCACATCTAGCTGAGAGGAGCACCTGTTATTTGAAACTGTGGAAGATGAGCCAAGAAATTGATTCTTCCTGTCAGGCATTTTTAGCTTTCAAGCTTACGTACCAAAATCTGAAGCGGGCATAGGCAAATAATTCTTCGTTGCTTTTGTAGGGGTAAAAAATACGGTGAGACAGCGGATGAGTGTGCAGAAGCTTTTTTTTATTATGGAAAATCTCTCCTGGAATTGGCAAGGTATGTTAACAGTTTCTCATTTGTTTAAGAATCTGCCTGCCGTAACAGCATTTCACCATTGTATAGGCAGGGTTACACTTGAACTTCATGTAAGCAAGGTTGCACTGGGTGGGATGGGCTGTGGTATTGCAGCTTGTGCGGTGTTATTACAAGAGCTAAGGGATAACAAACTTTTGTTCTTGTTAGAATGGAAAATGGTGTGCTGGGAAACGCCTTAGAAGGCGTGCAGGTTGAAGAGGAAGAAGAAAAAGCTGAAGATGAGTCTGCGTTACCAACTGTTGATGGTATGTAAAGCTGTCTGCCCTGTCGTGGAGGCACTAAGGTGCATTTTCTTGTCTGAATGATCCAAGTTCAGTCCATCGGTATCTTGAGTAGCCTGAATCATTCTGTTGAAACTCCTAGCAGCCTGAATGGACTTTTTTTATTCTTCTAATCTTTGTTAAAAGATTGAAAAAAACCTTAAACTCCTGCGAGGAACTGGTCACTGAAAGCACACGTAAAGGGTCACCAGGTGTCTGTGTCCTGAAGCACTGCATTCAGACTTGCTTTCTTAAGCTTCACAGTCAACTGGAACTGCTTTGTAACCTTGTAGCAGTACATTGTGTGTAGTAGGGCAGGTAAGAGTCTCTGTAAAAAGCCCAAGAACAGTAACTATTTTATACTACCTGCAGCTGGACATAATACAGGAATTCCTGTCAATCCAGACTATTAAAAGCACTGGCACCTCTTGCTTAGCTGTGACTAAAAATGCTAGCGCGCAAAACTGCACACTGCTTGAGCAGCTGCTTGCAATAATGCAGTCTGGGGAAGGGTTTGCTTATTTCAAGTTAATATGTTGGTTGTGTCTTAATTCCTTGTACTTTGAAAATGGACCTCTTAGGAATGTCATCTAACTTGGTGACAAACCAACACACTGGAGGGTCTGAGGGTGGTATTGTCAGTGCCCATTAATGTCTTTTATCACTAAACTCGAAGAAATGTTTATGCTTCCTCAATCATGTAGAAGAAGCAAGGGAAGAGTTGAGAGAACAGGTATATAATGCCATGGGGGAAAAAGAAGAGGCCAAAAAGTCTACAGAAGAGTCTCCAGTACTATCTGAGAAGGAAGTCAAAGAAGAGGATGTTGAAATGGAAGACATCACGGAAGAAAAACCAACAGAAGAAGCAGTTGCTGACAAGGATGTAAAGCTTGAAGAGGCTGAAGAGAAGACCGAGGCTTCTGTGGAAAAAGAAGTAACTTCAGAAGAGCAGAAACAGCAGGTTGCTGTGGAAAAGGAGGCTGCAAAAGAAATGGCAGCTGTGGAAGAGAAGGTAGTGGAAGAAGAGCGGAAGATGGTGCCTGAAAACAAGGTAGCAGAGGCAACTGAGGAGAAGGAGAGAATGATAGAAGCTTCAGACAAGGAGGTGGAAGCCTCTGTAGAAGAGGCTGAAGCTGGAGAAGTGACTGTGGAAGAGAAGGGAGATGTGGCAGAGCAGACAGCAAAAGCAACAGAAAAAGATCTGGCTGTGGAAAAGGGAGAGGCTGTAGAAGGGCAGGCAGAGGCAGCTGTGGAAGAAGAGAAGGCAGTAGCGCAAGTGACAGCAGAAGTGCAGGCAGCAGTTGCTGTGGAGCAGAAAGAAGCTGCAGAAGGGGCAGCAGAAGCAGCTGAACAGAAGAAGGTGGAGGAGAAACAAGAGCTGGTAGAGACTGCTACAGAAGAGAAGCCAGATGAGTCCAAAGAGCCAGAGTCCTCAAAGGAACCCATGCCCACAGAGGGCAAAGAGCCATCTAATGACTTGGAAGAAAAGGCTGAAGTAGCTGCTAAGGTAGAGAAAGAGGAAAAGAAGGATGACCTGGTGGAAGAGGGTGAAGGTGCTAAGGTAGAAAAAGAAGAGAAAGATGACCTGATGGAAGAGGGAGAAGGTAACAGTGAGAGGAGAAGTTATTGTGGGTGGATGACTTGATGGATTTGGCTAACAATGGGTAAAAAGTGTTCCATTCAGAATTTTCTGTTTGCCTTAGAATAAGGAAAAGGCACAGTAAAGGGGCTTTTGGAGGATTTTACATCCAAGTAAAGTTTCAAGGAATGGTCTCAGTTTCTTTAGACTAACGCTTAACTAACTGCAAAGCAAATCTTGAAAGCAAACTTACAGCCCTGTGAAATGTGTAAGTAACGGCTAGGCTCGTGGAGAATACTGAATGGATGTTCACTTGCATGCGTCTGGGTGTATTGCACTAACCTTCAGCACAAGTTGTTCGGAAGCACAAGTTGTCTCTGGTTATAACCATACTTCCTTTTAAAAGTGGAGCAGAAAAATAAGAACAGCTGAATACATTAAAAAGAAAAGAAATACGCTTTTAGTGGGGGGGAAGGAGCTCTCCCTTTGAGTCTCTCTGACAATTACAAGCAAGCATTTAGTTGGCAAATCTAAACTTAATTTGCCTTGGAACCTGAAGGCTTATTGTTACTATCTAGTAGTCTTCCAGCTCTCTAGCTTTTTCTGCCATTCCGCTTCCCTGCTTCACTGTAGCTGTTTTCTGGATTATGTTAGAGTAACTTAGTAAAACTTGCACATTTTGCTGAAGTATTACTTGCATGGTCTTAGTAGGCCAGTGCTTCCTATTGCACAAGTTAATTGATGAGCTGATAATTGAAACTTTGCTTGTCAGTAAATTTGCTTCAGAGGAAGAGCCTTATTTTAGGAACTGGTAAACATTCAGACTAAATCCTTTTGGACACTGACAGGATTTGTACTGCTGAGCAGAGTGAACCTCACTGGTGGAACAGCTGCCTAACAAGGTGTCTGTCTGGATGTAGTATGACTGAACATAAACTAAGAATAGTTATCCACTCGTCGTTATCCTGTGAAAGGCTGCTTATGTACAAATACTGCTGCTTTCCCCCACCACCCCCAACTCTGCTAGTCTGAGGACACTCCTGAACATCCTCATCTAGTACTGTGTCATTCCAGACTTCTCCCGCTACTTAAAAAGTTTAACTTCTTAACACCTCCTCTGGTTTACCTTTGAGCTGTCCTGATACAGGTTTGGCCATCTCAGTGGTAGGTGAGGGTTCTCTAGTCTCCGTCCCATCAAGCTCACGTTACTCCGGAATTAGCAGTCATGATATGGGAACTAAGCGTGTGACCTTAGCATGCAAGTCAACCAATGCTCTGAAGTTACTAGCCGTACTCCTTCATTGCACACTTTCCCAAAAATCTTTTCTACAAGTAGAATAGATCATGTAGTGCTCCTACACAGCATCAGAAGTCAAATCAGTGCTGCACAATACAGATTCATTAATAACATTGCTGACGTGTCTGACATGAGGAACATGACTTCAGAAATAGTCTTTATTTGTACACAGTTTGGCAGCTATCTTGCTGAAAACTCCTGTTATCTGTAGCATGAAGTCCAGCAACTGATCGGTACCTCCAGAGCTCAGTCCAGCATCCTGTGGTTTCAGTGGGAGTTCACAATGAATTTGTGAGAACTGAATCCTGTGTTAAGTTTCTGTTCTAGATAATGTGAAGTTAGACTTAAAACAAGGGCTAAGGCAGCCTGGAACTACTTTAGTCTACGGTGCCTACCACTTTCAGCAAGATGGCTGCTGCTGAGCATTTAATGTATCTGTGCTCTTCTTGCATCCCACATCTAACCTGTCACTGGAAGGATAAGGGCTGGATATTTATTCTGCCTGACTCCATGTGAAGCAAGCATAACAACAACAAGTGTTGTTCATCTACTTTCCTTGTAGAAACAGAAGAATCTGAAGAGGAAGATAAAGAAAATGATAAAGCTGAAGATGATAAGGAGAATGAATTGACAGTAGAAGACAAGGTGAGATTGCTGACCTCTGATATGTGTGCTCATAGGAGAGTGCAGTGTTTATCTAAATGTCATGTTAAAGTCTTTATAAGAGCTCATGTGTATTTCATTTAGTCTTGTGTAGGAAATTACTTTTGAAAACCAGTATTGCCTAAAGAAGCAGCATGTTCTGCATAGTCTGCGTTGCAGGATCTTGCTCAGCTCTGTAAACTTGGGCTTGTTTAGCTGCACTGAAACAAATGCTTGCAGTCTACTGATGAGTAAAGCAGCCTGGTGAATGCAGGGACAGTTGCTTTAGCTTGTGGCTAAAGTTAGTTACTTGCAAGAGTTCATTCTCTGCTTGTTTTGTTGGCTCCCTGTGTATGTTGAATGCACCCAGTCCAGGAAGTCCTGATTAGGATGGGGATTTAGTGGGAAGTGTAGTGCTGCTTAAATCTGAGGTGTTATGTTGATATAGCAGTCAAAACACCTGGAAAAATCTGAAGCCTGTTAGAGTGTGCTACTAAGCATGCTAGACAACTGTTTGGAATATCTGTCTGTTCCTCAGGCTGTTCTAATGGAAGCTCAAAAGCTCATTTAAAAAGCGGAACATGGAACTCCTTTACTTAGCTTTTGGTTCATCTAAACAGCACCTTAAATGAAATCCTACTCTTGGGATAATATTGGTGCTTGGTGCCCTGTTATTTCTGGAAAAAAGAATTAAGGCTGTATCAACTGACGACAGTGTAAGCCTATGTTCTACTTAAAACATCTTTGCTGCAGGCAAAATCTTGGTTGATGCAATAACTTCTGCTCTGTGTGTTTTGTTTTGGTGGGTTTTTTTTCTCCTTCTAGTGGTAAACTGTTGGCTTCTTCAAGAAATTTATTCCTTGACAATGCTGCTTAGAAATTCAGTGGTGGTGTTTGATGTGATATGCAACCAAGTCACTCAATCTTTAATGCATTTCTAGTCTTTACAGGAAAGCGAGGAGGATGAAATTGGAAATCTTGAGCTAGCCTGGGACATGCTGGAGTTAGCAAAAGTCATCTACAAGAGGTAAATACTGAAGTCCTAATTTGGATATGCGCTAGAGAAACTCATTGTAAATGGGAGGTGGCATAAGCAATTGGTGAATGTGGCATATTCTGATCAGTTTTTGAAAACTACCTTTTTCTTGATTTAGACAAGAAACAAAAGAAGCTCAGCTCCATGCGGCTCAAGCTCATCTAAAGCTAGGAGAAGTTAGCATTGAATCCGGTTAGTATTAATGCTTATGTACAAAGTGTTCAGTTCCACTTTCTGTTGTGCTCGATTTTGTACTTAAAGTGAATGGAGGTGAGTTAAGGCTGTTAAGATGAAAGCAAAATAAGCTTTGTCTGATTATGGTAGTGCAGCCATGTGAGAAGCTTTGGAATCAATGGATGAACGAGTTGGTGTCTTAAACAGGGTACTCTGTGCTTTTCCAGAACACTGAAGGAAGGCTGAGTGGGAGGTGGCATGTTACCAGATCAAAACCAGCCTTGTGTTCTGCTTTATAGGCAGGGTTTGGTTATCTTCAGAAACTTGGGAGAGACCTGCTGTATTGAAACAGTGAGTCGCTGAGCTTGGTGGGAGGTGTCAGTACCATGCCACTTCCAGAACCATAAAGACCACAAATGGAAAATGGTTGACTGTCTCAGACTTTCCAGAATCTTGGGGTATGGTCAGGAAAGGCTCTTATGCAGCAGAAAAAAGGAGTGGGAAGGAAGCCCCAGGTTTTCACTTTCTAAAGTGTCTTTATTTGCCCTTCAGTTAAAAACATGTCTTAAGCTTGTTAAATCCAAGTAGAGTGTAACGTTTTCCGTTATGGCAAGCATTGGAAATAATCTGACAGGTTTCTGGACCGGGGCTACAAAACGGTTGTGTCTTGTGTCGCTAGAATGCATTCAGTGGAGCGCTTGACTGGAAGGTAGCCGGGGCTGTCCTGAGCTCTGGATTCAAGTTGCAGTTGGGAGCAGTCACATACGGTTTCTGGTAGTGGGTAAATCGGGATTTGTGTGCCTGGCTTTGACTTGGCCGCTTCGTTAGCAGCGTTGCTGTGAGTAGACAAAGCACTCCTGGGAGAACGAGAGGAACTGGACTCGAATCGGTCTTTGAGGGGGGAGGCAGAGTTGTCACTTGGTAGTCTGAGAGCAGCCTGTTGCGGAACCGAACTGCCGTATTCAACGGTGGTTCTGTTTTCAGGCTATATGAAGTGTAATAAAATGGGGAGTAACTGAATGAGGGTTTAGATCTTGCTTGTTTGGATAAGTGAGTGTGGTTTGCAAAGACCTTGTGGCTTTCTCCTACAGAAAACTACACACAGGCTATAGAAGAGTTTCAGGCCTGCCTGGCCCTGCAGCAGAAGTACCTGGAGGCTCACGACCGCCTGCTAGCTGAGAGTCACTACCAGCTGGCGCTGGCGTACCACTACAACAGCCAGTTTGATGAGGCAGTTTTGCAGTTCGGTAAATCCATGGAAGTCATTGACAAGAGAATGGGTAAGAGGATTTCTAAAACTGCCTAGTGAATGAGAGCTTTCACAAGTCAGAGCAGACTTTAACTGCCTTAAAAGTACTTAGGTGTACTTGCTGCGCAAACATTTGTGGGTCTGAAAGTGGTAACGGGCTGTACTGATACCAGAATTGTTGAAACCGTGTGTGTTAGCAGGTACTTGCCTCAGGATCACCGGACAGCTACTTTGTCTTGAGATTTTTTTGCCATGATAGCTGTTTTGTCCTAGCAATGCTCACTGAGCGAATAAAGAAGGCAGAAAGTGGGTCCCCTGAAGATGAGAAGGAGATCGAAGAACTAAAGGGACTGCTTCCTGAAATTAAAGAAAAGATAGAAGATTCCAAGGAGTCTCAAAAGAGTGCAAGAGTAGCTGAGCAGGCGCTGAAAGCAACTCTGGTTAGTGCACCCAGTGGTTTCCTTCTAACCAAGCGTTCTTCCAGTCACACTTGTAAACCAGCAGTGGAAGGAGCTCAGACTTGGTGGTACGGACTGGGGGCTGATGGTGGATGCTACAGGCTGTGATTGTGAGGAGGGAACTAAGGCAGCTGACGCCTGAAGAGAGGCTGTTTAGTAAGTGCACCAACACTAACTGTTCCAAACTAAACTGGAATATGATGGGCTTCTATAGCAGTTGAATGTGTTGGGGCAGCAACAGGTCAGCCAAATGTGAGAATAGACTCAAGTGTTGCGTCTGTCTGGTGTGTAAGTGCAGGCTGCAGCACTGAGGTGTCAAGGATCTGGGTTTTCTATCCTTCTCTAAACAAGCATATATGGTCTTGCCAGAACTTGGTCAGTGTTTTTTCTGCTTTTCTTAAGGTTGGAACTACATCTGGCTTTGCACAACGTGAAGACGGTGGTTCTGTTTCCACAGTAAGTTAACTTAAGATGGATCTTGATAATTCCTGTCTGCTCTGAGGATTGCTGTTTGCTGTTACTCATGTGTCAATGTCTGTCTTGTAACAGATTCCAGTGAGAAAAGCAGCTGACGGTGCATCTCAGTGTGTTACAGACATCTCTCACCTAGTCAGGAAAAAGGTGAGTCCAGAAATTACTAGTTGAACAGTTTGTTAAAGCACTCTTGGCTTACTCTGTATAACTGGATTTCTTGTCTTAAAACTTTTTTTTTCTTCACTTAGCCCTGTAATGGAAAAAACCACTCTAAAAGCAAAACTAGAAACAATGTGTGAAACCCCTTTCCACTGGGAGCCACCCAGCCTCCAGGAGACTGCTCCTGATGGCTCCGCACCCTGCCTGACCCGCACTGGTTTAACTTCAGAGCAGAGTTGTGTGGCTTCTGCAGGTGCTCTCTGAACAAGTGCCCTCTTCTGCAAGAGGGCACCTGCAAGAAGAGCAGGGTTGCCTACAGATCTTAAGAAAAGGGCAAGCAACCAGCCTGGGTTGGAATCCCTTCTTTCCAAGTGGAAATGGAGAACTGCACTTAATGAATAGCAAAGCCAGTATAATGGTACTAATAAGCTGCCTCTACAGAGACGCTGTATTGAGCGCTATTTTCCTGTTTGCTGGTGTAATTAGTTATCCCCTGTAGGATCTTATTTTGCATGCTGCTGTGGTGCAGCCTGGCCTGTGTTATATCAGCCTCTTTCAGTTTGGGTTTGCCCGGAGCAGCTTTGCTGCGCTCTACAGAGGCGATTGTAAGTGTGATAGATGCCCTGGGTCTACCCCCTTACCAGTGACCTGGCTCAGCAGTTGTGTTTCCTTGCGGAACTATAACTAAGGATAATTTGGCACTACGGATACTAGCACCTAAATGCCTTACTGGAAATGCCTTCCAGTTGAGACCTTTGTGCCAAAGCCTCAGAACTTTGGTTAAATCATAACAGTGAAGTTTGTCTTGAACCTGGCAAGTAGAAGTTGAATAAATGTGCAGTGATGTCTAAAAAAAAGCCTAAAAAAATAAAAAGCTTAAACTTCAATTTGTACATTGTGAAGACTATAAATAATTTTCTTCTCAGAGGAAACCAGAGGAGGAGACCCAACAGGGAGAGAATGAAGCTAAGAAATCTAAACCAGAACTGGCTGTCAATGGTGGTGCTGATGCTGTCCCCAGTGGAAATGAGGTTCCAGAAAAAATGGAAGAGGAGGTGGGCAGCTGAGTCAGGAGTCCGTGTCATGCTTCTTGGGTTTTTCTCCTTCCCTTCCCTCTGTTCAGGCATGGGCTTGTGCCTGGTAGATGTTCTGGTTTTATTGCCTGCTGGTCTTTTCACAAGGCTTCCCAGATGGGATGGGGAGCATTCCCCAGCTGGCAGGATGCATGTTCTACTGTGGTGTCCGACACTGGGCTGGGAAGACACCGGCTGTGGAGACTTGCCTGTGGGGTGGGACAGAAACGTCTTCTGGGTGTTTGAGCCAGGCTGAACTACAGCACAGGGCCTTTTCCCAAAGTATTTTTGATACTCCTGGGTTTTCTTACTTACCTGGGCTACAATTGTTACATGTCAATATTTTAGGATAGTGTTGGCCTCTGGAGACCAGCAAAGCACAAGTAGTAATTTTAAGTGTTCAACTTACAGAAACCTTGAACTGCTGCATGAATTGGTGCTGTAAGGTGGTGTCTTGGTGTTTTTTTTTAAAAAAAAAAACAAAAAAAACACAAACCCTTCTCTTTCCTTTTAGACAGAGAAAAGGCCACAAGCAGAATCAGGGGCTGCAGTTGAAAGCACAGTATGATAATTCCTTAACCTTGGACACTCCTCTCCTTACAAGGAAAATGGTTTTGTATATAGTGTATTTTTTCACTTTTTGGCAACTTTTGTATGACTCCAATAAAGATTGTAAGCAAATAATCCCTGCCTTGATCTTCCTCCTGTTACAAGCCCCAGCCTCTGTTCCTCACCTGGTTGCCCGAGGGTTGTGGGTCTCAGCCCTGGCACCCTCGGGGGCTCCCTGGGCATTTCCATCCACATCTGCCTGAGGAGGCAGGAGGGAGTGTGCTGGGGCAAGCAGGGCTGGCTGCCGGTGGGAGGAGGGATGGATGGGATGGAGGAAACTCGCTGCAGCTTTGCATGGGAAGGTTGAGAGAAAGCCTTTTTGCCTTCTGCTGGGGCGTGGGACAAGGCCGTAGCTCTGGCTGTGTTGGGTTCTTCCTGTGCTGAGCCTGGTGGTGGGTCCTGTGGTGCCTCCCTTGGCCTCCAGCAGCCTAAACGTGCTGGGGAAGGCTGGGAAGTGCTTGTGTGGCTGCTGCACCCCCTGTACGTACTGGGGCACTGCTGAGGTGCAGCACTGGCTCTGCTCGGCCTCCACTTTATGTCCCTCTGTGGGATGGTGGCTCTGGACAGTGGTAACAGCTAGCCTCTGGGCCAGCCTCTCTCCCTGCGTGGACCCAAGTGGGGATGAGAGGCTGCTCTAGGCCAACTGTATGTGTGTATATATTAAAAAAGGCCGAGAAGTGAAGAACAACAGATCGAAGCGATTTATTTAGCACGTGGCCAACACCAGAGGGGAGGAAGTCTTGCTGGGGGTGTTGCTGCTTCCCAGGGCTGAGCTGTCAGTGCCTCTGGTCAGGCCTCCCCTAGCGAGGGCTGGAGGAGCGAGCCGCAGGGGAAGGAGAGGGGGAAAACCTGGCTGTGTCCCCAGCGCTAATTACACAGCTGGTCCCCCAGCCCTGCGGCTGTAACACCAAGTTTTGCCTTCCCTTCACGGCGCGTCTTAACTAGGACCCGGTGTCCTGCTCCAGCCTGGCGAGGGGGTGCCGGGGCAGGGCCGTGGGGACACCGCCTGCTCGTGGGGACACCCCCTGCTCGTGGCTCACCTTCGGCGAGGCTTGTGCTGTGCCGGGGGCTCCCGAGCAGGAGGAGGGTCCTCCAGGGCCCTGAAGGGGGCAAGGGGGAGGCTGGGGGGCACACGGGGGTGGCTGGGGGCTGCGGGGCTGCCTGTCAACGCTGGCCTGGGGGACTCCTGGGAAAGGAGGAAGGTGGCGTTAATGGGAGGGGGGGGTGTCCCGGTGCCACACATGGCGTTGGGTGTGCAGAGCAAGCCACACCTGCGGGTCAGCACTGGGGGACACACCTGCCCCCATGGCCCTGGCTCCGTGGGGCAGCCGCGTCCCCAGCTGTGTCCCCAGCTGCAGCCAAGGAAGCTGGTCCCGAAGCACCTCCCCACGCTCATACCTCCACACTCATCCTGCCCCGCTCAGCAGCCCAACCCCATCTCCCCTCCCCTCCCTGGAGAACTGGAATCACCCCGGGACAAGGCACTTAACTGCAAAAAGCTCTGGTGCGGCCAGGGCTGGCAGGAGTGGGGGGGCCACGGGGGGCGGGAGGATGGCGGGGGGCAGCTGTGGCCCCATCCACTCTGCGTGGCATCGCAGCATCCCCACCTCTGCCTGGAGCTGGGCCAGCTCCTCCATGTGCTGCTGGGCTGCCCGCGAGCCTGGCGGATGGGAACAACTCGGCGCGGGGTTTAACCGCCCCCCCCCCGCCCCCAGCAGCCCCCTCCCCAAGCATCCCACCGGGCTGGTGCTCAGGCCGCTGGCTGTCCCGGTTGTGCCGCTGCGGTGACTCTCCCCGCTTAACGCCTAAGGGATCGCTGTCACTCAGCGCCGACACTGTTGCAGCCTCTCCACTTGCACACGCCATAGGCAGCCCAGGGGCTCCGACTGTGACCCCACAGGCAGCCGGGGGCCGTGGGGTGCAGTGGGGGCTGCCCCATCCCTGGGGCCCAGCACCTACCGGCATCGGCTCTCCTCTCCCTCCTGACCTTCAGCGCCAAGAGCTCATCTTCCAGCCGCCGGTTCTCCAGCTCCACGGCCAGCAGCGCGGCATCCAGGCCCCGGCCCCCCGCGCCGGGGGGCTCTGCCGGCACAGCCGGGGGCGCCTCAGCTGCCGGCCACGGAGCCAGGGTCCCTAACGGGGGCTGGGGCTCACCCGTCCGCCTGCCCCCGCGCAGCCCCGCGGGTCCCTTCTCCAGCAGCGCGGCCTCCACCTGGAGCTGGAGGAGCTGGTCCAGGATGGCGGGGTCGCTCCCGCCGGCGCGCAGGTAGGCCAGCCGCAGCGCCCTGCCACAGCCCGCGGTCAGCCGCCGCCGCGGCCCCGGGGCGCTCGGCTGGGCCCCCCCCGCGCCCGCGGACCCTCACCTGGCCTCGGCCGCCAGCGGCCCGGCTGGGGGGGCGGTCTCCAGGCACGGCGCGGCCCTGGGGGAGGAACGGGCAGGTGGCGGGGGGTGAGGGCCCCTTGCTGGGCAGCACCTGGGCGCTCCCCGGGGCGCAGAGCCCCGTCCCCCCCCGGGGCTCACCCGCCGTGGGCCGCTCGCAGCCGCCCGGCCTGGTCCCGCAGGGCCCGGCTCCGCTCCACTTCCCCCTGCTCGGGGCGGGGGGTCGCGGCTGCCCGGGCCGCCAGCCTCCGGCACAGCGCTGCGGGACGGCGGGGTCAGGGGGCTCGGCAGGGCCCGCACAGCCCCGCTCCCGGCGCCCCGCACCCCGCAGGTGCCGCCCCACCGCCCGGCGCTCACCCTCCCTCTGCTGCTCCAGCCGCCGCGTCCGGGCCCGGATCTCGGACACGCGGCGCTCATGGGCCTCCCGCAGCGCCGGCTGCTGCCGCCCGTGCCCCGGGGCCGGGCCCTGCCGGTGCTCCTGCTGCGCGGGGGGCTGCAACGGGCGGCAGCGGCTGGAGACCACCGGCCGCGGGGAGCCGCCGCGGTGCCGGTGCCCCCCCGGGCGCGGGGCCGCACCTCCCCCGGCGGCCTCCAGCAAGCGGCGCCGGCCGGGCGGAGCAGCGCCCTCTCGCGGGGGGTGAGCACCTGCCCCGGGGGTCCCCCGCCCCCCCGGCCCCCCCCGGCCGGCGGCAGCCTGGGAAGCACAAGGAGCCGGGGGGGCGCAGCGCGGGCGCGGTGCGCGGACGCCCCGACCTCGCGGGAGCAGAAGGGAAGGGGAAGGGGCGATGACGCCCACCCTGGCGGCGCGGCGGGATGCGGGGGGCGCAGGGTGCCCCCGGCTCAGGCCAGGCGGGACCCAGCCGCGCTGGCTGCGATGCCGCCCCCTCGGCCCCCGCCGCGCCCCCGCCCCCGCCGACCGTCCCGCCCCGCCCGCGCCCCCGTGCCCGGCCCCACGGTACCGGGGTGTCCTGCGGCCGCCCCGCCGTGCCCGGGTCCCCCCCCGCCGGCAGCGGGGCCCCCCCGGGCGGGCAGGAGGTGGCGGCTGGGGGGGCCCCGGGGCAGAGCCGCTCCTCGTGGAGCCGCAGCAGCGGGCGGGAGCCGAGCGCCATGCGGCACCGGGGGCAGCGGAACCCCGCCATGCCCGGCCTCAGCCCCCCGGCCCGGCACAGCCCCGCGCGGCGGCGGTCGCTGCCGTGTTTGGAGCCGTCGCTACGGCGGGAGGGCGGGGGCCCGGCCGTGCCCAGTTTGCCACGGGCACCGGGAGGGGAGAAACGCCGCCCGAGCAACCGGCGGGGAACGATGCGGGGGGGCCCTGCTCCGGCAGCGCCGCGACACTGGGCCCGGCCCCGCGGCCGTTGCTGAGCGACCCCCCCTCCCCCCCTCCGCCGGCAGGTGCAGCAGCGGCCCCCCCGCAGCCCCCCCGCCCGCACCGGGAGCCGCTCAAGCAGAAGCCGCCGCCGCCCCCTGCGCCCCACCGCGTCCAGACCACGGGGCGGGGGAGCCGGGGGGCGCCGGGCCCGAGCACCCACGTCGTGCTGCTCCCGCTCAGGGGGGCTCCCCGCGCCGGCGGAGCCAGTTTGCCCAGTACAGGTGGCGAGCGGCACGCATTTATTTTTAAACTCACCCCTTTTCTTGACAACGATGCAAATACAATACGTAATTTTTCACTTAAATGGATGTAGGAAGTGAAATGAAAAATAAAAAAACCAAAGTAAACTTTTCCAGCCAAAAGCCCTGTTCGATGGGCCTGAAGCAGTAGGACGGCAGTGGCAGCCCCCAGGGAGGACGGAAGCGGCGGTTCGGAGGAACGTGGACAATCTGTGCAATGCCTGACAGCACCCCCAGCACCCCAGTATGCCCAGCACCCCCAGCACGCTCCCAGCTCCCGAGCCCCCCTCGCCCGGGGGCTGCAGGGCCCTGCCGCCCCCCCAGCCCCCAGGACCTAGAGGCACAGCGCATGGAGTCCCACCTGGCTCATCAAGCGCTCCCTTGAGTCCAGATGCAAAGGCGCCCGGCTCAGCCTTCACACCGTGACACATCTGCCCTCTCTGCCTGGTCACCAGTGGATTAAAAAAACCCGATCGAGGCCGGGGTGATCCCCCTCAGGGCGGGACCAGGGCTTCCTGCTCCACGTGCGATTCCATCCAACCCGCTTGCAAACAGTGCACAACCATGCCAATACTTTCCAATCCAAAACGTTTGTGTACAAGCTGAACTTAAAACAGACACTAAAATAGCTTAGGCCACAACTGAGTTGTTTGTAAAATCCTTTTTAATCTAATAGAAATGTTTTCATGAATTTTTAAAAAAGATTTCAATGAAAACAGCTTTGGATTCAGACATTCCCTTGCCATGTTGTGAACATAAACAGCAGCATTGCACTAGGAACAAGTGACACCGACCAGTTGAGCTTCACGATTTTGTATGAAGCAGAATAAAAAAGCAAACTGCTTTAAGTGGAAGATAATTTGAATTACTCTCTTAAAAAAAAAAAAAACAAAAACAATCAAAAAAAAACCCCAACCAACAAAACAACAACCATGGGCTATCATCTCAGTCTTGTTCTTCCTCTCCCTTCTTAAAGGAAGAGTTTAGCTTCTGCAGTCTGAGCGCTACAGCAATGTTTGCCAAGTGGAAAAATACAGCGGGAGAAGAAACTATTTATCCCCAGTGCTATTAGACCCCCAAAGTTGCAGGTCCCTTTAGAGGAAAAGCTTTTCTTACATAAGAAAGACAATTAGAATTGGCAAACTGATGCAAAATATTTATTCCAAGTTAGTTATTTTTGATGCAGTAGTTTCTCCCCCTCATACAGACTCAATGTGATAGTCACTTTTTTAAATCTGTAAATAATGTTATCAAAATAATCTTAATCTTTGAAATCTCACAAAAAATTTATATTTTACAATCCACCCTGAATATCAAGGCTGCAAGAAGAAGAACACAAACAATTCCTATATCCAAATATTTTACAGCTGTACCCAAAAAAAGAAAACCACAAACGCCTGGTTAAGTGATGAAGCTCCCCGAGCCGCCAAAAAAAATAAAATAAAATAAAATATTCATGTTATTAGCATTAATTTAACATAATTAGAACTTCAATAGCCATTTTGTCATTGACAATGATTGTTTTAGCACACTTACCGCATGACATTATGTAATGCAGGCGGCACTGTTAGAAGCTTGTTGTTGCAAAGATCAGTCAGCCACTTGTATCCTGCTTACAAGACTGAACTTGTGCACTGCCCCACAAGGGATTTTTGTCAAAATTTGCTAGCTGCACAAACTTCTATTAAGCATTAGGGCAAAACCAAAAGAAAAAGCTAAAGAAGCCAATTTCTCTCTTCTTTGGGATACAATTATTTCCCTTGTGCATGAAGTATCAACAACAAAAGAAAAAACTGAACAGACTGGAGACAGAATAAACTCTGTTTAGTTTATACAACCCCAAACACATGTTGAGCTATGAACTGAGTTTATTGGGTTGGTTTTATTTATTTTAATTTTCTTGTGCCCGCTTTCAGGCATCGTCATCTGACGTTTCGCTGCTACTAGTTTCTGTGTCTGAGTCCTCAATCTTTGTCTTAAAAGTGCTTCTCCAGTGGAACAACAGGCTGGAGCCGCGGCCCTGAAGAAATCCGTTCTTCCCAAATCCATTTCTTCTTCGCTGTAGGAAGGAAATTAAGTTTTAAAACAAGCAAAAGTGCAGAAAGTAACTGTCGCTAGCCACCTGCAGACACAAATTAAGTATTTAACTGCGTACACACGCTCTGCACAGATAATGCAGGTTAACCAATTACACTACAATCTCACTGCAATTCTCTGTCCTCTCCAACATCCTTAAGAATCACACCACGAAAGACTGGTGCATGAGAAGGGAGAGGGAGAAGAGCGGTCACAAGTGGCAAGAGCTGTAAACGTACCTGCTCTGATTTAATTTGGAACTCTTTGAGCTCATCCTCCGTGAGGGGAAGGTAGTTCTCATCATTTTCAGGATATTCCTGCCATCCCATTTCTTTCAATAACCTGATTTGCAGAGGAAATAAAAGGGGCATGGGAATTAAAGGAAGGGAACAGTGGCAAAGCAGAGAACACTTTATCCACGAAGCACGAGGTTTTATATTAAATAGCTCCCAATTCACCAGGGAGTCTTCTGTATTAGAGACCACTTCAACAGTGCTTCGTGTTTACCCAACATTTTTCAATATCTTTTACAAATACTACAGCAGTCCTGTACAAAGGGTAAATAACTAGCCTGGCAGAAGGAAAGCAAGGCAGAGATTTGAAATTCTACCCAAGGACACTGAAGGAGGACATGAGGCAATCAAACCAGTATCACAGCTCAGAATCTCCTAAAGCTTACTATATCTGCTTGCACCAGGTGCTCACACGCCGCTTACTCACTGGTTACTGGATACAAGCTGAGATACTAGGTAAATATTTTCTTAACTCTCCTCCACTTTTACAGCATTTAAAGCAGCACAGGACCATTCTAAGTGCAGACAGGAAGCAAGCAGTGTGTGAGGATGACCATCACATTTAGGACACCTGCTTGTAAATAAACTAGAATCACACCAGGTTCGTGCTGACTCCCAGTGTGGGCAGGTAAATACCTAGGCAGCATTAACACACAGGGATGTGGCACCAGAGAAGCCCCAGAATTTAATTACAGGCCTTGGTAAAGTCTTGGCTCACCTATTGTCAGTGTCTTGTTTTACTTCCAATGAGACTCCACCCAGTCCAGTGCTAGTTATGAAGCCCACCCACCTCTAGCTCAGTACACACAAAGCTGCTGCTGCTGCTTCCCAGAGTTTTCCTTGAAATAGCTTTCTTCTCCTCACACAGTCCAAGGACTTGCCCTCCTTTACTCCAGGCACCTTATTTTGCCATTTACTCACCTGTGTTCTGCTTCCAATGAATGAGAGAGGTTTTCCCCCTCCTCCGGCAAAGGGAGAGAAAGGCCATTCTGATGGCAGTTCTCTTCCCAGTTTTCCTTTGGTTCTGGTGTGCTGTTGCTCTCCATCTAAAGAAAAATAAAAGCAGCAAAATGTGCTCACACAGGCCATGCCAACAGCACAGATCCAAGTTCAAAGCGTCTACTTTTGGAAGTAAAGCCAAGCCTTTCACCCCCAGCCAGTGTTTTTTCCAGAGCCCAGACCAATAATGGTTGAAAGCAACTTCTACCTGGCTGTGACAAGACAACACAACATGAACAGCTGGCGGACTGCACTTCTGTGTCAGGGGAGTAAACGCCAGCATTACAGAGCCAGCAGCTTCGGAGCGACAGTAAAAAACGATGGGAACGAAATACTCCTAAGGACACATTAAGCCACAGGCTTATGCATTTAGGGGTCTGGTCCAAGCCTCTGAGGCTGGAGCAACTATCCCACACCTTTCAAAAGCACTGAATTCTGCTTTCCTGTGGATGTAGTTTGACAAGAAGAGTTTGAAAGCAAATTAAGATGGTAAAATATGGTAAAATAAGGTAAAATATCCTTAGAGAATCCTTGCAAAAAATCTAGATGACCTTCACTATCTGTGATCTGCCCTTCCACCCCATTTATTAGTTACCCATTTGCATTTCATCATGTCACTGATCTCCTTTCATCACAGTGCTGTGCACTACTTCTGCTGGCATGTGTACCAGACCAATGAAGTCATTCCTTTCCTCCTCCAGAGCCAGAATTCGTACACTGCTCTTTTTATTTCAGTACCCAACTCCTTAAATACATAATGATCATACACACAAGTAAAGACAGTGATCTTACATCATCCAGCTTGTCACATTCTCTGTTCTCAGTTATCTCCCCATTCCTATCATCTTTCAGTGCCTTCAGGAATTCGCTCTTTTTATCAGTGGTACGGCGCATCAGCTTCGTCAAGCGTGAAGAGCAGATCTCGATGGGAGGGGTGGTGCTGGAAGGACTCTAGACAAGGAAGACAGAATACAGAGACTTTCAAACTGTATTGCTGCCAGGATGGGGCCCTTGTCAGTGCTTGTGCTTACACCTTTCAAACACCCATCAGGTTCTTTGGCTGGCTCTTAACCCCTCAAGCCAGAAAATCTAATGTCAAACTTCCACCAAAATACTGGCTGGTGCTGCACATCATTTCTTCCCTTACCAGCACGCTGTTCTCCCACCTATCATTATCAACTCTTAGATTTTTTTCTTCCCCTAGGAGTCAATTCACATGGCCATGAATATGTTTATTTTGTTCCTTGGCAATGTAACTCGTATCAAGCAATGCTGGAGCCTACAACAGGATATTAAGGCTAAGAAATTAATGCAGGACTCTCACCCTGCAAAAATTAAAAAATTAAGGGGATTAGCCTCAGTTCAAATTTGCATCTTAAGCCGTCCTGGCAGACTCTACCCTGAAATTAAGCTATGGGGTGGTAATCTCCTTTTAGGGAGTGGTCACCCCCTTAACTAACCACAACTGGATGTGAAATAGGTAGTCACAGCCTCAGCACCCTCCCCTGGAGAGCACAATGCCAATTCCCTGCTATGTACACTCACAGCCCAGATGGTTCCGTGTGGAGCCAGACACAGACAACCCTGGAGCCTGGGGGAAATCTGCTCAGCTCCACTCCTGAACCCAAGGTCACCTCCCATGCTCTCCCACAGTGTTTGAGGTTTCTTAATGATCTCGAATCTGCAGACCAGGCATAAGTCACAAAAGTTTGCACATCAGCAGTACCCCAGCCAGGATGCTCCAATAAAAATATTGCTAACCAAGATAAGGTTTCCATTTAATTGTTCCACAGTTTTGAGGGGACACATACAAGAACTCTAAGAACATGTTATGGGAAAATTCCCGGTATTTTAACCTTCTGATCATATATGGAGCTCATGTCTGGCTACCCTAAGACAACAAGGAATTTAGTCATTCATATGGATACCTGACAGTAGAATCTTGCACGCAAAACTACTCTTTCCCTTCACTTACTCGCTTTGATTTTTTTTCTCAATATTACAACAGAGTAAAATTTCCTAAAGTCTGTAGTGTTCCCCCTCACCCCTTTTTAAGCTAGGGTGGGAAGGTTGCAAATTCAGGCTCTTCAACATAAATCTCTTTTGCAAAGTACTTTTATCATACTTACAGTGCTCTGAGCAAAGATCAAGGGAATTAAAATATTTAGCAAAACAAAAACAAGGCAGCAACGGCTGCTCGTACTTCTCACGCCTGTTGCATGTGAAATACTGGTGTGAAATAATGCCTTTCAGGGACGTGCATGCTGAACGTAAGTAATGCCTTACAGTAAACATTTCTCAGGTGGCCTTTTCAGATTTTGCCTAATTCAACACTGTAAGGAACAAATCCGCAATTGTAACAGACGTAACAAGGGACCATGAATATTAGGATAAAAAGCCGGCCCAGTACTGAAATGAAGCTCTCAACATGGTAACTAGTTTGACTGCAGTGACAGAAGGCACCAATGAACAAAGGAGACTAAAAATTAGATGTCTTCTGGTAATTTGGAACACTCAAGCTCTCTTTGCTAGTGGCTGTTTTAATGTTTAACAGAACTGCTGAGGTACTAAAACTTAGTTTCTACAAGTCAGGAGAAGACAATTACTAGCTAAAGTTTAGAAACAACAGATTCCTGACAGGGAATTTAATTTCACCTGAATTCTGGTTTTATGCATAACCTTCTGCAGAAGGGTTTTTATGTAACATTCTCTTTTAGTATTGAAGGGGTACAAGTAGTCATTTTAGGCATCTTTCCTAAAGGTAAGTTTATCCCTTCAAAACATCGAGGCATCTCTCAGGGTTTTTTTTTGTTGTTTTTTTTGTAGTGATAGCACCACACATGACCTCAGATACCCGTATATAACAGGGACAGCCACCCTTACAGAAGAGTAATTTTATGAATTCAGACTATATCTTAATTTGGTTATCTTAGACTGGCTTGTGAGGACATGGTGCCACTGGTTGGCACCCTCTTAGTTTTCAACACACTGTGGTCTCATATGAATAAAGGTGCTATTTTCAACACTTTGGCGGGAGGGGCGTTATCCCCGTTTTAGAAATAAAAAGGCAGAGGTTCCTTGCAGCAGGCCTGCCGAGCTAGTGTTACATTAGTACTTGATGGCCGTGGTCCTGTGTTTTCATACCGCAAGCCTCCAACAGATTCAAAGAAAAATGTACTACAACTGTTCAGTTTTAGCTGGGAGGAATTTTTAAGCCTTTTTGTTTAGTTGATTGACGCTGGTAATACAAGAAGCATTCAAGGAAGTACTGCTTGTCCTAGGGAAAACCCAGCTGCCTACTCTTGCTCTCAGATTAGTACCTGACATCTTGGCTGACTAAAGTTTCAAGCAAGACCTTCTTGGGGTGGGGAATGAAGGAGACCACTTGTGTTACTATTGTATGATATAAAATGAATGCCCTTCTCGGTATCTACTTGGAGGTGAAAGCCTATTTAAGCTGACATATTTACGCTGCACAGGTGGCCATACTGTGCTGTGCATTACACAAAAAGGAAGGCTGTCAGTGGCACAAAGGACTCTGTTTAAGGAGAGAAATAAGCAAGGTAAGGTAAGGGAATACAGTGTAAGATCTATTTGTCAAAGCAACGTGTGCACGATTGTGCTTTTACACTCAGCAGTGGCTAAAGCAGGAAAGTACAGGCTGTTGCGAAGTAAAGCCTGCAAAGCAGAGAATCATAAAGATTACAAGGTTTTATTTTAGAAGTAAGATCTGTAAAGGAACAAGACAAACACACAACTAGAAAAAACAACCCCACTGCTACACTTGAAACGCAAACACATTCATTTCAAACTTTGTGAATATGTCATTTATCACAATCTGTTTTATTTTTGTTCTTTTTATGTATGATCACAAACCTGTTGAATTTTGATTCCCAGAAGCAGAGGAGAAAAGCTATTCATTGTCACTTTTCTCTTAAGCTTTATGGAATTTCAAGGTCCAAACCAGCATTTTGTTTACAAGCTATTAAGTGAAGTATAGGAATGCTGGCCAAATGTGTTATATGTCACAGTTACTGCTGAAACATTAACAGATTTATATTCCAAGGTCCTCTCCATATTTCAGACTAAACCCAGGGGTATTTCCACCTCAGCAGATTACCTCCTTCCAACTCCAAAATTACAAACCGACACTGTAGCTGAAGATAGGTTTTAAACTCCCTCAGTCTCCTCATAGCTTCTTCTACAGGAAGGATATGAGGCAGATCACCCTCCTTTCCCCGTATTTTCCCATACTGAAGAACAGCATGAGAATCAGTTTACCTTTCTATTCACACCAGTTTTTGGTATCCACACTCCAATAACACAAAGTCTATGCATATGTAGTTATCTGACACGATGTAAAGCATTGGTACTTCTTGTTTTATATTAGAGAGAAATTCTAACACATTTGGAACCAGCACCAACGGCTGTACATCCAGGTAAGCCACATTTTTGTTTCCTTTCTTGTATCGGAGATGCGGCAGAACGTTCTAAGAACGTATAAGTGAGTCATTCTTCAAGGGTGCAAAGGTAGCTTCCATGTACAGAGAGGACCTTATGTTTAAGCTACAGCAGGTGATAGTGATAAAATCTCCCACCCTATCCCCAAACCCAACCCCGTACCTCTTTGGGAGAGGTGAGGACTGAGCCACTCGCCAGTACCGCTGGTTTGGTTACAGACACTGGACTGGTAAAGGCAGAGTCACGGCTGGAGGAAAGCGAGCCTGGTTTATGTTCACTTCTGTTGGCTTTCCATGGACTTGGCTATATTGAAGAGAACACAAAATACTGGAGAGTAAATGGTAAGGCACAAGAAGGGTTGCTTGCTAGTAGTAAAACAAATAAATGTTATGTTGGCTGTTGTACAGATTTTTTTCCCCCCTCCCTCTGCAAGAACAGTCTCAAGTTTATCTCAACACCCATTATTTTCACCCATCTTCTGTTTTCCCCAAACCCAATACAATTCTGCTTCATGGGCACCACTCTCCAGTAAAACCTCTTTATTACTCAAAGAAAATCCAGCATTGCTCTTCATTAATTGGAATCACCACCAAGTAATGCAATGCATCTTACAGCTACCCACAGATGGGAAGTAAAAAAAAAAACAACCCCAAACCCATTAAATTCACATTTCATATGGGAATACTGTATGCCACAAATAAAGGGTTTGCATCACTTGACAGGAATTTCCCCTGTGCGAGGAAGCACATCAAGGAATATTTCTGTCCAGGTTGAGAATGCAAATTATTTATTTCCTAGGGTTCTGAAAGTGTCCATCATTAAACTGATTCAGCAATGAGGAAGAAAAAGCAGCCAGCTCATTAAAGAGCATAAGCATTTGCTGTTTTGTTTTGGATACTCTCTACAGTATCCCTTTAAGTAACACTAGCGATGTGGCTGAAAAGCAAAGACTTCAAGGTAAATTATTGTTACTTGGAACGTTACTCTTATCAACCAAGGACAAACACTGTGAAGTGACAGTCTTTATAAACAGGATCCCAACAAGAAACTTGTATCAAAGCGCACGAGAAATACTCCTGCAGAGCATTAAACCACGCTGGTTCCTTTGACCCATTAGACTTTGGAAGCCAACTTCAAGCCATCAGCAAAATAACTCATGCACAAGTGGGATTCAGTTAAATCTGAGATGCAACATATCTTGCATTCTGCAAGCAAGGAGAGCAGAAATAATTATTTCAGTATGTTATCACTCTGCATTGGGTTATTTTATTAATTTAAAAATAAATAAATCAGTAGGGGAGGCCATCAGCATTCCTCTTCCACTCCAACTTAAAAACAAGAGCAGTCCACATTATTGAACGGATTATCTGGCATTCACAGCACACATTCCAAACATTCCCTTCAAACCCAGAAAACATCCCGATCTGCACAATATTGCCTGGTACTAGAATTAGGGTGTAGAATTACTGTGACAAAAAGTTTTTCTGCGCAGAGCCGGCGGTCGCCCTGCTTAGACACCCAGCTCCGAGCTGCTGATCCGTTGTTCTCCCAGCTTCCACAAAGGGGCAGCTCAGACAAATTCAAGGCCAGACCCTGTTGCTTTCTTAGGGAGGCCACCAGATTCAAGCACAACAACTAGAGATGAAAATCAAAAGGAATCGTTTGCAGATTACGACCTTGAGGAGGTATTGCTTGACTGTGAACAATTCGCCATCTCAATTAGCCAAGAAAGAATGGACTTGTTTCACTGCCACCAGTCCTCTTCCTTTCAGTGCTACTCGGCACAACTTAGCACAAACATTTTTCATTCTGTTTGCCTGTGACAGCTTTCCAATACTGCTGACTTGGTCAAAAGAGATGTTTTGACCCCTCTACTACTTTGTGCACTGCAGTTTCTGTACAACTTTCTAGAAGTCTTCAGAATAAGGCATCCTACCATAACTGCTTTATGTCTGTACCTTTAAAAAAAGGCATCATGCACACAGTTTTTCTGGCCAAGAATATGCTGAATCTCACCTTTTAGCTTTGCTTATGGCCACCATTCCTAAACAAAAGTGCTGCTGACGACACCAGCGGCCAATCCTTCCCTGTTGCAATCCCCACCACTGAGGAGCACCATATTCCCCCAACAACCACAGCACCAGGCCAGTGCATGCACACTTAAACGCTCTATTACAATTCTAATTCTACATCTTAATTGAATTCTAAATTAGCTCAAATACTTCTAAATCACTAAGTACATATTTATATCCTACTTAACATGACTGATCTCTTGGGCTACGTACCAAAAGTCAATACCTTCTCCACTAGCCAAACAGCATTGTGTATGTTATCAATACTGTAATACTTCAGGTATGAATCCAGGTGTAATCCATGCCCACTGACTGGTTCAGCACAGTGAATACTTCATTAAAAGAAACTTAGGCAACTATCACTACCTACTGTCATAATGTCTGATTTAAATATAGATACAGAATCTGGGATGGAAATGAGAGCTATGTAACATGTAAAACAAGCTAACAAAACCCCCTACCATTATCTTTCACGTAAGCTGAACTTCCACACCACAGTCACAAGGCTGTCTCAGAAAAAGATAGTATTTTTCAAATTATCTATAAACATTAAGTGGCTTATTCCAACTGTGAGCACCAATTAATACATTTTTTGTTTAATCTCAGGAATCGAAAAACTTAGAGTCTAATTTCAGAACAGTTAGGAAAGGCTTCAAAAGCAGCTCTTCTAGATGGAATTAATGGAAAAGCTCTAACCATGGGCTTCAGAAGTAGCCCAAACAAATGCAGTGGTGACTACACAGCAAGGAGTAAAAGGTACACAGACTTTTATGTCCAAATTTTACAATTTCAAGCAACAGGTATACCATGACCAGCACTAACAACAGACATTCGCATAGCTTCAGCAATGCATTTCAATCTCTACAGTTGGTATAGCACTAACTTTCAGACCTTGCAAGTTATCTTTGCACACAACAGCTAAGACAGAAAAGCTGTTTGCATTCCTGTTCACTAAAACTCTGTTTACTTTGAAGCAATCAAAAAGACCATCTTAAGAGTCTGGACAGAAACTGCATCTTTGACTTTTTGTTTCAAAGACCACTCAAAACATCCAGACTAAAAATAGGTAAGACTATATATACACATATATCAGTCAAGCTGTACAAGCAAAAATAAAAGCCACGGGAGGCCCCTATCCATCAGAAGCTGCATCTTGTTTAACTATTCTAAACAAGTAGGTATATGGACTGAAAAACTTAGTAACAGCCTTATATAATGGGCCAATTCATCCCATCTCACTGAGAAGGAGATCAGTTGTCAAATTAAGGGTTTATGTAAGCTTATTTGATAATAATTTTAATCACTAGGATTTTTCCTGTAGCTGGCAGAATTTAGCCTGAATTAAGAGAAACTTAGAAAAGGGAAAGAAGCTCTCAGCTTGCTTTCTTACAAAAAAAGTTGTTAATCTTTCCTATTTTCCTTTGAAGTGTGTAAGACTGATCTACTCTAATCATAGGGAAGATTTTGTTGGAATGTCACAGCCAGCATTAGTTATCAATAAATTTTAGCACTCAAAGTATTTGGACACCTTTTTAAAGAATGACCTAGCTAACAATTTTCTTTAGCCTCTTCAATACTTTCACTATCAAACCTACAAAGTTTCTAGGGTATCTATACACGTAGATTCTCTGGAAAAATGGGCAAGATAAAGCCTAGAACCAAGAACAAACAAAAAAAAGTACTTGTTTTTTTCAACACTCCTATATTTCTCTCAGTAAAATAATTATAGCACAAAACCCATTACTTTTCCAGGCTGTCTTTAAGGCTCAACTAAATTAGAGCTAAATTGCAGGATGTTACAATCTAATCTGATCTTAGCCTCAATTGTGTTTTAAACACATCAAAGTATTGTAACCTAATAAAGATTTTTCAAGGTAGTCACGTGAACAATTCAAGCACATTGTAGCACACGTTCCATTTCTCTAGCATTGCTTGTTTTGTCTAATTAATATAAGGATTTGTCTAATGCATAAGAACACACCCATTCAGACATTTGTATAGTCAGAAGAGAGGTTAGTTCTCTGTATGGACAAGACCAAATGGCATTTTAATAGGGAACAACAATTTTAGTAGTAAACAGACTTCTACTGTAAAGACCGCTACCCTAGAAACTACCGGGATTCCAACTCCTGCTATTTGTTAGGGGGTTGATTCCCCTGTCAAGGGAGAGAGCTCTCCCTTGATCTGCAGTTCACTAACTTGGTTTGAAACCCTTGTACCTTGGAAGGAGGAGCTGCAGGTTTAGGAACCAGATTTTTGTAGACACTTGGGACAATGGTGGTGGCTTTGTTGCCATTTGCCAGGTGAGAAACAGGTGATGTAAATGCAGCTGAGAAGGCAGCGGCAGGATCCTCTTTTGAAACCTTTTTGATGACCAGCATCTTGGTAGGTTGCTTGGCACTAGGGGGGTTTTCTGTAAAAATTAACATGAGAAAGATTCTGAAATACAAATGTTCAGTTTCATAACAGCTTCAGTATACTGCTAGTTTCTCCCCTTTCAATCTTAGATGCTACACATCTGATTCCGAGACTGCTATCAGCTCTTTTTCCATTTCAGCTTTGAGCAAAGATAGTGGATAAGGATGTCGAAGTCCAATCTTTTTTTGTTTAACAGCTCCCTTGACACTGAAGTGAAAAAACCCAACAGTGATAATCAGCTAACAGCCTTCCACCATACTAGAGGAATCAGAACAGACAGTGGCATTTTTTTGAGCAACCATGGATCAGCTTTGTTAATTCATTGACACAGCAAAAATACTCTGCATAACATATCTCAAAAGACACAGTGCTTTTACAAACACAATTAATATTTCTCAGGCCAAATCAACATATTTGCAGGAGCAAAACAATTAAAAACAGTAGTAGTCTAAATGGCTAAAAGCCCCATAAATACTAATTGTCATTATTTTTTGAGCAGAACAATAGCTACCTGACAACCATGCAAAAAGAACACAATCCAGTACTACAACAAGAAGTGTTCTTGATTTTTTTTTTTTGTATTTGTACTATTTATGGTATCTAACTCAAATCATCTAGCTATATTCTAACTAGAGATTAACAAACCTGTATTTAGCTGCTAGAACTGGTACCTTGTTTCACTAATTTTTAGGTTTTTTTTAAAGGCACAGATTTGCATACCACATCAGAATCAAAAGCAAGCCTGTTCTGAGTAAAAACCAAACAAACAAACCCACCCCCAAATAAATCCAAACCACAGAACTATGACAGTTTTGCTGTATTTCTAATATGAAGATCACAAGTCAGGAACTAATGTCTAGTTCTCTCAAATCTGCTCTGCCCTTCAAGTGATGTCTGCATGGAATTGTAACTGCAGTTAAGACAGGAAGCAAAGGCAGAACAATGACATTACTGCCACCAGCAGTTTTTTTATGACAAGACAAGCACAATTTCAAGTAGACAAAAAGGCTAAGAGATCAGTGAAGACTGTGGCAGGAAAACAACAAAGGAGAAAAAGCTGCAAACTGTCTGCTTTAGGTAAGTTTTTAAAAACATTTTTGAGTGGAAAAAAATAGCATCTGAACATCAGTCACAACTCTCTGCTTCAGCATCAGCATTCTGTACAGTGATGTAAATACTTTCACCTACCCCATACTCCAGAAGGTGTCCCTAAAGGTTTGTTCTGGTTGTTTTGTCTTCCAGCTTCTGGATTCAAAGATGGCTATAAAAAGACAATGCAAATTAGTATACGATCATATTGCATATAACAAAAAAAATATTCAGTATTAACAATGTTTTACTTCTAGGAACCCAGAGTGCAAGCAGGTTTCTGTGAACAGCATCTGAATTAGAAGGGTGCTTTGTCACAAAACAGCTGAAACCCAAGTTTGTATTCTCCTTGGCTTCAGCCAACAGAGGGTTCAGGATAGGCCCTTATGTCTTCTACTATACGACTAAGTAGATGCCACCAACCAATACACACATAACAGATTTAGGTATTTAATGAGCAGCTCAAAATATAAACCAGAATCCACGTCATCCATATATGAAGAATCTTGTCTAATTTCCCAAATAATTTTATACAGTAATAATGCATTAACCAATTAAAAAACAACAACCCAAAAGCAATACTAGGCTCCTAATGTAAAGGAATAATGAATATATATATATATTTACTGACAAAAAAACTACACGTGACTATGTTAAGCTTCAGAGTCCACTTTTCAGGGCAATACTGCATGCAGACTCAGTGCGCTCTGCAGACTTACCTTTGATTCAGTATCACAATTCAACCTGGTGGAACAACTATGGACACATCCGAGCTCAAAGCAAAGTACAGAAAAATCTAAGCATTCAATGACAAGCGCTTGTGATTTAGCTATTCCTCTTCCCTGTCCCAAATAACTTGAGTTCAAAATAAAGCCATCTTTTTCCTCTTTTTAATGAATTCTTCATATGTTAGTTACTATGGTGATAGCATAAGTCTCTAATAACGAGCTTCTGAAATAGTAGGCATTCCTGTTCTATAAGAGTTATGAAAAAATGTCACACCATAGCATAAATTCCTGCCTCAGACCCTAGAAATTCCTGTTTCAGTGCTTCATTTTTTAGTTACAGGTCAGTTTTATAGCAGGGGTGCTCACACCACAGGAGAACTTAAACTAACAGCCTGTGTTGCAGACCTTTCAGGGGAAGCGTTGCCATCCTCAGCCACACAGACCTAACAGCTACATACTTAACCACAGCATACATTAGTTTCACCACTCTGGCAAAGACAATACAGGAGTTATTTAGCAAAGCTTGCTGCTAGACAGTGTGTGGCATTATCATCTTTAACAAAATTGGGGGAAGTAATTACAGAAGAAACAGCCATGTAGATGGGGAAAGGCACTCATCAAGGCACTGAAGAGGAGAATGAAGTAGTATGGAAAAAAGATTTAGACCAAGATAGACAACAGTGCACAATCGCAACCATTAACACTAACTTTCTACATTTCAACCAGCTTTTGACAGTCTAAAGCACAGGCTTATAGAAATCCTGAATTACAGTATTCTTGAGAAATCAGATTAACAGAAATCCACACGCAAGCTTTATCACTGCTCTCCAGGTGTTCACCACCCTGTGATGCTGGCTACCACTTCCAGCAGAAGGAGCTGAAGAAGAGCACGCGATCGCTCCCCTGGTACTTCATTGAAAAAAACCCAGCAGCATAAATCAAACTGGTTCCTGTGGCAATTTAAGTGTAGACTCTAGATTCTGCCCTGAAGCAGCAGTGGGCATGTATTTCACTTCAATTCCTGACTTCCTGAATAGCAGCAGTGCCATCAAACTGCCATGACAATTTCAGCTGTGAACAGCCTTCCAGAGATAAACACTGAATAAGAGAGCAAAAAGCCCAAAATGATGATACACGCAAGTGTACATACTATCAGCAGAAACTCTCATCACTGGAGGCAGCAACGGCTTTAGCATTGAAGATGAAGGAAAAGTCAGAGGAATTGCATTAGGTGAAGGAACTGAGTTTACTAGAACCTTACAGATGATACTGACCTCATTAGACTGGTCAAGAAGAGCCTACAGACCGCAAGAAATAGGATGCAAAAAGCAAAACATACGGTCTGGTAACAATAAAATTATCTTCAAGGGACAGGAGAAAAAAAATGAAATTGTAAAGAGAAAGCAGAAAAGGTGCGTATATCTCAAAGCGTTAGCATTAAGGAATGCACATAGCAAGGATGAAAGCTGCAAGTCCAAGTACTATTCATGAAAGTTTGGAAAACTAAAGATATTCCAGTAAAAACAGAGCCAGGATGTAAGAGACTATCATACTAATAATACCACATGAATCAGTGTGCTGGGTAAGGAGAAAGTTGGTGAATTTGAGATACTGATGGAAGAAACGGCTCAAGAAACCCCGATCCACAGATTAACAGAGGCAGGAAAACATCTCTGAGAACACAATACTACTCCAGAGGATTCAAGACAGACAGTTGCAAAAGTCCGAGCACATCATGAACAAGCTTGGGAAGGTTACCACAAACACCAACATGTACCAGAATGTAGGAGACAGGAACAGCAGGCAGACTGAAGATAAGCTGAACAGGCCTACTTAGGAGGGAAGAAAAAAAAAAAAACCAAACCAAAAACCACCTTCATAAGCAATGCCACAAAGTCAACACAATTACTCTTCCTGTAGCAGACCAAAGTGTCACCTTATGGGTTTCAATGAAGATCTGGCTTGTGTGTTATGACGTGTCTTCAGTTCACAATAACCATTTGGTAAAATACACATGCCAGCATCCTTTATACAACAGGTTGTCAGGTCCTGAGGACTCTGAGTACCAATCAGCATCCTGTCAGCATCAGAATCATTTGTTAAATCTGTTGTCATCTCAAACATGGAATGGAATGCAACTCTAGATCCTTGCCACCTATCAGCGCTAATAAAAATAAGATCTGAAAAGCCACTTCTAGTGAGAAGCTACACACTTACAAAATCTTCTTCCTCAAATTGCAACTGCTCTTTATCTTCTTTCTTCTCTTCCCTGGATTCAACAGGCAGCTTTTCTTGAAAGGCGGAACTTTTCCGAGAATGGAAGTTGCCATTCCAGTGGCGATGAACTCCAGTTCCTCCTCCACCACGCTGATTCACACCATCATGGCCCCGTGAGGGACCATGCCAGCCAGGCTGACTGCCAGAAAGCCCAACGTGAGCTCCTTTAGAAACACCAGAATCTACAGAATCGTGGCGGAGAAGGGACGGCTGATGCCAGCAGTCTAAACAAAAGGAGATAAGTGTGCAAATAAAAAAGTCAACACAGCGTGCAGAATATCGGAAATATCAGGCTGTTTTTCTTGTTGTTAAGTCAGTGTTCACCAAGTAAACTACTATGCCAACCTTATTAAGCTACTGTGTGATTATAACAGAAAACAAACCAAGCTATACAATGCACATACAGCTATCATAAAAACCCCTCAAGGCCTGAGCACATGACGTGAGAGAAGAGCACAGTACAAGTTTGTTGTAGGATGTTTTGAAAAAATACAGTTTGGGAAAATGTTTATATTCTGCAGAATATTCCAAAATGTTTGCTCACAGGCTACATTCTGATCCTTCTTACTCACCTCCTGCAGTTCGGAGGGGCCCATTATTGAAAAATCCATCAGAGGAGTTGTGTCTCCTACGGCTCACCCCAAAGCGGCCCTCTCCCCGTGGAAGATGCTCTCCATGTTTCTCAAAGGTGGCTGCAGGGGACTGCAGAAAGTAAAAAGAGATGTAATGAAGCATTCATCAGGGCGCTCCAGGAGCCTGTCAGTCCAACAGCAACATTTTGTCGATTGAAAAAAACCAACCAAACCCACCCCCTTCACCTCTCTACTAGTTTTCAATACATCATCCATATCTCCGTCGCTTAGCCAATGTCAACAATCATGTAAGCCTGATCGGAAAGGCACACAAATCCACTATCTTACACAGAATCAAAGAGAACCTAACACACTAATATCAGCAGTCTTTGCAAACACATACTTTCTGCAAAATTAATTTAAGAAATCCTGTGATACATATGTGCTCATTGATTCACTCCCCCTAAACAGAGGAGCAGACAGCAATGGAGGATCCAATCAGTCTGGTTAAAATTCAGAGATACTCAAGTAACTTAAAGCACTTTTGGACTATGACTCTGTAGAAAACATTAATACTTCCAGCATTAAGATTCCAAAGAATCTTTTGCTCTTCACTTTCCCTCATTTATAAAAAATTCAGATCGATAAAAAAATGGATCAAACATCCTGAAATTACTTTTGTGTCCTCCTATTTAAGCATGGAGGCGAAAGGTGTATTCTTTCTTGTTCACCAATGCTGTCCATCATAATCTGGTTTGGTATTAAAATGTTTTTCTCTACCCCATGCAGAAGTGACACAAGTTGTTGAAGTCCTAAAGCAGACTTCCGGGGTCAACCCAAGCTGCTTCTGGAATCAGTTTTGTAAAGAAGGTGACAGGCAAACTGCCCTCATTTTAAGTTTGCAAAAAACCTAATGAGTATTTCTGAGTTTGGAGTTAGAGCCCAAGGGCTTATCAATATATTACTCCACAAGGGTCAGATTATTTTCATAAATTAAACTGAAATTGTATCCTGAAATGTAAATACATGGCAGCTCAAGTCCTGACTCCCACAGCTTTAGGGCCATTTCTTTAAGGATTTTCTGTTTGGGATCCCACTCAAGACACAGTGCAAAGAGACTGAACTACTTCCATGTCTGAACACAAAGAATGTTCTTCCTCTGAAATAGAAGCGATACATTTGTCAAGACAAAGACAACAAAAATGATTTTCACCTGTCCTGGTTTCAGCTGGGATAGAGTTAATTTCCTTCTTAGTAGCTGGTGCAGTGCTGTGTTTTGGATTTGGTGTGAGAACAATGTTGATAACACACTGATGTTTTTAGCTGTTGCTAGGTAATGTTTATACTAAGTCAAGGACTTTTCAATTTCTCAGGCTATGCCAGCCAGAAGGCCTGAGGGGCACAAGAAACAAGACACAGCCAGGACAGCTGCCCTGAACTAAAGAGGTATTCCATACCATAGAATGTTGTGTCCAGTATATAAACTGGGGGGAGTTGGCCAGGGCCTGTTGATCGTTGCTCAGGGACTGGCTGGGCATCGGTCAGCAGGTGGCAAGCAACTGTACTGTGCATCACGTGGGTTTTTTTCTCCCTTCCCTTTGGGTTTTATTCTTCTCCTCTTCTCCCTCCTTTTCATTATTGCTATTATTGTTTTAGGGTTTTTTTATTCCTGCTTTATTCTAGTTATTGAATTGTTTTTATCTGAACCCTCGAGTTTTACATTAATTTATGATTCTCCACCCCATCCCTCTGGAGGGTAGGGGCGGGGAGTGAGCAAGCAGCTGCGTGGTACTTAGTTGCTGGCTGGGGTTAAAACACATCATTACCTTAAGTTTCCAAAAGCCTTCTTTAAAAACACCAAAGTAGTTAAACATTTCACATTCCAGGAAACACCAAGGCATTTATTTTTTTTAATTATTATTATTGTCACAGCTGTAAAAGGAGGTGACCTGTATTAATGTTACCTTGGTTGACTGTGGCGTTGAGAAGTTAAGCCAGGCAGGAACAAAGTCATGCTGCGCCATTTAGGTCCAGTGTCTCCCTTCAATAAAATGAGGCATCAAACCTCATGGCCAGGATCTGTAAATGAAAAGAACATTCCCTGACTGTCATCTTTTCCAAACTGAAATAATACAATTTATTTCCCAAAGCTTGGCCTATATGAACAGGAGGGGAAAAGCACTGTAGTTTTTCATATTACACTCCAGCGTGGGTTTTTTTTTTTTCCCCTGCTGACTTTGTTCCTCTGAATAGAACAGGTAAGAACTTAAACATTCCTAGTTACTTCCTGTTTACAATTAACACACCCATGAAATTCATGATAGGATGGGTGTGTAGGTGGCAAGGAAACCGAACAAACAGCATACAAAAGCCATACAATGCACAGATATGTAAAAGCAAGACATGGCAGAATATGGAGTAAGTTCCTTCATTGCTCATGGTGTCATAGTCTACAAAGGGGCGATCACTGCCATGTTTTATTCCAGAGGCCATACATCAAGTATGACCAAACAGGTGATGGATGTTAAGAGACACTGACAGAAGACCAGAGACCTGAAGGACAACTATGTGCCAGCTCCTGCACTCCCAACTTAAAACTGTATCCAGATCCACCAACTTCCATGCATCAGGGAATACCCTATGCTGAAACTGGTTTCATAGTTAAGAAACCAAATGATTAGTAACAGAACACAAACTGGTTGAAGGATCTTAATGGAAGTTTAACCGAAGACCAACAGAGGTGCCCCACTGAGGAGTCCAAAACGGAGTTGTTCTTTCCCACATGTAATGTCATAGCAATTTCCACTGCTCAAAACGATGAAAATTCCATTATTGCTCTGTATAACTGAGTTCTGCCTTTTTGTGGAAAGTTCTCCAGCTCATTGTCTTGCTTTATTTTTCACCTTTAATTTATCTATGAACAAGTCAACACTACACAAGCAAAGAAATAAGCACATATGATCACTCACCCTGAGTTTGGCCTCTGCAGTCCAATGTCCTCAGTTTCTCTGCTTCACTGACCTTCGGGTTCCTTCCTTCCCCAGTATGCTGTAAGGCCAGCCTTCAGGCAACAGTGCGTCTCGAAGCAGAGCACGAGAGGCCGCACTTCGTGCCAACTGTGCCCTTCACCCCCTCAGCTGCTCATTTTAACCAATCTTTGCACTCTCACTACAAAAAAAGATACCTAAGAAGGTAATTTGTATTTTAAAAAAGCCACGACCACGTTCACCTCATTAAATTTTCTCTGGTCGTGGTAGTAGAGAAGTCAGCCTTTACATTACAAAAAGGTTTGTCAAGTCTGCATGACAACATTCAGAGCAACACCATGGTTAATACTGAATAGATACACTCAGGTCTGCTGGATAATGCATGATCTGCAGCCGATCAACCTAAACACTCTGGAAAAAGGACAATGTTACATAAAAACGTTTGCCCCAAATGCTGAGACCTAAACAAGAAGCATCTGCCCAAGTGCTCTTAAAATATAAACTTCATTTTTATCACATACATCTGCTAAAAAAAGGTATAGTATTTTAAAAAATGAATGCTAGGATATACTCTGATCTTCACGTAACGTGGTTAATGCTCCACAGAGCTAAGCACTACTTGATATAAAGCTCAAAAGCAAGCACAAATGTTTTCCCCGTTTTTCACCATTTACATGCTGAAACATAGGTCACATGAACAAAAAAATGCCAGGTCCAAAAATAATCTCTTCTACTCTATTTTTTTTTTTTAGACTGGGTGCTGCTTTTAAAGGGACACAATTATTCCACAGGAGCTTCTTGTTCTACAGTGGAGAGTTCACTTCTTGGTCATAGTCCTCTTCCATCAAAGAGGTGAGACAGGAACTGTAGTCACTAAAAAACAAACAAAACCCCCATCAGTTCAACAGCATAAACATGACAAAGTATGACTAGAGAGAAGAACGGAAAGAGAAATTGAGCAAATACAGCGCATGTGCCAAAACCTATTCGATCTCTGATCAAAACAAAACCTGAAATAATCTAATAAAGGAAAAGATCCCCGAAAAGGGCATTTTTGCTTTTAAATGATCACTTCTCAGATTTAGTTTACTAAAGGGCAATACAAATAAGCTGAATCAAAATAAAAGGGAAGAGTGGAGAAACTGCACACAGCTGATGAAAGGGATTCCACACTTCATAGCAATTTTAAAACCTGCTGCTAAAATAACGAGACTCTAGACCACAAGTAGGCTTGGCCATTCCATGTGCCTCGCCTCTTCTACACGCCCACATCACTCCTCACCTGCTCCTGTACAGCCAGACTCCCCTCTCAAGAGACTCATGGTGGTAATACATCCAGTATTCCATTTACTCCTCCACAGAAAATATCAACAACAATTAGATTTTCTGCTATGGCCTCTTTTTCCTTGAGCCATCTTACCTAACCAGAAGCAAACAGATAGGTTTACTGCTCCTGAAACATCTGAAAAGTTTTATTACTGTTTTGATGCCATCAGCTGTTTCCCAGGATCCCTTTAGGTGTGCTTTACTATGCCCTTATATTTGAGTTTGTTTTCCTTGTTTGGATATGATTCCATTCTTTGATCAGTTTTGGGTTTTGTTGCACTTGTTATGCCATTCTTTAAGCATGTGGATTTTATTTTATTTTTTAAAGTTTTTAAGACAGTTTTGACAGAAGCTCAAAATAAACACACAGCAGGAACAGTAAAAGAATCACCACCTTTTTATCCTCTGGGTCATTCTCTTTAACAACCCCCCACATTTTCATAAGTTTTTTTTCCTTCCAGGAACTAGATGTGATTATTGTGTAGAGGAGTTTAGAAAGAGGGAAACACGTCTTCACCTAAGCTGTGAGCCATGATCACATTTCTGGAGGCAGAGTAACAACAAGCAGCCTCACAACCCCTACAAACTACCAGCCAAGATGAAGCAAAACACAAGTGGACACAGCCATACACAATACTGACCTGGGAACTTTCTGAGCATCCCACCCTGTACCACAACCTAGTAAGCGCCACACACTGGAAACAACAAAAGCACTAACCTATCACGACCTGTTTTTATATTAAAGGGTAATTTTTCAGTGTGTTTAGGGACATGCTGCAACACCTGCTGCAGACAGTCTTCCCATCATGCTGAACTCAGCACAGGTACAGAACTCCTTTAGATGTGACCTTCTGAGGCTGCTACCAAACATTTGAGTAGGAAGTAGAAGATAAAACAGGGACAAAGTCAATGCAGTTGACTATATTTAAACAAGGTTCATTACCTTCTGAATAAATATGCTTTTCAGAACAAACTGTATAGCAATTAAGGCATGTCAAACTATTGACCAAAGTCATATAATTAGGAAGTTGATTTTATGAACCTTGAAAACAATTCACAGCGATGTGAAAAATGGACCTAACCAGAGCAAAGCCCATGCAAAATTCTCTGAATTTAGGGGCATCTAAATAAATGAACACCACAGAATTACAGTTTCTAAGTAGGAACTAGGTCTGAGTACGCAACAAGAATAAAACCACCGCAGAAGTATAATACCCAGGTTCCACTTCACACAAAATGTTCCCAGTACCTTTGGAATAGGCAATGGAAAAGGAAAGCACATCAACAGTTTGCAAAACTTGTACTGCTGCAAGACATCTTTTTGTATTTTGGTACAATCAAACCCAAGGTGAAACTCTGCAAAACTCCAACCACCAATTAAGAAAAGATGTTGCAGAAGATTCAGGTCTCCTAACCTGCTGTTTTGGTACCACTGGTAGTATCAGTGACCAGGGCAGTTCATTAAGGAGCAGTATCTAACCGTAGATACTACAGTAGACAGACTACTGCAACTCCTAGACATGACATTTTGGACTGCTGTTGGAAGTCTTGCAAACATTGTGCTTGCACAGTTTGCCTAAATTAGGGTGACCAGAAAACCTTGTATTTGTTAAAGAAGCGACCTCCACATCACCTCAAACCTTCTATGAAGTATTTTGATACTTTTGTAACCTTTATTCTGAAACAATCTCACTTGTGCGTGTCACAGTTACTGGGAGGGTCTGCACTGAGGTTGCAGTAAATTAAAGCAAGATGCTTAAACTAATCTCCACCCACTTCCCTGCAGGCAGCGTAGAGAAGGCACACTTCAGACAGTAAATTCAAAGCCCTATCTTAAGCCCTTCCAAAGTTGTTTTTCCTGACATAAGCAAGGTACTGAGGGCCACATGCCAACACACTATATGCAGACACAGCCTGTAGCTGGCTCCATATTTCAATAGGCATGTATACTGCTCTTCAGCCATCACCTTCTAGTGCACATACTATCCCCAAAAGAACAAGGCATGTGACATTAAAATGCAATACTTCTTGCTAAAGCAAAAAACCTGCTGTTAGATGAAATGTTGTACATTATTCTACTACTGAAACCCTTCAGTCTCTAGGATTACCCCACGCACTCCGAATCCTCTCCAGCATTACACCTTCAACTTACCCAAGACCACTTCTGTAACATACCACACTACTGAAACCAGTAATATCACACAATCGTAATGGGCGAGACCCAAAGTTTCTCAATTGCCTTCTCTGACAACAACCTACAATAAATTCTTAAGAAAAAAAAAAAAAGTGCAAGAACAAGAGGGAATAGCATCCAGGCTTCCATGATACTTTCTCAGACTTTTAGGCCATAGTCTGTATTACAGTTTATTACCAGTCAGTGCTTCTATGTAAATCTGTTGAATTGTTTTGGTTTTCAACACATTTATAAATTTTGCCTCCCAAATGGGAAGGGATACAATTTGCTTGTATTTTGTGTAAAAGTCAATTCACGGCTTTAAAAATGTCAGCCTTAATTCAGCTGGACCTTTTCTTGTGCTAACAAAGTGCCCAACCGCATTCTGTTCAGTTTTTCATGATACTCATGCGTTTATACATGACATACATATTCACCAAGTCATTCCTCTTCCAAGCTAAGTCAGACTTTTTGCAGAAGCTTTCTGAACACCAGTAATCATCCTTATGGCCTTCACCATATCTTTTAGATACAACATCACCAAAACTGCACAAAGTGTTCAAGATTTAAGAGCATGACCAGTTTATACAGTGGCAAAAATTGTGCAAATTAAGCTTTCTTCCTAATATCTAACACTGGTTGGTGTTTTGTTGGTTTTTTTTTGTTGTTGTTACTACCTAGAACTGAAATGACCTTTGCCAAGTACTCAATAATGAATAGAGTTAAGAGATTCCTCAAAGTACAGGTGGGGTCTGCTTTTCTCTGGTCATGCACATGAAAACGCGAGTGGAACAAACGCTCATGCATTCCCTTAAGGCAAAGTTCCCAGTTCTTCTCATATTGCATTTACAGTTCCGTCAAACTAGTCTCTGGTTCACTATGGAAAACAGCAAGCACAAAGATCAACCCCAGTAGCCACTCCCAATTCCAGGAAAAAGCAAACAAAGTGCTCGTCAATGCAAATTTAATTAATTCCCTCTCTCCATTTAAATGAGGTCAAGTTTGAATTATTTCTGGAAATACAAATCAGAAAAAGAGAAAATAATAATACCACTGAATGGTATGTTCTGAACAATGACATCTGCATTAATGAGCTTTGGTGAAGAAAAAAAAGGTTGTCTGTCAACTGCCCCGGAATATTCTTTCACTGATCTAGATGAAGTCTTTGGCAAGTAATATTAGTATGTAAAAATTTAAACTCTGTATTAGCACTTGGGTTCCACTTGTTAGAAGTTCTAATTAGCCTGTTTAAAAAAATAATTTCAATTATTAATTTTTACATGTTGCATTAAGTGTTAACTGTAATTTCATAGCAAATTCTTTTCGTAAGTTTTTGTAGTTACAAAAGTACTTTTATCGGTTGGTGTTTAAGTTTCATATTTAAATAACCTTCATGTCATTTACCACGGAAGTGGAAGAAATTAATTTATCATAGTGTCAAATAAATTAAAATTGTCAGATGCTCTTTTATATTACCAGATTTCATTGTGTATTTGTCTAAACAAATATTCAAAAATTGGCATGAAAATGGAAGGAATATACAAGTATATTTGATTTAAAGAAGAGAGACAGATGACAGTAAGGAAACTTACATAGTCCAGGACAAAATCCCCATTCTCCAATACACTGTTCATAAGGTGTTCTTGCTGTGTTACAGCTGAACATGGTTGCCCAGTTATTCTAATTCTTCTAACTTTCATTTCTGCTCCTAACATAGACCTGATCAGAGTTAATTTCTAAACCAGAGAGTTTCTAAAGTTTTGATTCTCAAGCTGAGCTTTCCAGATACACCTGACAGTGGGAAGCAAGGAGGATTCAATACGTAAAGACCTATACTACCCAGAACATAAGACTAGAGAGACAAGCTAAAGATATTCAGTCACCGAGTGATGAAATTACTCACTGGAAATAGATCAAGATGTTTCAAAACTCCTAAGCAAGCACACAGATTAGCCTCAGCAGCAGTGCACTCCTCTTACTTCCTTTCCCACCTCCTGCCTTGGCCCACAGAACCGTAAAAGCCCAATGGGAAGCAAAATCTACCCTGAGTCACAAGATCATCTGCCATGCCAGCACACAACCTCTCTAGGAATACCTGGAACCAGGGCTTCTAACCTTTGCTCACATTTCTTAAACGAACACATTTTACTGGATGCCTGTTCTGCATCGTTGTACCCTGCAAACCACCTCAGGTCCTTTCAGCCCTGCTGTCTACCTAGAATCCTATTAATTACAGCCACTAATTCAATTGCTGTTCTCCTGCAACAGCAAATCACAAAGAAGTGGAGCTTCCAATGGAAAACCAACATAAAAGTAAACTTTTACCCTTCATTATACATTTATCAATCCAGCTAATAGCAGCTGTAAAAGTCACAAGGACAACATCTCTCTATCCCTGCCACAATTTCAGTTCACTTCAGTGCATTTCTATGTATTACTCTGAATAGAACATGTTTACTTAAAGAAGTAAAGATTTGTTTTTCTAACTGGCCAAGTCAATTGGGATTTCAGTAATATTCCTAAAGATCTGATGTCAGCTGGGTTGCAAAAGCATTCAGAAAAATTAGTGAACAATTTAATGGATGCATAAGGCAGAACAGAATTTACTTTCCTCATCAGTTTTCTTTCTGTGTAGCTCTTTTAAAGTTATTTAATCAAGCAGATATGCCTAAACATACACAATAGACCTTTCCACTTAGCTACTCTTCAGAGTAGCGTGTCATTTAATAGGTGTACGTTAGTTTGTGATAAAGAATTAATACCATATGCATTCACTAAGATATGACCTCTTTCTAACAACTTTTGATTCATCCAACACATTCACAGAAATAGGGAGTCACTGCCTGGAGCCCAACCTAGGAGTTGTCAAAAGCACCCTAACGATTTTTTAAGGGTATCAAAAAGCCACACATGAAATTTCGTTATCCTGTTTTCCAAAAAAGCAGAACATGGCTTGGTCTTAGTATTATCAGAAAAACTTTATTGAATAAGGTAATAATATTTGGGTGCAGAGCCCTTTAAAATAATGTAATTCTAAATCTCACTCCACCCTTGCATGCATTATTAGGCCTTACTATAAAAGACACAGGTGCAGCATTATTAGTTCAACAGTTGTCATAACAACTGGTGAGCTACATCTTCAAGTTGAAATAATTTATTTGCAGTTCACCTACATGAAGTATCTACAAAACAAACTTACTTTCATTTTGCTTTCAGCTTCCATTAATACAATTGTCTAGACACATGTTCAGTCTGCCTACACGACTGAAACACGGCTACCTTTTGAGAGGACAAACGTCGATGTTCCAGAATGGCACGTACAACTGGTAGTGCTCACACACCTGAGGTATTATGCACCAGAATAACTATAATACAGATGTGCCGTCGCTGCTTGTTTCTTTCCATTATGTCACACTGCTTAACTCCCCAAATGGTTACTCTAATATAAAGGACAGTTCTATTAATTAAAAATACCGCAGAAAACATTGTTTAAATTCTATCTCGCTGCTGAAAAAATCTAGCATGCGAAAATGCAAAGCATCACTCACATCAGATTTACCAGAATTATGGTAACATGAGCCCATTAAAACACTAAAAGATGGATTAAAATGTTAATCTTGTACCAACCCAAAATCTTCCCAGATAGAGATATTAAAAGTTTTTGTGAAAATCAGCTATTACTGAAAGATTAACACCTTGTTTTTCAAGTTTAAAGCAAATGAATCTGTCTTGCAGAATCATCAAAACTGTTTTGTGTTCTAGAAACAACACTGCAAATCTATATATTCCAAGATGAAAACATGCCAGAAGCTTGTCCATACAAAAGTTTTTCCAGAGTTAACAGGCTGGGGGTGGGGAAAAAACCCCCATAATAACTGTTACATATCTGACCACTGTTGCAAACCAGATGACCAACTTCAACGAACTGAAAATAGGTTAAGAAAGATCCAGATAGACACATCTATACCCTAAAACTCTTTTCCCTTTTGACAATCCTCCCACTGGCGTCTTGTACAGTACTGCTTCACAAACAGCCTGTCTATTTACCTACTTACTTTCCCCTTCTCTGAGGTCACACTGACTGAATCTTACTGTCAAAAAAATTTCTGGAACAAGTATATGCACCCACACAGCCACACACCTTGCAAAGCCCTAACAGCCCAGTGTTGTGAATACAGAGGTCTAGAATGCAGTGGGTAGGGAGATGATTTTTTTTTTCTTTCTTTCTAACAGCAATCAAAGATACAAGGGCATACAAGAGTAACAGAACCAAACCACAGAGAAAAGTGACGGCTAGAACTGCGATGTAGTTTAGATTCTTCATCAAACACGAAAACGCTATTGACAAAACCATCACCTTTAGCAATGCTATTGATTGACGGATGCCTGCCCTTCCAGCCCCAGTTGATGAAGGTTCCTGCCAGCAAGGCTACCACCACATCACTACTGGGTCAACAGTATTGGGTGCATTGAGGAGATCACAGAACCCAAAGCCAGCAAGCTTGTCTTTGGAAGCAAGCTGTATTTAACACAAAAGCCCAAAGCACGTTTTGGAAAAGGCAGCATCTGGGGAACCTGTACAGAAGCCTGTGTAAGATGATAAGGCTCTGAACGTCAGCCAGCAAGCACAATACATTGCAACTGAGCTGTTCTGGTGGGCTTTGATGAGTTTACTCTCAGTACCAAGATAGGACTGTTTTAAACACGTACAATCTGAAAGACTCGACACCTTACAAGCACAGAATGGGGAAAGTACAAACTTTCTAGATACTATGCGCACCAACAATTATTCCTGGATGTTTTATACTCAACAGCCACTGGCAACACTGTCATCCCTTATGCCTCTCTCCTACGCCACTTAAGATTCCACTTCCCTCCGATGTCTCTTTAACAGCCTAGTACTGTTTATATTAGAGAACTGCGGTATTTATCTGAATACTAAAACCTGCTCAATGCTCTGCCCTACTGCAGAGAGTAAGGTTCCAGGGACTGTATACACCTCTATTAAACAAGCGTGTCTGTTGCCACTACTGATGCAAAATAAAGGCATATTTTAAATAGTATTAGGCTTTAAATTTGAGCAATGTTCTGAGCTTTCAACCCGCTTTAGCACTGTATGAAATAATGTATTTAAAATCCAGAGAAGGTATTCTGCTAATTTCAGTCAAACCCAAAGGTCTTTTTAGCTCTTGAAGCTAAAAGAAAAAAAATCAAATATCTATTTTGTCACGCACTTTGATCTACAGACCTTTAGAAAGTATCTGAAGTCAAGATAAGGCTCCGTTCTCCCTGAACCTTACAAAGCACACCACCTTGTCATGGCAGCCTTTAAAGGCACCACTACCCCCCCCGCAGACCTCATGACGGAACGAGTGAAACAGCAGCGAAGAGCCTATCTGTGTGCTCTGCCCAAAGCCTTAATGAACAAAGTCACTTCCCACTGCTCCATAGCATACACCAGGATAATGTTCCTCATCATACGGAAAGAATTGCAAATATGTAATTACTGGCTTATCCCTGCCACGTACTACCCTGCCTACCTGTCTTCCAGAGACGCAGACGGAGCCTAAGCAGAAGTGAAGTAAGTAGTTCTTCAGTACCTTTAAAAAAATAAAAATATGGCATGGGTGTTTCCCACTAAGGGTATTTTATTACCCAGTATTTTACAAGGGTTACTATTGCTACTATAGCACACCTACATTTAAATATATTCTGTTTGGAGCTGAGAAAAACATATTTCCATTGGAAGGAGCATCAAATGCAGCCAGACTATTTATCAAATATTTGTGTCAAGGCAAGAGAGACTATAAATCACGTACAGGGAAGTACAGATCTGCATTCCAGATGAAGGATAAGATAGTAGAAGGCATGTCACTTGCAGAGGAAACTGAATGGAGAGTCAACAAAATAAACAGAGAAGGATATTCAGAAATAATAGACCATTCTCCTAAGCAATATTATAGTAATTCTTGCCCTCGATACATTCCCCTAGCCCTGCAAGATCAGTACTACAAACTGGGGAGGGCGGTACATTCCAGTTACAGGTACTTCCCAGCCAAGACAACAGGCCAAGACTAGGGGACTAATCATACCCTCTCTGCCCCTCCTTTCACTTGGATTATTTCCAAACTATTTTACCTCAAGACCAGGACAGTATGAACAAACTCCACATTTATTTGTCTGGGACTAGGACACAACAAAGACATGTTCACTCAGCACTTTTCACCATGTGTACAACACCTGCATTACAGTTTGTAAAGTTTACATTTTCTGTTATGTTTTTCATTCCACTAGCTTAACATTTTCAGCACTTTCTAATTGAAAAAGTACTATCAAACATCAATGCAAAAAAGACACTGAAGTCACTTCCATTTAAAACAAGTCCTATAAATATAAGTTGCGCAAATAATAAATATTCCATTTGTTTGGTCTTGGCTTCAAAAAAAAAAAAAAAAAGGAACAAGTGATCCCTGATCCTGTGATCTGATGATTTGCTGCAGCTGGCAGATATGTCAGTGTTTTGCTGGAGCTCTGTGACCTAATCTGTGAAACACTTAAGAGATAAAATAAAGCAAGGAGTTACGGACAAGGTGTTGTCCAGCTGGTTTGAGCTTTGTCATTAGATCTTGCAGAGAATTGTTGTGCTGTTATTTGGCAGCTACACTGTGCAGGCCAAGAGTTAAACAATGTCATTCTTCTATCCTAGTGCCCTACAATAAACTAGGGAATACTAGGAAAAGACTGGGGGGGGGGTGGGCAATCTTCAGAGGTTGCAGTTCCATCCTTTCTGAGATTTAAAAGACTACCTCTACCCTCTCCCATCAGACACCTTTGAAAATAAATTAAGCAATGCCCTCCTCCACCAACTTGTAGAGTGATCTCCATGCTGCAGACATCCAAAAATAAATCCTAAAATGTCTCAAAAAGTATCAGAAAAATGAGTTTGCTATCAGCAGACTGGATTTCATTATGCAGCTATTCAAACCTCCACTGGAATATGTTTTTGGGAGCTGTAAATCAAAAGAGATTAGCATATCAGCATTCTCCAGTGTATCTCTACGATCTGTTTTGGTTATTCTTATGGCCTGAAAGCCTGCCCCTGCATCTAATGCCTAACGTAAATAAATTCTGCTGCAATTTCAACCCATAACTACTTGCTTTATTCATGATGGATATGGCAAGCTGACAAGCTTCTCTTTGCAGATACCTTTTAAAACATCTTTCCTCCACACCCGTACTTCAGTATTCCCTCACTGAAAGGCAACCTTAGCAGGTGGCTGGGGTTTTTTTTTGGGGGGGGGGGGGGGGGGGGGGGGGAAGGTGTCAGAAGGGAAGTCCCACAGACCACCCTGCATCCCAGCACTGTTTGGCAGCAGAAAAAGGATGTAATAACATATTCTGGGATCAAATATAGTCTTGTTTTTAAAAAACAAACACCCTCCCCCAACCGCTTCAATTTTACTGTTGAAGCTTTTAAGTTCAAAGCACTGATGATGAAAAAACTGATGCGACCCATCTACCAAGCATGACAGCTTGCAGGCAGTGACACGATGTCAGAGCTGGCTCCCAGTTATACCTGCAGGTAACTTTTTAAAGCTGCTTTATAGATCACCTGCTGATGTCTGATGAAACACGAGTTTTATAAAAGCATTCTAGAACTAAACAATCCAATTTTCCCCCCAGTCCGCACTCATGGTTTCTCTTTCACAGACTTTGTTATCTTCTTTACAGATCTTGTTATACCCAGCCATAACTTTCCCAAAGTATGACGGTATCACAAACCAGACGAGGTACTTCTAGCTGAAGACCTACCGCTCCTCATCAGAATGGAAAAACTGTTTCGTTACCTCGCTTACAATGCTCTTTTATATGTTCCAGTATGACAAGTGAACGTTCATGACAATGATGCTGCTGACTCATGGTAAGTTAGGAACCATGACCCCTAAATACTCTCCCACAGAACTACTGCCTGGCCAGCTGTCACTTGTCTGTGTAAGGTAATATTCCTAAACACAGTAATTTGAACCTATCAATGCTATTGATTTCAGACCATTTCTTGAATTTGTCAAGATCATAGCATCTGTGTGTTCAATAAGAATAATACTTCAACATAAAGAAGTAAAAACACTGAAGAGTACACGACCTAGGACAGACTCCTTGATGTGAACACTCTTCCGCTGACCATACCCAAAGTCCTGCCTTTTTCTAGATGTTGTGAAGGGAAGCGCTCCTCAAGTCTGTTCATTGTTCTGGAACTTTTCCCACTCCCACAGGCTCTCAGTTCCCTAAATACTGTAGGACACATTCCATAAAGCCCAGCCAACCTGAAGCCATTGAAGTCGTCATTACCTGTTTCTCTACTTTTAAGTAGAGTTCAAAGTAAAGGAAAGACAGTTTTCCCAAACTAACAGTCAAGATCATAACACATTCAACATTTTCAGAGTGAGAGAGTTCCCTTGCTGAGTTTTTTAAGATTAGCATCAAAGGTCTTTTCAGACCACCTCACGTGAATCCTGATTAATCCCTTGACGATGGATGACGCATTAGAACACAATGGCAAAACACTCCTTTCTGCTGAAAGGCTGGAGACCTGTTGTAATCTTTACCATACAAATTCACCAGCAGCTTTGTGAATACCAGTAATTTATGTGCCTAGAATAATACCATATACCTCCACGGCAGACCCAGTCCTTTATTTACAAGTTAATTGTTCATCACAAACTGAAGATGACAAAATGCCAAGAGAGTGACGATCATTGCCACACGCTCCGTATGTTGCAACTATGCTATGAGGGTCACACAGATATGTGGGAAAGCAGTCCCTGCCACACTGCCTCTGTCCCCAGTGCCACTTATTCTTGGCCATACCATTATCCACCCTGACACTTACTAGCTACCTGAGCCTGGAGCACTTTTATTTTCAGCGTCTGTTCTAAGGGAAATTAATCTAAAATTCTTCAATTCTTCCTTTATTGGAAAAAGGGGATTCCTAAAACCAGGGACATGCATTTAAGACAACATTATATACATCCACCCACCCCTTAGCTTATTAACAGCCACCAACATCAGACCATAAAGTTACGATGCTCCTTCCAGGGTGGAGGATAAGACTATGAAAACACTGAACTATAAGTGATCAAAAGATTCAAGGAGGAGGAAAAAAAAAAAAAAAAAAAGCAGCATTTTTGTTAAAATGACTGTAAATCCTAGAATTTCAGTAGCTTCTGGTGAACTTTCCAGTGTAGAACAGTCCCCGAGGCATAAGGTCATGCTCAGCAAAATATTTGTTTCTCATTTATTGCAGAAAACCTCAGTTATGTTTGGATACACTGGTTCAAAGAATTTTTGTTAAGCCAGACCTTGGAAGCGCAACTATTTCAGATTAGTCATTTCATGGAACCGCATACACCAACACTTTGCAAATTCTTTTTGCTGTTTAATTGCAGAGAGGTCTAAGAAGCATAAAGTGTTAAAATTCTTCTTCTGACACTTCTGAAGGCCGGCTAGAGAAGCAGGAACTGCAATAGTTAAGCATGCTTTAATCAAGAAATTCCAGTTTGGAGTGATACAGCCTGATTGCGAAGATGTATGATTAATTTAACCAATATGCTTCCCTTCCCACTTACTTGTCATGTTAATGGCCTCATCTAACCTAGAATTTTTAGGTCTGCACAGTGTTTGCACATGCATATATGGGGCGGTGGATACATAGCCACCATCAATCTCTACCTAAATCCTTTCCCAAAAATCTAGATTTATCTTCTGACCATACAGTAACTCATTAAAGTTTGGCACATTTTCACAGGAACATACTAACTTACAGAACACAAGCTAAACAACATCCTGGCATTCGTGAAGTATTCTAAGCAGGACCACATTTCTGCCAACTTCACTGCTTTTCATCAAATCTGACAAGTAAAGGGAACATGCACTTCAATTACTCTTTACTGAAACCAAAGCCACATACGATTTAGTTAGTATCCTGGTCACTATGTAAGTGGCAGTATAACGTCTGCTTACACTGCTGTGTTAGCAGAACAAAATCTAAACCACTCCTGCCTCTACCAATAAATTAACGTAAAACTTAAAAATCTCAAACAAACTTCCCTGCTATACACACTGCACTTCAACTACAAAATTCAGTAACTATGACTTTCCCTGCCGAAGGCAACAGTCATCCCATAGTTTTGTTTTCACAAAGCCGTAAGAAAAAACTGTATCCATGCAAGAGCAGCCAGCGCTTCACTGAAGAGAGGTGCTTTATGTTTTAGCTCTACTGAACACAGTCAGCCTTTTTCCAATCTGCTCATACAAACGAATAAAGCGTGCCCTGAAGTACAGTTCACAACTAAGTCAATCCAGCAGCTACACAACCAACTTCAAACATCTTGTAACACTGATATTAAATCTAAAAAAGCTACTTTAACTCTTGAACCAATAGTTTTTGGTCACTTAGTAAAAGACAAGAACGACATTATCTGACATCGCACACTCCCGAACAAATTCATAGATCCAACCACAGTATTCTTCTGTATTGTATCCCACCGCTCTTGAAACATTTTTTACATTTCATAAAAACGCCAGTGAAGATTATTTTTCTGTAGTGACTTACTAACTTAAACCAGGAATTTCAAGAGGCAGTAAACCCACGTGCAAAGCAGTCACATCTGTGAGACAAGTTGACCATACCCTGCAAAATATTCTTAAAGTATTTTTACTACTCAGGAAGCCTGTGCTTCCACTTGATTTGTTATATATCACATCTGCATTCTGCTCCTCTTATTTCTGATACATCCACAGAAAAAACAGGACTCTCTTTTTCTTAAATGCCATCTGTTCCCTGCATATTTTTGCTTTAAGTTCTAATGTGATATCTGCAATGGAAACTTCTGTGTCACACAGGATTAAGACTACAAACCAGATGAATATAAAATGCAGAGGCTGCATTTTCCTCCAAATAGTTGTAAAAAAAAAAAAAAAGAAAAGAAAAGAAAAACAAACCTCCAAACATAGCAAAGTATCACCTGAAGCTTCTCTATTTTAAATGCAAAACTTCAAGAACTTCTCTTTTTAAGGTACTTTTCTCTAGGAACCATCAGAAAGAATGCGAGAGGAAAAACTGTTCTTCTTAAATCTGGTGATTTTATTTCTCGCTTCCACTGCTCTACACCTGTTTCCTTCCCAAGTCAGAGGCTGGAAGTTTGAAATACCGGTCTCCAAATGGATGAGTGCTGGGAACCTTTCACTGAAATACCAGCTGTATTCATTCATGAAGTAACATTTGCATAAGCCTTTTTTCATAACCACCTAACATTTTTACAGAAGCAATGTCAACTCTACAGAAAATTCAGCTTTGCTGCTCTTCGATTCTCTCAGCTGGTTCTTATCTCTGTACCCCCCCACGCTGTTTCCATACTTTGCCCAGTCGCTTGCAACGTTTCAGAGCGTTATCAACATTACTAACACTTGTGTCACTCAGACCACGGGGGCGGGGAAGGGAAGGCTGACTTACCTGGTCATCTTAACATAAAAATATTTTCAAGCAGTACTCTTAGATGATGCTACCATTACTTATAAGGATTTAAATAGCGACTGCTCCTCTACAGCTGTCGAAAAACTCCTAACTCGCGCAGACACCCATTAACTACTCTAAAATGGTTCCAAACCAGCTCATTACTAAACTGAGTCGGCTCCAAAGTCTTAAACGCCTCTCGGAGATGCCAGGTGTGACCGGGGCTGCTGCGACCGGGCCCGGCCGCAGCCGCGTTAAGTTCGGCCGCACGGGACCTGGGGCCAACTCGGCGCAGAACACGCCGGGCGCGCAGAAATAACTTTCCCGTTGGAAAAGGGCCGCCCCCCGCTCACGGCCAGGCGCCGGTCCTGAGCCAGCAGCTCACCGGCGGCCCCGGACAAGCCCCCCGGCCCCGGCCCCCGCAGCGGGCTGGCATCAGGCCGGGGGGGACGGGGCCCGGCTGCCCGCGGCACACGTGTCACTGCCGGGCGCCGGCCGCCCCCTCCCGCCGCGGGCTGCCGGAAAGAGCGGCCGTCAGTCCCGCGGAGGCGAAGGGAAGCGGCCCGAGCCAGCGCGGCTCACCCAGTTTCGTTTCCAGTTCGCGATCAAAACAGACGGCAGCGGGGGCGCCCCTGCCGCGGGCGCTCCGCCCGCCCCGGGGCCGCCGCGCAGGAAGCCCCGGCCCGGCCCCCCGGGGACTTCACCCCACCGCCCCGGCGGAACGCGGCGTTCCGGCCCTGCCCCCCCCCCCCCCGCCGCCGCGCACCCCACCGACCGGCCCGATGACAGGACGAGGCTGAACTCCGGGCGAGCGCCAGGAGGGCCGCGGCGGCGCCAGGCGCTGGGAACTTCCCAGCCAAGCAGGAAACAATAAGCGATGGAGCCTCGGCCCCAGCCGCCCTCCCCGGCCCGGCCCGGGGCCCTGCCCCGCAGAGAGCTCCTCGCTGCCGCCGCCGGGAGCCGGCTCCCCCCGGCCCGCCGCGGCTGAGGGGCGGGGGTGGGCGCGCGGCGCGGCCGAGGGCGGAGGGAGCCCCCCCGGCGGCCGCACCGCCCCCGCCGCCGCCGCCAGTGGGGTCCCGGCCTGGCGGGAGGCCGATCCCGGGCCGCTGCGAGGCCGCCGAGCCGGCGAGGAGCGGCGGGCCGGGCCGCGGGCCGGCGGCTGGCGGGGCCGCGCGGGAAGGCGCGGCGGGGCGCCGGGAGGAGGGGTGTGGGAGCCGCACTCACCGGCCAGGCCCCTCTCGCTGCCTCCTGCGGCCCCAGAACCATAACAAAGCTCTGCCCAAAATGGCTGCCCGGCCCTGCCCGGCCGGGGGCCGGAGGGGGCGGGGCCTGCGAGCGCGCGGGGCGGGGCCAGGAGGCGGAAGGGACACGCCCCCTCCGGCTCCCCCGCCGGCCACGCGGAGCGCTCCCCGCCCCCGCCCCGGCCTGGGAGAGGGGCGCGCGCGCACCCCTCGCCCCGCCAATCAGAGCGGCGGCACGCACCGCCCTCGGCGACTCCCGGTCGCCACCGGAGGCTGCGCGTCCCGCAAGGCCGCGCGCCCGCCCGCCCGCCGCGGGGCAGGCTGGGGTTTGTAGTCCGCCCGCGCGCCTCTCCGTGGGGCGTGGCTCGCCCGCGCCGGAGGTCCCGGGACACGGTGAGCAGCAGCGCCCCCCCCCGCCCCGGCGGCAGCGCAGGCCCTTGCCGCCCCCCCTGCCAGCTGCCGGGCCGGGAGCGAGCAGGGCCGCTGCGGCGACAGGGGAAGGAGCGTGCCTTGCCGGCTCCGCTGCCCCCGGTGCCAAACACGCCAGCGACTGGCACCTCCGGCTCCGGGGGGTGCCACGCACGCCTGGGCGCTTCCCCGGCCTGGCGGAACAAAAGGTGCCGCGCCTGTTCCTGCCCGGGCTCGTACCGCGGAGCGCCGGGCCCCGCCGGAACGCTTCCTGGGGCACCGGAAGCCGCGTCAGCGGGGACCGGTGGGCACCGGCGGGGCAGGGGCCTAGCGGCAGGCACAGCCTGGCACTCGCAGTAGCGGCACCCTCCGTGCCACCCCGGGGCAGCCGCCTCGCCCCCATCCCGGACACAGAGCCCCCATCCTCCCCCTGCGTGCTGGGGCCTGGGGCGCGCGGAGCCCCCCTGCTCCGGAGCAGCAGCACCGGGAACGCGGGGAGTCAGGTCCACCGGCAGGCTGCTCGCCTGGCCCGGTCAGGGGCAGGGTCCCTGCCCCTGCCTTGCAGCAACCGGCCGTTCCTCAGCTGCGCGCAGCCTTTGTCCCGCGAAGAGGAGGCGACCCGTAAGTGCGACGCCATCGCCTGTTCCCCTGATGCTCGGTTCTTTAACTCCTTATGGGTTTTGTAACAATTATTACGCTTTTAGAACTTCAGGTCTAGGGCTACTCGAAACTAAATATTCGGTAGTGGGTAAATAAGGATTGAGTACGCATTTGTCTGTAAATACGCACCTGTAAGAGTGGCATCTGGTAAGTCTAGGCTGTGACTTTGGACGTAAGACAAACTTGGCTTTTCATCAGTTTCAGGCCTTCTCATCAACTTTTCTGTTTCAGGCCTTGAGAAAACAAGTATGTTTCCTCTCATACAACGATGCTGCTTCCACACACCTTTCAAAGTAAGTTTCTGCAGGTTTTTTTGGTGTCTGTTTTTATTTAGAAGTAAAATAGCAAAAGATATGACTTGAGCCGTGACTTACAAGTTGGAGTAGCCACATGTTTATCAGTCAGCTTTTCTGAGAGGATTCCTAGTTTCTACAGTAGCTTTTAGCTAAAGCTATTTCTTCTATAAAAAGAAAACTTTATTGTCTAAAGGTCTTTTTTTTCTTCTCTCTTTTTGGTAGTCAGGGGATAGTAGCTGGTTTCGGGGGTGACTATGTCCTGCTTCTGTAATGGTTTTATATTCTACTCTGAAACAGAGCAGTTAAGATACTAACTTAAAAATGCCTAAAGAATTCATGCGTGGGTGGAAGAATAGGTGGATATACAAACCATTTGTAGTGAGTAAGGTTTGCTTACTATGAAGAGCCTAGTTGCTCTTTATCGGCTAGGTTGTGAAAGCTGTGTTGGTTAGCTTAGGTAGTTAAGTTAAAAACACCTGAAAACTGAGATGAAGGGCAGTTGTGACTTGACTTGGAAAACTACTTGGTGTAGTATTTCATAGGTAGCTTAGGTAACTGTAGATCCATGAGCCTGCATTGTAAGGTGGTCAGAACAAGTTTTATACTTGCAGCTCCAGAAGTTAACCAGTCCCAGACTACTACTGTATGGAAAGAATAAGACAACTTGGTCTTCTCTTGGCCTCCAGCTGCAGAGAGGTATGTGTCCTCTCTCAAGACCTCCAAGCCTCAACCCAACATCAGTATATGCAACCAAGCTCCAGGCTTTTCACACCTCTCTCCCCTTCTTCAAGAAGAAAACTCCCAAAGAATCTGAGACCAAAGATTTGGGCGTCTTCAAACGAAGTATGGAATCACTCAAGGATTCTCCCAAGCCAGCCCTTTACTTGAGCCTCGCAGGGCTAATTCCGTTTGTTTCTGTGCCACTGGTAATGGCCACCCAAGGGACCTACTACCCCGAGCTGGTGTTTGCTCAGGTTATGTATGGTGCCACAACAGTCTCTTTCATAGGAGGAATGAGGTGGGGGTTTGCTCTCCCAGAAAACAGCCCGGCCAAGCCAGACTGGATGAACCTGGCTAACAGTACAGTTCCTGCAATCTTTGCCTGTCAAGCCTTACTTCTTAAAGATGTCACTGAAGGTGCAGTAATGCTAATAATAGCCTTAGGGATAGCACTACATTATGACGTTTCCCTTCTTCCCCCTTATCCTAGGTGGTTCAAAGTACTGAGGGTAGTGGGAACAGTGGTGATGGTATTATCACTGTTAGCTACTCTAACGCTGAAGGTTATTTTAGAGGAGCAGCCAAGTAACACAAGACCTAAATGGCAGAACACAAAATAATAAATCAATAGGACGAAGCTATTGGCCAATAAGGTTCTATTGAGTTCCAGGGGAAATAAAACTTACTTGTGCTTAGAAGTAGTAAGATGGGCAGGGATCAAGATGCTTATTCACAAAGCAAATGACTTAAGTGAGTTTAGGAGGGAAGGATTGTGAATAGCAATGACTTCCAAGGCAGGCATGAGTCTGTCCTTACCCGTAGAACAAAGCATCACTCTTCAGTGAGATGTTACTGTCATACGAATTTAAAATGGAGATTCAAATGACATGCCGAATTATTAAAGTACCTGGTTTAACTATAACGTGTGATGTTCTGTGGTGAGGAAAACAACTGCACAGTCATGAACAGTAATGAGGTGAAAGCAGTTCTTCTAGCTTAGTGTTTAAAGAAGCAGCAGAAAATTATGCAAAAGTACATACATGTCTGATTCCTATGTGGTGGAAGACTCTTGTCTTACTCCAGCTGAGAAGGTGCTGAAAATGATACGTGGTTAAGTGCTAGTCAGGTAAGAACGGATAGGTAAGGTTTGTTTGCAGCGGCAAGCTGAGGTCAGCACTTACCTGAAACACGTCATCCAGCTGCTGTGACGGAGTGGGGAAAGCCTTCTAGCATTGTATCTTCAACAAGGTGCCACAAGACAGAAAGTTGTCTTCCTACTTGAGCTTAAATAAAAAAGGATACCTGGGCCATCTGTTCCTAGGTTTTATTTGCGCTTAGGGCTGCCTAGCCAAGGAAGCTGCATGCAACATAGCCATCAAGATCTATCATACTCCTACATTAAAGTATTATCAAGTGGTGATATGACATATGGACTTAACTGCTGGTGCTAAGGGGTCAGATAATGGGATTGAATGTAGTTTATGCCTTCCTCCTCCTCAAAATTAGTTTTATTGGAGCACCTGGGACAGGTACAAATGGACTTGTAGCCTGCAAACACCGCATGATGGGTCAGTTATTGAAAACACTGCAGAAACGTGTTATTTCTACTTGAGTCTTTCTAACATGTCATTTAGGGAAGAAGATACAGCCTAAGTCACATGGATTTTCTTTTCTTGCCTCAGCTACCTCAAGAAACCTTAAAGTTATATGTGGGCATGTTTACTGTAGGCTTTGTATCTTAAGTATTCTTTAAGTACACTGTAAGATGCAAAAAGACAGCTGAAGTGACAGCCACACACAGTTTTAGGACCAGTTTAGGTAATCCTCAGTTCTCCTAAAGCACTGCTCCTTCAGTGTTCTATACACAATAAAGCACATACTGTGATTTAAAATATTATCGGTTCATTCTGCAAAGAACAGAATTTCCAGTAAAAAAAAATAAAAATATCTATTCTATGAAAGTGGCAGTGATACAGCTCATGATGATAGGAAAACAAATATTCAAGAGTATTCCACAGTTAGTTTTGAAAATGCATTTTATTATGAAAAGCTGTTTAAAACAAGCCTGAACTTGGAGAAAAAAAAAAAAAAGAGACAGCATAGACATTAGTTTACACACGTAAGAAATCTTTTGAAGTAAAAGCACACACAAGATTATAGAATGGTCAAGAGAAACAAATGCTCCATCTACATGTTTTAGCCTGGCAATCTCCCAACCCAACCCTATGTTAGAATGCAATACCTAGATTCTTAAGCTACCTGCAACACTCACCTTGGAGGATTTTATTCATGTATTGATTTGTTAATTTTACACAGGGGATATTGACCTACACAGTGCAGGCTTCCTGTTTTGTGATATTCCAGCTGTGGTTTTGTGTTCTAGTCTTCTATCAAAGTTCAAACAGCCTTTTCAGACTCCATCCAGTTCATCCGCAAGTGTGCAGAAAATGCAGTCGTTGTGCAAAAAGCAACTTCAAGTATGTTAATTAAATGAATCTAGAACTAACTCCAAACTCCTAGTAGTATTGTTCTAAGTGTATCCAAGCTAAATACAAACTCCTTAAAACACAGTAATAGCATCACTTTTAATGCTGAATGCAGCTGAATCTATCATCAAAAACTCCATCCACTCAAATCTGGAAGAGACAGGATACAAGATGTAGCAAAGATGAACAAAGCGTGTACCTTTTAGAATAGCACATATTCCAATGCCAAGTCTCAGCATGTGTCACACAGGGTAAAAACACAATTAACTACAGCGTGAGGGGGAAAGGGCAAAAGGCTTTCCCTGTATTTTTATACTAACAGCAGTACTAAACAGAACAGCTAATCTAATGAGTAGCATTTCTATATAAAATTCATCAGAGCTTACTCAAAAAGGAGCTCTGCTGTCACCACTGAAACCACTGAGAAGAAAAGCCTATGCTGAAGTGTAATGGCATTATTAGAACTGTGAAAATAACCTTCCAGAACAGGAATTTTTCAGCCACTCACCATCCAAGTTAGTGCAGCGGCCAGAAAGTAAATACCCCAATTCACATTTAATGCCCATCATGTCCAGCAGCGGACAAGAGGCTCAAATGCGTCAAGGTCGTAAGTAGAGGTACTAAGTCTTCCCCATCTGTTTTCTCTTGTTTTCTGCCAAAAAAGGACAACTAATGCTAACCAAGTAAGCCCATCTGCTTTTATCTATAGGTAACTCCTAGCTGTCTAGAGTAACCTTCTGGATTATAAGGCCAGCTAAAGACGCTAGCTTTGGTGCACCTTAGAGAGTTAACAGCTTGATTAATGTCTCTGAATGTGCTGGAATGATTTCTTCAGATTTTTACAAGGTAAATTTGCCATTTATTTCAGTAAGCTTAATCCAGTCGTAAGAGGCATTCCTACTCTTAACAGAATACTTCCCAAGACAGACATTGGATAAGCCAATTTACTATGAAGGGCAAGAGTGGTAATATTTCTTTTTGCTCAGGGAAATCCCTCAGATTTAACTCTCCCTTGTCTCTACAAAAGCTCCTGTGTTAGAAGAGGTTTCTGGCCAATGAAACTGGAAATATGAGGAGACACGATTTACTCATTCTTTGTCTTCTCTGTGTTTTACAGCACAGCTACACCTCCTTCGCAGCGACTGGTAATCATGTTGGCAATTTCAGTCCAACTGTCCATATGAGGGTTATAAGCTTCAACAGAGTCTGAGGTTACTGGAGCAGCAAAATCATGACTGGGAGCTCGGCCTCCCGAGGCATAAAGAAATCCATTCACAGCCACAACACAGACGCCAGCTCTTGGTACCTTCATTGACGCAACTTCAACCCACTTTTCCTAATGAGAAGGTGAAAGAGTCAACAAGTAGGTTGAGGGCAATTCTGGTAAAAGTAACGTTTAAAGCTTAAAGACTGAAACATACGCAAAGCACACTACGCATATGCTTCACAGGCTCAAATATGGCATGTGTACAGTATCAAGAGGATTATCAAGACTGGAATGACAACATTTTGACAAGTGGCCCAAATCCTGCTAGTCGCTAAAAAGCAGATCACATACTATCCATACACAACAACCCTCCCTTTCTTTGGGCACTGCAAGATGCAGTCTGTCTCCAAAATGGAGAACTGCTACACAGTTTGAGGTGGGAAATAAGGAAAACTAGATTCAATTCCAAGAATAGAACAGAGTGGCACACTGGATTATGTTCTGCTTGTAACAGTGGCTACTGTTCCAAAGAGCATCATAGAAACATGAGTAACAACAGTCGGGAGTAATTTCTTACCTTACTCAAAAGTGTTCAAAGTGATTTTTCTAGTCACGCTGAAACACCACTACATTTTGATGCATAAGAAAGATCCTCAGCTTTTGCAACAAAGGGCAACTCTTACTTTTTCAGGGAGCTTTTTCTCTCTAGTCAGATTATTGACCATTCTATTGCAGAGGGGGAATCTATCCCCCCATCTTAACCCTAAGAAGTGTTTACCAAACTGCAGTATTATCTATGCATCATCAGTACTGGTGAGCTTTCAGTTTCCCAAAAGCATGCATACAATCTTTGTAAACACCTCACTAAGCCAAATAGCAAGATTCTACAGACTGGTTAGGACAGACAGACCCTGAGGTCACCAAAGCTTTGTTTCACTCTGATTACCAGCCAGTAGTGAAAAGAAAATGTAATTTCCAACTTTTTTTCTTTTTAAAGGAAGCAGGCTACCTCTGTAGCATCTTACACGAAATTGATGCAATCTACATTTATGAGAGGAAGGGACTCTACCATACCTCTTCAAAGGAGTATTTTTCTACAGTAGCTAGCGCATCCTGAGATTCATTCCAGCCTCCCACAGCATAGATACAATCGTTGAGAGCGGCTACACCAAGATACGCTCTTCGGGTGCCCATTGGAGCGAGCTCAGACCAACGTTTAGATATTGGGTCGTAGACTTCCACAGAACGTAGCTCTACTCCTTCATTGCTGATACCACCGACAACATAAATTAAACCTGTAGAAACAAAATTTCTTCTCTGTTAGGTTTCCTAACACAAAGGTTTGAAAGACAGAAAATGTTTGTCACAATACAAGTTTCAGCTTGACATTAAGATGCCTTAAGCATGCCAGATTAAAATCCTCCATTTGTCCAGTAGCACCATACATAAAGCTTTTTTTTATTAGTAACTTGAGGCTCAGGCACTAGAAGCTCTTGATGGAAGCAGCAATTAATCAAGTGCAACGGAGAGAATTCAGAAGGCTGCAACTGCTGACCAGGTCTGGATGTCTTTAGACATGACGATCTTAAAATAATCTGTGGCAATTCATGATCGTCACAAACAAACATATACAAACCTACATATGGAAGGTAAATAAAAACAGTATCTGGAAGCACAGTCAACTATTAAAAGACTAGCTGGGTAACAGTTTTTACATGGCTTCCAGTATGGTTTTCATGAGATAAAAGGCAGAAGACAAAGAACTTCATAGTCTTTTAAGTTCTGCAGAGTGAAAAATACGGTACAAGAACAAGTAAGCAAGGTACAAGCGTGAGCAATTGACAGCACAGTACAAGACAAAAGTAAAAGTCATGACTGAAACATAAAGCTTCAAAATCCAATGGCTCTTGGAACTATTTAACAATATTCACCTTGCATTTCACAACACCCAAAGCAGTAACGAGGCACAGCCATGCTTCCCACCACATCCCAACTATTTTCTTCAGGATCAAATCTCTCAATTGTGTTGCCAATCTCTGCTCCAACCCAACCTCCTGCAAATAATAGCAAACACAGGGAAGAATTTAGTGGCATGAAGCTGCATGTTAGCCACATTTTTAGACGTATGGTGCACTTTTCCAGGACAGACTAATTCTGAAACCAGCACACAATCTACAATGGAAATAAATTACAATTGAGCAATAACTAATCCACAAAGATTTGGTATACTAATGCTCATGTGAACAGCTGTTTTTCCAAACTTAAGTTTGCAAATTCGCAACACCAAGATGTAATATTTAAGATCAAATCAATTTACAAGTTCCATGAATTAACACATTTAACATTAACTTCATCCAGTGTGGTGGTTTGACCCTGGCTGGATGCCAGGTGCCCACCAAAACTGCTCAGTCACTCCCCTCCTCAACCAGAGAGGGGAGAGAAAATATAACCAAAGGCTCATGCACCAAGATAAGGACAGGGAGATCACTCAGCAATTACTGTCACAGGAAAAACAGACTCGACTTTGGGAAAATTAGTTTAATTTATTACCATTCAAATCAGAAAAACACATTCCTCCCCACCCCTCCCTTCTTCCCAGGCTTAACTTAGTTCCCAGTTTCTCTATGACGGGGAATGGGGGTTACAATCAGTTCATCACAGGTTGTTTCTGCCACTCCTTCCTCACACTCTTCCCCTGCTTCACTGTGGGGTCTCTCCCGTGGGAGACGGTGCTCCATGAATTCCAACATGAGTCCTTCCCATGGGCTGCAGTTCTTCACTTGCTGCCCCAGCGTGGGTCCCTCCCATGAGCACCATCGAAAAATGTCCTTCGGGCACAGACTGCTTCAGTGTAGGTCCTCTGCAGGGTCACAAGCCCTGCCAGAAAATCTCCTTCAATGTGGGTTGCCCAGAGCCTCCTTTGGGCATTCCCCTGCTCTGGCATGGGGTTTTTCATGGGCTGCAGGAGGGTATCTGCTCTGCCATTAACCTCCATGGGCTGAGGGGACACAGCCTGCCTCACCGTTGTCTTCACCACAGGCTGCAGGGGAATCTCTGCTCTGGTGCCTGGAGCCCTCCCTGCCCCTCCTTCTTCACTGACCTTGGTGTCTGCAGAGTTGTTGCTTGCACACAGTCTCACTCCTCTCACTGATGCAGATTTCTCCCACCCTTCTTAATACGCTATCACAGAGGCACTATCACCGTCACTGATTAGCTCAGCCTTGGCCAGTGGTGGGTCTGTCGGAGGTGGCTGGCATTGGCTCCATCGGACATGGGGAAAACTTCTAGCATCAATTTACAAGTTCCATGAATTAACCTTCAAAATTAACCTCACCTAGAAAAAACCCAAAACTTACCTAAAGCATAGATAGCACCATAGCACGCGCACACTCCCAGTCCACAACGGGGATGGTTCATGGAAGCCACAGTGGTCCACTGCTTAGTAACAGGATCATAACATTCAGTACAGTCAAAAATCATCGAGTCCTTCTCACCTGCACAGTAAGATCAAAAACAGAGACAGGGTAAACACAATGTTTTGCACTGCAGATATAGAAGAGTTCTTCAACTCCTTCCAGGACAGACAGCATTTGAATACAACAACATCTTTTAGCTAGCCAAATGGCCAAAGTAGCAAAAGCTTTGTTTATATCCAGAACTGAATCACCACTAGGAACAGCTTTCATCAACAGTTCCCTAAAACATTACTAAAAACATCAGAGGGGTGGACAACCGCAGTGCTATGCACTTTTTACTCTGCAGCACAACTGACAGGGTTTTCAAGACCAAAGAATGTGTTTTGTGGTGACAAAAAACACTAGACATATGCATTCTTTAACAATGGGCTGGAATAGCTACTCATCGCACCCTTGTGCAAACATACACAACAAGCCTTTCCAGGTAGGCAGGTCACAAGCCTTTTACACTATGGGCGTCTGCTAGACTACAAGTGAGAAAAGAAATGCTCTTAGGGATGGTACACAAAGTCTGCAGAATATCCATCACCTCTCAGTATACCTGCAAATGTCCATACACTTACCTGTGAGCTGCTACACCATAAGGGGAGAGCAGCTTAGTAAAAAAATGGCGAACACAGGAGCCCAAACAGGCATTCACAGGGCACTGTCAGTAGAGCACCAAGGAACTGCAATTCAATTGTTATTACATCTGTTGTATTATCTACTGTTGGGTTCCTCAGAACCAATTACAGGAAGAAGAATTTTAAAAATCCCCACCCACGAGTTCTATAGCATCCATGTAACAAAGAAAGCACAGTTCAGCTGTTACCTCCAATGGCATAGACCATTCCTCCCACCACAGCCACACCCAGCCCACTCCGGGCCTGGTGGAGAGAGGACACTGTGGTCCAGTAGTGGCTGAAGGTGTCAAATCGCTCCACACAGCTGAGGGCTCTACTATCACTCCAGCGCCCTCCTTGCAGCCGGGTGTACCCACCTAGAAAGTAAGTGAAAAGATCATGGCTGAGTAATAGCTTCCTGCTTATCCCCATGCTCCTATATCTAAACCATTGAAAAAATTACAGTAACAGCCATTAGACACTTTCAGTAGGAACTGGACTTTTCCACGTAGCATTGTTTCTCCAGCACACAAGGAAGAACGGTTCCCTTGAGGGTCATGTAACTTGTTCCTGAGCTGACCACTTCAAAACACTACAAATATTACCATTGACGTTCTTACTAAAACACAGACACCAGCCAACAGCCTTTGCTACCATAAGTCGGTATTACTTCCCCATAGGGTGAAACGAGCATTCCCTTCCAATACAAAGCTGCAGTTTTGCTGAAAACTTGCGATTTCAAGTATCCTATCACATGAACCAAGGTATGCTAGATAAACTTCAGCCTTCAGAAGAACAGAGAGTGCAGTAAATGCGCATACACCATTCCAGCACTGAACCCTGGGCAAATCTTTTCCTGATTTGCAGCTTACCACCCAAGACAAATAATTTCTGAAAGACAAATCTAGGCTTTGAATGCCATGTCATAATAGCAAGAAATGTGAATGCTGCACTTCTGTGCAATTCTAAGCTGAAAGCAGCTCACATGGTCACTCAGCGAGATGAAACATTTTGCTATTTTTTGATTAAAAAAAAGTCCAGTATCTCCTACTTCAGTACTGTAATATGAGATACTACTTCATAATTTGTTTTACAAGGTTCAAACAGTCACATTCTAACCTACTGCATAAAGGTACTTCCTGGCTTTCCTCCGGGGACGACCTTTAGAAGCTTGCAGAAAACTGCTGATCTTGTTCTCTTTTGGAGATTTACACACTTCACAATATTCTTTCAACAGAGTTTGCAGGGCCACCCGAAGGCTGAAATCTGGAATACCTTGAGGAAATAAGCAGAATAAAAAAGGCACAGTGAAAAGTTACAGACAGTAAGTAACTCAGTTGTAGAAAAGTTACTAGCTTCTCCTAAATTCGCAGACAAATCAAGATTGCTTGCTTTTACAGGACTTTTTCAAAAGCACGTTTTTAAAGTAAGCTGTGCTTATTTGTTAAAAAATAGGACTCGTTTGCTCAGGAGTAAACATTTTCACTCATGATGCTATTAACCTAAAAGAAATCCATCAAAACACAGTAACTCTGAACAACACACAGCTCGCTCAAATACAAGCACCTGACATTCTTTCTCTCCTTCTTTCACTTACTTTCTATGTACTTTAACAGCCTTTGTGCTGGTAGCAGCGGGAATCGAACGGGCTCCAGTACTTCCACGACGTATTTCTTCCTTTTCCCCACATCCTTCAAAATCCACTGCATCGCCGCTAAGAAAACCTGGTACTCGTCCTCGATGCTCAGGTCCTCGCTTCGCAGGATCTTAATCAGCTGCTCTTTTGTCAGCGCCAGGAACTCCTCCCCGCTCTGCACCTCCAGGAAGTGCGCGTGGATGTAGCTCTCGGTGAACTCCATCAAGTCGTGACAGGCGATCTGCTCGGAGAACTGGAAGAGGCCGATGCAGTTCAGCGGGTCGATCTGCCCCTTCAGGAACTCGCAGCACAGCTCCACCACCTCGGTGAGCTGCAGCATGTCGGCGGCGACGATCAGCTCCTGCACGTTGTGCTCCCCGATGCTCACCACCCCTGCGGGCACGCACACGGCAGCGGGGCTCCGCTCGAGGCTGCGGCCCTCGGGCCACCGCCGGGCAACCGGCCCCGCCGCCCCCCTCGGCCCTTACCTGTGTAGATGAAGTCGAGGAGCGTGTGGAAGGTGCCCGCCTCGACGCCCGCGATCCGCACCACGTCGCGGCCGGACTCCTTCATGCCACCCGCGAAGAGCGCCGCGAAGTACGGGCTGCTGGCCGCCAGCACCAGCCGGTGCACGGCGAACGCCTCCGGGCCCACCTCCAGCCGCACGTCGCAGAAGCTCTGCCCGGCCCGCAGCCGGTTGATCTGGGCCAGGAGGAGGCGGGCGTGCCGGTCGGAGAAGGAGCTCCCGCCGCCCTTCGCGGCCGCTGCGCACGCCATAGCCCTCCCTCCCTCAGGCGGCGGCGGCGCCTCTCCCCCGCCGTCCCCTGCCGCCCGCGGGCGCTTGGCGCATGCGCAACGGCACCCCGCGCTGCCGGCCCGCGGCGCATGCGCGGGGGGGAGGGGCGGGCGCGCGGGGGCTGTTGGCGGGAAGGGTTGCTCGTCTCGCTGAGGCGAGCAGGGGGCTGGCGGGGGTGGGTTGTGCACAAGGGCTTGCTGAGGGGTGTTCTTCGTGCTGAGCGCCCTTCTCCCTCAGGGGGCCTAAGAGGTGGATCTGCTCTGGTTGTGGTACATCCGTGTGAGCCTTACTCTCTGTGCTTGCCTAGTCACTTGGCCCTGTGAGGCCTGTTCAACCCCCACGGGTGCCTCTGGCTGCTGCACCATGGGCTGGCTGCCTGCTCTGTGAGGAGCTTTGTCAGTGGTTAAAGCTGGTCCTCTGATGGGTTTGCTTACTGCGCCTGGTGCTGATGTCACCTTGTTCACTAACTTCACAGTTTCTGTCCCTCAGTTGTATTCCCTTCAGGCATGCTTTTGCACACTGGATTTCTAGCTGCCTTAATCTGTGCTTGTGAGAGAGAAACCTGGCAGTGTTGGTGAGTAACCACAGCTACTGTCTGCCTGGGGAAACCCCAGAGATGGAAGGTGGGAGAACTGCCTGTCCTTTGCTCAGTGCTGGCATCAGAGCCAACCGACCAGAGGTGGAACTGGCCCACGCACCCACTCTGTAATGTCGTGCCATGTTTGGGCCTTCCTCATCATTCCAGCACTGATGTTTCATCGCAGAGCATGCTTCCACCTTAGTCTGTATAATTCACTGAGTCACCACATGCCTGAGCACTGACCAAAGGATGAGCATCACATACTGAGTTACAGGCACACGATCACGGGGTCTGGCAGAGCTGGCACTGATCCTGAGAGAAAAGCATCCCTCCTGAGCTTTCCACAACTGTTCCAGCAGCATGACATGCAACATGACATGCAGCCGCAGCAAAAAGCAATCAGAGAGCCTCTTGGAATGCTTCCATATCTATTTACTGTGAGGCTGGGAAAGAAAAACATGTCTGCTTACAGCCACAATGGTCATGGCCCCTCAGGCTTTTCTCATGATTCTGCATTTCGTTGTAATAATTTTTAAAAGTGCTTCTGGGAAGGATCTGAGTCGTGGTACTCTCTGGGGACTGTTGGTTTCTCCATTCATCAGCATTATATTCTTGACAGTAGAGTGGTAAAGTTACCTTTCAAGCTGGTCTTAAAAAAATACCCACAGAAAATATAGATCCAGATAGAAAAATAAGATTTCTGCAAGCACACACAGTTGGAGGCATGCTGATATAACTCAGTACAAATTTTAAGCTAGGCTAATAAATGCGTTGAGATTTTTCTTTCACTGATGAATCAGTAAAAGAAACCAGACCCCTCTCGCGCTGACATTTTATTCATCGGAAGTGGCCTGTGAGTAAAAGGCTTAGAATTCTCCTAAATGCCAGTGGCTCAGTCGCTGGCTGATGTCAGCTGTTAGACACTTGGCCAGTACTAGGATTTCACACCATAGCGCCAAATTTACAGACACAAAATAACGCTGCTGAGACTGCTAAATTTGCCCTGAAGGCCTGTCCGGTACCGTGTTAACGGCGTTGAATGGTTCTGCCTCCGGAAGAGGGCACTGCTTCAGCGTGCTGCTTCTGTACCCGCACAAAAGCTGTGCAAGATGGCGCTAATGCTCCCGGGCGGTACTGTGCATCTCCCAAAACAAGCCGTAGATTTTCAGGAGTAAGTCTGAAAGTACATCTGGCAGTGTGAAATTGCACTGCGAAATGAGGAGCCTTTTGATTAACTAACACCAAGAATGACAGTCATTGCAGTGAAGGAATTAAAAATGTCTTCGATTTTAATTTAGAAGGCTCCTAGCATGACACTTGCCAATAAGCCAGCTGAATGCCGACGGACATATAGGACAGGTGACAAAAAAAGCATGCTCTTCAACGTGTCCCACTGCTCATGCCTGCCCAGAAGTGCTGCTGCCACAGCACCAAAGCCTCTCAGTGAGAAGAATCTTGCAGACAAGCTGTTCAGACTTTCTCTTGAAAAAATCCTGTGCTGTGCCAGAGTACCATGAAGCATTGCAGTCCTCCCTGTGTTATCCCACAGAGGCCCATGGCTGCTTTGATTTCCCTGGCTGAAGGCTTCTCAGGAAAACCTTTTCAGATGCTTGGAAGATGTCCTGCTGAGCTAAGGTGTCTGTGCTCCTGCTCTCAAGTCCTGCAGATGGTGCTGTTACTACAGGGTGATACATTTGAACGTGCAACAAAAAATGGGTGGCTAAAAGCTGTTGCACGGGGGTGTTGTGGTTCTCCTCTGTTACAGGATGATCTTTGTTAGATCTAAGGGTTTGTTGGGGTTTTTCCCTCCCTGAACTCCATAAAGGTGGAGGGCTTTTAGTTTCAAAAAAACCTAAAAGAAAAATAATCGATTTGAAGGTGTGGTTTTGCCTGTCTGCCTCTAGTCAGAAGTCTGTCCATCATACCTATAGCTTTGGGGATCATTTTGACTTGGTATTCACAAAGTATCCTTACCATACTTGGCTGCTAAAATTCTCTCTTGCAGAGGAGACATGAAACTTGGGCTTTGACTATTTGTAGGTACAACAAACCCTGTGGGATGTTTTGTGACAGGGAGCCACTCTCCATGAAAGCCAAACGGTACGTGCCAGGTCAGATTCCTGCCCCAGTTTCCATGAGTATGAAATCTTCACTTCCCATTCCAAACCGCAGTGCATCTCTGCACTTTGTGCTAAGGCATCTACTATCATCTTTCAACGGTACAGTCAGTTGCCACTTTAATTGCTAATTACCCACTGCAGTTACTACTTGTATTTTAATGCACTTAACCTGTCAGAGGAGAGGTGTTAGAGAGCCTCACCAAAAGGGAAAGGAGCTTGCTTTGTGTTTTAGTGTCCAGGTCACAAAGCCTTACTAGGATATGACCATTTTTGTTCCACTTCCCTAAGTTTCTTAAGGACTTGAAGTCAGCCTTCTCTCAGGGAAGCCAGAATTGCAGAAGGTACAGAGCCACTGAGAGTTTATGAGGACTAGAAATATCTGTAGTGCACTAAGCTACATCTCTCACACTTCCAAGACATCTTTCTGTTAAGGCCTACATTTGTCCAGGTGTTTCATTTACTGTGGATGCCCTAGGTTAACGATACAGATCAGCATTCTCTGTTGATGCACATTTTAGTGGAGTGCATCGTGTGTGGCATCATGAATTTGCAGCCCCTAGTAGCGGGGAGATGGGAGAGGCTGCTGGAGTTCACAGTCATGTAACTGGAGGAGAAAAGGGGCTCCCTGGGTACTTTCAAGGTATTCCTCAAAGGCAATGGAGGTTAAGCCATTATCACCCCAGTGGGACTGGATATAATGTTATCTACTCAGCCAAAAGCCTCTAATGAGCTACGGACACTAGATTCTAATTAGATATCTGCATAAACCTGTTGTCAGCTTATGTTTTTATGTGATACATAAGCTTTAGTGGATGAAAAAGCTTCCCTTCAGGGTCTGAATGTTTTCCATCTCAGCGGGTAAAGGTACTGTGCTTCACAGTCAGAGAACACGTTTTCCAGACCTAAGCCAGGCATGGAAACACTCCCTCAGCAGGTTTGAGCCACACTCAGGAGCTATTACCTTCATTTCTGTGAGGGTTAATGAATCTTGATGATTATGTGTGTGTGTTTGTGCACGTGCAGGGTAGAGGTCTGAACTGAAATTGACCCAAGGATGGAGAGCGATAGGGGTCCCCAAAACCAGTCTTTCTGCACAGGCAGCCCCAGAATATAGGGCCTGTGCTACCAGCAAGGTGGTGATGGCTCTGTCAATTTCTCAGCCGAACTGTTAATGGCTAGGGAAACTGTAAAGCTCATTGAAGTGCCATGCTGCATGATTCTTCTCTTCTCTTAGAACTTTTTTGTCTATTTTGGAATTTGTAATTAAGTGTTTTTATTACTTTCACTGTAATACGGCTTCAGGTAAAGGTGACATTAAGGTAACTGCCTGATATCAGAGTTGTCAGTCCAGATAGGTTTAGTATTCTTGAACTGGGTATTAAGGAAACCCTCCTGAGTATCCACATTGCACCAAAGGTACTGAGAAGCAGGCTGTGCTAGAGTCCAACTGAGTGGGGTGATGCCTTCCAGTGACCAGCCATACCCCGGGGAGCCATTTGGCAGGCAGCAAAACTGGGGAGCATGCCAGAGCTGCAAGAGCCTCCAGAGGGAATGTGACATTCCCAGTGAGTAATGCACAGATAATGGCTTGTGATTTCAGGAGCACTGGCAATATTTCACTGCTGTGTGCTCCAGGCTTCACCTTCACAATAGCATTGGGTAGAAAGGTGATTGGTGTATGATAAAAAGTAATAAAAAGAGGACTTTTTTAGTCTTAAGGTATACCCTAGCAATGAAAGGATTGTGTCACCTGACCTACTTGTGTGGAGAGGTTTGTGTTCTGGGTACACTTACCTAGCGGGAGGTTTGGAGGAATTCCAGTGAAACTGGGAAAGTTGTGCAATATGCATGGCTACAGTTCCCCACCAGTTAAGATTCTTGTGTTTAAGCCATAGATCTGGAGCAATTCCAGGCAATTTGATTTAAAGTAAACATCCTGGATGCAGCATGTCAGATACTAGCACAATATTGTTTTAGTCTTTCTCATTTCTCCTGTGGGAATAATCATTCCATGAAGAAGGAAAGTGATCTAATGAGAGAATTAACTCAAGAGCTTGAACATTGAATTAATCACAGCTGTCTGAGAGGGGAACCAAGGCAAACTCCACAGAGAGCTTGCTGCATTTCTAAGGAAGGAGGCCAAAAGAATACTAAGACTTGGATAGCAGTTGGTGATCAAAACAGAGGCAGGAGAGTTATGCTTTTAGTAGCTAAAGGGAAGCAAAACTGTGCAGCAGAGAGAGTTTTCCCCCTCATTTCTCTGAGAAGTTAAATCTCCGTAGTAGGGGATCACTGCAGCTTTTTCTTGGAGATGTTGAAAGTTGCCAGATCACCGGGGTCTGATCCTAACTGTGTCCTCGCACTTAACTGAAGTAGATGATTGATTTCAAAGCTTGGCTCTTTTTTCACTGTTGTCTGGAGTTGTCCTGCAGCTTCACACTACATTAGACCTGCTTGCTAAGGTAAGTTTATCAAAGGTGCAGGTCTTTTTTTTGCCAAAAGGAAAAATGAGTTGTGCTTGAGAACTATCAGTCTTCAGACACATGGGACTTTAGTGTTGCCATTAGTAAAGTCTGGCAATGTTTCAAACTGTAATCCAAATCCTAATGCTTTTTGAACTCTTTACTTAACTCTTCTTGTCTAAATCACTGTGTTCCTTTGTATTATAGAGTACAGTACACAACAGATCCATGTGCTGTCTAGAGCATGTGGCATTTTTAAAAATGACTCCAAGTTATGCAAACATTTTGGAAAATGATCAGAAAATGTGCATAAATTCAGCTAATTTTATTCCCTTTATTTTATATAGTCATTAGACATACACAAAGAGCATGTTTGCTCTCCTAGAACATACTGCACTTGCATTGACAGAGATTCTGAGCTGCTTTCCTTGAGAAGATGGATAGAGTTAAACTGCCTAATACCCACCGCATTCCACAGCCTGTTCGCAGTGGGGTCATTCCAGAAGCAGAGCCTCCATGGAATGTGTGTGAGATACTTCACAAACTGTGAGTAACTGTAAGTAGGATGTCTGTAGGTTCTGCATCTCTTGCTTTGTGAGTCAGGACTTCCATGGCTCTGCATACACTGAAACCTTAAAAGATTGCTACCACACACCCCAGCTCCTTGGCTGCTCTGCTGTTCCCTTGCCGTGTATTTTCCTGGGTGAATTTTTTCCTTGATTTACCTTTCCTCAGTGCAAGCATTTTTCATCTCCCTTTTCAGAATTTCACCTTTGGAGGCTTGGACTAGTTCTCTGGTTAGAAAGATTGTTTTTATTCTAATCTTGTCCTTCAAAGTGCTTGCAAAATCTCTACTTCATTGCCTGAGTAAACAAAACTGTTGACTACATTCAGAACAGGCCCTGTGGGATTCCTAACAGAAGACCTGCCTGAGTTTAATGACAATATACTCATAGTAATATTTTAATATATTTTTTAATCAGTTGTGCACCCGTGTTATGGTGATTTCATTTGCACTTTGGTTTTCTCAGTTGGCTTATCAGAATGTTGCATCAAATACTATCAAAACCCTTAAAAAGCCATATCTCATCTACAGCTTTCCATTTTCTGCAGGCTCGTTGTCTCTCAGCAAGGGAAATTAGCCTGTTTTGACATTGTGTGTCTTAAATAATCTAACAATTATTATTTTAATATTTTTTTTATCCTTCAAGCTACATGGAAATGCATTGTTTAACAGCTTGTTCTAGTTTTTGAATGCTCAGGCTTTTGAAATACTCTATTTCATAAAATGCTGAAGGGTGTCCAGAGAAGGGCAATGAAGCTGGTGAAGGGTCTAGAGCACAAGTCTTATGAGGAGTGGCTGAGGGAACTGGGGCTGTTTGGCCTGGGGAAAAGGAGGCTGAGGGGAGACCTTATTGCTCGCTACAGCTCCCTGACAGAAGGCTGCAGCCAGGCGGGTCTCTTCTCCCAAGTAACAAGCAATAGGACAAGAGGAAATGGTGTCAAGTTGCATCAGGGGAGGTTTCGATTGGGTATTAGGAAAAATGTTTTCACCAAAAGGGCTGTCAGGCACTGGAACAGGCTGCCCAGTGACATGCTGGAGTCACCATCCCTGAAGGTATTTAAAAGGCGTGTAGATGTGATGCTTAGGGACATGGTTTAGTGGTGGACTTGGCAGTGCTTGGTTAACGGTTGGACTCAATGATCTTAAGGGTCTTTTCCAATCTAAATGATTCTATGATTTTTGCATAACTCTAGTCGAAGGATCACCTTACAAAGTGCAACTCCACTTGCAGCATGAAATAAGGCATTGAAACAGAACTTGTCTGTGCTAGTCCTAGTTCTGCAATACTTCCAGTGATCAGATAAGTGTCTTACTGACTCTTTACCACTGACTCAGTTTGCTTCTCACTACTTATTTTCCTCTCAGGTATATTTTGAAGATTAATGAATATTTATAAAATGCTCTGCATAAAACCTGCACATGAAAAATGCAACAGAAGTTGAAAATGTCATAATTATGGATGCTTATTATTTTTTAAAAAGGAAGCTATATTGCAATCAATATCCAAGGAGAATTATGAACTATAAAGATAGAGTGAGGACTCCAAAGGTACTACAGGAAATTGTGGCTGGCACAACTAAGCTGAAGGTGGAAACAGCTGAGTAACCTGATGAAGAATGCCTTGCAATGGCACAAGATACAGTGGGCAAGTTTTGGTAATAATGCTTAGTATTGAAATATATGCAGGGTGAAGTATTTGTATTACAGAAGGGTGATGAAATCCTTTTCAGTTTGCAAGTAATTAAAGATGAGGTTCATCATCATAAGTAACATTAACAGCTGTAAAGTAACAGGCTCAGATAACCTGTACTAAAAAGCTCTAATAGAACTGTCAAGAGAGATTTCATTTGTCATAACTCCTGGCATTTCAGTGAAATTTCAGAAGACTCATAGTACTGTGCCAATTTTTAAGGAAAAAAAATTAAATAAACAGAGCAAGCAGGCTGACCCAGCTAGCTGTGTTATGGTTAACGTGACATCAGTCCCAAGGAGCGCAGTACAAATACTGATACTTAGCCAGGTCATAAATAAATCAATAATTGGCAATAATTTTTATTTTTATCAAGATTGTCTTGTTGATAAATTCAATCTAGTTTATTGATAAAGTCTGCTTCCTACAGATTAGTGTAGGAACATATTTCACAAAGCATTTGATCTACCATTGTGACATTTTGATAAAGATCTTAGTTAAGTCTAGCGTCACGAAATACAGAGACATTTCACTTGTCTGGGCCAGTGTGGGTCCAGAAGCAGGACATGTGCTTTTGAGGTGTGATGCACAGCAGGCACTTACCAAAACAGGTCAGCATTAGCTGGGGATGTCTGCAGTCATCGGTAACTTCGGTCTTTCTTTTCCCTGCTTCACCTTCACAGTATATTGTTGTAGTCTGATTTTTAGTGATTTGTGTTAATTTTGATTTATCTGAGTTATCCTAGCCTTTCTGTAAATGTAAAATCACCACTGATAGTATTGTTGAGTGACAGAGAGATTGTCTAAGATGTAAATTACTGTGAGTATAAAGCAGCTAGAGAGAACAAACAACAGCTTAGGAAGGCTGGTATATTCACATGAAGGTTTTGTAATACAACCAAGTTCAAAGCAATAAGCCTAGGAGTTAAGATCACAGTTCACAGCTCTTGGACCAGGAGTGGAAAAGAGTAATGCCAAGAAAAAAATGAGGAATCGTTAACACATGGACGCTGGAGGCATGCAAATAATCAGAACAATGCTGTTGTAGACATGGGCACTGCAATTAGGGAGGTGTGTAGAGAGGCAGGGACATGGTGCTCTCTCTGTAGGTCAGCCTTAACATGCCATGGAGCGTGGCTTTGTTTTGTACAGTTTAGGGAGGATATTAATGACTGGAGAAGGTACAGGGAAGAGCCTTAAGTATGATTTAAGGAGAGAGGGTACATGTTGTAATGACATATGTAAACTCAATAGAGCTAATATGGAGCTAATTGCTAAGGAGCAGTTTGATGCAGTGTATATACTGCTGAGCAGGAAAGCAAAGCTGAATACCGAAGAACTCTTTAATACAACAGGCTTTAGCGAGAACCTGTGGCTGAAAGCTGAAACATGTTAAATTAGGGATAATCTTTAACACTGAGGAAATAAATGATCAGGAGCATTGGCAATACTCTGTTATGTGGAGTTTTAAATCAAGACTGAAAGTCTTTCTGGATGATAACTTGTATTTGAACAAAATATATCTGGATCAATGAAAGAACAACCAAGAGGTATGGGACAATTTCTGTGCTAGGGACAACTGAGTAGTTGTTGACTTTTTGGCTTAGAAAAGAGATGACCTAGAGGAAATATGGTCACTTTGCAAAATTATTGGGGTCACAAAAGAGTTACATGGTTTCCTTAGGGTACATCATGAGTCAGTGGGAAAGTTATGAATGGCAGCTAAATGATCCCTTAGCTGCTGTAGGATTCAGTGCTGTTCAAAAGCACACAATAACCACTCTCATGGGTCATCCTGAAACTAAGCATGGATGAATTGTTTGTTGAGAGTGGTTTCAAGGGTAGTTTAGCCAGAGCAAAGAGAATAAAGTGGAATGGGAAGAAAAAGAGCAGAGACACAAGCAGAAACAATTGTGCTATACTTAACAAAAACCATGAAGGAAATCTTTGATACAGAAAAGATTGGTGTTATGGCAGTGAGAGGGGATAATTAATTGTTGAATTTTGAGCACAGCAAAGTAACAAGCAGAAAAATTTCTGTTCTGATTCAGGTGCAATAAAGGACAGGGAAGAATAGAGTTAGTGAAACAGAGGGGGAAAGGACTGTCAGTGCTTTACAGAAGACCTATTTCTCGTTCTTTCTTTTCAAACAGTAGAACTGACAAATTGAATTAGCATGAAATACATATGTGACAAAGTATCATTCTATAAAACAATTCAGTGCTGGTAGGAATTTGTCCATTGTTAAATATACTGAGAAGCTGGGTGGAAGCAGAGCATGACCTAATGGGCTTAGCATTACTATTGCAGCTGTGTGAAACCATTCCAATAAATAAACAGCCCAGTGAAGAAAGTGTGCTGGATTTTTAATATTCTCATAGTTTAACAGGTTGTGCCAAGTAATTGTTTTAACTGTCGACCAGATCCTTAAATGCTGTAAGCTGCCTAGCTCCATAGCAAGCACTGAGATAATGCTGATTTTCACAATTTGATATCTGACCCACCATATTAAGTCCTTCTCATAGTTTCCCTGGTGATACCTCTATGAAAGGCTGTACAGAAAGGCACAGACCTGTCTACTCTACAGCTATGTCAGAGGGAGTATGGATGCATAACTCATTCATCCTTACTTGAGGAGTCCCTCTGGGACTGGTGCAGATTTTGGTTTTAGTTTGACTGTAACAGTGATGGTGGGAAGCAGAATTACTGATGGCAGAAACCTGACTGGGGCCCTCCCTGACACTTATGTTTGTCAGAGATCATTTTGTTTGGAATCATTTAGTAGGATTAAATTGCACTCAAATTTATGCTTCAAATTCATATTGTACTGCAGTTTAAGGTAAAAGCCCAGTGCAACTCATCGTGTATACTGGCAATATATGGATCCAGGGATTTACCTAGTATACCACAATCCCCTGGTTTGCAAGATTGTTTTTGAGATACGAAATAAATATATTTTCAGTGGTCACTAGTCAGGCTTACTGCCCTGTTTCTGCCTGCAGCATTTCTTCTTTACCTGAGCAGAGCCAGGCACACAGGAACTCAAGACAGAAGTGCTGTGTGCCTATGCTAATGAAGGGTTTGTGTTGAAGATTTGGTGCATTACTGGCACAGACTTTCAGAGGTCTCTACTTCTCACTGTTCCACCTTAAGTCAGCAGGAGCTGCTTGTGCCTCTCCTCTTTGAAAGTCAACCCTTAGTTGTTACCTCCAGGCTCCTAGCTGTTCAGTTCAAGTCATAAGATGACACCTGTGCTAACCTGTCTGGGAGCTTTGTGATGCAGATGCAAAAACATCAGAGAAAGATTAATATAACCAGCCATTGATTTATTATGCTCTAGGAAGTAAAGAATAAAGCAGGCTGGCATGATGCCCTGAGCCCAGCCTCCACGACGATTTCTCTTGTCCTGACATACATCCACCAGCATTTATCTTGTCTGTTTGCCTTCCTTCCCCTTTAGTTTCTCAAACTTCAGGAGTTTCTTTTGGCAGGCATGCTCCTCGCTGCTGCTGACGCTGGAGCTTTCCTCTGAGCTTTCTGAGAGGAGGTACTTGATTGCCATCATGTCCTTCTTGCTCATTTGCAAGCAGAGGCAGGAGGATTTGCTCACCTTAAATGACTCCCCCCACATGTTCTGGCACATGTCAATCCCATTTGCATACATCTGTGTGTCAAATAAGAAAGGCATCAATTAAATTTAAAAAGGATTGAGTTAAAATCAGTTTGTGTCAAACTGATAAACATCTATCACTTTTCAAAAATTGGTACTAAATTATAAAAAAGCATTCTGTAGTCATTTACTGTCTTGCTGTGTGCCATGCTTCATCACTTCTGATATATCTTAAAATATATATCCAGACCCACAGCTGGCAAAAGAGATTTGCCTGTTATGAGAGCAAGTGATTCCACAAAGTGCAAAGGGATCAGCTGCCAGCCCTTTGTTTACACCCTGGGGCTGACAGCCCAGCTAGCTTTCTGGGGCTGACAGACCAAAGATGTGTGTCAAAGGCTGTACAACTTGCAGCACATCAGGACACTCTGACACGTTTTAGGATCTGAGTAGTGCTGAAAGTGGCAGACAGTGCTTTGAATATGAGAATCTGTGTATCTACGGGCTAGAGACAGCCCAGTGGAGTCACAGCTCTGTGGGCTCTCATTGTGCCTGCCTCAGTGTACATCATGACTGGGCAGGACCTCACAGACAAAGAGAAGGGACATAATGTAAAAACTGCTTGAAGAAAGCTTCCAAAGTGCTGTGTCCAGTGATGCAATGGCCTTTCTGGCTCAAGAAATTGTAAACTGCAGGTTCTTGTACTCTTTTCAAGTGAATCTGTCCTGTTCTTGGTACTACACAATTTTGTAAGGCCCGTGTCACAGGACCTGTACAACCACACAACAAAGACTTCTTGTTTGCCAGACTCACGTTGTGACAACCTTCTGTCCGCCCAGCTTGAGTTTGCCTAAAGGGTATTAGCTTAAGAGTTATCGTGTCCAGCTGAAAAGTAGGCAGGGTATACACTTTATCTTGCCTGCATTACTCCCATGTGTTTGTGGTTGAAGTTCAATCTTTTCTGTTTCTATAAAGGAAGCTTTAGGTACTCCCAGAAACAAAGCTAAGAATGAAGTTGGGGGTAGGAGTGGTGGCAGGAGTAGAAGCCTTGGGAATTAAGGGGTGTTAATGACTGGAACAGTGGGCCAGGCTCCAGGACTGCTGGGCTGTGTTGCTGACTGATTGACCTTGACCAAGTCACTAGTATCTCTCTGAAGGAAGCTGTGTCTTATGTGTAATAGTTGAAGTAGTCCTTGCACATGACACTGACTCTTTAATCGCAGTGTTTCTCTTACTGCTGTAATTTCTGGATGGTATGCTGGTTTGCCGTCATTGTCAGCTCATACAAAGATCTGACACTGTGAAGCATAGAATCATACAATGGTTTTGGTTGGAAGGGACCTTAAAGACCATCCAGTTCCAACCTCCCTGCCATGGGCAGGGACGCCTTCCACTATAGCAGGTTGCTCAAAGCCCTATCCAACTGGAATCTTGGAGGTGGCCTGCATGGTTGGGAGATTTCTGCATGGAAGCTGCTCTGTATACAAAAAAATAATAATTACGAATTTAAGTCTATCATGTGAACAAGTTCTTCTTATGAGGTGTCTCCCTACATGCAAAACTATGTTGACCTATACTGTGTGGGAGGGCAGATGAGAAGAAATCATAATCATCACTTTTGCCTTAGAAATTTGTCTTTTGTGAATAATAGAGTCCATGCCACACAGCCCCAAAGACTCTGTAGTCTGCAAAATAGCTTTTCAGTTCACACTATCTCTAGCCAGGGCTTGCTCCATGGATGCTGCAGTGGCTGGAGGAGGAGTGTGGAGGTTAGTTAGTTCACTGGGAGCAATGCAGGGCCAAAACTGGAAAGGTTTCTGCTTTCTCCTTGTGTCCTTGTGTTCTCAGGGCAGGCAGATCTTAGTTGTTTCTTTCCCACTATTCCTGTGCTTTTAAGCAGCATTAGACATTTTCTTCCAGCTCCTATACAGTGCTTGGATTTCTACCTGCTTTTAGCTAATAATTCCAGAAAGTATTAAAAGATGTCATGTGGGTTTTCTTAGGTCTGTAAGAAAGATACATGGCTATGTAATGTGATCCTATTCTTGTGTCCCACAGTTCTGTAACATGTATTCAAGCTCTTCTACTTGCTAAATGGGTAATTTTGTTTTGATCTTCCTCCCAACTCTGCTTAAAAACCAGAGCATAGCCAGAATGCTGCAGCAAACAAACAGGACACACAGTCCATTTACCAAACATGTCCCTAAATTACTGCAAAGGATTCTGATTTTTCAGCTTCTTGGAAAATGTTCCAGTCTGTGTGTTGACACCGCTTGGGGAGCACTCAGCTGGGAGAACAACGACAAAATGTGCCTCATTTTAGCCAGGCCAGAACTGGCTAGGATCCATTGTGCGTTCTTAATATTCAGCATTTGTTCCAAATAGTCCTTACAACCACTGGCATATGTCAAATCTAGGGCTGCTGATTGCTGCTCCGTATGAACTGAAGGGCACCAAAAGAAAGTTAGTGTGTGCGCACAGTGCTCTGACATTGGAGAATTCTCTGTGCTTCTGGGTAACAGTAACTTTCTTTTCCACGAGTGGAGTCCAAACCAAGCGAGTCAAGTGTTTGTATATCATGTAATTTTCATATGGGAAATGTGTTTTTTGTAAGTCCTCTGAATAAACTTCATCTTTACTTTTACTTACCATGCAAGCCTATTTTTGGTTAAAAACATGGGCAGTTTAGGGTGTGGTTCCATTTAGTTTGGGAATAGCTGTGCCTGGCTTCAAGTGATAAGATGTCTGGATTTGCCGCATGTTTTTCACTGCAGATGGTATATTTTCTTTAAGAAATAAGTACAAGGGAATTCAAGGTTAAAAATTCCTATCTCTGGACCAAGGACAGTTTGAACAGGGACTGGAGATTATTTACAGAGATTATAATTTCATTTTTCATTTCAACTGGAACTACTGATGATTTAGCACATCTGGGAAACTAAACTTTAAGTTTCTGCAGCCCATTTGTTTTTTGGCCACTTTCCTGAGCCTGCTGATTAGTGTCACTGTCACAAGGCAAACAGCAATCCTGCACTAACTGAACTGTGACTTCTACTTATATCAGTTGCTTCTGGAAGTACTGCATGTGAAATGAATTCAAAGCAATAAATCTGGGATCTCTGCAAGCTGTACTACCAGTCCCTAAGCATGACACTGGAATTTTGTTTACTTCTGCAATTTGGACGGTTTTCATGGACTCAGTGAAGATCAACTGTTAAAAATATTTGAATAAGTGTAGCAGTTTTGAGTTGTACTATATTGCCCTGATGCTATGCTGACTTGAGTCACTAGGAAAAATTCTACCTGACTCTTGAAAGGTCTGTAGATCAGGTTCTAGGCAACCTTGCTCCTGTAAGTCTTGTTAGTTCTCATTTTATACACTTTTGCTCATAAAATTAGTTATCTCAACCATTGGAACTGTCTCGGAAAGATGGGATGAGCTCTCAGAAAGCTTGTGAGTGCTGCTCTTTGACTACCAGTTATAAAGAAGAAAGTTAGCTCAGCCTAGCCATTGGCAGACACAATGGAGAACATGCTTGAGAGATATGATAGGTCTACGGAGAACAATAGGGAGACAATTAGAAGAATGTCAGAACTCAGGGATTTGGAGGATGGAGGAGGACTTAAACATAACAAGGTAAAATAAAGGAAAGGGCAAAGATACCTAATAGGCAAGAAAACCTTAAAAATTCCTTAGCGATTTGAGAACTCGCATCCCTATTTAAAAAGACAGAGGCATATAAAGCCCCACATTATGTAAGGAGCCTTATAAAATGCATCTCAGTGTCTCTGTAGTATGAACAAAGGTATTTTATCTTTTACCTTCTAAACCCCACTGTGGTTAAAATGTCAGTGCTGCTTGAACTTTTTACTTTTGTTTCATAAGTGGTATGAATAGTGATCAATTAAATGTATATATCCTTAGAGTAAGCAATCTACATAAATACAAATTTTTTAAAAATATATACTTTAAAAGTATGATGTAGGTATGGCTTGAAACTGCTTAAATAAAAATAATTCACCTGTTGCTTGTGTTTTACACCCCTATATTCAGGAAAAAGCAGAGAACTTTCAATGCCATTTTTTCTCTCCAGTTGGGTTTTCTTACCTCACTGTATGGAATACATTTATTCTTACAGCGATTTTCTCCACTTTCATCCCATTCCCAGTCTGTCAGCCAGTTACGAACACATGTGGAATCATCTTTGCAGGCTTCATACCTTCATGGAGATTAGTGTGGAAGACACAGTTATTTCTTTCACTTTTTTTTCAGTGGACTCAGATTCAACTCAAGAAGCCTATGTGGGCTATCTTAGTAACATGGTATGGTTGCACAGTGCAGCTTAGCAACAGATCTTCAAGAACTGTGCACATTATCTTAGCTTGACATGTACATAAACTCTGAGCTGGCCAGGAAGACCTAAATCCCAATGAAAACTAAACAGTTCACCCGCTATGTTTTATACTCACAGATTTAAGTAAAGGGCTTATGTTCTGAGGAGCCACACTCATTCATGCAGTGTCTTCTGCTTGGTTATGTTTGCTCATGTTACTGCGTGGAGGGAGTTTCATGAATGCCCATGTTCAATATTGTGACACAACACAGGTGTGCTGTGAACTGTCACTTGAGGGAGATGTGGGGAAAGTTTGTATTTATGGATTAATATGGAAAAAGAAGAATATTTTCTGGGCAGGGAGTTGCTCTGTATACTGAAATAAGGAAAATCCACAAACAAAATCATGTAAACTAATAGGCTGCCAGCCTCAGGACGACATTATCAAAAGAAGTTAAACTTGAAGTGAAGGAGGAAAGAGAAGAGTTTTGCAGGGTATAAATCTAAAATTTTAAGTTTTAAGTTAATTTTAACTTGTAAGCAGTAATGTAAAAAAAGCCTATACATGGCCTGGAATAAGTATGGTATGCAACTGGCTGGTCCATGTGATGAGAGATCTCATGACTTAACATTACCCTACATTATTTCCTTCCTTCCACTTATTTTTATATTCTACTTTTTGGCTCTTGCCTTTCTGCAAATCAGTTGACTTCTACTTAAATTTAATCTCAATGGCTTTGGGTGGACTATTCACACCTGTAACTGAGAGTGCCAAAACCATGAGGCACAGCTTTTAAAAAGGTAGCCATCATTCAGTAGGGTATTTATAATTAATACCTTTGGATATATTTTCTGCTTGTCATTTTTAATCTTCAGAGTTATGTTTCCAAAACTATTTTGATATCATGAGGGTTGCAGACTTACAGTTTTAAATGAAATATGAGGTTGTCATGTGGTTACAGAACTACACGAACTAGTGTAGTACATTGCAGTATGTTTGCTGTGCAGAAAGGTAAGAACATGCACATCTCAAAGCCTTCACACAGGTTTTCTGGGCTATTTGGAAAGAGAAAGAGCAGTAATGGAGGGTAACCAGGGCCTGAACCAAACAGGTCTAGGGCAGGAGACTTGTATGCCCAAATGCGTTCATCCATGAATCTGCTGTCAGGGGTAGGGGCTCTGCTGGAAATACAGGCTGCAATTTGAAAATTAATATAATGTGACACTAACAGGCAGATCCTACCAGTTTGTGCCATGAATGGATTTGGGACTAGGAACTAAAAGAATAATCGGTTTGTTGTTTGTTAGCTGCTGTGTGTACCCTGACTGAGAAATCCACACAGAGGTAACTCCCCAGTGACAGCTGTTTCTCTAATGCTGGTCTCTTTGCCTGCCTGAAGTCATGCCAGTGAGGACAATCAATACAAACTTTTTGTTAATCACCATCTACGAACCCTCCACATGCCAGCACCACATTCAACAATTAGCCCTTGATTCTTCAAGCCGTGTTGGCATGTCCTTTATTTTATGCATGCACCTAAATTCACTGCTTTCTAGCAAAGTCGATCAGTATCTTCTGTGAGCTGCCTAATACTAGCACCCTCACTGAAAGCAGTTGTGCCCTTCCCACAGTCGCCTTTTTTGCTTTCCTTTCTTATTTGGCTGCTTTCAGCCTGATGGGTTCCCAGACCAGGGTTGCTTCATGGTATCTCAGACAGTGCTACTAGCACATGAGTAGGGACATGGTAAGGTAAAGAACGAGCAGCCCTTGGGGCTGAGGAGAGGGCAGAACTGCTTCTGTTGAAATTAGTGTCACCTTCAGATATACTTTTCAGATTATGAATATTTCAGACTTCTACTGAACTGGAGCATTCATGCTATGGATCTAGTTTCCTCAGGAAATTGAATTAAATATGTTTATTAAAGTGTTTATGTTTTTATTCAGTATTATCTACTGAATTGTTAGATGAAATGTTTCCTAATTATGATTATTGCCTGACTTTGTGGTTTGTTATATAACCAGGTAGCAAGGCATAACTCTATTGCTACAAGTTTTTCTTTATCCCAGTGGAAGTAATTATGAAGCTAACTTTATGAAAAATCGTGACTTATGAAAAGTCTGATTTCTGCTGTCCAGAAACCAGTAAGTGGTTTCTTCAAACATTAATTAAAACCTGTGAGAAACATAAACATAAATACTTAAAAGATCCTCCCTGAATGTATTAGCTCCCTATGCACAATGGGCAGGATATTTTTATTTTAAAGCTTCCCTTCCCCCCTTTTTTATAATTAGCTGTTTCTCTTTTAAAGGGTACAGGGCCCTTTCCCAGGTGGATCAGAAAATGGCTTGTACATCAGGCTCTTTCAAAAGCAATAGTTTTAAGACTAGTGGGGGCAAGGAATCCTAAGACTAAAGAAAGAAAAGGAAGGCCCCAAGCTAGTTAGATGAATTTCTTTTAAATGAAGTCACTGCTCATTCTGAATCCTCTGCACATTTCTGGCCACAAAGACATACAGTATGCAGCAGGCACACTCACGGCATGTAGAGAAAGTAGGTCACATCACTAGCAGTGCTACAGCACGCTAACGGGAAACCGGTGAATAGAACATGAAAAAATGTTATTTTAAATCACCAGAAATAGTGGGAATTTTGTCCAGGCTCTTTTCTAGCCTCAGGCCTTAAGCAGGGTGAGGGAATGCATTTCACATTGGCATTAGGCAGGCACACAGACTAGCATGCATGGTAATGGGTCATCATTACATTTTTGATTCAGGCCAGTCACCTATGACGCCAACAGGGGCAATAGATCATTCATTGTTCAGTATTTGTTTAGAGTAGAGCCTACTCTCTGCCAGGAGAGTCTATACTGGAAAAGTGTCGGGTTTTCCTATGCAGCAGCTCTCAATCACACCGCTTCATACTTTCCAATGACAAAAGTTAAAAATGCTGTTTATCTGGAGGTTCTGGCAGTACCCAGGTGACACTGAGTGTTTTGCTATGTAATATTGACCTCCCATATACACTTTGGTGTAGATCTTGTAGATACTAAGGCTGGCTTAAACCAGTTCATAGATGCAAACTAAACTTACAGGGTGTATTTTCTTTAATCTTTACACTTTCACTGGATATAGCAGTTGAGTGATGACTTTGTGCGCTACTTATTTTGGGACACTTTTGGTTTAGATCTTGGTATTCTATGGCTTTGCCCGTTAGATCTATTCTGAAGCTCAGTGGCAACTTCAATGCTTTACTATCCAAATGCTTTCAAATTTTGGTAATAATTGCTTCTGAGCTTTGAGATTCTGAGCACTGAGGTAAATTCAAGGTGTCAGTCTTTATGTTCAAGGAGGTCAATAATCTGGACTCAGTTTAGATTACCAAAAATTTAGGAAGGAAGACAAATCTGTTCATGAGGCACATGGAGTTTCCTAAAACAAAAATAAAATTTCTCACTAGAGGAAACTGTAGGGAAGCTAAGAAATACATCAGCCCTTCTCACTATCTTCCATTACAAATCCAATCTGTGCTTTTTGTTTCCTTCCCTGGCACAAAGAAATGGAGACATATTTAAAGACAAATCCTACCAAAATACTTCACTGCATACATGACTTTGCCCTTGGAGAGTAGGCGAAAGTGAAAATGGATCCATGTGTCAACAATATTCAAGTTGCATAACCACTAGAGAAAGCACCGGACAGAGCAGTGCAAGACAACCTGACCATGCCCTACTGTGTGTTCTGTATTTTTCGTGCTTCCAAGAAAAGCCCTTTATAACATTTTTAGAAGTATTTAAGGTTTTCTGTGATTTTCAGAGCAACCTAAGAGATTCAGACATTCACAGTTCATTACTTTCTAGGGATGCTAGCTGTTACTACAGTGTGAACACAGCCTGTGCTGTTTTTACTATGCTCCTTGCCAATTTAAGCATATAGACTAGTTATTGTAGTTACCAGGCACAACATTAATATGGAACCGACTGAGATTTATATGTCACATGATGACATTATTTAAGATCCTACATCTCAAAACAGGGAGGGAGGGAGGAAGGAAGGGAGAGATATATGCTGGATATGGACCACTGAAAAAACTTCAGTTATCCCACCTGGGTATAATACTCCTACCCCAAGACTAAGAACAAATGGGTGCTGGGTTTTCCCCCTGCACGTCTTGTACTCAAAAAATAATGTGATTCCCTGATGCTATATTTGGGGAAACAAAATTAAATGCTATTATGCTCGCTCATTGCTACTAATATTTTTAGCATTACTTGGCTGCAGATTTCTCTGAGATTCAGGCTTTTACAAGTGATTTTAGAAAGAAGGATGATGGAAGGGAGGAGAAAAGGCCAAGGGTGAATAATTAAGGAATTAAGCTAATTTTTTATATGCATGAATTGAAAACATACAGGAAAGGGCTGCTTTCATGATTTTGTACTGCATTTTATACATATAAAATACTTGATCATGATATGATACATTTATTTAGATGTAAAATGCTAACTGTATAAATGCTAACTCACAGGCATGGACTTTCCAAAGGCTGGGCAGGCCCTCACTGCTGTTAGTGCCTGTAAAGGTGGTGAGAGCTCCTCTGTTGTGTCAGGCAGTTCTGATGCCACTGCACTGCATCCTCACGGAGAGCAGGGGCAGTGCTGTCCCTGAGTCACTAAACTCTCTTCAGTGACTCAGGGACAGCACTGAGAGTTTAGTGACTCCATCTTGCATTCAGCCTGTGTCATTATTATTTTGGGGGTAGTAGCTTAGCAGAGGAAAAAGCAGAGATGGCAAACAAGAAATGAAAAGGAAGAACAAGAGAAAAGGCATAAAGGGGTGCAACACCATCAAATCTTAGTGCTTCTTGATTGGGAGATCTGTGCTTCATCCAACCATGCTCCTTGACACCCTAGTAACACAGGCATATTAAAGCTAAATAAAAATACATCGATAAAGAGCTGAACATACCAGTCATCACAAAAGCTTTGACACAGTGGAACAGACTGAATAGCAGCAGCGTAGTTGGGATGGATCCAGCGAGCAGCATGTGGAGAACACCGGTAAAAGCACTCAATTTTCTTTGTGAAATCTTCACAGCTGTGGTGGGTGAGAAAAGCCACAAATAAGCCTGCTTCTTAGCGTCAAGGCTATAGCCTCAGTTTTCTAGACCTGCTTTGATGTGGATGCAATACTACAGATTAAGAGAAAAACATAGAGAAGCATCCTTTCGTCCTGTAGTGTCTAGGTTCCAAACTCATTCCTTTGGCATTGTGTACAGACTCTGACTGTGCAATTACCGTAGCCAGCTAAAGACTGCACAAATGTTTCCATGCATATTTCAGCCCTATTTATGTAAGCTTTCCGTAAACTTCTGAAGCCTTGAGTTTTCCTGGCAAGAATGTTTCCAGGCAATAATAAAATGTAGTTTAAAACTATAGTACAAACTTCTTCTATGTTGTAGCCTGATGGTTTCACTGATCTTCAGATTTTCCCACAGCCCAGCTGAAGTTACTTAAAAACAGCATACTGTTGCTGCTCTTCTGGGAGTGGCAGGCAATAGCTGTTACTTTTGCACATCTGTTTTTGCTTAATTGTTTTGTACTTTCATTCTTTTATTTCTATAACTTGCCATGTTTCACAGCTCTAACAGGGTACTAAAAATCTTAATTATGAAGACATTCTTCATGGTTACAAAACCCACAGGACTACAAGAATTTTTATTCTAAATATTCATGAGTTTTTGGACTCAATTTTTATTCTAAATATTCATGAGTTTTTGGACTCATGTGCATTTTGTTTGCAAGACTTAATAATCCATTTGATCTGTTTTCTAAACAAAGGATGAAGCCTTGTCTGTATTGACTAGGGGTCACACTCACGGGTATGTGATGGTTGCTTTGGAGAGCTACAGAGGTGCAGTGTCGTTGATACCTACTGGTTTTATGACTGCTTTGCATTGCTAGTTCTGGTTCTATACTGAAAGTAAACTTAAAAAACCATAAGCTTTTCCTGATAAAATCGTGGCATAAATCTTTCTGCACAAATAGTATATACTTAGGGATTCATAGGGTTTTGTGAGAACAGTCGTGGGTTTGGTCAGGTGTAGAGAAAAGATGGTGGAACTAGGCTGGGTGGCATAATCTCTAAGGCAACCCAGGGACTGTCCATCAGCAGCTCCAAGGGCAGTGACCATTAGTTGTGTGGCTGCTACAGCATAGCTCCATTGAATCGGGAAACAGACAACATCAAAGCTGACTTACGATTTACTGAGCTGCCCACATCTGTTCCAGTAGCTGTTGTTTACTTTAATTACTGGGGAATGAGCCAATTGCTCTGTGAAGTCTGCATAGCAACAGGAAGCTGTTAGGAAGGAAACAGGGATCTTGCAATAAGGATATTTTTAATACTATCTCAAAATGATAAGATTAATACTGACTCCAAATGTAAGATGAATCTGTTCTGATCCATAACATGATAAAATTTCTTAGTACTAACTAAAAGATGTACACAAGCTCTATCTTTTTCTTTTTGGAAGTAGTAATGTAAATGCTAAGTGAGGTGGACTGGCGTCAACAGTGCTTTGTCAAGGTGTGCCCAGAGAGCCCCAAGAATTTTACTAGTGTTCTGCCAGATGTTATGTCCTGAGGGATACTTTGAAAGCTACCAAACATAAAAAGGGAATTGAAGAAATATAATAAATACTATACTTTGCTCACTATAGAATTTTGATTTCAACCTTCCCCCTTTGGTGTCTACTACAATTAATTAATTTTTATACTTAATTACATAAACCAAATTAATCTTTGCTGTAAACTTTTTTAGCAGATGGAGCTGCAAGAAAAGTAAACTGCACTAGAATTTTTTAAGAAAACATATGAAATCAATGAGAGTTTTGCAGCTGACTATGTTAAGAACAAGAATCTTACTCTTGGTTCGCATGCAGCAAAACGCCAGTGAAGGAAGCTTTTCAAATGCAATATGTACCTATATATCTTATATAATTTTGAGAAATTAAGGGAACTGCCAAAACAATTAGTGCATACAAAGCTGTACTTCTAGACTATATTTGGCAAAAATTAAACCACTCTTACATTTAGCATACAGAGTGCATTCATGCATATTTGGCTCAGGACTTGGCTTTGGTTTGTGGGTGTCCCCTTCCAGGCATCCGTATTTTTGGCAGGTAGATGATGTTATGACAGCAAAGAGAGTGACAGCAAACCTCAGCATTGTTGTTCGTTTTTTTTTCCTGTATGGAAAGAAGTCTTTATTTATATCCTTTATTTCTGGGAGAAGTCATAATACTAAAAGGAAAGACTGCTTTCAAAAAGCTACATATATAACCACATAAAATATGCTCAGCAAAGATGCACACATAAATATTAAGACACACGCTCTCCCTTTCTCTTTGTTTATATCTGAACACTTATACTTCTGCTATGTATTTTTGAGGTTTGGTGGCAAGTGATAAAAGCTATCAATATTCCAGGCTATTTGTGAAAACATATTATAATTTTCAGTATTTAAGAAAATTACTTTAAATTTCTTACACCAGCCTGAGCTTATCTTTGAACGCTTCCAAGAGACATTTCTCTGCTTCACTAGAAAAGATTAATTAGTTCTAAAACTTGCAGAGTTGTTTTGCACACTTGGAAATTACACATTTAATGCAACTGCAAGTGAGCTAGTAGCGGTCAGCACCTAAGCTGGATAAGTTACATTGATAACTTGCCTTTGTTGAGGCTATGCTAATTTATACTTAAGAATCTGACCCATTATGTTCTGCCTCTTTTGTAGTTTGGTCAAAAATGCAAGATAAAAACTTTTTGTCTGTGCAACTAAAATTTCTCTAAAACACAGACTATGCATTAGTAAGCTGTATAGATAAATCTAGAACCTGTTACATAGATTAAGGCATGATTCTTTATAGTTGAATATTCCTGTTATCTTTTTGGAATAATTCTGCCTGAATAAGGACTGCAGCTTCTCTATGTACCCAGACTTTTCAGATACAAAGGAAACAACATGTTACAGAAGAAGAAAACTCTCCAAACTCTCAGTAGTTTTCTCACCTCTTTTGCTGTCCTTCTGGGTGATACTTCTCCCTGGAACAGGAACACAGTAAATTGCTTTTCTCATTTTCCACTTTATATACATACCATCTGGCATCAGTGCTCCAGAATTTGTTTGCCCTGGAAGAGTTCCTTGACCCTTTGGAATGCTAACATAGATTTATCTCAAAAGCAGAAGCAATGACCAGCACATAATGCCCTTTTATTGCTTGCAAATGTTGACGTGATAAAGAGGAAAGCACAAACATAGGTTAGAATTAGAAAAACAACAGCTCTCCTATCTACCAAATACAACTACCCCCCCCCCCCCCGATTTTTCAATGATTCTTTGTATTATTAATTATTACATTCATTTCTACAACAGTTTCACAGGGCTTTTATCACAGATTGGGACTTCACTGAATTACAGACATTCCCAGGTCTTTGCTCTTTCTTCACAAGATCCCTTTAAAGCCTGCTGCTGTTCACTCTGGTTGCTCTACCTGCCTCATATGTACTCTCCAACCAATGTCACAAGCACTACAAGAAACTGTTGCTTGTACCATTGATAACTGGTTTCCTGGATTTCACTGGGAGATCTGCTTTCTGCAAAGAGGATTCTGCATCTGAACATAAACCATCACATAAGGTAAATATGGTGATCACAAATAGTTACGTTTGCTTTCATAGATGAAACCTTGTTGAATACTGTAAAGAGCAGCACCACTTAGTACCTTGCAATTATTTAGATGCATAAGGGAAGTAGCATCTGTTGGTTTTGTGTTTAAAACAGAACACTGGTTTGTCAGATAATACTCTGGCACCGTTATTTACAGACCTTTTTTGCTTGAAAAACAAACATTGGCACACTGGAAGAGTGGTATGAATCTCGTTGAGCAAACTCACTGAGCATGAAAATAAAACAATCTCTATAAGCTGTAAGAACTGATTCCTACCCTAGCTCTAGTAAATGCCTTAAGGCAAAAGCCTTGCTGGCCTAAAAAGAGCCGTTTCCAGATCAGTGGAAACTGAGTGATTTTTATGTTCCAGAATGAATTTAATTAAGACAAGTTTAAAGAATTTATTTAATTAAGGCAAGTTTAAAGAATGAATTAAGGCAAGCTTAACAAGGCATAAAGTAACTATAGGAGAAAGTAAAGTAAATCTAATGGCTTATTACCCATGTCTTCACCTCATGTGGCTTGATCTAGCGTTGGCTGAAAATCAGAGCTCCTTGCTGATTTGTAATGTAAAGGGTTCGTGCATACTGCTCGGCACCCTAGATCTGTGTAGTCATACAAAATTAAGTCCCCTATATAATATGAACACTCACTTTCAACATTGTGATGAGTGGACGGGCTAGCCAGCTTGGTAAAAAGCACAGAAATGGTACATGCTCTGTGCCTTACTGCTCAGTTTGCATAAAATATATGCATGCTTGTAAAGGTGTAAGCATGCCAGGAGCTTTCTTGTAATGCCTCTGTTCGCTGAATTGACATACAAATTGTATTAAGCTATAGGAAACTGGGATCTCTTTCAGGCTTTGAGTATGAGCCAAATGGGACCACTTGCTGGGAGATTAGGCAGAGTTGCTAACAGCAGGAAGGAAAATTGTCATATGTTTGCGATTTCTCAGACTTGGCTTTGGTTAGCAAGACATGTAAGCAGGCTCAGGCTAAGGAGCTTTTAGAGATCACAGCTATACATCTTCATCACCTAAGAAGTGAACAGTGATTATTTTTTCTTAAAGTATTCTCTGGCTAAGTTATTTTGTGTGTTGTCTTATACTGAGAAATTCATTAAAGGAAGTTTCTCACCTGTTCCCATACTTGAACGTGTCATTTCTCTTTATTTGTTAAAATTGAACTTATTTTCAAGTACTTGGTGATGTTGTTGTACTTTTAAGACTTCTACCACTATTTAATTTTTAATTTTAATATCAGAGCCCTGTAACTTCTATTCATCTGCTCACAAACTAGAGTTAAAGAGTGCCTGATGTTAAGAGAGAGTTAAAGCATGTGTGATGTTAAGATACCGCTGCACTCAGCAATTCAGGCACCACAACATTAAATTATTATTATCATCATCTGTTGATCTAATTGATACCGGCCTATGATGCTAGTAATAGTATGCATCTATTCCAAACCCACAAGCACTGCTATACTAGGTCTCAAGAGCCATCTACCTGAGCAACTTCCTTCTGGCAAGAGCTATTAGCAGAAAATTAGGGAAGAAAATGTTTAAAAAATAAAGCTAGTTTCTAACTTCCCAGCTTCTAGCAATCAGTTTAGTAACTATGTCAGCTGAGATCTCCTAACTCAACATAGCAATTCCTTTTTTGTGAGTCAGATCTCTTTGATGACTGCAGTAAGCTTTTACGGTTTTATATTCTTGGTAACTCTGCAAAAGCCGACGTGGTTAAAGGAAAAATTGTTTGTACTTCCAACCAGTGACGATTGCCAGATTCATTTCCCTTCTTGGCATACTGAAAGTGTAACAACGGTGTGACTGGAGGGAGATTGAGTTTCAGGAGTATTTGGCCTGTTATAGCTTTATTATAGATGGCAATGTGTGCTAATGAAATTAACCTTTTTTCCTCGTATCTCAGCATAAGCCTGCATGCTCAGAAGTTGGAAGTGTTTTTCTCATTAACTGTAACAAGAAATGTAATTAGGAGCACAGGTTGTTATCTAATTTAATGTCATTCCTGAAGCTCCTTTGCAGAACTGCGTTTAAAGTTGCAACAAGGGCACATTATTTGATGATCAGTTAAGTATATATTCTTGACTTTCATTATGTTAGACTTCAGAACCAAGAGTTTGTATTCACAAGTCTTTCTGCCTAATGTATCATGTCACAAGTCAGGCTGAATGCCAAAGGAGACTCTCCAGATGGACTCAGTCTGGCACTCCTGACTTTGGGGAAAAAAAGCTGAGGTCAAATCTTAACGCTACTGAATGTAAGGTGTGATTTGTTTCTGTTCAGTTTGGCGGGGCTGGGATTTTTCCTTTTATTTTGTCTGTGTAAGGAATACATCATGGCACGAAGTAAGGCTTACTTGCTTTATTTGAATACACAAATGTTGCTGAGCTAGTTCTCCAACAGGGCACAGGAATGACAAAAGCACCAGTAATTTTACATAACCAAGAGAGTGAGTCAGTGGTGGTGGGGAAGCAGATATTTTAATGAATAGTAGGTTTTAAAAGCAATCATAACCCAAACAACAAAATTATCATTGTAAAAATGTTATTTTAAGGCCCATGTTAGGTTTTTCAAAATTAAAGGGGACAAAAACCTACTTATTTTATTTTATTACTGAGTTGAAAGCACCTCTTGAAAGCATAACTGAATTATCTTCCTTTGCCCTAGTCTTTCATTTGCCTTTCAGATTCTGCTAGTCTGTTACTGTGAGGTTCCTTGAACCACTAACAATTATTGTTATTTTTTCTACAAAGAATGGGTTTTGGTTTGGATAGCTACTATGTGGTGTGATGTGGGCTCTTGCAAGTGACAAAGAAAATCTGGGTCTAGTTTGACCTACCTTCTAGAAATCAGATCACAGTTGATTAATTCTGATTTAGATATTAATATTTGACTGAATTTTCTACACTCACTTATGAATGATGAAGTTCTTGGGGGGGTGTGAATACTATTTCTTTTTTTTCCACTTTTATTATGGGTATTTATTATTTGTATAGATGTAATGCTTAGATGTCCCTGCATAAAGCTGTGATGTAGTGTTTTAAAGTACTTGGTGCCAATACTGGGTTATGGATGGCCGTGTCTCACAGTGCCCTTCTCTGCCACGATCCTGTGCTGCCCCATTCCCTCCACTGTGCCGGTACAGCCCAGATGGGGTTGTGCACCCAAACAGATGGGCAAACTGATCCAGCAAAAAGAAATCCAGCACTTCCCCCTGCCTCCAGTGTTTCTAACCAAATAAACTTCCTTGTTCAGTTGCTAGCACAGTTGTAGAAGAGCTGTGTTGCTGTGAGGAGAAGGGTGGTATATCGCATTGAGTGAGACAAGTAGGGGAGGGTAGGAGTGGCAGTACTTTTAAGTCAAAACTGCCAACTTCTAAGCCCCATTGTGTTAGCATTCTGTTGTTTTTTTTTAAATTGTTGAACACCTTGTAATAAAAATTGAGAGCTGACAGATCTATAAAGAAAACAAATAATGCAAGCACAAGGTAGCAGTGAGATCATACTGGTCAGCATGTTAAAAGGCAGTGACTGTAAACCACCAGACTAATCATTGCTGAGCTTTTCCTGTTAGTTTCACAGCAGGGATGAATTTTAAGGAGGACACAGTTGAGGTCCATGTAGTGTCTCTGCAGACACCTCTGACGAATGACTCCCGTACATGTCATATTCAATCTAGACAGCTTGACTCACTGTCCTGTGATGAATCTGTGGTTAGAAAATTGACCACAACACTAATGGAAAACATATTTTTTCCCAATACCTGTCTTAACATTGTCACCTCTCTTTCTGCATCCCTCAAATGGCTCCCCTCTCTGTTGTGTCGATCAAAACCTGCTTTTACTTCCAACTCCCTTCTCAGTTTATCTATGCCCTTTCTGTCCGTTCTCTGTTAACACAGACACGTTAAGTCTCCTGAAGTGTCCCAGTGCCAGCCTCTACTGTGCACCTGCTGGATTTCCATGGCTTGCTTTTTTGTATTTGTTGTCTCATATTTGGGAGGCGTTTCCATAAGTAACAGTAGAACTATGTGTAATCCTCCTCCCGGCCTTTCTAAAACTCATCTTTGTTTGGGTGCCCAAAGAGAGGATGACAACAATTAGGCCAGCATCTCTGTGTTCTGCATGTGCTTCCCTTTCTGGACCTTTCAGAAATACACACAAATATACATATTTATATGCATATGTAATTTGTACCCTGTTAACACCTGGGGGTAACAGCTCAACTGTGGCAACTGCTGTACAATCAAGTCCAAGCTGACAGTGAAAGCTGCGTATTCCCTGGCCTCCTTCTGTCTCCTTAAAGCTATAATGTGTTTGATGAGCTTTTGTGGCCAAGAACTGCTGTTAACTTAGCTATTGTGCTAAGCTCTCCCTAAACCTCACAACCATACTTTTAACTCCTGTTACATATGTGCATATTTACATCCTCTACATCCTCATCAGATGCAAATATGGTTTCTAGAACAAGGTTACAGCAGTGCAAAGCTGTCACTTTGACATGCTGCGTCACTGCAGGCAAGGATATGTGGGTTTTTTTCATGGCATATAAAGAAGGAAAATAACTATTGGAAAGCAAATTATACCCAGTTTGGACTGGACTTTTGTTGTATCTAGATCTAGTAATTTCCATCCTGGACCAAGCTGTCACTTGGTTTACTTCTTCATTCTGCCTCTAAGACTGACTAATAGTAGTAGTTTTCAGTGAAGATGCACTGGAGTAATATACTATATAATATACTTCCATGGAATAACCTGCCTGTAAGAGATTTCTTCCTAATCCTCCTTAACTCAGTGATCAGCTTCTGCCTTGAAACATCAGTGTTTATATCCTTCCTGTAAAAAGTCCTTATATAACTACGAGTATTCTTATTAATTACACAAATGTCTGATGCAGAACTTCTCAAATAGCAGACCTCACTAGATTCAGGTCATAAGTACATTTTACCTAGATTGTGCCAAGGTCCCAGACTTACTAACTTTCCTACATTATTTTGGAAAATCCTGTATTTCTTACCATTTTCCTGGAGCGCTGGGGAGGGTGGTGGTGGTGGTGGTGAGCTGTACCCCGTGGCTGCAGTTCTCAGCTGTGCAGGCAGCATACATTGATTGCTTGGCTAGCTTGGCAGAGCCAGGATTGGTGTCTTGCTTTTTGCTGAACAAAAATGATGCATCATTCTATAAAGAGTAATTGATTAGTCTTAGTCAAAGCTTTTCTTAGCAAATATCACTCTTCCTGCAGTTCATGTAACTTTTTTACCCTTATTTTTCATTTTGCTCATAACTGGTATCCTTTAGTCATATTGCACTGGGTTTTTTTCTGTGTGAATCTTCACAAAAGAATGCTGTCACAAATGTGAAGCTAGGGAAATAGCTAGGAGTCATGGTGATGACGTGCAGCCTGTATAATTACTTGTCATTACTGGCATTTGATGCAGGTACTAGTACAACATCCCCAAGTACTGTGCCATCTTCCGGGCTGACTGCATATTGCCAATTGCCAAACATTAGTATTCCAGCATAAAGACCAAAACTTCTCTGTGAATACCATTAGAATTGGGTCACTAACAGAAGGTGCGTGACACTTTAACATGCAGAACAACTAAAGCCATTTCCTCTGTCTCATACAGAGCAGAAATACCGAGAGTGAAGATTATGTGCATAGCGTGAGCAGAATGACGGATGAGAAGCCTTAGTGATATACTTGTTTGATGGCATTAGTGATGCAGTTCTGCCTTGGAAACAGTGAAAATAGGTGATCAGCTGGGTTTTGTACCGCACTGGTTTTGCTAAATGTTTGAATTTCATAGGAATTCAGATGATTACTTAAAAATTTCATTTTATAGAGGAAATTCTCTTGCTTAGCAGCATCCTAATAACATTACTATTTAGCATTTTCTATTCTGTTTGGAATAAAGAGGTTTTAACCTCACTGCTTCAAGCTGTATATCTCTAGTCCAGATCCAGGAATTATTGCTGTAGCGGTGTGCTCAGCAGTCATAAAAGTGCTGCAGATGGATTTATGTAATTTCAGAAAATGTTATGGAATAAGCTGGACTAGACTCTTCATTCTGCCTTACCAAGGTCCCTTTAAACCAGCTAGAGAAGAATAGAAGGGAACTCATCCTGGATGGCATCGTTCCAGCTACCTTCTGAATCAGAAGGGCATGCTGAGACCTTTATATTGAGAAGATGGAAGGTGGAAGCCAGGGAAAGGAAGTATCTGAAACCGCAAAGACAAACAGAATTAAACTGAGTATTAGCTGAATATCAGCCACTGAGCTACACAGGCTCTCTGTGGTCCCCTGCTTTTGCTCTGTGTTAGTCAGTCTGGATAATAAAAGAATCAGCCCCTTTATAAGCCTTTATTAATTACTCTTGTATCTTTTTTGGATGTGACAGAATATTTCTGGAGACAAACACCACGAGCATAGGCATGGCATTGCACCACGCTCTGCCTCATACCCCTTTTCCCTGCCAAGCCTGTCATGATTTGTTCACTTTTATTTAAAACTGAAAAAAAAAAAAAGTTCAGAAAACTAGCTTATATGGAAAAGAAAAATCAGGTCACTCAAATTGGTCTGCAGATTCAGGTCATATTCAGTGACGAGTTTAAATGGAAAAATATGGGATAATCAGTAAAATGAGGAGTATTTTTCCTGTTCCTTCAACATGAAACCTCCCAGTTCTTTTGTTTCAAAAATATTGGAAAGGCATCCCAAGTCCAAAATACAAACCAAGGATTAAACAGAGAAGGAAATAATCCAGAAGCAACCAAATACAACCTTTCCACAAGTCAAACGTCCTATTAACTGTCAAAACAGCTTTTTGATTTGGAGTGATCAAAAAGATTTTAAAACTGTTTTGAGTAAAGTACTGAACCAGAAGCAATTATTTGCAATTCTATCTAAAGCTAACAAATGAAGATTTGTTTTCAATGTGTTTCAAAGGCAGGTAGTGTTATTCAAATTCCCATTGTGACTTTTCTTCCCGTATTCATGAATTCTTTTCTGGCACACGCAGCGAACAGGTGTGAGCCAGCACGAGGTGGCCCACAGGCCATAACCAGCAAGTAACTAATTGGTATCTATGTTGCAACAAAGCAGAGATTCAGCCAAATTATGATGAGGCACTGTGCCATCCTAATAGAATCACATCATCATGGATGCCAAAATTCCATAAATTTGCATTATTTACATTTAGTTAGGGTAGGATTCCCAGCTGGGAAATTCCACATGGTTGTCCATCTCTATCATATACAATTACAATGGAAAAAGATTTCTGTGACTAATCCAGCATCCTGAAATAGTTTTCAGCAAGAATTTAAGTATTTTAAGTACTTGAAAATGCTCCTACTCATCCTCTTCAATAAATATGCTGAAAGTATGTTTTTGTTGTCTACATTTGCACACGATGAATTAAAAAAATATATAAAATCAGATTTCCTGGTTGAAGATGTGTAAGCCCTTCCAGCTAGGTAAAAAGGGAAAAGGAATTGTTTTTTCTGCAACAGTAGCAAGGTTCCCAACTACGTAACAGCAGGGAAACAAAGACAACTTTGAAGCTGCTTTTGTGAAGAACGAATGCAGAAACTGGTAACTTATACCCTCGGGAAATAATTTGCAAAGACAAAAATGCCGAGAGGTTGTGAATTACTGAGATGAAACCAAGATGATGATATATGCTCTGATTGCTCCTTGAGGTAATGAATCTCTGTAGGTTTGTCTTTTCCACCAAGACGGCGAACTACATCTTAATCTGCGCCATGAAGCAGCGGGCCGAGACGCTCGATGGCCCTGCTGGTAAATGCTTCCCCGCTGCGTGGCTGGTGGGTGTTCCACAGGGGGCCGGGGGCTGCCCGGAGAGCTGGGGCATGGCTCCTCTCCTGCCGCCTCTCGCCCAGGAGCTGGCGGGCCTGGCAGGCCTCTTGGGGCTCCCCGGGTGCTACCGCCTGCTGGGAAGGGTCCCACTCCCCGTAGGTTTTCAGGGGCTGTTTGTTGCCGGTTGCTGCCGGACCCCTGAGCTGATGGCGGGCCGTGGCAGCGGGGTCGGAAGCTGTGCCCTCGGCCGCGGGAGGCACTGCTGCACCGCGCGCCGCGGCGCCTCCTCCCGCCACCGCGGCGAGGCGGCCCTGCTCCTGCCGCCCGGCCTGGGAGCGGTGCCGCTGCAGCCCGGCAGCCCCACCGGGGGCCGCGCCCCGCCACGGTTTGTCGCCCCGGCGGTGCGGCCGCCGCTGCTGTCCCAGGGTGCCTCGCGCCCTTTCCCGCCTCACACCTCCCGCCCGCCCCTCGTGACAAGCCTCACGCGCTACCTTCGCCCGCCCACCCCCCCCCCCAAGTCTCGCGCCTCTTCCCCGCCGCGCGGCCGATGCTCTCGCGATAGGCGGCGGCCGGCGGGCGGGCGCGCGCGCGCGCGCTAAGGTGGGGGAGGGAAGAGGGGGGGCGGCACCGCGGCAGCCGCTGCGGCCGCGCTCCCTGACAGGCGGGCGGCGGGAGCGGTGGCGGCGGGCGGGCATGTCCCTCCGCCCCGCGCGCAGGTGGTGGCGGCGACGGTGGCGGCGGCGCCGCCCCGGCTCTCCGTGACTCCCGCCGGCCATGGCCGGCTCCGCGCCGCGGGGGCCCCAGCCGTGCCGCAGCTGCCGCTGAGGAGAAGCCGCCGCGATGAGGAAGGGCCGCTCCCGGGGGGACAAAGCGGCGCCGCCGCCGCCGCCGCGGAGGGAGCCCGGGCGGGCGGTGGCCGCCAGCGCGGCGGAGCGGAGAGCCACCCTGCTGGGGGGCGGCGGCAGGAAGGAGCCGGAGGACGCCAGGGCCGCGGGGGCGCCCGGCCGGGAGGCGCCGGAGCGGGTAAAGCCGGGGCGCGGGGCCGGGGGGCCGGCGGCGGCCGTTGGCATGGCGACGCGCGGCCCGCCTGGCGAGGGGGTGCCCGGCGCTGCCGTCCTCCGCGCCCGGCCGGGCGGCGGCTGCCGCAGTCGCGGGGCAGGGGAGCGGCGGGCCGGGCGGGGCCTGCGGCGGCCGCGGGGCGGGGGGGTGAGGTGCCGCGCCGCGCCGGGCGGGGGGCTGCGGCCGCCGAGCATCCTCGCACGTTACACGTGCTGCCTCAGGTGGGCGCCGCCCGCAGCGGGGCGCGGGGGCTGGGCGCTCGGGAGCGGAGCGGCGGCGTGGCGGTGCTGGGCGAGGGGTGCGGGGGTCGTGGTGCCACGAGTGCTGCCTGCGTGCCGGCGAAGAGGCCAGGGAGGGCGCCCCGAAATCTGGGCTGCGTTACGTGCTCGCTGGTCTATTGATAATTGCAGAATACTTCTGGCTGGTAACCTTCCGTGGGTGACTCCTGGTTGTGACGCTAATTACCATGCGTTTTCCAGCATTTTTTAGGTCTTAATTCCTAATGCAAGGAATGGTTTATTTAGGAAACGTACCTTTGCGGATCTTTGGAAATGCAGAGGCTTGCTAAAAGCTAGAGTGCGTAAGTTCAGTATGTCCACCTTTACGTCTTTCACCCCCACGAAGGAAGGATCTACTTACTGATTGCTTCTTATGGTTACAGGAATGAGAGACCCAGGAGACCTTAAACTTTGTTTCAGTGCTTTTGGTATTCCTAGTTCTACAAGAGAGAAGAATGGGGCATGAGACTTAGCGGTTTAAAAATGTAGCTGGCAACTAATGCTTTTTTTTTTTTTCCTCTGAAGAGAAGACAAAAGTATCACAATTACGAAGACACAGGATGCAGTAATTCATTGCTTTGTTTTGCTGTTTTTAGGAGCAAAGTGAAAAGCTAGGTTCTTTGACTTTTCTTGTCAAAAAGGCGTTTTAAGTTTACATTGTTGCTGCAGATGCACAAGCGTTTTTTTAATGTAATTTCTTAGCTTTTTCTAGAATAGCTGCATTACATTGCTGTCAGTTATAGGAGACTTGCATTTTGGCTTTGCTAGTGGATATCTCTTGAATATAGATTTCTTAGACTGGGCCCTGGAAGAAGAGAGCTCTGTTCTTTTATTTTTTTAATTTTATTTTCCAGTGCCTTGTTAAGCCAGGTGGTTAAGAGCTACTGCTACTTTTGTTGCTTTTCACTTCCTGAAACAATTAAAAAACATTGATATTCTTATTCAGGAAAAAAAAAATCTGAAAGCAGAAGAGCTGACTTAGTTTCTTCTGAACTGTCAGTTAAAATAGTGGTCAGTAGAACCATCAAATGCAATGTCAAGGTGTTTGTACCGTTTTGATATATTGTATATGATTTTGACATGGAAATTGGAGGATTGTCTTTCCATTCTTGGTAGTTGTGAACTAAACTTTTTACAAGTAAAATCGTGCACACGGAGTGTGCTGCATACCATATAATGTATTGAACACTCGGGAATCTTCAAACATTGGAAAACCGGAAAGGCTGCGAATTCAGAAATACCAGTTTTCGTGACGCATAAGGCTTTTTAATGGGAGACACTGCCAGTTCATTTTTAGCTTGAGTGCTCTAAGACCTGATGTGAATTGTAGGATACAGTATGTGCTGGCAAGTATTCAGTGTGATGGAGTCTTTGAGGAGTGTGGCAGCTAAAGTTAAGAAAGCTTCTACTCAACCTGTGAGAGAGGCCCTGCAAACATCAAAGGAGAATCTTTCATCAGCTCTCCCCTTTAGTCTTCCATTTGAAGTGGTGGGAGTTTTGTAAATGCGGTAAGCAACTGGAAATAAATAGATATGTTGGACAAATTTAATAAACAGGACAATAAGTCTGTTTACAACATTTCTGTCTTTATTTTTGATAATCCAGTATTTCTTTGAACATCAGGAGTTGGTAGTGTGGATGTGCTGAAAAGGGCCGACTGAGATGCAAAAGACAGTGTGATACTCCATTTCCACTAATGCAGCTTGTAGCCTGACAGATATTTAGGGCCACTTATGATTTAAGTAGCCCTGTTGTTTCCAAGCTTGTAGTATGCCTTCAGCTGTATCAATGCAACAGTGTGCACAGCTGTGGGGAACCATTCTGAATTAAATTCAGATTTCACAGTTTGTTTGCCATACAGTTAGGCAAGTTTGTGGTTGGGGGAGACTAAGCTACTCTAATGTTAGAAAAAATACTTACCAAGCTGTGACTGTAGTAGTTAATACTGTACTGACCTTTAGGCCTTTGAAAATCCAGTCCTTTAACAAGATTAGCATGCTGTGCTTATAGTTCTGACACATAGATATGATTAATGTTTTCACTTTTTTTATGAGTTACAGAAGAACATAAATAAGACTGTACTTGGTCACATTAAAGATCCCTCCAGCCCAGTATCCCGCGTCTCTGAGCTGCCAAAAGCAGATGCTTGGAGAAGAGCATAGTGTATATGGAGGAAATACCTCTCCCAGCCTCCAGTAATTTGTGGCTTGCAGGTTTCCGGAACTAGAGGTGATATTTGTTTTTAGTGCCCCCAGTGGGTTTTTTCTTCTGTGAATTTGTCCAAATCGGTATTTGTAGCCATGTGTGCTTGTAGCTTCCACAACATCCTGTGGCTGAGTGTTGGTGAAAAAAACACTACTTCTTGTTTGTTTTTAAACTTTCTACCTGCTTGTTTCATGCCTTGTTTGTTAATTTTTGTATTGGATGAGGCACTGAAAAAGAGAATCCGTGTTATTCTGTGTGTCTTATGAGTTGGTAACTTTTTCTTTTTATTTACCATCCCTTGCTTGTAACTTTTCCAGAGGTGTTTTAGAAAGAGGTGACTCTTATCCTTTTCATTGTCCTTGCTGTTTTCTTTGCACCTTTTGCAGGTGTTTTCCCAGTTGGAGGTAGCGATGCAGGAACCAGAGGAACAGGGTTGGGGAACGGTAAGCAGGACTGGCTGCAGTATTTCAGCGTGTAAACTTATACAGAGCATCTTCAATCTTCTACCTGCCTTTTCTTGACTATCTTTACGACATTGAGTTGGTACTTGCATGGAGATGTCTATTATAACTCCACAGTCACTCTTTGAAGTGGTAATAGCTAGTTGAGAATTTGTCATTGTGTGTATAAGTTTAGGATGTTTTTTTTACGCTGTGCATCACTTCACATTTCTCTACATTTAAACTTACCTGCTATTTTACAGCCCACTTTAAACAGTAAGATTAAGGTAGTCATCTTCAGATCTTTGGCCATTGCTTTTACAACCTTGAGTAACTTTAAGCATGTCAGCAAACTCTGTCATGTAAATGTTAAGCTTCTTTGCTAGATTTTTTTAAAATTGTTGAAGGTGTTGATCCCAGAACAGATCCTTGTGGGACTCTGCTGGTGATTCTTCTTTTTTGGGTAGAGGGCCAATTGCTTCAACTTCTTATTTCCTATCTGTTAATCATTAATTCATAGTTGAATTGTCCTTATTATCCTGTGACAGTTCAGTTTCATTGGGTGAGGGTGTCTTTGTCAAACACAACCCACTTGCATTTCCATAAAGTATCTGCTTAATCATCGTATGTTTGCTGCCCGCACTGAAGGAGAAAAATGGAAAGTTGGGGTGAAAGTTGTCATTGCTTATGAATGACAGTCACCCTCATCCAGAGGTATATTATAAGGATTAGATTGTTTTCATATCATGCATACACAGTCAGTCTGAGACATTGTATTTATTGTGAAAGATTTCACATGGATCTTTCCCATGTTTGTTGGGTTTTAATTAGCATTTTCCACTTCAAGTAGATGTCAGAATTCTCACATAAAGGATTCTTCAGTGTCTGGAAGATATGACTTAAGGGGCTTGTGATGGAAGTATACAAGACCGTAGCTGGTGTGTGGCGGGTAGATAGCGAACAGCAGCAGGCTGTTTCCTTTGGTATTAAGCTAGGAGTCAGGCTTAAAAAGAGGCAGATCTTCATGCAGAAAGTAACTCATGTACGATTTTTTTTTTTTTGCCAAGGGGTGTAATGGATTCAAAAAGGATTTGGAGGAGGAGGTATCTAGTGAAGGTTATGAAACAGGCAGACTGCATCCACCTAAGGAAGACAGCTGAAATTAACTATAATCTAGGTGAACATTAGAATGTGGCAAATTCATGATACTTCCCTTTACTTGTCCATAGAGAATGTGTTGCTGGTTTTATAATTTTTTTTTTTTCCATAAGGAGTTGGGTGTTAGCCTGTCCCTAACAAATCTAAATCCTGTCTTCCTCTGAAAGCAGAGGGGGTAGTAAACAGATGCGAGGAAAGCTGAAGTTTTGTGGCAGGTCTAGGGGGTTGGAGGTTGAAGCTCAAAAAAGTAAAAATAGAGGGCACCAAGTATCCCTGAACAGTGTTCTTTGCTCTAAAGGCATTTAGGGAACTGGTGGGTGCTGCCCAGTGGTACTTTGCTGGGAGATATGACAGGGTGAGGGAACAGAAACAGATCCCATGCTTGTCACCATTTTACCTTCGTTTCTGTCAAGCTTCTCTCTCCTCTTGCTATGGATGACCAGGGCTAGGAGGGGATTTATGAGCAGGTTCCATGGCTTTGTGAGAAAGAGATGAAAGGGACAACAGTAGCAGAATCTCAGCAAGCGGTTTGAGGGGCTGGTAGAGGGACTTGCAAGTTGCAGAGGCAGGATTTTGGATTAGATGCACCCTTTGTCTCATGTAATTTTAACTTGGCTGCTGCAGAGTTGGACTGAAATATTGCTAAACCTGGAGGCTCCCCTGCTGCATGTATGTTTGTTGTATGGGAAATGTTCAGCTGAAGCCAACAGGCAAGCTGCATATGTAACAGAGAAGAATGAAAAACCTCCTTAGTCCAGGTTAGTTTTGTGCTGGGGGAGCCCTTTCTGTAGGGCAGTCAGTGCAGTAGACTATCTCCAGGTGTAAATTTTGAGGTGCCTGAAGAAGGGAGGTCTTGCGTGTTCCCCAGGCAGTACATTTTGTCATTTCTGCATTGGATAGAAAGTATTTTCTGAGCTAGTAAGGTAACTGACTGACAATCAAGTCATTTAGCTATTAGGGACATTTGGAACTGTAGTGCTGCAAACTTTCTGAGAGTAGCAGTACTCCTTTCTCTCCGCGTGTCTGAAACTTTGTAGATCTGTACGTGCCAAAGCCAAAACGGATTACTGTGATTATCCAGTATAATTTCCCCGCATGTGCAGGAGCTTTCCTGAAAGATAAATCAAAACATTTCTCTGAGAAATTGATCTTATCCTAGCCTTAGATCATGGCATGTCTGTCACCTCTTCGGAAAGCTCTGCCAATGTTTAATTATTCCTGCAGTTAGGAAACTAAACCGCATCTTACTTCAAGGCTTGTTTTGTCTAATGTCCAACTTTCAGCTGTGGAATATGCCTATGCTAGCACAGACAGTAAAAGTTTTCTACTATCTGGTATCTTTTCCATGTATAAGTATTTGAAATGTAAAATCTAACTTCAGTTGGAACAGAGACACTGAGTTCTTTTGCTTCTAGCGCTTGCGCTTTCCCCCCAATAGTTCTTGGACTGTGTGCACCAAAAAGATGTAGTATTCTGGCAGCAGCCTGCAGTAGTGTGTTCACAGACAAGGTTATTTCTCCACTACTGTTTAATACTTGTCTTTTTACAATTTCAGGGATTGCATTACCACAGTTGGGTGTGTCATACGACAGAGGGTTTTGTAACATTATGCTTGTGTGGATATTTCTACTCCCTGTATTCAGGACATCGTGCAAATCTGTCCAAGACTACTTCCAAACATTAGGTTAGAAAGTTTATCCCCCCTTTCACGTTGTTGGTTGTATTTGATTGGGGGTTTTTTTTGGCAAGAAATGGCAAAGGATCTTTTCCACTGACTTCTCACCCTGTTCGCTTTTTTGGAAAGCAGTCAGTGACCAGCAGGGAGAAACTGTCCAAACCCCAGAGTGCTAGTCAGATTTATTTTGCCTTCACAGCTGCAAAGAAGCTGTTACCATGCTTTCCTTGCTGCGTGGCAAGCCTGGAAATTCAAGAGATCTTTTATTTTTTTCCTGATCAGAACTTCTATCCTTCAAATATAGTAAGTGTTACCTCTTGTGTTTTCTTTTTCCTCTAGTCGCCGTCAGTGCTATTAAAGGCAGTACCTCTATTGCGATGAGCCCTGTATGTAGACTGCATAACAGTTTGGTGTTTGGTTATTTCTACTATGAGTCTTCCCTTTTGTTTGATAGGTGAAGAAGCAAGCTTTTGGAGTTCAGCTGACACCTTGCTTCTGAGCTTTCTGTACACCTCTGTCTCTCAGGCTGCTGATCAGAGCTCTGTTGCAGCTCCTGTTCTGCTCCCCCAGCCATGGACCCTATGGTTAACAGCTCACAACACTCAAAGCTGTTTCTTCTAACTTCATATCAAAACCTACAAGCTGGGATGAAACTGAATCAGAAGAAGATGGAAGCTTACTTCCAAAATTCAAGCAAATAAGCAGAACCAAATGGATGTATCGCTAGCAATGCAATAAAGTATAATTTTTATTATTCATGTTACAGATTCTGTAAAAGCAGATATAAATTAAACATAACCAAACGTGTTTTGTAAGTATCGTTGCTCCCTCTTATTGAAAGAGGGACGGAGTGCTACTGACTTCTAGAAGATCAGGAACCGTCTGTTCACATAAATAGTTCTAGTTACCTGTTTTGGGATATTGTTGCTGTTTAGGGCTGATATTAGGGCAGTTCTGTCCCGTGCTCGTTTCGTTAAGGGAACTAAAGAAAGTCTTAAGGAAGACATTGGTAAAGACTCCTAAATTATGAGCTGTTGATGTGACTTACCATTAAAAGAACTCGGTTACTGTTTGTAGACCTCCGACTTCCTTTTCTCATCTCTTTCTTTGTTGCTATCTAGCTCTTTTTCTCATGACAGGGAGAGAACAAAAAAGAAGTGGGTGGTTTTTCTAATAAGAAGATTCTAGCCTGTAAAGCTTCTAATATGGTGAACCAGAGTCCAGAGTGTATGGTTAGCTTCCCGGCATTCTTACTCATCCTCAGAGTTTAATTTCTTACGTTTATCCCCTTCTCTGTGCAGAAATAAAGGCAGTGAAAAAGCCAGAGCATAGCTGTGGAAGGAGCTGTTCCCTATGACATATATGGTTCTGTGTCTGTTTTCTCCTCTGTCCTTTTCATAGAATCGGTTAGTTTGGAAAAACCTCTAAGATCGTAAAGTCCAACTAAACCATGTCCATAGCACCACACCTATACGTTTTTTAAACACTTCCAGGGATAGTGATTCCACTGCTTCCTTGGGCAGCCTGTTCCAATGCTTGACTGACCATTCAGTAAAGAAATTTTTCCTAATAGCCAGCGTAAGCCTCCCCTGGTGCAATTTGGGGCTGTTTCCTCTTGTTCTATTGCTTGTTACCTGGGAGAAAAGCCCGACATCCACCTGGCTACAGCTTCCTTCCTTTCAGGGGGCTGTAGAGAGTGATAAGGTCTCCCCTCAGCCTCCTTTTCCCCAGGCCAAAAAAGCCCTCAGCTGCTCCTCACAAGACTTGTGCTCCAGACCCTTCACCAGCCCCGCTGCCCGTCCCTGGACACGCTCCAGCACCTCCAGTCCCTCTTGTAGTGAGGGGCCCAAACCCAGACACGGGATTCGAGGTGCAGCAGGGGGACAATCACGGCCCTGGTCCTGCTGGCCACACTGGTTTGGATACCAGCCAGGGTGCTGTTGGCCACCTGGGCACACCGCTGGCTCCTGTTCAGCGGCTGCCCACCAGCCCCCCCAGGCCCTTTCCCACCGGGCAGTTCCAGCCCGTAGCGCTGGTGGGGCTGGTGGGACCCCAGCGCAGGACCCGGCACTGAGACCTGTAGACCCTCACACCACTGGCCTCGGCCCATCAGTCCAGCCTGCCCAGATCCCTCTGCAGAGCCTCCTGCCCTCCAGCAGATCCACACTCCCACCCAACCTGGTGCTGTCCGCAAACTGACTGGGGGTGCGCTCGATCCCCCCCCAGGTCATTGATAAAGACACTGAACAGGCCTGGCCCAGCGCTGAGCCCTGGGGAACACCCCTTGTGACCGGCTGCCAGCGGGATGTAACTCCATCCTCCACCACCTTTGGGCTCGGCTGTGCAGCCAGCTTTTTACCTAGTGCAGAGTTTTCCCAAGAATGCAAGAAAAGAAGCCAGAAAGAACAAACTTGTCAGTGTCCTGTAGGTCTGTCTCCCTACCTTCCATAAACTGATTCTTTCTGGTGCCAGAGCTACTCCTGCTTGCTGCCTTCATTAGCCATAGTTTTGCCTTTCTGTATTTTGATCGATCAGCAACGGTAGCTGCTGGCAGCATGTCACTCTGAGCTCACCTGTATGTTCACAGTAATGTTTAGAAGTTGGGGTGTGGTGGGGGGAAGTGACTGAAGAAAAGAGTCATTTAAAAGCAAGCAGAGGGGCATAGGGTCAAGTGATCAATTCTGCAGCGTGCCTCGTAGATAATAACAGAATTGAGCCAAAAGATTCATCTAGTGTTAGATAATGGCAAAATTGCACTGAAGGGCATATGGCACTTCTCTGGCCTGATATAATAAAAACATCACTTCTCTCAAAGTAGAACATTAATGGATAAACTTAATTTGTTTAAATTGATTTGTGTAAATCAATAAGTAGGTAGGCATTGCATCAGCAGCTTAGATGATTCAGCTTGCGTGTGTGAGATTTCAAGTTTCCTGTCACAAGTGAAGAGTAAGAGTAAATATCTTGTATTGGCCACATTAAGTTTATATCTTGCATATTAGAATAGCAGAGCAGGCAGTGGAGGGATTATGATTATATAGGTGTTCACGTTGCTGATGATTTGCATCTGACTTTAGCAGTGCACTGCATCTCTTGTCCAAAAGGTTTATAGAGGCGAAGGGGCCAAGAGAAGTCTTCTATCAGAAGTGGCTGAATTTGGTGTGGGACTACTTGCCTCTGTAATAATCAATTACTAGCTTGAAGGGAAAAGCTGCTGCTACTTAATATTTGTTGCAGAGCGCTAGGGGATAACAGTAGGCTGTTGTCCAAGGCTAGGATTAGGCATGTACGGAGCACTCCGACTGTGGATATATTCATGACTGTATGCTTCGGGAAACCAAGTAATTCCAGCGTGTGTTGTGTTGGAGCAATGGGTATGCATTACTGAGTTTACACCGAGAAGTTGACTGACTTCTTGAGCAAGCTGATATGCCTTCTTGCAGCACAAAGAATGTGAATGTTGTCCTGTCTGTCAAGGCAGTTCTAGAGCCTCTAGAAGAGGCAATTCTTTATTTTTATCTGATAAATTATTTTTATTGCCTGAGCTCCCTGTTGTGCTCCATAAGCCAACGTAACTTTGGTGCTTAAATGAGATGCAGTGGATTATTATACATATGATGATAGATATCTATTTAAAATAAAAGTGGTTTTTTTACTCTTACTTAATTCTTATTCATGGAACCTGAGTCGCTGAAGCTAAGGAAGCAGTGAAGACCACCAGGTCAGTGAACTGTTTGAGACTAAACCAAAAAGCTTTGTCATCCATCAAGACCTAGTTCCTCAAGAACTACAGTAGCTAAATAGAGCACGTAGAGTCTTAATTTCATTTCCACATCAAATAATGATGTGCTGTGATTAGTGTCTTTTTGTAATGATGTAGCACTATTTGAACCCTGGTGAAAATGCAGCTCTATTGGAGGAAGAAGCTGAGTCCATGATCACTCAGAAAACTTCTACTTTTTTGCTAGGAAGTAGAAAAATCTGTTTCAGGTGGGGAAAAAGCGCTCATTTTTTAAATGTATTGATAGATGTCACTCTAGGCTGTAGGACGTTGATGCTCTCATATCTCACTGCAGTAAAAAGATCTGAAGACCTTGTTTGGTTTGTGTTTAAGTAGTTGAAGAAGTGATGAAGAAGTTGTTGACTTTAAAACAGTTTTTTTTTCTTTTATTACTTGCTCTTCCTCCAAGCTGTGTTTTCTGTGATAGTGTATTATCTAATTTACAGCTTAGGTCCTGTGAACCCTAAAACTAGTAATCTGTCAGAAATTATTTTCAAATTTTACAAATACACATTACAGTGCAGTGAGGGAAAAGGGTTCAAGACTGCAATAATTAAAAAATCTAGCATGTCATTTTTTTGCTATTTGGAGTTGCTCTAGCATTAATGGAGGTCCATTATTTACATGGAAAACAGGATGATGCTCTCTTTCTTGCCAGGAAAGAATCATGCCTTTGCTATTACAACTGCATCATAAATATTTTTATCATGTTGTAAGTATAGTAAACAATCTAACAATAAAATACTTTCTAAAACCTTTAACTGGTCTGGATTTTCATGAATGTAAAAGGAAGATGATGCTTTAAAACATTCCATCTACCTGTTAAAATTTCCAGAAGCAGGTGGCACTGTTAAGGTTGGACTGTGGGGGGTTTTAAGAATTTTTGAAATGTAATTTCTGATTCAGTTTCAGTCTACACACGTCTTCGTGAACTGTCTATAAAGGAAGATTTTCTGTAATGTTTTTTACCACATATTTTGACAGGTAATCCACCATAAACATTTTCAACGGTACAAAGCCATAATAAGTTATTTAACTACTTAATTGAATGACATTTGGATGATTGATATTTTTGGCCTTTACTGTGTCATGTTAGTATTTCTGAAACTCTTGTTATAGGTGTGTGGCATCTCAGCTGATTCTGTTAATAGTAAAAATACTTAGCAGTAGTTATAATAAGAAGCTGAATCTCAGTACACTTCTGGAGTGCTGCTTCCATTATCTGCACGTTGTCTAAACATCCAGCCATCCATTCAAGACAGATTTCCAGTAACAGTTAAATTTGTTGCTGATATGAGGCCACATTCTGCTGGCCCTAACTTCTTGCAGTGATTGTGAGCTGTCTTATGGAAATTAGCTCTTTATACACTATGTGCATTTATCACTTTAGTATGTTAACTGCTAGTACATCAGGATTAAAAAAAAAAAAAAAGGTTGTAGGTTGTGCCATTCCTGTTGATTTTTCCCGTCGGATGTGGTGGAAGAGCTCGTAGACCAGTGTTTCTTTCATGATAGAAGAAGAAGTACAGAATGGTTAGAATCAAACAAATTGCAGCACATAGGAAGCACTCTTACTAAAGACTGAATTAGGTGTGCAGTTGTGCAACAAACTTGAGACGCTTTGTTGTCTTTTCTTCATCCAACCAAACAAAAGTGCAAAAGGTCCATCCACTAAAGAGTGAGGGGGGTTCAGTACTGCCTGTGGGATGAAGACTTGTGAAAACATTGTAGCTGCATTTCAGGAAGCTTGAAAATGAAACTTAGTACTTGTCAGATTGATTAATTGACACTCAAGCATGTTCTTCTTTTATCCTTCAAATACACAGCTGTCATCCTTTGAGCTCAATAAGAATGATTTAAAAACAAAGTTTTCTAATATGCCTTCTTGGTACTATGTATAATAACTGGAACTTGGTACTGCTGCTTATGAATGTTTTTTTCATGTCACTGAGAGTCGTACACAAACAGAAGGACTGCGTACACACCTGAGTTATACTCTACAGATGGTTTAAGTGTGGTTCCATGTTTTCAGGAAGGCTGTCTTCCTGTGCATGTTGATTTCCAGTTATCCCAGATACTAAACTCGGGGTTGCCTTCTCTTTGCATTGAAGAACATACAGCTTGGAATCACCAAATCACACTTCTTTGCACTCTTTCTTACAATACAGTTTGCCATTACAAAGCAAATCGCAAAACTGCACAGATATCTTTTTTCTTTATGTGGCTTTCAGAGCTTTCTAAGGAAGCATGTACAAGACCCAAGGAACCCAACTAATGCAAGCAAAGTGTTAAACTCTTGGAATGGCAGTACTGTAAAAGACTATGTAATGGAGACTTGTGGAGCTACTTAGAAAAAATGCACTGATAGACAGTGAAATAATTTAATGTTTTGCCTTGTTTTTGTTATGTTCTGTTACTCCCCTGGCAGTTGCATGTCCTCTGTTCACTGAGGACCAGCTGAGGGGCTAGCAGCCGCTGTTTTATGACTAGTTTTTGCCATTTGAAATGGAGAGCCCAGCTTTATTTTAAAGAAGCCATTGTAAGGCCCCAAAACAAGGAAACACATTCTCAAAAATGAAATGTTTAATAGTTAAAACAGGTTTATTAGCCACTAAAATCACACCATTCAATCTTTAGTGTATTTACTGTATTTTAGTGTAATTACTGTATTATCATAAAAACCACATTTTAATATGGAGCCTTAGAAGAGAATGTTAGAAGGGAGTCAAGTGGTCAGGACTGATGTTAAGTGTTCTGGACAGCACCAGAAGATCAGAGAGTACAAATAAATAAATAACAGTCACTGTTTTAGAGGAAAGCTTATGAATGAGTTATATAGTTAATGCAGTGACTGTAAGCATTTAGATGTTTAAGCATTTAGGCATAGATGGATGTAGTGACATATTAGTAGCAATATGTCTTTCTCTTGTTTTATTAGATATCTTACATTGGACCTGTGCAGGGTGAAGATGGCAAAAATACGTGATCCTGAAAGTTAAATTTAGCATTCAGTTAGTTATTTTTGTGTTCGTTGATCTTTGCATTGATCCCTGTTTTTAGGAGAGAGGAGAGTCTGTTTACAGCATTGTTTTGCCAGTTTAGCCGAACTTTAGCAGAAGTGTCTGCTGACTGCAGTCTTTCAGTTTGAGCTTGAGGCCTGGTGATGTTCATAAACCTAACAGTTGGGCATTGTTTTTGTTCTAAAGCAGAAGGGAAGAAATACATGTCCTTGAAAAAAATTTGGCTGTTGTTTCTTTGTGATGGAACTGTATTATGCTGCTTGGTGAGGAGAAGCTTTTGTGCCAGACTATAGAGACTCCATTTCTTTGTGCAGACATTGATGAGGATTGTTAACTGGTTTATCTTTGTCTGCCATTTTATGTGATTTCTGTTAAAAAAAGCCAAGGATTAAGTGTTTTTTATGTGTTTCTAAAGGTTAACTTCATTTCCTGTAGGTCTAAAGCCATTGGTAGTTTTATTTACGGTCTTATAATTGATAATTTTTTTCCCCTGTTCCATATGTGCAGCTCTGCTGTTGAGTTTTAGGGAAAACTTGTTCTCAGGAAAGCTTCACCTAAGTGCTTCTTATTTTTGCTGTGTATTGATGTGCTTACCTCATTTGTGGTAGGAAGTGCGAAGACTCCGGATGGTTCATGGAGACAAAAATATTGATGCCAAAGGGTTGGAATTTCACTGTCACAAACAAAAAGAGTAATTTTTTTTCCTGCTGCAAACATTGATCTTCCTTAGTGATGATAACACCAGGTTAACACGTGTATTGGTCTTTCTTCGTCATGTACATGAACAAATAGCCTTGTAATTCTTAGCAGACTGTTGTGCCTTGTTAGATTTTATTTTGCCACTTTACCTCTGTCTTAACTACAGACGATTCCACTACTACTACTATTCAGGTCATAACTGTGATACATAAAAGCATCCTGGGCAAAAAAGTAGTGTGGTTGAAGAGGATTCCTGTAATGTTTTCTGGTTTCATACTTTTCTGTTGGTGCAGTGGGTGCTATTCAAGTGAGCTTTACTAATTAAGATTAAGTCTTAAAATTGTATTGAACATCTGTAAGTAGTCATTGAATGTCTGATTAGAAAAGCCCCTTTAACTCACCTGAGTGGTTCCCACCAAAGTTCAGTTCATGACTTAACTTTTACTTTTCTTTGTAGGCAACTTCATTTGAAACAAGCTTTAGAACAGCAGTTGGGCATGGATTTCTCTCTTCTATCTCCCTTAGTCTTGGGATGGTTTCTTAAGGGCTGTACCACATACTGGACCGACGGAGACTTTTATTTGAGACTGTACTTCAAACTTAATGACCCTTAACATTTTTCTTTGAAAAGTGCTTTTTTCAAAAGATTTGAACTCTGCACTATTAGTAAATAAGTTATTTCTATACAGCATGCACATTTTAATACACTGTAGTATTGTTCACTTGCCAAATTTTGTCTTTTCAGCTAGTATTTTAATTTTAAATATATTTTCTTTGTGCCTCAGACGTAGAGAATTCTATATTGTTTTGGGTTGAGAATCAAATATTAATACAGATAACTTTTCAGTTTTTGAAATGTGACCCAGAGATTCCTGTCTGTAATATGTAAAATTAGGTTAAACTCTCTTCCAGGTCCTATTGCTATGAAGCAATTCTTTGTTTATGTAAATTGAATGAACTTTTAACCTATCAGTATGTCTTGTTCATCTCTGTAGAAAAACAGAGGGAGTTTACATTCCCAATGAAATTAACTTGATTGTAACATTGTCTATAGGCATTAAACAAAATTTACACAGGTATAATTAGGTATTTTATGTTGTTTTGCTCTTCCCCTGTGAATGACAGTGAGACAATGTTTGTAATGTGAGCAAAACCAAAGACAGTTGGAAATCTGAAAGCTCACTCATTGAAAAAAAAATTAGCATCAGTGTTGCAGGGAATCAAGGTACTCTGCAGAATGTTCTGGTGATTCTCCTCCTTTTTATATCCAATATGAAATCATAGGTCCCTTTGCTCGCACAGCAGCTTAAGCACAGCTGCTTGCCTGGTTCCTTAAGCAGCTCCCATCCTAGTCTTTCTTACAGCACAATTGTAATAAAAGGTGTTAAATGCAGTTTTTTCTGCATAATCTGAATAAATCTGTAAGAAACTGGCAAACAAGAAAAGTTTTGGCTTGTTGATGTCATATATTATGTAAGGTCTTTAGCAAATCTAAGCATACATCCGTACTTGTATAAGTTCTAATAGAGGAGAACATAGAAGATAAATAATTATTTGATAATGCAGAGGATGCTGAAGAGAACTTGCAGTAATACCAGTCAGTAGTGTTGGGACACATCACATGCTTGGCACATCTTCTGAGCTTAATGGAAGAAAATCTTCAGAAAGAAGGTGTTACTGGTATCTTGTAACACCAAATTTTATTACAAATCAGTTTTTTTGGGTCATAATTCTTTTAATCCTTACAGCAGACAGGACTCCAATGTACAGAAGATGAATTATAGAGTTCATGGTTTTTTTATCTGGCTAGGAGTTAATTTCCCTGCTCTATACAACCTTTTTGTATTTTAAATACTCAGAATACCGATGGTAAAGGAATAGAAAAAGATGACTGAGAAGGTTCCTTGTGGCAGTATTCTGAAATTACCAGATCAGGATTTTGACATGGGATATTAGTGTAATCTTACACATCAGGAAGTGCATTTAGTTTCTCATCTTTTGTCTGCTGCTGTTGTTGCAATCTGTGTGGTTCTCCCATCTTGCTGAGTGTTAATAGTCCCTGTGTGAGATTTCAGGCAAGAGAAAACAGACTTGTATATATTTGCACAGTACCACAACTACTTGAACTTTTTCTGTGCAAGCGTGGAAAGTGACTGAGCTGAAATATGCAGAACCTCTTGCTATTCAAGAAAAGCTTTGGCTATGCTTCTTCACATCCTACTGTTTCAAGTTATGTGAGCAAACTTTTGTATACCCTTACAGGGACTGATAGGAATAATCTTTGCCTAGAAAATCAAGATTGTGTGATGGTTTTATCTTCAGCCCTAAGTTTTACAGGATTCATCTGTCTGTCTGAACCTGATTTTTAGCTTGTGGCAAAAGCCACAAGGCCAAAGTAAATTCTTTTTCTGTCACCTTTGAAACAAAATTAATGGAGAGAGGCTCACAGTCCTCATCACACTGTGAGCAAAGTGTTTGTTACATGCTTGCTAATGCTTTAAATTTTAAAGCTGCAAGAATTTTTTCTTTTCAAAAGTGCAAGTGGAGTCCTTAAAATTCTGGCGATATGTGCTATATAGTCTGTTCTTCAGCCACTTGCTCTGGTACTCTTAATTTAGTAATTTGAAAGCATGTAAGCAAAATTTTGCTCTGTCACTGCAAAGAGTTTCTTTATCCATTGATCTGGAGTGTTGTGTAAGATTTTTCTGTCCTTTGTATGTATTGCGTCTTGCTTTGGGGCAAGGGCAAGGAAAGATCTCTTCCTGTAGTTTTTTTTTTTTCCTTCCTTGTTTAAGGGTGGTAACATAAACCACCGCTATTTCCATGTAGTTCGTCTGTGAATTGCAATATTAAAGCTAGGTTTTGATGGATGAGTGAAATAAATTACAGTCTTGTGAAAGACAACTCTATTATTGTCAAGTTAAAACTTTCCCTCATTGTTTTGCTGACATAAGATAGGCTTAGCTCTTAGGAAATTAAATTTTAAACTGGCTGTGTTGTACTTAGTATTTTTTAAAACATAATAGACTATTTCAGAACATTGCATTGGATTTTTTTTTTTAATATTTGAAAAGTGAGTTTAACAGTATATAAGCCTGCAAAGTGTGATTGGTGTCCCTTTCTTCCGTACATTCAACAGCTGTGTAGTCTTCTGAATACTGCCCAAGTGTTCAATGTACTTAACAAAAAAAGGGATTAGAAAGAATTTTCCATATGTAATGTGTACTAATCCTATCTCCTGTAGAAGACAACCTAGGTTCTTTGGTGAGTGTGGGAAGCTGTTACCTTTCCGTTATTCCTTTCGTATTTTCCTGGTCCAAGTCCTGGTGGGGAGGAGTTGCTTAAAGTGAGCACAGCTGTTGAAGAAATGCATATGGAATGATGTTTTGGGAAGTAGCATATACAGTTGGGTTGATCTGATGTAGGCAGGATGGCGTAGCTGAGCAGATACTGTGGTAGAAGTAGGTGTGCTCTTCAGTGTTGGTGCTCCACATGCTCCTTCAGTTGGACTACTTTTAATTAATATGTTATCAGATCTAAGAAGCTTGTGTACTGTAACTCAAGAAGAAATCTGAAGCAGAACTGAGTAAGAGACTCTGCCTAGAGGGGAAGGGGAATGGTAGGGAAGCAGGCCTGTTATTTGGTTGGTAGGGTATGTGAATGTCTATATATTTGGGGGGGGGGGAGGGGGGGAGAGTTATAAAATACAGGAATTGCTTGTAACAGGACTTAAAGTACTTTTGTTTCCAACTTCAATGCCTTTCCTTACTCTTCTGCCTGCCCTCTTCCTCCCCCTGCCCTGACTCAGCTGAACGCAGACCAACTAGAGTTGCTACATCAGCCAAATGAGCAGGACTGTGCTTCTCCTTCCTAAGGGAATCTAAATGCACTGATGAAGGCAAGACAGTCATGGCAATGGCCCATACAGGGTGAGAGTGGGGAAGAAAGCTGGCTTTTCTAGGGATTTATGTAAGCAGGCAGTACATGGACTGCAGCGATAACCCATAGCAACGTAGGGCCTTTCAACACGTACGACTAGTTTCAGGGAAGCAGCTTAATATTGAAGGATGTAGGGAACATTTGTTGGAATTGAACCATTAGGAGTGTGAGCGGGTATGATGGATGAGATTTTTAACTGTTTCGCTTGTAACCTGGAGTGTCCTTTTTTTTTTTTTTTTTTTTTGTACGGTAATTTTGGACTGTTACAGTTGGGAAAGACATGAGAGATTTTAGATGTTACAGGTATTTAGGAGAGGCCATATTAAAAGTGTGTGTATATTTCTGTATGTCTGCTTACAGACATGTATAATACGTAACCACATTCTGCCATCCCAAATACTAACACCAAAGATTCTGCCCAGGCCTCTGCAGCTGTCAAACACATGCTGGGGGACTGCTAATGTCGTAATTTAAAAGTACTTTGCTTACTCTCAGGTACAAACAGAAAGTGTGGTAGATGTCTGTTCAGCTTTCCAAATGACAGAAGTATAGGCTATTGGAAATGAAGGTCTTCAGTACCTTTGGAAAAGGTCAGAGGCAAGAGAAAATCTGAGGTTCTTTGCTCCAAGATATGTGTGAGGGACCTTAAGATTAAAGCAGTTTTCAGCTCAAGCAGTTTTCTTTACCCCACATCACTTGTTGCTTCCCATGCTCTTGCACCAACACAACTGTTTGCAGCTGTGTGATGAGCTGGCTAAGTGAACTGACCTACTTCAAGTTACCCAGGTCTCTCTCTTGATCTGGTTTAGACAATGCGGGTGACTGAATATCTAACTGTAACCAGAGAAAGCACTTGTGTCAGTACAGTACCTCTCAACTTGTGAAAGGTGTACTACCTGAGCAGATGTGGAGCAAAGCACTTCTGTCCCTCAAACAAATAACAAAGTTATTGACTGTTACAAGGTGGCAGAAGATTTCATGATTAAAAGGAGCTGGGGCCTAAGAAAGGCTGAGAATGAGTGGCTCGGAGCTAAATGAGGATTCTATTTCAAATCCAAATTAAGTTTGGGGTTTTTTTTTCATGTAAAACCACTTTATTCATGTCCTCCTCCCCCCCAAAATAATTAAAAAAATCTCGACGTTTTTAGAGTATGTAGTCCTGGACTAGATTTGACAGTTAAGAGGCATAACACTAGACTGAATAGATTTGAATTAATGACTTCAGAAATAGATTTTGACTGGAATCTGCAGATTTTACTGGTAGACTAATTTTTGATTTCAGTGTGATTTAAAACTACGTTAAACCAAGTGGTGATGTATCATGGAGAGAAAGTGTTCCTTTCAGTTTAATTTCTGCCTCAGATTTTATGGGGATAAGCCTGGCCAGAAGTGCTGTATAGCTGATGAGAGGCATTTGAAATAAAAGGGAGCAATCCATTAATGAGTGGAACATGTTGCACTACTGCAGAGAAGGGAGAACTTGACTGAGTTCATCTATGTAGACTGTAATGGAGAGTGTCATGCTATCTTCAAATCCATGTATGATAGCTATGCTTGTAGTTCTTTGGGTGTGAAATGAGTTTGACACCTCCAGAATAATTAAATGCATGAGGAAAGCACTGTGGTTATGCCTGCCACTGTTCTACCTACTGCTATTTTGATTGAAAGTTTGCTGTATCCTGTGAAAGGAATTCACATGTGTGGGAGTGTTTCTGACAAATGCATGTCTAATTTTGTTTATAGTAATAACAAAGACATTACACAAAGGGTGATTGCTATCCTGATTATTACTTAGTTATACGTATGGTCTTGTAGTGGAGCTGTAACTTATAATAGGAGTTTTGGGTTGCAATTAGACATTGCAACAGTTTCTTTATGGGCATGTTACTCATAGACTGGACGGAATAAATATTCAGGAAATTCAGAGAAAATTATCTTTGCTTTAGCAGGAAATAGCTTGAATCAAAGCTGAGCCTGATTTTTCAGGAGCCTCTTTTCCTCCATACTGTAAGACCAAAAAATTGTAGCATAATTGCCTTTTTCTGACTATTATTAATATTTCTTACAGCTATAGTGTCCAAGGACCATCTTTGACTGGAGTCTTGTGATGTGCATTCAGTGCAGATATGTGTCACAAAAGAGGGGGTTTTACAATTTTAAATGTTTTTTTGGGGGGGAGATGGTGGTGTAGTGTTTGTGTTTTTTCTTGGTTTTTTTCCTTTTTTTTAAATAGTCTGGCTTTGGTGGTTGTATGTTTCAGAAAACAGGTGTTTAGCTGTCATTAACAAAATTCTGCTTGTTTTTCTTTCTACAGGAGATGGTGACAGAGTCTACTCCATTACGTTGCAGGAAGCTCAGCAATCCTGACATCTTTTCATCTACTGGGAAAACCAAGCTCCATCGTCAGTTAAGTCAAGATGACTGCAAGCTACGAAGAGGTAGCTTGGCAAGTTCTTTGTCAGGTATGTCATTTTGTAAAGACGATATGACAATGTATTAGTAATAAAGATGCAGTATTCCTTGTTGGCGTAACAGTTGTAATAAAAGATACTGACAAGTAATTTCTTTAAAACTAGAGGTGACTTCTTGTTGGGAGGGCATACAAAATTTTATGTAAGAGAAAGATGCAAAAAGAAACATGAAAGAGACTGGATTTGAAATGAAGTTTTGTATATTGGCCGGAGTAAAAAGTTAGAAGCTAAGACTTAATGTGCTTTAACTTAAGTTTAAACTTTAACTTAAGTTAAAAGAAGGGATTAGTGGAAATCCAGGCAACACAGTGATGCATTGTTACCTCTTTTAAGGTCTGGACTGACTATAAGCTTGCCTACTTTGCCATTTTATTTCTTACTGGGAAGCTGACTTTTATATCAGATTCAAATTAGTATTTGTTTCTTTTTGGCTTCAAAAGCACTGTAGGCATTTGTGGTTCAAAGTAAAAAATCTTGCTTACTAACTAGATGTTTTTTCAGTTTGCGTAAAGTTTGTTTTTTCTTTTCTAGTGAACACAATCTTCAGCCCTGTCATAGGATTTAGTTTGTCAGCAGAACCACGGAGTGAGCATAGTCTAGTAATTAGCCAAAAAAATGGAGGACCAAGCTCAGTAGTTGTGTTTTTTTAAAGACTTTGTATGTGGGCTAGGGAGGGGATGGTTTCACAGTTGTTTGAAGCTGGTGTCAAAGTCTGTGATGCTCGCATTAGAACGTGTAGAGCTGCATGATCAGTCTAGAATGAAATAGCTGATCTGCCTGAATACCACTCTTGTCCTATTGGGTTAACTTGCAGCCCATTTCCTCCCTGATTAGGCTGGCTGTTTGCTTATTTGCATGTTAGTGCAAGAACTAGAAGAGCTGAAAACTCTCAGGTGGGAAGGAAAGAGGAAGAAGGTTAAACCAACCAATTTGGCAGCAGCATGGGCTTGACTTACATGATTGTGAAAATACATTCAGTCCTGGTCCCTCCAACCTTTATCAGGGGAATATAAATATTTTGACACTTGAGGTGCTAGGTATAATAGGAATAAGCAGTAAAGTATGCACAGTTTTATTTTGGCTTGGCCTGGTCTCAATGTTTTATTTGTAATAAGTGGCTTGTTTCTGAAAAGTGGAAACATTCATATTGTTTTGCACTTTAGGTCTTCTTTAAGGTAGGTTAATCGCTAGAGGAGAACAGAAGTTTATTATTATTACACAGCTGTTGGCTGATTACAATGGCTGAGGATAGTACTGTAGTTTGTTTTGTGGGGTTTTTTTATTTGTTTTTGTTTTTTCATCAAGTAGAAGTAAGCAAAGAAAAGTAAATAGGAGGAATCAGGAAAACTGGACAAGTTCTGTTTCTATTCTAAAAATACTTCTTCTTTTTGGAGATATTCTTGTAAATTTTGTGTTCTGAAATGATAATGTTCTCCAGAACTTGTGGCTTTATCTTAATGACTTTTCAATCTACTATAGCCTGATTCAGAAACGGGAAAAGAACCCCACCAAGATCAATTTGACCCAACTGGATAAAGAAAATATGGATGTTTAGAGATATATTTTAAATGTGGGTGTTTGAACTTGAGGCATGGCAGGGAAAGGCTTCAGCTTCAAGTTCCATCCTGAAAATAATTCCAGCTTATTTTTGCAACAGAAGCAACTAAGTTTAAAGAGTATACATGATTGTGCATGCAAACTGGTTGGCTTAGATTTGACTCTTGATGGAATTCTGTATTTGTGGATTCAGATTTTAGGGAAATAAAAGGGGATATTGATAGCTGTATCTTATGGAGATTTAAGTAACGTTTTTCTTGCCCTCAAGCACTGGCATTTTGACCTGTTGGATAATTGTATGATTTGAATTGCTCTTGTAGGATATCTTAGCTTTGCTGAGATAAATGCAGCAAGGTACATTTCTGTAGTTTTAGATCTCTGCAGACAAGAGGAGTCATTGTATTCACACATAATCTTGAAAATGAGCAAACCATGAAAATCAGGTCTACAGCTGTAAGCAGCTTGAGTGGGACAGGGGAAAAGGTACTAGTATGCTGTGTCTCTGTTTGCTAGCCAAAGTTAAGCCTTACCATCGCTCATACACTTTTACTCATTCTGTTAATGTGTCATTGGCCCATTGCTTGTAACTTAAACAGAAAATTAACGTAAGCAAGTTAAAAATAAAAGACCAAAAAGACACCACTCCCTCCCCCCTGGCATCATGGCTAATCACATTATGTGACAGTCTTCCAAATATTGTAGCTCCTTTTATGTAATGAATGTAATATTTCACATCTAATTCTAAGTTGAAATTAAATTTGTAAAATAGTTTGCTGCCTCTGAGGAAAAGTATTTTTCTACAGTGTATGTGATTAAAGATGTAGACTTCCTCCTGCTGCTTACTGCAACAAAATTCTTAGTCTCCTGTGATTCCTGTTGTAGTATCTGAGCATGTAATATGAATGCAACTATCTTCACCATACTCGGAAGGGGTGTGTGTATAGTTTACCCTCACAGTCCTGATTTTAAGGAAAAGAGGTATTATTCAATCCTAATTTGCAGATGGTGAAACTGAAGTTCAGAGGCTGACTGACCAAAGCTACGGAGGAAGTAATCTGGAAGCTAATAATGGAACCCAGATTTACAGACTTTTTCACTTATGTGTTTTTAACCACAAGACTGTCTTCAATCTCTTTTTTTTTTTTTTTTGTGAATGACATTGTAACTAAAAGGAAACTGTTGACCTTGATGGACTTAAAATATGACCTACTTTGACTTTGGTTCTTTCTCATCATGGAAATCTACTGCTTGACATTTTTCAAAAAGGAGTGTTATATTGACTAGAAAAAAATTGTATTGATCAGATCCTTTTAAATGATTACTATATTTCCTGCAGTAAAGTGCATTGGTGTGAACTTGTTGAGATAGGAACTATTCTTTTCACTGTTTGTATATGTAGCATGGGAGATTGGCTTTTAAGCTAATCAATCAGATACAGGGGAGACTTGGGAAAGCTACAGAACATTTTGTTTTCAAGACAGTATTGCTGAAGAGTGAAATTTTTTAGACAGAAAATATCCATACATGGTTCGAAGCAAAATAATGTTTAAACGTATACACTATATTCTAACCATAGCTGCAAGAAATCTACTGCTGAATATTCCAATGGTAGGAGAAAGTGCAGATGTCTAGATGGCTAAGATATTTAGAAGAGGTAATATTTTACAAATATGAATGCATTTCCCTAAGAATTTTAAAAATCACACTTAAGAGATTTTGCAGCGTTAACATTGCCTCTCTACAGGGCAATAAATCATTTAATTGGCAGCAAATATTGTTTCCTTTTTAAGCTGTGTGATGTTTAGAAAGGTATAAAGCGACAGAAGTCTATTTCTACAAGGTTTTGGATTTACTCATTACCTCATGTTAGGTTTTTTGGAAATACTTCGTTATCAAATGTTATCAACATTATCAAACATAAAGAATTTACAGGTAGTGTGCTTTTACAAGTTCTAACCTACCATAAACCTTTAAATAGCTTTTTTCTATTAGACACTTTTTCTCCACATGCAGGAATTTTTTTCAGCATTGTATTATGAACTTGAAAACTTGTTTAAAAACAAGCTGATAGTATTTTGGTTTTATTTTAAAAGGAAAACAGCTGCTTCCCTTATCAAATAGCATCCACAGTGGAGTGGGACAGACGATATGGCAGCCACCTGGAGATACCTCAAACCTGGTTCGCATGAGAAATCAGTCTCTAGGACAGTCTGCTCCTTCACTTACTGCTGGTTTGGTGAGTGAGTCTGGGAATACTCATGATGTTTTTGTGCTATAAATAAAAAGTAGCGTGATCCTGTGCTTTAGTTTTCACCTTGCTTTCCCTGTTCCTGCTCAGTGAACGCAACATTTTCTTTCTGTGGGCCTTTTTTAGGGTAGCGGGTGAGTTAGGAGGAGAGTGTATGTTCATTCTGCTTTTGAGAAAAAGCAGGAAAAAAATGTTTGTGTTAAGAGTAATTTCTTTCTGGGGAGCTTCTTTCTCAATGCTACTTAAGCTGCTACTGGAAACAAAATATCTCTGGAAGCCTAGGGAGATGTGAGCATGGGAACCTGACCGTTTAAAACAAGTTTAATTGGGAACCAGCTTTGAGTAGCTACCTCTGCCTGCTTCCCTAGAGAATAGCTAGGGGGATGAAGCTGAAAGGGATAACTGTCCAAGGAATTGAAGAGCTGGAACTGACATCTGCTCTTCTGCATGGTTTCTCTCAAAAAGTTTTGGTAAAGTGAATGTATTTTTGAAGAATGTTGCATCTGTTAAATTAGCATTTTCTAAGAAGAAAATATTCTGTACGGGAGGGAAACTCGGATGTCTATAGTCAAGACTGAATTGCAAACAAAAAGGAACATATGTTTTGTTCATATATGTTCCTTATTACCTCTAAATATCTAAAATCACTGAAGTGCAAGGAGAAGAAAAACAAAAGAGGGGGAAAAGACAGTTTTTTGTGAGCAGTCATATATGCAACAGAAATTGTTGCTGAACAGTAGCTAAAAAGCAAAGCTAGAAGCTTTTTTTTGCCAAACTTCCATAGAGTTGCCTGTATAACAAGTTTTACTCAAATGAGGACATTTTGGTGTGCACTGGTTTATATTGCTGCAGGTAATTGGGTAGACTTGTATTACATTGTGAGACATTTTAGAAGCAGTGACCCCTTAAGTAAAAGGGTGTACCTTGGATATAGCATTTAGATTGTTATCCCTTAGAATTTTGGAGGGTAACCTAGACAGTTTGGCACCACCAGGCTATGAAAAGAAACTTAAATCTATAAAGTTCAAAAAGCTATGTATTTGTGTTAGCACTGATTTTGATTTCACAATGAAGTATTTGTAGCATTTTCAGACTTGCTACTATATTGAAATTCTTATGGTTTGATTTAATTGTATTGTCTTAGTTTGGTGCCTGTTCGGTGTTTGCCTTAAATTTCTGTTCTTAGCTGTGGTTATAATTTGGTTGTACCAACAGAAATGGGAAATGCTCATGTGAACTTGGTATGCAAGTATTTATCTGGTGAGGATTACAAAAAGTAGTATGTGTTAAAATACAAGCCTGTTTGCTGAAGGCAGGCAAATGCCTTGAAGCTTCATAGCTTAAGTTAATGAAAATAACTGTGCTTTAGAACAAAGCATTAGTTCTCAGATCCTTTATTTGGAATACTAGCTTTTTGCTTAACAGCTGCGTACAATTCAGTGAACTGCAGATGTGTTTGCGTGTTACAATTCTGCATATTACTAATATTATGTATTTTCAGTTTGTCATGGTAGTGTTTGTACTGTCTATCAAATGTAATGCCAATAATTTACTTTAAAATAATTCAAGATTTTCTGCTTTCTAATTAAAGCAGAGAAATTCATCTATAAATCCAGTATTTGTCCCTCTGCGATGGTGTTACGTACTGAAGTATATGGTCACTTTCCTATCTCTGTATACTTTCTGGTGGGCTGTATGTTAATTACAGTTACAGTTAATTAAGCCTAGAAATTAAGAATTTTTAGATGAAGTGGGCTTCTAAAGTGATGACTAAAGAGCTGGTCACAAGATGAACACCTAATTAAATGCAGTGAATCCTGGGATCTTCGAGCTAGTTACATGTTTGGAGCTGCTTTAATATGCTTGTGGTATTGAAATACGTTTCACAAATTAGAATGGCAAAAGGTCTCTTGCCAGTATAATTAATCTCCTTTGAAGAATAGCTCTATTAAGAGATGAGTAGGTTCAGTAATGCACAGTGTCAATTTAATATGCCAGCCTTGACTGCTACAGCATTTAATTCTTTTCTTATTTGTTATAATACATTAGATAGATAGCTAGAGAGAAGTGGGATGTGGTACGGGAAAGCCCGAATACTCAAAGCTATGTACGTTGTTTCTGCTCCCTCTTTTTGGGACTGTAGGTTATCAGTGGATTTTACTTTGCTAAATTGCTTTGCTGGCATTCAGAAATGTGTGGTTTTTTACTTTCTAACCAGTACTAATCCTACAGATTGTTTGCTGTGCTTAAATTGCCTTCTTTCCAGCTTTGAAAGTGTTTGCAAAGCAAAAAGATAAATTAACAATAGCAAATCTATAGAAATTAGTTTGCAGCTAATAAGACTGAAAGCTGGACTGCTTACCAGCAACAACTCAAGAACTGGAAACACATCAAATTCTAACATGCTAAACTACATAAGCACAGTTTATTGGTAGAATCTTTCAGGTCACATGTTATGTAAGAGTCTGGATTTATGTGTCTGCATAGCAGTTGCCACTAGATCCTTGACTTGAGGAAGAAACCAGGGCAGACTATATGCTGAGTCCTGTCATTGTAGAATGATAGATGTTGATCTGATTTGTGTGCCTTCTAAATATATGTGAGGATTTCAGAGGATGACCTTCAGTTGTTCATCTACCCTTAAGACGGATGGCTCTGATGCTAGTAGATTAAATTCTGGTGGGGAGCATCCTCTTCAACACTTTCAAATCCCTAAGATAGCCAAGGAAGTAATCAAAGAAAAAAAAAGACATAAATCATCATTGTGGGCATCTCAGTGGTGTTTTCTGCTATCAAGACCCAAATACAGTAAAAACTGGAGCACAGGAAGTGTGTATAAAGTGTGTGCACAAGGAACAGAAGTATAATAATGTGGAAAATCTCTTATGACTTAGTTTGGGGGTTTATTTATCTGAAATCTTGACCTGCAGGCACCCTGTTGTAAAAAGAGTTAGAACTTGGAATGTACTTTTAAGTGCAGCTGATACGAACGATCAGGAATATGGATGCATTCTTCTATGAAGAAAGGCACGAATAGCGTCAAGGTTTGTTAATTTTAGAAAGGAAAAAGAGCTTGTGAAGAGAAGGTTGTGATTGTTGTAGAGGAGGTAGATTGGGAGTGCCTTTCTTGCAGGTGTTTATTTTGACAAACCTCAATGTGAATGAATCAATGCTGTAAGGTATTAATATTCCTGGGCTGGAGCATTTACGGGTGGGCAAGGGATGATTTTCCCCTCAGGTTTATTGTTAAGGCCGGGTTGCTGAACTGGAGCACTGCACTAATGCTGAGTATGTGTTTATGTTTGTGGAAAGAGATGTGGGTGGTTTTGTGTGTGTCCCACCTCCTCACTCCCCGTACCTCAAGCACTGTCTCCAGTATTTTGTGAAAGAAACATCTCGCAGCGTGCTACCCGTTAATTAGGACACATCTTACTGCATTGCTCACTGTCTAATGCCTGGAAAAGTTTGAGATGTTCCAAGAATAAGAAGCTGTGCATGTTCCTTCTGCCAGCAGTGGCAATGGGAACACATTTGAAGAGGCCTGTCAGTGGAGAATTAGAAACTTGCGTAAAAGAGATTCTGAACCTTTATTTTTGATTTTTTTTTAATACTACAAGCTTCAGTTTTCTAAATCGCTCCCAGTACTGAACTGAAATGTGCTGTACTCCTGGAACTGAAAAACTGAGCATAATTTTTGAAAATGAGGTTGAGGGTTTTAGCAGGGTGGTTGTAGTTCTCTCTTTAGCCTAAAGTTTCTTTCTTATGTTCTATACCACGTGCTACCGTTGCTTCATCTTCAGAGATGAAGCCTGCTGACTGTTAATCCTCTGCTGCCAGATTTGCAAGATTTCCTTGTGGGGTCAGTCTCCTTTCTCTCTTCAGAGAATAACTTCAAATGACTTAACAGTTTTACGTTTACTTTGAAGGTAATAGTTAAAATGAGATGAGACAATTGCATATTTTTTGCCGTTGTAGAGTGCCAGATAGTTAACCTTCCCCTGGTCTTGCTCCAGAAGAAGTGGTTAATAAAAAAAAGCCTCTCATTTTGAATAATGATCAGGAGGGTGGAAAGGCTCAAATGCAAAGACTTGAATTTACGAACAAGCTGAAGAACTTCCTGTGTTGGATGACACAGAGCCGGTGATTTATTCTGAATGTTGAGTTCCCCGAAGCTGTGCGGATTAGGCAATGCCGAGTGGAACGGGAAAATGGTTGTCCTTGTGCTGATGGGACCTTGGCACTGCAACTGGAAACCTGGCCACTGACGGAGCTAGCATGCTGTGGCATGTTATCTTTGATGGTCAAGTTGGGGTATGCTTCTTAGATGTAGGAAAGAATATTTACTGTTTATTTCCAAATTTTTTACTCCTTTTTTATTTAATTTTAGATAAATCGGGAACGGAATCAATTGTAACTAATATAATGGTGTATTTCCCCAGTGCAAGTTGTTCTTCGTTACCAAAGGCTGTACTTCCAAGCAGTAGCATTCCTGGCCACCCGGAGGAGTGGCTAGCTGGCTACAGATGCGGGTTGGTGGGCGAGCCCGGGTCGTTCACGTGGAGCCCAGGTGGAAGCGCGGCCGCATCCGGCGCAGCGGCGGCGGGTCCGTGGTGCTGCTCTGCCCCCTGCCGGCAGGCCGGGCACTTGCCGCGGAGCCTTCCCGCCGCATTCCCGGCGGGCACGCTTTTGCAACACGTTTTTAGACATCCAGGTATTGTTAGTGATAACAGCACAGGCATATTATTTTGGGATCGTGTTCCACACTGACCACTTGCTAATAACCTGGCCTTTTTTTTTTTTTTTAGTTGGAGTATGAATTAGCTTCATATTTTAATACTGTACTGTGGTTTGCAGCATTCTTTTTCTGGTAACAGAGAGGTGATGGTTGGGATAGTTATGCAAAAAACAAAGAATTTTCTTTTCTTTAAATATTATTCGGAGGTAATCATATAAATCATTGTTTGCAATTTTTGGGTCAGAAGCTGTGCTGCCTAATTGTGTTTTGGTCTGTGGCCTGCCAGGGGGTGCTGGAGTACTGGCGGTCTCGGTATAGTGAATTGTATTTTCAACAAAATGACACCTTTGCTACAGGGCCAACCTCAAGAAGAGCTAGAGAAGTTTTCCCATGGGCTATAGCAAAAGAAGACCTTAACCTTGTGTTTGTCAGTTCGTTGCAGAAAGTAATTCAAAAGCTCTGATACAGTGCAGTGGAACTAGAAATTCAAGCTGCTTTATACTCTGCTTCAAAAAACCCCTCATAGTTACAAAATTTTATGACTGGGTCTTCTGCTTAGCCCCTAGTGCTTTAATAGATTTACTGCGTATTATTTAGGGTCTCTGCTTTATGCACACATCTGGGTAGTGGTTGTTAATCTCATAGTGATGAGGTCTTGGAAGGAATAGAGTTTGTAGTGACTAGCAGGTATCTGACGAGCAAACTAAACATTAGCTTACAAAGCAGAATAGCTGATCTTCCACCGTACTTTCTACCTTTCTGCTCAATATGTATGCTGGCGGTGAGGTGAGTGCACAGAGCTTAGACTTCTACCTCCCTACAAAAGAATTGATGTAATCTCTGTCTTTTTACTGAAAAATTCAATACTAGTTGGGGACAAATCATTAATGCCAGTTGTGCATAGAGCTACCTCCTGCTGATTCACTGTATACTTATTACAGCAGCAGACATTTGAATCTGATTAGAAAACTGTCTTCTGAAACGTGCAGCTGCTCTTTTCCCCAAACCTTTTGTCATAGATAACCTTACTTTTAGTTTGTTTTATTAGTGGTAATATATTGACTATTTAAGTGTTGCTGAATACAGCTGAAAATATTTTTGTCTGAGAATAATCATTAAAGTTTTAGCAGATGAAGATCATTAATTGTTTTAGGGAGTAGAGAACTTTAAATACTTCACTGTACAAGTAGAATTTCGTATTTTTGTATTGTTAGAAAAGCAGGAGACAGCGGAAACTATGGTTGTATGAATGAATGGATTTATTACTGCATGAAGGCATGGGAATTGCATTTTAAAATAGCAGTCGTAATTGTAGTAACCTGAGATGGGAAGTATGTGGATTTGTAAATTAAGACCATGTGAAGTCTTAAATTTATGCATGCTAATTAAAAATTTGCATTTACTTACATGCCAAAGGCTATGGGTGAATTTTTGAGTTTGGGTATGTTATCAGTTTTGGAAGATGTGGCTATAAGGAGAAATAATATGTGTGTTACTTGGAAGAACTAAAGCAGTATCCAGACTTGCATTTGTTTGAAGGGCCTGGGTCTGAGGAAGAAGTAGGAAGCAAGTTCTACACAGAGGATTGAATGTATTGGCATGAGCTGAATGATAAAAGTAAGAACAAGGAATTCGGACCTGAAAATGTGGAACAGTAGAGAATAATTAGGCCTTTGCAAAGAAGTAAATCATATTGTAAGCAAACTGCAGAAGAGCTGCTTTGAACATACTTAAGTATTCTGTGCAAAATTGTGAGCATGGGGCAGTGTTTAGAGTGCTTGCAGAGACTTACCTTTGTCACAGCTTTAAGGTATTTCTGGTAAGAAAATTAAAATGCAGGTGCTATAATTCTGTGTTTTCGTGATAGATTCAGGACACATGCTTCACTGTGCATTCAAAATGGATAGTCCTGATAGGTTTTTCACTAGTAAACTTCATTCTGAATAATTCATGTGTATCTGTGTAAAGAACAGCAAATGATTGTGATAAATTCTGTACTAAAGTTATATTTAATATATAGTGCATATTACTGAAACACAGTCAGCATCTTTTTACTCACTTCAGTTAAGTGAATTCCATTTTGGAGTGGACTCATTGGTTCAAAGGAGATTTTCATACCTGAAGGAAAATTTGAACACCCTTCTGTGTAACCTGAGGCTTGTCATTGTAGGAAATATGAATTCATAAAACTTGCCTTGTGATAATTGTTAAGCGCTAGACTGTCAGTTTGAATGATTGCAGTTCTCATTATCTTCAGAGTCTGCATGTAATTTTTTTGTCTGTGAATATGTTGAATTGATTTTTGGCACATGTAGTCAGTTCTGTTCCTGACAGCAGCACTATTGTAGGTGTAAAGTGAGAAACTGCCGTAGTGTGCATGGAAAATTAGCTTTTTTGCTTGGGGGAACTGTGGGGAACTTGAAATATAAAGAACTATTCAAACTGTCTTGAATGTGCATTGTCACTTACTGAGGCTTTGTTCTATAAGAGTGTTGTTCTGTGGTTATTATTAACCTCTCTATAAAAACATACTAATGTAGACAATAAAACTCATGGTTTTTTGATTTAAAATAGCAAAAAAATTGACTGTTTTATTTTCGTGATTTTTAGCAGGTATTTCTGTAGAAAGGCATTGTGAGATGTCCACATTTAGTATTTTAACATGGCTGTCTTCTGTGTCTTGTAATACTTCTGGGAACTGTTTCCTGGGATGTGATAATAGGTGGATCCGTCTTTAAACATGAAGTAGTCTGTTTGCATAAGTTTTAAACTACTTTGTTCCCATAATGCAAACTGTTTTGAGCTTTAGGACATCTATAAAAATCCCCTGTAACTCTAAAAATAAACAAAAGTTTTGGAGATGTAGAAATTAGTAGCGTAACCTTCCATGTGTGGCTGCTGTTTTTTGTTTGGTATGTTTTCCTATACTGTATCATTTTGGTTTATCCAAGCCACACAACGTGTCTTTCCAGCCATCCAAACTGGTTCAGCTCCAGAGACAGAGTGATTGCTTATTTTACCACTTGGAGGAAAATGGGAATATGGTGGTTTCTGTGCTTCACCTCTGGACAGCTGCAGCTTGGAATCTTTGCTAAGAGTTAATCTAAAGTCCTTATTACCTTGAGATTCCTAGAGAGGGAGAGGTGAAATCTCTTGGCAGAGGTAAGTGTAGCCATGCAAGTGAAACACAGCATTAAAGCCCAAGACTTCTGCAACAGTCCTGATATCGGAACTCTGATAAAACTGAGAGGCAGAGAGGTTAAGTCATTTGGTCATCAGTAGAACTCAGAGTAAAGCATACCTCACAGACTTTCTGGAAGGCTTATTTTTTTTAACGCTCAGCAAATGTTTGAAGCTGAAATAAATGGTGCTATGAAATAACTTATTCCTGCAGTTGCTGTATCTAGTGTGCCTGTGTCGTTCTCTTATTTCTGATTGTCTTATAGGTATTTAGATTTTCAAGTCAGTTGTTCAAAAGCCAGGGAATACCGTGATCTATTCCCTGGCTTTGCTATGTTATTATTGCTAACCCAAGCCTTCCTGCAGGGATTGTGAGTTTTAAAGTCTTCCCTGGTGGGAACTGCAGAGTCCTTATGCTGTGAGAATATGAGGTATGAAGTCAGAAAAACCATTACACTAGCAAGCTTGATTTCGAGTCAGTTATCTGTAGTTCTACCCTTTGTGAACAGAGACTAGGCTAAATAATGGCCAGGCTGTTTTTTCAAAGCATTGTTTATTATAGGAATAGATGAGGAGAATTCTTGGATTGTGGCATTTAGATTGTGGTCAACTAAGTATGTATAGTGGAAAATTTGCTGAGAGGATGCCTTATGTGTTCAAAACAAACCAGCTTACCTAAGCTAGTTTATTAGTAAATAGTGTGGAACAACTGAGTTGCTTCTTGCTTTTGTTGTTTATTGCAGTGACCAAGTTTCCATGGGGGGGAAAAAAAAAAAAAAAGATTCACAAATATAAAGCGCTGTCATGTTAAGACTGGTGCGGGTCTGTGAAAATGTGTCAGTGTGAACTTTAAGTTACTGACAAGGGGGAAATGTTTATAATAGAGGATTGAAAGATGTGCAGAGTTTCAGATCTGTCATAAAAGGATGTGAAATGTAATTAACCTAAAATAACCCTTAAAATATTTTTGAGCCTGATAAATGAGCTGTTGAGATAATGACAGATTTTAATTTTATACCTTAAATAATATCCTATTAAAATCCTCAAGATTTTGCTTTGTGATGGAATTCACTGCAACTTACGTTTCCACAATGACCTCATGATTCAGTAACATTGTTAATATATTTGGTGCATATTTGAGGCGTAAGGTCTAGGTTAATGGCAGCATTTGTTCTTTAAGTGCTTGAAGCCACAAAGCTCTAATTGAAGATATGAATGTTCAAACCTCATTATTTTAATGTGGTCATACGGTATAGTGACAGAAAAAGTAGTTATATGATGAACTCCTGTGGCAGTGTTCATAATTTGTCCACAAAACCAAATTACTATGTGGAACTTGGAATTAAAATTCTCTGCCTGGGAATTTAAATAAAACATGAAACTTCAGGTTTAACAGTTTCTGTTTTTGTCTTCACTCAAAATTAGAATTTGCATACCTTTAATATAGAGAATACTGCTAAGTCATTTGTTCACACAAATGAAGTTACAGTGCATACACTAAATTTTTCACACAAAGACTTCTAGTTAGATAACTTGTTACATATTTGTTTCAAATAGTTAAGTGTGCAGAGGTACTTTTGGCAAGTTTTGTTTCCAAGCTGATTTTCTAAATATTTGAAATTGAACTAATTTAATGGATGAGCTGTTGCCAAGGGAAATACATAGTGTGTTTATCACAGTGTCGAGAATCCAAGGGTTGAAGACAAAGGTCAAAATGTTCATTACTGCTTGCATTTCATCAGTGTTGCTAACCTTGGTTGCCTGTTGGCAGCTTTGCATACTGTGCTGTCTCTAGCATGAGCTAGATCCCTTTTAAGATCCCTTCTGCCTGTCCTGATGTTCCTAAGCAATCCTTTCCCTCCTGTGTTCTCCCAGAAGTGTTTATTTTTCTCTGTGGTTTCCCCTGTCCCCAGAAAACAGGAAAAAAAGCCTCCCCACAGTAAAAATTTATTCTTACTCATTGATGATAGCCAGAAAAGTTGTGAATTCAGACTGCTTTGTGCACTAATATACTTCTGTGACCTCCATAATTCCTCTCCTGTAAATTCTTTGGGCTGTGGAATACTGGTCTAGGAATCTTAGTGGGAGACCTACAGAGTTGTGTCTTGTATTACAGTTTTACTGTTGCTCAAAATTTGCCTGTCCCTTTCTTACCGTAGAGTTATGAGTTCTAATACAACCTTCATTTCTGTACTATCTCCTTGCTAAATGAATCGTGTTCTGAATCATGGGCTTTTGATCCACAGGCTCTTTGACTCTGCTCAAATGACAGTATGCAATATAAAATTAAGTTGGTGGATATTATTAAATCTGTTGATAACTGTTTGGTTTTAGGTAAGTTTTTGTTGTTTTGCCTTAGAATTCACTTATCAAATAATTTCAAAATTAAATTTACTTTCAAAAAGTAAAATTAGAGCGTTACAAATTTAAAACATGCATTTCTTATCAAAGAAATCTTAAACCTTATTAGAAGAAACTATGCTAATGAAATAATCAGAGAAGTTTGTCAAGATAAACTGATGAGGTTTTCAAAAGAAAAGAGGAATAATTTGTAATGTCATGTACATACAGAACTATCTGAATTGAGAGGAAAAGTACCATGTCAATATTGTCAAATTATATTGATCAGACATCAGCATCAATCCTGATTAAATAGGCAGCTGTTTAAAGTGGTATGTTTGACAATGACATCTTTTAATTTGCTATATGATTATTTGTCTGCTGCCGTGTTTATTTTCTCAATGTAACTTACATACTGTGTTTAAAATGTTGCAGACTGAGAAACAGTTGAATTATACCAGACATACAGTAGGAAGAAAATCAGACCTTCTTATGGCTGATACAAATGTGTATGAGTATCAGGTAATATCTGTGAACAGACAGTTGATTTATGTAGCAACTTAATTCCAAGAGAGCACTCTAATAAATTGAATGGAATGTTTGTCTTTTAGCATTTAAAAAAAAAAAAAAAAGGTTATTTAGGCATCGGTTATACGCAGATTAGATTTAAAAGAACAACGGTAGCAAATTTTTGTATAAATGAGAGGTGTTGAAACACTGAGGGACCCCGTTCCATGTGGATTACTGTCAGACAGATCTACTGTATCAACTTCCCTGGGAAAGTGTCAAGAATGGATTAAATCCTGTCTAACTGGAGGGGTGCTTGGCCATTAAATTTGGCTCTACAATGATGTGATAGATACCTCTTGCCTTTCTAATTGCTAAATTCCTCTATTTTTCTATAAGCAAAAGGTAAACTGCTGCTCTTCCCCCTGGCTTACTATAAATTGCAATAATTTCAAGGGAAAAGGTATTGTGGTGCCTAACTTCTTCAATGAATTACATTAGTGATGCCTACCCTTTCATCTGATATCTGACTTCTTTTTTGACCCATTATTAACAAGGCTTTTATCATGAAGCTTTGCCTGCATTGTATGAAATCTCCATCTGAGAATAGTCACGGACAACCATTAGTTATTGTTAGCTCCATTTTTCCTTGCACATCAGGAAACTTCTCCGGTAGTTTGGGGGTTCAAAAGTAGGTAATCACAATTTCACGTTCTGGAGCAAGCAGTGAAAGGCTGGTTAAACTCCATTTAATGTTGAAGTAAAATGGATAAAGTTGATTTAACTCCATTTTACCTAAGCTATATAATAGAGCTTATGCTTTTTGTTACAAGCTTCTGTTCTGTGTTGAATCCCTCAGTTCAGAGTAGTGACAAGTCTATAATAATGCTCACTACCCGCAAGTATAATTGTTACATTTTCTCCTGTATATTTTACAGTTAATTACTTTAATCCCATAAAATGCTGAAATTCTGACATGGCTCTGCTGAGGATGGCTGTCTCATTTACGTGCAGTTTGGTGTCCCAGTATTGTGTCCTCAAAGTATATGGGAAAGGTTAAAGAGTTTGGGGTTGTGGCTGGGTGATGCTGCATGTTTAAAGACAAAGCATCAGTGAGTAGCACAGACCACCTAAGTGTTGAAACCTGGATCTAATTAAGCAGCAGTAATCTGGGGCCTGTATTACCCACTGTATGACAAGGGTAGGTGATGCTGACTGCAGTGTCCTGAGGAAGATCGGACAGTGTAAGAATCACATGTTAGTGAGAGACTTCAATTACTTATATGTAGACTGGATACATGCCACACTGGGACAGGAATGAGAGTAGACTTTATGTGTTCAGTGACTGTTTCACAAGAGAGATCAAGCCCTAGCAAAGAGCCCATGGCAGGAGAAGTAACATTGTTTTTATCCTTAGCAGGCTCAGTTCTGGTTCAAAGTAAAGTCAAAAAACCACCCTAAAGGTTGAAACTGAAATACATGTATGCAGAGCTAAAAATAGTCAAAAATCAGCTAAAGTTCCTTTCAGTTTCAAAAAGATGAACTGATGTAGGAAGAGAAAGCTTGTTGAAAAGCAAGGAACATCAGCTAAGAGACCTGCATCTTTATAGTCTTCATGGAACCAAGTTAAAGACCTCTTCTTCAAGGCAGAGAAATGCAGAGTTCCCCCCCCCCCCCCCTCCCCAAGTAAGAATTAAGAATGGTTAAAAGGAAAGAGAGTGGTTAAAACCAGAATAAAGGAAGTTGTTAATTCAGTGAGTAAAAGGAGATAATGACACAGCTTTAAACTAATTCAAGTATGAAAGGTGTGAACTACTATTAGTGCTGTATAGTCAATTGCTTAACATAGTTTCAGTAGTTGAGCACTGGAAACTGGCAAATGTGGTACCAATACTTAAAAAAGGTATCCAGGAGAGATCTGTGGAGTTACAGACTTGCAGATGTTCCCTTCCTGCTATAGTTGCCTTTTTTTCAAATTCCTTCGAGTGTAATTTACTGTTTGGTTGCATTAACACAATATTTGAATAGAGCAGCCTTACCAAGTCATTCAGATAACCCCGACAGTGCTGACCTCACTGTTTTATACTCTGCTATTACATGTATGCTTGTCATCGGTGATTTTATATTTATTTCTAGGCCATCAATTAAAATGCTGAATAATGTTATATGCATGACTGTTCTGTTGACACAGAATGGTCATATTCAGTAGCAATTCTTCTGACAGCTACTTTTAAAAATTCACTTGATTGGCAGGTTCTTAAGAAAAAGTTTTGCTGTTTCCTAGAGATATGTTTTTTAGAAATGTAGTTTGCAGGCAAGTTAAAAGCTTTGAACAATAATGTCTGATGTCTACATGTTTACTTTATCAGCAGAGGTAGTAATTTAAACACCCTGATCCCCACTGCCCCCATACAAAAACACCTAAGAACTCTTCTCAGAAATTGTGGTGATTTATTTGCAACCTTATTTTTCCATAAAAATCTCAACAACTGATGTTACTTTTACTTTTTCTTTGGAAAAGCTGGCACAGAATTAAAATAAATATTTTGCCCAGGATTGGCATTATCCTAGTTGTTCTGAAACCTCCTGGATAATGTGTTTACTCCTTGACTCTTATTTGGCTGGGTAAAGGGCTTTTTTTGACTTGTCTCCTGCTTCCTGTTGTAAAAGAAGCTTTAAAGGCAGTATGGGGAACAAAACGGGACTGCTAGTGTGGGAAATTCAGGAGCACAGGACAGAGCACAAACTGCTAGAGTAAACTGATATTGCTGATGTCTGATAACTTTGAGGTATATTTAGAATCGTCCTGCTGTTGTTTTGTCCATTGCAGCTCATGCTTTCATTTAGTCGCTTTCTACTTGAGTGACGTCAGAAGGAAACTTTAGGAGACTGGTTTCTTCAGCTTCACGACCTGTTCTGGAAAGAGCTTCTCCTTCCCTTGAATTCCACCTTGGCTGTGCAGATTTGTGTTTTGCTATGAGATCATTCTGTCAATATAGGCTTGTTTACTTCACAACTTTGGCAATTTTGGAAGGCTCCTTTCAGTATTAAAACATCTACCTTTCACATTAGCAGATCATTTTTCAGCATGGAACTGTGAATTGCTACTGGTGATTGCCAATGTTTCTTTCTTCCCTGAAGACCCAATGTTTTGGTAGAATTGAATTCTTGTTTTTAAATGTAGTTTACTGCATTAATTAGTGTCTTTCTGGATCCTGTCAGACTCAGTATGGTAACAGTCTTCTGAGAAGCTTCCTTTATTGATGCATTTAGAAAAGGCTCAACTTCCTTCATGGAAAGAATTTTCTCTAGGGATGCTGCCAAGGCTTAGAAGACCAAGAAATCTTATGGCTTTGTATTTGAATGTAATCAAACTGGCACTCTTAATTTTGTCTCTTTAGAGCTGGAACAGATCTGTAGATTAATGTGTATTTTTGGCATTGGCTTTAACCAAAATTGAAAGTAATGGTATAAATGGTCATGATTGCCAGAAACATTGAGCAGTGATAGGAAATCAAAGTTTCTGCAACGTTCCTTCTTTCCTGGTAACTTTCAAGCCACTGGCCGGTTTCATCCAGGCTTGAAAAAGAGAAGAAATGTCAAAAATAATTGTAATTGCAATTTCGTAAGAATTGGAGCTGAGTAAGAAACACCCCCTCATATCCTCTCAGAGAGAGACAGTTCATTGTTTAATGTGGCTTGGCAGCGGTGGCTGACACTCAAACGTGACAGCTCTCGATTAGCTGTGGGAGATGCTGTCGCCAGTTGGGTGGAAATAAAATAGAACCAGGGTTACCTCTGTGAGGACGATGGGAGGAAGCAAGATGACAAAAAGACTAACTTGAGTCAGTAGGAAACTGGATGTCTTTAATTCTGTTTATATTGCAGTACTGCAATATAATAGTAATAGAATATAATACCTATATAAAATTATGCATTGTACATTATATATGGTATTACATATGATATAGACTATATATAATTATAATAATACTATAAGAAGAATCTGACATTCTTCTGTTTCCAAAACCATCGATGTTCGTGACCTATTTCTGGGCCAGGTTGGAAGGACAAATTTGAAATGCTTCTTGTAATGCTTCTGTGTTGTCCGTTTGGCATGTTACATTTACTGTGGAACGAACGGTGCGATGCTGCTCCAGCAGACTGAAGATCCTTCCACGTGCTGCCTTTGCAGCATTTTGCAGTTGTCGCAAGCTGAGACTGCGCCGACGGGTCAGTGCCAGGACTGGTGGGTGTCTTTCCTGGGCTGTAAATCTGACCTTTCAGAAAGGCTGAGAGCGAACCCTCACATTCAGTTGTGCGTATTGGAGCAGAGCTTACTTGTGGCATCATCTGCAGTTTATTTCTTTGCTTTTCATAATAAAGACATTAAAAAAAATAAGTATTCTACAAGCTTGAAAGAGAGACTATTATCTAATTGGCTTTTGGTTAGGAGGATACTGATTTCTAGGTCAATGTAAAACAAATGAGCATTTAAATTGAAGAGGAGCAGCTGTTCCAAAGCCCCTTTCCACAGTGCCTGGTTTTGTTAAGGATAATTATGTCTAATTTTAAATTATGATAGCTTTGAGTATTGAGCTTCGCCTTGTTACATCCACTAGTTCATTCTCCTTCATCAGTAAGAATGTTCCATCATGGAGCTAGGTTTCTGATTGGATTTATTATTCTGGGCCTTTTGAATTATGAAGAGAAATACAGCTTTAAAGGTGGGGTTTGCAACACTTTCATGACAATGTTACCATACTCCCATCGTATTTTTCAAGGTCTCAAGACAGATACAATGTTTTCTGATTCCTGTGGAAAGGTACGGCTGGGAAAATATGTATTTATGTAGATGTGTAAGATTTTCATTCGTATTTTTTAGCTTGAAAATGGAAACAGACTCTAGTGCTAAAAAATCCAAGAAAACTCTTGTCAGCCCTTGGAAGCAAACATATGCTAAAGATGTCCTGTGGATTACATACTGCTTGTTTCAATTAACACATTGATATTCTCTTGTCAGTTCTTGAGACAAAAGCCCAGGTGACAATTCAAATGGTGCATGAGAATCATAATTCAATTTTTTTCTGGTAAGCTTAAATATATTTTTTTATACAAAGAACAAAAGATTTCAACTGCTAAGCTCAATGTTATATTAGTAATTCTATAGGATGTCTGAACACTTTAAAGAACATATATTGTAAAAAGAAGCATGTTTGTTTTTATGAAATGTTCATTGCTGGACATGGCGGTATTGTAGTGTCATGCGTAAGAATTCTGTGTTTGAATTGAATTTAGAGTAAAATGTAACTATAACTATCAAGAAATGTAATTTTTTTAAAATTTTAATTTGAAATTCAAGCATTTTCTTACCTGCTAGTTTTATGGAAAGAAATTGTCTTCATATGTCTCTTAAAATAATGAGTTACACTTTTTCTCTGAGAAATATTCTTTGAGGCTCTAAGTCAACATCTTACTCTTTTGTTTCTTCTCCGACTAAATGTAATAGGTTCTATTAAACAAAGCCAAAAAGTTTGAGAGATTGCCAAATTATTATTATGCATCTGCTTTTTTTTGAGGAAAAATAGCTCTAAAAGAAAAAAAAAAACCCACAAAACCAGGAGAACTCATAAAAATGGGAAGCCTGACACAGACCTTGGAGGAGAGCAAGATGTATTTTTTTAAAAAATTTGTCTTGAACTGTAAATCTTTTAAATCCTGAATGAATTAATTCTTTTATCTTTCAGTTTTTGTTCTACTTTAGTGGATAAATGTTGGGTAAAGGGTTATCTGTAAAAAAACAAACAGCTTTTAACTTGTCTAGCATTTTAAGAGGATGACAAAATTGTGAGAAATGAATAGCAAGATTTTGTCTGATACCAGAAAGGAAGAATAAAAATCTGTCAGAATCTATCAGCAAAAAACTGCTGTGAGATGTCTCCTTAGACAGCAATGTAAGCTTAGTCTGGTATAGACAAGGAGAGTAGGGGAGAGTAAAACCCTCTAACTCCAAATGTTTTGGTTTATCTTTGAGTGTTTATTTCAAAGGTAGTGTTTGAATGTATATCATGTTGATCTTAATCAGGCACAATGGTATGATTTTTGGAGACTTGTCCAAGCAGTTTAATATCAGCTGGAAACCAAGGTAAAAATCAAGGTGTATTGAAATGAATTGCACGTGGATTAAGTTAGAAAAATATATTCAGTGCTGTAGACTTTGTTCTGAGCAGATTAATTAAAGAAAAATCAGTTAACTTTCGTGGCTTTTTTCCTAATGAACATGTTTGACAGTGTAATTTATTATTTGAAAATGTTATGCTACTGAAATAGAGGAGCTTCATTGTTTTGTGAAGCACCAAGTGCTTGTTCTGAAGAATTGAGTGTCCAAAATGACAAATGTCCTATAGATGTGAGAGGAATGTACAGTGAAATACAGCTTGGTATAGTCTTCATGCCTCTGCAGTTTTTGTTCCTGAAACTCTTTATAAAGTAAGTGCTTTCTTGATGTAAGAATTGCGTGGTTTGTACTTCAAAGTCAAAGGTGGTTTTATTGATGAAGGAAGAATCAGGAGCAGAAAAGTTTTGGAAGAGTTTACAGAAAAGGCAAATACATATATGTGAACTATTGCTGGTGCGGTGAGGCTGCAGGAAGAATGCTGCTAGCCAGAAGTATGGAAGGACGGAAGAGGATAGTGGATGAGATGTTCTGCATAGTAAAATTTTGGGGATATTTCTCAGCATGTGCTTGCATGAGAGACAAGATCTGTCTGTAATTTGTAGCTTTTATTGAACTAGTTTCTATGGCAAAATAGCTCCTGGGCTAACTGGGTGCACGATGTCTTTCCCATGGGATTCCTGAAACTGTGGGTTTTTTGGTTTTTAAAGTTTTCCCAATAAATATCAATACCTTTCATTAGGGAGACACACAGGGGTTGGTATTGGGTCCTTGGGCTTTGGTTTTGTTGCCGTTCTGGTTAAAGGTATTCACTGCTGATGTTTAAGTCCTAATGTCTCTAAAGCATGAAGGCTGTCTGCTAAAGTAAGAGAATTCTGATTCTGGTAATGCCATTTAAATATTTACTAAACAGAAATTATATTTCTTCTATTTTGAATTTGCAGCTTATATTGAAAAAAGCTTCTCTGCCTATTGAAAAAAGTGTTTCTCTTAAAAATGGTATTGTATTTGAAATGTAGCATCAGAGAAGCTAGTTTCCATTCTGTTCTAATGCCAATTTAACTTCAGAACAAGAATGTTTGCATAGTGAATTCCACATCTTCTACAAATACTAAAGTTTAATTGAAGATTCCCTTCCAAAGATTTTAGCTTCTGAAGGGGCTTGAGCCAATGAACTTGTTTCTGCCCGGAAATTGGTGTCTCTTCTGAATATACCTGCCATGGCACAGTACAAAAACGGTCGGCCTGTAGATGAATGAACCCTTTCCTCCATCCCAGTCGACAGCAAATTTACATTTGTATGGAAGATTAGTGGGTGTGCCGCCTCTCATAATGTATTGAATGTGGGGGATGGGGCAGCCTTGCCCAGGAATCTAAACCTGGCAAATTGGAAACAGAAAACGCACTGTGAAAGCCTGATCGTTGTGTAAACCTTGAGAATTTTAGACATTTTTTTCAGCAATTCTTCTCCCGCAGACCAAACCTCATAAACAGAGTTTGTTGTGGTTCAGAATGAGTTCCTATTATGGTTCATTGTTAATGCACAGCTTTGCTGCAAAGGTCTTAGTTTATCAAACTGAATCTTGTAAATAAGCAAGAAATCCAGAAGAAATTCAGACAAGCTGTCAGGCGAGTTTTCTTAGGTTGACTGCCAAGTATAATTTTTTTTTTTAAACGTTACCTCATCAACCTTCCTTGTTTCAGTAGTCTGTCAGTTTATCACAAAGAGATGCGTTTTTTATTCTCCAGATAAACACAGCTTGATCAAAATAAATAAAAAAACCCCCAAACACTTAAGTTTCAGATTGACAGCGAAACATTTGGCTCATTTTGGTTGCACAGACGAATGTTACCAAAGATTTGAAAAAATTCCACTGAAATTGTCAGCTGATAATCTTTCGGGAAGTAATCTTTTTCTCCCAGCAGAAAATATGTTATGTAAGGAAATGTATCCTTAAGGTTTGCCACAGCTTGATGTTCTGTTGTTTTTAGTTTTGATTAAATAGAGTGAGAAATATAATGAATTTTGGATCTTAGTATTTTAGATCAGGGAACTGTTCTGAAAAGTTCCTTGATAAAAGTATACAATAAAATGCATTACATCTTGTGGCAGGCAAGTGAAAAGCTCTTCATTTTTTTTTAGCCTGATCTTTGGATGGGAGCACACTCTTTGTACGACAAAGCACAAATGGGTCTGCATCATTTGGTCGTCCTATTGTGCAGTGTGGATGTCCTTCACACCATGTCTCCCATGATGGGGTCCCACTTGTGTTGAGAGCTTGCTGGTGTTTCTGTAGTCAGTCCTAAATATCACAAGTGGCTTAATGCCTTTTCAAAGTTGTCAATGTAAGTAGACTTGGACCTCTAGTGTTAACGAGTTTAAGGTGTGCAGATACTGGATTCATTTAAGGTATACTAAAGGGTACACAAATTTTTGATCCCCAGTGTAATGATTTGCTTGCTGAGATAACTGTTTTTGCTTTTATGTTAGTGGCAGGTTTCCATTCTGATGCAGTGGTGTAGACCACAAAAGATGGTAGGATGCAGTGCCAAAACCCAGAAAGGACTATGGAGTCATAGTAAAATAAATTGCTCTCATCTTATTTTAGTTAGTTCTTAACAAACCGGATTAAACTTTTTTCCATGACTATTCAGTGATTCCTGAAATGTGCCTCAAGTTCCAGTTACAATTTAAAATATGTAGAAGGTATTTTATATTCAGTGTAGATAGTACAACAAACCGAACACAGCTCAAAGGTGAACCATGTGATTCTACACAGATAAGGTCTTTGTGCATATGTATATGTGCACTTTAATATAGTAGATACAGACTTCTGTCTTGTTTATTGCCCCCGTTTGTAGCTACTTTGGTGATTAGAAAATATGAGTAATAAGATAATAGTGTATTCAGTTTCTTAATTATTTTTTTGTGAAATGTATTGTACGTAGGAACAATCCTGCTACTTAATAGTGACTTACTGGGGTCATTGCTTTCCTGGCTGTGAAATCGGTATGCCTTCGGTCATCTTACAGTAATGCTTTTTGAAAACCTGTGGGCTACAGAATAACTGAAAGAATTGTTGCTTTGATTATACTGAAGTTAATGGGTGGAAGACTCCAGTCACCTTCAGACAGTTGTTGCAGCTGTTATAACTTCTCAGATTTTTATTCTACAAGACAGAGGAGTAATAGGTTTTGCTAGCATGCAGTGGAATGCGGTCTGAATCAGCATGGAGGAGAAGAGATTTCTTCTTACTGACAAAATGAAATGCTGACCAAAATCTTAAGTGCAGACCCCTCCTAGAGTTTTTAGATAGGTAGGGTTGGTTGCTGTCTGGCGTGTAAGGAGTAAAGTTCCAGGTCCTCCTAATATTCTTGAATGTCTTATCACACTTGTGGTCTTTGTGATAATTAAAGGAGGCTGAGTTCCTTAAGTCTTTTAACTCTGACCTTTTTCTACCCTGAAAACATTTATTTTGGGTCTTTCCATTTTATCAGTGCTCACCTTGAAATGCAGGTAAAAGACATGATTTTCAATAATGATCTCATCAATATCTTATACAGAAACAATACCACTCATTTATGACATTTAAGTTCTTTCAGTCTGTTCAGGGCTTACATGAACCATCATAGCTATCACATTATTTTTAGAATTATTTTTCAGTTTACAATTTCACTGTTACCCCTTTGTTCCTTTGTGGAGTTCATGCCTTTTAGGATGTAAGGCACTGTTGTCTTCAGCAAGCACTACCTTTGTCCTTTCTACCTAAATAAAACATAGAATGATTGTATTGGGTGAGCCCAGTAGCTTATCTCTGATAGCAGGTGTCTAAGGCAGAGTCTCTTCCCAGAACCCTTGTGCCTGTTTGTGACTGTGGGTCATCTTCAGTGTATTTTTCTCTTTTAAGAGTTCTTGGCACATTCTTCAATGAATTGTCCACAGGCTTTTAGCCATGCTTGTGGTTTTGCCCTGCGCCCCAGCCTTTACAGCAAGAAATCGCCCAATGTGACTAATGTATAAAGCAGTACCTCCTTTTGTTTCTTTGGAAATTGCTATTAGCCTCATTTAATTAATCCCAGAATTGGCAAACTGATAAGCTGTCCTTCCCTACTTACCAGAGTAACCACTGCAGGAACATACTGGAAGTTCACAGCTCTTTCCATTTCTTGATGTCTTCAAATCAAGATTGAATAGCTTTTTCAGAGCGAGAGCTGCAGCCAAACAGGATTTGTTTGTATAATGCCAAATGGTCCCAACACCACACTACCCTTTCTCTTTTCTCGTTGCTACAGAGCAAAGCAAAATATTCCCCAGGTGCGTTAATTTGATGGCGGAAGGAAGAATTGGGTTAGGAGCTCACTAAAGTTATTGGTGAACAAACTTTGAATTCCTTATTTTTAATCTCCTTCCTAATTTTTTTTAGTGAAGTTGAGTGCTAAGGTAGATACTGTAATTCTTAAAGGATTCAAATATGACATGATCTCATTTTGAATTTTTCCTCTGGTAAGCAGATATTTTATTAGGTGCTTTATAAATGCTGCCTGCATCTGAAAACTATTTGAGAAATTTGTTTTATGATGAACTTTTTATATAATTATATTTTATGTACTTCAGTTTCTCTAATATGTTTCAGTAATATATTTTTTAGTGAAATGTCTTTTACATTCTTATCTTTCATTGGAGACTTACCTGTGGACCTTTTAGTATACTAAAATGAATGTCTGAGGATGGCGTAGTCTCGATGAGATGACAGATAATTTCTAAAGGTAATATTTTGTAAAACAATTTTCCATGTCCAATAGTTCTTTTAAAATTCCATTTGTCCTTGGCTTGATTTAGTTTGGTACTGAGTATTCTCTCCCACCCTCTTTCATCATTGCTTTTCTGTGGTAGATTTCGTTGAAGGAAGAAGGGAGAGTAGATGAGTGTTAACAGTTAAATAGGGGGGAAGAAAGGTGGTCACCACATCGGAGATCTTTTTGGTGGTGGTTTTTGATCTGACCTTAAAATAAGAACTGTTTGCTTTGAAGAAGGGAAGGGGAGAGTGATGCTAGAGGAAAAACCGTGCCTGCTTCTTTGCAGCAGACCCGATTAGCTTCTCTACCCCAGAAACTGGGTAAGCGTGGCAGGCAGCCAATTTGAAGGCATTCTCCCCAAGAAAGCCTGAAATTTGGAAGAGAACAGATGATTCTCATGGTATTTTGTGACTCGTGCCAACCTCAATCAATTATAAGTCACTTGTGAAGACATTTTGAGAATTGACAATGTCTGAATATTAAGGTAAATAATCCAGAAGAGATTAGATGTATATTTGCTAATGAGAATGTTTTCAGTTACAGTACAGATACAGGTGGGTTATATACTAGCGTTATCAGCTATAAACATTTTTATTTAGTGGCTGGTTTACGAGGAAAATAACAGTGTGTATTGTGTAATTGCTAAGATTCCTTGATTCCTCTCACATTGTACGTTTAATGCTGGTAGCCTTAGTCAGAAGAGGTAAGATCGATGATCCAGTTAGGCACGGTCTAATATAAATATTTCTAAAATCTATTTAGACTAAAATATGCTGCAAAGTGCTGAGTGTGCATGGCAAAATGTTTTATTTCTATGGGGATTTTAAAGTAATAATATAATTTGTTTGATACTGATGTCTGATAAGTGAAGTTAGTCTTTGGTATATTTTTCTGAGGAAGCTTATTTGATGGCAAAACGCAGGAAGTAATACTGAAATCCATCATAAGTGTTATCACAGTGAAGAAATATGATCATCTTGTGTTTCAGTCTGCTTTTAAACAGAGCTTTATCTGTCTTTTTCTGTTGCTGTTCTCCCTGGTGACATGTTCTTAAGTTCTCATGCAGAGTTTTGTGCATGGCTTGTTGTTATCCCGTTATATTTGAGAAAGAAGATGCTGTGCCTTTAAAATCAAGAGGCTCATTGAGTTGTTTTTACTAGCGAGCTGCTTTTATATGGTACAGTATACTCCATGCAAATGAGCTGCCTGCTCAGCCTCTGTGTGGCGGCTTGCCCTGTTGGGGAGCTCACAAAGACTCTGCAGACCTAATTCAGCATTCAGTTGTTTAAAACGGCAGATGGAAGGAGGTATCGGCAAGATGAGGATTTATTAGCTACTCACAATAAAAGACCACACTCGCTCCGCAGAGGATCAGAAAAAGCCTGGTGAATGGGATTGAGTTGTATCTGCTTTCAGCTGACTTTACAATGATGTGTTTAGCTCATGTGACTCGGTCACTTAGTATGAAGATCAGCTAAAGATTTCCATGTAAATATATATTTCTTTAAGCACGATCAACCTGTGTGCTTGTATTGTGACTTTTTTTGGTTTGCAGCTGTCATAACTGTGGGAACAGAACACTTCATCAAGCTGTGGTAGGCAGCCTACGGTCTGGGCTCTCGTTGTTGCTGCATTTGCACACTTCAGGATGTCTGGCTGAAATCCCCTCATAAACACAGCTCTTGATGAAGTTTGATTTCTTTTATGTGTCTCGTGAAATCTTTCTGAGCCTGAAGTTAAGTTCTTTTTAAATACAGTATTTATATTCAGAAGTTATAAATAGGCTCTTCCTAAGCTTTTATCAGGAGATGAAATCTGTTGCTTTAGCTTTCTGCTAAAGAAATTGAAGGTCGTTACGGCATTAGGTGGCTCATTATATTTGCAATATTTCTTTTTTGCCTTTCTAATGTAGAAAGGGCGTGTGTAGGACAAAGGCTCCTTGACATGCTCAGTAATTTAAATAATGGTGTGATGAACGTAGATTTTTGTTTTTATTGAAATGGTGTTTGGTATAGCTAGAAGTGTTCTCATTGTTCATTTTTCAACACAGGCTACATGCTCATATTTTAAAGTGGGCTTGGGATAATGTACATAAAAGGGGCAAAGCCTTTTTTTGACCTTGCTGGAGTTGTCTCTTTGAAGGTAGCTGGAAACAGAAACTGCAGGACAGACTGAAAAAGCTTCAGCTGAACTGTGCTTTTTTTTTTTTTTTTTCCTTTTTGCTATGGATGACGATGAGGGAAGGGCTTCTTAAGACAGCTCTGTCAGTGATGAATAGATGAATGAATTCTTAAATGTTCAGAACTTGCAACATGTGTTCCAGACCCTTCAGCATGTAAGAGTCAAGTCGCAAGATCTTAGCAATGAACTAAAGAATGTGCCATGTCTGCTGCATACGAGGAGGAGACCAGCATACTTCAGAGATAACAGAAACAAAAGAATGTGTGACAGTATCTGAAGAATCTGACGTTCGCTTTGTCATATGAAGAAGTAAAGGAATTTTTCAAAATTTGGAAAAATTAAATTTTATTTTTTCATAGTGAGGCTTTTCTGTATTTTAAATAGTACTGTATTCTGTGTGTCCACAGAATTGATTTTTTAGTTAAGTGTGACCATGTGTTTTTTAAAGGAAATGTGACCTGGATTTTGTGAGCTTATTATAAACAGTAAATGAAGGCAGCTGTTGTAGTTTACTGATCCCTTATAACAGCTCAAGTAAATTGAAATAAGGCAAAAATATGTGTGTGTGGGATCTGAATTAAATTCCACTCTTTGGCCTTATGTGGAGTTGTGGATTATTCTGTATTTCTAGACAGTTGTGTGTATGAGGGGAATGAGACATCCAACCTTGAAAAGATTTAGGAAAGTCAAACAGATTTTTTCCAATGTGACCTGCTAAATCTGCCACAAAAGAGGCAGGCAGAATTACGTACAGATAGTCAGAGACCGTGGCTGCAGTTCTTCATGACAGGCAAGTGAAAGACCATGTCCTATTTTTAGCGAGTTGGACGGAGGGGGGGTGGGAGGGGGAAGAAAAGTTTTAAAATAATGGACTTCTTTAACAGTTAGAGAGCAAAGCTAGCCAGAAGCAAGTGAGCTTTAGCAGGAATTTGTGATCAGCAGAGTCTAAATATGGATGATTCGAGTATTCTTCGAAGAAGAGGGCTGCAGGTAAGTGTAACTTCAGTCTGCTTCTTTTTTTTTCCCTCCTGCTTGCAGTGTCGACAGCTTCGTAAAAATGCTGACAATTTTTTGAAGTAAATCAGGTTGACTGAGTACATAACAGTGATGCTTGAATTTAAGTTTCTGTTTTCACCGAGTGTATATCTTATAATTTAGAAGTAGGATTTTGCATTAAGTAATAAAATACACTTTGTTAATTTCTTGATTTATATCCAATAGTCTTGTGAATATTCTTATGGTAAGAAGTGAAGTCTAAAGTATGATACTTACCTTATTTTTGAAACTTCACTTTTACAGATACTTACAAAAATCTGTTAAGTGACTTTTCAGACTTGCCTTAGAGAAGCCATTTTAGTTGAGCATTATTTAGAAATTAAATGTCAGAGCAGAGTGAATGTTCTCATTTATTTTAGAGCTATGCTTCTTTATTACTTAAAATGCACAGTAATCCAAAAGCACGATGCAACTCTACAATGCAAATAATATTTATATTTTATCTTCAACAACTGTCTTTACATTGGAATAAATACTCCTGCAGTTTGTTTTGAACTTTAACGTACTTTAACAGCCTTTATTTTGCAGTGGTGCCATGGAAGTTTTAGTCAGTTGCTGTAGTATGACAAATAGGGTGATCTGTGTTAGTGTCAATGGCATATGACAACTGAACTGACTCTTACGGAGTAAAACATCTGGGAGTGAGCGAGCTCCAAAATCTTGCGTGAGCTGGGCATGGAATAGCTTTTTGCTTCAAAGCACCATATTCCATTTTTCATTGTAATGGGATATGGCCTATTACATACTTGCTAGCATAAGTAATTGTTTATAGACCATGAACCTTGCCTATTAAACAACAGGACAGGCATGGTTAATTTAACGTCCTTTGAGGAAAATAACTTTACCATTTTAACATACTACTGTTCATACCTTACTCTGATGCTTTAAGGCAATAGCAGAATAATTGTTGCATTATCTGAGTATGTTCTATGTCTCACCTTTTTATATTTTGTGGATATTTTTATTTATCTTTGTGCTAACTTATTACTGAATTAGCTTGACAACAGTGTGCTGCATATACCATGGTGGCAGTGTGTTATGGCAGTGCATTTGCTCATCATAAAATCAGCTGTATTTAATTTTCGTATAACTGAGTGTATAGGAATAAGTATGCTAGTTTTTTGATAAACAGATATTTATTTTCAATATATTTAACTAGTCAGAACTTGATAACCAAGAAAATATTTTCTGATCACAGATAATCAAAAATTTCCAAGCCCTATGTTCTCATTGTTTACAGCTTTCCTGAGCCTAGAATTTCTCTGGGTGTTGTTATCTGTTTGCTGTGTAGGGGAATGGTTTTCATGGTGATGCTTCAGGGGAGCATTGGAAAAGGAAGGCAGGTTGTAAGAGCCCAAATGTCTACCAGTGTCAGCAGAAGACATACTGGGAGTAAGAATGCATTTCCCTGGTTTAACTGTGTAGTATGGTGGAATTTGATAATTTTAGCAGTCTTGAGTATTTACTGTCTGTATGTGGTGGTGTGTCTGTATGCAATTGGGTAGGTATGTATAAATACACATGCATATATATAGGCGTAATTAATATCTACAGTAAGAATGCTTGGGGAACTAAGCAAGTATGCTAGAAAAACATCAGGAAGGCAGATTTGAGAGTCCAAAAGGAAGTTAATGCTGGACATTTTTTTCCCCCTGTATCTCAGAGTAGACTTTTTAGAAGAAATTGTGGCTCAGAAAAGTGACCATTTTGTAGATAACTTCAGGTTTAACAGAAAAAATTAAGAAGCTGTTGGTTCATGTTGGCACTAACTACCAAGACAGTATGTTTTAATTACTTTTTTTGGGGAGCTGGATGATAATAGTTTGGAAAGCTACTGATGAAAAAAATTACTTCCTTAATTAAATTGGATGTTGATGGCTTTTAAAGTGAACATCACAGCCTAAATTAGGTCCTCTAATCCAACCTCTCCACTCAAAGCAGTGCTAATTCCAAAGTTAGGTCAGGTTACCGAAGGTCTTGTCCAGGCTGGTTTTGAGTATTTCTAGGGTTGGAGATTTTGCAGCCTTTCTTGACACCTGTTCTGGTACTTAATCACTTGCACTATGAAAATATTGTTTCCTTTATATTTTGGTACAGAAGAACACCTTCCGCAACCTATTAGTACTATTTCATGTAATAGTTACAATTGTCTACTGATCATGGGTTGAGATAAACAGATTAACTTAGTGTTTTGGATGTTGGTGGTTGGTTTTGGTGTTTGTTTTTTTTTTTTTTTTTTTTTTTAAATTAAATGACTAGTGTTCCTGTTTTGTCTTGATAATCTCTGAGGTGGTTTGTGTGGGGTTTTTTTTTTTTGCTTTTTAACACAGGTGATTTAGACTTGTACTGATATGGCTTTGCTGAGAATGCTGTGTTTTAGGGGTTCTGTCCTTTTTTGGTTTTGTGTCTTCCTGGTCATTTGGCATCTTATATGGTGGAATCCTTTTTAATTTTTGGTGCTGTTTGTCTTCCTTCTCTTCTGCCCTTGCCCCTATTGCTTCCTGTAACTGTGAGTTCTCAGTTTAAAGACAATGAACATACCTGTTTTCCTTTTGTATGTTACTCCTGCTGACTAACAAAAGCAAACTGATTTTTTTTTTTCATTTGTTTTCCTTTTTTCTGTCCCGATGGAGAGCACAGTGAGGAAATAATCTGAATTTCCAGGTGCTTTTCCAATCTCCCCACTCTTTATTCATATCAACAGAAATCTTTAACTGTTACTGGGTCAAACTCTCTTAACGTTTCTGAAGTGTCTTTCACTTGTTTTCTGTGACTATTTTGAAAGTGCTGTTGGTCTATTCCTTTCTTATTTTCAGTGGTCACCTGTGTTGCATGACTTTTGGGCTTCCTTGTCCTCATCCCTCACAGGTGGCTTACTCTTTTCAAAACTTATTTTTTTTTCCCCTGTTAAATAAACCATTTGCCATACTGACGCTTCCTGTTCTTTGACAAATGTGTGCATATGTTTTCCTTGTGCTTCCTGTTACCTCAGCTACCTGAAATATACTTGATATCACTACTGTGGTACTTTCTGTCTTCCCTGTAAACACTCTTCTGCTGTGATCCCTGCATTAAATATCCATGTAGTATCGTAAGCGGATAACCTAAAGGAATCGGAGTTGTTCCTACAGGCAAAGTCAATATGCTGGTGTGTGGCCCGTCTGCACCACCTTCCTCATTTGTTCAGTCTGTTTTTGTTGCATCCTGTTTGGCATCACGAATTTGGTCTACAAATTTGTAATAGTGAAATATGTGGAATTGGAGATCCAGGAGGGGCAAATCAGATTTTCTGTGTATTTATAAATGTATATACATATAAATACATACACACATGCACACACCTAGCATGCTGACAGTGTGATGTAGCTGTGCAATAATATTTACAGAAGGCTGAGAAAGTGCTTCTAATAATGCAATATTCTTTTAATTTGTAGGATTTAATTTTAGGTAATGAACTTGGAGCATTGGCGTAAGTTACTTCCTAGGGACAAGTGCTAATGCAGGTGGTGGAGTTGCTTCTGCTGCACTGGGCCGAGGTCTGTGGGGTTTTTAGTTACTTGTGATGTTAACCACAAATGTTATGAGGCTACCTAGGTTTGTTACTGTTCCCTATACATGTGTATCATGTATAGAGAACAGATGGAAAGTGTGGATGAAAAGCAGTACTACCCAGTGAGTCCCTGTGAGGATGAGCTTGTATTTTGAACATAATCTTGTACCAGAAATTTGTGATTTTTTTTTTTTTTTGCACTGCAGTTGCTGCTGCATGTATGCTTTTACTCTTCTCACACATGCAAGAAATTAGAGTTTCCATCCCCAAAATCCTTATGAGTAAGTGGAAGTAAGAAAAGTAATGGAGAGTGTGATATTCCAAATTTCAGATACTTGTTATGGAGTTTATATTCTGCATGGAGCTTATATTCTGCATTTGTGGTATTTGAGCAGAATTCAGATGCCGTTGGACATTATTGTCACCATAGTTCTCTGCATCCACACCTTCCTACAGAGTGCTAGCTTCTTTTCACCTTCTGCTTGAAATTCGGGCTAAGTTCAACTAGTGAATTTACTTTGTTGGACCCTTTTTGTGCTGGTTTCGGTGCAGATGTGAAAGACAAACTGCATCACAGTACTTGAATGTGTTTATCTTGGCTAGTGTTATCTACTACACAACATGTTCGGCTAATGTATATATAAAATATAAAAAATCCCCAGTAGAATGATTTCTTAATTCTAAAGATAAGTCCTGCATTTTTCTCGCAAGGCGTGGAAGGGGAAACAGGGCATGGAGAATGTAATCTTAGAATATTTGGTGGATTTCGTTTTGAGTTTATTTTACTCAAGGGACTGAGGACTTTTTTGATTTTATGGGACAAGGGAATCAGTGGTTGCAGAACTCTAGACTTTAATATATTTAACAGGAGAAAGCTACTGCAATGTTCGGTTTTCTGTACAGTTTAAACCTTCTCTGAGACATCTTTGGACATAGTTTAGAAGCCCTGAAAATTGATATGCTCTCCAATTTTGTTTCCTTAAGTGTCTTTCATAATTACTGAAGACATTCTTTGCTGGCTACAGAGCTGGTTACAAGATCTAATAAAGCATGCAGTTAGAAAGTATGTTGCTTTTTATGGTATTTTAATAAAAAGTTAAAAGTAGAAATTGCATTCTGTAAAGGAAAAGAAGCTGTTTATGGTGAGGGGAGACTGAATGGGACTCAATTAGGTTTTTTTGTTCTGCTTTTTTAAAACCTTTAGTGTGTGTTAACTGAAAGGTTAATACATAAATTTTAAATTAATGTTAAATTAAAGATTAACCTTAAATTTAGCATGAAAATGCATGCATATGTACACATGTGAAAATCTTCAGATACTATGAGTCTATTGGATTTGAGTTTTTGGAGCTGCCTGCTATGGGAAATATTAGCACCTACTCCCAGGAGAAATTTAGCTTTGCTTTTGCAGCCTTTAGGAGAAATTTGATGTTGAGTGGCTTTTTCAGGTTATAAAGATTACTGTCATCTTTACACCTTTGATTCTTGCGGTAGATCGGTCTTTATTTACGTATCTTCTAGTGCTATGCTGAGCTGTTGAAACTATCTGGTAACTTTCAGTTACTCTGCACCCCCCCTTTAAACCCCTTCCAGTCCCCTGGATTCTCACTTCAGTGTTCCACAAACAAAACTTGATCTGGCCAGGCACTGGTTTGGGATTTGGCCTGGACTATGTAATTTCCTTTGTGCTTGAGGCTTGGTGGGAGACAGGGGAAGTGTGCTGAAAGGAAAGGAAACATTCAGGTTTTGAAGGGGGTTGGTTCCTCTCCCATACTGGAGATTTATGTCCTTTGGGGATACCTGTGATGTGCTTAAGAGAAACAAAGGGAAATAGACCTCACAAATTGAGAGGATAAAGTTTGAGCATCTTTCCTCATAATCTTTGAGGGAATTGTTTTAAATAGCATTCTTTTAAAATCTTTGAATAATAAACAGTATAAATTGGACAATATTTTTTTTAAGCTGAACACTGGTGCATATGCTGGCCTGCTGTAATTACCAGTAACGTTCACGTGTATACGTGGAATAATGGCTTTGCTGTGCTCTTAAGACTACAGAAGGAGGACTGTTTGTATCAAAACAAAGCTGACGGGTCTGATTTGAAAGCTCAAGATTAAGTGTTCTCTAGAAAGAAAAAAAGACAATTTTATTGAAATTACGTGTAGAAAAAATGTAGATTTTTTTTGAGTTTTGAAAGTTGCCTCTGGAAGACAACATTAGAAACCTGGGTGTAAAAGTTCGTATTTGAACTCTGGAATAAGTTAGATTGGTTTTCTATAGTTACTTGAAGAATTCAAAACTCCAAAAGAAAAACTCCAAATTTCCCATGGAACATAATCACATTTTCTTTCTGATTTAGATTCTTTGCATTAATAAGACTTATTTTATGTGGCTTACAGATCTTCCAGGAACATAATGGAATCCACAGGTCAGATGTTTGTGGAAGGGCTTCCAACAGTGACGATGTAGGCAGTCACCAGTATACTGAGATCTTAAGAAGGCATTGTAACATGAGAATATAAATAAAAATCATTTATGCAGATACTGAAATTGTAGACATCTTAGGATACAAGAAACTGCATACTGTTTTTCTTTTAAAAAAATACTGTTTTAAAAAAAAGGTAATATTTTCAGGCTAACTTTCAAAAGAAACAAGATTTTATGCTTAGGCTTGGTTCCTATTCTCCCAGTAAATTTGCAACACCTGAAATCAATTAAAATTTGGACAGGAGAAGATTTCCAAAAGATAGTCTGAAGTTCTTCAGCTTCTGTGAAAATTAGTAGCTGACAGAAAGAGAGGGATGCACATTGGTGTTAGCCCCATGGTGAAGGCCACATGAACTCGCTGTAACACATAGGTTGGCTGGTCAGTAGCTGTGGGTGACCAGGTGAGCTGGACAGTGTGCACTGTCTTCTGCTTAGGTGGAGTACCTGAAGGGACTTGAGTGATGAGAAGAAGGGCTGGGAAACATGGACTGCAGATGAATGGTTACTAGAATTCATTAACTAAATCAGTCATAAGCACTTTGTTTTGACTAAACTCAGACTGTGGAAACAAGTTGTGAGGTTTTATTGTGTGAGTCCATGATATTCTTGTGCTTCGATGCCATATATTATAACACGGGGAAATGGATTGTTATGTATGTGTATGACTATACTACATCTCATTGTAGAACTGAGGATTCATGCTCAGAGATGCATCAGTGATTTTTGGTCGATCTCTGCCCGGCACATGAGCTTCCATGCTGGTTTGATTTTTCAGGATTGGTGCTTGTGGTCCACTTTGCAGTGGAGTAGAAAATGGAACTGAGTTTGGGGAACATATGCTACTGCCATTTACTCTCAAGACACTGGAAAACATACCAAGGGAAAATAGTGAAGCCTGGTTAGAATAAAAAGTCCTTGAAATATGGACAAGGATAAAAGGTTAAATGATTTGCTCAGGCAGAAAAGATAGCATTTAGCTGCTGTCTTCAGGGTATTGTTAAATTGGTCTGATAATTTCCTATAGTTATGCTTAAAATAAGTGCTTTCAGTTTGTCAGTAAGGACTTTGTGAATGCCTGTATAGCCAAACTAAACTTTTTATTTTCAGCCTGTAAGAAAAGATAAAAATGCCAGTAATTAATTGTACTACTTCAGGAAGAAACATTTTGTTAGCAGATAATTGCATGAAAGAATGGTTTTATGTGTGTGCATCTGAGTCTAAGTAGATGTTGGACAAAGGGGTTCTTCCCAAAGATAAACAGTAATATCTTTTTCTTGCATTTCATTGGCTTGAAAGTGGCTGCTTGATAACTTGCTCGTTTCAGGAGAGCACAATGAACAGTTTTTGCTGCTGCTGGTCGTTGCAGCAGTTGCTGTGTAGAGTGGCTTTTGTTTCTTTTCCTCGCCATTAGCCACTTGGAGTGCTTCACTCGTGTGAATATCACTTAATTTTGTACTTGCTCAATCTGAAAATCTTAAAAGGAAACCCAGTTCTCCAACCTAGCAACATAACATGCTGCTACTGTGCTGCAAGACTAGTGTTTAATCTGCTTATCTTTAATAGTCTTCACTGCTTACACAGACCCACTTACCTCTTTAATGAGAAGAAATGTCCTGCAGTGAGGCAGCGTGTATTTTGCTTCTAGGCTTATGTCATCAGCCTAGAAGTTAAAATTGGTTAGAGCACTTTTTTATTTTCCTGTCAGTTCTGTTGATTATGGTTGCCTCTTCAGTTTCTCTAATACATTGAAAGAGAGTGGTTTTTGTAAAAGGAAACCTGATTAAAACGTGCCAAGTGAAAATCTAATTTTGAAAAGCTATCAGTATTGATTGAGGGCAGGTACTCCTCTCATATTTTCAAGGGATAAATAAGCAGTATCTTTACATTCTGAGTATTTGTAAGTCTGGCTACTAGTCAAATAAATGACAACGTTATATTATGAATTGCACTATTTTACTAACACCTAGAAAAGGCTCTCTAAAATGCCAAGAGGCAGTTAAAGTCAGTTGTAAATACGTACCAGTATTTTCCATATGATTTAGCAGTTGTTCCTCTTTTGCTTTGTATTAAAATGCTTTACCCAAGCCATTAGTATTTTTGAGACTTGCACCTGGTACAGGTTTTTACCATTTTTGGGATCAAGACAGGATAGGCTTTTCAAGGTTGGCTGTTCTTGAATTTCTAGAAGGTACTACTAAAAAATATGGAGTAATTTGTAGGCACCAAAGTGTGTCTCTGCAAAATGTCTTTGGGGGGTTTGTATTATTCTCTGAAGTATATGATATTAAATCTTCAAATTATTTTTAGGAATTGCATACCCTAGTCTTTTTGATATATGTACTTGGCACGGCAGTGAGATGCAGGTATCTGGATTACTTTATTCAGCAGCTACATGAGCAGCAGCCTTTTTACTCACCAGAGCAGTATGCAAATGCAACTGTTTCAGCATCCAAGACAGTTCACATATTCCCTGTAGTTTGTGTTCAACTGTGTGGATATAATCTAAATTTTCAAATCTGTGAATACACTTTAGCAGCCTTTTTTCTTACAGGAACAAACTGCTTAAAGTTTACATACGCTTTCAGGAATTGAAGAAATGGGGTTGGCCTTGGTGGACTTAACCAAAATTTTGCTCATGTTTTGTTCATGTTTCTACCTGTTGAAGGGTTTTCTTAATTATCATGCAGGTTAAGTAGTGTAGCTTCTGGCTTGGGTATCAGTGGCACATTTGAAAGAAATTGCTAAATAAAATAAAAGCCACCTGAAAATACAGGAAATTCAAATGGTATGGAAATGGTTTATTAGACTAGGTTTAATGTAGCCAGGTATGCTTTAGAAATAAGCATTTTCACTTTACTGCTATCTTGTGAAAGCATTGTATTTATACTGTAAGTAATGCAGCACAGAGTTCCTTAAGCTTGGCTTATGAGCTTTGAAATCATTATCCCTATTTGGAAAATTTACTACAAATCATGTTTTGTACTTTTGTGATTCAGACCCTAAAAGAAAACCTTGTAGGTTATGCATCTATTCATTTGAACTTGCTAGTCTTATGTATTCCATGTTAGAAAGCTAATTTCAGTCTGAATTCAATTATTGTATACTATAGCATAAATACGTAATACATGTCATTTTACATAAGTGGTTCTCTATGATTAAACTTTGAAGTTTTGCTTTTTCCTTTAAGGATCAAGAATGATATCCAGTAAAAAGTATTAAGTTGTTTCAGATTTTCATGGTCTTTATTCTAACATTCAGCCTCACTGTCCTTAACTATTCTGCCATATAAATTTTATTGATGTGCCTGAAGGTAATAAGGTCCATTTTTCCATGCACCCTGAAATGCTAGTTTGTTACTGACAGTCTTGGTTGTGTAGGCTGGATTGATCTTTCTGCATCATTTCATCAGGTAGAAAAGTATAGAAAAATACAGGTTATATTTTCCTACCTTCCTTCTCTGTCTTGTCTATCTGCACAGTTAGTTCTTTAAGGCAATCGTTTCCCTTAACTACGTGGCCGGCGTGTCACTCAGCTAACACTCAACTCTCGCTCTGATACTAACATTAGTCATCTTTGGCTGCCTCTCGGCTGCCACAGTGGAGGAGAATCACAGGTGAGAGACCTGGCTGTGCTGTCAACATACTTGTTTTATTTAAAAGGCGTGTAGATGTGGCGCTTAGGGACATGGTTTAGTGGTGGATGTGGCAGTGCCAGGTTAGTGGTTGGACTTGATCTCAAAGCATTTTTCCAACCTGAACGATTCTGTGATTCGGTGGTATTGTCTGCTGTGAGCCTTTGGGTGAAGTGTTCTACTGCAGGTTTCTCATAATATAGTGATTAAAGAGTTTTAATTCTTTAATTTTCTATGCGTAAGAACCTGACACAGTCATTGCTGTCCTTTTAATGAACTTCTTTCCTAAATAAATAATTGCATTTATGGTTTTGTATTATCTCTCCTTGGAGACGAGAGATATATATCGTTAAAATCAGGGTTTGGAAGTTAGCAGTACTTTGTCTATGAATAGAAACAGGTAATTCGTTGGATGGAAAGTGGTCCAACTTTGTTTTTACTTGTCTTTGGTCAAATCTGTAAATGACTCATTTTGCTAATATCGATGCTCCTTTTAAATCATATTGTTTTAACACAACAGATGCTTTTGAAGCCAAAGGTTTCTCTTTCCAAAATGCTCTTGGATATTAGTGCAATAAAATAATTTTTGGAATAAGGATGAATATAATTATTGCCTATGGTATAGCATAGCTTAAACAACTGTAACCTGATATAATTACTTTTAAATTACTTTCATCAAAATTTGAACGTATTAATTGACTTTGACATTTATCACTTGTTTTATATCAGCATAGGCTAATAAATGTCACTTGTATTGGCAGCGAAAAATATGAAATTATGTCATTGGGGTAGGTTAGTGTAGTCCCGTGAATAAGGTTGTTTCTGCTCCATTTGTTCCGTGAGCTGTGGCTTGTACACGCTGGTAATGACTCCAGGCTACGTTGATTTGAAACGGAACAAGCCAAACCCATGATCGTCTCCTTCCCAGCAAATCTGTGGCCCTTGGACTATTAGAAATTGTTTCCAATATTATGCTGCTTTTTGCTTTAGGTACAGGTAGGGATCGTCTTCTCTGTAAAAATGTGTGTAGTTTAGCTTTATTTTTCATAATTGTAGTGACCAGTTTGTGCAAGGCAGAACGTGTACCACCTAGGAAAGAGATCCCCCTGTGCGGGCTAATTGTTGGGGGCCTGTTGGGAGGGGGATTAGGATCTTAAAAAACTTCAACAGTGAGGATAAATTTAAAGGCTGGGGGAATGGATTGTGGTGAGTTACAAGAAAAAGATTGGATGAAACTTAAACAGGGACATGAGTGACTTTGTATTTCAGATTGATTTGAGGGTTACAAAGGCTGTGAGCTGACAGTTTGTTCTCTCTAATGGTCTCCAGTCATTTACTAGTTGTTTTTCTAGCTTTTATCTTTTCCTTTCTTAAATGTGAATGTCATGCAGCTTCCAGTTCTTAGCTTGTTGACCCTTTTGGCAGGCCCTACCTTATAACTCTGCGGGCCACATTTAAACCTGGCAGTTCTGTTGCACTTTGCCTCAAAACAGTTATTTACGAAGTAGCACCCAAAACTTGTTGTATTGAAATGGACAAATATTAAAGATTTTTAAACAACTGTATGACTGGGGACAATTCTGCTGTGTGCTGGTGACTGCCTGCTTGTAAATTTTGATAGTTTGACAGTGCTGAGCTGATATTTTTCTTCCAAAGTGGCTACCATGAAGAAAGCCCCTCAGGGACATGAAACTACTGTAGACTTTCAGAAAGCAATGTTGTGCTTGATTAAGTTTAGACAGATGATGGAGTGATGTAGTAAAATCATTTTTGTTAAGGCATAATATAACACAGAATGTAATGTAGTACCATTGGGACTGATAAAAATGAAATACTAAAGAAAAACCATGCCCTTACATATAGCTTTCAGCAGCAGATGCAATAGATGTAATTTAGTTGTGTGGTGCTGGAAACATAATATTGATGTACCATGAATCAAGAGAAATAGCTTGTACCTTGCCTTGTTGTATGGACTGTGGCGATCTTGGTGAAATGAATCACCAAAAATGGTACTGTAAGAGAATTCCTTCTTTTTGATAGTGATGGGGAGGCGACTGTAGCCAGGTAAAAAAATCCAGTTACATGTCTAAATGGGGAACTCGGAGGTACTTCATGTGCTGGTGCTGGGAACTGCCAAATTTCCGTGTACTTAATTCATACTTTTAAAAAGAATGATTTCTTGAAGCTAGCTCTTACATGACTTGCATAAAATTGATAGCAGTGGAATGAGAGGGCTTTGGGGCGGAACTTGCCTTGCATTACTTGCACAAATAACTTCATATTTTTGTGTAGCATTTGTGTACCACGAGATAACTTTTATTTTTTTTCTGTTTTAAAAAAATCAAACAAATTAGCATTTGAAGTAAAGTTGCAATGACTTCAGAGAAGCTTAGTCTGTATACTCTGTGGCATGTAACTTCCTTCTATTTTTGACTTCTGAGAGATGATAGTTCTCTTGGTCTTTACTGTGTGCATTACTGGATGAAGTGATTTCCATTCTTTGCTTGTGTTTTTTGGTAGACTGTATACTGCTAACAGTTTACTAACTCCACCTTTCAACCCGAAACAACTGTTTTCTTATTAAGATGTTGGTGTATGGCTTTCATTCATTTATTCCTTAATCCTCATGTGACCTAGTTTCTTCCTGAAGTAAAATGAATTTAAATACCCTTAATATAGACATTGGTATTTTAAACAAAGCAGTCTAGTATCAGTGTCTTGGGTTCTTGAAAATCCAGATTTCTTGGATGTCTTTATGTGCTGGTCACTAGCGTCAGATGAAAGTGAGTATTTCAAGAAATGGTTTCTTATTTTTATTTCATTTTTGAACTTATAAAAATTCCCCATTGTAGGCAAATTAAAGCCTTCTCACAAGAGGGCTTTGCCTTCCTTCATTATTCCTCATTTATCTTTAAGCCACAGTGTGCATCCTAGTTGTTCTGCAGGTGAAGTCAAACGGCATTGCAGAACTGTGCATTTTGTATAATGGGACTCACAAGGAAGCTTCATACTTAAGACTCCTCTGTTTTCTGAAAACTTGGAGTTTAACAAAAATAATTTCAATATTCTCTACTTTTCTTTCAGGAAGTCAGCTTGATTAAAGGGCTGCTAAATTAATGGCAGCAGGGTGCATTGTGCAAATGAAAAAACCTGACCACTTTAAAGAAGTGATGTTTTAAATGGAATGTTTGCATCCTCCCCCAGCTGGCACACTCAATTTCTCCCCAGGTATTCTTGGTGAAGAATTAGCCTTCTAAACTCCTAGGAGGCAGATTTGAGAAAGCATTAAAATAATTCCTTTTGCCATTTCAAGAGCCCCCCTGCTCTCCTGAAGGGGAAAAAAAAAAACCACCACCAAACAACAAAAAAACCCAACAAAACAAACCACACCAAGTTATTTAGCTGTAGAAATAAAACCAGGCAACTCTTGTACGTGGGTTGGTTTTTTGGATCTTTGCAAAGTGTTTTTATGGAACTGGTTGATATGACTGTTTATTTTATAAAAAGGACGAAGTGAAAACTTTATTTTCATGAAACCACTGACTTGCATAAATTTACAGTCTCTTTTGTGTAGAACAAGTTGTTGTTAGGATGGGGAAGGATGGGTGATCCAAATTATATGTGAAAGCTGCAAGTGCTCAAACAGTTTGAGTTGCTGAGTCAGTTCTAATAAAACTAAAAAAAAAAAAAAAAATAACATTCCTATTTAATATTTGTATAACAAGCAGGTTTAGGGACTATATTGTGCTATACAAATACAGGAGAAAAAAACCACCCATAACTCTTGAAATGAATGGGTATTCTTTCCTAAATGTCAGCCATGTCCCACATTCTCTGCCACTTTTAGTCTTGGATGTGTGCCAATTTTAAAAAAGCAAAAATAGAATAAAATCCTTTTATTAGTATAACAGATAGTGATTCATGGTTGGTGTTATGGCTAGAAATTGGTTTTAAGTATAATATTTTGGAAGAGTTTGAGCAATATTATTTAGACTTTTACTTAACATGCCTCTCAAAACCTTCTTTTACTGCTCTCGCTCAGTCTTTCAACCATGCAAACAGATATATTTGGACAAGATAACTTTTTGATCTCTTTGAAATAACATTCACTTTACTGTTAAATAGTTATTTCTCTTTCCCCCCCACCCTTCTGAATCTTCCATTTGGTATTTGTATAGTCCTAAAATGCTTCATAGCAACTGGAAAACCACATTGAAACAGATAATGAAAAATGATGCAGACAAAGTATAAAAATATCTGTACATATATTTTAAGTTGTAGGAAAAGACTGTGCTTAATTCCTTGCATGGAGTAAAGATTTTTCCAAAAGGAGGGCATCTTAAAGACTTGTACTTGGAAAATGTAGACAAGGGAGTCAAGTAACTCTAAAGATCATAAAATACAGCTGAGAGAGCAATAATGCGGAGATAAACATTCATAGCATTTGAACGATATTAGTTTTTAAAGGTTAAAATTTTAAATCAAATTCAGAGGAAACCTGTTCTAATTAAAAATGAGGTAATATGAGAATGATGGATGTTGAAATATTAAACCAAGGACAACTAGAAACAAAAAGATGTGCTCTGTCCCATCCCGTGCTCCCCCCTACCCAGCCGAAACAAAACCAACCAAACAAAAAACCCACAGACCCATAACCCCCCACAAAACAAAACCCACCGAAACAGAAACCATCATATGCTGGAAGTTTAAAAATTATTTTCTGGTTTTACTATCCGAAGGTAAACCAAATTCAGGCAAAACATTTGACCTAAATTTTGGCATATATGACTCTAAAACGGGGTGTAGCACAGAAGAGGTTGGGTCTTCTAATATATGTAGCATTACAAAATAGTTGTATGTTTGAACCTATGTTTCAGTACTGGCTGGGTGATATGAGAGCTTTGTTAAGTGACAGAAAATTAAGGAGGCAGGGAGATGAATACCAAAAGCCGTGAGGAAGGCTGTAAGAATGCAGCAAGACATTGAGGACCAGAGTCTTGCAGTGCCTTCACAGCTGCATCTTTATACACAGTGTGAACTCTGTTATACTGAAATGAGTTCCTGGGCAATGGTAGGTAATCTGAGCAGTTTGAAATCCCAAATAAAAAAAGATACCTGTCAGAATCTGCTGAACAGTGTCCACCTTTATAAATTGACCAGCAACCAAAGCCAGTGAAACAAGAATGAAAAACTATTTGAAACCAGTAAACTGTAGATTTGACAGTCCTAAGATACTTAGAGATTATTCACCATCACCACTTTGAAATAAACTGATAAGTTATTGAATTGTTGTGGAATTGTGTTATTGAATTTGGAAAAGATGACTTTAGAAATAATATACTTCTAAGATCAGGCAGCCTAAACCAAATGTTTTTAGAATTGAATTATCGAGTAGCTGTCAAGTCCTTAGGGAAAAGCATAGAATTAAAAAGAATAGAAAACTTAGAAATGGAAACAAAAAACTACATCCAAATCATTTTATAAGCTTATATGAGAGAAATACTGAAGGGATTGCTTTGCAAATATGTTCCTTGTCTTTTAACTGCCCCGTCAAAGAATTTGATCTATTTAATGGTTAACTTTGTTTCCCATATTAAAGTCCATGTTTGGGTCTTGTAAATACATCCATACACCATCTATTCGTATTATCTTTTACTAAACTTTCAAGATAAAATAAAACCTGAAAGAGTTAGTTTCAAATGCATGTCATGGACGAAAGGTTGCAGTAAATGATGAATCTGATCATAAAGATATACTGTCTTTTGAACATTTCTGAAGCAAATCTTATTTTGCTGCTTTAATATGTTTGAAGTCCAAATTAATCTTACACCTAGATTAGCATTACTGGGATGTGATAATGGATTAAGTACTGATCTTTTTTGCCCCCTGTTTCATCAGCTGCTTTCTTCTGCAGGAGTGGTAATTGCTTTGGAATGGAAATCTTCAAATAGTATTTCAGTTGATAAAGATTTGTGCAATATCCATGCAGATATTCGTTTGCATTAAAAAGGATTTTCCAACTATTTATTTTGACACATGTTAAATAGTGTAAGAGATATCAGAATGTGAATCATAATTCCTTAAAGAACTCATGTAATAGCTATGTGAGTAGTCTTGCAGAAATATAAAAACCGTAACAAGGAGATCAGCTCATGAAAATTTTAAGCTAAAACCGAGTATCAAGTAAGAAAAAGAACATTTATCATACAATACACCTTACGCTACAGGATTGACTATATGCAAAGTAGAACTGTCATAAGGGGACAATGTACAACAAGTAAAACACAAACATTAGTACTAACATTAGAAGAAAAGTGCTCACATTACCGATGTGAATAAGATCTCCTATTTTTGATCCAGATAAAAAGTAATCTATACTATTTTGGTCTGGACAATTAAAGACATAGCTGCAAATTTGATGGAATTCCAACCTCAGAACAAATAGAGAACTCACCTTCGACACAGGATGAATTCACCAGGGCAGGTGAGTGTTAAAAAAGATAATGAAGATAATGTAAGTAAGGCTTGTAATGGACTTGGAGCTGTACATATGGCTGGCTACCTGAGATGTGGCCTGTGATCACTTGCAGTAGTTTGACCACAGCCTGGTTTGCAGGCAGTTTGAGCATTAGCTGAGAAGTAAGACCATTTATGCTGTTCCTCAAGGACAATCTCAAAACAATGGGAAAAACTTCATTGCAATTTGTAAGGGCAGCCAATGTACCACTGGGATTATGACAGTAACTCCTGGTTGCAGGAAAGAGATTAGAATTCCACTGACAGCAAAATATTGAATAAGAACACTTGCTAAACACAATTTGAGCTTTCAACAGAGAAAAACATTGCAGAGGACAAAATGGGGAGAACCTGCCAACCAGTGACCTAATTTTACAAGAAATTGATTTTTGGACATGGGAGGTTACCTTCTGATGCACAAGACATAACAAGCTAATACTAAAAGAACAGCCAGATAGACTCCCTTTATCGCCTGGTGGGAGACAAAGCAAAATTTTCTCCAAAGTACACATTTTTAATTTTTATAAGTAATACAAGATGCTGATGCATTAACAATACTGCCAGCAATCAGTGTTAAAAGATCTGAAATAATCCTTTCTCAGTTTATAAAGCTTTTTCATCTCCAGAAGCTGATCGGGAGAGATTTGTCACTCTCCTTTTATTGCAGTATTAATGGTGGAGATTAAGCAACTGATATATTTACAAACCCTACATCATAAGTATGTTTAACATGGAATTTAGTAAGCGAGTGAAAATTAAAGCAAATATTTTCATTGATTAACATAAAAGTGCTGATTCCTTTTTCAGTGGTGAAAGCCTTATTGTTTATAGATGCAAACCCCTGAAACAAGAGGTCATGATAGTTTCTGGTGTAATGGAAGTCAAATGAGAAAACCTTTGGATTCCTGGTAGCTCTTTCTTCTGGAAAACATCCTGATCCCCACAGTGTTGTCTTCAGCAGTTTGATTCCTCCTGGAGTGCATCCTCTTGTGAAAAGACATGGCGATTTAGCTCCATCCATCCGAAGTGACACATTTCTGGCTTAAGAAGTATTTCAGTTTGAGACCTCAGTGTATCAGCAGCAGACAGGTTCTTCTGTAGTCTTCACTTGCTGAAAATTAGGGCCGATAGTCTTGCAGCTAATCTCTCATGAGGTAACTTGTAGTGTGATGTACTGACCGAGTGGAGTAAAAAAGCCAAAAAGGTTGTATGTAGCTAGAGAGGGTGCACTGAAGATGAGCCACAAAACAAACAAAAAAGTGCCCCCACAGAAAATGGCAATGGCAGCCGTAAAATCAGATAATAAAGCCATCCTACCATGAAGACGAAAAAGCAAAAAACAATTAATCCCCCCCAGAGAATCAAACTAAACAGAAAACAAAAAACAAACAGGCTTAGTACAGGGAAACACAGGCATATAGCAGCAGCCATGTTGCCACTAGAAAAATCCTGTCCTTAAGCAGATTAGGAGAATTCCTCTAGTGCTAAGCTTTCACAGTTTGCCTGCTATATATATTGTAGGCTGTTTTTGAATGCCTCCGTAAATTGCATGTCTAGAAAATGCATTCCAGAAACCTGTGGCTTTTAAGCCTTTTGTTTTCCAAAAAAAAGAAGTCAGTTGTAGATGAAGGTGTTATAAATAATACTGCAATCTGTGCTGCATCAGTGCATTGGAACAAAATTTGCTCTTCTGGTTTCTTTGAAGTTTGCATATGTACAAATGAAAATGTGTGAGCATTCCATTTATCCCAAGAAAATAGAATTTCTTTCTATACATGTGTAGTGATAGACATCACGTGTATATACATTCATACGGGATAATGTATATACACTGACCAATTGTATCTCTTTAGGACCACAGGGAATGTAGGTGCTTCATAATCTATATTACTACTGTTTTAGAAGCGTGGTCTTCTGAAAATTGGAAACTTTTAATTTCCATTTCCAGCACATTTACATGCACTCATTTGCATGCAGCATTTCTTGTGCCAGCATTGTCCTTTGTTCTGAGTAGCTTTCCTTCCTTGGGAATTCTCACTTGATTTTACTCGGTGAATCCAAGGGACTGTCCTCACTGCAGCCAAAGACTACTTTTGCGGGAATGCTGGCTGCCAGCATTTGAATATTCATTTCTTTTAGATGAACTGGAGATGCTCCTTGCTGAACTATGGAAGGTGTTGCTCAATGCCTGGGCTGTCACACTGCAGACCTTTGAAGCTACCGCTCTTCTTTTGTCTAGAAGGACAAGTTGTTTCCTCTCTTCTGAAAACTTGTTCCTTGAAGTTGGTGCTGGGAGTTTTTTTCCAGTTTCAGACTCAAGTGTATATATTACATAGGAAAATAGATTGTAGGAATAGTAGCTAGCTATCTTGGCTAGGAGTCTGGGATTTGTCTTTGTGAACGACATGACCAGAACCAGACATGGCATCATAGCTGCTGATGTGTTTCTGATTGAGCTAATGGCATTATAATAATTTCCATATTATGTTCCATCCTGTTCTTGACGCTGCCTAACAGCTCGTTTGCCTTTTCCCAGATTCTAGCTGTACATTGTCTTCAGTGAACTGTTCACAGCTTCTCCCCTGTCCTTTTTGAAATTAGTACTAGTTTGGCCTTACATGGGTGTATGAGTACTTAGTTGTGTATATATTGATTCTGGCATTGTGTTGACCACTCGCCTAATAAATTCCTCACACTGCCAGGGATTTACGGAAAATCTGCACATTCGGTCTTGTGCAGTATCTACTAATGTACTTTATGCTGGAGTTAATGGAAAAACTTGAGGTCTCCTGTCCAACATTTTGCTGTAATAAAATAATGTACTTCTGATCTTCTGCATTTGTTTTTTTTTACTTCTGTGTGTAAGATGTTTCACACGCTTAAAACATGACCCAGCTTTCTGTCTGAGCACGTGCAATACTGAGAATGCTTAGCCTATTCAGAGATGCAGGAGTGCAAGTAAAATAATTTTGTAATTGTTACAGTGAGCAGGGGACAACAAAAAGGTTGGCTGTCATCAAAGAAGAGCAAGAATACCTCAAGTCAGCATTTAAAAAAGAAAAAAAATACCACCTCAAAACCCCACAAACCCAACCAAACATACTTTTTGGATGTATTTCACCTATTTCTAATTTGCTTAATAAAAGTAGAACAGGGTAGGAATAGCGTGGGAGGAGAGTAATCTTCACCGCTTACCTAAAGAAGCTTAACTAATATTAGCTTCCAATACCCAATACATTTTAAACGCAAGATACAAGTAAAATTCAAGCATTTAAGTGAAGGGTTATTCTATTATTGCAGAGAATGCAAAATGTATTATTATGTAATCGGGGGAGCAGGCTTTTAAAGTGTGCATGCAGTTCAAAGGTCTCTCAGCACCAAGAGGACAGGTTTGCTCTTTTAAGCTGAAAGTAGCTGAACTGGACCAGCTTTAAGCAGAGAGCCTCATAGATGAGACCTGCGGAGACATGGTGGAGTACTCCCATCTTAACTGTGGCTGCTGAGGATGGGCGTTTTGGAAAAAAGAGGGAAGTCTGCTGGGGACGGGGCAGGGACCCAATCTGTTGGACAAGACCCGACTTCCAGGCCGTGCTGCTATGTCCTTCTGTACTGAGGAGGCTCCCGCAGCAGTGGTGATCCCTAAGGATAAGGGAAGCCGATTGTGGGAGATTCTGTAGTAGATGCAGTTAAATGGATTTCTGATGTCGGATGTTTGAGGAGGTTTACTCTTGAGGCTAACTTCAGGTTGCCAAGTGGGACACTGAAATACAAGATTTCTGTGATAACGTTCTGTGTAATACCTGCCAGATCCATGTGTGGGAACTGGTAGACAAAGACAAGACAACCTCCATGTGTGGTTGACATAATGGTGTAAAAAGAAGGGATTGGGTGTGATGGGAGCCAATGAATCTCTTGGGACTGAAGGCATCCTACCAGGAGGAGTGCTGCACCTCAGTCAGGACAGAATCATGCTGCGGGCACTAAAAATTAAAAAGAATGTAGAAGACTAGAGGCGAATCCAGAATAGCATCTCTTGTTGGAGTTCAGACTGGTCTTGCAGGAAGTAATGATTTTATTACACCCAAGTATTCTTTCTCTTGCTTATCTGAATGAGGCACTGGCCCAGTCTGTGTGAGCAACTGAAATCTTCCACTCTCATGAATTGTCCTAACTTTGCACCTTCCCTAACCTTATTTAATGTTCCCTGTTTGTTGTTACTGTCCTGGTCTAAGAGTTGGTAGCACGGTCCTGGAACTGCATTTTTTTGCTATTACAGGCTGGGATTCATGCCCAGAGACACTCCATGATGCTTTTGTCCTGTAGTATTTTTATCCTGGTAAACTGCATGTACAGAGCCACTTCCTTGCCCATACATCTTAATCCATCATTCCTGAAAAGTAGATACTGACAACACTATCCCACAAGTTATCCTCTTGTGGGTAACGTGTGTGGGATGTCTGTAACAGAGGGTTGTTGGTTGATGCCAAATACATTTTTTTTTTTTTTTACTTTTCAGGCTTCTAGAATGAATGTGGAAGCACTTGTAAGGTCTGCTTTGCTCCATTGCTCAGTATTGCACATGGCAGCTAAATGGCATTGCAAGCAGATTCATTTCCCTTTCCTGTACTTTGCTATTACATTGTATATTTGCCTGTGGGCTTTTTGAGCCCTTTTTTGCTCCCTACATTTCTCAGGCTCCAAAGACTTAATTACCTTGGTAGGAATACCTGAATCTATGAAAGCAAAAGCCTATTGGGTAAGAAGGAAGCCATAGATGGAGATTTTTAGATGGTACAACGAACTTATTTTCCCATTTTTTCCATTGAAATTAATGGAAATTTGTGCGCTGAGGTCTCTACATTGTTTTGAAAATACTATCTTTTTGTCAGTCATTTACTTTATCAGTTTTATTATCTCTCTAGGACTGAACAGGCAGTGGAATGCTATTTAAGTATACTGAAATTAGCAAAACCTGAGATATTAAGGCTGAAAATAAGGTTTAGTACTCTTTAGTAGTTAGTTTACAAATAATTCTTTCTAGTTTGTTTTACCGTGCAGATTCTGCTTCCTAGAACCAGTGCACATTTAAATGCTCTGTGTACATTGCATTTAATGTTAAACTTGGGTAGAGCGGCTTATAAATATTAAATTAGAATTATTGGGAAAATGAAAAGAATATTTTATTCATCTATAATGTCTATTGATTTTTAAATAAGTAGGCATAATGTCTATTGATTCTTTTTTTTAAGCAAGTTGTACATTGCAATTTAAGCAGACTAGACATAAATGCTGGCTAGCCTTCTTACAGCTTCAAGCAGGGGAGGGAGTATGATTTGAGTTCCTTTATCTCCAGCTGAAAAATATTCCAACACCATGTTAACAAAGCAATGCACTTTCCGAGGGGCTCATCTCCTAGTTAGACAGCAGACTTACTACATCTGAAAACCTGCTTTTTTCTCTGAAGATACGCATTTTTTTGCCAAACCTCTGATAGTTCTTGTCTCTGTGTGAGCCATCTCAGTATTTTTCTTAGATAAATGTCAAGCTGATGTTTTAATTTGTTTCAAAGAGAAATACTTCTATAAAAATAAATGATGGGCAGAAAAAAATCATAGTCTAATTCATTATTTAAGAAGACAGTGTGGAATTACTAACAGTGGAAAAAACCCCAAGGCTGTTACCTGTGACTTGTTTTTTTAAATCATGTAAGTGAGAAAAGACCATTTAAGATGTTAAGTCACTTAGCATATATGTAAATCTCCAGTAACCCCAGAGGCTGCACTGGGATTACTTAGGGTTTATATATATTACTTAAGTCCTTCTGTAGCCAGTCATCCGTAATTTCTGGACTAGATGGTGGCTCTGCTTTCCAATGTTAAAAACCAGAATTCAACAAATACAAAGTCCGCATTAAAAATAAACCCTTAAATCCCAAAAGTTTCTGTCTGAAGCTAAGTAAACTGAAATGCTTTAAATGCAGTGGTGGATTTGGTGTAGTGTTTTAGCTTCAAGAATAGGATTTAAATGTGAATCACCATCTTTCATTTTCTTTGCTGTGCTTTTACCTTGCGAGAAACGAAAAAGCAAAAATATGTTAAAAGAACTTTGCACCTGTTTTAATTGGAATTTGTTGGAACTATTCTGTCAATTTCTAAACTGTTTTATTGACAGAAGAAAATAAGTTATCACAGAATTTAAATTTATAGGAGAATGAATGAACTTAATTCAGTTTTTATGTATGCAATGCATGATTTTACAGGACCGCTTCAATTCTTTTAATGATCCTTGATTCTGGCTGCTGAAGTTACACTTGTGAGGATTTGGTGAGCACCAGTACAGCTTGTGGTAGCACTGGCTGAGAGAAAACATTAATGTCTAAATGTGTATTAATGAGTTAAACATCTAAAGGAAATAAACTAAGAATTTTCTTGATGGAGAAGACATCATACTGAAGAGCATACAAAAAGGAGGTTGCTATCAGAAAGTTAAATCTTGAGTCTTTCTCTGCAAGCTGTTTAGGTTATTTCTTCACAGTTGGCCACTAAACTTTTATCTTTTTAGCTTTTTCTTTATAGTTTGGTCCCTCTCAAAATTGCAGAATGTTCTGTGAAAAGTCTTACATTAGTGGGTGTCATAGAAATTGTGTTTTAACATAGTATTATGTTTTAATATCTACAACAAATATCCTTTGTACAAACTGTCCTCATACATGGGAAGCACATAAAAATTTAACTTCTGCTCTGAGAAAAGCTGTTGAATTGGGGCTGATTGTTAGCGGGGTGGGATAGGAAATTGCAACAAAACTTGAAAAACAACAGTGAGAAAGCTTGGTTAGAGATATACAGCTGCTTTTTAGCACCACTTTTGTACTTAACTGTTCTGATGTACTAAAAATTTTCCCGTTACATGGGTTACACTTTACATGCTAATTTTTCTTTCCAGTATGTGTAACTTTTTGTTGCTTGTATGAAACGTGTATCAGAGAAGCACAGGCTTTGATTCTGCTGTTCTAGTTCTGTAGTACATTAAAGATGTTGAGTTTAAAACAATGTATTGAAGACTTTTTGACTCCCTAGAAGCTATTGCGAGCTAAATGCTTTAACCATGCACTGAACTGAACCTGAAAGTATGAAGGAAGACACTGATTAGACCAGCTGTTGTGCTTTCTGTCAGGTTTCAGAAAAGCCCCTTCCCAGGTCCTCTTTTCAATGACTATTTTTGTATGAATTTGCAAGTCTTGCAAAGACTTCAGAAATTTCTTCTGTACCTGTAAGTACAAGCTGGAATATACCTTTAAAACCTGCCTTTGAAGCCAACACCTGAATGGAAAAAACCTTGCAGTTTCTCTGAAAGGTGTAGAGAATGAGGAGAACTGTGCGCCCGATGGTATGGAAGAGTAATGATGGTACAGACAGTCCTCAGCACCTGAGAGGCTCTTCCTGGTGATGAAGTCAGTATTTGTTCTAATTTGAAGTATGGTAAAGGACAGAAGACAGAAGTTTTAGACATTGATTAATACCTTTTGTCTTCATATATTTTCAAGAGAGTTCATAATTGTAATTTAAATGCAACAGAAAGAAAATCCTAGCCAGAACATGTCCTTGTAATAGAATCAGCTGTTTCTGTCAGTCCATTACAGAGCACACTAATCGCCCATCAGAACTAAAAGTCATTAGGCACAGTCTGCAGTTTCTCAAATCTGTGCTGTGGGAGCAAGTGCCTGTATTTTACCAGTACTTTAATTGGGGATGAATTTTCCTTTACTCTGAAACAGATCTCTTGGCACCAAGTAAGTCTCAACTATCCAACTGTATTAAATGTAAGGGTGTTCAGAAAATCTGTGGAAAGATGTTTCGTGTGTCACATGGTTTTTCATATAAGAACTCGTAGTGATCCAAAAACCTTAGTTCACTTGACATTTGCACAATTTATGTTATACCTGAAGGACAGGACTGGATGCGGTTCTTTAAAAATATGCCCAGGGATGAGGTCAGTCAGTGCCTATGGTTCCCAGCTCTGTGTCTCTTGTTTTGAAAGCGTTAGATGTTGCTTTCCGGAGATACGTTGTGCCTCCACTAAGCCTGAAGATCGTCTCGCATACACCAGTATAAATCTTTCACCACACTCAGTTTGATCTGTAAATTACTCTTGCGTTTGACCTAGCACCACTTTGCAGTTTCACATTTTATATTCCACCTTGGAGCACTGTCACATCTGAACATGACTGGCAGTATTGTTCCCTTGAAATTAAGAGAGTCCAAGATTATAATTTTAAAATTAGGGTAAGGTTGGCCGTTATTATAGTTCTACCTCACCAAAACTGAGAAGACCATTTAATTGCCAACTTTTTTGTTGGTGTTATGGTTAATTTAAATATTCCAAAGCCGATAAAGTATTCGTTTGAAAATACGTGTGAAAGAGATAATAGGAGAGCATGTTTCAATTTAATGTTTGTTTTTCACTGAAAATGTTGTTTTCCAGAACTTATTATAAAAAGGTAGTTGTAGAAATACTTTGTGTTACAAGTCTGAAATGAGTCACACCAAGCCTGTAACCACCTTATATTTCCAGGGGATGACAGTCTTCCTAGACACATAATACAAATGTAAAACTTCTCTGGCTATTTTCTTTTGCTGTAAAAAATATTTATTATCTGGGAATGAAGCAACAGAGCTCTTTCTTTCATCACTTCTGTCAAGGTTTTATGTTTCAGTTTGGCTGCAGTTTGGAGCCCAGCAGACATAAGCAGTATCAGAGACCATTCACGTTTGGCGTCAAAAAGGGAAGTTAAAATTCTGTTGTCTGCTTACAAAGATGTAAATACTGGCTGGCATCTGCTTATTCTGAATTTTCACATGGTTCTCAGCACGTGGCTTTCTTTGAGTTGATGGCCTTTAACTATTCCTTTGCAAAAAATGATCAGAGCACCCTTTGCTTGTCCCTCCTTCCCTGCTTCTGTTGAGAAGCAATGATTTGAGAGGGGTAAGCTGAAGTGCCTCATGTAGACTAGCTAAGCAATGAAAAATTACATCTGCTTGTTCTGTAAATAATGTCTGGTCAGAGCAGATGTAATTAACTACTGAACTTAATGGATGCCTCGTGAGGTTACAGATGCTATCAGTCATGAACTAGATGAAGGCAAGGGAGCTTTATATGCTTGGAATTCCTTTTAGGACTAATTACTAAATATCTTTAAAATTGATTGCTTATGCTTTCAATTTCTGAGAGTGTTTTCACATGATCTATGTGGAATGGACTTGCTGCAGCTTTACGGGAGGATGGGAGACACCTCCATTGTTGAGGCTCTTTGAGGAACTAAACAGTTTCTCTTCCCTAGGACTTTCTCCTAGAGCTTTACTATTAGGAAACTTGGTCTTTTTTCAGGGTTTGCCAAGCCATCCATCTGTCTTGGGAGAGTGGTCTGACACAGATTTTCTTTTTGTCTAAATTAGTTAACAAATACGCAATTATAAAGATAAAATTCTGTTGGTGTGTTGAAAGTCTTAGTCTAACATTGACAAAGCAATTGGTGACACGTGGAGTGCCTCTCAATAACAACCACCAAAACTTAATTTCTGCCTATCTGCTTCCCTAATACTTTAAAAGTGGGGAGTCAGTGAGTAACCAACCTGACAGAATAAACAGATCCCTTTGGACTTTTGTGAGATACCTGATGATGATGATAATGTTGAGCTGACCAATGTCTCTTTCTCTTGGTTCAACTACAGTGTTGGAGATTGTCTCTTAACCAGTGTATTTCAATAAAAGTTTGTTGGTGACCTTTCATCTTTGTTCACAGTATGTATTAACTGTGTACTGAATGGACTGGTGCACTGCTGGTGAGCCAGCCCAGCAGTTTTCACGAGGCACACATTGTTTTGTATAACTTTCATGTAGGATAAACTAGCAGGGTTGCCATAGTCACCAAAATTATGCTGGGCTTGATCGTTCGGTTTTAAACTCAATAAGGGATGTTTAAAGAATTTTATAAATAAAGTTGGTGGTCAGGTAGACTTGATGTCAGCTGTCAGTTCTTTTAGAAACAACCTTTTAAGGAGTAGGGGTGTGTATAGTAGAAATGACAACTGACTTAATCATGGATTAATATTAGTACGAGCCAACAAGGGAAAGAATAAAACTGGATTTGTTTATTTGTAATGCTCTTGGCATTTTTAGCAGCTGTGATTGTTTCCTTGTGGTCGTTGCATGCCCAGTCTTGAAGGAATTTTTGGTGCAAGTCAAGACAGAGTAATTTTAAGAGCAGTTCCTAACAATAGCGTTACAGCTGCAGTCCTGTATGTCTCTGAGATGCCATTCTTTTCTGCATTTTCCAAAATTTTGTGGAACGTGACCTTTTGACTTAAATTTCTGAAACTGGTGCAGTCTGGCAAAATTAAAGAGAATTTGGAACAGTTGCTTCCATTATTTTGGATGAATGTTCAATGCTGGGCAGGCTCCTTCACATATAGGGTGGATCAGTAATCTGCTTCATGGCCTTGTAAAACTAGAATTAAGTAATGAGAAAGATTAATGAGCTAAGCTGTGCGCTTTACTCCTCTCAATATTCCTTCCCCCTTAGGCTAATCTGTGCAAAAATATAATACATATAAGGAAGATTTAGAGCATTTATTAAGGGTGTTATTTCTCAGATTTTAAAATATAACCTGCCTTTTATTTACGGAGGACTACCATGCGTCTTGCTTTTTATGTTGTTGATTCACATGCACATTTTGGGTAGCTGTTAGTGTTTATTTCAGGGAATAAGTTATCATAATGGTCTTTTGAAGCTACTGCTGTTGCAATTTATGGATTGTCTGTTATGAGAGCAATTTCACCTTTTTTTCTTCTGCTCTGCTGTTTTTTCTGTTCTTCTGTGCCAAATATAGGAGTCTGGGTTGCAAAATTCAAGCTGTAATCTTTAAATTTACTTTTTCCTGCAAATGAAATTACATCCTCCAAATGTAATCTTTTATGTGCTACATATAAATTAAAAATAAGTTTGGCAAGTGTATTTGAAGAGGCCTGCTGCCACAGTTGTTTTTAGCCTTGATGAAAACAATAAATTAGTTTGCTGATGTCTTAAGGATTGAACAGCTGAGTTACTGTACCTGCTATTCTTGATGTGACCGGGGTTCTCAGAGGTTGTCTTTAATATTCAGAAACCTTTCGCTATTTAACCCCAGCTGAAAAGCTTAGGATCAAATATGAAACTAGCTATTTTCTTTACTGTGAAAAGAAAGAGACTGCTGCTTGACTGATAGCATGAAATTAGAGTGACCCCGTGCTCTTGGTTCCAAATAACAGAGATAGGAATGAATCCTGTGGAGGAAATGAATCTTGGAGAACTGCAAGTCATTCATTGTTCTGGCTAGCGAGGGATGTGCTGGTACCACCCTGCCCTTGCCTGCAGACGCCTACTCCTTGCATCATCTGTAGCTCAGCTGTGGCAGCTGGTTTATTCCTGGGGTTGGGCAACTCTCCATTTACCCACTTGGGAATGTGGTTTGCATGCATCGTTTTTATTGTCATCTGCCAATCCAAGCCGTGATGTGTGGCTTTAGTCGTGTTTGTTACCATGAGTAGATTCAGTCTGGCTCGTGGTGTACTGTGTAATGTTGTATTTTGGGCTTGAAAACATGATGCAATGTACAAAATATGAAGCAGACATTTCAGCTTACATATACATACATACATATGAAAAAATATATATATATGGGAGTGGGCACTGAAAATATTCTGAGGAAAGTGGGAATTCTTGTCTGTTTTGAGATGTATTCTGAAATTATTTTAGGTCAAGTAACCAATACACTTAATCTTATGGAAAACCCTGAGGTTAAGTGATATGAAAGGTTAGAGGGCAACTTTTGGTGGCATATATTCTCGACAGATTAATGCACAGATATGACCTGGATCCTTAGCTTTGCTTACAAAAGAAGAACTTTGTGTTACCCAGGCAGGAGAGCTGGTGGGGGAGGGAAAATAATTTGTTGCATTTGAGAATTTTGCTTAACGTTTAAAGGGCTTTTAGCTTTATTTTCTTCTGCAGTAACTATAATTTGAAATAAATCCAAAGGCTTTTTTTTTTTTTTTTTTTTTTTTTGCTGACTAGTAAGGGATTTCTAAGCTGAAGAGAAGAGAAAGGCTGGAAGACGATAAAAACTTTAAATGCATCATTGGCTGATTCATGACCTGTGAGTTTGAAGCTTGATATAAACTGATTATTTAGAGAAATAGGGTTGCCTGTTAGTTCAACAGCTGAGGTTTTTGTCACTGTTTGGTTTTTTATGTTAATGTGCTTTGCAAATGGCATTTTTTACAGACAGGTAGAGAACTAACCCAAATAATTTGCTTTGAACTTGTAGTACATTTAGGTTAACAGCTAATCAGTTAACTATTCTAGCCCCATGCCCGTTGACCCAGAGGCTCTGGCACCCTGTCACTATGAAGGGAAGGGCAGTTCCAGACAGTTTGGCTGGTACTGGGAATACAGGAAGATGCGCTGGGACTAAGCTATCCATGACAATTCAGGATTTGTGTGATTGCACGCATAAGTTCTGTACAGTGTGGGGAAAGGTCTGGGAATTAAACTCTGTGTCCTCTCAATATTTTGAATGATTTGGCAAGAGCTTGGGTATTCATTTGCAGTATTTTAAGTATCTCTGTAGCTATGCAGATGATCTAACAGTAGGATCCTGAATTTAGTTTCTAAAAAGTCAGTAAATTATAGAAAATACGCAGCATGTTCCATAGGTTAAGCCGACATTCAATACAGATACAGCTTTAGTGTTGCTGTTTAAAATTCTTTGCTGATAAATTTGGGAAACAAGTTCAGATGTAATCATTTCTAGAGAGAGAAATTGAGAAGTAGTGTTTCTAATAACCATTTACAATGATAAGGTGAAAAGAAGGAAATTATTTTTCTTGACAGATTCTGATAGGAGAAGCTTAGTGCAGGGTGGTTTTTTTTTTAATCACCATGCAAAATTTCTTTCTGTTAATCTGATGGATGGATTACGGTTTGTCCTTGCATGGCCAGGTTGTATTTTCCATCAGAACTGGAGATTTCAACCCTCATTATATCATTTCTGTAATGCAAATGGTTATGTATAGAAAGAGATTTAATTAATCCCCTGCTGGTTGGTAGTATACCCTAAAGCAAACATAGTCAGCAAAGGAAAAATATTAAAACATGAGTGCACGGTACCAGGTCAATGACTGTCAGTGGAATTTCATCATCTGTGAAATATTAACTTATTAACTGAAAGGTATTTACTGTTACAGCTGTAAAAATATTTGTCTGTTGTCCCAACTGGTATGATAGTGAGCTACCTTGCAAGAAGGCCAAGGTCAAAGGCAATCTGAGGACTCATGCTGTCCACTCTTGGCAAAAATATGGAATATCCTGAGTGTTGCGATGCTTCTCACTTTGATTTGAAAGGACTACATTTAAGCTGCCATCAGTGCAGACTAGCATCCAACTTTGCCTGTGGGTCTGTGCCATATGCGCAGCAACATATTCAAGGACAAATTACAAGACTGAGAGAAAGTGACAATTTTGAGTGATAGGCTCCTGTTTTCTTCACACTTTTATAACGTAACGTATCTGTTTAAAGGATATGGGTTGTATTGTAGGTCAGTGAACAAATAGATTTCCAGATTTTATTTCCATTTCCTATTGTGTGCATATACGTATGCAAAAAGCCAGCACCCTCTGCTGCCTGAAACATTCCTGTTTTCAGATGCAGTTTCTGTATACAAAAGATCACAATAGAATAAATTTTCAGTATCTATGCACTAAACAATATATTATTTAAACAGAAAAGTGATGCTTAAAATGGCCAGTATATTTTCTGTTCTAGCTTCCGAGCTGCCTCAAAAATGATGGGTCCAGTGAGGATTGAGTCCTATTGTGAAACCTGAACTGTAGCATGTTACTGTGTCCAACTAATTTTATATCTGCATGATCTGAGATGATGAACTTAGGATAAAAGGAAACAAATATAGGGAACTCTTTTGAAGGAGGGTATTTGAACCAGCTTTTTAGAAATTCCACGATGCTGAATTTCTTTCACAAGGTTCATTTTTAACTGGTTGTCTGAAAATCTGCTGCTGCTTTTGTTACACGTTTAAAAATTATGCCTTGAAATATGGAACTGATACAAAAAATTAACTTTCAGAACAGTCTGTTCCTGTCATTTGGGTACTGCAAGATTTAATACACTTCTTATTTTTTTAACATCTGTGAAAGCAGTTATTTGTTTCCACTTCTGAAAGTTCTGTGTGAATAATGTGCAACAATCTTTTAAAATATTCTTATGCTACTTATCACTTTGTATAAATCAAGTATAAATATAAGCCTCTATTTTAAGGGTTATATTGTTGACCTAGAGAGCAGGTGATGTGGAGGCTGGCTGAAGTAATAATGGTAAAATATATAGGTACTAGCAGCACAAGAGCTCAGGGAGGCAGATGTGCTGTCAGAAGAGGCAGTTTGAAATCGTGCATGTCCATGTGTCATTTTCATCAGAAGGGTGATCTTAAATGAAAAATGTCCTTTAGGATATACTAGTGTATTTACTGAAAGGATTACAGCTGCACCCTATAAATAGCGTTTCAGACCAAGTAGTCACAGCTCAGCACTCTTTTATTAGTTATCTTCTTAAAATGTGATTTTATTTTTTCAGGATACATGGACATGTAATGCCAAACTCCTTTGTGGGGTGGATGGCAACCAGTCAAATCACACCACCTCCCTCATTGTTTACTATCTAAAACGTTTAGTCTGTACTATAAAACTGATTCTGAGTAGAGTTTCACCTTTATAGGGTACCGTTGGGCTTTTATGCTTTGCATAATTATTTAATCAGTGGTTTTGTCATGCTACTTCATATGTTTGAAACAACTCTATCTTTTTTAGAAGTAAACTCTCAGTTGGGTCCCATTGCACACATTAAAGTGTTTTAAGCCATCCCAAGACCCAGCTGAGTCTCCACCCTGCGAGCACATGCCTATCTCTGGTAGGCATTTCATTGTCTGTTCCATCCCCTGGAGATCCTCGATGTTCCTCCTGACAGTGGACATCCTCAGATAGGTGACCTGAAATGTGCTCATGTGCTCTCTCCTTGCTTCCATGTCCAGGCATCTTCTTCCCTTTTCTTCCCTGGGATGTAACTTTTTTAGACACTGACACAGTGGTGATTCAGGAGAAGCAAAGCTCATAATTACGCTGCTCACAGTTGTGTAACTTCCAGCTGTGATGCTTTTGCATTGGCCCCACCATTCATGGTCTGGTTTGGAGAGCTGTAAGAAGTGTTCTTACCAGCCCTGCTTTGGAGAAGCAGAAAGGAACGAAAAGGCTTCTCTTTTCTCCAGAGGACAGGAAAAGTGCTGTGGGAGTTGGGGCATGGCTTGATGTGCAGCTGGTAGAGTTTTTGAAGGGGATTTTAAGACTAACACGCAATGAGGTGTAGTGGAACAACAGGTATAAAAATTGATTGCTTTGATTGTGCTCTTTGTTGTCAAGACCACAGAGGTATTAGATTTGAACTACTCCTATTGATTCCACAGCTGCACTGTGTTTGTCAAGGTGGAGGTGCAGAATGAAAGCAATTGCTACATGGATTGAATAATATTTCAATTGCATTGAGATGTCATCTGCCAGTACTTTTTTCCAAAGTCAGTTGATCACAGATTTCAAGGGATGGTTTCAGGAGCAAAGCCCAAGTCAGTCCTTCCTTTAATCTTGCATGTATTTAATCCTGAATTAGCTACATTATAGGAAGTATTAAAGGCGATTTTGTGTGAGTAAACCAAGTGTACAGTAAAGGAAAAGAAGAGGTTTGTCCATTTGTTAATGGACCATGATTCCCATGGTGTACGCCTGTAAGTCACCATTACCAGAGCTGTGCTGCTGCAAGGATGTGTTCTCCCTTTAAGTGACTTTTCAGCTCTAACGACTAGAGCAAAGCTTGTAAAAATGAACCCTAAAAGCTCAAAAATTAGAAGGTAGATGAAGAGATTTAAAGGTCAGTGTTTTCCTTTTTCAGCCAGTACCATGAAATTCTGGGGCTTTATACATTCATTCTGAAAATTTCTGGGTCTGCATGTGTTGGAATAAATGGAAATGTGTCGTTTGAGTAGAAAAAGTGCTCTCTGCTAAGCACTTTTGTTACACCTGGTATTCTTTAAAGAGGATAAATTAAATACATCTGTTCATATGATGTAAGAGAGAGATATATGCATACATATGTAATACGCTATATACACCAGCAGTATAATACATAATATCTAATAACAATATCTTACCTATTTATCCATTTGCAGTGGCAAAAAGCAGTTGTTACTACATAGACTTCAAGGTTGGGAACCAATTCTTTCTAACAAACGTGACTGGAAGAAGTACCTTTTTAGAATATAAACCACACAACCTGTTATAGATGCTAATGATTTATTATCTTACATACTTGAAATGTTTTGATTAGATCTTGACAAGTTTGTCTGATGACAGGAATTTATTTCTTGATGCTGTAAGCTGTCAGCCTTGTGATAATTCACACATGAAATTTGCTCAGCACTGTTAAAAGCTGTAATGAAATTTGCAATTGTAGAGTACTCGTACTTGAAAATAATAACAGCACGTTTAAGAGTTAATGATTTTTTTATTTTTTTTTTAGTTCTAGTAGCTGTAACTTTTTGTTATTTTTAAAAAACTTTGCCAAGTTGTGTCTATGTGTACCTTAACACAGGAGCCATGTTTGTCAGTAACACTGTTTATCATGAAAGCCACTAGTTACACACATGTGGAAAGGAGGTTACCCCTTTTGACGGATTTGGGTTGTTTTCCTATTGACTTTTTTCAGCATTCAGTGAAAAGGCTGATTTTATTTTTTTTTTTTCCGTAGTGGGGAACAGCAGGTAGATCAGCGTTCCGAAAGGCAGGAACCGATGCACTGCTGCTGCCCGGGGCGTTGTGGCGGGCAGAGGGGAAGGCGCCTGGCTTCGGCCCCGCCCCTCCCCGCCCCGCCCCTGGCAGGGCTCCTCCCCCCTCCGCGCCCCGCTCCCGGCGCCGGGAGCCGGCTCCCCCCAGCGGTGGCCTGCGGCAGCGCAGGGCCCGGCCACCGCGGGAGGGGGCAGCGGCGGTGTGCGGGGCCGGGCGCTGATAAGCGAAGCGGCGGCTGGCTGGCTCCCGGGGCTGTGACCGCCGCTGCCCCGGGGATGCTCGCGGCCTGTTTACTTAAATCACCCCCTCAGAATTCCAGGGCTTCCTTTGCTTCTGCTGCTTGGGTGCAAAGTACCGCTCGTAAGTGGGAGCTGCATTTCATTGGCCTTGGATTTTTTGTGATAACATGTAACACAAGTGATGTGTACGTTTTACAAAAAAACCAGCAAAGCAAGATGCGTTCTGTCGCATGAATTTTTCCTTTTCGTGAGAATGTGGGGACATCCATGCAGCAGGTGCTAGGCATGTTGTGTACCACACTTCTGGAAGTGGTTTGGATGGGCTGCTGGTGGGGTATGTAGGATGGAATTAATAACTGCCTTATCTGTGTTTACACCTGAACTTCAGTTACATTTGCTCTGTTGAGCGCTTGTATTTTAGTGCCTGCTAAGGCAATGTCATGCAGGCAAGGTGAGTAACTTTGGTACCCCACGCTGCTGCTCCATGCATCCCTGCAGACTCACCTCTTCCGTGCACTGCAGCAGTTACACACTGAGCGTCTGAAATGGCCAGATTCTTATTAATTTTGCCTCAGTCATTTATTAATAAATAAATAATAACAAGTAAAATTCACTCAAGCTTTTCATTTTTTTTTTTTTCCAGAAGGAGCTCAGCCTCCCCAGAAGAGGAAGCTTGTAAGTATAATTATTCTTTGTTCGTCACTTGGTTTGTTTTGAGCTTGTATAGCTCTTCAGTTGTGGAAATAATTTAAAAGGGCATATACTCTGTTTGCTGTTAGCAGTTTCAAGAAACTGTCGTGCACTTGGAAACGGCTAGCTTGTATTTCTCTGAGACTGAAGCCTCTATTCATTTTCTTAAGTGTAGTAGGAAAAGTAGTGGTAGTGTAAGCTTACTTCTAATTATCAGCTTGAGCTGATCCTGGTATGGAAGTAGCTGTGGTATTGAGTGTTACTTGCACTGACATCACTGAAGTGACTCCATAGAAGTCACTGATCGTTTGTGTGCTATGGACAACTTTGATCCGCTGCTTTTCAAACAGTCTGTTGACAGAACTCTGAGCACACAGCCCCTGGGCCGCGCAGGTCCAGGTGGTTGTGGAGCAGTCAGTGTAATAGAGATATTTTGACCAAGTAGCAAATGTCAGGAAAAGTAGGCTTTTAAAAATGTGGTTTAAACAAAGAACAACTTTTTAAAAATACATTATAATGTTTAAGGAATTCTATTGAACTAAATTGTGTTTCAGTGATAGGACAGTTTAGCTTCTGCTATGCCTGCAGATTTATGGTGGAGAAATTACATTATTGATTGCATTATATAAAAGAGAAAGCTTTTGTACTGCCTGCTATCGCGTTTTGATTTAAAATTGTTTCCCAAAGCTTGTAGACTGCAGACATGAGGCTCACAAAAGCATATAACCTTTCTTCCTCAGGTTTCTGGCTCTAATGAGAAATGATTTTCAGTCTTTCAATGTAAGCTATCCCCTTTGTATAAGAAACAGTGTTTGGAAAATGCTGTGTAGCGCCAGTGATTCAGGGTTGAACAATGCAACAGATCAAAAGGCCTTTTTTTAAAAATGGGGCATGACCAGACCTTTTTGTTTAGTTCATATGACAATGGTAAACCAGTCAGGGAGTTATTTAAAGAACATGAAACACTGGCTGATTTTATTTTTTTTTTTAAAACCAGTATGCCTTAGAGGTTAGCTTAACTATATTTGATACATTTTTAAGAAAGGTGGTGCTCATGATTTGAAGATTGTGATGGTTCTTTGAGCAAATGGTGGGGTAGTGAGTTACCAGTAAGTTTTTTGTTTAATGTAACTTAAGATACTTTTGTACAAAACTTTTGGAATTGGAATTGAGGATGCCAGAGATATTCCCTTCCCTCGTTCAAGCATGGAGGTGGGTATGACATAAAACTACTCGCACATTTACTTTTGAGATGTCTGAGATACAAATGAAGTGCTTCAATTGTGTAGTGTTTTATTTAGTAGTAACTAAAGCAAATTGTTTTATTTCTATATTGACTTAACACCTTCAGTTTTCATTACTTCGCTTAAGTTTTCCACAACTGAGTGCCTTTTAAGCCATCATGATGTGAAGAGCTTTAGCAAGCTGTGTCAAGAAGATCCAGGCCATAAATTTTAAGCACAAGGTTGTAGCTATTAGTGACACTGAAAATCTATCAAGAATTGAAGTGTCTTCAGTTAGTTGCCTGTGTTATCATGTTGATTATTCGATTGCAGTTTCTGGAATTACAGATTCTGTAGTCAATTCTGCCAAATAATTTCTTTCTGTTTGAAAGGTGTAACTGTTTAAGAAGTCAGGAGTGCATTGTGGCTCATGTATATTTGTGTTGATGCCGTACTGTTAAGTGTATAGGCTCACTGAGAAGGGTCTTGTGGAGCTGATGTATGATTTGCATATCCCAGTATCAGAGTGCTTACTTAATTTTAACAAAATCCACTCTTAGTCTTTGAAGCAGGAATTACAGAAATTTATATCAAGAAAGGGAACAATTATGTGTGTGTGCATATATATGTATGTTAAAAATATACATGTAATATGGATAAATCTGTTCATTCTGTCAAAAAGGGTAGCCTAACCACATGCACTTAAATATACACTGTAGATAGTTCTCAGTTCTTGAGGCTTTTCCTCTGCTTGAATCGACTTAACAGTGAACGCCATAAGCAAAAATAAATTCTGGAAATAAAATTTATTCTGAAAAGCCGTTGTTGTGCTGTAGCTAATGAGTAAGGATAGTTATGGATGTACCTAGGTCCTGATTCATTGACTGTCATTCATTGACTTTTGTTCACCGACAGGAGCAGAAGCAGGAATTGACAGAAGGATGAAATATCTGGCTTGGAGCCAGAAACCCTCAAGAGGTGCATCCATTTTCTGCACAAACTCCAGCCTTTGTAGCAGTTCAGTAGCAATTGTATTACACAGTATACAGTACAGAGCCACCCAGCATTTTTCTGTGTGCTGGTCTGGAGGCTGGGGTGCATTTACTACTGTAAAAAGATTGTATTTGGGGAGGAAGTAATTATTTGCCAGCCAGCCAGAAGTGGAACGGAAGACTTGATTGTTGCTGCTTGCTAGGTGATTGCTGTGTGGTTGATCGGGTTAAGAGAGTTTTAGTCTGTGGATTAGCTAGGATATTTGTCATTGCTGAACGGAGACGGGAGAGCTCTTCTTGATAATGCTTCTAACTTTTTCTTTTATCTGACTCTCATTGCTTTGTATTTGCCTGGGTCAGCATTAGTAGTCTCTATTTTTCCGCAGGAACTGATTGTAGGCATGGACAGCAACAGTTGCTATGCTTGTTTGTATTAATGAAAAGGAGTGGAGCTGGATGTCTCAGTATTATTTCTGGCAGGAGAGCATGAGGGATTTTATCACCTAAAGAAGGTCTTGGGTAGAAGCTGAGGAGAATGAGTGGCAGGATGGAGCCTGTGAAGTCTGTTGATTAGTGACTCTGCTTCCATATTAGCAGAAGGAAGCACAAGCACACTGTAAACGATGGCTTTGCCCTCGGAGATCTTGCAGTCTGATCTTGAAATAATCAGTACAGAGTGAGCAGGCATGTAAAACAGATGGGGGAATTGTGTGCAGGGTGACATGAAGAGGAATGCCTGATTATTTAGATACCATTTTGTTGTTAATGTGCTTAAAGTGTGCGTGTTTCTGTAGAGGGGTTATGTTTAATACACTAAAGGAAATTACACTCAGTTGTAGGCTGCTAAGAGATGAATAATACAAGTATGAGTACAGAAACAAGTAGTTATGTTCTGTCTCTGGTGTGGTTCAATAATCAGGGTTCAAAGTTTTCCTTTAATAAATTATGCATATAAATGTATGGGTTATGTTTTTCCATGCTTTCTTCACAAAAAATAATTACTATTCATTAATATTTTCTTTAATTTCAAGTAGCGAATGTGAAGTGAGAGACCCAAACTTTGATCTCCATGCTATTAGTGGAAGTGGTTTAATTATTTTCAGCCACTACCCTCTTCTGTTCTTTTGGTGCTACAGCATGTACAGAGATTGTTTTTTGTATTGTTGGCTTCAGCTTTCAAATGGTTTTTGATGTGCACCTGTGTGTGAAGTGCACTAGAGATGTTCCAGACTTGACAAAGGTGCGGACTGCATGGCAAGACCAGGCTTGTGATGAAGCACTTGTGTGTGTTCATGTGTGTAACAGAAACTTGGCATCCAAAAGACCAGGCTGTGAACTGCAGATTTGCGTTGTGGCTGCAGGATGCGCAACATTCATCGTGGAGCTCGCTATTTCTTCTGATTGCCTCCTTGGCAAATCAGCAGTCACTAAATCGAGTTGGGGCTGTATTTGAGCTATTTTTTTTTTTGTTGTTCAGTACCCCATTTGTTTATAACATGAACTTCATTGACCCGTTCAGATTTTTTATAAAAATGTGGGTTTATATTGGAAATCCTTGTGGTTTTTTAGGCAGGGTTACTAACTTGGGTTGCTGTAATTTTTGTACTATCTAAAAAATGTAAAATTTTCTAAAAAGAGAATACTGATTTCCTGCATTATATCTGAAGTTGAAGAGTATTTGTTTTCAGCAAACTAAATTTGAAAAACCAGTTTTTAATTTCACATGCAAGTTACTTTTGTTAATTCTTTCCTGCTATCAATCATCTCTATCAAATACAGTTTTAAAGTCTGTGTATGAACAGAAAAAGAACACGGAGGCATAAGAAACATGAAAAATAATGGTAATTCAGAGTATCCAGTAAAAATACACATTTAAATAAATCAAATATTGTAGTCTGCTGTTTTGATGGTGATAGGTTCTGATAAGAAATAGTATTTATGTCAAGTTTTTATGTCTATCTTTATGAAATGTGGTAAGCAACATAATAGTGTTTGCTAAAGATATGTGCAAGGCTTTTATGGTGGTCTATTCCTTCTGATCTCTTTTTAAAGCAATTTATGTCCACTGTGGAGATTGGTTTCTCTTTTTCTCTCCCTCCTTCTCCGCCTGCCCGTTCTACTTCTACATCTCCAAAGCTTCTTAGTTTCTACAGCCCTAGACATTTGATAGGGTGTTTCATTAAACAAGTCTTCATGATAATTTGTTAAATTTACCCTCCGCTTCCTGACGGTAAAATAACATACAAACACCCCAAGGAATTTCTTTGGGAAGAATATGCTGTATACCAGTTTATATCGGTTTCTACTTGTATTCTTTTCAATGCTTCGACCTTGGAAACAACAAGTTTGATGGCAGGGAAAAAAACACCTCGCCTTTAGTGCTGGTTTATGTCTTTACCTTGCCATGCTCGGGTGCTGTGGGAATTTCCTCTGTATCTGCAGAGAAATGGAGTATATCATTCTGTTTCTCTTCATCTTGGCGGGTAAGCGTTTCTGCTGGGGATCGATCGATGCCGTTTCCCTGCCAGGAATAAGTGTGGTGCCTCAAGCGTGGAGAAGCCAAAGTGCTGGAAATAGAGTAAAAAAAAACCATGGTTCTGAAAAGGAGTAGGGAGTTTTGCTACTTTTGAACTCTTATTCTGTCTTGGATCGGGAAATACAGTAAGAAATAATGCCTCCATTCAATGCTTTCTGCGTGTGATACTTTTTATAGAGAAAGAGGTGGTATTTTCTAACCACTCCATCCTTCTTTGAGCTGCGTAGAAGCAGCTCACAAGCAGTAGATCAAAAATAACCCAGTGCTCTTAAGCTGATATGTGGGGCTGGCTCTGGAGGTGGAACGTGCTGAATTATTCCTGCAGGGCTCTGTAGGAGTGTTGCTATTCATGTATTTGGCTTTAAAAATAATTTGAAAGCATTGTTTCTATAAAAGTAGTATTATAGTGAATAAGGGGAATTTTAGTGTTATACATATATTGTAATCTCAGAGACAAAGAATTTATGGAGGTTTTCATCAAGGATTTAAAAGTGAGAAAAGTCTTTCCTGCGTTTTTTATTATCAAGTTTCCACTACTTAATCCAGGTTCTCATTTAATAGGTATAATAAAATTATACATAAATACCGATTTTGTACCTTTTGTTGCGTGCTGTGCTTTCTCACCCTGAAAGCACGACGTGGGGGGGCAGGGGCTCTGGTCGTTTAAGGAACAGCCACCCTTAGCACCCTGGCCCTTACTTCTGAGGCTGGCAGTTTGTTCTCCTGATGGGACATGGTAGAGAGATGGTGATCTTGTAGTGTGGGGCACTTCTGCTGTGATTTGAGTCACGGGAGCCTCTGAAGGTAGGAGTTGTAATCTGAAATTTGACTTGGCTGCTGAGTACTTGGGAAGATCAGTCTTTACCTGCCTAAATACAGTCTTTAACACTTTTAAAGTCTATCAGAGATATGTATTTGGATTTTTTTTTGGGAAAACTACTTTCTTACAAATACACACTTAAAAAGTATTGGCCCTCATTTTGGGGCAGTTTTGTTAATAGCATGAAATTAATTTTGAGCTGGTTGAAATTGCCATTTGCATACAGAAATGCAGCCATTTGCTAATGAAGATGTTCAGACTGTGCCCCGCACTACATACACTCCCCCTGCTCGATACCTGCTCCCCCCCCCCCCCCCCCGCCCAGCATTTGGCTCCCCAGGCTGCTGAGATTGCTCTTGATCTGTTTTCAGTGCTAGAATCCATCAAGTTTGTAGCTGAAACACAGCTTGGGAGTTGCAGGAAGATGTTTTAAGATTAAAGTTGTGCGTGTTCTTAAGAGGATTGATTTCTGAACAAGGGATGGTTGGCGTGTGCCCCCGCCGGTGGAGAACAGCTGCTCGGCACCGCTGATGACTCTGCAAGGGCTTTGGGTGGGAGCGGTGACTCTATTCCTATCGCAGTGTGAGTTTTCAAGCTGCTATGTGAGATTTCTGCCAGAATCCTTTCAAGTGTGCCATTGCTCCCGTTGGCTTGAGGCTTTCCTTTTGATTTGGTGAGAGTGACTGTTCCTGCTCCTTGTAGCCTGGGAGAAGTTTGTGGCCGATTTGCTGCGGGCTCAGCCGGTGTCAGGACTGTACCGCTGGCTGTGTGACAGGTCAGATGGCTAGGTTGTGTCTTGGACTTCTCTGCACCTTTGTCTCGTACTGGTGGGCTTCATTTCCTTTTTCTGGATGCTATGAATAGACTCGTGGAAGATTTTTTTTTTTTTTTTAAATAATTAGGTTTTTGACATGATCCGTGTGATTAATCTGGACCATTACTGAACTCCTGAGGTCTCTCTGACACTGGGGGTATATGAGGAGCTTGGAATTGCGCTGATTGTTCTGTGCTCTGCGTTGGAGTGATAACGGTGGGCTCTCCTTCTCGGCTCTAAGCCTCTTATGCTGGGAAGAATCGTAGTCTATCAGCACAATGATGAAACGGAGGAAACAGAGGCTTGGAGCCCCGTCCCTGCGGATCCAGTAAGGACTGCTGTGAAAAATATAAATTGCTCTTAAACATTTCAAATTGAAATGATGACGAAAAACAAGCCAGAATTTTCTGTGGCCAATAGATATTACTTTTATTTGTTAGAACTTTATCTGTCATGATTATTTGGCTGTACATGAAATTTCATTTGGAAGCTTTAACATTTTACTTTTGTGGAGCATTTACCATGAAGCATAGCCAAAAAAGAGCAATATTTAAATATTTTTAAATGGAATACATTGCGGTTAAGTTTTGTACCAAGTATTCATTAAGGCTGTAAAACTGAATGTTTGTAACTCTTTCTAGTTTGATCACTCTTCACATTTAAAAAGTACTTTGAATAACCTGCCAGAAAGCTATCACGGGGCTCAAATCAACAGAAACCTTTGCCACCCTTATTATCTTTTTAAATTAAGAATGCTATTGAAAACTTTTAGATTTGAGGCAAAAAAAAAAATCTTTATTTACATTGCCACATTTATTTCTACAAATGAAATTCAAACAAGCAATCCCTTTGTAATGTTTGTGTCCTTTATAAATGCTTTGAAATCTATTAATGAAAATGTTATTTATGTCGTTCATAATTATATTTATTACTATTACATAAAATTAAGGAAATTGTATATTTAATACTATGTTTATAAGTAGAGCAGCTTAAACACATCTATTCACATAGTGAATGGAGGAGCATGGTAAGAGGCAGGCTTAGCCTTTTCTGTCTGCAGACTATAAAGCTTATCAGATATTTAAGCAGAGAATGCTAGTAGGGAGGATTTCCAATATGTAAAGGTTACTTACTGATAAGTGTTTGGATTCATTAGGAAATTTAAAGCAAGGAACGATGCCAAACATGCTTGTCTTCAGGACTTCCGGTGTGAATAGTCTGAATACTAAACAAAACTGAAGCAAGCCCCAGATTTCCCTTTTGGTGACCTTTATGTTTAAATATGGTAAATAGAGACTTTTTTCATCCCTCAATCAAAATGAAAGTTAGTGTTGTAGGAATACGGTGGCGCTAGTTTGTATTCTAATGCATAAGCACACTTTATGATACCAATATTTGTAAGTTAACTTTTACTTTATTTCTAGTGAAGGACGTGTCATCGTGTATAGTTCAATAAAGTAGGTGTTAGAATCTTTTTTTTTTTTTATGTTTATGTAGAAGTCTGCAGCTTTTTGGAAAGCAACTACTTTGAGAAATTTTCTGTGTGTATTCCAATGCGTGTTGGCTGCTAACCCCGCAAAAGCAATATAGTTTACAAAACTGAGCACTGAGCTGGAAATCAGTGTCCTCAGCTGTAATCCTGATGCTACAATGGATGTGCTATGGACGAGTCACTTAACTCTTTGTGCCTCAGTTTCCCCATTGCTAAAATGAGAATAAAGCTATTTTGCAGTGCTGCTTTCAGGCTTAATTAGTTATCGTTCTAAAATATTGTCAGAGCTAAATGTTGTTTTCTAGTTAATGGTTTATGTAACTCGTGTTTTCACAGTTGGGTGTTTCTGTTGTTGCCACAGCTGTGGCATGGAACCATGGCTCCCAGATTGAGAAGGCTGTGATGTAAATGGTCCATGTCTGTTACTGGTGCCATTATCAATTTGTTATTTTTTTCTCAATTAAAACTTTTACATTAAAGACTGACAGTGGTGCATATTCCAGGAAGTCTGGGAATCATTACAAGAAAGGATTTGGATATTTCCAGATTGGAAGAGATTTTCATGGTGGAAAAATAACATTGAATAGATATTAAATTGACTGGAAAATACATTTTGGTTTGGATGATAATTGAAAGGATGACTTTTGACCACTTAGTTTATTGCATTTATTAAGAAGATATAACTTGTATTTTGGAATTATCTTTTTTTTTTATTCATTGACACAGAGGTTGTGATATTGACCCTGATTTTTTTTTTTTCCCCTACTGTGGTACCTTGTCAGAATCTCCTCTCCTTTGTTCTCCCACTGCCGAGGAAATGATGTTCATCAGCACATGTTCTCTCCTACATCTGCTCCAGGTCTGCAGCATCTTAAATTCCCATTTAGTGCTGACTGTGCACTTGTTACTTCTCCTCTAGTATTTTACCTGAACTCACAAGCCCAGAGCAATCCGTCTAGTCCATGCTACAGCCATCCTTTTCAGTGGAGGTAAGGAGAGGTATCAACTAGGAATTTCTAAGAGTTTGTTGTTGGTATAACCATTTATAAACTTAACAGCTTTGTAGTTGAAGTTAATAACGACTAACAGAAGGGAACAGCCTTGTAGTCATTATTTACTTCTAGCCAGTTAGCATTTGGGTTGATGTTGCTCGTTGGTATAGATTTTGCTAGTTCTTGTGTAGTTTAAGGCCCTGTGTAGGGAAGGTGAATGCAAACCTACCTGTGTGTGCATGCAAATTCCTGGTTGTACCTTGTGCTAGCTTCTGAGTACATTTGCAACTTGCACTGTGCAGCAAAGGAACCCTTCACAGGCATGTCTGGTGTCAAGAAAAACAGTTTAAAAGTAGAACAGCCCAGAGCGGGGTACTTAAAAAGCTCTGCCTAGAACAGTGGTCCTGTGCTAATGTACTGTGTACTGTTCTATTCGCTGTAAACCCACATTAGTTTCTCACAGAAGCAAGCTGGCTGAAGTCTGTCTCCAAACACAGGCTCTCCAAAGGATAGTGAGTAAAAGCAAGCCTGTTTTTAGCAGGATTAAATATGGTGTACAAGAGTTTGTAAACCAAAAAAAAAAAATGTCCAGACAAGCTCAGTTTGTATTAAAGCATTTGAGAGTGTGGCTGATGTATTTTTACTTCAGGATTAGCTCTTCCTCTGCTTTCTGCTCCTATGGAACATGCATGGCCATCAGCAGCCCCAGTGGAAACCTTCAGCTTCTTCACTAAGAGGAAGCTTCACCTAGTGAAGCTCTTGAAGACAAAAGCTAATGGGAGCTAGAGATCTTTGTGTGCGTGCAGTTATGAAATCGGAGCTCAGTGGTACTTACTTAAAACTTGAGCCAGCACAGGCATCAGAGGGTCTGGTTTTGAAGTTCACATGCTGCAGTGTGGATGTAGCTGGTCAAATTTCAGTTACTCATCAGGTGGTAATGCAATAGCCCCTGGATCTAGACTGGTATTTCAGAGGGAGATGGCTCTTGCTGGCCAGCTCTGGTAGGAGTAACCAGAAAATGTGAAGTTGAACTATTTTAGGCATCTGTCCCTCTAATGGAGAGTAACATATATTACATCTGTTGAGTGGAAATCAGGTTGTCAGCAAAGGCGAGGGATGTTGCATGTATCTGTACTCCCTGCGCACTGGAGAGGTGCTTGCCCCGCATGCCTGCTGCTTTCCCTCCATGTTGGGCAGCACTTGGTGAAAATTCTTAATTAGGTGCTCATTTTGGCAGCACTTGCAGTGACTGAAGAGCAGTCTCCTACCATTTGAATGTCACTGTCATCAATATAGTTTTAAATTAATTTCTGTTATTTAAAGGCTGGTAGTGGGTAATGTTCCTTTACAACAAGGGTGATTAAATGCAATTAAATGCTGTTTAGCACTGGGGCTGATTAACAGACTGTTAAGTAACAATTAAGTATCAAAATTAGATTATTTTTGAAGTCAGTTGAGAACTGTTCTTTTTGGAGAGGAGATGTAATGGTTATTGACGATTTTCAAAAGCCTTTTTAGTACTTTTTTTCTCTGAGAATCCTTCAATCTTTGGGCTTTTGGTATGGGTCAGTGAATAATTCTCTGTTTAAGAACAGTTCAAATAAAAATCTTAGTGTCAGGTTATATTCCGCTGTTACTTTGGGCTCTCCTTGATAATAATGCTTTTCACATATGGGGACCTTCCAGCCATCTGTTTTCTAAATACTGAATGGTTGATGATTCACAGATACATGGCTCGGTGTAAGAGCTGAGATCTACTATAATAACTTTTTATTTTTGTCCTTGTTGCTTTCACCTGTGCAGCTCTTGATCCTGTTTTATCCGGTCTTTCTTTGTTGTAGTTCTGTTTACTTGGTTACAGTACCAGTGATAGCCATTCCTGCTTGCTTAGAGCAGAGGTTCATCTTGGCAAGTTACTGCGATCATTGATCTACTCAGCTTAACACCTTCAGGTTAGCCAGGCAGTGGTTCATTTCCATGGCTATTATGCAAGTCATACTAGGAACTGGTGGAAAATGTGACTAGAAAAATCTATGCCTTAATTTTTAAAAGTTTCTCACCTTTCACCTGTGTTATATTGGCATTTGCAAGAATCTACATAGGTTTTCCCTTCTTGCCTGTGCTTCGTGGTGGTGTTGATACTTTTACGTAGGCAGATGAACACCTGTTGGTGCATCTGACACAAAATCAGATAGCATGGAAATTCTGAAAGAATTAATCTAGTTAAGGTTGAAAATATTTTATACATAACCTTTGAACAATTGAAAAGAATGTAAACCTTTCAAAAGAGTAAAAGGAAATGTGAAGTGACATGATTACAATAAAAATAAATTGATAGAGGTGAAATAAGACTGCTGTAGTTAATACAACTGTGGGTTGGAATTAAGGTCATGTATCTTTGGGAAGAAAAGAGAGTGATGTCCAAAATTAAACTGAAGTATTGAGTCTCATATTTGGGATCTGGCTTGCACTCTTTTGTGGGTAGCAGGGAAGTCAAATTACTGAAGAAGAAAATGAGGCCATGTTTCACAGCTGGTCCTCTTTATGAGTTGGCAAGGCTCTGTACACCCATATTTGTCCTTTAATTTAATCAAAATATGGATTTACAGCATTTCTTGATATCAAGTTGCTTAAAAGATGTCATGATTTAATTGTTCTAGCTTGGAAGTGATGGACCTTGAGATTAAAGGAAGGTGCATTTCTCCCTATTTCAAAAAACTTTGCACTCTCAGCAAGATTTAAGCTAGTTTCAGTAAGTCTAGAAGTGTATTAATTTGTGGTAACAAGGATGAAAGTGTTCAGGTGCCATATTTCTGGCATCTCTGGGTACTGCAGGTGAGGTGAAATCTCAGTGGAAATTTGCTTTATCCTAACAGATCAAGGGAAGAGTTGGGTTCAGCTGGATTATTCAAGGGCTATTTTCTCGTGCTATTTCGATTTCGTGAATTCATGCCAGTTGTGGAACATGTTCTTATAGGGATAGATGGTAGAGATTATTTTTATAGGAATGTTTTCCCTTGGAGGTTCTAGCCTTAATAAAGTCTATTGATACTGGCTATTAATTTTTTATAGCTTTGCAGAATAGTTTTATAGATTTTTTTTTTTTCCTAGCCTGTACAAAATCTGGTCACCATTTGTGAATGTGATGGTAGTCAGATCCTTGGTGTCTTACTTAAGTAAAACAAAATGGGAAACCTAATATTGCTCCAGAATACTCAGTGCTTGAACACAGTACATAATTACGTGATCAGTGTGTAATTAAAATGGTATGAGTTTTGTATAATTAGGATTTTATGGACATCTGTGATATAATTTAAGAATATATTAATTTATTTACATAAAAAGCCTATTCCAGGAAACAATCATTTAATCAATAACTGTGGTAAGCAGCAGGAAAGCTTTATACATAGATGTTCAGCGAATGTACTGGTAGTGTTGCCTGTCTTTATTTAAAGCCTTTTTTGTATAAGCTGTTACAGTGGATGAGGGGAGACCTATATTTAGAGCTATGGCTTGTTTGGGTGTGTGAGCGCGGTTTGGTGTGCAGTGTCCTCGGTGAGGCTGCTCCATCCCAGTAAACAGACGGACTTCCCAGGCGCTGCAGGGGGCCGGTCAGCTGGCCATCACCAAAGGGTGGGAATGGAGACGTTCACCTTGTTTGAGTGGGGTCTCCTGTTAGGCTGCGCTTCTTTTTCTTACGTCCCGGACTTGATGGTGCGTCTTGATGAGGGTCTTGTAACTCCAGTCTTTCTACTTCAAGGCAGTTGCAGAAATCCCTTCCGTAGTATAGGGATGTATTCTTGGCATGCACATCCCCAAATCACCCGTGTTTTGGTTTCAAAGACTACATACATTTTACAAGATCAGGGCAGCACCTGTAAACAGGAGATGCTCTATAATTTCAGGGAAGATAGAAAGCATTCCAGAATTCAGACTTAATGAGGTTTTTAATATTTTTACTTTGAAATACCTCAAGGCTTGTCAAGAGTTGGTGATAGTTTCCTATCTCTACTTAAAATTCCATTTAGTTTAAAGTCACTTGATACAGGTTTTAAGAGTTTGTTTTAGTTAGAAACTCCTATTTGACAAATGTCAGAGGATTAATGAAGAGGACTATATTCAGCTTGAATGACATTTGGAAATAGTTCTGTTTTTGCAGCAAGTGATATCCTCCTGGTTTAGTGCTTGATTTGGAACAGGTTCTGCTTTCTTAAATGTGCTAAATAATTGGTCAGAGTTGACTGCAAGATAGTATAATGTCACTTTTGGAAACAATGTAGATAAGCAATTCAGGAATAATGAGTAACAGAACAACTTTGTGAATATATCATTATGCATAATGTGAAATGGTGAATTTTGAGTAGGTAATCTTTTGGCAACTGAATTGTAATCTACATCTCGCATTGAATGAATGAGTTTCCCAGAATCCATTTCTTTTTTAATGGAAATTTTTCTCTTTATTCCTTTTCTTTTGTACTAGTTATTATTCTTGGGAATAGTTTTTCCCACCTAGGAGATGGAGACTACAGGGGACGGGACATATTGGTGATACCTAAAACCTGACAGGCTCAGAAAACATTTTGTCTTTCTTATGCTGATCAGAAACTGCTTGCTTGCCACATGGTTGGAAATAGCGAGGTGTGGTGGCCTGAATGTTTTTTCATGTGAAGGCGGTGTGTAAATGCTAACCCCCCTGCATCCTGTCTGGAACTGCAGCAGCAGAAGAGTTAAACCCTGGGGTCTGGAGCCCGAGGTGTGAATTCTTGTCTCCTTCCAGGCTCGCTGTTTGGCTGCCCGCCGTGGGACCACTTGCAAAGCATATAACCTGGTGGGTTGACCTGGGAAATCAGAGGCTCCCAGAGGGGGAGTATGTACTTGGGGCTTCAGAAGTTGGAGGGCTTTAATGTTTGCTAGCCACTTGTAAACCAAGCGGTTCATAACTGGTTTTTCTATAAAATTATTTTTGAAGGCTGGTACAGCTGTGTATGAGCTGACTTATTTACTACCCCGGCACTATTCAAAGAGTTTGGGATGGCTGGGACAACATAGCAACTTCTGGTGAGGAACGAAAAGCTCAGAAGGTTCTAAGTGACTGTAGTAAATATTGAAGCTTTTCTTTCTCTGTCTTTATTCTCAAATAACAGTGATTTCCTCAAATGATAGTACTGTGCTCCATTCTGTACAAAAGTCTTCCTTCCACATAGTCTTTCCCTCATAGACCTTTTGATCTTGAATGCAGGTACAGAAACAATCTGTGCGCTGAGGGATTCCTGGCAAGGGAATTCTGAGAAAGAAGTGTATGTTCTTAACCAGGCAGTCAGGTGTTATTATTGGTGATAGACAGTCCCCTGCATTTTCCAAAACTTGTTTTTAATTGTCCTGTGAGGCAATCAGGTGCTATTTTTAGTTTTGATTTGGAAAATCGGTGAGTGTGCAAACAGGCGCGTTAACATCCTGTGCTGAAGCACTAATAGTAGAGATGTACTAATAGTGAGTACCTCGTGTCAGCTTAGCGGACTTGAGCTGGGGAGAAGCAGAGATTATATGACACAGCTGCTTGCATTAGCACGGGACTATTCCTGCCCATGAGCAGAAGATTCCTTTCAGATCTGTTTTCTTAAAAAATTCCTGTTTGAAGCCATGAGTTGCAATTTCTAATCTGGATAGATAAACCATTCAGCGAATCAATATTAACCTGAAAGCTTAAGGGAAGTTTAGAATGTAAAGAAGGAAAGAAGATTTCAGGGTAATATTGGTAATATTGCACCATTTTTTGAAATTGTGTTCCATTTCAGCTGGGTCTTGCTATCCTGCGCTATGCCGAACTTTTGTCTCAAGTGCAAGCTCTTGTTTGAATATTCAAAAGTGTACCACGTCAGAAGGCCTGCAGCAGAGCTTCATCTTCTGTAACATACCTTTCTGTGCTCTCTTTTTTACAGGCTGCATCTGCACTCCCCTTTTCTTCAGTATCTCTCTATTCCTGTTTTTGTTCATTCACCTCAAATGTGCTTGTTCTAGTCCTCCAAGTTCTCCTTTCACCTAATTTATCTCCTAAAATTTTGCTGCTTTGGCTAGTGGTTATTATTCTGTCATTCAATCCCTTTTGTGGTACTTGAGAGCATAATCTTCTACCCTAGTTTACATTACACTGTCATTATGAATTATTAATGTTCTAAAATAAAATCTTCAAACAGTAATCTTTGCTGTGGTGAAAGAGCTCTGTGTGCTTTTGTTTTCCTTCCTGTCCTTTCCTTTCTTTAGACCTTCAGGTCTTTAGAGCAGGGATGTTATTGATCCAGCTGTCTGGGAAAGACTGGCTGTGCAATGGGAGTTGCATTGTCACATCTCTGGGCTGAGATAGGTATTTATTTGTATAAACACTAAAAAAAAAAAGTTGTGGAAGTAATAATTTTGATTCTCTTAGAAGACCTGCTACACAAGTAGAAGTGATAATATATGTTTGGGTTACAGCTTGCCCGAGAAGGTGAATATTATTTTTTTGTGCTGTCTATTATATTGTTCCTATATTTGTTCCTGTTGTTCTCAGGATTTATTGGATCTATTTGATCTATTTGAAATGTATCAATCAAAAATCTCATCTATTTGAATAGATGAGAAATTTAAAATAACACAACAGGTCAAGTTATAATACTCAGCAAATTTTTAGGGCAAGAAACTTCAACCAAAAGAAATCTGGTAAAAATCCCTATCAGCTTTCATCCACACTTCGTTTTAATGCAACAGTTTGTCCACTCTGCTTCTGAGAAATTGGAAGATAACAGAATCATTGAATGTCCAAAAAATACTGACCAGAAGTGTTCCTTTAAGTCGCAAGTGCCTGCATTGCCCTCACAGAGAACCTACAATTAATTTGAGCAAAATGGAGTTGATTACAGCTGCGTTCATCATGGACAGAGGAACAGCCCATGGGGATGTGTTCCAGCCTGTACCCCATGGCTCAGTGTGCGCAGCCTCCTCTAATATCAAGATGGATCATAAAACCGTGACCTGTCGCTTCTGCAACTTTCCCCTTCTTATTAAAAATGAGTGCAGCTGCAGACTACATCGTAGAAGGCCACGGTCTACTTTTTACATACTGTTGTAGTAAGTGGTCGGTATTATGAAAAGTATTTTTATTTATTAATTTTGCAAGTCAAGTTTTCTCTGCAGAAAGTACGTTCTTCGGACAAGGAGGTGGTGTTCATTTGCATGCATGATCTCTGCTGTCTCGGCTTATGTTTGCTTAGTAGTTTGTGTGTTGTACCAAACAATTTGACGAGCTGCAAGTATTATTTACTTATTAATAGTTGCGTTTGTATAGGTAGTGCAGAAGCCTAAATTTGGTTTTGTTAGAAAATACTTAAAAATTGCATAAATTTTGCTTAAGTTTGGATATTTTCTTCTTCCCCCAATCTATAAAATCTGTATAATGCTAGATCTGATAATCAAAATTTGGAAGAAAAGAAAGTAAAGTGAGTATAAGATGAATATTCCCATTTATCAACATTTTCCTTTTTCTTTGTATCTGAGATGGTTTAAAAGGTCATTGGGGAGGTGGGCTATGCAAGTCATATTTAAAAAGGGAGAAATTCTGTTACATATTTTTGTTTCTAGCTATATTATTTAGATTTTTTTTGTGCCATTTTTAATCTCTTACAGTACAGCGTAGGAAGATTTAGCATTGCAAACTTTAAAATTTTGGTTTTAGTATTTTAAAGTTAGTTTTTTTCTGGAGACTGCAGAAGGAGTACCGTATCTGTCTATTCTGTACTTTATTTCAAAGCAGAGTATTCAGTTTGGGCCAATTAATTTATTAAAACTGCTTCTGTGTTCCAGAACTATAACATATATTAGGTGGACATACATGTTAGAAGTTGTATATAAAATAAGTATCTTTGTTAGAAGATACTTAATATATATACTACATAAATATAGGTGGACGTACATGTTAGAAGTCGTATATAAAATTAATATCTTTGTTAGAAGAGCTTCTATTTTAGGAAACATTACTCTTTTAATGCATCACCTTTGTGGGTTTCCCAGAATTACTGTGAAGCAGTTTACAGAAATGTATCAGACTGTAGTTATATAGAAATCAGTGGTCTGGGCTTGTTCTCATGTTCATTCTGGCTTGTACATTATATATTTTTCTGAGGCTCACAACCTTGAGTCGTTTTTTTGCCTGCTGGTTGATGATATGTTATCATGGCTTTCCCAGACTTTAAAATGAAAAGCTAAGCTTTTGCTGTGAAGATTCATATTACGCCAAAGGAATAACTAAAATAGGGACCAATTTCTGTTAAAAATTCATGGCCAAATTAGGTTGTAATTCTGCCTTTAAAGCAGATGAACTCTTCATCTTTTTTAATTTCTGGGGTTTTTTTGTATACTAGCACCCATGATGTTTCCCAAGCATGGTTTTGATTCCTCATGTCTCTTCTGTACCATGGCTTATTTTGTAAAGTCTATTCATATCCCATGCTCTAACTTCATTAAGAATTTATGCTTGAAAATTTAAAATTCATCCTCTTAGTCTATTCATTACATTAGCATTCCCCTTGCTCCCACAATAGCTCTTCTTAGCCAACATCCTACAAAATAAGCTTTTTGTTTCAGAAAAGCCGTGATAAATACAAGGGCTTTACAATATCCTTAACATTTCAGCTGTGCCTAAGTGTGTTAACTAAGAAACAGGGAAACAAGCTGCGGAGTGGAAGCTCCTGCACTGGAGGTTCAGTTTGGAGCAAACAGCCTGAATTATACTTAGAAAATTAAGGTCCCAGAGCTTATTTTAAAAGTCAGGCTTGGTTTGGTCTTCTGGGTAATACTCCATCAAACAGGTGACAGCACTTGCTGCTAGCTGTGTAGCTGCCATGTGTGGCCCCGAGCTGGGAGGCACCGTGTTGACCCTGGGCACGGTTGTACGTGAGATGGGTGTTGGACGTTTGTGATCTTGTGTAGCTGAGGGGAGCCCCTTTTGCTTTTGTGAGCTGGTGGTTGTGATCTGAGTAACATCAGAGCTCTCTGATTCACCCACTTAATACAGCTCTGTTCCTTTCTTGTTCGCTTTGTTTGTTTTACTTTAATTACTTGTGTGCTGTCTTGATTTAGTTTTAACTGTCCACTGGTAGTTCTTCAGACTTCCATCCCTACAAAGACACGAAGTGTGCATGCTGCCTTTGCTGCTTCTCTGAAGTTGTTCTTCCAGCTCTGTGCTGTAGTTTCCCTGTAAAACAGGGTAGTGACACCTCCTTTTTCAGATCTGCTTTGCTGCAGCATTCTTGTTGGAATGGGTTACGGACGACTGTGCTTTACAGTTCTTAGGGATACATACAAAAACCCTGTTATGGGAGAGTTTATCAATAGCCTGGTCTTGTTACTCAGTAACAAGGAGCGCAGGGAGCCAGGGGTGGAAGAATTCTGCAGAGAACTGGGGCTGATGAACTGCTCTACTTCTTCATGGAGAGGTTGATGCAGGTTGGAGAGGCAGGAGAAGAGATTAAGATACCTTCCTGTTTGCAAGTGCTGTTGCACGGTGAATTCATTAACACTGTATTACAGATTAGACAGAAAGTTTGAAGTGCATCATGATAAATAATACATGCTAAAGATGAAGAAATGCTATGGTGGCAACAGGAGGCTCAATCTGTGTTTTCCTTTGGGTAAATTTTGGCTGGTGAAGAGGAGGGAAGAATCTTTGGATGAGGATGTCGAGGTTATAGCAGCACTGTGATGCTGTTTCTCACAAGTGTTACTGTCTTCAAGAAGATTTTGGATAAAATGTTAGAAGATTTCTATATAAACATGAAGAGACATTTTCAGAACTGATGTGCAGTATTGTTATTTTTCAAATAACATTCTCATTTTTTATGGTGTTTGAATCACATATTGGGGTTACATTTGTTTAAATTGGACAACTGACATTTGAATCACACATGGAGAAGACAGGGCTAGGGAAAGAATGTGAGTTCTAGTAACTTAGTTAAAGAGGATAATTGACCTTTCCGTGGCCCTGAGCCATGAGCCCAATCATCAATTTTGTGAGCTTGAAATAATGTTAAGCTTATGTTACATAGAAGTTGCCAGACATCTTACTGTTATTTGGGAAGTATAGGAAGGATATTAGCATACTAACGTTACATTTTTGTAAATGAAAATACAAAGAAAAAAATCTTTCTTATTAAATATTCATAGGAGTTTGGGCACAATTAACTTTTTGTTTTAGCAGTGCTTGCTTCTTATCACTATTTGGTCATGGTTTTGTTTAGAAAATATTAATTGTGATAATAGAGCTGTAGTTAACATCCTCTGTATCTTAAGTGAGCACAGTTTTGTAAGGGTTGTTTTAGGGGTATGAACTCAGAGCAGTTGCTTACACTTAAGCTGTGCAGTGATATTGCAGTGAATTACTATTTCAGGCTATCCACTATGGTGGCAACCCCTGTTAACTCAGTAGCTGTGCTGGATTAAAGTTACATGAGGTTGGCAGCTTTTATTCAGGTATATGAGTGTACCGTGCCCGATAGCTAGTTCAGTAAATGTTTCTGATCCTTTGAATCATTAACTAGTGTCGTCACTAGGATGTTCCCTGCATGGGAAATGCACACCAGAGGGAGGTTCGGTTGTTCTTTATCCCTGGAAAACTTGACCATCAGGTCTTAGTTTAATCTCAGATAAATGTGTCTTTGGGAGCCCTTTTGAGCCTTTTATGCCGAGGTAGCAATTGAAACCTGTGTGAACTGCTGTAACAGAAGAGTATGACTCTTTAGTTCTGTATTGACTTGGGGATTTCTGCAGGTGGGGTGATTTCTGCCAAAAAAGGCGGAAATCTAAGATTGTATAACCTAGCAAATAACAATAGAAAAATGAACCTTGAAGATATATTCAGCTTAATGTTTTCTGTCAGACTGTTACTTACATGTCTTGAGATTGCAGTCTGCTCAGTCTGTTCTTCATTTGTGTACGTCACTGTTCAAATAATAATGATGCCTCAAATAGCTCAAGACACGTCTTCCATGTATTTTTTTTTTTAAAGGAACCCTCCTTCTTTTTAGAAGCATGTAGGAAGAACTTTTTTTCTTCTTTGTATTGAAAGACCAAAGATTTTTGCTGGAGTTCCTACACATTGCACAGTTTTAACTATATTGTTAGTGATACAGAGCAGATACCTCCTCAGTTCATCTGTGTTAACTTACACTTATTTATAGTAGAATAATTTTCTGTGCTTGTTGGTTATAGCATTTAAAGTTTTAGAATAAGATTTATATTCTCTATAAAGAGAAAGAATGTATCTTCTATTTTGTGACTTCTCCAACCCATTCAGCTTTGTGAGTAGAACTGCTTTAATTTCTGAATATTTCTAGTGAATGATTTGTGGGTTTGAGGCTATTCAAAAAAGTTACGTGACTATTAAAAAAGGTAAGTCTGAAAGTGTCACATAAATATGTGATACGTGTTACAATGTAAACTATTCAAGTGATTGAACAATTAGGAAGAGCTAAGTTTTTTCAGATTAGTATTTCAGCTGGTTTCTGTAATAAGTTTTCCTTTACCATAATGTGATGGGGGAGAGTTATCTTCATTTGGAAAGTACTGGACTACTTCATGTTTCATCCTGGTTGAAATACTTGAAAAATATAGTCAAGAATATTTTGGGGGAACTTTTCTTGATATATAGTCACGAGGGTTTTGACCTTTGAGATACTCTTTTCAAAATGACCTCAATGATCTCCTAGTTACCACTTCAAACTTCAGGAGTTCAGCTTACTTTTAAAACAACAGGCTTTATTTAAAAGAAGATAGTCTTAGACCACGTGACTTTATTTAAAGATAAATGTCGCTGCTATGAAAGAAGTCCAGAAAGTAATGGTTTTGTGTGGACTCTTTGCCTAATTACATTCTCATTTAATGTCAGGCTTAATTAATGTCCTACTTTGGTCATGGTAAAGATGAGAAATTGGGGAAGTCGTTGACATTGGCTATTTATAACTGTCCAGTGGATGTATGTCATTAGGAGGGCCCGGGAAACCACACATCGAAGAAATATTCCATCTTCCAGCAGCTGCCGAAATGGTCTGCCAGGTGGTCTTTTCTGGGGACAGGTTGGCATGAATTCCAGTAGGTAAGTGCATTGGGGGTATTGGTGGAGGCTGAATATTCTGAAAAGCAAGTGGAAGAAAAGAGGTTTCTTCAGGCCTGGAATAGCTCAGGTTCAGGAATTCACAAAACCGTATTAAAGTTTTTATGAGTTAAATAAAACAGAAAACTAGTCTCGTAACATGTTTGTGTGAGTGCTCTCTTTTTCTTTCTTCTGTTATGCCTTCCAGTAAGCAGAAGGCTGTATTTTTAAATTACTGTGTCCACAGAACGGCAACGAAGCTGGTGAAGGGTCTGGAGCACGAGTCTTGGGAGCAGCTGAGGGAACTGGGGTTGTTTAGTCTGGAAAGGAAGAGACTTGGGGGAATCTTTTTGCTTTCTACAACTGCCTGATAGGAGGTTGTAGGGAGATGGAGGTTTGTCTCTTCTCCCAGGTAACAGGTGACAGAACAAGAGGAAACAACCTGAAGTTGCACCAGGGGAGGTTTAGATTGAGTATTAGGAAAAATTTCTTCACTGAAAGGGTGGTCAAGCATTGGAACAGGCTCCTCAAGGGAGGTGGTGGGATTGCCATCTCTGGAAATGTTTACAAAATGCTTGGATGTGGTGCTTAGGGACATGGCTTAGTGGTGGACTTGGCAGTGCTTGGTTAACGGTTGATTTGATGATCCTTAAGGGTCTTTTCCAGCCTAAATGATTCTGTAGTGAAAAGTTTCTAGTCCTAATTTTGCAAAATGTTTTGCAGATGTTGATTTGCAAGATTAGATTTTACTATTGGCATGTGGAACAGACATTTGGAAAAGCAGGAATATGAAGTGTTAAATTTCTCCTGTATGTGAACCAGTGTTATATAATTCCCAAAGTGCTTTTTGCAGTTCCTGGGTAAGTGCTCTGCAGAACCATGCTAAGTCGCAAGATGGGTGGACGGACAGCTACCCGATGATGGCAAACGCCCCCTTCCCTTGTGTTGCTTGGGATGCCCTGTGTTCCCCAAGAGCAGTGGAGGATGGACAGGGTTCCACTGGGTTAACGCTGCTGTAGAGCAGTCAGTCACTGCTGTCCATCGAGTGTTCTCTTAAAATGGCTTCTCCTTTTTGTGTCCTTCCTGTAAGGGATGTGAAACTGCTGGTGCTGAGTACACTGAAATTACGAGTGATGTGTCTTCAACTGCTGAGTTTTCAATTACTTTTGGAAAAAAGCACAATTAATATAAATGTAGGGGTGTTAGCTGGTTGTGGTCTTATTTACTATCTGCAAGCAGTCAGGAATTTTTGTGGTGATGGGTTTATTTTGCTAGTTAACTGAGCACTCACCCCCCTTGTTGCTTGGGAATGTCAGTTCATGTTCTAGCTGACAGAGGAAATCTGAATATTTTTATACTTTTTCAAAACCAGGTTTTATTGGAATTGGAAGGTCTCATAATATCCTGAATATAGTGCTAAAATGCTATTCTTCAGTTTCTGCACTTGATTTATATATGTTATTGTGTGGACACAAAAATTAATGTGTTTATTCTTTCTCATCAGTCGTAGACAGTGGCAGAGTTTTGTCTGGCTGTACTCTAAATTAACTTTGTGAAATCAAACCAGAATATGATTTAGATTCATTTGATACAAATGTTTAAAAGCACTGGAAGAGATGGTTGTGTTGAGCAGAGATCCTGTTCCTGCAGCACACAAAATCACATTTCCTTGTTTTGAAGCTCAGCTGGAAGGGCATGCTTTGCTGAATCAGATACTGTGATTCTTGATAAATGTATTTATTAAAAATGTGCCATTATTTAATGGAAAGTTATGAACACTATCTAATTCTTTCATGTGATTCTGTGGAAAGCTTAAAGGGGAGCCTACTGGGATTTCTTTCTCCCAGACATTTACGTGTGTTTTTTAAAGGGCTGTATTGTGCATGGAAGGCAGTGCCAGCTGTTGATTGTCATCTTTCTCATGTCTGTGATAAAAAGCCACTCAAGAAGGCTGAAATATGAGAACATCATTAGCTTTCCTACTGGCAGAAGTGCTTAAAAAAGCCACAATAGAAAGAAAATAGATTGCATATTGAAATTAAAAGGAAAAAAAAAGGCAGCTACAATGAGGTTTTGTTTAGACCCTGGAAAAAGCAAAAACATGGCAAGGAGCTTCTACGGGCGCAAAGGGGGGAAAAGTGAACTTGTGGCTGATGTGCAAGGGTGTGTGTGGGAAACCTCTGATGTGCATCACACATGAGTCCCAATTGAGTTTTGTTGTCAGAATTCAGCTGGTTGAGTTGTTTTGCGGGCACCAGGTGCTGTGTAGGAGTTTGTGTTTACTGTGACTGACGTGTATGTGGTGCAGCTGACTTCAGGGGGAGAATTGGTTTCTGTTTTTAAACTGATCTTAGGTGGCATTGTAAGCTTTTTTTTTTTTTTTTAATTTAAAATCCACTTGGGTTTTAATGATAGAAGATTAATTAAAAAAAATAAGCAAAATGCTCCTGATGTGCCTCATGTAGTTAGGAAGCAGAAGGGCCACCATTTCAAAATAAAACCACAAACTAGGCAGTCAGTGGTGCTTTCTGTCAGACGGCTTAAAAACCCGTGTGTTATTCAGGATTGCAAACAGAGCCTGGTTATGGTTTTCCTTAAAAATCTTGTGATTGTAATTGGGCGAACACAGAGAGATGTGTATAAAGCATGTATGACTGTGTATACAACAAACTCCAGTTTTAAAGTGTATGTATTAGGAAGGGAATAAATATCTCATTTTGCACTGCCTCCTAAGGTGGAGGGAGGGAGGCAGGGATGGAGCCAGGAGAAAACAGAGGCAGTGGAAACAGCAGCAATATGTACGCTTGCCTGCCTGTCTCACATTAATGGAACAGCTTGCAAGGTCTACAGGGAATTTGCATTGGCTCTGTCACTGGTATTATTTAGTTCCTTATTTATTGCTAGTGGCTTGATTGTGCTGTATTTTCCCAGCAATGAAAGCTTTTAAAGATCATGTCTGACTCCTTTTGGACAGTGCTGTCCAATTTTTCTCTGCCTGCTACCAGCATGTTGAGACGATCCAAAAGGTAATCTAAGGATTTTGCGAGTAATTCTTACGGTATTTTTCTAAGCTACTTGTTTTAATACTGTTTAGGCTTGCTTGCTTTTTTAACAGATTTAATGGTATTCCTAGTATGTTAGGTTTGATTCTTAATTTCTTAATGATTTGTAATTGTATTCATTGAAAAAAATCAGTGTGCAGCTCCACTGATCATTCTTTTTAAAGGTATTTATTTAAATGTATTGTTCCTTACTTAGTGATCAGGGGTTTGTTTCTACAAAATGATGGATAGATGCTTTACTGAGAACAAGCTGCTTTAGTATTCAAAGTAGCAAAACAGTATTATGATGATACAGGCAGCACTAGGCAGGGCTTGCTAATGTTCTGACATTGCACTTACAGTCTTCTTAGAGATATGCATAACCTTAATTTTTAAATCATTCTTAATACATTTAGCATTTTTTTCTTGTGGAGTTGTAAACATGTTAACGTAGGCGTTAATAGGATGAGTGAGTGTATTTGCACTACTCTGAATTTTGGTAAAATCACATTGAAGTGTGTGAACTAATAAATGGTATCAGATCTGATGCAGTACAGTGGTGTCCCTTCAAGACCGGGAAATAGCAACATAATTATTGCTCATCAGGTGCTCTGCGGAGCTTAACATATGTAGCCTGAAAACTTACTGGTGAGTATGGTAGGTAGTTAATCCTGACTAAAGCACTATATTCAGGTTTATGAGTAAATGGTTGTATCAGCTAGTGTCAGAATTTCTCAGCAGCTGATTTGTTGATACAGTTAAAAATCTACGTAAGACTCAGGATATAAGCTTTGACTTGATTTTCAGTGTGACTTTTGTTCATCAGCTATCTGAAATTATATTAATCTTTTTTAGAGGATTGTAGCTTCTGTGTAGTAATATATTGGGGGGGGCTCTCTATTTCCTGCTATCTTTCAACATTTGTGGTTTAAATTTTATTAAAATTGTCTTCTGTGCTGACAGTGAATTTTAGAAATTTTATTGGCGACAACGATTTTGTAAATAAATTTAGATCTTAGTTGCAAATAATTGCATTAGAGATGTCATTCTTTTCAAATACAAGGTTTGTTGTCTTTTGCCTAGTTTTCAAAGGGAAGGAGCTCTTTGAGATTCAGGTTGTGTGTTGATCTCTCTGCTCCTAGCAGTAACTTTCACATTCATTGAGCAGTTGCAGCAGTGGTTTGATGGAGAAACAAAGTGACAGAGGTAAAGCTCAATATTTCCTTATAGATTTCTTGGACTTGGCTAAGGAGAGGAAAGGGAGGCAGATTATTGTCCTGTGCCTCTGTTTCCAAAGGATAAGGTAGGTAGGACTTGGCCTTCAGGTGCTTCTTGGCTGCCAGCTGGTGAGCATGGAAGCAGCATGGCATAATGAGACTTGGCTCACTGTGAGAGCAAGGTGGGATGGGCAGAGACAAGGAGCGAAGGAGTTGGGTTAGTGCAGGTGAGGGAGGGGGGACTTGGGTGAAGGGTGACACTGTTACGTAAGAAGATGACCCGTGTTAGACCTGTAGCTTATGGAGCAACTCGTTCATTGCTTTTGTTTGCAGAACTTTGTTTTTCTAAAGCTCACTCCGTTCTAGGTGGTGTTCAGCATGCATAAAGGTAGTATTTTGTGAAAATTCAGCAATTATGGACTTCCATGTAGAGTGGAAACCTGCAGTGTTTCTCATAAGAAAAATAAAATATCTTTATTTTGCAATACCTTGTTAGTCTGCCATTTTGAATTTAAAATTAGGCATCAAGGACAGAAACAATTTGAAGAGATGCTAACAAGGTTTCAGGTGCAATATTTTGTCAGAAAACGCCTACTCAAAATTTACAATTCCATTTATTTGTTAGTAGTTGAAGTACAAAAAGAAAGAAATTGATCTGTAAATCTGCTGCACATCTTAATGGAAAAGAGATGACTTTATTGATTCAATCACATAAATGAGCGTTAGATATTTCAAAATGATCAAACAGCTCTATGAGGATTCATAACAGAGAGCTGCTTCACAAAGTCATGTGGTGGAAATCCTATTTCGCACAGCACGGAAACCACAGACTTCAGTCAGCCTTAGAAATTAAGTATTTCAGCGTGTGTGACAGTTTGCTGGGAGTATCACCTTCTGCCATGCTCTGCTGGCGGCCTGCCAGCTCTTTGCCTACCATCTTTGGGGAGATGGGTAGGCAGGTTGGGCTGGACTTAAAATGTATAGCGATAAATCAGCTAGTTCTCATGACACACTGTTACATTGTGATTCTTGCCCAGGGTATTGGTCCTGAAAACATGTGTACACATATGTAGTAGCTTTGCTCCCGAGAGTATCTGGGCTATGAGAGTGGTCCACTGTACATCTAGTGTGTTGCAGTGCTGGGACCTGGGTGTTGCTGTGTGTTAACGTTCTCAGGGTCGTGGCATCTGGGCACTTGGAATAAAGTACCATATTATTAAATGAATAAATATTTTTCCATTTTAATTGGCCCCCTTTCAAAGCATAATGTTCACTTCTTGGTAAACTTCTTACTTTTAGAAATCATGATTGCAATTTAAATTTCTTCTGTAACATTGCAATCTTGGGGCATTTTTAGCAGCAGAGAATTTTTTGCCATATCAGATATTTGATACAATTCTCCTCTGATCTGTTTGTAAAACTTCTGCATGGTTCTCTACGTCACTTGTGATAGCTTATGTGCTTTTAATTCCGGGCTTCTCCACCTTTGTAGTTTTTAATTCGGTTTTGCATTGCACGAAGGAGTTGCTAGTGGGATTCTGACCACTGTTCTATGGCACATTTCTCTGTCTGCTCACATTTCTCTAATGATGGCTTTGATACGTACTAAAAATTCTAAAGGGCTTCACTCCCATATGGCTTTTCCTACATTAGGAGGCAAATGGGAAGGACTCCTCTTTCTCCTTGGTACATTTTGTTGAAATGAGCTGTTTTGTGCAGCTGGTGGGCTTCTCACTGCAGCTAATGGTACTGTAAAAGTGAACCATCTGCTCCTCCGGTCAAAGTGGCTGGATTGTTTCTTCTTGAGCATATTCCCAGAAGGATAGAGAAAGTCAAGAGCAAATCGTAAATACATAAGTTTGTCATGGGAGGGGTGACGTAAACATAAATCCGATTTACCTGTCAAACTGGTTCTGTGTAAATATTTATGATTCTAAACTATAGAAGAAATACAAGAATTCCTCTGTTCAAAGGGCACGTGGGGTTGGTGTTCTAGTATCAGCTGTACTGAGTCATTAGCTATTAAAATTGGATTATGGAAAGATAAAGCATTATTCTGACATATTTAAATAAAATGTCTCTTTTAAAATCCTTTTGTTTCTTTGCGCTTTGGGCATATCTTGAATATACTTTTGCAATTTGACATTATTAACGGCAATGTAGAATTGTGCAAGTGGGTGTTTGTTGGTTTTGAGAAACTGACTTAGAATGATGGTTTCTAATGCTTCCTCATTTTTTCAGAAGTTTAAACCTGTTTGGGTGCAACAAGCTGGGACTCTGGATTTTAATGATTTCACTTTTGTTTAGTGACTTTCTTTTTGCAAAGTTAAGACAGGGGAGATTTACCTGTTGAAGTGACCTGAAAGAAAACTCTGGGGGATGACAAAGGTGGATTTCTGTTAGGAGGGACGTGCTGGTTTCGTGTCCACTATTGCCATTGATGCTCTAATTCTCTTTCCCCTTTTCCTTTCAGTGAAAGGGCAACAGTGATGCAGTAATGTGGTAATTTGTTAAAATCACAGAATTAACCACCGTTAAAGTGTAAAATAATCTTTAAGTAGCAAGACGCCTCTCCAATCAATGTTTCTGGGGAAATCATTGTTTTTCATTATAAACAGTTCCTTGGTAAATAAGAAGAATGTTCTTCTTTATTGAAATATTCACAAACAATAAGAGAAACCACCTTTCACTGGGACGTAAACGAGTGAGTGGGAAATAATCAGGTGGCCAAGAGCATGTAAATGGTGCTTTCTGATGCATTGGTGTGTTCGTGCTAACTTCTAAGCTACCGTAACAGGACTGTGTTAGACAGTTGAGTCCATACATATCCCTTCAAATGTATTCAGTGTCTTTTTTATGCTGATTCATCTAGATTGACATTAAAAGCTGTGTATGTCAGAAGGATGCCACCTCCTCCATATATACATTGTCACTTTGAAGAAAAACAATTAGTTTGACGCTAGCAGTATACTTACTTTTTTGTGGTAACATAAAGCTAATCTTAAAAATGTGAGTCTATGCTATAATTAACTTTGAAATGGCAGCTGTCATGCCACACGTTTCCTTGCTCAAATGAATATAAAGTAAGAAGTGTTTCCCTTATGTTGGGAAGGATGTGAAAGACCTGGAAATCTGATGCTTTTAATAATATTTAGCTCAATTTTTTTTTTTACCTAGCTCAGTGTATTAAATGGCCTCCTGACACTTCTAACTGAAGAGGAAATTTCATCCAGATTGTTCATACTGGTATTTCAAAATGGCCCTAGGATAAAAACAGTTTGAGGAGAGAAAAAGAATTTACCTTACCTTCTGATAAGCGTTTTATGAGAACAGTCTTTTGGATTGTATAAAAACATGATGGGTATTTTGCTTTCTAATGGATGAGTTTTGGGGAGTTTCCAGTACACTCTCCATGATGGGATATTTGTGCTACTTAAATACTACAAAAGAAACTGGTACATCATGATTAGAAGGAAGGTCCTCCTAATATCCAAGATAAGTGTAATGATTCAGGGAATACACCTGGATTGTTTGTAATTTCTAGTTTATTTTGGATTCTGTCTGTGTAAATCAGATTTTAAATTCATTTTGAGTACTGTTGGCTATTTTCCTGCTAGTCTAAAACCCAAAGTGTCCTACAGGGTTAACACTGAAGTTTTAAGCCTTGAAAGCTCTTTGTTCAGATGGAAATTCTCTTGTATGAACACTTGGCTATTGCCCAGGACAAACCAGTTTTTCAAGTCAGGACTTCTGTGGAGAGGAAACTAAGCAACACATAAATGTGGATGGCTTCATGAATTATTTGGATCCTTCTTATGAAGGAAGCTGCTGAATATAGAATAATTTTACACTGATGTTTTAAGCAGCAAAATGAAATATTGGGGAAAGAGACTGGTTTCAGAAGAGGTAGGAAGAGAAGGGAGATTCTGAACTTCACAGAGAACACTCAGATTAGATCAGTGCTACAATAGAAAGTGATACAGAAAATGTACATACTGGCATGCGTTTGGCCTGGAAATGTGCAGTTCTTGTATTTCATTGAAGTTGACACATTTGGGTTTTAGAATCCTTACAAAGTCTGTGCATCTGCTTATTTCAACTGTTGTTTGTCTCCTACAAGTGAATTTTAAATCCAGAGCGCCCATCAGTTTAAAGCTCTGGGATGGGCTTGTTCATGTACCTGCTGAGGATATTTTTTTTGCCCCTGCTGTGACGTTGCTCTCTGAGCGGGTCCTTGTTCTGTGAAGAGGTGCTGGGTTATGCTCAGGAGATGTTCTCCAGCGCACTTGGGATTCCTGTAGTTTTAATGGCAGCTGAATGCTGATGTTAAAAAGGAACTATACACCTTAGAGCAAAATGTTTTTTTTATAAAAAGCAAAACTTATTTAAGGAACTGAGAGAAACAGTGTATGACATGTCATCTTCTATCACCATACACCTACCTGGAAGCCAATGACTTGGTTCTGAGTCAGGTGCTGACAACGTAGTATTGACCACCATCTCAATTACCATATTAAGAAAGCATACATTTTTTCAAAACATTAAGGAAAACACCTTTGAAGTGATTTAATTGTACATTTGTAGCTAATTATCAGATATTCCCTGAACAGTTTTTCTCAGTCCGTAGCCCAATTTTTTTCCCCTAATGTTTTGAGGACTACAGAGTAATACCCAAGTGCTCTTTAGAGTAGCTTTGTAGATAAAACAATAAGCACTTCAGTAGTGAAATCTCATAGTTTATTCCAAACCCCTTAAAAATTTGGTTTTGAAGATTATTCTGGTGTGCTTGCTTTTGGCACTATGTCGGCAGAAGGTGGAGGGGTCCAGAGAATCGGGATTCAGGAGAGGAATTCTTGAAGAGTCCTGCACAGGGGAGTCCATGTGCCAAATGTGAAATCCAAGCCACCTGATACCAGTCTCTCTTAGCTATCATTTAAGGCAATGCTGTACAGTAAATTGGGCATGTTTTGAGATTGTAAGCTTAATAAAGCTTGATCTTTTCCACAAAAATACTTCAGCGTCGAGTAGGTGGTATTCAACTGTGATATTTTATATGAAGACAAAGCTTAGTCATTTATTGAAAATCTCAGCAAATGTTATGCTTATATAGTGGTATGATGCTTGCATTAGTCTCCCGGTATCCATTACTACCTTCTGTGTTTATGTAGTACTAAGCATATTAAAGCAGTGCAGGATTAATATAAAATGTAAATGTCACTTCACGTGTTTTAGTTGATGCTATAGGAGTTACTTTTGGTATCATAAGACACTGCCCGTGAGCATGTACTAGAGGAGAGCTGCTGGCGCCCAAAGAGACGTGAGCCTCTGTAGTTTAAATTTAAAGTTCTGCAAGCGCATGCGAGAATGGTCTTTCCCTGAATCTTTGATCTCTAAGGAAACTAGTCTGAATCCTGCGGTGGCATTTGAAATTACTTATTTCCAGTTTATTGTGTGTTTTCCTGTCCTTTAATTTTGTTCCAATCTTGATTGCATGGTAAATTAGTATGTTACAATTAGTAGGCTTAATTTAAATGAAGCATGATTGCTATGGAATGTGAAGACCTGACTTTCTGTAAGCGTTTGCATTTGTCTTCATCTGTGTCTTCGTTCTTGTACTTTCTGCAATTTTTATGGGTCTCATTTGATTTCATGCTGGCCATGCTGCTTCCAGACTTTATGGTGGAACAGAACTGATACGGCAAGAAAGCTGGGATATGACAATACCTGGCTCCTAGAAATGTATTTTACAAAAAATTTTTACTTACACAGAAATAGGTTGGTTTTATTTAACAGTCCTATCTTCCCTACTTTTTCTCTGAGAAAATTTGGGCTGTTTGCCTGTGCTTGTGAGTTTGTGCTGAAGTTTGTTACACATAATTTTGTAAAAATAATACTTGCTCGTTTCTAGTTCCTTTAATTATGAATAAGTACATGAAGCATTCAAAAAGCTTTTAGCAGTTTCTTCATTTGCCTTCTGATTCAGTTTTAGAAGAGGTACATTTATTAAATATCTGCTTTTTTTAATAGCTGTGTAAATTACGGCTCTGTGATTTTACTAGGATTTAGTTTTTTTCTTATTTCTTTTACGATTTGTCTTTGTCATCACTGCTACTATCCATTTATTTTTGATACATTCATGTATTTGTACTTACTGCTTTCCACCATGTTGCTTTAAGTGGAATTGATTTTGATTTTAATCTTCAGCCTTCTTAAGTAGAATAGCTTTTAAAACAAGGATACTTTCTCAGGTGATGGTAAGAGCTGCTTTGCCCTTTGGCATATACTGCAGTAAGCTTTAACTCTCAGCTCCTGGCTTTTAATGTTTGTGTTTTTCTTCTGCTTAGTTTTGTGAATGATTGTTTCAGCTTGAAGCCAAAATTTCAAGACTCTTCTCTGTGTGTGTATATGTGTAGTATGTGTTTTGTATAGTTATTAAACTGGAACAGCCATCCTTGTATGAAAAATTGATAGCTATTGGATAATGAACATTTGTCTCAGATAGCAAGTAAGCTTTACACAAAAGAATGAGGTTTAACATGTAATCAGTCTTGATTGTTCCAGAAACTTAGCCTTGCTGGAGATCTGAGGGCTGCTCTTTGTGCCAGGGTAGGAGCTGCACCCTGAGCCTCCCCCTCTTCAGCTGCCTTTTGTGGTTTCATTGCTTCATTAACTTGAAATGCCTTCTACAAGCATATTTTCTTAGGATTTTTTAAGCGGGCTGCTTATTTGATCTAATACGCCCTGCAGTATAGCTATCTCGTGTATTTTTGTAAGTAATTTTTTCACGTCTCTTAAGTTTGTTGGTTTTTATCTGAGACAATGCTTTATTGACAGACCTGCCTCCCTAAATGAGTAAGGACCAGATAACAGAATACTTTATTTGCAGCACTGTAGTGTATCTCTTTACATGAATCTATACCAGTTTTACTTGCTACGCTGAGCATTTTCAGTGTCCACAGAACCCCAGCTCCTGTCTGTCAACTTCTTTGACATTTAGAGCCAACTCTTATCTAGGTATCCTTTTTACCTCTCCGCCATTCAGTGAGTGTATTGATTAGAAGGGTCCCAAGCAGCATTTCTTTTCACAGAGCTGAAGGGAACACACTGAGCACTATATATTCTCTCTTGATATCTGTTTTGGATTAAAGCAGCACGCCAGCATGAAGTCTCACCTTTATCTTGCTTTGGTAGGAGACAGCTCTGCTCAGCCCCTGTTGTGTCCAGGCAGGCAAAGCACGGCACGTTCCTTTCTAAGACAGCTTAGACCTGGACAAATGTCAAAACTTTTGTAGCTTACTTGCTGAGATTACAGTTTTGTTAAGCCTGGATATTTTCCTAATATGTCCATCAGACTATTGTCAGCCTACCTTAGCACCCTCATGCATTGCTTTTATTTTTTAGAGATATTTTTGAAGATGTTTCTCCCATCTTTGTGTGTGCAAACATAATGAGCAACAAATTGTTTTCAGTGCTTCTGTCTGAAAGCCTTTGGAGACTGAATGCTTGTCTGTGTGTGCATACACACATGTTTTGATACTTTCACAGGAAGGTGGTTTTGTTCCTCTAGAAAAAATGAACCTTTCCTCATTGGACTGTCTTTAGAAGTAACCTGTTTTATTAAGAAATGTTGTGAAGTTGATGCTGATTTTGGGTTGATTGGTTGGTATGTTTTGTAGGAAGCTGCGAAGAGTTGGGAAACATTGCTTTAGGAAGGGGAAGGTCTTGTAATAAAAAGTACATATACATAAAATAAAAAGAAAATACAAAGTACACTCTCACATTTTATTTTAGAAGCAGAAGTATAAATCTGAAGTACCGTTGTAAGGTAGGCAGATTGAGACTGAGACTTTGATTTTCTGCATCTACATCATATAGCTTTGCTATAGGGGATGGACTCGTGAATTGTTTACCTATTCAATAAATAGTTTTTCTTATATTTAAATTCTGCAAAATTCAAAGAAGGAGACCTGCAGTCCCAATATGATAGAAGAACATGGTTCTCATAGCAGATGATGGTTGGAGCGATGCATGTTTCAAAAAGGTAGGAGGGATGAATGAGCTGATATACCTACCTGTGGTGCAAAGCATGATAATACATATTGTAACTTACTTGGGTGGATTTTTTTTTTTTAAAGGTCACACATTTTCATCCCTTCTTCTTTGGTTCCTAGCTTCTGAGATAAATCCAAAATACCTAGGAAGCCTTTCTGTGAAAAGTCATGTAGAACTGAAAAATTGAGGGATGGTGATTTTACCCAAAGCGACCTGAAATGGTGAGGAATTGGTTGTGGTTGAGGACTTGGGCGGTGGATTTATTGTCTAACAACATATTCTCCCTGATGTCTGCTCCTCTAGCGTGTTTGTCCAGATGCGGTGCCCTGTTCTTTTCAGGCTGTTCTGTACTCTTATGGGTTGGAAATTGCTCGCAACTTACATATGCTGGATGGTTCTTAGGGAAGCTGATGTCCATTTTGCCCCTTGGGGAGCTGAGGGTGCAGTAAGTAAGGCTCATCTGCTAAGTAGCAGGGATGGAAACATGGCCCAACACTCTTAGCCTGAGAGTTTACCTAAAAACCAAAGTAGGACTGTAGTTCCAGCTGGTATGAAAACACGCTGTAAGCATAAAATTCTGCCAAGCAGGCACAAAACATGAAACTCTTCAGTAGGTTTGTTATTATTAATGTCCACAGTTGGAAAGATGAGTCTCACTAACAGGGCAAAACCTTTCCAGTGTAGCTAGGGAGAGCACAGGGCCTCTCCGCCTCTTCCAAAGTACAGGCTGGAAACAGCCAACTCCAGCAGCGGGCAGTCCTCAGTGCAAACCAGCGATGCTGCTGGCTGGTGGATGGAGAGATTTGCTTTCTACCGATGAACTAAGTGTATTCAGCTTGGGGTCTGCTGAACCACAAGTATGTCTACATTCCTTTTTGTGGAGGGAGGGCAGCATTCAGAGAGAAAGAGCTATACTTTTTTTTCTTCTAATTTCCCATGCTTTAGCTGTACTAGGGTTTCCTTAGAGTAGTGGCTGCACTGGTGTTTGCCCTATCCGACAATGATTTAAGACCGGGCAGACCTGACAATTTGTATGAACTAGAAGAATAGCTTTTTGACTCCATTGAGTTGTGAAAACATATGTAGTTACAAAGGTTGTTGGCACATTGTCTTTCATGAGCTTCTATATAATCTATTGAAAAGCTTTGGCTGTGAATCATCACTAGAAAATAAACCCTGGATGTTGTTTTTTAGGGAAGAGATTACTTTTTTATTTGAGTATTTGACACAGGAAAAGTGTAGATTTTTATCGCCCATGTATATGGATTTTGTTGGTTTAACCTTTAGAATATGTATTTTCAAAATCTGGCCTATAATTAGATTGCAGACATTTTAGTCCCATTGACATCCCTAATGCTCCCACCATAGTTATTATTCTACTGTATGGCAGTGTGAAAATCAGTGCTCTGTGCAGAAAAGGCAGCTCCATGGACACAGTCTGATTTGGAGACTATTTCTAAAATAATGTATTGTTAGAATAGCTTTTAAAATTAGATATGTAATTTATCCTCATATTGAGATTTGAAACTGCAATTAGCTGATAAAGAGCTAATTTGTAACATCTTTTGATACTTCAACGAAGAAAATGCTCTGAAACAAAATGAACACAACTGTTCATGTTGGGTGGTACAAAGCAACTGCATGACTTTTCTAATATGAAAGATTTATATTATATATAAATCTTACACAAGGTTTATATTAAACCTCCTCACTTTTGAATCCTGGAAAACTGTTTCCTTCCATTTTCAACTCGTACGCTTAGTTTTCTGGAAACATCTTTGGGGAGAGTGTTTAGAATGAGTTTATTATATTACACACCTGCGTATCATTGTAAGCTACACGGTTAAAAGATTTGAAACAATACAAGATCACTTTGTCATTTTATTTGTGAATTTGTTTGCTTGGGTTTTTTTGAGAAAAAAATGTGATAAACGCTCTTCCGTGAGAATTGCTGAGTAGAGAGTTATTTAAAAAGCAGTTACGCTACGTGAAGCATTTAATAATAGAGTTGGAGGAAATGAGAAAGTATGCAGTTATGCTTAGTTTTCATTAAATCATTCCTTCACACTTTGTGATGTAACTTCATGGCAGTATAATGCATAACACAACTGAAGTAGGAGATAGTGATGCTTGAGAAGGTTGGTGTATGTTTTCCCCCATTAAGTATTGTCTGTATTTATTCTGGGGTGTCTCTTCCATAATCAGATTTTTTTTTCTTTTTTCTTTTTTCTTTTTTTTTTTTCTTTTCGTACAAGAAAAAAGATAGATTTTGAGTGTGTTTGGCAGGGAGGAATATTTCAGAATAAAGTGGCTTGATTTAGATGAGAATGGCTGTACCAGTCATTGTAATTTATTGTGACATTTCATTTTGTTTGGCTTTGCAAAGTTGTTCGTATGTTGTTAATAATGCAGAAGGTCTGGACTATACAGTGTGGTGTAAGCAGGTGTGCACCAGCCTCAAACATTAGGCAAATTAGGCATAAATTTGATGTTAACTGGCAATTTTAGCCTTTTCATTTGTGATTTCTTAGCTTGAGGTGCTGCTGCTTCTTGACAAATGAAGTAGGAGGGTTTATCTAATATATAGCTTGTTTTAGATGAAAGGAAAATGGTCTTTCATGCCATAAGTTAATTCCTAAGCACTAAGATGTTAATTTTCCTTAAAACAAAAGAATCAGTGTACACCCAACTTACCACGTGCTTTGGAAGCCTTACATTGCTCATCTCCATGCTCACTTCAGTTAATGTGTTTGTTAGCATGCTGAAATGTGTGTTGTGGTGAAAAAAGACATTCTTCATGTGTTTTTTACCCCACCCCATGCTCTCTTTGGATATCTGTACAGAACTGCAGCCCACACTTCACAAGTTGACTGCATCTCTTGTCTTCATGCTCCTTGTCTCGCAGAATTCACATCTTTCTACAGTCATCCACACAGTGACTCTAATTTGCTGGCACCAGCATGAGGCATGGGAGCACTCCCTTCACATTTTTAATACTGAAAGGGAAGGACTTCGACAGAGGCAGGACTTTCCTCTGTTTTTGTGGCAAAATGAAGTCTTCTTCATTTTCCAAGATGTCATCCATGGATGACTCTACAAATCTTCTTCCTCTGAAGCAACTCATGCATTGCACATACCCGGATTAATAAGAAATAGGCATTTAAAAAAAGGAGGGAGGAGGATGAAGCTTTTCGTCCTGCATGGAGCAAATGCCTTTAGAGTGAGTCTGCAGCAGCCTGTCACCTACAGCAAGCCATACAACTTGGAGCAAAGCGTCCCGTTTAAGGATGTTTCTCTGCTCATGGGACTTAATGACAGGAAATACGTGCTGCTTTCTTGGGTGACACTGGGAAGAGGATAGTTCTGTGTCTGTTGTGATGGAGAATCTATCTGCGATCATTAAGTTGCTTGTTGGATTGCACTTCCATCCTTTGGGTCTCAAGTGAGCTTAACTGCATTTCCTTAAGAGGAAAGAAGTAGTGTTTGTTGTAGGAATGTGCAGACCACCAGACCTACACCATGAATAACAACACTTTTTTTCCCCGGTTATTCTAGGATGAATAACTTTTAAACTATTCTTGAACATAAAAAAAACCTATCAGTTGAACCAGATGCTTACTTATTCTTATCTATTTTAGAGAACTAATTATCCCTGTTGTTGGTAGTGCTAAAGCTTACAAAATTGCTTCCATCTTTGAATTACTATAATTAAGACAGTAACTTCCACATCTAGTTAACATTTCTGTGCAGCTGGTGCATTCATTGACATGCAGATTTTGGATTTTGTAAATTTTCTGCCATTGTGAATAAAAATTTTAAATACTTATTTTCATTTCCAAAATGCCTGTTTCTTATAAAGAGGTCTTTGTAAAGCAAATCAACTGAAACCAAACTCCTGTAACATCAGAGGAGAATCTAGTGAAGTTTGGTTAGGTGACAGTACATTTTAGGAAAATATGTAACCACAGATAGCTTTTGTAGGTATGATCACCCTGAATTTTGGAACCCATTTTGTAGGGATTTAGGGTCACTGAATTACATGTCAAATCTGGAACAAGTCTGATGTTGGACTTCTGAAATGTTATTTTGAAAGGAGTTATTGGTTAATGCGGGAGTGATCCGGCACTCTGACATCCTCAGATGGTTTACAAAACCAAAACTCTGTAATTAAAAATTACTAATGTGAACAAATGCATTAATGATTACTAACCAAAATGTCATTTAAGCTGTAATTTTTCTGTACATTTTTTTTACTTCAAGTTGATTGCTGTCTAAGTCTAAGGGAAGACTCATGCAATCGGTGCTAATCTTGTTTACTTGTACATTGAGCAGCTTCATCTGTGAGAAATCTGTGAGGCCTGTAGGTTTAGATAGATTTTGAGAAACTTCCTTATCATTATTCATTTCTAATAAGCAGCAACGCTATGGAATTACTTGATAGTGGTGGTTGGTCATTTATTTTTAAATTGTTTTTCTGTGGCCCTTGCTTTCATTACATGAATGCCTCATGGACGTTAATGGATTTTGCTCAGCGAGTTGGAGATATCCCCAGAGTAAACTGCTAAAATAAAGGATCAAATATTGATCTGTGCTGAAACTGAAACACTGATTTCTTTTTTAGACTGAAAATGCATAGAAAGTAAGGTGTGCTCATGGTGCCCGTTTTAGAGGCTCGACAGAGACTTGTCTGTTGGTGCCTCGGAGGAGGTTTGTTAGGGTGTCGCGGCCGAGCACCGGGGCTGCGTGCGGCTCGCAGGTACGCCACCACATGTTCTCATAAATAACCCCAGCCACGGGTGCTGGCTCCAGGGTGCATTTCAGTGGGTCCAAAACCAGTGTCCAGTTACCAGACCCACGTTCGATGTCCTGCAGTGTTCAGTTTCAAGAATGTGCTGGGAACGCTTCAGTCCACGTAACAAATGTTATTTTTACTGCAGGCAGTGAAGTTAACTCTAGAAATAGTAAAAGCTCCATTTCCATAGTGATGGCAAAGGCATTGTTTCAAATATTTCATATAAACTATCCGTTTTGCTGTGCGTGTTCGGAATTAAATCGAGTTGCTGTTGTGCTCTCACAGGTTTCCAGGCTTGGTTTGAGGGTATGTGTGTTCCTGGTGGCAAAGGCGGGCAGGGGGTGGCAGCAGGGGCACTCGTGTTGATAGCCCCCCGAACCCTCCGTTGCCTGGAGCCTGGGTGGCACGGAAACTCTGCTGTTCAAATCGTGCTTTGCCTAAACTGGAAGACCTGGAGGGGATTTTTTCCCTGGAATTATGAAGTGGGATCTGGAAAAAAAAAAAAAAAAGGTTAACAAGGCCCACACCAAACTGTGAGAGGAAAGCGGGGTCAGGGTACAGCTTGTCTTGCATTTAATGAAAAAAGCAAAACTTTGGCTTATAAACAGATAATAAAGCTTGGAATCTCTCTGGACTGGTTAAGAACTTTATTTTTTTCTAGTTAAAATGCTTAGAGATGTATAGGTTACCTTTTCCCTTTCTACTTTCTCCTCCTCCTGTTTTCTTACTTGGATTGAGTTATCTTAAAGGCAAGGAAACATCTAGTATTGTTTTTGAGAATTTGTGAACAGTAATAAACAATAATTAATGCAATTTAAAAGGTTAATAACATGGTCTCCTCATTATCATTGGCCTTGTAGCTCATTATTCAGCCTGGTACCATCTGTCTGGCTAAAGTGCATCTTCCAGGAAATAGTTTTTTCTTGATTTGAACTGTTTCTGCCAACACTGAAATCAACAAGTTTGAATTTATTTGGCACAAAGGCCTGGTTAAAGCCAGCTTTGCTTCTCTCATATTTAGCTGCTCTTTATGAGGTGCTCAAATGCTGTCACGGTGACTTCTTGGGGGAGATCGCCCAACTAGCATCTTTATATTACCTCCTCCCATCCCTTTTGTATTTTTGTGACACTTTTTCTTTCTTTTTTTTTTTTTTTTTGTATTTTTGTGACTGCCAGAATTCCATCACTCTTATTCTGTAGTTTCTCTGGGATTCCAAGATCTATGAAAAGTTTTATGTGCATATCCAGAGGGCTCTTGCCAACCAGTAGAGAGTGTGATTGTATTGGTCTGTCTATTTTTCTCATCATATAACGTGGATTCAAGAAATTAGATATTCTGCTTTTAGCCTCTGTGTTTAAGCTTTGCTTTATTGCCAACACACATGGTTCATAGAAATGGCTAAACAGGCCTAAGTGATGTTCCCCCTTCCCAGATTAGAGATCCAGGGAAGTTGAAAGTTATCCAATTTTGAGGGTGTAAAGAGAACAGTGTATTATTCCTAACTTGGGGCTAGGCTTTCACGCCAAGCCGTTCACTCCTCTGGGTACGGTTGTGTAAACCTGACCTATTTTAACAGGTCTGGCTGTGCCTGCTCTCCAGCCACTTAACCCTTTCTCTTTTGGTTCCATATCTTTGCAAGAACAGCGGAGAAAATGGGTTTGTGAAACTCAGTTCACTTTGGCAAACGCGGGCAAGCAGTTAAAAGGCTGGGACAGTTTGTGTTCCCCTTCATGCTGTGATTTAAATATACCAAGTTTCCATAGCCAGCTCCAGACATTGCTGTGGTAAAGTGTATTTTAGGAACTCTCTTTAGCAAAGGAATATGACCATAGAGAATGAAGCTCTGTGTTCTCACTGTACTAGTGCTTTATATTGAGAAAGATCTTAAATTATTATTTGTATTAAAATACCCAGGATTTTTTTATTCCTTACATAGTAATATACATTATATCAGAATGCTGAGGACTTCCGTGTTGTGAGAAAGATTTTCTAGTAATATAAACATAATGATCATGTGGTATTAATGTTGGATTTAAGTATTCTGGTTTTTTCAACAGTTACTGGAATAGAGTAACTGAAAACACATTAAAAAAAATAAATCCATAAACTGAGATTTTAAGCATCTTAAAATCAGGCTTTTAGGTTTTCTGTATGATGTACACAATGGCAATCAGTTTTTGGATGGACTGTTGTTGAATAATACATGAATGTAAATGGAGATCGTATGGAATCAGTTGGATAATTTTGAGGAATGCTGTAAGTACACTAAAGAGCCTGAATAGCAGTTAATGGTGCTTCAACTTTATTACTGTTTATTATAGTTGGCAGTTCAGTTGTATTTTTTTCTATATCAAGTTCTCTAGTTTCCTATAGAACAGCAATAAAAAAGCTTACAAATAATAGTCAGATGCACTGTATCCTGTGACAGCAAAATAGTTTTGCATTAAATTGTAGTTCTTGGCAGTCTGAGGGTGTTTATTGTTGGGCAGCTCCAGAAGATCAGCCGGTGCAGGAAGGACTGAGGCAGGCGTCAGCTTTTGGACTCTGCGAGCAAACAGGCTTCACACGCGCCTGCAGTACCCCAATGTGGAGCTTCACAGGACACCTCTGCAGCTGGGCTGGCAGTGTCCTTGTTCAGCCTCTGCTCAGCCTTCCCCGCTCCTGTCTGTTCTCCCGCCCCCTATCAAGACCAATATGATTTTAGTTACCTGTTTTGAGAACTGCTGAAGTAAGCAGAAATGTTTCTGCCATCTAGAAGGCAAGTTAGCGGTACAATGAAGAAGTGTACTTAGCTGTAATACTTGGTCAGTTGGGAGACTTTGCTGGGAGCTTGGGCTGTTAATTCTGTTTAAGCAGGAAAAGTGGTGATCAGGAAGCGATTTAAATACCTAGTTGCTCTTGTTCACAGTCCCCATGATTTAGAAATGTTTCTCTTGCCCATTACAATTACTTTTAACATCTTTAGAGCTAAATGTTTGCTACTAGCAGTCACGGGCTGGGAACAAATGGAAGAACACATCGTTCTCTTCATTTGGCTAAGTTCTGAAACTCCAGTGGGGAAAAAAGTAAGTCTCAACTGCCTCATACAGAAGTGTCACTTTCTTTGCTGGAACAAAATCATGGCAGTGAGTGGAGCTGATGCGGCAGAGGGCTTGTCTGAAACTTGCGTTGCAGAGTTCTCTGTCATTATTGCTGCACGTATTCGCAGAGAGTCTTGAATCTCAGATTTTAAGTTCATAATCCTGCTCAGCTGCTGAATTGTGCTAACACTTTTTTTTTTTTTTCTTCATAATTTTAACTCTGCCCTACAGAATATATTCTGGTTTCTTACAGTAATAGCCAATAATTGTAACAGATTTATTTGCTAGGTTGGATATTGGTAAGAATGTCTGAAGCACTCTGGGGTATTTTGTAGCTTTTTGGGTTTTGTGTGATTCGTAAAGCATGAGTTGCATGTATTTTGTGAATCAGGAATGTGTTGTTGGCTATCTCTAGTGGCCTAGATACTTGAGATACAGTTTTTATATTGCTTCTCATGTACTAAAACACTTCTTGCTGACAAAGAACCTTTTGGCCCTGTATGTTTACTACTTTGCAGGGTCACTAAGATTGAGAGTGTGAGGAAATACTGACCTAAATACTGAGGGATTCCTCCTTAGCTGAAAGATGTTCTGCAGGACCTGCCTTCACAGCTTTTGTTGGTCTGACCATGCCTTATCGTTTATATTTCTTTCTTTCAGCTGTCGGACGAGCAACAGAAAGAGTTTGATTGTAACATCCAGCACATCTCCAACTCTCCCGCGACCACATTCCCCTCTTCATGGACATGCAGGTAACTGCCTAGGACTGCTTTACCTGGGGATCGTTAGGAAAAATGTCAGTGTTCATTATAGTGAGTTTGAACATATTGATACTCTGCATCAAAATACGCTCTTTTACTGTAGTTTTTCACCTTTCTAACTTGTAAGAGGGTCTTCTCATTTAAAAATAAATATTTTATGTCCTCATCTGTTCTGTACTCCCTAGTTTACTACCATACCTATCCTCCATTCTTTCTGGAGGATTCAGTCCTCTTACGTTCTGCAAAAGAACCTGAGATGGAGAATGAAGTAAAATAAAATTAAATAAATACGTGTAAGTGAATATCTTGGTTTGGGTGCTCTAGCATGATTAGTTTGTGCCAGGATTTAACTGCAGTTCTCACGAGAAGAGACACCCTGCGTATTTCTGTGTGCCTCTGGCAGCCTGTCAGCTGTGCAGTGTGCTATCTTATGGTCTCTATCTGCTACTTAGAGCGACAGGAGATGTTTAGGATTCTTTTCTTTGTTTACATTACTGCCAGTTTTACCATGGAAGCAACTGGGAAATGCGCATTTCAGAGCAAATGGGCAACTGCTTGTTAGTCATTGAGGTGAAGTGTGTGGAGATGTTCTTTCTGTAGAAAAAGAAAGAATGATTATTCAGCCTGCAGTAACCACAGATTTTCAGAAAGGGTCACACATGCAGATTCAACAGCTTGCCTGAACAGCATGTTCCCTTGACATTTTTATTGCTGAGGGAGGTAGGTGATGTGTGACTACATTGGTTTTGATATTTCAAAATGCCAGAGAAGATGGTTGGGCTTCAGGTATGGCCCTAATGGGCACCAGTCAGTAGCGTGAAACAGCTTGAACATTCGTGGCACATCATCCACGGTGGAGCCTCTCTGGAAGTATGTCACTGTTGCATGTAAGACAAGTAACTTGTTTTCACTATAATCAGACTTTCCTCCTCCTACATGGCAGTATGTTCTGTAAATACTTTCTGGAGATTGAAACTAAGGAAATGCTGAGAAAGAACAGCAAATTGATAGTGGCTCAACTAGAAGGAGCCATCTGCTTCTATTTGCATCTTGAGGGGTGACATCCAGCCTGTTGAAAGGAGAAAGAAGAGCAAAGTTATTGTTCAGGAATGCCCATGACAGCCTCAGCCACTCTCATAAAAATCTTTCATAAATGTAAGTTTTCATAAAAATCTGTCATATTAGCTCAGAATGCTATAAAGCCCAGTCATGGAAGGGTAGGAAGTTACTTTAATTACTTGGTTTGTTTTTTTAAATTACCCAGAATTTTCAAATCAAAATGTTAAAAAAAATTTAAAAGTTATATATTAAACCAACTTTATTTTTGCTTCAGAATCTCAGATAAAGTGCAGGGCCAAAAATTTGCACAGGGCAATTCCATTTCACATCAAACTCCCTCGGTTCTGTTGTGTGTGTGATTGTGATAGTGATAGCTTTATAAAATTTGACTCCAACAAGGCATTTTTCTTGGTAGAGATTCTCTACTTAGTTACATTGCACTCTTTACTTTGTTCTTAGAGTTGATGTGTATGTTGGATTTACCACATTCTAAATTACCTGTACAAGCCTTTAACTGAAGCGATAGAGAAAGGTGCTCCTCAGAATGTGAAGGAAGGGTCCTTGCTTGGCAGATTGCAAAAAGATGTTGACATGATCATTGCTTGGAAAACAAATACAGAAATGTTCACAATAGAAACATTTATATTTTCTTTTCCTTTCTTTTGATTTGCTTTTCTCCTCTGTCTATTTCAAAAATGAAAAATTGCTTGCAGTGGTTTTGATGCTGTCTCAGGCTTTACAAGCTTATCTTTTATGAGAAGTATGTAAGTGTCTTCTAGAAACAAGAGTAATTAATCAGTGGTATGCCATTTTTCTTTAGCAGTAATTGTCAAATATTTCCATTTTTTGTTCTGATGTTGCATATGGGACTTAAAATTTGTTAAAAGGACATCCTTTGTGACCTCCAAGAGTAGCCAGTAGAGTACAGGAAGATAAATTACTTGTAGTTAGAGTTCTTCACCGGTAGTATATTTAGGAGTCTTCCCTGGAAAAAATAATTTATTCAAGAGACAAAAGCACATGAAATTTAGAGTAGAGTCACAAATATTTTCTTAAGAAATACCATATATGAGATATGAATGTGAGAACAGGCTGTGATATTTGTTTAGTATTTGAACAGAATCTATCAGTCTGTTTGTTCAGGCACATAGACTGATAAGTTACTAAGAAATGCTGGTGCCTCTCCCTGGCCTCTTTTGTCTGGAACATGCTCTTCTTAATGCCCATTCTGAACCTCTCTTATGAGTCATAAGGAACAGCAGGCATGCAGAGAAATCAGGGAGGCTTTCTAAAATGTTCTGTTCAGAAACCATTCTAAAATCAAGTCCTGTATAGCACTAGCTTCAGGAATTATTCTTCTGTATGTAATGTAAAAGTCAGTGGGTGTGACATAGCACAGTTGATTGTCCATCAGGCAAACCTACCTCCTAATGAACACTAATCCAGGCTGATAGACTTACTGTCTGAAACAGCATCCAGATAAGATGCCAGGCAATTTTATATCCTACAAAATTCAGAGGAAAAGTAATACTTAAAAGATCTCAACATTTGAGGTTGAAGTACATCCAAATGATTTCAACTCTACCGTGAAACCACTTCTGATTCAAGAACACAATGGATTTGAAGTGTGCTAATTCAGTTTTTAAATTGTATGAAGTATTTTTTCCAAAATGAGCTGGGACATCAGTATAGATAGCTGCAGCTTGTTAACTTTGTAGGAAAGTTACTCTGCTTGTTTAATCTCCCAAACTTGAAGTGCCCAGTTCTAGGAATACAGGTTTCAAAATTTTCCCTTTATTCTAAATTCTTTTTCTTTTAAAATCAGAGAGGGGAAAAAACATATACACACATGTTCCTTACATTTGTTTGTATTTCTTTGAATCCATTTTTAAAAATCTGAAATTTACAGAGAGGTTACATCATGAGGTTGATTATTAAGTTACTATTAGATTATATTTTAAAATGAAAAGCTTAAAATCAATCAAAGAAGCAACATCATCTCTATAATTCAGTTTGAAAGAATTACAGCTGGATGATTGAAGTTCAGGCTGTTTTAAAATTTACTTGACACAACTGTAAGGTAGCCAGGTTGCTCACTGGCTTCCAGTGGAGACACTTGTAACTGCTGGGACCTTTGTCCTGCTCCCGTCTGCAATGGCAGGTGGAGGGAGCTGCTGGCAGGCAGCACTGTGGTACTGAATTCAGTTGTTCTGCTCTGACACTGAGAGTTCGGTTCCACCTTCTGGCAGAAAAATGGCTATTACTAACGCCTCTATTTATGTATTATTTTTAGAGCGAGCAGGGTATAGAACATGCCACTCCAGATCCTGCCCTGGTTATCAAAGTTGCGGTTCATCAGCATTTCACGTGTGTGATCCTTGGATGGTGTGAGAGCACCATGGCATTCACTATATATGACAGGTGGCACACAGGGCGCTTAAAATTTTTTGATCATTTTGAGATTTGTGTGTGCTGGAAGGCAGCGAATTTTGTAGCATAATGTTGGTATATACTGTGTAGAAAACCGCAACAACTTTGTCTTTTGCATTTATTTATTTTTCCAAATCTCAGAAGCAGGTTTTACAAAATGGTTCTAGTGTGAGTTTTTGGACTTATCACCTATCTGATGAATGTCATGTTTGTAGATGATAACTGAAACTTTCACCTATCTGTTGCCCATAAGGTCTGTTTTTGTATTTTGAGGGTAGCAGATGTACAGATGCTTTGGCTGCATCCTTCTTCCTGCATCCGGAAAATGTAAAGGTTCACATCTGAATTATTAACGTTCGTGTAACTGTGTTGATTTACCTAATGGGCAATCATTCTGTGTAACAGCCTCCCTTGAGACAGAGTTGTTTCAGGTTCAGTAGTAGCCAACTATAACCCTTGAGCAACAGGGGAATTTACCTTTGCTAACAGAGTAAGTAGAGTTTCGATCAGCCTTGGTGAATGAGACTACTGCACTAAGGCTTCTCTTATTAAAATTCCTTCAACTACAGCAGATGCAGCAGTACTGGGAAATTTTAGGAAAAGTAGTAATTCCCCTTCTCCCTGTTGTTGTTTTAAAAGCTTCACCCAGACTTGAATTGAGTAGAAAAACTAATTGCTTTTCATTTTAAAACTAGAAACAACTCACAGGGGATCTAATTAAAATTCCAGTGTCTGGAAGGAAATATGCCATATAAATCTGAAAAAGCAGTTGCTTAAAAATTAGTAGTATTTCCGTACCAGATTGTGTAGGCTCAGAAGGGTTTGAACACCCGCATACTTAATTTCAAGATTTAAAACCTGTCATTACCCAATTTGCTCAGTTATTTTGAAATCCTATTTTGATCATAATCTGGAAAGCTTACACAAGATTGATGAAGATATAAGAAGGCAATGACAGTTCATTGTTTATAATAGCATTGGGCAATGGGCTTTGTGTTCAAAAGGATCATCTTGACACAGTAGGGTTCATCGGCAGTAAAGCTTGAAAAATGAGAAGGCAAAGACCAAGGTTCCTACTAGAATGAGCAGCATTCCTTGTTTTGTTAGAAGGTCAACATAACGGTGGAAAGGCCTCAGTCCTGCTGCATTTCCTCCTGATCTAAAATGCTCCTTCAGCTTTCTGCTAACAGGTGAATGGTGACCCTAACCCTACCCACGTGCTGCTACCAGGACACGTGTGGTTTGAGTTGTTTACTTTGTGGCTGTCATAGCCTTCTTCCATCTTTCTTGTGAGCTTGCAGTGCCATCTAGACTGTCAAACCGCTCGGTCCTCTCTTAATTCAAAAGTGGCGTAAAGTCTCTGTTTTTCCACTGTGACCGTAAAAATTAAAATGAGTACAAGCTTAATAAATGAAGCACCAAAAATTATCTAGTTACTGATTTCTGATCACTCTCTCCCCTTCCCACTTGGGATTTACTGGGAATGGGTTAAATGGTAGCCAGTTCTGGGTGAAGACTTACATTGTGTTGTTACACTGTGAACTTGTTGTTACTTCTTAACTAACAATACAAAAGAAAACCAAGCCAAAGGAAAATAAACACTTCGTTTTTAATTTAGTTTGCTCTTGATGAAGCAGATTGTTGAGTGGTCTGGAATTCACTTACCTCTCCCGTTCTCTCATCACCCCTTGACACATGTTAGATCAGCCTGGGGCTGCTTTAGTCTCAACCAGCTGCTGTTTTTCCCCTCATGGGCTTGTAGACCAGATGGCATTTGCTGGCCTGTGCTGTGCTGTGGCCATCCTAATCCCAGCAGGTATCAGCTTGTTCTTCTCTCCTCCTCCCTACCTGCCCCGGCATGCGTGCCAGGTGTGCACACACCTTGCTCACAGGAGTGGGGAGATGCTACTGCAGATTTTTGTGAACCATTTGTATACCTCAAGTGTGAGTTCTCTTCAACCGAGCACAATGCTTCTATTCCATTTCTGCTCAGTATCACAGTTAAGGCGTATGAATAACTTGGGTTGAAATTAATGCAACTTAATTACGAGCTTCAGTGCAGTGCTGGATGGGACAGTAGCCTTACAAACAGTGCTGGCTTGAGGGGCAAGGTGGGAACCTAGTACTTTGCCCAAAACAGAGAAGTCCTTTGCAGATGACTTATCATTGATGTTTGACTTTTCAACGTGACTTTTAAAATAAATCCACTTTATATGGGATCTAAATTTGAAAACATTTGTGATGACCGCCGTTACATACCTTGCAGTGTATGGCCTGTCTGGTATCTATTTAGTTTTCCTACTGCTATTTTAATGTTGTTTTATTGTCTGTGCATAAAGAAATTGCTGTTGGCTAATGTTTACTATGTATAGTTTCTCTTTTGTGCTTGTATTAAGGATCTGAAAGAGCAAACCACTTAAGAATATGCCCAGTAGATAGCATACTCGCTGACATGAAGCTTCTAATTCATCCATAACTTTCAAAGGTTTCTGCAGTTAGTGTGTAAATGATTCTGGCTGTCAGAAAGGCTTTCTATGAAATGGTTGCTTTTTCCTTTGAAATAAAATACATTGCAATATATCACTTATCACCAATATGCTTACACATCATATGACAAAGCCCAGAGTAAGTATTCTTGTGCCAAGAGAAAATTGTTATTTTTTCCTCACTGTATAAATTCACTGGAGCTTTCATTTTCATGGTAGAAGTATTATTTCAGAAAAGTGGTAGTTAGGGCAAATGCTGCTATGTTATAGCCAGATCATTTTACATACGTATAGTCCTTTTACTATCCTGTACAGTCCCTTTGATATGTCTTTTATTTCCTCAGTGAATTTTGCATTCAGCCTTGATGTACATTGTGAATAAATGCTTTCTCGCTATTTATTATTGCTGGAACTGTCATCAGTGTAATTTCTAACTCAGTTTTTTCACTGAGAAGTGTTAGGAAAAGTTTGTATGTAGAAAAAACTATTGCAAAATATTAAAAGACTATATTGTGTATAAGTGATATATTACTTACCTGAAAGCAACAAAGAAAGCATACACCTTAAGTTATTTTAAAAGGAGACAAAATACTGATACATCTGTATAAGAATGTTTCTTTATCAAACTAATGTTCAAAAGGTCAGAGACTCAAAGCTCTGTATTTTCAGTTATTTGTTTTCAGTTTGTTGCAAATTGAATGAAATGTTTTTGGGTTTGTTTTGGGTTTTTTTGGTTTGTTTTTTTTTTTTTTTTTTTTAATTTTATTTTCTCAAACAGGTAGCAGCCCTTTGGACAGTCCCAGGAACTTCTCTCCAAATGCACCTGCTCATTTTTCCTTTGTTCCTTCCCGAAGGTAAGGCAGGATCTATTCTCTTTGGACTGGCAAACATAGTCTGTATACTTTTATTTAGAAATGGCCTATGGGTTAGAGGTTTTGTGATTGTGTTTTACTTTCTGTGATGTTTGCAGTTTTATTTTATTCTTTTGGGTTTAGATCTCAGCAGCACCCAGAATGCTTTTCAGACCTAGAAGAAGATGAAGTAAATTAAGTAGTCAATACTGCTTAGGGAGGCGGCAACATTCTCCCAGAATGGCATGTAGGATGTGTGATATGACACGTAATTTAGTCATAATGACATTAAACCCAGTTTATGATTGGGATAGTTGTATCTTAGTTGTAGTCCTAGATGTTCTCACTGAATAACTGAGGTGTATTCAAAGTGTACTGATCTTTGCTGTGTCTGCACAAAGATGTAAACATACCTAAAATTAGGCATGCACAACTGTGTGTGCATTCATTCGCTGCCTGCTGACTGGTAGTAGCTTTTTAGTTTTCTCTGCTGTCTTGGGCATTGGCGTCAAGGGTGTATTATTGCTCTAATGAGGAAAATAGCTGATAATTGAAATTGCAGGTTTACAAGAACCTCTAGAAGAGCAGCAGCATTGAGAGACCTGAATGTAAAGCTATCATCTGTCCTGCAGTGAATGCTAGACAAATGCAGGTCATGCTGTATATCAAACTGGTGGAAAGAAATCTGATACTGTAGTGATGAATTTAGTGTAAGGAATAGGACAGAAAGAATAAAGACAGCTGGGAGAAGCAGACAAATGGTGCATTGAATGTTGTGTCCCAGCAGATAGGCAGAAATGGATAATGATACAGAAAGTTAAATGTGGAGAAATAAACAGGGAAAACAGAGAGATCCCAAGCAGGGTTTGGGCATAGCAGCAGGATTGCTAGATTCAAGTGTGGGGAAGGTATTTTGGATTTGCTAGACTCTTCCTTGGGTGAAAAAATGCAATCTGTGTTAAAATGATCTGGGAATGGGAGACGCATGATCATCCTGAGAGGAAGTAAGTTTTCTGAGAATGACAGATTTGGCTTGAGGGCTACTTAGAAAAGGGATGGGGCTCAAAACTTCAAAGCAGAATAAAGGGTTAGGATTTGATGAAATAAGGTACACCCTTTATCTGAATGGCAGGTAATACTGGAGCATTTTTGCATTGAGGTGATTTGCTAGAAGACCTGGTGTCCTTGAATACTGTTTGAAGTGGACTTTGGTCTTCAGGTCTTACATAAGAAAAAAACTTCATACTTGTGTGTGAAGTGCGACAGACTGGATATATATTTTCCTATTGCCTTAAAGGGAAAAAATAGTGTTTTACTTGCTGGTAAAACAATTCAAATGGACTCGTAGTATTCACCTTTATTTTAAAAAAGGCCTCTGGGCCTGATCTGGGCATATTCAATAAGTTCTGTTGAAATCAGCTGATTTTTTACCGGTTTTTACAGTATCTGGAGTTCTGGAACCTGGAACACAGGAGGAAAGTTGCAGCTGAAACCATTGTAAAAACATATTTTTTTCACATCTTGCTTCAATTTGATGTTTTAAGTACCACTGCTTTCTAAAATTTCAAGCAGCAAATAAATGTTCTAATAATAAAACTCTGAAGGGTACTCTTTCATACTTTTCCACTTTTAAAATCTAATTTTTAATGAAATAGATGAGTATAGTCTGTCCTGTCAAATACTGTGGTTCATTTGACAGTATGCATGTTGCTCTCTGTACTTCTGTCATTGAAAAGAACACTTAAGCACAGCTTGTTTTAGAAACTTGTTTCTATTTTTTACTTGCATTACACCCTGAATAGCTATGCTAGCAGTACCAATATGTATTTATTAGATTATCACATAGTGGTATCAGAATAACTTCTATATGATCGCTTTAAGTAATTGCAAATGTGGTGCTCTGTTACCCCAGACAAATGGGTATTTCACTGTACTCTTTTGAACGGCATTGCATGGGTCTTAAGAGATGGTTCTTACCTGATTTTGTCCCGTTGCCTTCACAGAAGTGATTTGTTGCTGATTTTCTGCCTTTTATATTTGGTGTAATTTCTTCATTTATTACCCTGTTCGGACATTGTTTGTGATTTCCATTCTTTCATTGTAGCCCCGTGATGAGTTGATTTTTGGAACAGAGTAGGAAATACATTTGGAAAACTCATTTTATTGTAAAGCCAGTTTCGCTACAATGTACTGCAAGATTGTCCATAGTCTGAGTAGTGATTAATCATAAATCCCTTGCTAGACACCCTTTCAATCATTGTGTCATAGCCACAAAGTTAGCGTGTTCAGGAATCCTCCCGTTTGTATAAGGGAATGTATGGTTAATTCTGTTCATATGCACTAAAACTGATCTTAATGGAATACCAGTGACAGCAGATGAAGTTTTTTTCAGAAATCGTATGCATCTTTTCCTTCTCCCTCTCTCACTGTCATTGTATAATTTCTCCCATACAGCCATGGACACAGAGCAGACAGGTAACGTGTATGGTATTGCTACTGTTTGTGTGTGTGTATGAACTACGCTTCTGTGCAGCTGAGCCTGCGTCCCTAACAAGTTCATGCTGTAATAACCCCATTTAGGCATTCAGCTTCTGTTCTGTGGTAATCAAAACAGGAAACCTTTGCATTTTGGCGTAAAATGATAAACAGTGCTCTGGAGGAGATGCCTTGTTCTTCTAGCACCTTCTTCTTTTGAAATTGATCTACTGTTCATTAAATAACATTTAGTGCCATAAAAATACCTCCTTAAGTAATTAAAATGCTATTTTAAAGGCAAAATCTGTTGCTTGCAAGTTTTTATTGTGCTAGCAAAGGGTCTACAATTAATAAAAGACCTAAAACTTTCTTTCCAGGTATGTTTTCTTGATGCAATATTGCATGAGGTCTTTCTAAAAATGTATTTATTAACAAAACACTGAAGTAACTTTGAAACATTTTGCGTAAATGAAGGAGGAATTTTCTTTTAAAGTCTTTTTCCCACTGCCTTTGATTCTACTCTGGTCCCACTTCTTTCTGCTAGACTAGAGCTGGTATGTGTTGTCCTGACTGCATAGCGCATTGCTTGCACAGATTGCATCAGCAGAAAATAGCCCAAGCATTGAAGAGGTGTCCTGTAATTTTCTAATTGAGAAAGACTATATTTTTTTAAACTTTGTCAAAATGAAAGTTCTGATGTAATTCAAATACACGGTCTAGGCAACTCAGTAAAAAAAGGGATTAGGCTTTCCTTTTGCAAAAAAGATAAGTGACTTGTGCATTCTCGTCTAGTGCTTGAGGAGACAGGAACATACGGTCTTGCTTTGGGACTGAATGTCCAAACTGAGGTTGAATCAATGACCTAAACGAAGACCCCAGTACCCCTGTATGTTTACAAGAACCTGCATGAAGATCGTCTGACCACATCATGCAGTGACTTTATAATGCTGCTATTTGTTGTTTTTCAGGGATAGGAAGGGAATTTCATTTCTCTTGGAATTTTTTGAGATTGTTCTTTTACGTGTAATTGTCTTGCCAAAGAAATCACCTGTGGCTAAATGGGGTTTAGCTATAACATACGCATGCAATAGAAATCTGCATTACAGCTTGAGTATTTTTTTTTTTTAAATGCATGAAGCATGAGTGTTTTTAAAAATTCTTTTGACGTAATATTCTTTCAGTGATGTAGAACAGTGAGTTTATTTCCCTCTCATTCTAAGATAGATGACAAAGATTATTAGTGCGTATCAGTGCCTGAAAATAAAAGGAGCCAGGTCTGGAAAAAACATAAACAGGCATTTATGTCTGGGTGTGCACTGAACTTTTTTCTTAAAATGAGGCTTCATGGGTGTGGATAGTGAGATGAGAAATATTACTGTGAAGATGGCAACAGTTGCGTTTTCTAAAAGCAGTAAGCACTATTTCAGACCTGTACCAAACATCCTATTTTATAGGATAAATACATAAATGTACTTTATCTACATGTACCAACCCCACCCCCGCAGTCCTTCCAAAGTAACTTAGAATGGTGAACTGTTCTAATTCAGCTTCACTTTATGGCCAGTTACTGATAATCTGCTGTAAGAAAAGAAAAAAGAAAAAGGAAACTGATGTGAGGAAGAGATGACTTTAACATCCATCCCATCTGCAACAGGACACATTTGTCCATTATGGGACACAAAACGCATGCGAGACTGAAATGAAATCAGAGGCAGAAAAAGCGCTGTGAGACTGAGCTGAATGTGGTTCTGTTTTCATCCTCACCGAGGCGGGTTTTGGAGGTTTTGGTGGTTTCAGGGAGGCAATACTGATTCTCCTCAAAGCAATCATATAGTTCCTCAGTTTTGATGTTGGTAAAAGACCTTCTCTGCAATATCTCCAGGATGTTTTGGCTGTTTTCTCTGAGGGTCATGTTTCTTTGGCTACAATAGGGAAATAACTACTACTGTTATATTGATTGGAGAAGAAAGAGGCCCTAGGTGAGGTTTCTGTGATTGCTGTCTCCTCTGTATTTTGAGTGGACCCCTTGGCTCTGTTCAGATCTGCTGTAGTGGATTTAATTGACCAGCTGTGTCAGGTGATGTGCTAGGCAGTATGCCTTCTGACCAGGTAAAAAAACCAGTCAGCTTTCAGTTGATTCTTGATCTAATACGATTTTTTTCCCCTCAGTTTTAAACTTTTATTTGGAAGACAAGGAACCGCATAAGTCTTTTTCAAAGAAGTTTGAAATGAGCTGATTTCACTTATCTGTTTCAGAAACTCCAATTTTTACACAACTGGTAGCATTTACAAAGCCTTTACTTAATGCAGGAATCTGATGCTCATTGGCTTTATTTTTTCCAAAGTCACTTACTTTTGCTTTTAAAACTTACCCTAGCTGCTTTTTCACAAAGGTCATTGTAAATATGATACCTGATTTATCTGAATAAATTGAGGCTTTAATAAAAACATGAGGTTAAGAGATTTTGGGGGGAGGGGCAGTATGCTTATTTCCCCCAAGAATTAGCCACATTATCCATGACAGTAATTTCCCTTACTTCTTTTCCCCAGAACGGATGGACGCCGCTGGTCCTTGGCCTCCCTTCCTTCATCTGGATATGGAACAAACACTCCCAGTTCAACAGTTTCAGTAAGTGACACAGACTTTTCCAAGCAATTCAGTTTGTACAAATACACCCTAACAAATCAGCTTCTGAGTCTTTACTAAAATATCTGATCTTTCTTCATTGTTTTGCTAACATTATTTAATATACTAATTATTTTTTAAAATTATTTTAATTATTGGTTCTGCTGCTTTTTCTTCCATTTCCCAGCTCCTATCATCTTGCACTTTGCCTGTAGCACTGGTGAAATCCCAGTGCAGCACTTGGCTCAACTGGTCAGTTGAGAGGCACAATGTCTCAGAAGTGGCAGGACTCTAAGTGATAGTGCATAATTACAGGCCAGCTCTCAGCTTTTTTATAACTGCAAAATTAAATTCCTATCTGCTTTCAAGTTCTTAGTATGAAAACCTCTGCTGTCAGGCTAGCAGAAAGAAAAACTGATAATCCACATGTGTTACTCAATTCCAGTAATTTGAACCTAATTGAATTGAAAAACCAGTAATTGAATCCTAATAAAGCTTTTCATTTTCTTACAAGTCATTAGAAAGAGTGGCCACAGTTTGCTTGATTTCTGTACTTTCAAAAGGTTAGTATGTCATTAATACCAGTAAGGTAGCAGCACTGTGTTAACCCTTGTAACTCTCAGATACTTCATACAATGAATCTTATTTTTTAGTTTATGCTAATTAGATGTTGTGATTGTCCACATAACAATCTTGCAAAGCCAAGCATAGGAAAATTAGAAATGTTGAGGCTACCTGTACAAACTTAATGTAACACACTTCTGTATGTGTGTTACGGTGAGTGTCTGCAACTGTGTGGTCACGTATCACTGCCTCTTTCCATAATACTTCTACTAATCGTTTTGTTTTATATATACTATTTAAGGTATGTTCCTAAAAAATTTAATACTTGCATTAATTAGGACTCAATACTCCATACTATACAAATGTTACACTGAATGCAGTATTGTTGTTCTTATGTGCTGTTAAGTTCATCCGTAAACTTTCCAGTACCTCTAAAAACACAAATTTATCATCACAGTTTCTTAGGAGATGAGTGTTAAAATCAATCTATCTAACAGGAGAAGAATTTGGTGTCAGCAGTTCCCTTTTAGTATAAATTGATATTGAAATTTGATTTTGCAATGTTAATCTCATCTCTGTAGCTTCATGTGTTCAGACACAATCCCACAGACTCTAGTTTGCAAAATTTCCACAATTGTTATCTTTTGTCCTTCAAGACTGTTGGTTTTGAGGGTTGGTTTTGGGGTTTTTTTGTCCACTTATAAGGCAGGTGACTTGGTTTCAGTCTCCTGTGGGAGAGGTCTCGGTATGTGTGTGTACAGATATATGGGCACGAGCACAAAAAATGTGGAAGAAGTTTTTGTCATCAACATGAAAAAGATGCTGCTGGTTTTGCTGCCAAGGAATATTATATATTCAAGCACCTGAGAGCAACTGTTAGAAATGAGCTCTGCTTTTGCCTTCATAGTCTTAGATTAAATCTTCCTGGGTATAAGCCATGGCTAAGTCCTCTTCTGGGTGCAAGTTATGAGAGCATGCAGCAGGTACAGTTAGTTTCTGTATGGATGACACCCAAATAGTTTGATCATGGGTAGTCACTGTGAGAGCTTCCAAGATGCCTGTGAAAATGACACCTTTGGAGATCAAACTGCCTGCAGAGTTTTTAAGTCCTTCTTACCTGTGGGTGTGATCAGTAGTTTTTGAAGAGTTTATAGTTTGACCAGCCCTTGGGGAGATGTCCACGAAGAGAGCAAAACTAACAAACCCCCTAACTTTTGGACTTAAAAAGTCCTTGCTTTGAAATAGGGGCATTAAAGCTACTTTTAGAAAGTTCTCAGCTTTCTGACATGGGAAAGTAAGTATGTTTGTCTCTTGTTATGTTCCCAGAAATAGCTAGATCATTTTGATTGACGTTTTTCTAGGGGAAAAAACAAACAACCCAAGAAATCTGAGTTAGATATGTCTCACAGAAAGCATCAGTTCAAATGGTGTAAGTATTATAAGTATTGTAAGCAACAGAAAACTGGGTGGTATAATGAGAAGCATGAAGTGATAGTCATACATAGATCTGATTTCACCTTCCTGCAGGAAACAGGTTAAAACCTGTCATTCCAAGACTTTTTTTCTCTGAATGGCCGAGTCTCTCACCTCTTATTCTTTTGCTGGTTCAGCGTTACAGTCTCAGAAAGACATTGAAATGGGCTGTTTAGTAAGCAGTGATGCAATTCTTGCTATTAAACTTAATATTACATTTCTAATCCAATACTACTTATTATTTTTCTGTAACAATACTATTATCATAGTATTTCGTAGATCAGAATTAATTTGAATTTATCTGAGTAACACCTCTGAAGTTGATAAGCAGTATTATTCCTGCATAGACTTTAAAACTGAAGTAAGAGGTACTCAAGGGGCTTGTCAAAAGGGCACAATGAATTAGTGCCACAGATGTGAGTTTAGAATTTTGGGCTTCCATTTGGTGTGATCAGTCCTCAAGGTTGCATTTCTTTTTCAAGCAAGGTAGAAGGAAGCTGGTAGATGTTCCTTCTGTTGTATGTGTCAGTAGGAAATGAAATATCAAGAAGAGTGTCAGTTCTGTGTTCAGCTGGGCTTAGTTTCTGTATGGCAGTTAGAGCTGACCTGCATCTCTGTGGTCATAGCTGCTCTACCAACCAACCAGCTGAAAAAACCAAGACATTCACCTAATCTAAACTCAGTGGAAGCCTGTAGATACTGCTTTATTTTTTTGCTTCCAAATGAAGGGCGACGCTTTTAAAAAATACGCATTTACTCTTTTCGTACAAATCATGAAGACCAGATACAGATCATCAGACCAACACCGAAAAAGCTGGAGAAGACCTTCTTTCAGGTTACATGAACATAGAACAGTCAGTTGAATGGACTAATACATACTACTTTTAAACATCTAATCTGCTATTCATTTTCTAGATGCAGGGTTAATATATAAGCTACGGTAGTATTAGCTTGAATTTTTTTACTGAAGAAGAGTATCTGCATCTGTAATTAAGACACCAGGGGGATGTTTGTGTTAGTCTGTTTAGTCTGCTGCAAATTGAACACAGTGATGTGATTATTTAAAGATCAATACTTCAGAAGTGTTTCACTTTGCTTTCACGCTTTTTCAATGAAAGGCTGTACACCTTAAGACTGCTAGAGAAGCCCTTGGCCAAGGGAAGTTAGTTTCTCATAATGGTCTTTTTCTTCAGGGCTTTCTTTAATTATTCTCTGGAATTACAAACTTTGTGATCCGATTGCTTTATTGCTTTTAGGGAGAGAAAGTGGAGGGAGTTTTTGTTGGGTCATCCATGAGTTGACTAGCATTGCTTCCCCAGTGATACTACTGTTGGGAGACATAAAGTTTTTACTGCTTTTTCTAGACTACCAGTTTTGATTTCCCCACCCCGCCCACCCCCCCGGCCCCCCAACTCTAGTAACTATGTGCTAACCTTCCTTAATGTGGTAGTTGTAGTTTAATTTTGTTTTGAATAAGACATGTATTTGTAATGCCAGTACTAGAGTACCCACTAATGCAGGTTTGTAAGACACTGTCTGTAGCGCTTCCTGCTCTGTTGCAGGATCTGTGTTATTCATCATGAATGGGATGTCAGCTGACATGTACCTTTTCTTTGAAAACTTGATGTTTTTTCATAGGCAGGTACTTCCTGCGTCTTGTATTGTGTAAAACGCAAAGGAAGACATCAGAGAAGGCTCTGAAAGTCAAACAGGGCTTGCGTTATTCTGTACTACAGGGAGAGAACCTTTCCTGTATTTGGCATAAGTAATGTGCACAGCAGAACAGTTGTGGGCGTAGGGGCTATCAAATACCCAGATTCTGTCTTGGCTTCAGTGTGGATTAGACCAGTGTAAGCTGATACACCATCTGGATAATCATCACTGTGTGGACACTGTGATGGAGATGACTTCCCAACATGATCCCTGCACCTAGACCTGCCTGAAGAAAAACATTGGAAGTGGTGGCTTCTGGTTCGAGCCACACTTGGGGAGTTTTTGCATGTCCCAAGGCTTTGAAGGGGGTTCTTTTCTGTAAATACCTCTGTGCAGTGCAAAGGGAGTGGATCTAGGGTCTGTTGCCAATTATATTTCTGTCAAAGAATATGATCGTTAGGTCTGTAAGTTCTCACATTCAGATCTCCATCTCAGGTTTGGCTAAGACCGTGCTAGGATCTGCAACAATCTGATTAGTTTTAATGCAGTTCAAGTGTAGCTCTTCTTGATAAATTTGGATGTACCTATTTTAGGTGATTTCAGAGTATTTTCTCTTTGCTATCAACATTACAAACATGCAGGACTTGATGAAAAGCCTTGTCAGCATTTGGCTTTCATTGCTTGGTCATACTGCTTAGCTCTCTTTTCCAAAACCCATCAACAGCAAGTAAGTCTAGAAAAGCATGCTAGGCGGGTTAATTCTTTGGTCATACAGGTTGTATGACCTGTATAGTTCCCTCCTACCAATACTTCTGGTACTAGGATGTGGTGCTTTCCAGTTTGGGTGAGGGTCATTGTAGCAAAAGGGAAAGTTTTTCCACTGGAACAGTGTACCTGATTAATTTCATCAGATCAATGTTCCAGTTCCAACCTTAGAACTTAGATTAGGATGATGTTTTTAATAGGCCCACTGGTGTTATTCAGTGCTACTCTGGTTATTCAGCACTTATTTCTTTTTTTCTTTTCTTTTCAAATAGTTTTTTTAATTTGTCCTTACACAATACATTTTATAATATATTTCTAATATATTTTCTATTGTAAAATGGAAAGGGGCATTGAAAAATCACACAAGAAAAAATGCATTCACTAGTTGAACTACAGCTTTTTCCCTTAGTACATCCAATACTAGATTTTATTAACACTTCCCACAAATACTTGCTTTAATCTCAGGTTTCTTGAGGTTCAAAAATTAACAGTTTCATATCCAGCATTATCATAGGACGTGTCATAAATGCATCAATTTATTTAAAGATTAATAAGCTGTTTATAACAAGAAACTGTTAATCTTACAACTCTGCAAAGACAGCTACTTCCAATTTATTATTGCCTACTTGGTTAGAGAAAAAGCCTGACGGATAAAGGAAGGGAGAAATAAAATCCTGATCATTTACAATAACAATTTCCGATGAGAGCCAATAATCAGCAAAACCTCTCATGTCTACACAGCTCCATAGCATTCTGCATGCCAGTGAAACTCCTGAGCTAAGAGAGCATGAGGGAAAAGGAAAGAAAGTTGCTCACCACTCCAGGAACCTCCTTGTCCTTCCCAGAGTAGCTCTGGTACTCACGTACCTTCTTTTCTGTCTCCCGATAGTAAATTACCTGCATGATCAGCTGTAATGGTTCCCTAGCCTTCTCCCGAAGTTTTCCTGATCTCACCAGCTCTGTCATTGTATGTAAGGGTTGGCTTAGCCTAATGAGAACAATAAAAAGAGGCACCTGGTCTGATAAATAGCTTTCTTTTCCGCTGGAGTGTGCAGTGTCTGGCAGAATCCGTTCCTCTTCCATTCATTAGCTGACCCCTATGCATGCGTTTAGTGCATTTCTTTTCTGTATTTTTTTCTGTACTCAGTCATCATGCTCATCTCAGGAGAAGCTGCACCAGCTGCCCTTTCAGCCCACGGCAGATGAACTTCATTTCCTGACAAAGCATTTCAGTACTGAGAGCATCACTGATGAGGAAGGGCGTCATTCTCCAGCCTTGAGGCCTCGATCTCGCAGTCTCAGGTGAGCTTCAGCTTGTTTGTTGAATTTTTAAGATGTTAGGCATGTGTTGCATTTCTATGTGTGTTTTCAGATCTAAGAATAGTCATTTGTAGTTGCTTTGTTACATGTTTTTGAAATTGTTTTAATCAACTTTTAACCCACCTCACCTAATCAGTAAGGATATATTTGTTTTACGTTTGACGCTGAGTTTTGGGCTGTGAAATGATTAGCATAATCTGCTTTTGTATCTTCACAATAACTCTATGAAAACATGATCCGCAAGCATCTTGGACTAAATCTATAGGATGTAGATTTCCTTTAGTGAAGTTTCTTCTCAAAACCTTGCTGCATTAATATAAGGAAGTGGTTGACAGTCACTGTTAATAACTTTTCTAGCAGTGTTTCTGAAGGGGTGTGAAAACTAGAGGAGATAACGTCAAAACATTAAATCAAATTGCACCCAAGAGCAATTTTGTCATAATGCTGAAATATTTCTCCTGCATTAACAGTTGAGTAATTTTTACTATCGCTTCAAAGAACTGGTGGTTCAAAGATAACTATCCAGGGGTTATTTCCTTGTGCGGTTGGTTTTTCCATACTTAAACCAGAATCAACTCGAACTTCATCTTTCACAGAACTACAGAATGACTGAGGTTGGAAAGGACCTCTGGAGGTCATCTTGTCCAAACCCCTGCTCGAGCAGATCGCCCAGGTTCATGTCCAGACGGCTTTTGAGTATCTCCAATGGCAGAGACTCCACAAACTTTCTGGGCAATCTTTCTTGCAGGTCTCTTAACAATTATGTGGAGTAAATCCACAAACATTTTGTATCATGGCAAAAGCCTTAAGTTCTGCCACGCATTTTGTGCTGGACCAAGTTAGTGAAAGTCTAGAGATGCGTACCTCTAGACACAGCATCTTATGAAAGAAAAAGATTTTATACAAGCGGGGAACAAGGAGGTGAGGTCTCCCTTCTGCATCTCACCTGAGGGTATCAAAGGTGGATATCACCTTTAAATTAATGGACAAGATTCAGAAACTCTGCCAGCTGGAAATACTGAATCAGTGTGCCCAGCTCAGGACCTTGGCTGGGGTTTGTAATAGGAGGAAGGGAAACAGGCCAAGATAACAAAAAAATCCATGGTGAGTATCATGTCATGGCAGAGCTGACCTTTCATGATTATTTGTAATTATTTGTATGTTCTAAACTTCAGTGCAGGCTGCATGGTATTTGCATATGGACCTACTAAGTGTAGTTACACAGTAATCTACAGAAGTAGGTAAGTACTGTGGGTAGTAGCACACTTAGCCTGTGATCTCTTTGCACATTGCCATGTAGTAAAGGACTAGTTACGTGACTTGTACTAAATCTCTTCAAACAATAGTCCTGCTTCAGTCCTCTTGCTGTCACTCTTAACGCTGACTATTGCTGAGTTGTAATTGTAGTAGTACTAATTCTTTATAGATAAGTCAGCTACTATAGGTAGACAACACGTCACTAAAGTAATTACTATTCTTTCTAACACAGACATATTAGTGTTAGCATAATGAAGTATAAGACACTCTTGTTAATGCAAGAACGATAAAAACAATAAAACGAAGAGCCCAGTTTTATTTTTTTCCTTGTTAATATGGAAACTGGATATGTCAATCCAACCACTTGGAGAAACGTTTGCAGGCATGTATACCCTCTTTGACGGAGGGTAGCATGTCCTTGTAAACAAACAAGTACTAAAATATGTGAAGACCAGACCTCATTTATTGCGCGGCTTGCTTATTTATTTGCCGACATGATAGTTAGCTCACTTGGTGAGAGGATGTTTTTACTTACTTAAAAAAAGAAAAAACAAAATCTGAGCAGTTAATGTGCTGAAAATTAAGCAGAAATTTCCTTAAAATGTAATATTCTCCTAAGCATTTAGTGGTCTTGCTTGATCAGCTTTAGTAGTGGTCTTGCTTGATCAGCTTTAGTGAAAAGCAGATGAACAAAATACATCAGACATTTTCCTTAATTGGTGGTCATAGCTTTATAATTTAAAAGATGGTCTGATATTTATGATAGTCGATTGATAACACGTATACTTTTCTCATCTTTTATGACTGCAGCCTTACATCTCTCTCTATGAGAGAGGAACTGATATTTTGACCTGCCGTTGTCAAATGCTGCAACTGTTGATTTTGAGGGTCTGAGTAACTCAAGATTTTTGAGAAGCCTCAGACGATCCTTTTATGCTTCTAGATGGAGGAGAGTATTGCCTAGGTGTAACTTTTGGAAAAATCTACTACTTTGACTACAAGTGTACCATTTCCTTATACCAACTGCAAATGTTCTGTTCATACAGAGCAGTCTTAATGATCAAAGTGAATAAAAAAAGTAACGAACATACAGTCATGGGGGGTAGTGTTGGCTGATTTACGCTGACAAGTTGGTAGCACCTCTGTTCTCGAGGTGTTCTGTCAGCATGGCATACTCATCACATATGCAAATTTCTACACCAAAGAAATGGCACTGGTTGTTTCCGAGATGCTTTTCTATGCGGGGGAAGGAGGTAGCCCAAGACCAATGCTGGAATCCAAAATATGACACACTTACAAAGCTGGTTGCTAAAGCTAGGAACTGTTCTTTCATCTGTCTTCAATAGATCCGCTACTCACACGCTAAATGAAAGAACATATTCCCATGTAACCCACCTGGTTTTTTGGTACTTACAGTGTGTCTTCAGTAGAAGAGAATATTTTGGTATTACCTGCCAGAGAAGTAGTTCCTAAATACCATCTCTCAACAGTTCTCTTCATTTTTTATTTTTATTTTTTTCTGTAATGCAAATTCTTCAAGTTCTTCAGGCTACTGACCCAACAGAGAGATGCCCAGGCTACATTCACTTTGTTCAGAACAATCCTGGGCTTTGCCTGAAGAAGGTCTTTTCTCACAGAAGTAAATTGCATGGAGAGAGTGTGTTCTTGCACTAAACTTGGCATTGGTACTCTTTTTAAGTTAGGGCGATGCTGCCCTCCATCTTTTTCCAGTTCTTTTTAGTTGTCATCCTTTAGTGGTTGCTAACGTGGGAATGTGTGGAGAATGTCAGAGATAAAAGTAGAGTTAACTAATAACGACTTCTTCAGGAGCTGCCTTTGTGCAGTCACTCAGCCCACCAATCTGCCCATTTTTCTTGATCTCTTTTCGTGTTTCAGAATAATGTTGTCTAGGGAAAAAGGGTTGAAGATTGTAGCTGTGAATTTTTATATAGTTGAAGAAGATGAGATCATCCTTAATCAAATATGCTCCTTCATCTCTTTGATGGGTAGTGCTTTCTAAATGCAGTCCTCCAACCTGACTTTTGACATGCTAGATCCTGCCATTAAGAATATACAGAGACAACTCCTAGAAAATGCCAGTTGCCAAAAAAGGCTTCTGACAGTAAAATACCCAAGATGGGAAGAAGGAATAGGTGTGAAACCACACCAGTGGCCCACATAGTCAGTTTTTATCTTAAAAATTGATCGTGCAGGTTGTGGATCTCACTGCACTTAAGCGTCAGCTTTAAGCACTTGAGTAATCTTGGTGGTTTCATCACTTCATGCTGCTGCTTTCAGAAAGTGCCGTCTGCTACAGGCTGCGGAGGAGCAGGTGGTGCTCCCGGCAGAGCGGGGATTCATGCAGCCAGCCATGGATTTGCCAGAGAAGGATAGTAGTTTTATATTCTGAAGTATAAGGCATTTATTTCTTATGAAAATACATTCTAACTAACACATAATCTTGGTCTCTGTTTTCTCTCTCAAGACAGTGAGTTCTATGAACTTGATTTTTAAAAGTTCTTCAAAGTAATTGGTTTTAAAGTAATCAACTTTTGGTTTCACTCACCATCTTTATGGTTTTCTATTTTGAGGAAAACTGGGTATTCTTATTTGCCCTCTGTATTGCTCGTTACTTTAACTTTCGAGTGTTTTCTGTCTAAAGCAGTCTCAGTCTTTTTTGGCATACATGAAAAAAACTGAAGTATTAGAAAGAGCTAGTTGCAGACCTTGTGTAAATCTGTAGAAAAAACTCATTAGTCCTTACTTTCAAAGAGATTGATCGAAATGTATTCCCTTTCCCTTAATGCTCTCTCATATATATGCATATTTAATATAATTATTACTTATGAATCGATTATTTATAAATGTAACACCACCACCCCTTACATTCATAAGAATGTCATTCCTAGTATAAAGAAGGGCTGAACTGGAACACAGTTCAGTGATACAAAACTAATCACAAGTAGCATTTGTCTGCAGACTAAATGTAGCTGAAGTTCAGTGTTTGTTAGAGTGAATAAAAAAAATCAAAAGGTATGTAAACAAACTCAGAGTGACTTTTCAAAGTGCTCAGTGAGGAAGACTCGTTACTGTTCTATTTCACCACTTACCTGTTCTGGAAGAAGAAGAAGAAGAATTACTATATATCCTGCTTTGCCTCAGATTCCGTGTTTCTAGCAGTACTAGAATAAATGCCTGCTTTCTGTGCTGTTTGGTAATGATTATGCAGGATCCTTGACTAAATCCTGAGAAATAATGTAAAGTTATATGCTTAATTTTCTACGTTATTTCTTCCGTGGTATAGATTGTTGTAATTCTGTGGAAAACTGTATTTCCCCATTTTTTTGCAGGTTGCATAAATTCAGACTTTAGCAGGTGGTTTCTGGTTTACTGAGTTCAGTTCACCTTTGGTCACCTTGTCCTGCCCAGAAGCAGGATTAAGCCCCAAGGTCTAACTGTTGTGGTCTGTGTGAAGCAGAGCCGTGTTTGCTCTGAAGCCTGATGGACAGATGTAGATTGTCCATATTTGCTTCTACTTTATTGTCTCTTTTTTCAAGAGGGAGTCTTCTAACTTACATCTAGTATTAATGTGATTTGTACAGGTCAAAGATTTATATATTTATTTCTTGGGGAAAGAGGAAGGCCGACGCTCTGCTCACCTTCAGTGGAAGGTTTAACTTGATTTCTACTTCATACAGCCTTAGCTCTCTAGTTTAAAAATTCCTCTTTTTTTGTGTTTGGAAATGACAGAAAATTAAAGCCTATAGTCTGAATTTTCCTATGAACACTGACTTTGGTAACATGCTGTAAATACATCCTAATTAAAGCTTTATGTACCAGGTAAAAAGCAGAGGGGAGCACAGTGCTTTTGGCTGCTCTGCTTTTTCCTAATAAATACAGCTGTCACAGTAAAGGAAAAATTAGGCCTTCATAAACTTCTCTTTTTTTATTTAGTCACAGTTAAACTAGATTTTGTAAGATTGAAGTTGTTGCCATAAATGCTGCTCCTTGAAATAGCTGTCTATAAGCTGTTTTCACTTTCTAGCATCAGATAAAGACACCTAAGTTTTGACAAGCTGAAGGCTAGAAACCTTTGCAGGAGATAGGAAGCCTACCACCACATCATTTCGTAAAGCGGAGGGAGGGTGAAGAAGGGGAAAAGAGAGAGTAGTTTTTCATTCTGCTGTTAAGCTTAAGGGCACAGATGCTATTCTTCTGATGTCTGCTCTGCTGAAATGAAAAACTCACTGACAGTAGTAATTTCTTTGACCTACCTACCTACACCAAGTAAAGAGAAGCAGCCTGCTTTTTGTCTTCAAATGTCATGCACATGTACAGTATGTGTCCACTGTTTTACAGAAAATAACCTGCTCCTTCGTGAGGCTTGAAATGTTGGACTGGTTTAGTCCTGTATGTGAAAATTTTGGTGTCATGCTTTTGCATTTGAAAAGCCGTCATGCCAATAAAATATATTAAACACCTTTTTTCTTTTTCTAAATTTCCTTATGGTCTTCCCTGGTGGCATTCAGTTATCTGCCCAGTCCTGGCTTCTTTCTCACCTGGTTGTGTGTCAAAGGTGCTGTAAAGTAACCAGCACTGCCTGGCAGCTAGCCTTTGGTTAGTCACTTATCCATCTAATTATTTCTGTAGTTTGCCAAGCTAAGGTTCAACATAAAAAATTATGGTGCAGTTTATTTTGTTGCAGTCTTGCTGTAGTCAGCTAGACATTTAACTTGACCTGTTATATTGGGCAAATTTTATTTAGAATGACAATTTGAACCTTGATCCCAGGTTTTAGCTGGACTTGTTTGAATGCTCCATCATTTTAGGTGGTTAAAAAGTGGCATTAATCAGCTTCCAAAGATGAGAGACAAAACTGCCAATGCCCAAGGAAGCTAAGGGGTTATAATTGTTTACTTTCTTGCCCATCAGTAGACTCCTGTCCAAAGAAATTACTTTGTTTCAGAATCATAAAAACCAAAAGCAAACTCAATAAACTCCCATACCATTGTGCCTTTCCTTAAGGAAACACTACATCTGCTGGCAGGACACCTCAAGTAGCACAATTTATTCATAGCTCTTAATTTTCTGTATCCATATGCATGAAGCACCTTGAAAGCAAAAGGCAAACCTCCTCATGTTTTATTGTAGCCCTAAGACAGCAAATACTTAAGCATGCACAAGTGTTAGTATGACCACTTTAATGTTAAAATGAAATATGTATATGCCTCCTTATTTCTGTAGTTGGTACCAAAGGGCTTATGTATATATCCTTGTAATTCACACCTCACTTAAATCACACAGAGAAACAATAACGTTATAGAAAAATAAATTCTTCAGTAACTGTTCACCAAGTTCTTCAGCTCCATATGAACTGCCAGTAAACAGTCATCATGTGCTTGTGTCAGATTGTTTGGTCTTAGAGAAAAAGAGATAAAGATAGCAGGCTAGATGTGTGGGGCAATTTGCTTTTAAGACTGAAATCTAAATGTTCTTACCCTTCCTATTTCTTTTTTTAGCATTATGCATTACATGTAAATATAGATGTAAGTTTCTTTTTAAAGAAAATTTTCCTTGATTGCGAACAGCTGTCTAGCAAGCTAAGGGTTATATTTTTATCAAAAAAAAGTTGTTTTTACTTGGTATCCAAAACATCCAAATCAGTTTTTCTCCTGTAACATAAGGATTCAGTGAGAGATTTAATCTGAAGTGCATTTTCCCAAGCTGAATGATAAACCTTATTAAAACAAGGCACAATGTAATTCATGGAATTCCAGTGCCAGGCATGAAAAGAGCTTGGTATGGCTGTATTCCGTGAGCCAGTGAGCTAGATTTTCTTTGAATTGTAAATATATGTTCCCAAAAGAATGTTTTTTTCCTTTAAGTAGGTTAGCAGCAAGGTAGTAACTGTAATGCATTTATTCCATTTAGAGAGATTCATTTCATTCTTCACAGAAAGTTTAAAATGTTTGAACCCATTCAAGATAAAATTCTATTTTTTGATAGAGAGAAAATATTTTTAGCGATATGTAGTACTCTTAAAATCATAAAGACAATGATCATGTAAGATGCCAAATAATTGCAGCCCTCGCTTGTCTTGAATATTAAAACAGGGTAACCGGAGAAATGAGATGCTGTAGGCAATCCTGTAGCTAGGGATTATCTGCATTACCTCACTCCGGCTGTCCTCAGTGGCAGAATGAGTCAGAGCATTGCATACCATCAGATGTGATGAAATGAGATGCAACTCTTCTTTAAAAAAACCACCCAAACAGTAATATAAATGCAGTTTGTCAGAATTTAGTGTCCTGGTTTTTGGTGTTCATTGAAGTTGCCTGCTAACCTATGCATGCATGCATATGCATCCATGGTGTAACGTGCCTCAAGGGAGTACAGTTTTCGGAGAAGTATTCTGTTCCTATTGCTCGTAATATTTATATATCAAATTTAGCTGAATAACACAGCTCATGCATCTCTCCTGTAGGGTGGTATTCTTCAGACAAAGGAAAGCAAGCATCTCAAGTCCCTTGTTTCATTTTATTCTGCTCCTTCCTGGCACTAGAGACTCCAGACATAACAGTGATATCTTTCTGAGCAGGGCTGCTGCCACTGCTGTGGAGGGCAGTAAGAGAACGAGGGAAATAACAAATGTACCTGCAACAGATGCACTGGGTTTTTACAAGCTTGTATGTTAGAACTTGCGTTCGCTGAAAATAGGTGAGTTTCTGCCTGAGTTCACGTGAAGACAGGAGTTTTCAGATGACTATCACTGCCGTTGCTTGCTAGGATTTTCTCTTAAGTGAAGCACCTGCCTGTTACTGAGGTGAAACCAAAGCTTTGGAAGGGCTACAGCCAGTGTGGCAGCTTTATGACCAGCGCTGAATTTTGGAGGGTTTTGATGTGATATCTGTAAATGATAACGTACTTTGTTTTCTCCTCTAGCCCCGGTCGCTCCCCAATTTCCTTTGACAGTGAAATAATAATGATGAATCATGTGTACAAAGAAAGGTTTCCAAAGGTAAAGAATCACTTTTTAAATAATGCATTCAATGAACTTGTGACCAAGCTCAGAATTAATTTGTAGTGCTCATTTTAAGAACTGGGCTCCTTCTCCGTCTCATTTCCAAGCAGTGCAGTTTGCTGAGAGTTTGAAGCTGCCTTCTCTGCTCCATATGTTAATTCTGTAGTAGAGGAAATAGATTGTATAGAGAGATTCAGATGGAAGAGTGTGAAAAGCTTTGTGTATTTGTGTATGCATTTCATATTTACTAAATTTCTCATGTCTGTTATTGGCATGACAGATGCTCACAAAAGTGAGGAGAAGGGCCATGTTTTGGCTCTCCAGGTATCTTGAACTAATCCATGTCTGTCTTTAAATTCTGAATCAAATCAAGGCTGGAAGAGGGATGTTTTGCTTATTTTCATATATACTTAAAAAAGCTATTTTAAAGAGTAGTTTCAAAATAAGTTAATTAACATTTTCTCAGTATTCCCTGTATAACTGCATTAAATGTGCTTCATACTGATCCAAACGTCTTTGGTTTTGGTAGGCTTTCCATTTACATATTTGAAATGCAAAGTTTTCTTTTAAAGTAATTCCAAATTATACTGGAGGTTTTGGCAAAAACCAAGTTTGACACTGGGCCTTTTGGTACCAGAGAAAGAACAAAGATAGGTTTGGATTTCTAGAAAAGTCAATCTGAATTCAGTTACACTGAAACGTGCTGAAATGATCTGCAGTGAAAATAAGTGTTTCTTTATTAAAAGCTGAATATTGAAATCTGTGGAATCAAGCTTTGAAAGTTAACACTGAAGTGAGCGTAGAAGATTGTGTATCCCAGAGCTGTTGATACGGCCATTCCTTTCTGTTCTACCAGTAGCAAAAATAGATGTTACTCTAGAGACAGGGTGTCAGGGCTTACAGTGATAGAAACGTCTGTGCTTGGGGCAGTGATTTTCAGCTTCCATGGTCTTGCCTAAAAGTTCTGAAAACTGCCTCGTATCTTACATCCTTACTCTGGAGACCCAGGGAGGCATACAGCCTCAGGACCAAGATATTTTTATGGTCATTTGCATTTTCAGAAACTGTGTTCTGATTAATTTTTGTTGTTTGTTCGTGTGAACATAACTTTTGCCTATGGTATGCTATTTTTATTCTCAGCAAAATGCGATTGTATTTTGGAATATTTTTTAAGCCTCGTGCATTTTGGAGTTGCAAAAATGTTACTTTAGCACCTTACTTGTTTATGTTTTAAGTTCTGGGATAATAAAATTTAAGAGTAATTTCTCTTTATTTTGTACTCTTAGGCCACGGCACAGATGGAAGAACGGCTGGCTGAGTTTATTGCCTCTAATGCTCCAGAAAACGTGCTGCAATTAGCAGATGGGGTCCTAAGTTTCATTCATCATCAAGTTATTGAACTGGCCAGAGATTGCCTAGATAAATCACGTGAAGGTCTTATTACTTCTCGGTACTTTTATGAGCTACAGGAAAACTTGGAGAAACTTCTCCAGGATGTAAGTGCTCTCTGCAAAGTAGAATATATTCTTTTGTTTGAAACTCTGAACAATAAAGCCAGAGCTTTGATTTTCAGAGAGACAATGTGGGTTCCAGGGGAAGGGCAGTGGGTGGGGGTGTTGAGATCTGAGTTGTTTGTCTGATGTTGATCTACCGCAGGTGGATTTGAGCAAATCACTTCACCTGTGTACTTTGTTTGTACAAAAGTTAAATATGCATATGAGTAAGTCAAAGGCAGCCTTTACCATTTATGAAAATTGGGTTCATCCAGATGAGGGAAATTACTGAACTTTTCTTTCATGTACTTCAAGACTCTGAATGACTTATTAATTACAATAGTGCCTTGAAGGAGTGAAAACAGCATAGTTTGTAGTGTTGCTATAAATTTTTCATAAAAGATTTTCTTGAGCTGAACTTAATCCAGTTGTGGGGTTTTTAGTACTTCAGTGTGTTTTGTGGTGTTCAAAGCATATGAAAATACACAAGGGGGCACAATTTTAATGCATGCTTAGTATACTTCAGCTGCTCATTAAAAATTGCTCTTTTCCTTTAAGATGAAAATAATATTAAATTAAAAGCATCTCTTAGAATTTATGCTATAGCTGTTATGAGGAGTCAGTACTATTACCAGCTGCTGGGTCCGGATGTTTGTTTGGGAACGTCTTCCTAATCCTTCACTTTGATTTAAGAAGCTAGCAAGCTGAAAATACAGGATTTATGAAGATCTCAATCTCCAATTATAAGTGTCACAGAGACACCTAGAAACAGAACACCTGAAACAATTTATTATCTTTGGTGATTTTTAATCTATTTAGTGTTTGTATGTCTATTATTACTATTATTATTATTATTAGTTTGTATGTCACTGGTCAGTTTGCCAACCCACTGGCGTGGATTGCACTAGTTTGTGCCCCTTTGCCACTCTTTCCAGACATTAGAAAATGACAAATGAATAAAAATACTCTATTAATATACAATTACTGTATTGAAAAGCTTTGTGAAAACTGCAGAATCTTCCCTTGTATCAGCTAAAATCTTTGGCTACCCCGTTTCTTTGACTGTGGCTGTAATTTCCCTCGTATTTATTATGCATGAAAGAAAAATGACTCGTGTTTGGTTTTGTGGTGTTCTGCCTGGATAGGGAATATGATTTTGACAGATCAAGAGAGGCAGGGAATATCTTTTGAGGGCCTATATGATTGTCTGCCTATGGGATAGCAGTAACCACTGTGGATGCATTTAATAGTAAAAAATGCCTTTCCAGGTGAAAGTGGTGTTCTTTGAATACCATGCAAGAGTTTGATTATCGATGCTGCCATCCAGGGCTGGAGAAACTGCATCTAGTCAAAGAAATTGTTCAGTATTCCTAGTCTTTAGAAGAGAGGAATATCTTTCTGAAGTTTGAAGGTGGCAGTGTAGCCTCCCTGGGCGGGATGAGCATCACCCAGCCGTCAGTGCGGGGCGGAGTGGGGCTGGCAGAGGCACAGGTGCCCACCCTGGGGCTGGCCCTCAGCAGCAGGGGTGCAGGGATTCCTGCAGCCAGGGGAGCACCTGTTAGATGCTCCACTGTGTATCTCCAGAGGCTGGAAGCAGGGCATTTGTATGTCAGCTATGATGTAAGGGGTCAGGCCTCTTTGGGTGATGGTTTTGAAGTTGGAAAGATTTTTCTAAAAGTGAGTGTGTGTGCTCGGCAAAATAACTTACATTTCAAGGGGCTCAAGGAGGCTACAGTGCATTTTACTGCTGCTGGTAGCAGATGCTTTGGGCTTGCAATACGCCGGCTCCCAGACCTTCCTCCTGTGTGTGTGGACAATGATTTCTCATACCATAAGGAATTTAGAGAGCAATACTTTGGGTCTGGTCACTTCCAGTCTGCACTTTCAGGCCTGTCTTCTGGCCTGAAGGGGTTAATCAGCATCTCAGAGTAGTCGTGGGTCAGATAAACCTGCTTTTTCCTTTCCTCTCCCCCCCCTCGGAACAAATCATCAAAACACACTTCTTAAATGTCCTTTTCCACTTGATCCTACATGCATTATACTGCTGCTCCTAAGCACAGGGAAAGATGACATTGAACTGTTATTCGAGAAGATGCAGTGGTCATCTCTGGGCTTGTTAAGGAATTGACATTCAGGGCTTGCTTTGACCTCTTCCTCCTTAGCATCTTCTGCAGAGCAGGGGTGAGAGAAGGGTCAGCTCTGAAGTTTGATTTACTTTAGGCAGTAAGGTGGGCTAGAGACGATTAACATGAAAGCTTAGAGAAACAAGGGAGGCAGAACAAGCTGGGACCAAAGAGGACAAAGAAATTAAAGACGGCGGAGGAATGCCAAAGACTTCATTCCACATCTTTCTCATTTGTTTTTTCTGTCCTATCATACTTCCTTGGCTTTTCTTTTAATATTTAAAAGCTGCTTGTTTTCCCCTGCTTGCCAGTCTGTGCTTTGCCCTTCCGACTGCATTTTAGAAAGAAATAATTGGAATATTTCAGTCTAAACATATAGAAATTGGTGATAATATTTTTTTTGGAGGACTCTCCTGAAACACAAGGTGGAGACAAGTTTAGATTATTCCAAATTTCGGAGCAGGTCTTTACCTTTGCTTGGCTTGTAAGGTATCACACAGAGTTACACACAGTGTAAATAATACCAACTGGAAGGTCATCAAAAAAAGCTCTTCCATTTGGGCAGTTGTATGCTATGGTGTGTTTTTATAACATAAGGAAAGATTGGGAAGATGATTTATTGGTGAATAAGGAGCTCAGCAGCTGGCAGGACTACCCACAGATTTTCGAACAGTTTTACTGTGAAAGAATGGATTATTTTGATTTTTTTTTAAAGGTGTTGATTCTGACATGTGGTAACCAACTAAACTCGCACAGTATTTCAAACCATAGAAAGGAGACTCGATTTAATATGTTGCAGCTTGTATCTACTTTATACTGTAAAAATACAGCTGTAAAACAGAGTAATTGGGTATTTAAATAATGAGCTGTTTAAATAGACCAAACGAGAAAGCTTTTAAAAGTTTTTTAGATCCTGGCTTTTCTAATAAAATGCCAACAAATCTTGTTAGTTACGGCAAATGAGATCTTTTCCCTTGTTTGGAGCGTGAAATATTGTCTTTTAGCCAGAAAAACCTATTGCTTATTGCGTCATTGAAATTATCCTGAAGTAAAAATGAATTTAAGAGATTTTCTGTATTTTGGAAAACATGAACTTGAATGTTACACTTACAAAGTAAGAATATTGAAAAATAAGATAAAGCACTTACGCAAAAGAGTATTTGACATTCTAGTGGAAGTTGTCCCTGCCCATGGCAAGAGGGTTGGAACTAGATGATCTTTAAAGGTCCTTTCCAGCCCAAACCATTCTGTGATTCTCTGACATTCAGTTCTTTAGCTGTTACCATGGGGTGGGCTCAGGGGATAGGGTAGGACCTCAGGTCACTGGGAGAAAAGGGTTAGTCAGTTTTCACTTGGCTGAATTGACAAGGTAAAACCAGCCAAAAGAAGTTTAATGGCTTTTGCGTGGGTGTAGCCAGTTGGCGAGGAAGGTGAAGGATTACAGGTGTTCCTGTGCATGGAACAAAAGAAACAGAGGAGGGTGTTTGTGTTACACTGCGGTGACTGATGCTGCACATTGGCAAATGGATATTCTGATCGGGATTGCTTTCTTAATATGAGCCTGAGCGTAAATTTATTGGTTCTTGGCACTGCAGGTCTATTGTTTTGGTTTCCATCAGTATATTAGCTCAATTACAGCGTTGTGACTTGCATATCCCAGTTATTGGTCCTGCCGAACCCCAGGGGAGGACAGTGATTTTAATTTCATGCCCCAGTAACTACAGTTAGTGACGGATGGGTCTTTCAGATAAGGGAATCGGTTTGTAAATTACCCGTTGCTACCTCCTGTACACGTGTCACTGGCAATGTGTGTAGGAATGGCATCAGCCTCTACTCACGACCCCTACAGCTTCTCCCTCCTCCCCTTGGGAGGCGGAGGGGGGGAAACCCTGAGATGCCACCAGCAACCTTCAGACCACCCTGCCGTCATTGGGAACTGCGGATTAGATGGCACGCCTTGTACCACGGCACATGGAAGCAGCAGGCAGCGCCTGGCTATATAACCCTCTGGTTCCCAGAGACTGTCCTCGGGACAGATTCTAAACAAGACATCTGTAGGGATGTCCGGGATGTCCTGCATGAGAAGGAAACAAGAAGAGGCAGTTTTATTGAGGATCTTGGAAGAGCAGCGCTGTGCAGAGATGATGGCTGAGTGGCTGTTACAAGTTGTGTTTGATTTTTGTAATCCTCTTTTCTTCCTTTTTCTTTTCTGTGTCCTTTGGCAGTCATGGTCTAGCTTTTTCTTTTCAAAACAGACGCCTGATTAAATTAGTTGCGTTTTTAAATGATTTTGCCTAAGTTGTCATAGATAAGAAAAGGAGAAAGCAAAAGGACTTGATTTTAAAAAAAGTTTGCTTTAACAGTATAAATGGATGCAAAATGATGAATTACATGTATTATATTGTATTTTTTACATAATATAACTTATGTAGGAGGGAAAAGGACTTTCCAATTGCATGGCTCATGTATCAAATAATACAAAGTTGTTGATGTTTTATTTATTCATTTCAACACAGCTAGCCCCTGGTGATCAGGAATGGCTTTTCAAATATGAAAGCCTTCGGTTTTTTTCTAGAATTCATATTTTAACTTACAAGTTTGCATAATGCATTAGGGGACACAGAGTGAATACTAATCATGTTAATTTGATTATTTTCTGGTTTATAATTGGAAAATACCTTATAGTTAGAAAGAAGAAAATCACAACTTATGTCAGTGCTTCCAAAATAATCTTTTTAAGGGTCTGTAGCTGGGAAGTATCTTTGATACTGCTTTTAGATGATGAACTAGCAGGTGCATTGTTTTCTTCAAGGTTAAAATTCAAGCCCTAGCTTATCAGTGCTGAAGTAGACGATCAACATTTCTTATTCTGACCTGTATCAAAATGAGAAGTAATGAACATTCTAATATTTTTTTTTGGTTTGGTAACAAAATATCAGGGATATATTGTTTAAAATGCTGCCTGTATGTTTCTAGCTTTGAATGTCTGCTTCCCTGTGTTTTGATTGTTCTTTTAGGTGATCACCAGTGTGATTTGACTTCTCACCCATATATGTCGTCGTCTTAGCTGGTGATAATGAACAATGCTAAATGAACATCGTAGTTTATTGTTGTTTGCATCCTTGTTGATAAAACAGCAGTCCTATAAGCAACTGGCTCATGGACAGCATAAGCTCATTGCTTAAGTTCTGGACTTTTTATTTGTGGCTATGCTAACGCCTCATTTTTAGACCTTGGGGAAAAAATAGCTATACTTTGTTTCAGAGTTTCTACATGTCATTGGAGCCATCTTTTTATCACCCTGCAATGAAATACTATTTTATTTGTGCTTCAGGACTCATAATGTAACCATTGTGTGCTTGAGCAAGAGTGACTGGTGTGTGGGTGTGTGTTCAAATTTGTCTTTGGGTTGGTTTGTTGAGGTTTTTTTAAAATTATTGCTTTAGTGTGTTTATTGTTATAAAAACGCCGCCTCACACATACGCATACCTTGAAACTAAGCCTTGAATTTATACTGAAATCTGGTAAAGGGAGTGGACAAGAAGAAAAAGAAATTCTGTGAATTAGGTTTCTGTATGCTCTTTGCTTTGCTTGTCTGCTTGGTCCTACATGGCATACAATACAATGCTGTAGTTGTTCAGCAGGATTTATAAAATTAAATAAAGATAAACTAAAGTTTAGTCTTTTTTGATGATGAACAGAAGTAGTTCTAATTCTAGCTGAAAGTCTAGAAATATGTGTGGCTGTTGGTAGTTACCTAGACATCAGTATCATGTGGAAGGTAAAACTGAAAAGATCAGTAATCCTTTTTTCATTTTTAAAATAAAATAAAAACACATCATGTCTAATATAACTGAGAGGTGATATAATGCAAATAGAGACTCTGAAATATCTCTTGCATGATAAAAGGAGTCAGTTGTAATGGAAAAGCTCTATGTAACTTGGCATCCTTGAATGAGCTGAGATCATTGCCTGCCCTGACGCAGTCATGCCTTTGCTGCTGAGTTATGGTTACTGAGCTGGTGATTGCTCTGCATTCAGCATCTGACATGTAAAAATGAAGAGGTCACTGCTAGGACCATAATGTGGTGTTCTCCTCTCCACAGGCCCACGAGCGATCCGAGAGCTCCGAGGTTGCCTTCGTTACCCAGCTTGTGAAGAAGCTGATGATTATCATTGCACGACCAGCTCGGCTGCTTGAATGCCTGGTAGGTTTGGTCTTTGGGAGAGTGTGTGTATGATCTAAAGAGTCTGGAGTGTGTTTGAGGAGATAAGGAACACAAAGCCTTCAAGAGAATGCTTTAAATTCTCATTAAGACATTGATGAAAAATAGAACAATATTTAAAAATTCAGTCTTTTGGTTTAATATTGAAGTATCTTTCCAATGGACTGTCAGCTGCAACAGCAGCTGAATTATATTCTAGTATAAAGTTTATGGCTGAGGGGCCAGGTGTAGCTGTTGAAAACATTTCATGCTAATTGATGCCACCGATTTTCCTCATGTTGTTAGTAGCTACAGAAGAGAGCCCATAAACGTATGGTGTGCGTACGGTACCTGGAGAGCCACGCTAAGAAAGAGCTGTCACTAAGGAGGAAGTTCCCTTCCATTTATAAATGGTGTCTGGGCTCTTGGACTCAAACTCTGACCATAGATCCAGCAATTGCGGAGAAACCTGGTGTCAGGTTTTCCACTGTGGACGCACAGAGGGATAGGCCAGTGAGAGATCCAAGCAGATTTGGAAGCCTGCATTTGAAATCCTATTTGATGCTATTGGAAGACATGGAAAAGCAAGTCTCATTACTTTTTCAACAACTTACCCTGACTAATAATAGTGTATTTTTTTTTATTTAATTCTAGAAAATGGTGAAAAGTGTTTAGGCCATCCCAATGATATTGGTCCCTGTGTCCTGAAGTCATGCAACTCCAAAAATATTTTGTATTTACAGTGGAGAAGGAGTCTGCATTCACCGTTGTCATTTATACTTGCATATGCTCTGCTAGTAAGACACCATCTAGAAAAACTTGAAACCTCAGTAATTTGTAACTTCTGTGAATTCACTTCTATACCTGCAAGCAGTTCCAAACTCAAACCAGCATTTGGCTGCAGATCAGTAGGTCTCCAGGTTCCTCCGCTGTCTTCTGCACCTGATGTTCTGCAAAGTGAGTGGGAGCAGGTGGAGGCAGTAAAGTAATTGAGATGACTAATGAACTCCAAAGCATGTAGTGACAACCTTGACAATGAAGTGGCTAGCCTTCAAAGTATAAAAATAATACTGGGATCTGTATATTTAAAGATATATATCTGTATAAATCTGTCTTCCCTGTTTTTTTAACCTGTATTGCCTTTCTAACTTTTTTTCCCAAATATATTTTATTCTACTGACATGAAGAGTCAAATATTAATGTTCCTTTTATCCCATAAAAGAAAAAGAAATATAGTAATGGGTAGTAAACAATTTAAATAGCTTTAAAACTACATTTTCTTTTTATTTTTTAACATATTTTTTTGTAATTTACCTTTAGCTTCAACTCTTTGTGAATTTATAAACAGTTTTTCTAATATTTTAATATGAAGGTTAATTTTAGTAACACAGCTCATTGTTGTTTCTTCCTTGTAAATGAAATAACTGGCCATATAGGCAGTAGTTTTGATGGTTGTGATTGTTTTAATAGGGGTGAAGGCATTTAAGTATTTTAAACTTCAGGTATTTGGCTTCAGTCTTTGTATTTACCTGTTGGACTGTGAAAAGTGTATTTACGGACTGAGTCTCTGGGGCTTCAAGAAAATAATAAAGTTTTGTGCATCAGTGAAACCATCTTTGGCAAAAAAGTATGTAATTCATTCTTTTTTCAATTTTTTCTTCTATAGCACCTGTGTCCCCTTAGAAGGGATCATTCTTCTGTATTCAAATGATTAAATAAACCTACTCAAAAGAACACAGAACTAGAATTTATTTAATTTCTTAATTTTTTGTATGTTTGAATTTTTTGTCATCAGATTATATTTTTTTTCCCTGTGCTTTACTCTCCAACGAATGACCTCCCATTATATCTTGAAGAATCCTTCCTTGACTCGACCTTTCCTTTCACCCCACTGTCTGTATTACACTGCAGTCTGTTGACCATCTTTCTCCTGTGGCCCTCTCTGGTCTGGCTCCTGCTCTCTGCCAGTTCTGAGACAGCTGATTGATCCTTTTCCAGAGGAGTTAGGAAGGAACTTTGTTTCTTGCATTGCTGCTGTCTTTGGTGACAGGCAGCATGTATCCAAGCAGCATTGCTTAGAGCAATCAAGAACAAGTGTGTCTTTTCTCTGTTTCTCTAACTATTCGAGTATCTTTACGTCATCCCAACCTCCCGTTTCTTTTTCGTGTTTGCAGTTCTGTGCTCTCTTTTCTCTTGTGCTGCTGACCACACTCACATCAGTTCCTTCCTGATGCCCTCACAACTGTATGCTGTAACTCTTCCCCTTTTATCCTCCCATTTCACTAGAAAATTTTTGAAGGGTCTTGGCAAAGCAGCTCATTGCTGCTCAACAATGAGGTTTGTAGGGGAGAGTTAACTTTAACTAGTGAACTTGCTTCTAAGCAGAGTGCTCCTGCTGCCAAAAGTTTGTCTTTTATTTCCAACTGTATCTGTTGGTCTAGTAAGAGAGTCACACCTTCTTATAGCCTTTTCTTGCCTTAGAGGTCACATACACCAAGACTGAGTTGGTAAGATGAGTCTGTACTGTATAGTACAAAAAATACTGCAGCAGTATTTCTTATATAGAAGGTGAAATCTTTGCTGATAAAATAGCAGTTGCTGTTTTCTTAATAATTTTATTAGCAATTGTGAAGGTTGGGACAGTTACAGAATTGTTTGTGGGAGTATGGTTTGATCAGCACTGACATTTGAAAGCAGGAGAGGTTTATACTGGCTTAACTCACCTGTCAGACAGAGGTGGCAGAAGGCGCCTCCATCTCATCGCAGACCTTTCCCTGGCACGTTTCAATGTGACGAAACTGGGAAGTGTGTCCACACTGATGCTTTGATTATCATGACCGTATTATCTGATAGTCCAGTTTTGGTGCATAAAAGGTTCCTACAGTCCTTATCCTGTTTCGATTTGCAGATCTAAGCCAGTGGACATCCAGCAGGCCGTAAACATCTGTTGTTTTTGCAGAGCAGAGTGGAATACATTGACTTGCTTGTTGTAACTGCCAATGTTTTGCATCACTGCTGAGGCCAGAATTAACTTTGGATGTTTCTGAGGAATCTCCTACATGGGGGAGAAACCTTTTGTAATTCTAAAGCTGAATCGTTTGCCTCTCTGTCTGTCTCACACCACCTTGCTGCAGGAGTTTGATCCTGAAGAGTTCTACCATTTGTTAGAAGCTGCAGAAGGCCATGCCAAGGAAGGGCAAGGAATTAAATGTGACATTCCTCGTTATATTATCAGCCAGCTGGGACTCACCAGGGATCCCCTGGAGGGTGAGAACTCTTGTTTTGTACTCTCCAGACTGCTGAAAGGATAACCAGATCCCCTGGTCACTACATAGCTCAAGGAAGCTTTTATTGTATTGGTTTAATTTCTAGGCCACGTTTCCTTATTTTTCTGTTTGTTGTCACATTCTAGACTGTCCTTTCCAGCCCCACGTCTCAAAGGACTGTTGGTGGGGTAAGAATTGCACGTCAACAATGACAGTTCTTTACTTACGATGTTATTAATGTCTCCCTGTATTATAGCTGAAACGATGTTAGAAAATGGCTTTATGATTTAATTGTTTTCTCTGTGCTGTTGGACAGTAAAAGTAAATTTACCCATTATTCTTCTGATCTGCCTGCCTGCTGGTGGCCTGGTTGGAAAGTATCCTGTCATCCCACATTATTGTCCTCTCTGAGGAAAAGTGTATTTGTTGTGATTTTCCATGAGAAACCACGAGTAGTATAAATTTTTAGGTGGAGATGGGATTGTATTTTTACATCTTGCATAGCAGTGAAACCAGAGTAATGCTTTAGAAGACAGTAACAGCCTTTCTGCTAGGTGCCAGAATTGCATATGGTAAATTGAGTATGCTGTAAACGTGCAGAGGGCCAGAAGATGCTAACTTTGGAATTTGTGAGTTAATATTTCTGCCTGGTGCTTTGCTAGCTGAATCTCTTCTCCTATGACAAGTTCTACAAGCATGCATGGCTTGCTCAGCAACAATAAAAAGTGTGACAGAGACTGGAGGTTACTGCGGAATATTTCAGTGATTGAACCGTACTTTTTGTTTTCTCAGGAGAGCATAATTTTAGCATAAATTAGTAGTCTGGATAGGACTAGTTTAACTTCTGTGGTGTTTACTGAAATGACAGTGACAGGTTGACTTCAAGTGAAGAGCTCTTCAGGAAAATTTCTACCAAAGATTGCTAAATGCAATTTAATAGCATTTGTTGAAATCTGACATTAAAGGAAAATTTCCTTTGATCCCTGTCATGGGAGAGAACCTTTCCATCACTAATTCCCCTTACTAAAGTCAAATTTTCTTTAGAAATGTGTGGAGATGTCAAGATGCCTTATTTCCTTTCTGTAAGGAGGGCACCCAGAAATGTCAATGATGTCTATTTAGAGACTAGTAGTTAATGTAGGATTTTGGTTTGCAAAGTTTGTAGCATCTCCTAAGACAGCTGAGTAGCCTAAACTAGCTGACTTCCTCCGAGTTTGCTGCTGCTCAGCAGTTTGCAGAATCAGACACATTTGATGGAGGGAGGTGGTTTGGAATGTAATGCTTTTTTTTTTTTTTTCCTCTTCTGGAGTACAGAGATGCCGCCAGGCTATATGCAGACATATATGCATGGAATAGGTTTTAATATTAACTAGACAGCAGTTTCCCCAAACATGCATTTATTGCTTTTACTGATTATAGAAATATCCAGAATAAGTCAGGCTGAAATTAGAACAATTAATTATATCCTTGGTTTATATAAAATACTGCCTACAGCTTGCAATACGTTAAAGGTTATCACTGTATAATTGGGGTGACTTCTTATGGAAGGGAAAAATGTCCTTCCACATCCACCTCTTACACTCCTGTTTGTCTTGTATAAACAAAGAGAATAGTGTTTGATTGAGATCATTAGGAGTAATCTTTCCTCTTTCTTTTCAGAAATGGCCCAGCTGAATAGCTATGACAGCCCAGACACTCCTGAGACAGATGATTCAGTCGAGGTAAAGCAGTAATACACTCACTGTCTACTGCTTTTTTCCTCTGGAAAGAGGTAGTCTACAGTAAAGTATTAATTATAATGCAGAGTGATTTCAATTAAAAAAAGAAAAAAGTGCTGACATTTAAAAGCAGTGTTAAGTATACACTCTTAAAAATGTGGAAATCTCTATACTGGGGTGGTGAAATGCTTAAAAGCTGCAAACAGGCATTATCAAGTTTTGTGGATTTTTTTTTTTTTTTTTAGAGTTGCAAACAAAAATCATCTGGAGAAATTATTTATATCTGCATTTGTAAAACGTGATGTGTATGGAAGAGAGTTTACTTTAGTAACAGACCACTGGAAAAATTAATTACGTAACTTGCTAGGTTTCAAAGATCCTTAGTTGTTTAATTTATTGAGTTTTTTTAAAATGTAATGTTGAGGAAAGGCCTGACTCTTACAGTCCACTGGCTTTCTGTGCTAATATTTGTGGAGGGAATCTGCAAGAGTTGTACGTCCTAGACAGTTATTCTAAAGCTGAGGACTCCAGAGTCTAGAAACAGATTGATTTGGGATAAATGCTGCTTAAAAAAGATAAGGACAAAAGACTGAAGTACAGCATTAAGTCATTCCAGGTCCTGATTTCCATTTTCTTGTCATCTTTCCCCAGAGTCGTGGGGCCTCTGTCCAGTCAAAGAAAACTCCATCTGAAGAAGAGTTTGAAACTATTAAACTGATCAGTAATGGTGCTTATGGGTAAGGCTTTTAGACTTTGATTTAGAAGAAAATATGTTATTGTCCTACCTAGCAAGGGACTATAGCAAAGTTTGGTGAATGACTGGGTTTTGTTGGGTCCAAAGCATAACTGAATTTTGCTTGGGTCTTACAGAGGTTCCACACTTACGATTCTTCTGCATTCTTCTGGGAGATGCCATTTCTTGCATGTTCTTGGGGTCTCTTAGGCAATAGCCCCTGTACCTGGACATAGTTCTTGGTACTTACATTGCACTGAACTGACACACAGCTTCTAGCTCGGAGACCTTTTGTAAAAATTGGTTGTCTTACATTAAAGCTTTCAGAATAGGTTATTCCTAATCCTTCTGTGGTGCAAGTTTTCTGAAGCCCTTCCTATCTGTGACCTCAAGCCTGTTTTTCCAGTAACTGTTTCTGCACCATTTCTTTATGGTAGGTAGGTAAAATGTAGACACTTGAGTACCTTAGCTTGAGATGACTAAAACATTTCCCCTGAACATTGTCCCTGGGGAAAATATTGTCACTTACTTTGTTGGAGATTTCCTAAGTAAAAAAAAATGCAGTTCCGTGAGTCCAAGAAAATTACTTTGCACATATTTCCTTATTGCTTATCAAAGCAGTCTGTGTTTCCTTCCATGCTGTCTGGTTAATTCCTGTGATTTGCATTTGTTTAAAGGCTCAGTGAGTGAGTAGTTGCACATATTATTGATGATTCATTAAAACTGCAAAAATACTGAGAGAGAAGCTGTTTATGCTTTTCTATTCTTCCATGTATTCAGATTAAATATGTAACATGTGGCTGTTTGCAAGCACTTGAAATACTAAAAGAAATGCTAAAATTACATTGGGGCAAATCCACTGTGAGAAGTAATACAGTAAAAATACTATTGGATTTTATTATCTACTGAAGAATTTGGAATTAAGTCAGTCAGTTAAATTTTTAACCATTCGTACAAACCTATCCAGAAATTTAAAGATGATTCTTGACTCTTTGCAGTTCATAAATCCTTACCAGTGAAGTCATTTAGGCTATAACTGAAAAGTAGTGATATTTAGTAGGTCATAACAGCAAAACTTGAGCATGTGCTTGAGTGTTTTGTTGAAGTGGGTGCTTAGTTAACAGCAATTCATTTTTTAAAAAGTTGTATGTGGAACAAATGTAAGCATATTTTTTGTTCAGTGAAGACACAATAGGGCATACCATATTATTAGACAAGAAGATTTTGTGTCTTTTCATTCCTATTTCTGCACAGGCCCCATGATTTAAATGAAACTTTGTAAAAAGGGGAGAGAGAGTAGTTTTGCTGTTACTCGTATCTGTCATTATCCGGGGTGTATTTTATAGTCAACTGCTGGTGGGACACAATACCTTCTTAAATGTAATATACTCCAGAGAAAAGGAAACAAGTACTGATTCAATAAGGCAGGCAAACCGGATGAAAATTTTATTTGCAAACTGTATTATTAATGCGCAGGAATCTAATGATCTGCAAGTGATAGAAATGTGAGAGATACTTTACTGAAGGAAATCCCTGGTGACAGTTTTGTGTCAAATTAATTTTATGGAGCTTGGAAATAAATTGTGGTGATTCCATATGTTTTGGACAGTTTTTTAAGTGAAATGGTGACTGTAGTGGTGAAAAATACGTGCCTATGCAATGACACTTAAGGAGGTTCATGACATTTGTGTCTGAAATATCTCTTTGTTAGTCACATCAGAAAAAATGCTGCTTAATTCAAGAAGGCAGAGTAGCTTTTGGAAGGGAGCGTCATGGGGTTCTTTCTTTTCTAGAGGAGCTTGGCACTGAGATGGGATTTTATGGAGTCACAGATAAGTCTGTCAGGCTCCATCCAAAACAGTTACCATCACTGTTTGAAAAAAACCCAACAAACCAAAAACAAAAACAAAACCCAAAAAAACCCCCAGTTTGAACAGAAAATGGAACTTTTCCTCTTGCTATGTGGTTTTCTAGAGCAGTGTATTTGGTGCGACACAAGACCACCCGTCAACGATTTGCCATGAAGAAGATCAACAAACAAAACCTAATTTTGAGAAACCAGATTCAGCAGGCTTTTGTGGAGAGAGACATCTTGACGTTTGCTGAGAACCCCTTTGTGGTCAGCATGTTCTGCTCCTTTGAGACCAAGCGCCACCTGTGCATGGTTATGGAGTATGTGGAAGGTATGGCTGTCGTTATCTACACCTGCAAAGGGACCTGAGAGAGGATGAATGTGTTGCGTATGCAGTGTGTCTCCTCATAAAGGATGACATTACCGACTGATTTACGTGTGCTTCGGGCGTAAGGCTGATGAGTGCACTGCTCTGAACACAATAAATGGGAAGACCATCTCATGTGTGCTAGTCCTTCACCGAAAGTGAGCTTGGTCAGCCCTGCTGTTGCAGGGGGGTGATGATGCCCTTTTAGAGGGGAGCGTGCGGACAGCTTGGGCTGAGCTGGGGAAATGAGTCATTCCAGCATCGGTTTAGCTTAAGGAGACGCCCTGTTTGTGAACCCATGTGACTGACACAACAGGATTACAGCGGAGCTGAGGAAATGTAAAGCCACATGTAGAAAACTGCAGGGGTCAGAGGTTAGCTTGAACTTTCCAGTCCTCACTGGAAAGAAATCCTCGTGCTCTTCTATAGGATGGCATGGCTAGAGCATGCTAACTGCAACTTGGCATTACAGTTAGAAAAAGACAGTTAAGAAACATCACTGAGCAACACAGTCTTTGTTCTTGAGCAGCCTTTTTAAAAATGCAGTGGTATTTTATGCTGGGATTTCTTTTTCTTTGTTTTGCTTATTCTTTGAAATATTATTTGGTTTTATTTTATCACTGTATCTTTATCTTGTTGTAAGCAATATATTTCCACTGATGGATCAATTTCTTACGCCTGTCTTGCTTGGCTGAACGTTTATGAGAAATAAGCTTATAGTTATTGTATCATTGTTCTTTCAGATAAATTAGTGGAATGAAAACAGATGTATTGGCATAAGAAATTTTACTATTAATTCCTATTTACAAGCAGAGATGAAGGTTGCATGAAATGTGTGGCCAGTTTTCCTTAGAAGCTTGAATCAGGGGCCCACAGACTTACCTTCATGCATACCGCTGTGTCCAAAGGCATGGCTGCCTCTCCATGTCTAGAGAGAGCCATTTCATAGTTGTAGAGGTGTTTACTTACTATTTTAAGAAGCTTGTGTATCGTAGTAGTATGTGTCTTAGTGATGGAAAGCAGAGAAATTTATAGAAAGGCCAAAAAGTAGTGATGGAAAGCAGAGAAATTTATAGAAAGGCCAAAAAGTCATGAATTGCCCTTTCTTAAAGGTGTGCTTACAGTTCAGAAACAGCATCCATACAGTTCTTGAGGAAACATGCCCAACATACATGGATCTTAATTTTCCTAAGATTTTAATATTTATTTGAAGCTCAAGGCAGAGTGTAGAGAGAGCTTTAGAATTCAGGCTAACAGGGTTGAGAGAGACAGCCTTTAGAAAACTTACTGTAGTCTAGTATTGTAGACCCATAGCTGTTCTTTCTTACTGGTATGTGCCATTTCACTGTGCCATATTTGCAACCTTTTTTCAAGGAGGTGATTGTGCTACGCTTCTCAAGAACATTGGTGCCCTACCTGTTGATATGGCGAGGATGTATTTTGCCGAGACTGTTCTGGCGTTGGAGTACCTACACAATTACGGGATTGTTCACCGTGACCTAAAACCTGATAAGTAAGTGTTTAGCTCTTCAGAAGCTGAGGGGAGAGACAGTTCTTCAGGGGCTTTCTCCATAGGCAAGAGTACATAGGGCTAGAGGCAGTAGGGCTCTTCAATGGGATCTGACGTGTAGGAGATTTTATGGAGTCTCTTGCTACTGTTGCAGAACCAGATAAACACTGAGAAAAGGTGGGAAGAATGTCTTCACATACTTTCTCAAAGCTGCTGCTACACTGATAACAAATTATGGCAGAAGGCGGTCTGATTTCTAGGTGCCTTGGCTGCTCTGTGCTGTTCAGTTGCATAGGAGGTTCCTTCCAGGTGATCGATGGGGACGTAACCCTGAGAACTTGCTTAGCGTTATCTTGTGGTGGTTTTTTTTTTTTCAGTTGCTTTTGGGAAAGAATTAATTGAATGTTGGATTATTTTGCTGCTTCTCTTTCTTCTAGTCTCCTGATAACTTCCATGGGTCACATTAAACTAACAGACTTTGGACTGTCTAAGATTGGGTTAATGAGCCTTACAACAAATCTTTACGAGGGACACATTGAGAAGGATACGAGGGAATTCCTGGACAAGCAGGTAAGCTGAGAGATTTTGTCTGTTGAGGTGGGATTGGATGCAGGTTTCTGGCTCGGGGTAGAATTGGAATTTGTAGCACTCCCTCTGCCTCGATGGTGTGCTGCGCGTTGTAGAATGAGAGGAAGAGGTACAAGTCCATTCTCATATTTGTGCATAAATTGGTATTGTTTATTATTTCAACTTCTTGTTTTGGAGTGATGCACTTAATCTCTTCTTATTTGAGGATATTGAACGTGTGACCTATGCAGCAGTGCAGGTGTGAACAGAAGTTGGTCTGGGGGCATAACACAGATTTTGCTGGAAGGTTTTTCCACAGTCTCCCCCTTCTGGTGCTTAGAAAGTTCATGGCAAGTTCCTGTACATTCTTGTAATTTTGTCTGATGGCTTTAACATTGATTTTTATCCCCATGATATTTGCTAAGGGTCCCTTTTCTCTTTAGCCTTCATTTGCTAGGCTTAACCAGCTAAATTCTTCTAGATAACAAGATAGATTTTCCTTTGATGAATGAATAGCTCTTCCATGCACCTCTTTCAGCTTGAATTGATATTTCCTGAGCATAGTTGACAGGAATTATATTGTTCTGGATGCAGGCTCATCAGTGTCTTGTATAATGGGATTAAAAAATACTTCTCTCTTCTGAAAATACCTAGGATTGCAGCTGAATTTTCTTTTTTAGCTGTGCCAAGTGTTAACTCATAATCATCCTGTGGTATTGTCTTCTTTGCTTCTGAGTAATGATGCCTTTTCTAGCAGGAACTCTCTCTGGTCACTAGATCATGGTCTTGCACTTTGCAGTGTTTTATTTTTTGCAACTATTGTTATTGTTGCTGCTTCTAAGCCCAAGGCAACATAGATCTTCCAATGTGATTTCCTTAGCCCCTGTCTGTGCCAGCTGTACCTCCCAAGTTTAAATACTGAAGTGTGTAATCATGCTGTGCTGCTAATTCTGCATCTGTGAAACTAAATTCTGCTAGCACCGAGATGTGAGAGGTTTGTCAAAACTCAGTTGCTGATAGCTATAGCTGTGCCAGGAGACATCCATCAAGCAGACAGACCTATACACACACAATATGCATTTTTCCCATATGCTTTACTGTATGTGCAGCAAAGAACTACTTAGCTGGCGTGTCCACACTAGGAACATTTCATAGCATGTGATACAATTTCTGTGCAGGTAACGTGTTCCTCAAATATAAACTCTTCCTCCGTGGAAGTATTTGACAGCGTGAAGTGATTAGTGGCAAAACATTCATAACTTTCTTGTAAAGCTCTGAGGAAGAAAAGAAAAAAAAAAAAAAAAACCGGACAAAAATAAGATCTGATGTGAATTTGGCTTTCTTCTGTGTTCTTCTTGAGGTCTGTGGGACTCCGGAATACATTGCACCAGAAGTGATCCTGCGCCAGGGCTATGGGAAGCCCGTGGACTGGTGGGCCATGGGAGTGATTCTGTATGAGTTTCTAGTTGGCTGCGTTCCTTTCTTTGGGGACACACCTGAAGAGCTCTTTGGACAAGTAATCAGTGGTATGTTTCTGTTCTGGCTCTGAAGGGGTTTCAAGGTGAGCTGTGAAGTAAAACCTTGAAAATACTGAGGACCTGCAGTTTAGTCAGGAAGGACTAGGTATAAAACAATGGGGTTTAATTTTAAAATACGTATTATCTTTCTGTGTCGAAGTAACATTCTTCTGATTCCAGCTATGGAAAGTTGTTGAGTTGCAGAATGTCTTGCTAGATAGTTCCGTCATGCATAGTGTGGGAGTAGTGCAAATCCTTGTGGGATTGGGGAAAAATATTTGAGGATTTTTCTGTTCTGTCTTTTAACTTAAATGATGGAGGATATGAAAGGTGCAGCCGCCAACTGGTCTAATCCAGTCTGGGTTTGGTTATTGCTTCTGTAGGTGCAAGTGTCAGTCAATTAATAATTGTTTTATAAATGGAATAAGAAGGAAATTCTAAGCAAAACATGTTGAAGCTCTTGTACTCGGCACCGTCACATCTTGCGACTTTTTAAACTGATCTCCTGCTTGGAGTTGGACAAATGATTGCTTTGTGTTCTCTCAGTGAATATGCCAGTGAAAACATTTCCTATTGGGAATGCTTTCTGAAACAGTAATTTTTTAACACACTTGGCAAATGTCCTTTGTAAAAAGCAAATTTCAGCAAAGAATTAAATATGATGCATGAAATTGTTACCTGTGAATTGTTCTCTCTGTTCCAAGTATAACGAGCATGGAATGTGCGGGCACGAGATACAGCCACGGTATTGACAGTGTCATTGTTTATGGATTGTCACGGAAGTCCCATTTCATACTTTATTAATAGAGTTCTTAATGCTTTTTTTCTCCACAAGCGCTGCTTGGATTGACAGCAGCTTTAGCTGACGCTGAATTTTATGCATTTTGGAAAATGTCAATGCTTGAATTATATTAAGTATGCAAGCTGCTGAATTCAAGGTATTTACGATTCTGGGGCAGTACTGAACACTGCTTTTTACGGTATAGGAATGTGAATGGTTATTCAAATTAGTTGTGAAGTTGGTAGAAAATGTCAAGTCTCTTCTTTGTCCCCAGATGAAATTGCCTGGCCAGAAGGTGATGATGCACTGCCACCAGATGCCCAGGACCTCATTTCTAAGCTTCTCCGACAGAATCCTCTGGAAAGAATGGGAACAGGTAAGAGCCTTGTGCATAAGACAGTAGTAGCCAGAAGCAGGAAAAGAAGCTACTGTGCCAGTGATGCACACGCATCCATGTTGAAAAATACTCACCTAGAGCTGCAAAACCGTTTGTACTGGGTTCAGTGAATCTGGTGTGATGAAGCTCTGAGAATTAGTGTAGACTGTACATGAGTCACACAAGTATTACTGTCTTGTTTGGGAAACAAGAAAGGGGCACCATCGGCTTGGCATCATAACTTCTCAAATTTGTGCTGTTCCATTGAAGGCTTGAGGGTTGTGTCTCCATTTGAACAGTGTATAATCAGATTTCTTTAAAGTTCTATTTAACTAGGGGCTTAATCCCCTACATGGATGTGAACTCCTGGGTGTAACAAAATAAATGAAAACTTTCCCGTTCCTAGAGGCCTGTACTGTATAATTCTCCACATAGACAACGAAGTCTGATAATCTTTTTGGCAAAGTCATGTGCATATCTCAATCTTTTTGTATTATAATGTCAGATTCAAAGTTTTACAACCCAACACTTCTCATTTCCTGATAGCAAATAACTATAAACAGTTTCTAGCTACACTTGTTTTAAAATAATCTGTGCAGCACTGCAGCTTCACAGCACAGGTTGTCTGTTTCATTGATTTGATTAGTTTGATTTCATTTTGGATTTTCAACTGGAAACCACACTTTAAGGATAAAATAAAAACCTATATATATATACCAATTCCAAAAGGCACATGTATTCAGCAGGCTTAACTCATGTGCACCAAGGGTGATGAATAGATCATGAATTAATTATGATATCAGATGGTTTTCACATGTTCTTCTTTACTTCAAATCCGTGTACTTGAAAGATATTGCTGTCATGGGAAAGATGTAGTTTCTTGCCTTATAAAATGAGTTGATGGACTGATTTTTTTGATTTCTTATATAATGTAATGCTGAGACTGCTGTTCGACTTGGCATCTTGTAGTGCCACTGGCACTCAGCAAACCTTTTATCTCCTTTCCTCTGCTATTCTCTTTTATAAAAAGACAGTAGCATCTTTTATGAATATTAATTTAATTTGGAAAAAAATGCATATACTAGTAGACAGATAATCTTTAGGTTTTTCCTTCTGGGTACCCAAGCTTCTGAGGTTAATAACAAAAGATACTAATTCAGGAAGGTTCGTAAGCCCCTGCCTTGTTTGAAGCACATGAATGAGTTTATTCATGACAGTGGAGCCACTCACATGCTAAGTACCTTGCTGAATTTGTTCTCTTTATTCAGCTATGGACAAGGTGGTATTTAGAGTCTGGAAATTTTAAATTAAGATGTTAATTAGTTCTTAACTTGCAGCTTGCTGAGGAATGTAACAGCAGATGCTGTCTTCCAGCCAGTTTAGTCATGTGTTGTCATTAAACAGGAAGAGGAGGTGGGAAGGGGGAAATCTTGTTCAGATTTTATCCTGCATCACCACTTTGGTAAAAGGATAAATTGTTTCTCAAAATTTCTGGAAGATGTGTGACTTAAATGTGTTTGGGTAGATTCTGTTAGGCTCTTGATATTTTTAGGGTTTGTTTTTCTTGTTACGCAAATGCTGAAAGAAATACTCTGCGATAAAATATGCTTATTTCAGGTAGTGCCTTTGAAGTGAAACAGCATCGGTTCTTTAAAAATTTGGACTGGAATGGATTACTTCGGCAGAAAGCTGAATTCATCCCACAGTTGGAATCTGAGGATGACACAAGCTATTTTGACAGTAAGACTAAAGATTCAGCCTAAACGGCATCATATTTTTTGTGCGTATTTAATTTTTGAAATGGTTAGAGTTAAGTAATTGTTAGAAATCAAATAAAACACTTGATGGAAATGGCTTTAAAAAGTTTCTGTCGAAAGCCAAGTAAGGTTTCTTTGAAAGCAAATGAATTTTGAATGAAAAAACGTTGCTGCTGAAGTCAACTGGCCTTTCGTGCCTGTGGTCCTGCCAGCCGTGGCCCTGCAGTGAGAGGTGCTGTGGTTCTTAGGTCCGGTTCATTACAGGTCTTCCAAAGCATCTGGTAAATCCAACTTCCTTGAGTTTCTGAGCAATATTATCTTTCCCTAGTGACCATTCTCAGCCGATAAGTTTTTTTTATTAAAAAACAAACAAACAAACCCTAAACCTTGAAGACAAGTACGTAGGGAAAATTCTTTCGAGATTTAAAGTAATTTAAACTATTTTCACTGGAAGTGTATCACCTTATTTTAGTATTACTAACTCTAATGAGATATGAAGTGCCTGTCTGGTGTGTATAAATGTCTGGGAACTGCCGTGGTATCAGTGCTATGTAAGATTCCTGGTATTTCCAGATAAGCACCAGACAGCGTCAGTGCTCTTGGGAGAAAAGGAAGGAGTGTCATGTGAGGGATGGAGAGGTCTCTGTCCCCAGAGCCTCTGCTCCCTAGCTTTTCTCATTTGACTTGGGGAGCTGAGCAGGTAGAAGGGGCTTGTGCTGGTCAGGGGGGGTCTTTCTCTTCCTCCAGCTGCAGCACGGAATGATACTGGGCTATTTCAGTTCCCTGAGCTATGGAAGTTTCTGCCCTACCTCAATGGAATCTCTTCCATTCTTCTCCTAGGGCCACGGGACTTGCTGACTCTGTATGAAGCACATTTTTGCTCGGTTCCCATGCTTTGCTCACGGGGAAGGGAGGCAGAGAGCAGCCTGCCTCCAGCCCCTCGGCCGTGACGCAGCACAGCAATCTTGCTTACATATTGCCCTTCCAGTCTGGGGGCGAGGCTTTTAGGTTTGGGGTTGGATGGAGAGGTAGGGTGGAGAGAGAGAGGGACTGAGAAATCTCCATGTACTTGCTGCAGAGAGCAATTTCAGCCGAGCTGCGCAGAGCAGGCAGAGGTGTGTTTTGCATGTGTTGAGGTTTCCTTGGTACAACGTACATGTAGAAACTGAGGTGTGGTGTGTTCCCACCACTCATTGGACTTACTGGATGTTGAAAATTGAGCTCCGGTCACTCAGTTGGGTTAGTGATGGGGAGAGGTGCAGGACAGCAGCTGTGAGCAGGTTCTGGTGGGTAAAAGCATCACATTGTGTTCAGTGGTGCAAATCAATGCATCTGTCAAGTAGGAGTGATGGCAAACTCCCCAAGTGCCCAGGCATGCTCAGCAGGTTATCAGGGTAACTTTGATGTGAGTCCTTTATAAAGGCTGGAATTCTCAACGTCAGGAAATAGCTCACATAGACACTGATAAGAGTTGGCGTTACTGTTATAAACCCTAATGCAGAAAATTTTAGAATTTATAGAAGTAGCTTTCTGGCTGATACAGTGCAGCAAATTTGGCTCAGTATAGCTATCAGCTGTCTGTAGCCAAACTTATTAACGCCCACCCCACAAAATCCAGTGTGGCTGGCTTAGAAATCCAGTGCTGCAAATCTCAAGGCACAAAATCTCTTTGGAGGCAGTTTAAATTTTGCATTAAAAAATAGCTTTGTATATTGGCTGCTTGCCCATTTTCTTTCATAAAATCTAATCCTTTTTCTAGTAGGAGGGAGAAGAGGAAATATTTGAGGGGGGTAAATATTTTTATTTTTTAAAGAAGACTTGTATGTATGTATTTAGGACAGACTTCGTACAATCAAAAAACTGTTTATTGGAAATTGGGATAGTGAATTGTTTCCGTGTTTTTTTCCATATGATTTTTTGCTGTAGGGAAGAAATACCCCTACCACGAAGGATCTGCAGGATTAGACACTTGCTGAGTATCAGCTGCTTTTAGAATTTAATGTAGCTGATGATACAAGATAAATTCAGTAGCAAGGAAGTATTCTTCGCTGCTAATTGTACAAAATGAGCGAAACTGGCTGTAGGGTAAGGAAAATACCCTGCACAGTGTATGAAAACTCAAAGTTCTTTGTAAGTAGACAAGTAGGAATGCTTGAGGTGTGAGAGTTATCAATACCCCTGAACTGATGAAATGTGCCACATCTTGTTCGCAGCCCGTTCAGAACGGTACCAACACCTGGATTCGGAAGAAGAGGAGGACACTAATGATGATGATCATGTGGAAATTCGGCAGTTTTCCTCATGCTCGCCAAGGTTCAGCAAGGTAGGAGCATGCTAGCTTATTGAAAGAAAAAATCTAGAGAGGACGCAGTTTCATTGCTTTGTATGGGGTAGATTTTAATCATGCAGATGATACATGGGAATTGCATGGTGTTTAATATTCACTGAGGAAAGAAAAAGCTGTGTACAATGTTTACTCTGTGATAGTTTGTGGCCTGTTAGAAGGTGAGTGACAGAAAAATTGGAGAATGAAATTTTATATTTCTTAATGTTTCACTAGTATGCAGAGTACCGTGGAAGTCTCTCCTGCATCTGATACAGTTTGATGCTTTTACCAATGACTTGGATGCTGGCATAGGGAGTGTCCAGAGCGTATTTGCTTTGAGCACTGTCATTCTGAAAGGGTCTTTCAGAAGGTGACAAGATGGTATTAGGATGAAAATTTATTCTGACCTTTTGGAATAATGGTCTAAGATCAAAGGGATCCCATGCAGTAAGAGCACAGGTGAAGTTTACACCTCCGCCGTTGTTCATTGTCTCAAATACAGCCTGAGGAGCAAAAGCCAGTTGACAATTTCAAAGAGAAGGATCTGGGCATATAGTGCATCATGAGTTAGATGTGCCAAATCATTGAAGCAAAAAGGCAGTTACCGTAGTGGGAGAGCACAAATATTTTCTTTAAGGCAAGTGAAGAAATCCTTTCCATCTGCTTGGCAGTAGGAGGGCCATAGCTGGGGTACTCTTGTCCTGTTCTGGGCAATGTTCTTGAAAATAAACACAGACCGGTAAAAGAGTCCAGAGGAAAGCAGCAAGAATGATCCGAGATCCACAAAACATAAACCTTAACGTGTTTCCAAATACATAACGGCCAGAAGGAAAGGAATACATTGGTCTTCCTGTTCTACCCAGAACTAATAAGAAATGATGAGCACAAAGGAGGTACAGGGTAGATGGTAAGGAAAAGTTTCCAATGTTGAAAAGTAATTAAGCGCTGGCAGGCGTGGGCTGCCTGGGGAATTAGCAGAATTTCTATCTCTGGCAACTTTTAAGAAGAGGTTGGAGAAACATCTCAGGTGTTACAAGAGAGCTGGTTCTGCTCTGAGGGGGGAAACGGACAGGAATCCCGGAGAAGGTCCCCTCTAGCCGTGCTTTCTGGGTTCAATTCTTTCTCAGGTGATCTGAAATAACAAGGTGGAATTCATAGAGTCCTAGAAATTCTGGACATTTCAAAGTAGCAGTACCGCACTGTTAGCTTAGATAAAATAAAATACGTTTGGGGAGGGGCAGAAGGGAGAATAAGTGCTGTTTTGAGGTCAGCCTGCTCTACAAATTGTGTTTTCCTCCTCTTAATGAGATGAGAGTAGGAATTTTACTAAGGCCCTGTGAAAGATGCTTCATTTTTTTCTGATAGTTTCTTCATATTTCCACAACTGAAGTCAGTTTTGAAGCACCAGTTTGTTCTTCTTTGTCCTCAGCTGGGCTACTACAGTGCTTTAAGTAACAGTTACCGTTAATGTTACAGAGTTGCTCCTGATTTGCATCACCAAAAGTATGTTTAAAATTGGACCTGAGGATTAGTTGGGGTTTTGAAAAAGTTCTCATGAGTACGTAAGGGTTTCTTTTTCCTGCCTTTTCTCACCACGAGTATTATTCATCTGTTATGTTAGACTGAAGCTTTTCTTTAGGGTTCAGTGTTTTTGCCACAGAGAGAAAAAGTTCACTTTTAATGAATTTATTTTAAGACCTGGAAAATTATACAGCATTTGTAATGTGGGAGGCATAAAAGGCTCATTATATTTTGAAATTCTTGTCTGACAATTCAGCCATATGATTTATTAATAGTTATCTTGTTGATGCTCTGAATTTTTAATAACATTATTTTCATTAATCTCTTCTTATGTAAATTAGGTCCACAGTCAAGTGTAGTTTTAAAAGGATAGATTTTTTTGCTTAATCATTTAATTATTTAAAGACGGCTGTAAAACCAAGAAAGGGACTTTCATTAAGCTGTCAGCATTATAGTAGATTCCTTGAGGAGGGCAGGACTTTTTTGTTCTGAAACAAGCTTGGGGCAATGCTGATAGACTGATGATAATGAAATGGGGTCATGAGCATGATGCCTATCATAGAATTGGATTTGTGTAGTAAGATTTCAAAATCCAGATGCCAGCCTTCAAGACTTACGGAGCCTGCTTTAGCAATATCTCCTCTTAGATTTGAGAATCATTAAAAACAAAAATAAAGTAGTTTCAAAAAGTCTTAGTATTTCTGTGGTGTGCTGGGCTGTTTTCAGAGGAGAGGTGTTAGGTACTGTTGTAAAAGGCATGTTTAATGTTTCCGAAGCCTCCTTTTTTCCTTTCCTCCCTGGCACACTTTGGGCATGTCACATCTACACTGTTCATGCTTTCAGGATGTATCTTCCCTTTAGAGAAGAGATTATGCCCCTTGATCAGAAAAAGCCATGTAGGTTTGTTTCCTCTGTACAGAAGGATCTTTTGCTATATGCAGGTGTACAGCAGCATGGAACGTCTTTCCATCCACGAAGAGAGGAAGACTCCGCCACCAACTAAACGGAGTCTGAGTGAAGAAAAAGATGACCGACTGGACAGCCTCGGTGGCTTGAAGAGTCGAGACCGCAGCTGGGTGATTGGGTCTCCTGAAATGTAAGTTCTGTAGAACTAAGTCCTCTGGTTTCTTACAGCATCTAAGAAAGACTAACCTGTGCTAAAACTTTCTATGACCTGTGTTAGGACAAGGAATGCTTCCTATGGTGCATTTCTACAGGTGAAGCTGGGAATAAATAGTTGAAAATGGATGTGTAGAAGTGATACATCTAGTTAAGTACTAACATCTAAATTTGTAGCAAATACTTCAAATTAATTTGAAGGGATTCTAATGTTAAGTAAAGCTTTCATTTGTGGAAACACTAGTTGCATGAGAGAGGTACCAACAGAAGTTTTTTCTTAAACATCAGTGAATCCCAAGTCTGATGTTGCTGGAACTTTACCATTTGTCACAAATTAGAGAAACCATTAGGAAAATCCAAAGTTTCTAAAGTTCAGAACACAAAAAAATTCTTGTGTTCTAAAGAAAGATGTCAGTAAAGTATATGAATACTCGGAGTTCGGATACCCACTATGTTTCTAGCATAACTGAAATAATTGCCAAACTTCCCTTAAAAAAGGAATATCTCTCATTTTGTACAACTCCTCTAAAGCTTTTACACTGATGTTTGGCATTAAAAAGATCATAAAATGTAGTTGTGATCTAGTTTGTATGATTTCATTAAAAAAAAAACCCAAACCAACAAACGCCAAACATTTTATAGATTACACTCTTAACTGATGTGCACTTCATCTCACATCAGGCTTTCCTGGCTTCAAATTTACAGCAACTTTGAAAGAAAAATTTATCTAATTCCAAAAGGAACATGGAGAATGATTTGCATTTTGTAATCGTGATTTTTATAGTATTTAATATCATATTCATTGTACTGTATTTTTCTTTGGTTTTATTCCTTCCTTTCTTAGAAGCTTAACAATGGAATATATTGGAGATCAAAACTCAGGTGGTGCCTCAAGCTTTTGCTGTTTTAAGTCCTAATGATGTAGCTGGGTCTCCTAACCACTTTAAGTTGGCTTCAGCTGTGTGAGTTGGGTCTGTGCGCTATTTTCACCCTTTAAAGTTAATTATCCCGCTAACTTAATTGAGGGGCTCTGTCTTGGTTTTTCTCTTAGATTGCGTAAGCGCTTGTCTATGTCCGAATCCTCACACACGGAGAGTGACTCCAGCCCACCTTTGACGGTCCGCCGACGCTGCTCGGGGCTGCTCGATATGCCTCGTTTTGCCATCTCTGCCGAGGATGAGGGAACCGTCCTGAAAAGGCCACAGTCTGAGGGGATGCTTTTATCTGCTGTGCAGTCGCGGGAGGGGCTGCCGGTGCCCATTCCAGAACAGCCTGTGGAGCAGGAGCTGCAGCTGGAAGGTGATGCTGGACCCACCACCCCCTCCACAGCTGTCACCAGCGCCTCAATGCTGACAGGTACATGCTTGGTGTGATGCTGTCGTGGTCTCCTACAAAGCCATGTTAGCTTGCACACGTTAACTCTGTAAAACTGTGGATTTGGATGTCAGGTGATGTGCATGTCTCATGCTCAATGGTTATTTTAGTATAGTTTTGTGGATGCGCTCGCCTTTGAAATAACATCAGTGGTTTAATCTCTTCCAAATTACATCTTATATTTCAGTCCTGTCACTTCCAATTGATTAAGGTCTTCTCAAGCTTGAGACCCATATGAGCTATGCCTATTAAAACCACTGGGTGCCTACCAGAGGCAGCGTTACTTTAACCATTAGTCAGAGTAGATCACTGCTGAGTTGGAGCTGAGAATATGGGTGTCTGCCACACTAACAGACACCTGCTTCCTATGGTTTTATTTATCAAAAAAATGTGGAGTAGAGACTTGAAATTTGCTGGGGGAGTGGGGTTTGTGTCAGGGACGTGCTACTTGCTGTCTCAGCCAAATATCCTGAAATTTAGCCAAGTTACAAGCTTCAAAAAGTGCAGCCTGAGTTAGTAGCATGGGTCTTAGAAGTCAGTGTTTGACTTCTCAGAAGCTTTGACTGTACTGCGGCCATTCTGTAGCACTGGGCTGAGCTGGACATTCCCTGTGATGGTGCCCTGGGCTGCAGTGGTGCAGGGCTGGGCTCTGGCTGCTGCAGTGTGCCCAGCTCCTGCCCCTTCCAGGGCACCGGGCAGGCAGAGGGTGAAGCTCCCTGTTTCTGAGAACAGAGGAGGTCAGAGCTGGGAACTGGTGGGAAGTAGTGAGGAGGAAAAAAAGGAAATTTGGACCAATGGAACAGAGCAGGGAAGTTGAATTGAAGGTTGGCAAGATAGTATTTGAGAAGGAAGGCATATTTAGGGGAGGAACTAGATTGTAGTGTTGAAGAGCAAGGACTAACTGGGGAAGAAAATAAGAAACAAGTTGCTGGGAGAAACTGGGACAAGCAGGCAAAGTAATTGTGGATGCATTGAGGATGGAAAGGAGAGGAAAGGGGTACTGAACAAGGAATGAGAATGGCAGCAAGACTGGACAAGAACAAGGTGAAGGGCACTGGGCAGATGTGGTGGTGGATTGATAGCAGAAGGTGGAAATGCCTTAGAAGAAATTTGCCACCAGGCTAGAGTAAAGCCAAAGATTCCCACATGTCATTATTCTTCTTCTGCAATTCAGTCTGTGAAATTCCTTCAAAATTGTCCCGTTCCCCTTTACAGCTCATCCTCCTGGTGCTGCCATCATGTACTCCATTAACCCATAGGAGAAGGTGCAGGGGTGAAGGAAGTACGTTGCCATGTACTTGGATAACATCGGTGCCACAGTGGAACCCTAGTTTATTCATTTCATACTAAAAGCCTGGAAACATACCACTAAAAATTGCAAGAACACTTTAGTTGCAAATTTGAATATCTTCAAGTTGAAATAGGCAAAAATGAAGCTTCCGTGGGCAGCCTGCTCCCCCGAGCCTAGTGCAGTAGAGCAGTCTTTAACCTAGCACGTGGGATTCAGGGTTACATTGCTTCAGTGTCCCCAGCCTGCAAAATTAAGTCACAGGCAGGGAACTGCAAGAAAGGAATTTAATTCCTGTCACTGTCTCAGAGTGCTCTTCTAATGTATATCACAGCCTTTTCACACACAGCCTCCAGTTCTGGGTTCCTCATTGTCTGGGAGCCTTATTTGGAACTCTGTGGCTATTAAATGTTGAACAGGCATCTGGTACTGAGATCTATGGGAATGGTGCTTTCAATTTTTATTTTCGTGGTACTTCCTGCTTTGCTTAGTATGCAGAGCGGTGGTGCCCACTTAAATAACGATGATCAATGTTTTGTTCTGTCCTCATTGTTCAAAATGTGGCCCTTAGGCTTTATTTATTGCACACTGCTTAAAATTTGCTTTTGAAGACAGAATGATTAATTTCCCTTGTGGACTTGCTGTGATGCTCACCACTTTCATTTCTAAGCACCCTGTAAATTCTAATTAATGTATTTTCACAGTGCCCCTTTAAGGCATCAGATGGGGAACTGAGGCACCAAGCTTGAGTACAGCACCCCCAGCCCCCAGCGTCTGCTATTGTTACATGCCCAGTCTGATTTTCAAGATTACTTTGCATTTTATAGATAATTATAGCAAGTTAAGTAATTCAAGACTAAATTGCAATGGTACACAGAAGGGGGCAAATTAAGATTATCTTTGCAATCCACATTTTTACTTGCCCTGACTTCAGTACCTTAGTATTCTCTTGAAGTGGGGGGTTTATGTGCAGCTCCAGTAGAACCTGGCTCTTCTATTACAGGCAGTTTTAACTTAAAGATTGACAGTTCTTGCTGATTGTAAAAATGGAACGCTTCCCATAAACCTGTTTTCATCTGTGAACGATCCCATTGAAATGGTTTGCCTGCAGAACTGCACCCGCAACTTTCAGATTCGCGTAACTGCTCCTGAGCAGCATGATTTCATTAGCGAGCTTTTCCAACAGAATAGAAGCCGCTAATTTTCTGTATTCAGAATAACACCGTTTCTGTAAATAAAAATTCAAGCCCTGGGGTTTCGTCTTAGGAAAATTTACTCTTGGACTTCATGTAAACATGACTTTGATTTAATGTATTTTGCCTGTAGGGGAATAGACTGTTAGGAATTCCCTGTGGTTCTAATCTGTTTTAATTTAAACTGTAGCTGGGAGCACTGCAGATTTCTGTGATCCACGAGCTCGCAGTAATAGCAATGAAGGCCCAGACTTTACCACTCCAAAAGCCATCAGCGATTTGGCAGTGCGGCGGGCACGACACAGGTTGCTCTCTGGGGAATCAGGGGAGAAACGTACCTCAAGACCTGTCAATAAAGTGATTAAATCAGCATCCGCTACTGCCTTGTCTCTCCTGATTCCCTCAGGTAAGAAATGCCTTGGGTGAGGCATTGTCAGCATCTGCAAGCGCTAAACAAAAAGTCTGCAGACAGATCCTCCCCCTTCGATCTCCTGGAATAACGCCGTCACTGGCAGGAGGGGAGAGATCTAACTTTTACAATCGGTTTAATATTTACTACTCGGCAGGATAATGAATACTGCTTTGCCACAGATGGGAGCGTTGTGTGTGTGGTCTGACTGCAGCTTCTGCAAATGGCAGCTGGGCCTGATTCTTTCCCAAGTTTTTAAATTGGCTTCTGGCTGGTCTCTAGACAATGGTGCAGCAAGGAGGTAGAGAGACACGGAACTATTTTAACCCTCCAGGTACTACTTTTGGCGGGTGACATGCTAACTACGGCGCTGTTTGGGAACTGAACGTGTCCGGTGCATTCATGCACCGGGAAGTTTCAGTAACTCCAGATAACTTGGTTGAGACTGAGTGCTCAAGAATTCCGTAGCGTAGGTAACTCACAGAATAAGTCAACGTTGAATAGCTTACCTTGTTGGCCCGGCTCTGTCTCCAAGTGGAGCCAGACCTTGACAATTCCTAATGCCAGGTGGTAACTTCTAGCGAACAGCCCAACCATGCTGAGCTATGGCAGACTGGTTCAGCAGGAGGCTCTCCCCGCAAGGACTTCGTCCCTCTTTCCAGAGGAGAAGACCATGCTGTATTTCCAGGGCTGTACCTGTTCCTGCCTAGGTGGGAGCAGGAAATTGCAGCTGGGCCACGAATGCCAACCCAGCAGAGGCAGAGCAATGCCAGCCTGCCCCTCTCAGCCGGGGAGCGGGAGGCAGCCATGCAACTGCTTCTTGGCACCGTTGTGGTGATGCACATTACGTTTCTTGTGGTTTGTGCATTGGTTGCTTTTCAAACTACAAACTCCCTCATGAAAATCTAAAATGCGTATTTAATCACCCAGCAAAGATTCCGCCAGAGCTGCTCTCATCTGCCAGGTAAATATGTGCTGGGTGATTCAGCAGGTGTTTCTTAATGGATTAGAGATTACCTTTTACAGCTGCATTTAATATTCGTGCTCTTTGGGTTTGTTTTACTGATGTTGACCATCTTCACTTTAAAATGAGAGTTCTGTGTTTGCTTTGTATTTTTAAAAGTGGACGTTGTTTTACTAGCAAGCAGAGTCATATAGTTTAGTTGACAGCCTGGCCCTCAGCTGTTCGTTTGGGAAATGCACTCTAAAATACACTTGTGATGTTGTTTTTCAGTAGCAAAGTCCCTGCAGTAGCTAATTTTTTAGGGTTAAATATTTCTGCCCCTGGGAATTTAAAACACTACCGAAACTACCTAGATGTAGTTGTTGTCCGATTGCCTGCTGATTTCTTTGTGTTAATACTAACTGATTTTGATTTATCTCAGCACCAACGTGTAACTTGCACCAAGATCTAGAGACTATCTGATCTTTTGGAGGACAATAATATATTGTAACCTTGCAATGGGGTGTTCCAGGATTGTGCCTAGAGCAAATGCTTATGATGGGTTGTAAATCCCTGAAAGAGAAGTATTAAGCACTGTGACCCAACCATAATCCTAGGCAAGCAGTGCTGCTGTATTAAATACACACATCCGAATGTACGGTTTGGAAACTGCTGATTTTTGTATTTCGAAGCATGAATTAGTTGAAGCTGCAGGCAGACCCAGCTCTGGTGAAGACCACCAGCTTAAAGAGCATTGAGAGAGATGGTTTCCAAGCTGTTCTCTAACAATAATTTTCTCTCTTTTGGAGGCCTGGTTTCCTAATTTTTGCCCACCTTTGTGTCATCACTGTAGATCACCACACGTGTTCTCCATTGGCCAGTCCAATGTCACCTCATTCTCTATCCTCCAACCCATCCTCGAGGGACTCCTCACCCAGCCGCGACTTTTCTCCTGCTATTGCAAACCTGAAACCACCAATCATCATCCATCGGGCTGGAAAGAAATACGGTTTCACTCTCCGTGCCATTCGCGTCTATATGGGTGACAGTGATATCTACACTGTGCATCACATGGTCTGGGTATGTCTCTGTTTTTCTAAAAGGAGTACCCTTGGGGCCAGAAGTGCATTTAGCTGGGGAGGTGGGATTTGGCTTTATAAATTGTATTTTGCCACCCGGTGTTCTCTCTCCTTATTAGGACCCAAAAATATCTTTTTGGGGTGGGGGAAACCCTTTAAAAGAAAATAAATAAATAAATAGATAGATAGGTAACAGCATTTTGGGTTTTACCTGTAGCGGTTTTCAAGCCCATCACAGAACCACAGCGACCTTTCTTTCCTTCTTTCTTCCCTGGTTACATGAATCCACCTTCTTTCACCTGCAGCACATACTTTAAAGCATGTTTCTGTGTACATACCCTCTTTCTCTTTATTGGGGTTGTTGCATGAGGGCCAGTCGTAGCTAATTTATTCAGACCCGTGCTAGCGATTGTAGCCTGCTTCTGATCAGTTCAGTCTGCTGGGGTTTTCCAAGCAGTCGCTTGGAATTGATTACAAGCCTTAAAGCATCACTGCTGCTGTGCTGATTGCCTAGGGATTTAGCTCTTGGCTTAGTTGTCTGCTGTGCTGGAAGGTCTGGTTTCTGTGTCTGTATCTCTTCCTTCCCATTGCTTCTGGTACTTTATCTCTGTGTTCCTTTTTTGTTAACGTATCTGACTTCTAGAAATGATCAGTTCCCTGGAGCAGTGTTGTCTGAGTTGTGTAGTTAGGGAAAATGGTGGTTAATTCTTTTCCGTGTTATCTCTGTGTTCATTAGACAATTTGGGCTTTGTATGCTTTGGTCGTTATTTAACACGTCTTCTCACCTAGAAAAATAATCTGAAGCTGCAATTTTCCCTTGCTCCTCTCTGCTTTCCTTGAAAAATGCTGAGTTTACCAAGATACTGATTTGTAGTCTTTTCTGGCTAGAGGGAGAGCTGCAGAATTCTCGAGTGTATCTGTCTCCTCGCTGCAGAGGAGGCTTACCTTTCCGAATGGTGAGGGGGAAGGCACTGTGTTCGCGAGGGGAAAGGTCTGCTGTAGGATAGGTTAGTAACGTGTGCGAAGTGGAAAAAGAAACTGTGTTCAGGATTCGGTGTAATACAGGCCCCCCGTAAACACAAGGCACAGAGTCTTATTTAAAAGTCTGTTGGCTGCTTTGGGTTCCAGCGTGTACATGGAAGGATGCTGGATTTGGGATGGCAAAGAAATTGGAAAAGATTGAATGCTTGTCTGGAAATCAAGAGTATCTAGTTAACATTCCCAAGTGCTGAAAATTTTTGGAAGTCTGTTAAGCCTTGTGCTTTGGGAGGAGCTGGTCTCTTGATCAGCTTAACCATCCTGGCTGGCTGCCTTGGATCGGGAGAAGACTGGCAGGATGCTGGGGGAGGAGTGAAGAGTGCAGATTTTTTATGCTTGGCTGTGCCAGTCAGTGGTTTCTTTCACCCTTCTTTGAAGCAGCTGGTGCTAGCTGCAGCAAGAGATGAGGTGGATGGGCTTTAGAGTCTGATCTGGCCAGCAATCCTGTACATTCCTCTTCTCAAATCAGTCATCCCCTTCTTGTTGCCAGCACGTGGAGGAAGGTGGTCCAGCGAACGAAGCAGGTCTGCGTGAAGGGGATCTGATAACCCATGTCAACGGGGAGCCGGTCCATGGACTGGTGCACACAGAAGTGGTGGAGCTGATTCTGAAGGTATGGACTCGGCACTGCTACATTTTGGAAAATATGAGCCAACTTGTTTAAAATGCTGTAGGTATCTAATTGGCATTGTCTGAAATACAAATATGTACATGGCACCTGGCCCTTGTTTTGCAAAAACTCGTTGCTGCAGCTTGGTCCCTAAATCTCCAACATTTCTGCATTTAATTTAAGATGAATTCACGTATGTTGTGTGAGAAATAAGGACCCATCAGATATATTTTTATCAGCAGGAGAGACAAAGGTTAGTAAGATTTAAATATACCTTTCCTCAAACATCACTTTAAGAAACAAATATCTTCAAAAATTTCCAAATTACTTTTATTTTTTGCCTTTAGGCTGTGCTAATGTTATTAGCTCTTAATACTGCTTTCTCAAGGATTATTCCTAGTGGTATTTAAAAGCAGCTTTGTAATGGTTGGTCTTAAATTATCCAGTTAAATGACTTGCGTTTTGATACCTCCTCTGAGCTGAATCCATTTATGGGAATAAAACCCTAAGTTTTGGACTGTTCCAAGGTCTTTAGGACTGCAAACAGAGGAGCAATCAGGATTTTTTTTTTTTTTTTTAAGGTGAGCGAAGCAAGCCATGCTCTGTTTTGCAGATAGATGCCTGACACACTCACATCTGCCATCAGTCAGAGCACTGGGAATAGGATTGGTGACAGAATATCACTTTGTTCCAGTTTCCAAGTTTTATAAGTATTAAATAGAGGCAGTTGGGCTGTCAATGGGAGAGGTCAGATACTGTGTTCTGTCTGCTCTGAAAAGCTTTACCTACCAGCTGGGGTCTGAGCTAATCATTTGTGAAAACCTGACTAAGAGGGCTCTCTCTCAGCAATTCCTTAATAAGTGATAGGTGGAAATGCAAAGGCAGAAATGGAGTTTGACAAAGGATTGCGAAATGGCAGGCAGCAATAAACTCGCAGCCTACCTGCTTAGCCTGTGGATCTGCTTCCAATAGCCATGTTTTAAGCGATGTCTCTGTGTCTCGTTTCTGACAGAGTGGAAATAAAGTGTCCATTTCCACGACGCCGTTTGAGAACACATCCATCAAAGTTGGTCCAGCTCGAAAAGCCAGCTACAAATCCAAGATGGCTCGGAGGAACAAGAAGAGTAAAACTAAGGATGGTCAGGAAAGGTTTGTTTTGATGTTTCTCTGTGAAAATTAAATAGTAACCAAGATAATGTAAGAGAGATCTTGTCAAATTAATTTGTAGGTAATGTATATCAGCAGGTATGTCCTTTAGTTCTTTTTTTTTTGTTTTCTTTTTCTCTTTAACTGTGCCATATAATTGACTGAAATATTCCGATAAAGGTAAAGAAATCATTTTGGCCTGTAAACAACTTTTGAATGCTTTTCCACAGTAAGAAGAAGAGTTCTTTGTTGAGGAAGATCACTAAACAAGCATCACTTCTTCACACCAGCCGGAGTTTGTCTTCACTAAACCGCTCGCTGTCTTCTGGAGAAAGCGTGCCTGGCTCTCCAACTCACAACCTGTCTCCTCGGTCACCAACACAGAGTTACAGATCCACTCCCGAGTCTGTACACTCAGGTAAAAAAAGAAACAAAACAAAACAAAACCCACCAAAAATCCACACAAACTGAAAAAAAACCCGGAGATTTTTGCTCATTGATTAATTTTTGAGTTAAATTCACAGCAGCAGGTAGTAGGTCTGTTTGTAAAGTGACAACTGTGATGTTGATTACCTTAAGGATGGGTGTATTCTCATTCATTGATTTATTTTAAAATGAAAATCCATACATCTTTTCACATTGATGCAAATGAGTATTGTAAGTTGCAATGTTTTTGTAGCAGTTTGACACATTTTCTATATTTGTTTTGATTCCTTTTCTCTGAACTGTGTGGCGAAGTCATATTTGAAAATTGTACCAGTTGATGGGATAAAGAGATTTGCATCTTGAGAATAGCAATGAAACACATGGTTTATCTGCTTGGATTTTTTTTTTTTTCCAGAAAAAAAAATTCTGATAGCAGAGTGTTTCTTCCTATATTCTGGTGTTGTGTGAAAATGATGTGCATTTTCCATCAGAAGCCATGCAGTATTACCTTATAATATTATTGCAGTGCTTTGTGGTAACATGGTATTTTATCATGACTTTGCATGTCTTATTTTTAATAATTTGTTTTAATGGCCAAATAGATATTAATCTTCTTTGGGGGTTGTTTGTTTTTTTCCCCTCTTTTAAGTTGGTGGCAATTCTTCCCAGAGCAGCTCTCCTAGTTCCAGTGTTCCCAATTCTCCGGCCAGCTCTGGACACATCCGACCCAGCTCTCTGCATGGACTAGCACCAAAGCTTCAAAGGCAGTACAGATCTCCAAGGCGTAAATCTGCGGGAAACATTCCTCTGTCACCACTAGCTCACACTCCGTCACCCACCCCACAGTCCACATCACCTCAGCGCTCCCCATCTCCTTTACCTGGACACTCAGTTGGCAGCTCCAGTATTATTCAATCTTTTCCAGTAAAACTACACTCCTCTCCACCACTGGTGAGACAAATTTCTCGCCCCAAAAGCGCTGAGCCCCCGAGGTCTCCTTTGCTGAAGAGAGTGCAGTCAGCCGAGAAACTGGCTGCCTCGTTGTCCTCTTCCGAGAAAAAGCTGGCTTCCTCACGTAAGCATAGCTTGGATATCTCTCACTCTGAATTTAAGAAGGAGATGCTACAGAGGGATCCCAGTCTCCAGAGCTTACAAGAATCCGTGAATGAAACAACAAGTGGCAAACTGGGGCTAGCAGAAAAAGGGATGTTACAGAAGCCGGGTTCACGGAAGCTGGGTGCTATTCGACAGGACAGGGTGGAGAGGAGGGAGTCTCTGCAAAAGCAAGAGGCCATCAGAGAAGTAGATTCTTCTGAAGATGAAACAGATGATGGTTCAGAAGATAGTCAGGATGGGAGAAGACTGGACAAGCCCCCTGACAGTGGAGACCAAGGCTCAGATTCTTTTAATGAGGATACAAAGTTTTCATCTAAATTGGAAAGCAAGGACAGTATTGAAGATGATGCCTTTCTACCTGAAGATCCAAAAGGTACAGAGGATTTGCAGAAGGGAAATAATCAACAAGCCAAGCCTGTTTCGGAGGCACGGCAAATTGGTGTGCACCCTCCCCCATTAGAGGTCCTCCCAAGAACCTCTCCAGAAAAATTAGCTGATTCAGAAAAGCCATTCCTAAGCTCAGAAACAAGTGCAAAAGAACATAAATTGCCAGAAAACAAAACTTTTGAGTGTTTTGGTCCAAAAGACAAGTCTTCTGAAGCAATCAAAGATCTCGGGAGAACTGCAAGTACTCAAAAACCGGTAGATCACACAGAACATATACAGTGCCCATCTATCAAACTCCTGGAACTTGAAGAAGGTGACTCTTCGGGGGCCTCGTGTGGTAAGCTTGACCTGAAAAATGCTCTGCTAACAGAAAGCAGTCAGAAAAAACAGGATTCCAAACCTCTGCTGGCACTTTCTTCGTGGTGCACGGCAAGTGTGAGCACTCCTCTCTCGGTAAGCCCCGTGGATCTCGGCAAGAAGGATCACAAGGAGATGCTTCAGCCTGCAGAACAGCACAGCACCTTATTTCTGTCCCCGGGAAGCGCAAGCAAAATGTCCCAAAAAAGTCCTAGTCCTGAAAAGCAGCCCAGCTCGTCCCAGGCAGAGAGTGCTTCAGCCACCAGCAAGGTGAGCCCAGCAGGTCCTGTATCCTCCACGCTCCTCGTCCCCAGTGCGATTGAAAGAGCTCTCTCCGTGTCCCAGTTAGTGCCACTAGCTCAGAGTGTGTTAGGCCCTTTGAAGCTCAGTATGTCTGGTTCTGGAGAGGTGGAAAAGAGAAAGGATTTCTCCCATTTGGGTACCTCCTGTAAAGAAGAGAGAGATTCGAAACAAAAAAGGCAGGAACCTTCACAGGTAGGAGTGTGTCAAGAGAAAGCCAAACTATCTAGCACAGACGGTCTGACCACAAGAAGCGGGTCCTGCGCGGAGTCGTCAAACTCAGCAAAGCCCTGGGAGGCAACGTGTCCCGTGGTGGCAAAAACGGAGGCAACTTTTTGCAGCGCGAAAGCGTCAGAAGTGCTGGGAGGTAGCTGCCAAATCACTCCATCCAAAGAGCTGTCTCATGCTCTTGGACAAGCAGCTCTGAGAGCCTCTCCCCTGCCAGATGGCAGCACAAGGCCCTGTAAAGAAGGGACTCTCTCGCAAGCAAAAAGCAAAGAGGTTGGAAATCAGTTAAAAATACAAGACTTTCCCCTGTCACATGATGGTGCTGTAAAGAAAACATAGCAGCATCCCTGGTACACGTGGACTGGAGCATTCTACGTTCAAAATAGAGACTGCATGTTTGAATTTTGTAATATACACTAATATAAAATAGAACTTGTGTACATCTATTTTTGGGAGGGTTTTTTTCATACTGTTTTTTGTGTTTTTTCATCCTTGCTATTCTATTTTTGTACACAGTAATGCTTGCCGTTTGAGGTCTCTTTAGAACAGGGTATCTTTAAAGCAGGGCTTAAGAAACTGTTGATATTTTTTTTTTCCCTTCCAGACCTCTTATGTTGCCTGAGTTTAGGGCCTGTTTTGCTCTTCCCTCTAATCCTGCATTTGTTTGAGATCCCAAAAATCCTGAGGACAAAAAAGGCAGCTTACTTTTAAATTTCTGCTTTTCAACCTTCTTTCTGAAATGCCATTGAAACTCACGGATTTCAAGGGTTTTTTTCTTTGACGTTACCATCTGATGTCCTTTGGCAAGGAGAAGAAACTACTCGCTTGTCCTGTCCAAGTTATTCTGGAACTACAAACCCTCTTTGGTGCAAGTAAGACCTCTTTGTCACCATGTGCATTCACAGTCCTGCACGTGTCCGTAGAGGATACAGAGGCAAGGGGCTTGGCTGGAAGGCTTGCACAGAGAGATCCCCGTCTTCTCTTTAATCTGAGTAAAAGTTTTTTTCAATGGAATTATCAGAAAGAGAACTCTCCAATCCGTAAGCTGTTCTTTGGGGGATTGTTTTTACTTATCCTTTATGGGACACATGGCAACTTTTCCCTCTGTTTTTTAAAACTTTTAGTGATGTTTTATCTTCTTTTCTCTGGCTTCAGTTCATAACTTGCCCTGCCTCAGAATAACTGACCCCGGGAAAGGGGTGCCTTGTAGGGTGGTTTTAAAGTAGAGAAATTTGTAGTCGCGTGTTCTCCGGTATGTCTCGGGCAATGCTATCTCAATGATAAATGACCTTTGGAGACTTTTCCTTCTCTTGGTGAGTCTAAATAGGTAGGGATTTTAAGGTGTTCCTTAACATTTCTGAATTGGGGCTTGGGAAACTTGCTGAGTTTTCTGAATCTGCCCGTTTTAAAAACAAAAAATCCTATGAAGAGTTCAGACTCCTCGAGTTCTGTGGACAAGCTGCAAGCAGACTTCAAAACACATGTGATATTTTAAGATTTCAGCTTTGATAGCTAGATCATTTCCACTGCTGAGCTCACTTTCCATTAAAAAATTACTCTTTGCTCTTAGGTTTAGACATTGCTTTGCTTTAAGTGTGACCGACTCTGGATAACAGTGCTCTTTGCTGAGGATTAGATCAATAATAATACACCAATAAATGTGTCAAGTGGTGATACCTATAGCACTGTAAGGCGTTTCTTCATCCAATTAAAGGTTCCTCTCAATGAACACTCCCGTCATTTGTCCCAGATTGTGCTCAGCTTTTATTCTGGTCTTGTCTGAGTGTATCTCCCTGCGGATCACCCGCAGGTCTAGTACCCTGCTCACTGGCTTACTCTGTTAGAAGCAGAATGACTGTGCAACAGTATTTCAAGCTAAACCCTGCCTCTGCTGGTCTGATTTCATTACGCCGTCGCCTTCTTCATTGTCTTGGCTTTTTCTGAACTTGAAGTTCTGATTTCCTTCCCTAAATGCAAATATCTTTTATATAGGAATGTATTTTCTCCATCTCTTTCAACTTGATTTCAGCTCAATCCACAAGTCACAAAAATTCTGGAATCTCACCCTGCTTCTTTCTGTATAACTGTTGTTCCTCCCCCCACCCCCCCATTATATACTTGATTTTGGCTGCTTGGATTTCATTTCTGGACCAAGTTTTGGTTTGGTTTGAGCTTTTTTTAACATGTTTAAATGAGTGTTTACTCCGTGTGTCTGTGTGAACATGTACGGTGTTGTTAATACATTAACCAAAGCCTCACTGCTCCCAGATAACACGTTAATAAATCTTGCTGTGACGGTATTGAGAGCAGAGCCTGCTGTGCTGTCTCTTTGCTCTTTTTCGTGGAATTCATAGGCTACTCGTATACACTTGGTTTGCAATTATAAACCGCAGTATTTCCACTGCCTTCTTAGAGACCTGGCTATCTCCAGCCTCTCAAAGCACTCGTGTTGATGAGCATCATTCAGTGCTGATTTGGAGCAATAGCAAGTAAGGAACAGACGTGACAGGTTCTGGTACTTATCTGATACACTTCTCCCTGATGGGTTGATCCGCTAAAAACTGGCGGAGAGAGAAACAAGGTCCGATTTGCAGTACAGTGTATGATTAAATGGGCAGGAATAGCGAAAAATTGATTCAGCATCCTGAGTGTGGTAATTACAAAGACAAGCTTTAAGCTTATCTCCTGAGAGCACCTAACCTTGGCAAGATGGAAGTCTCTGTGTAAATTAAGTAGTGAGCCCAGAGTTGCATGAGGACGTGGTCTGACCTGGCTGGTCCCTGTTTTTTTTCTCCCTCTGTGAATGTGCTCCTGGGGTATCCACAGGGCTCCGTGTTTAAAAAACGTAAGGGGAAAACCAACGGCTGCTCTTAGGGGAGAGGGTTGGGAAGCCTGGCTCATCCCACAGGGGCTGGGACCTGGGATGGGACCCTCTGAGGATAACAGCTGTATTAGCTGCTGACTCCCTCCCTTTGCAGCTGGTGGTTCCAGGGCTGAATCACAGTGTTATCCTTTCTTACGCATAACAAGAGGAGTGAAAAACCATGCTAATGTCACAGCTTTTGATGCTTTTGCCTGAGCTGGGCAGAGAAGAGGTGAGGTATGTGTTTTGTCGCCTCTTTTGTAGCTACAGTGCAGAAAGCAATCAGTGCAATTTGAAAAACCCTGTTTTTTTGGAAGCGTTACCAGGAAAGCATCCTAGTGAAGCCCTGTAGCCCCTGCTCCTCGTCAGTCCTGCAGTTTCCGTCTGTGCGCCAGGTGCCCCATCATCCCGGTTCCACCTCTGTCAAATTTATATGATGCACCTTAGCAAAAAGTTTGGGCAAAAGGACTTTTTCTATAAGATTTTGATAAACTAAGTAGATACACCAAGACTTATTCCTTGCTCTGCTAAGAATTGCTGAAATACCTTCTCAAATAAGCTTGCAAAATGTGTTGGGGAGGAACGAGATGCTGGAAAAAACTGTGTGTGAAGAGTTGAGTGTGTGCCCCAGCGCAGGATCAGGCCTGTGGTACCCAAGTGAACCGTTCAGCAAGCTGAGAACTTGGCCTCCGTAGGTAACCCAGAGGCAGCCAGGCAGGAGGTCGAAGTTGCGTGCCTGTGGTGTGTGTTTGGTGAATGAGCCGTGCGTGTAACCATCCGAGTACACCGCTTCCCTGCTTCCTTTCCCTGTTTCCTTCTGTCAGCTGGATGTGTCTCCTGCTCCCCATCCGTGTTGGGATGACGGCATCAAAGCTGGTTCCAGACTCTGCACCTCCTCTCTGCTCCTGCATCCAGCCGCCGCATCCTTGCCTTGTGCCTCATTTCAGTGTTATTTTTCCCTTTGTCTCTTACTGTTGCAAACTAAGAGAAATGGATATTTATTGTAAATATTAGACTTTAGCATTGTAACGGCCACTCCTGGGTCCGAATGTCAGAGGCCTTTGGCTGCTAATATACTAAAGAGCGCTTGCTGGGGGGAGGGGGAGGGGTGACCAGTGGTTTTGGTTGCCACACTTGCATTAAGGTGTGATTTGGAGTATTTTAATTATTTTTTTTTTCTTCTTCTTCTGAAGAGGGGAGGATAAAGTCTATCTCTGGTTTTCTCTTACTGGATGTGAAGGATAATTCTGTACTTCTAGTAGAAGATTTGACAGAAGTGTGTGTTTACGTTGTGTTCGATTACCTTATCCAGGTGGCTGTGAGAGCTCCGCCAAGCTGTGTCACTCAGCACTTAGCTAGATAAGAGAAAGTGTGGAATTTCTGTGTTTTTAGAAACTTGAACAATTGCCACATAATAGCGGTGCAATAATTTTTATTCATGTTGTACCTGCATGTCGATGTTCAAATCCTCCTCCAAAATAAATAACTTTTTGGTTTTTGGTTTTTTTTTTTGTTTTTACATAAATTCAAACTTGTGTGTGTCTCTTCTTCGGTCTCTCCTTGTCCCGCATTGCTGGGGGTGGCTGTGCCTTCGACCCACCAGCTCAACTGGCTGCTTGATGGAGCAGAAAGTCGCCTGCAGTGTGTGTATCAGAGGGGATCTGCCAAGCTCTTTGGGGTTTTCTTCTCTGCAGGCCAGCTGTATCGGATAAGCCAAAGCTTTCCACCCTAAAACTCAAGCCCAGAATTTACCATCCACCACCAAGAGTCCCATAAGTGTGACCCTAGTGCAGGGTCCTAACGGTCAGCCCTTGCTAAAGGGGCAAAAACATCTAAGTCATGACAGTTAGCTCAGCAAGGCAAGGAAGGGATGCGACTGACCGTGACTGACCACAGCAGCCGATGGCTGTATGACTGCGTGCGCAGTAACGTCTGAAGGGTGGCAGCTGGCAGCGGCACAGGTGTGGCATGGGCTTGGATTAGCCAAATGGCTTGAGGCAGCAGGAGCCACGTAGCCCCCTTGTGCACACAGTTATTTAGGCTGTCTTGATAATACACCACCCAAAACCTTTCCAGAAACAGCCCTTTGCTTTTAAAATGTGCAGGTCTGCACTCTCCGCATGGAAAAGCCTTCAAAGGCTTATTCCTGTCTTTGGAAATAAAAGAGCTGGGGAGATGCTGGTGTCTGGGGGGAATTGGACTCCGTATCCTTCGCTGCTGCCAAAGATGCTCAAAATATCCCGTGTCTGTGCTCCAGAGAAGCTGCTGAGCAGAAATCGGGGGTGAAGCACAGCTCCATCCACGGGAGATTTGCAGTGCCTCCGCCGGCGGCCTCTCACCGCGCCGCTGGTCGTCATTGCTGACGTGGGTTCATAGCAGTGACACGGCTGCCCACGCGGGAGGGAGCGCGGTGTGCAGCAGCAGGATGCCATTACACTGCAGCGCTGAACAAAATGGCCAAAGGCACAGCAGGGCTGGCAGCTCCGGCGGCTGCTGCTGGCCCTGTGTGGGGAGCTGGTGCGGAGCGAGGGCTGGCTGTGCCCCCGAGTCCGGAGCATCACGCTCCATCAACACGGGGGGGCTGGGGCTGGGGCAGGAGCGTCACTTTAGTCCTGCTCCTTGGGGACCAGCGGCGATGTGGCAACAAGGGCTTTTCAAATTACATCTTCGTGGGAACATCCAGTTATTCTCCTTTTTGAAGACTTATTCACTAGAGTTTAATCAGGGTTGAGTTTAAAGTCTGCAGCCGTCCTGTAGAGGTTCCCCCAGTCAGAAATAAATTGCTCTTAGTCCACAGCAGCTTATTCTCCCAGAGAACCACACCACAAATAAGGGCCATTTTCCTCCTGAACGATGGCATGTGTGTGGGCTCAGCACACCAGTGCCTGCTCACTGATGCTGGCACCGAGATCTGGCTCCTTCCCCCAGGGTCAGAGGGTCCAAGCCGGGGGGTGTTGCCCAGCTGCCCCCCAAGAAGTGGCACAACAAGAACCAGGAGCAGAAAGTGGTTTGGTGGCTTGTGCAGGGGATTGGCACCTCCGCTGAGCCTGCCCAGCTCCGCTGAGCCCCTGCCAAAACCCTGCCGGGCTGGGGGGAGCTTGGGGGGGACAGCGGTGGGAGCATGGGGCCGGCTTGTGGCAGCACCCCCAGCAGCTGGTGGCTCACGGGCCCTTCCACACAGCAGCAGGAGCAGGGTCCAGGTCAGCCGTGCCTGCAGGCACTTTTGCCTGGAGTTTGCCCCAGGGGTGTCACATGTGTCACCCTGGACTTGTCCCCGCTTGGACACATTCAGCTCACCAGAGTTGAAACCCACCTAAAACCCATTAAAACCCATTGCCTCTCTGGAGCAGGGACGTGGTGCTAATTGCTAGGGGTACTTACCATGGCTGATTGCCCCTCCATCCCTCCTGCTGCCAGTCCTTGGGGACATGAGGGTCCCTGGCTGCAGGTTGGCCCATCTGGGGCTTTCCAGCTGGGAAAACCTGGTTGCAAGAGGCAAAGCAAGATGTTTCAGTGCGGCAGAGGGATGCTGTGAGCCCCAGGGGTGACGTCCAGCCAGGCACAGCAAGGAACGGGATTCAAGGGAGACCTGGGGCATCTCATGTGCTGGCACCCCAAATGTCACCACCTGCACCCAGCATGAAGCCAGGGACACGCACTGAGTGCGGAGGGCTGAGATTTAGGGTGACGTGCAGCTGTCTGTGGTCCCACAGGGTTTAACCCTTCATGTCTGGCTCTGCCCTGTGCAGCCTCCTTCCCCCCCCACCCCCCGACCATGGAAGCCCTCAGGGCTGGCCCAGAGCCACCCCCACCCCCCCTCTTCCCACCTCCATCACGTGCCAGTGGGCTTTGTATTTTAAACGCTGATTAGGGCTGACCTCATATTTCAAAGCTTACTTCATAGTCACTAATGAGGGATTAGGAATGTTAAGCTAATTAACAATCAGTAAACGAGGGCTCAGTCAGCCTTCTCAACCTGACATGCTGTCAATGAATGAGTTATTTGATGATTATCGTAAACCTGCTCAAACAGGCTGGCTAATTCTGATGGGCAGCAGGGAACCCGGGGCAAGCTGCAGCCAAGGCGCGGGAGCCCAGGGCTCTGCACAGCCCCGGCCACCCTCCTCGGGCTCAAGGGTGCAGGCACCTGCTCCTGGAGTCAAGGGATTTAAATAAATAAACAAATTGAGGGGGTTTTTCCCCAGCTGAAATGTATTGAGCGATAGTCCAACCTGCCCAGCTTCACTGCTCTGGGAGAGGCTTTACCTGATGGGCCACCTAAGGAGGAAGTTGGCCACCCCAGACCCTGCTCAGCTCCGTGGTGCGACCAGGAATTCCACAGCAGCACCAGGGTTTGGACCTGGTGACGAGCCCTGGAGACCTAGTAGTCCTTGAGCTCGGCTCATGGCAGGGCTTGCAGCTGCGTTTTGGGGTGCTGCCCCACAACGGACACCCCCCAACACCCCCCAGCTTCAACCAGGGGGGAACTGGGCTGGGAGGACTGTCTGCATCAGCCGGCACAGCAGCCCTCAGAGGGGAAGGGCAGCGCTCAGTGCTCACTCACCATCACCTCCTTAACCCGGGTTAGTGCTGGGTCCTGCCCGGTGCTTACAGCTGGGCCTGAGCAGCACACACAGCTGGGGAGAACCTGCTGCATTTTCTGCTCTCACAGGGGAAATAGGAATAAACACAGCAAAGCCAGGAGTCCGGAGGGGACCAGGGGAAATCCTGCCTTGGCTCAGTGAGACCTGCTGCAGGCAGCAGCAGCCCTGCCCCAAAAACACCCTCCTGTAAAACCTCCTGGCTGCTGGGAAGCCTCCTCCCAGGCCAGTCGCAGCAGCTTGGCTTTCAGCTGGATTTCAACTCCCCGGGTTGTTAATTATCCTGTTATTTTGATTTACTCCCCTTCCCCGCCCTCGGCTCCAGCAAGGAAGCGTGGCAGCCAGGGGACGGAGGGTAAGCTTAGCAGCAATCTGATCAAAAAGTCACACTGGAAAGGGAGAAAAACCCCCAAACTATCAAATCCCAGGGTGCTTGCAAAAGGGGAAACCAATGGGACTGACTGGCTGTTCTGGCCCAGGAGGGCAGAAGGGTTGGGGGGCTGTTGGGCTCTGTCCCAGCTGCTGTTTCTTGACTCTTTTCAATGTATTTAAAACCCAGGGAAGTCCAGCTCCACGCCTGATGACCGCCCACAGGGACAGGGTGCTCAGCTGTGTGCCAGGGACATGCTCTGGCTGTGCTGAGGGACAGCGGGGGAATGAGGGAAGGGATGGGGACTGGTGGCATTGCTGCCAGGCCAGTGCCACTGCGGAGGGACTGGTCTCCGAGGACAGGGGGGCTGCCTCTGTCCTGGACACAGCAGCGCTTTGTGTGGGATGATGCCAAAAGGGACCGTTTTGAACCCTGGATATGGGGGTCAGGGTGGTGGCAAAGGCTTGTGGATGGATCCAGGGCAAGGACTGGGCAGGGATGCTCCTGTTGCTCCCTGAAACCCATTTGCCTGCCTTTCTAGGGGGGAAATAAAAGCTTCCTCCTTTGGAGCCAGTGGGGACAGGTTTCCTTCCCACGGGGGCTCAGCACCAGCCAGGACATGGGGCTGTGCTCCCCCCCTCGCCCTTGACAGGGAGCACCAGCTGGGGATGGATCCATCCTGCCCCATGGCCGTGCCCTTCCCCACGTGCCACCCCAGCTTGGCAGCCTGGGAGCTAAAAATAAGTGAAATGCAGGGGATAATCGAGTGCCTAAATATATCCCTTCTTTAATTAGCACCAGGCGACTGCCTCGCAGTCACGTCCGTCTGCCCAGTAATCCCACTAAACTGTGCCTGCATCAGAGGGCTCCCCTGAACAGCCTCCCCCGAGCCTTGGCCACTGGAGCATCCTCGCTGCTGCCTGGCTTATTCACACCGGCCCTAGCCAGAGCCCTGGCGTGATGGGGGGCTGCTGGGGATGGCCTGGCATGGGAGGGCAGCATGAGAGGCGGGTTAAATTGGTGCAAAACGGGTCAGCTGTGAGACGGGGAGATCGGTCCTCCTGGTCTCGAGCTGTGCAGGATTGGGAGCGAGGTGCTTGTGCGCTGGGGACGGTGATGTCCCACGACAGGAGCGCCTACAAGCTGCTACATCTTCCCCTGTGCAACTTGTCCCTCCTCCCCTTCCCTCTCCGTCTGAAATACCTGTGGGACAGTATCCTGCTCCCCCAGATCTCACCCCAGAGCATCCCTGGCTCTCCCTGCTGCTCCCCCAAGGCAGTGGGTCACTCAATATTCAACCCATCGCAGCTTCATCAGGCTCTGCAGTCCTTCAGTGGGGGCAACTGTGTGAAAGCTTGAATCACACCACGGCTCTGGTTGCTGCTTTTAGCAACCTCTTGCATTTCTAATACATACATACAAAAATATATATATTTCTGTTTTGCCCCTCTGCAAGGGCACTGGGTGCCAGCAGGGAGGGATGCAGGGGTGGATGGGCTAAACCCATGGGCCTGGTGCCTGCAAACTCCTCCATGGTCAGCAGCTGGCTCTTTGCTAAAAGACTCGATTCCCCCCCGCAAGCTGGCTCCTGGGAGGCTCCACAAGCAGTGCAGAGAGCGGGCAGCATCCCAGAGGGGTTTCCCTTGGGGGTCCCTCAAGCCACAACAGGTCTCGATGGGTGGCAAGTAAGTCTGGGCTTTACTCTGGCAACCTCTGTTAATTCTGGAAGAGAAGGTCTCTGGGAAAGGTGCTGTCCTCCCAGGTCAGCAGAAGGTTGCATTCCCGGTTAAATGAGCCCGGCTCGCTGCCTTTAATCTCTCAGCCTGAGCCGAGTCCCTGGGACCGAGCCAGGAACTAACCCTCTAAGCTGGTTCTTTTCTGCAGCATCTGCCTCCCCGCTGGGCTCCTCAGCTCATGGCTTCTCAGGGGCCGGATCCTGACACCCCAGGCACAACCCAGGGGATCTGCACCTCTTCTCCCGCTCCCTGCCTCAGTTTCCCCTTAGCAGTGCAGTCCCAGTGGGGTGCTGTGCCTTGAACCTCCTTGCTCTGCTGGATGCAGGGTGAGCCGTCGGAGCTGCTGGACTGGCTGGGGAAGGGAGCCGTGCTGGGGGGGAGAGCACAGCATCCTGGAGCACTACCCTAGGGTTTGCCCCATGGGGAGGGGCTCAGTCGCCTGTGGCGGTGCTGGGCTGAGACTGAATGGAACGGGGATGGCTGCACAGCTCTGCAGGAATCGCTTTGTCAAGTAGAAAGTTTTCCAAACAGTATATAAAATTTCACATAGTCTTTTCTCCCTGTTAGCCTCCATGGGAAAACCCTGGGTGGTGAGAAATTGTGGTGGTTGGATTTTCCTGGGCTGGAGTGGAAAGTATCAAAATGAGCCCAGGGATGCTGCTGGCTTCGAATCCCCAACGCTTCCCGGGAGCTGGCTGCTGCAGCCAGTCCTTGCCCCGGCTCTCAGTGCCACCAACCAAACTGGGAACCCCTGCCTGCCCCTGCTCTGATGCCTTTTGCCTGAAAAGCTGCACCCAGGGCTATGAAGCTGCCCACCAGGCTCTGCAGTTTCTGCATGGCACCCACCCGTCATTTTGGGTCCAGCTTACAGATGGAAACTGCTGAAAAGGTTGTGCTGATCCTGGCATCTCTGAAGCACCAGGGCTGGCTTTGGGGAAAAGCTGCCTCAGCCCCAGCCCTTCCCAGTCAGGGGAGAGAAGGAAGTGGAGAAGCAGCTTTGCAGGGAGCGGGGCTGGGGAGTGGAGCAGGGCCTCAGGCGCTGCCTTTGCTTCCAAGGGAGAAGGGAAGGGATGGATCCAGGGCCCTGACAAGATCGGCGTTGCAAGAGTTCTTGAATAAAAATTGCAGGAGCGGCATTCCTGGGAGGAGGCAGTTCCAGGGATTGCCATGAACATGCAACATGGTCCTGGTGCAAGCCCAGAGTTGAGCTGCTGCTGGGGCTTCATCTCGTGCTCCTGCATCGCCCAGCCCCGCTCCCTCCCAGCTCTGGTGCCAGGGCAGCACCTTCCCCTGACCCTCGGCTGTGCTTTTTGGCTTTACAGGCAGACAGACACCCAAAGCAGGACCTCACCCGGACCAGCACTACCCAGCCCTAATTCCTGCTCACCTTGCCGCTGGCTCCATCGATGATGTTTGAAGTTTCAATCAGTCCCCAAGAAATACAGACTGAAGCAGAGAGCGGGCACCTTCTGCAAACAGGGCAGTGTTAAAAGCTCATTCCACCCCTGTCCCCATCCTCTCTTCCTCCAACAGCCACGGCTGCTTTGCTGGAGCTGAAGAGGAGGAGGTAAAAAAGGGCTTTTAATGGCTTCCAGCCCCAGGTTTGCTGCTGTGACACCCTGGGCCACTCCCTTGCTCAGCTGCTCACCAGTGATTTTAAAAGCACATGGGCTCCTGTTGCCTCCCTCCTGCTCTCACCTGTCATTACAGAAGCTGATGCAGGTGCTGAAGCAAGCTCATTAATTTTGGAGCTCTCATTGATTAGGGTGCTCCTTAATGCTGCTGGTGCTCTTGGGTTTGCCTGTGGGGCTGCTAGGGGATGCATGTTCCTGTGGCAGCAGGGGATGCCCATCCAGGGTTGGGGGAACCACACTGCTCCCCAGAACTGCCCACTTTAAAGCCCAATTTCTCTGTTAAAAAGATGAGGATATTAAGAAGATAAGGAGTGGAGGGGGAGCCTTCTTGTGCCCCCTCCCCATATTCCCCCAGCCCCTGCATTTCCATGTTTCCCACTTGCTTTATCCATGAAGCACAGTAGGCCAGGAGGATTTTCTCCCCCCTTGTCTCTTTCCCGAGCTTTCAGCTGGATGCAACACCGTCCAGCAAAAAAGCCATGAGGCTGTGGCTGCTGTCACAGGAAGGAAAACTTCACTTGGGGATGTAAACCTTTAAATGCAAGGAAATGGCGGTGGAGCAACACCACAGAGTGGCCGAGCCCCTGCCCCGTGCTGCCAGACCAGGCTGGGGGGGCAACAGGCAGGGATGGAGGCCCCACTTTTCCTATTCCCCAGGAAAATCTCCAGCCACCGGAGTTAGGCCGACGCTGCCTGTGCAGCCAGCGGCATGAGGCTTTATTTTTTTTTTTATGAAAATCCCCATCTAACGCCCAGGAAAACCCCTCCTGGTCGTGGGTGCATGTTTCAGCCCTGCTTTTCTGTCCTTGCACTGGAGGGGCGGGCGCTGGCGCTGGAACAGGAGTGATTTTCATTTGAATGGGAGACCAAGCGTGAATTTTTTGGGATCTTTGGGGTTTGGCAGCTTGAACTGGTGTGAGATTGCAGTAGGATCTGGGCTGGCGCTCCTTTTCCTGGCTGCCTGCTGGGACCATCCTGCGTGGGGGGAGGACATGCACATGCCTGTGCAGGTGCACCCCAAATTCGGGGCAATCTGGCTGATCCTGCTCCAGTTCCTTCTCCTTGGGGAGTGGGGCAGGGGCGCTGCCAGAGCTGCCCCGGTCCTCCCTGGATGCTCCAGGGGTGGCTTGCCCTGATGGGCACTGCAGACAGCCTAAGGGTGAACACCAGGGACTTTCTGGGCAGGCGCTGCACCCATAGGTATGGGGGAAGATGCTCCTTTAGGATCTGTTTGGTGGATGAAGCATGGCTGCTCAGGGGGAGGGAGATGAGCCCCAGGTACTGTCGAGGCTCACAAGGGAGGGCTGCAGGGTTGTGCCTGATGATGCAGCAGCAGAGCTGGAAAAGGCACCATGGCACCTGCAGCCCTGTTGCAACAGCCCTGTGCATCACGGCTGCCCCAGCTTTCTGGAACTGCGGCTGATCCATGGCTCAGCTGGGACCCACGGCATCTCCCAGCTCCAGGGGAAGTGGCATATCCCCACCCAGGGAATATCCATCACTCCTCTTGACGAGCTGGCAAGAAGCGTCCTCCGCATCCCATGCTTTGGAGGTGCCAACCCATCCCTTGGCAGGGGGATGAAGCACCATTCCTCCAGCATGGGGCTGGCCCCCGTTGGGCTGCTGCAGTTTGGGGTTCCCTGATCCTGCTCACACCGTGGTGGCGGTGGGGTGGCCGCAGCCTTCTGCAGCTGCTGCCAGAGGCACAGCAGAGGCTCTGGCTGGGTGCTGGTGCTGGGAAGGGGAGGCACCCCTTTGGACCCGCAGGTGCTCCCCTGGAAAGCAAAGTGCTGCCGGCAGCGGGCAGGACCAGGGTTTGGCCGGCATCCCCATGCACAGCCGGTAATGGATTCCAGATGGCCCATGGGCGCACGGGCCTCACCACAGTGGTTTTTTGGCAGCTGGGCTGCAAAAGGGTCCTGTCCAAAGGCAACATCCGTCAGAAGGTGGCTGGTGGGGCTGGGAGTAAGAGGAGGGGGGCAGCCAGCTCATAGGGCAGTGGTGGCCTTGCAGGGCTGACTCTGTTTCTCCATCCCGTCTGTCTCCTCCCATCCCTGCAAAGGCACATTTCCTACTGCCTAAAAATATTTGGGATGTGGGCAGCAGGCAGGGGAGGCTTGGCTTGCCTGCCCTGCCAGCGGTGTCACGTGCACCCCACACCATATAGCTGTATGGGCTCATGAGGACCATCCCCTGGTGTCGCAGGAGGGGAGAGCCCAGGGCTGGGCATGGCTTTGGCTGGGGTGGGGGGCACCATCCCCTCCCTCTGCGTTTGGGGTGGGGGAGTGAATTTTAGATGACAGAAAAAGTGGTTGGAAATGCAGCAGGTTTGGGGGCTGGTCAGGAGGAAGATGCTCATCTTCATTGTCTGGGGGGTCTGAAAGGCCACCTGAGTGTGCAAGCTCCTGGGGCCTCTGGAAGAGGCACGGGTTGGGAGGAAGGTGCAAAGCTGTGGAGCTGTTTGGGTTTCCCACCTTGAGGTGGGCTGGGATTTGCCAGACAGGTTCAGAAACCAGCCTCTGAGCTGAAAATCATAGAATCATAGGCTTGTTTAGGTTGGAAAAGACCTTTAGGATCATCAGGCTCAACCATTAACCTGGCACTGCCAAGTCCACCACTAAACCATGTCCCTAAGCACCACATCTACACGCCTTTTAAATGCCTCCAGGGATGGTGACTCCAGCATGTCACTGGGCAGCCTGTTCCAGTGCCTGACAGCCCTTTTGGTGAAGAAATTCTTCCTAATACCCAATTGAAACCTCCCCTGGTGCAACTTGAGGCCGTTTCCTCTTGTCCTATTGCTTGTTACTCGGGAGGCTGTAGCCAGGTGGGTCTCTTCTCCCGTCAGGGAGCTGTAGCGAGCGATAAGGTCTCCCCTCAGCCGCCTTTTCCCCAGGCCAAACAGCCCCAGTTCCCTCAGCTGCTCCTCACAAGACTTGTAAGGTCTCTTAAGACCTTCGCCAGCCCCGCTGCCCGTCCCTGGACACGCTCCAGCACCTCAGTGTCCCTCTTGTAGTGAGGGGCCCAAACCCAGACACGGGATTCGAGGTGCAGCAGGGGGACAATCACGGCCCTGGTCCTGCTGGCCACACTGGTTTGGATACCAGCCAGGGTGCTGTTGGCCACCTGGGCACACCGCTGGCTCCTGTTCAGCGGCTGCCCACCAGCCCCCCCAGGCCCTTTCCCACCGGGCAGTCCCAGCCCCCTGCCCCAGCCCGTAGCACTGGTGGGGCTGGTGGGACCCCAGCGCAGGACCCGGCACTGAGACCTGTAGACCCTCACACCACTGGCCTCGGCCCATCGGTCCAGCCTGCCCAGATCCCTCTGCAGAGCCTCCTGCCCTCCAGCAGATCCACACTCCCACCCAACCTGGTGCTGTCCGCAAACTGACTGGGGGTGCGCTCGATCCCCCCCCAGGTCGTCGATGAAGACATTAACGGGCCTGGCCCAGCGCTGAGCCCACCTCCTGAGGAGGCCACCGCCTGCCCTCGGGGAGCCCACGGCAGCCCAGCCGTTCTGCTGACCCCTCCCCTGACTTCCCTGAGAACCAAAACCTCTGTCATTTCGTGATCACCGTGCCCCAGACGGCCTCCGACCAGCACGTCGCCCGCAGGCCCAGCGGTGTCGGGAAGGTCCCTGCCACACGCCCCAGGGACCCCCCGGGCTGTTCCCCCTGCTGTGGTGCATTTCCAGCAGGCGCTGGCAAGTTGAAGTCCCCCAGGAGAACAAGAGCTGGCGGCTGGGAGACTTCTCCTGGCTCCATATGGGATATTTCACCTGCCTCTTCCTCCTGGTCGGGTGGTCTGTAACAGACTCCCACCACCACATCTGCAGCTGTTGGCCTTCCCCCCTGATTCTTACCCATAAACACGCAACCCAGTGGTCACCATCATGAAGCCCTAGACAAGCAAAGCATCCCCTAACACACAGGGCTGCCCCACCCTCTCCTTCCTTGCCTGTCCCTTCTGAAGAGCTTATAGCCACCCACTGCAGCACTCCAGTTGTGCCAGTCATCCCACCACGTTCCCGTGATGTCAACTATGGCATAGGTTTCCTGCTGCACAGGGGCTTCCAGCTCCTGTTTGCTGCCCATGCTGCACGCGGTGGCGTCGAGTTATGTGTATATCCCGTGAGTTATGTGGACCCCTCAGCTGGGCTAGAGATCCCACTACCTTGTAGAGGGGAGAAGCCCTAATTTCTGTGTGACCATTCTTAGGCACTTCTGTGGCTTCTAACTCATCAGTAACCTTCACATCTTTTCTGTCACATGGATCTCCATCCCCTGCCTCCACTGAGGCAGGAGACCGAGGGACCCTGCTAGCACACCATCCCTCATGCTGGCATGCTGCTGCTGCTGGCTGATTTCGAGTGAGCCTGGTTTTCTCGCTTTCCCCCTGGACTTGTCGCTGTTGCCCGCTGTCCCTTCAGTCACTGTGTTCAGCCGTGTGGAGAGAGGACGGGGAGACCTCTTCTGTGTCATAGAAGCACAGAATCGTGGACTCATTTAGATTGGAAAAAAACCTCTAAGATCCTCTAGTCCAACCGTCAGCCTAACACTGCCAAGCCCGCTCCAACCACGGCACTTACAATCAGGGTTTAGACACCTAAACCCCACTGCCATCAGCGTGTCCTGTCCGCCTGCGGGCCCGTCCCAGGGAAGGCAGGGTGCCATTCCAGCGGTCTGTCTCTCTGTCACTGTCCCTGACACCCCTCAACCCACTGGCCGGAGCCCTGTCCCTCAGCTGCTCTGCCCGGGCGCTCTCCCCCTCACGGTGGCCACCCGGGGCTGACCGGGGAGCCGGGCATGTCCGGAGCCCAGCCCCCGGCCGCTGCCCACTGTCGCCACAGCCCGTGGCAGGCGCAGGGCTGAGCGAGGCCGTGGCTCGCTGCCGGTGGGTGCCATTGCTCCCCGGTGGAGCCAGCAGAGCTCCAGCACCCGCCCCGCGCTCCTCACCGCACCCTGCCCCGGTCGCTTGTGCTCCCCAAGGGCCTCTTTTATAGGTGTGGGTCTCGGCCGCCATTGCTTGTGGCCCTGCCCAGGTCCTGTCAGCCGCTGCCACGTGAGCTGCAGGCTCCTGGTGGGTCTCGGCTCCTCTGGGGGTTCCCCCAGCTCAGGACCCCCCCTCCGTGCACCACGCTGGGGGCACTGGGAGCACCTCACCTCGGTGACTGGGCGATGGTGATGGATACCTGCACCTGCAGTGGGCCCCGGGGTGGGGATTCCTCTCCCTTGGGTGCGCAGAAGGGGTGCTGCGCCCTCAGAGGGGCTGTGGGAGCCACAGGCTGTGGCGCTGCACCCGAGATCCCCGGCAGAAAGGGCAGCTGGAGCCTCGCTCTGCGGGCACAGCCGTGACGGGTGAAGGGGCCGTGCATCACCTGCACCTTGCTCCCAGCAAGAGGTTTCCTTCCTGGAGCAGAAAGAAATTTCTCTTAGAAATTATAAACACTCACAAAAATTACGCCTTGAAGTAGGAAGAAAAAAATAAGAGCAACACGGAGAAGGAAAGAAAACACCCCAACAACCTGCCCCGTGCCTGGGATCAAAGCTAGGTGCCGTTTGGAAGCCCTTGGACAGAAATATTCCCCGGTTTCTTTGGCCAAGCCGCTGCCGTGAAAGGCCGCTTTGTTCCTGGGGCCTCGGCCTCACGTTTGCCCCTGTGGACTTCGATCCTGCGGCGGCCGGGGAGGCTGCGCCCCGCCGCTGTGCCGGCTCTGCCAGGGCAGCTGCTGGCGGCCGGTGGGCACCAGCCCCGCTCCGAGGCAGCGGCGCCGCTTTGATGGGTGCAGAGGGGCAGGATGAGGAACCGCTGCTGCTCCTCTCCCCGGCCGCCCGGCCGCCGCTGAGGACAGGTATAAAATACCTGGAGCTATTTATTCCATGAGTTATGTGTATCCAAGCGTCTTTACATTCCTGCTCACCCACTCTTCCGCCCGGATTCCTGTCTTCCTCTCATGTCTTCCCAAACTTTACGCCAAAGTTACTTTTTTTTTAAATTATTTTTATTTTTTTAAGCTATTTTTGTTATCCTGGCCTGTTTCATAAGCTGCACCCCTCCATGAAACTGGAATTTCCCTCTAACAGCTGCTTCTAGGTATTGGTGGGGCTCATCGGCTCTGCAGGGCTGGGGACAGCCAGGTTTGACCAAAGTTCCCTTTGCCAGAAGTAAGGAGAAGCTGGGTCCCACATCCTCCAGATCTCAAATCTGCAGGGTCCCAGATCCCCAGATCCTGCATCCCCAAGTGCCCCATCCCCAGCTCCCACACCCCTGGCTCCCACCCCGCGGGCAGGCGGGACTCCGAGGCTGACGTAAGTTCCTTTAACTTCAAAGTGTCTCCCACCAAGCCAGTTTAAATCCTCTGCAGGTCTCGGAGGTGGGCACACCGGCTGGTTTCCGTGGATCTAACACGGGGTGGGAAGGGTGGCTCAGGCCAAAGCCCAGCCCGGAAAGCTCGGCCGGTTCTTGCTCAGCCCAGCGGTGCGGTGGGGAAAGCTGCCCAGAACAGGCTGGCCCTGTGCAGAAATGGGAACCTGTGTGGCTGATGAAAAGTGCTTTCTTTGGGTAGGATGTTTGTGTTTCCTTTGGCAGAGTGGCTGGAGGAGCGTGCACAGCACCTGCCTGGGCTGGGCGGGCAGGCTGGCTCTGCTCCCAGCGCGCCCATCCAGCTCCTTCGCTTGAAAGTGGGAGGAAAGGGAAAAGGTTTGGGAAACGCTCCAGCACCGGGTCTTCTTGAAGCAGGCTTGTGGCTAGCGAGTGCCTCGCCAGGGCAGAGACCTGTGACAGCAGCCTGGAGAGCTGTGGTTTCTGCCAGGAGCCCAGGGAGAGGTTTATCTGCCACCCTTGCAGCACCCGTGGGACGGAGGGGCCCATCCTGGCCCCTGCCCTGCTGGCACCCTGTCTGCCCGGGATGCTTTGTTGCAGGACACGCCTTTGCTCACCCTGGGGCCCTGTGACAGTTAATGCTCCTCTTCCTGCTCCTTATCCCTCTTCTGGGAACCAGCCCCTGGATTGCTCTGGTTTGCATCAGGGCTGAGAGGCTGAGCCAGCTGGGCATGAGGAGCTGGGGCTGGAGGCTGCCTCGCTCCTCCTCCCACTCTGAGGAAGAGTTCAAGGGGAAATGTCTTGGGTCTGGCAAGGACGGGGAAGGGAGAGGGCTTCGGGGGCAGGCGGCTGTGCCGGAGAGCGGGAGCCCACTGGGAAGCAGCAGTCAGGTTTTGCCCTGCGATGCGCAGCGGTCGTGGCCGAGATGTTTCCTGGGAGCCACCACGGCCACCAAGGAGGGCGGGCAGCAGCCCGGGCTGGCGCTCTGCAGCCTTTTCTCCACTGCTCCACCGTGGCCTGTCCTGCAGAGATCACAAAGCAGTCATGCAGAGGGTGCCCTGGCAGCTTGTCCCCTACCCATCATTTCTCCACAAAAGCCAATTTGATTTCCCCGGGGGAGAAGGTTCTGCCATCAGAAAGTGCAGATCTGATGAAAATTCGGGGAGAAAGCAGTAGGCAGTGAAGCAGTTTATCTCAGTTAGGATGAAGCCTCCATCGTTCAGCCCTCCCTGGGCACACAGAAGGGCTAACACTGGCATGGGACTGCGCCAACTGAACCAAAATTGTTGCGTTGGGTCCTTTTTTCCCCTTGGAAGGATTGTATTTTATTTTTTGTATTTTGTATTTTAACATTTTGCTCCGATTTGGATGAAACTCTGAGTGAGATAACGAGATTTCCCATGAAATGGGGATTCTGGGTCCGTGGCCAACCCTAATCTATTGGTTTACTTGAAGGTTGCTGGCCCCCGCTCCAGGCTTGGACCCTGTGGGGAGGGAAATGCTGCATCCCCCATCTCACTGGGAAGAATTGTGCTCGTGGCTGGGGCGAACGTTCCTCCATCCTCCTCCTGTCTCCGCGGGGCTCAACCAGCCCGTACATCCCTGGGGGATCCCACTCCCAGGGGGTGCAGACTGCACCCTCCTTCTGGGGCACCTTTCCACCCACCCAGACCTCAGTCACAGTAGGGACCGGTGTGACAAAAAGCCACCCCGGCTGCATTTCCATGCTCGGCTGCTTCGCTCGTAGCAGACAAGCCTGATGGGTTCCATGCACTGGCCGTGCATGTTGGAGCAGGACGGAGGGGACAGGCAGCCGTGTCCCTCGTGGTTTCCACAGGGACACCCACCCCCCACCCCCACCCCCATTTTGGGCAGCTCAGGCTCTGCAGCCCACCTCATCTCCCTTGCCATTCATTTATGAACGTGTCTGTGGTACTGTGAGCTACGGCTGGTGGTTATGCTGCTCCTGCTGCCCAGCAACACCGTGCCTATTAAACTAAACTGCTAGACTAAAATAAGCCTATTTTGAGAGCTGAAACCAAGGAGAAGAGCAGCTTGGTTGCTGCAGTAAGTCCATGGCTTTCAAACCGAACGCTGATGGTCTGAACTAAACACTGATGTCCTACATCAAGGCATTTGGCTGGGGTAGGGAAGGCTTTTGGAAATGGCTGGGGGGTTTTCCCAGATTTTTTTCCCATGAGCAAGATCATCCCATGAATCTCCCACTACAACTGGCTCCTGCGCTGGGGGAATAGGAATCCCATGAAAGCTTCCCAGGGGCATCTGTCCCTCCATCCCACACCCCTGCCCTGTGGTACCAGGCCACCGCCTGCCCCCAGGAGTGGTCCTGCTTGTGACTGGGGGGTGGGGAACCCAGGGGACTTGCAGGAAGCTCTGTGGCATTGCCAAGGATGGAAAAATCCCGGGGATCTGCCCTTTCTCCAAGACGACATCTGAGCTAGGAGGTGTTTTTCTTTCCATCTAGTCAGCACGGCTGCTTGGAAATTTCCTACGCCAGCTCCCGGCTGTAATGTTTTCATAATGAAATGAACCATCTGGCAAAGCCCTGAAAAATGATTCGCCAATTAGTGACTTACATCTTTCCTGTAATTCTACCTCATTAGCCTTTATTAAAAAGAAATAAATTGAATAATAATAAAAAAAAAAGCCCGTCCCTAGGAACACCTTCAGAGTCCTTCCAGTTTCTTACCCGTGTCTTCCCTTCGCTCTCCTCCCACGTGGGTGCCCAGGGTGTCGATGCAGCAGACACCAGCTCACAACACCCACAGCTTGTCCGTCAGCAGCCACATGGCTCCTGATACCTCCAGGTGATGTTTCTGGGCTGGCCACATCCCTGCGGCACCGTGCCCCATCCCTGCAGGCAGAGGATACCCGACCTCAGGGTACTCCTCGCTGGGCATAAAGATAAGGACACCTGGGCAAGCCTTCAGGGTCCACACGGGTGCTGCCCGCTCCCCTGCACCATGGCCAGGGGCCTTTCTGCCCTTGTTGGTGCTCCCCGCCTGCTGGCAGAGGGGCCTGCGGCTCAGGGGATGGAGGCAGTGCTGACTCAGCAACCAAAAAGGCTTACTCAGCAATGTGAGAAAATGCTGCCACAGCATTTTTTTTTTTCACATGGTCGACTCAGCAGGTTGGAAAAACGTTGCTCAGCAGTCTGCAAAAACGTTGACTCACAGGGTTGCAAAAACACCGAGCCATTTGCAACGCCAGCCAGCCAAGCCATGCACAGACCACTTCTGCCCCTGCTCTAATTTTCCCGAGGATGCTGCTGCTGTGGCACCCTACCCAACTCCCAGGTTTGAGGGGTGAAGCTGCCCCAGCTTCACCCTTGCCACCAGCCCTTGGCCAGCCACCCTCAGGCTGCCCTGTGTGACTTGGGCTTCTCCCCAGCAGCTCTTGAGACTCAGAGGGTGAAGACACACCTCTGCTGTAGTAACAGCCCCCTCCCCAAGTGCCCGTGGCTGCAAGGGAGGGCTGTGCGGTCCCAGCCTGGTACAGTAAATCCGAGGGCTGTGGGTGAGCAGCTGCACCACTGCAGTGCCTGCAGCTCAGCTACATCACCACTGCTGCACCCCCCACGCATGCTGGGACCCTCCTGCTAACACCTGCGGTTGAAATGGAAGAGGATCAGCAACAGCACCCACAAACTCACTGATTTTTCAGTCACCCCAGTGCCTGGCACTCACAAAGGAACTGGGAAAGCAAATTGTGATTTCTCAAAACTCCTGCACAATTAAGGATTTATGACAATTGATCTAGCTGAGCTGGGTCTTTGGGAAGGCTGCTTCAGTGCGGCAGGCTCCCCCTCTCCCCCCAGCACCAGGAGTGGCATCACCAAACACAGTTCTTCCCTGATGGCAGAAGCAGCAGTGAGACATGCAAGAACACTGCTGATGGCTCCTGCTCTCTCTAAAGATGCTGTAAAAGGAACAGAGGAAAGACTCCGTTAAAGAGTGTGCATGTGCTACATGTATTCCTTACCTCAGAGCCCTGAGAGGGTTTTGGGGCCCGGCTGCTTCAGCTGCAGCCGAGAGTGAACTGGACCCTCTGCAAGCCTTTCTTTTTTTAAAGCCTCTGTTAAAGATGATGCTCATGGCCTTGGCTGAGAGACACAAACACAGCTAACACCATGACAGCCCAACCACGCTGCAGTTCTGAATTTATTAGAAACAGCTGTCAGTACATCCTTTAAAACATTACATGTCAATGTGCTTTATTGCAATTTTTTTTATTGCATTTTTTTTTTTTTTATCTAGAGCAAGTAGGCCCAGGATGCTTAGTGTCTGGGATTTAAAAGCCCAACCATCTAGGTAAAAGAAAGTACAGCAAAATTGTAACACACCTGGTGACAAGTACAGTGTTGCATTACTGAGCTAGAAACTACAGGATGACTTGTCTGAAAACACTAACATACAATTGGTTTCCTTATGAAGCAGTTTGTTTCTTTTCTTCAAAAGTTAAACTACATGAATTCCTTTTTTTTTTTCTCCCCCTCCCCCCCCCCCTCCCCCCCCCCCCCCGCCCACTACACCATAAACGACAGAAGAACAGGTTTTACACAAATAACAAACAAGAGTACCAAAGTTACATGCTGGAATTCATCCGGAAAACAAAATAATGCAATAGCTTCTGGAGAAGCAGGTTCTTAACAGATGCAGTTTCCCTTAAAGAAAATAGAAGTCAAAGAAAAGCAGAAACATTAATGCAAAGGTTGTACAAAGGAGTGTGCTGTTATTTCAGCCCTCGATACAAGATCAAACACCCACTCATGCTTTACATTGAACCACACCTTATACAAAGAGTCCACTCACAAAGGGACACATACCACCACCACCCACTGCACATCAGCTCTGGACAGGGGGGGTCTGGGGGTCTGCTCAAACGTGCAAACGTTCATTGCATCTTGTGGGAGAGCAAGAGGGTTTCTTTTGCTAAACCTTTGCTTGGAACAAAGTTGATTGCTTTGTCCCAGAGTAGATAACACCCCAGTTCAATTCTGTTTACAAATAGAGTAGTAACCCCCCAAGAAAGATCCAGAGTTCAGCATTTCAGAAGCACATATGCAAGATGAACACAATAAACTCCTTTTCATTTGACAAAAACAAACCCAATTCTGCCTAAACACATGGCAGAATGTGCTAACAGTGAATTTTGTTTTATTTTTAAGGGGCAGTGCCACTTACAGCTAATGCATATAAATGTGTACGTGAATATATTTTACATATATCTATATACATACAGTACATATACACACACGCGCACGCACACACACACACACACACAGATGATGCAGACCATTACAATCTCGTGGTGCAATAAACAGCCAGATATACAAAATTAACAGGTTTCATCAAACATATCTTTGCTGGATGTAGAAGTCACTCACGAAAACAAAAAAGACCAAAACCCCAGCCAGCTGACCAACCACAAACCCCCACCACGCCCGACAGAGACCCAGGGGCAGCTCTTGGCTGGCCCCAGCATCCTACAACTCCCCTGAAGTGACGAGACTCATGCCGGGGGGTGATATTCACCCTCGGAGACTTTTTTTGTCTTTGGATGCAATCATTTTTCCAAATGATCCCGAGCCCCTTGCTACGAGCACTTGGAAAGCGCATGGGTACGGCGCTGCGAAACACATGGGGAAATATCCCCACCCTGTTTGCCAACGCCGATCTCACAGAAGCAATTCCAAGGGAAGGTGGTGGAGGGGGGCATGAAATTAAAGCTGCTTTCTCTAATACAGGTTGATCAACAAGGCGTTTTTTCTACCAATAAGGGCCCGTTTGTTTGTTCTGTTGTTTGGTGGGTTTTTTTTGCCTCTGAAGCTCATATTACATGTTTTAAAGGCAAATTTTAGAAAAAATGGTGAGTCTAGTCATAAAATATGGCGAGTCTATGCCAATAGCAATTAAAAAAATGCAAATTCTGCATTAATTGTATGCAGCCAGCCCCAAAGACCAGCACTTCAAGCACTGTCATCATCTAAACAGTTAACAAGCTAAAGCTCCCTATCTGCCCCTGTGAACAAACAGGAAGGACTTGAAAAGATTTGAAGAGATTTTTTTTTTTTTCCTTCCCATTCGGTGGAAAGTATTTCTGCTCACAGAATGCAAGATTCACAAAAAATGTTGGACAAACTTCATCTAACCCCATCCAAAGCTACTCCTCACGCAGTACTTAACTAGCCGAGCTGCTTCACGAGCAGGCCTGCGTTTATTTGGGCTAGTAACTCTGTTCCCTTCTCCTGGCTGCACACGTTGTGCCAAGGGAAACAAGGGGATTAGCAATGCAAGTTCCCTTCCAATACAGGAAAAAGAGCAACTCCTTAAGGACTCCTATTAATTCCCTAACTATCTCCTTGCAATGCATTTAAGGAGATTATTCCAAAGGGAAGGGTCTGCTCTGGCATCACCTCTTTCTTTCATGGTTCAAGGCGGAGATCCTACTTCACTGTCAGTCTACTGCTTCGCTGAACTACAACCAGAGGGATGCTTTAGGATGCTGACCCTTCCTCTTCATTAAAGCTATTTGCTTTGAACACTGAATTTGAGCAAGCCTAACCCCCCCTCCCCTCACAGCATCTTTGTTCTTCGGGAATGTTACTTTGATTTTGCCGTTCCAAAAGCAGAGGTTGAAAAATCAACATAAGGAAACTACATGTAAGAAAACCTGATTTTAAATATGATCTAAACAAAACAACCCCCAACCCATCATAGCGCTTTGTAAAACTGCATTTTGAACCTGTCTCTTACCCCTCCTGATCCACAAGCAGTACCTGTTTCATGTCTGCACAATGCAGCAAGCATACAAGACTCACTAACATTTCAGATTTTTATTCCCTGTTAGTGTAACAAAAATATAAAATAAACAGACATTCAAAAACAGAAGCAAGATTGTTCAAGTACCAAATAAGGGGCTTTTCCAAACTTAAGGTGTGACATTCCTATAGCAATTCTGCTGTTTTAAACAGCCACAGCGTTCAGTTAGACACGGTGCCACCCAAGCCTACAGAGAGCCCAGGATTTGGGGCAACCAAGACCCTCCTCCTTCTCCTGTCATCCCCAAAACAGCACCAACTGTCCACAGTCCCCATTACAGTTGCCTGGCTTTGTGAAGGACAGACTTTGATTTTTGCCCTGCTGTGACTAGAATGCAGGTATGATTGAGTACAAACTTTTTTCCTGGAAATGGCTTTCGGTTGTAGAAGTCTGGTGTCTTAGTCTACACTGACTACAGTCTTAGTGTGTCAGTGAGAAAACAATCAGGCCCACCACGTTAAATGGAAAACTTCCTGACCATCTGCCACATCAAGAGAGATGAGCGTGGAAAGAGCATTTTATTTTTGGCATAAAACAGAGGGCTGTACTGGATATAACTCTAGATTGCAACTACTAATGGTGCAAAGCAGTGACTCAATCCACTCCTGATGAGAAAGAACAAAAAAAAAGATCAATACAACCCCCAAACCTAGAGCACTCCAGCAGCAGAAGGCGGACAATCACATATTACTGCTTCACATACTAGCGAAGTATCTATTGGGGCATCTCTCTATTTCTAGGTGGGTTCTTCCCATGCTAGGGTTACCTGTAATCCATAAAGAAATCAGTGGGAAAAGATTTGTAACTTACTAAACTTCAAAAACATGGCACTCGTGGCTGACGCAATGGGGCCAATGACAACTGTGGAAGCAGGCTTGATTTGCATCCATACAAATACAAAATACTGAATCACCCCTGATCCCTGCAAATATACTTCAAAACAGATTAGAAGAAACTGTGCATATTCGAGTTTCAACGTCCCCGCCCCCCGCCCCCCACCATTTAACACTGTGCAAAAGTTATTTAACCCTACATATATATTTAATACAATATGGGTCAATGAGATCAGTACTCCTCTAACTGCAGTCTGATAACAGACTGCTGCTAGAACACTGAGACTTTCCCCCCCTTTCCCCCTGATTTTTTTGACTCTTAAAATGAAGATCTTCTCACACCTTACTGTTTTAAAGGAATTCTAGTTCCTTTGTTTTGCCTTGATCTTTCCTGTATCTGTTTTAGGCTTAACAGCTGCTTTTCGCACTAGGGTGTAATCCTGCACCTCACAGGCCCATTTCTGATTTCTCAGTCATGCGAGTGTAGAACAGCCGCAGGAACGCACGGGGTTTCTCCCAGGTCTAACACCACTGAGGAAACAGAATTAGGCCGAGCACAACAAGCGCAGCAGGACCAAGCCCTCGCTCTGTGGATCACACCAGCTACACGTGTCAGTTGGTTTTATACCCATTTTTATTTGCTCTATGAGCACAAAATGGATGCAAAAAAGAATCTGTGCAATAGTATCTGACAGTCAAAGGGAAGCAATCACAGCAGCTGGGACTTCAGGTGCCTAAACAAAACACGGAGATACAGAGGCAAAAGACAACCTCAGAAAGACCACTGAGGGTAACGGAGCCAAACACAAGGAACACAAGCTTAGCCAGCCCATATTCCTGATCTGAAGGTTTGGGCAAAACAGAATTTCAAACAATGCTTCAAGATGGCTTATTGGCTCCGAGTGCATCATTCACAGCAAATACATCACCTGTGATCAGCGAAGAGATCTCAGAGAGCGAGGGGCAAAAAATCCCAACTCACTCACACTACTATAAAGCCAAGCTACTTTCACAGATGCCAGTAGAATTACACTGTATTTACCTTGGCAGAGCTGGGGCAGGAGCCTGGACCAAGACCTCACAGGATCAGTTAGATTCCACTACAGGGAAACTTCAGACAGCCCCGCTTTGCTATCCTGCTGCTGTTGGTACTTTGAGGGTGTGCCAGGATTTATGAGCCTGAAAGTAGACCTGCACTTGTTTAAAACAAAACTGATCCCTACCTTAAAAATGGGATAAATGTGAATCACTTCAGGCAGGTTGTCTCTGTCACAAAAACAGAGATCAGAAATACATGCCCCATCAGCCTCAGATATTAACACTGCAAATAAGAGGAGAGCCCACAAGGAGAGATCACAAGGGCAGAGAAAAAGAGACACTCCACTCCCACAGGTTTTTCCACCAGCATGAGGCACCTGGCTATCATTTGTGCCTTTGAACCGATTTCCCTCATCAGGCATCTGGACTCAGCCCAGTACCAAAGGAATGTTAGATGCACAAGAGGTGTAAGAATGACAGCTTTACAGCTACCAGATTAGAACTGCAAATTATCCAAGAGGTAGGGCAAGTTCCTTTAAAGACAAAAATTTCCATGTCCATATACCACTGAGGAATCCATTCAAGATTTTCACTAAGAGCAAAGGCAACGCCTCTTTTCCTTTTCTTGGGGAAGTGGGAGAGAAAGGACACATGAGCAGATGTAGGTCATTGACATAGGAGCTTGCATGAATTTTCTTCTCCTCTCACCCAGTTTTGGTTAGATTTTGCAGTGTTTCATTTAATTAGAAAAGTGGCATCTACAGAATTCTTCGCCTGAAGATTGCACTCTGGCTGATTAGAAAGCGCCTGGGATGTGTCAGGGTCATTAGTGCAAAATAAAACATCTCACAGGCACGCCAGGCAACCAGACTACCCTTCCTGCAATGGCTGCCAGCGCTCCAGCCTTGTCACTTCCCTGCTTGCAAATTCATGCCATTCAGCAAAATAATGCTTCTAGTGTAAGCATTAAACGTCAACAAGCCTAGCAGTACTGCCCAGGCATTATAGAAAAAAAAAAAACCCACGCATTTGAACAGGAAATCAGCCCCAGGGTCAGAAACAGGTCTAGAGCATTCTCAGACCTGCATGACTGTCTGCTTCCTGTCCTGTACAATGGGTGCATTGCAAGTGAACCGCTTCCAGTAACACGAACAAAAGTAACTTTCAAGGTTGCACACTGAACAATTACTTCGCCAGTTGTGCTTTGATGCCAAGTGGTTCAGTTTGCCAAACTTAGCTCTTTTTCATCTTAGAAGCTTAAGGAATGGAAATAAGCTGCTTTGTGTACTTTCCAGGGAGGAGATTTATTGGATGATTGCTATACTTGATGAAGCCCAGGACTACCCACTCCAGTGTTTGACAGCAGCCCCTGCCAAAGGATGGTAGCAGACATCCAATAACTGAGTAGTACAGTTCTCTTCCTTCCTGTGTTTTGCATCATGCCCAAAATAACTACAAGGGAATTCAGATTATGCCAGTGTAAAATCTTGCTTGGCTCCAGTGGTGTGAGAGTTCAGAACTTCGCTTGCAAAGAACAAATCAGAGGAGATCTATAATTAGCATGCTTCCTTCTATACAACTGGAAGTGACTACACCTCATGAAAGAATTTGGTACAATAAGCCATCCAGAAGCATTTGATTACACCTACCTCTTCTATACCAAAAAATCAAGCATTACCAGAGTCTGTCATTGTTCAGCAAGAGAACTGCAACAGGTGAGTGCAAGCTTCATTCTGGTTTACATTCCGAAGCACAGTATCGTTAAAAACTGAAAACAGAATCCCAAGCTGAGGAATGGGAGGAAGGGGGGTGAGGAAAGATGAGAATGAGTGATTACATCAGATCAGACAAATTTAGTGTTTTGAAGCCACACAATGTTTAGCTTTTCCTTTTATTTTTTTCAAGTTTTGGTGTAGAACGTGTGTGCGGATGCTAACGCAACCTTCCCCATAAGTGCTCAATCTAGCAAGGAACAAAGTTTTGGTGTGTTCAATTTGGTTATAAATGTTTCCTTTAAGTGAAGACCTGTAGTGCCATTGAAACCAAAACTTTGTTACTGTTGGCAAAAAAAATAAAGCAACTTTTCTTTACAAGCATTTTTCCATTTAAATAAAAACCTGAAGCTTTCCCATAATTCCTTTGGTCTTCTCTCACCAAATTCCATGCTACCTCAAGACAAGCCCTCTTTTGGAAGTTCGGCTGAATCGCAGTGAAGCTGCTAAAATTAAGAGAAGAATTGCTGCGGTAGAGTTTCCCCCCTAGTTTCTTGGGAGTTTAAGACTGAAAGACATTACTGATGCCTCAGACAGAGGCTTCAAATTGTCTCTACAAGAACAAGAGAAAACAAAATCCAATTAGAAGTTCCACTGAAGGTGCCTGGCAAAAATTATCTCCACAAAACGATGTTTTGCTTCCAGTATTTTTGTACGGGTTGAGTTTATTCCCCTCATAAGGAAACAAAAGTATCAGTGTAAAAGCACAGCTGAGCTTTTAAGGTAGCACCAGGACACCTACACCCAAGTTGTCGTCTTGTTGCTGCTAGGCCTCTTTGATTCACATTCACAGAATCACTTCTTGTGCAAAACAAGCAGTCTAAGGAGAAAGAATGCCCTCCAAGTTCTAGTAAAAATCGTAGAAAAGAATCCAAGATAGCCAACGCTTTCCTCCTCCCCAAAATTTACCTGCAGAGAGAGGGGGGCATCTGTGCGTAGACAGGATAGGCAAGCCTGACATTTAGGGAATCATTGTGTTGGACAAGGGATGTCTGCTGGTAATGAAGAACCAAATCCTTGAGTGTGCTGTACAGGTTATATGGTTCTGCAAACCCATAACCTCTTGGAGTGCTGTAGATCACGCAGTGTTTCACTTCTCCATCAGCTCTGCAAGGAAAGGAAACAGGAGAGTTGAACATCAAAGGACAAACCCAAAGTGACAGTCTATTAACAATTAACTAATGCAGCAACCCTGCCAGTCACTAAATTACATAATGGAGGACCCAGCAGATGCAAGAAGAGGAGATTAATATAGTCTGTGAAGAAACAGTGCTTCAGGGCATGCGATTAAACACTCTTGCATAATAATCCACATAAGAGGCCTCTTCTATCCTAGCAGTACAATTCCCTACTGCATTGTTCTCCAAATGTTTCTTGGGGGGGGGGGGGGGGGGGGAAGTCAAGAGCTTAACCAAGAAGATAAGCACCTGAAGTCAGCAACGCCTTTGTGCTCAACTCATCTGGAAACCTATCCACTAAGGAAAGACACCAAACCCCACCAATTGTTAGGACCTACAGAGTATTTCATGAAATGCAGCGCTAACCTTCAGTGCGCATTTTTTTTAATGTTAAGCATGGCACGGGTTCAAGCTGGCTCATTATCTGAAGTCATAGCGACTGAGTCCCTAACTTGGCAAAACAGTCACTGCAACACAGTATTTCCAAAGCTGCTAGAAAAACTTATCTGCCAGAAAGATGGAGCATTATGTAATCCCTATGCTGGAGCCTATTGCCATCCAAGTCACACGTAGGAACAGCTTACGTTATGCCATCATTTGCTAGCTTGTAGTATGATACCAACCAAGAGAAAGTATCTGATGAACCCATTGCTTCAGTGACTGTGACAAACAGGATCTTGAACACAGCAGATACTACAATCTTCAGTTACCTTGAGGTGATATACCTTCACATATTCATTTCTCTAACTTGCTTTCAGAAGCAATTAACCTCATGTGAAATATATCAGTGAAAGCCATTTCGCACTCCAGAACAGGCTTGAAGGATTTTTAGATAACAGAATCAGAGTATTTCTGACCTCCATTACACCAGCATAAAATGAAGAAGTGAAACACAAGAAATCAATGAAAGGCTACGCGAGTGTCATAGAAACCACTGTTCACAAATAATGCCCCCTCTGAAGCATCACCATTATCTTAAACATACGAGAGAAAGCATTGGCCATGCTTTTCATGCAAAGAGTTAGGCACGTCTGAAAATGAGAATGGAAGCCATTACAGCTTTATAGCCCTGTTTTAATTCTTCCCGTGTGTTCCTTAGCAGGGAAGAATATGGGAGAATTTGGCCTTAATTTAGTTATGACTGCAGAGCTTCAAGGTGGGATACTTCAGAATTGTGTATTAGCTACTGTGGTGACTGAAGAGACTACTAGGACTACAGTTACTGCACAATCAAAATACATTTTTGCAACAAAGCTTTTACCATGCTACTCTTCCTGCAAACATGTAACACATTCCAATGGGCAGGCCTAGCTAGGTTTGGCTTTTGTTCTCCAAAATAGCGAGCTGTGGTTGAGATTTATTGAGTAGTTAGAACAAAAAGGAAAATGGACTTACACCACAGAACAAGCATAACATCCTTTCTTGCTACTCTCACGAATTAAAAATGCTCCATCAGGTTTCCCACAGAGCAAGTCTTCTGCTTGGATACGGTTGAGATCCCCAACAAACCAAGTCTTCTCATCATGATGTGGCAGGTTTTCATCTTCTTCATTCACAAAGTAGGTGCTGAAAAAGAGGACAAATTTGTTAGTCCTTCCTTTTTTCTACAGTCTTTTACTGAGAAACTTTTGCATTACCAACCCCTACAGGAGAAAACACTTGTTAATGGAACACTTTTCAGTAAAATCACATATAGTGACACTTACTCATCAATATTTTCATTTTTGATCCCCAGCCAGTCGTTGATTCGCTTCTGTCTCACCCCTTTGTGATTGAGCCATCTGCCAGAAGAAGAGTGTATTAATATGTTACTTCAGAGCACAAGTACAGGTTTTCCTACTGAGCAAGCTGAACCTCAAACACAAGGTCCCACAAAGAAACAGTCTGGAGCTCAGTTTGCTCTCCATTAGCAAAAGCCATAGAAAGACCCTAGATTCTGTAAGAGCACTTCCCTGCACCATCTTCTGAGATGCCTCCTTTACTGGATGACAAAGCAAAAAGAAGCAACCTTTTAAATGGAGAAAGAGGAGCGTTGAGCTGAGGAAGAAGTACTGCCTCCGCACAGTGCACTCCAGAAAGGAAACAATACAAATGGTGACAGCTGCCGGCTTCTCTTGGGAAAACAAAATGGGTGTTGCCACTGACTACTTCTGACCTCCTAACATTGCCTTCTGAGACACTGTGTTTCCCTCTGTCTTCTGCCAGAATCCTAGCACACCGAGGCCAGCCCAATGCACGACATTAGGAGCTGGATAACCAGTGTGTCAGTGAAATCAAGGGTAGGTACAAGCAACATCTGCCACACCTGGCACAAAAAATACTAACCTCTATTGTGTTAGTGGGCACAGGTTTTGTAACTCCTTTATCTTAAAGGATTTATTTACAGGAGTTGCAGAATGTGAACCTAGTTGTGGCAGGCTCTTTAAGTAATGAAGTCATGAAGAGGCCAACCAATTACCCAGACATCCTACGCCAGAACGTAGTACCTTAGCGCTCACAGAACTTAGGTTATGAAAAGAAAATTAAATTCCCATTATCCTGATGGAAACAGTCATTAATCAGGTTCATCAGAGACATTATTCTTGAGGTACAGGTCAGGCTTACTTACACAAGATACTGATCTCTGATTTTGCGGAGCTGAATTAGGTCAGGCTTGATACTATTCATTTTCTTATCAGTCTCCCTGTTGTCCAGAGCTTGTTTCTTCAAATCTTGTTCCAGACGCATTTTACTATCATGGATCTCACCCAGGCGTGATTTTAATTTTTCATAGTTCATCATTATCCTGCAAATAAGTGTAATATTTGAAAGGTGAGGTCAAGCCAGTCCAGAAGGGCTGAACCTTACCAGTAGCACTTACATAAAAGAGCATCACAAGCACTACTGTAACAGCAGCTCCTCCCTTTGACTGCCTCATCTTAACATAATTACTGTAGGAGTGCCAGAAAAGACTTCTTGCCAGAAGGCCTACCACCCTTTTGCATAGTTTGAACCTTCAGTTTACCTTAATCGATTTCCTTCTGGCAGAGATGCAGGAAATAACTATCTCTAGAAGGGTAAGCTAGAACAGATTCCTCCTTCAGTGTCAGATACACTTTTTGGTACATCAATTATGTAATCCCACCATAGGTATCAGTACTAGCAAGATTTCAAATGTAGACTTCATTTACTGATCAAGCACTACCAGGAAGTAATGCTGCCTGTCTCTTCATTTGAGGTTAGTTTGCAGGTTTGGTACAATTCAGGAAAATTACGTATTTCCCCTGTTAATTGATCTTTAGTCAGAATGAAGCACCACAATTGCATAAGATTGTTATGGGTAACTGTTTTCAGTCTAAAAATCTCCTTAAGGTTTACCCTCTAGCGATTCACAAAGCACTGTGTCATTAGGTATTCTGCCTTGCTTCAAAGGCCCTGATACAGCTTTTTCTGCTGGTACCTTCACAGAAGGGCAATTTCAAATTGCCCTTACTGAACTTCTGTTAGATGACCACTACCCACTACCAAATAGCAGCAATTAAATACTGATCATCCTTGAAAATTACCAGAACTGACATTTACCAGACCCAGGTACATTTCACTATTTAGAAGTAAACATTTTTCTGAATTATATTCTGAGCAAATCCAAATAAAAGTGGCATAAGCAAATGAAATTTTTATTTCCTGATCCTTTCCTGGTCCTCACCACAGTATCTCGATTTTCTGAATTTGAGAGAATAATCCAGGGGGCTCCCACCTCTTCTGCCTACAATGCAATTCCTTGGCAGAAGAGGGCTTAACTGAAGGAAGGTTCCGACACATTGGGGGAAGGTCTCAGAGAAAATAGCGAGTTGGCAAAGTGTTTTATATGATGCAATATTATACACAAGTATTTCATGGGAGTGTCAATGTGGACACTAGTTCTTCCTTGTAAGCAAACACAACTTCAGAGCTTACCGTTCAATTTCTTTGTCATTCCCCTCCCTGCGAAATCGCTCAATGTATTCTTTGCTGTATCGCTCTTGTGAGTGGCACTGTTCCTCAAATATCTTAATAGTTTCATTAAATGCTTCAATTGCTGTCCTCTTCATCTGAATTTCCTATGTGAGGGAAGAGTCCTTCATCATTTGTTCGTGATACAGATGACAATGCAAGACTCAATTATGTTCCCTAAATTGACTGAGATGAACTTTTCTCCCCTCGCAAGCCAAGATGTGATTAATCAGTTTTAAATTTAGTCAAATGGCTGAGTAGAGTCAGGGAAGGCTTACTCCCTGTAAGTCTACCCTCCTCCCCAACATGATGCTCTCTATTAGGCTGAAAACCCCTCAAAACATTTGTCATATTTTCCATTTTACTTTGCAGGAGCACTGCCAAACCTCCTCCCCATATATGAACTATCTTACTTTACAAGAGGCAGTCCATATACTTACTGTATTCACACTTCCTTAATGCATAATATCTGCTATCTGATTTGAACACGACTTCACAAAAAACCTGGACAAACCCCTCTACAATTCTCATTGCAGCACAGAGCAGCTAGAAATACTCAGCAGCCAAGGAAGTCTGCAGTGCAATGCAAAGCTTGTAGGCGATGGCCTTCTCCACCCTACCTTATGCTAGGAAGCTCAGCTTCTCTTTCTTCCTTGCTCCACACGCCATACCTCTAGGACTATCAGCAACAAGTAATACTCACTGTTTCCATCAACTTTGAAACCACCTTGTTCTACTCCACAATTTACTAAGGTTTTTCCTTATATTTTCTGACCTTGGACTGCCTTTATTAGCCATAACAGGTTAAAATAATTTTCTTTACTTTTCAAACAACAATAAAAAGACTTACAGACAGCTGAAGTAGAACTAACCTGTGATGTTCTGGTATATTCTTCATACAATTTGTCGTACTCTTTACTTTTTTCCTGATACTGAGCATGGTATTCTTGAAGCTTTTTGCCTACTGCATCTATATTATCTTCTTTCACCAACTGATCCTGTACATACAAAAAGCTATTAAGTCTTGAAGCAAAGCAGCTTTTCCTTAAGAGTATTTGTTTGTCCACTTAGGCACATTTGCATTTTACAGCTATTAGCATCATTTTTATAATCAGGTTTCTACACAACACAAACACTGTATCTAATTCCCCTTCCTTCATGCAGTAAGTTCTACAGTTTACAGCCAGTAGGAACTGGAACTATGGGACACTGAAAACCATGCCAAAATACTAAGCTTCCAAAAACACACTACATCTTAGGTCTCGGATATCAATCCCCTATTGGAGAAAGGAAGAAGTGAATTTCTTGGAATCTGAAGTTTAAAGGCAGTGTTGAGTTTTGTTTTGCTTTGGTCCATCCCCCCATAAAAGCTCTGCAGTTCTTTTTCCTTAATGGAAGACAGTATCTTGGGCTACTGAATAAAAAAATACTCTTGAGAAGTTTAGATGGTTATACACAGAGTGAGCAGCTGCATAGCATGTACGAGCCATGCACAAGGCTTCTCAGAGAGGTTCAAGTCTGCTGCATGTCAGGGTTTCACTCCTCTACTAGATTGCTCAGATGGAGACTGGAAACTTGGTAAAATGAAGAAGCTCAAAGGGCTAGACAATTTGAAAGACCCATTATTACGAACACAGTGAAGTCAAATGTGACAACTCACTTTTTTTTCCAGTTTAAAAAAAAATAAAATCAGGCTTCACATAAAAAAACAATTGTATACACATTTTCAATTTTTTTTCTTCTCTGCACTAACAGCTGATGAAGATCATACCTGCTGGTACCGGGACACTGGATACATCAACTTCACATCAAGCTTCGGGTTATACTGAGCAAGAGACTCATTGCGGTAGTGGTTAATCAGTTCCACAACTGAATTAAATGTCAGTGGATCAGAAAAGCCGTATTTTCCATCCCGATGATAGATCTTTATCAATTTATTGTTGCCACCCTTCCTGTAAAGTGGTACAGTCATTTAGAGGTTTTACCGTGTACCTCCTATCCCTCTTCAACACTACTGCAGCTAAGAAAGACACCAGTGAAATTCCTGTGCAAGTGGCTTTGACACTGTACACCTTCATGTGATACTAGCAGATATTAGGTAGTTTAAGAGTCAATACACACAGAATTATCATCAGATATTATTTGAACAGGAGCAAAGCCCAAAGTAAATCTCTTCCTTTGCATTCCTTCTGGAGGCAGCTTACAGTATTTAATACCTAGCTTTGCCAGAAGTTTTGCAAGAGAAAAGGAGGATGCTGAAGGCTGAATAAAGGAACCATATAAAAACCCAAAGCCACAATTTCCTGCAATTTGGGGTCACTGATAGTATATAACTGAGTATACGTTTATACAGCCATTAACAAGTCTTCTGAGTTATGGATGCTAATACAGGATACACAAACCTAAACAAAATCCTTTGAGGATTACAAGACAGTTGTAAGTTTAGGACTTTACATTATCCAGATTTATACATTCTAGTGGTTTCCACAAACATGGCACTTATTTCTTCCTTTTTTCACCTACAGACTGTTTAGACAATATCCCATCCTTCCTGCACTCCCAATCTTCATTCCTAAAGACATCTGCATTCAGCAAAATAACCAAATATGCCAAACCTTAAGTGCACAAGCTGGGAACTTCAAGGGAGAAGTCAAAGCAGAATTTAAACTACACCCTTGGGGTCAAACCTGCCATTAAGACAACAGAAAATCATGGCAAGATCAAATATCTACCATATCATAGTAACTCCCAAAGGTGTGCTACAGAGGCTGTGGCTTATGTGCCTCACTCATTTGCCTCTTAACAACCACTCTTGGGAGCCTGGTAGAGCCAGGCGGCTGGACAGGCTGGGCAAGGCACCAGCAGCTAGTCACATGAGGTCTGCTGCCTAACTGCAGCAGATAGAGCTGGGGCAGCTCTGGGAAGTCTGCCCCTTGCAGGCAATTTTAATGAAGAAAGGAGCACGGCTCCAATTCAATATTTCCTAAATTTTGGATCAGAAAGTGGAAGATACCCTTTTTACAAAGGCACCGCATTCAATTCTCCAGAGCAGCGTGCTGGTAAGATATTTGATATGCTCCCATTAATCAACACCTTAGTTTGTAAGTACCTTTTACTTTAGCAGGTCTGAAACAATGAAGCACTGCTGAGTGGCTCTCCTCCCCGAGTCCCATCTAATCTACAGAGGTCCTTACAGTAGAGTTGAGGGACATGATTCAATGCACAGAACAGAACTATCAGACCTGGCTATTTATTTGCTCATTCTGTGATCTGCAGTACCTTTGGGAACATCTCTCAACTTGAGCCACATCACCTTTACACAGCCACTGCTGTCAATAGTATACCAACTAGTTAGTCAGGGTTTTACTGCATGGACTACAACTGCTCAACACTTACCGTAATGTCAGAGTGTAGTCTCCCTGCATCTTGGTTGATGCATCACGCACCAGGAATGTTCCATCTGGCATGTCTCGTAATTTGTCATTTACTTCTTCCCTGGAGAATGGAAGGGAAGGCAGAATTAGAAGCATTAAAGGCATGATCATCTTTGTCACAGGTGTCAATACTGGGGCCAGTAACACCAACATGCATAAGGAGTTCAGTCTTCAAAATATGAGGCAACCTTCCTTCACGCTCAGGCTCTCCAGTCTTTTAGTCCATCTAAAGCAAGTCAGAACTTGCATCGTTATACTAAAAACTAGCAGCTGCAATCAACTGCCATTCAGGAAGAATTCTCTGTTTAAGCAACCGGAGCAGCTGTGTCTCAGTCTCACAACCTTTCCCTGTAATCTGCTCCGGTTTTAAGGTCCACACTGAAAATGGGTGCCCTTTGAGAAGCCAGTCCTGACCTCTTAAGAAATGGTCTCTAGCATCATAGTCCAAAGGTGTCCGTAGAGTTTAGCACAGTTTTAGTCTCAAGAGACTCATTATCGGCTTAACTCTGAGCTTATTTACAGTAGTTTTAAACCACTACAACCTTGCTAGCTTCAGTGCAACTTTTCCTTATTTACAACTGAAGCAAAAGGATACTCAGAGTCCAGAGCTTTAAGCTACATCAAGAAATCTTTCAGTGAAAGTGAGCACCTGTAAGCATTAAGAAAATTATTTCAGCTGAAGAGTTAAGGGTCTTGCCAGGTTTGACCATTTCACCCAGATTACATATCTCACTTTATAACAGCTCCCTCACAAGTTCTCAGAAGCACCAAGCACATTTTAATACAATCATTTGTAAACTGAAGTTTATCAGGTAGCCTCAAAATTATCTGAGTGAGGCAGGAAGCCTACTTGAATCTTACAAAGAAAAATCAACAGTGGCTTTTTTGATCAAATACTAAGGAACAAAAGCATTCTTACAAAATAGCTTAAGTTTTGATCTAGCTACCTGAAAACCATTCTGTTAGTAAAACTGACTCCTATTAAGCATCATATGCGTATCTGCTTACTCCTCTCAGAACACTTTACAGGCTGCACCCGCTTAATTCAAATGGCCACCACCTTTTTGAATGGATAGGTATGATCTAAGGGCCTGGGTTTATGCCTCTAAGTTGCATCCTGGAGCTTGTGACAAAATTTTCAGCACAAGTTCTTGACTGAAGAACATGACTCCTGCCCTGACAGCCCACTGCAGTCCATACCTGCTGGCTGTCAAATTAGGGTCATAAACAATTCCATCTTTACATGTGTATATATCACATTTTAATCCAATAAAGCCACTGCAGTATGATTTGTACTGCATTAGCTCCTGCCATCATGTACATTGTTAACTGAGGAACAAATCCACAGTCAAACTGATATCAGTATCAAACAGTTTTAAACAAACCCTGTCTAGTGGGTTTTGTGATCAGGTTTTGCCACTTTGCTTCAATTTAGAATTAACAGAAAAAATATCATTGCCAAGGCCCTTCAAAATCAAGATCTATGTGGGTTTGCTTTATAAAGATAAGGGTGGTACAATAAAGATATGAAAACTTTTATTTCCCTTCTCAGAACTTCAATGAACTACTGTGGCAAACACTGTTTTCTTGCCTCTATTTCACAAAGTGTTTCAAAATATTACGTGCACAAGTTTGAGCAATTCCTGATCACACTCTCAGCATGTTCACGCTTCCCCTTACAATCCTAAACTCTTCAGAAGTGCCTTAAGATGACTGGACACTTCAGTTTTTATATACTTAATTGCATGATAGAACTGGCACTTCATTTGCTGAATCTAACCCAAGCCATCTATTTTATTAAGTTCATAGAAAAGGGTTTCCTTGAGAGGTAAAACTTAATTTGGTACGTGTCTGTACCAGCTGCTTAGTATAACTGGTGATGGATAGCATTTGTAAGAGCTATTTTTGTATCACCATGTAAAATAAATTAATACAGATACAATTTTAACCAAACACTGAAGAAGCCAAAATTAAGAACGCAACTCTTATTCTGAGCAAGCCTCCTACTGAATTTTTGCTGAACTGCATGCATCCCAGCATCATACGCTTACAAAACCTGATTAGCTAGCACATTCAGAAACACATTTCTTTTGAGCAAAATAGTTTTTTCTTTTTAAAGACACTGTGTATCTGCAGAAATTTAGAAACTCAAAATAACTGTGTACCAAGACTGGCAATATCTGCACCAGAACAGTACCAACTTAAACACAAGTCCTGAATCCAGTTGAATAACTTTGGTGCTTTGCCAAGTACGGTCCTGAAACATCAATCACCCTCCTGTAAGGTGCTGCCTGAAATGGGCATGTTCTTTTTCTCTTGAATTCTAACAGGCTTATTCTATTTTTAATAACACATATTAACATATTTCAATTAATATATTTTACTAGTATTCTTACCTTGAGATGTCCCCCCAGTACCACTCTGCTTCTTGCAGAGAGAAGCTGGAATTGTCCTTTATTCCATTTGTATTGACTGGCGTCATTGGTTTGGGGGGCTTTGGAGGAAGAGCTGAAAACGAAGAACAAATTAAAAAAAAAAAAGGTCAACGGGGAAAATTAATCACTAAATCATTAATGAAACATGACAGTGAAGAAGCAAAAGAAAACACGCATCTTGAACCTGGATTTCAAGTTCTCTCAAATAAAATGGAATTTGTAATTTTTAAAGAATTTTTAAGTCAACAGCTGCACTCTGATTCCAGATTTCCTAGTACTCAAACCAAACGTGCTTGAGGGAGCGGAAAGGGAAGGAGTATGAGGAAACATGAGTTTTTGTTAAAAGGAAGACTGGCTCAGTCATGACTACAAGGACAATCACCGCCTAAACCTCCAGACAAGTTACAAAAGTGTATTGTGTTTGAAAGCAACAGCCTGGAGAGCACTCTGCACCACTCCGGTGAAACTCCAGTTGCTCAGGTGTCACCAGTCCTTATACCAACCCGTATGAGCAAATGGGTGAACTCCTCTTCGGAGGGAAAAATGCTACTAGTGGTGGCTGGGCAGTGGTATACCCATCATAGACCCAAGGCTCATGTTTCATACTAGATTTGTCATTTAGGCTCCTGTTAGGAGCAAAAGCCATAATTTCCAACCACTACAGGACATAAGGGTACAAAGGAAGGAGAAAGGGGCTATTAGGTCATTATTAGAGTGCCTGTACCACTTTACATAAATAAAGTGTTTACCACAGGAAAGGGGATGCTACAAATCCCTGAAAGACAGGCAGAACTGCACATTTGTAGGCCTAGTGCATACCTGCTCAGAATGCCCCTAGTCTGAATTCAAGGCAAATAGGCTTTTACTTCTGTTCTCAAAATAGGTTACACAATGTAAGGGCATACAATGCACTGAAGCTCTTTATTTGGTCAGTTTTGCTCAAACAACTTCATCATGGTCTTGAATGTAAGCCCTATATCAGGAGTAATTCAGCAGCCACAGGCATGCTCATGTATTGGTAGAGACTCGTCTGTCACCAGAAACGCATTACACTATTTTCTTCAAGAAAGATGTCTTCAATGCTGTCCCCTGCTTTGCAGAGGCTGAACACTTCATCAAAAACACTACCATTGAAACTGAGCATTTTTTAGGCATTTCATGAGACTGTGTTTTACCGGGACAGGTCCCATTTGAATTCAGAGTAAGAAAGCAGCGACACACATTGATTTGCTGCTAGCACATTTTCAAGTCAGACCCCGAACATCTGTGCTCCCAGCCCTCTGCCCTAGCCATCAGATTACACAAGCATCAGCAAGCAGGCCCGACACACTGACAACAGCCATCTTTTCAGACACACACGATCCCAGTGTACAAGCAGAAATACAAATAAAGGAAGCAGAAAGAAGATTTTGATCTCTAGCTCCAGTGCCGAATGGTTTAACACTAAGAGGTGTGCTACTTGGCACCATCCATCTACTCACCTCCGAGCCACACCTCCCACATTAAAGAAGAGAAAACAGTGTTCCAACTGCAGTTCCAAATACCATTTCATGTTGAATATCCAACACAGTAACTTCACTGTTCTCAGACAAACCAGTAGATACTTTAATCGAGCCAATCTAAACTAAATCTGAACCTTGACCCAGACGTTTGCACCCTGGGGTTGCTGACCAAACACCTGATTCAGATAGCAGCATTCATTCTGCGGGACTGAGCATTAAACCATAACATACAGGTTCTTTTTATGGGGTGAACTGGGAACTTTCAGGTGTGCACATATCTTGTGAGGCAATAACAGGTCTTGTTATAAAAGGAAGGTGAAAACCTTTGGATTCAGCGCAGTAGCTTCCTGCTTAGGAAGCTTTAGTTATTCCTAGCCCAACTACTACAGCTGTTTGTATAGCACCTAAGTATTTGTACAAAGCACCATTGAGTCAGCCACTGTTCTAACCCTACTTTGCTTAGAACTCCCACCCTACTTTTGCAGGGTCAGAGGAGCATATATCCAGGCTAAGCCTGTAGAGTTAATTGTATTTACCATGCCCTGCGCTGTTCCATCTCCCCCAGTCAGAGTTACCAAATTAGAAAATGTCTGCGGATCCTCCCCACCTCCCATCTGAGGCTGTGCCACCCCACGTACTCTAAGCAAGCGACAGGACAGACACAGTGGCTCCCAGCCTCCTCAGTGTCTGCAAATAGTAGCAAATCTGAGTTCAGAAACCCTGAAGATGTTCTGATCTACTCCAGTATCTTTTGTAGATTCCAAAGTCATCAACAAGCGCATGAAGATTCATGTAAAAAGCATACAACAGCATGGAGAAAACTATACAGAAAACTATGCAGGCACTGGAAATTATTTCACTGGGTCCTGCAAGTTAAGGCTTGGACATACCAAAAACTTCAAGGCATTATACAGTGTAAAAGCCTGTTTTACGCTGGTAATAGGGGCTTTCCAGAAGAGGTTTTTAAGTATTCTCTAGAGCACTTGAATAGTTCTCTAGCCCTCCTTGTAAGATTACATCTTGCTCCTTTATATACTGTGGAATTATTTAGCAGCTTTGTTAGGGCTCACTCCAAAGCACTGGGCACAGAAAAGCAAACTAACAAAGACCAGAGAAGTAAGGAACAGGAGTTTGGCATATGGACACAGAGCACTAGACATTACACCAAGTGTCCTCACTACAGGTGGGGGTTTCTCCTTCTTTCCCTCAATAGGCAGGTATCAGTTCTCACAATCAGGGGGGTTGTCTGCAGAACTTCATTCTGCATGAGAAAATTGGAAAGAAATTCTTCCAGGGAGAATAAGGCTTGGACCAGTTCCTGTAAAACCTGACTCATGGAAGCTAGTCCTCTTCACAATAGACTTTTGAAAAATGCTTTTTAATGGCTTGCACATTTTAAAAATACAAAAGTATTTGCAAGGGTGGATCCTGTTTCCAGTGAGCTAAGGATCCAATTCTTTACTTTCAGTACTTTGAGCCATAATAGATTTTCCCTGTATTTGATACAGAACCAGGCCTTTGCTATTGCTTTACCCAGCAGACCAACATGCCCATCCATTTCTGTGTTTCTTTGCTACCCTCGCAGCCCACTGTACAAATGGAAAACTGAGCACAGAGGTAGTTTAAACCCTACGGCCCAGAACCTGCGACAATACAGGGGGAGCAGTTTGCAATAGCATGGCAAGTCTATTCTAACAGAGCAGCATCCACCCTACTACTGCTCTCATAATACTGGCCCAATGGGTTGCTAGAAGAGGCATCCTAGAATAGGTTTTACAACTACCTAGGCAGCACTAACTGCCCTGCTAGGAGAAATCCTATGATGTTTCTACAAGAAGCTACAGAGAGCCTTGAAGAGTCTACAGATTTTGATTAATTTTTTTTAAAAAAATCCAGCTTTATATACCTTTTTTGACAAACATTATAGGAAGCCAAAATCCTACAGTAAAGTAAAATAAGGCTGGCTTGAAATCAACAGAAATGCTTTCAAGAGCAGCCGTGTTTGTTTCCATATCACTGTATCCAATTCTGATTTAGCCACAGGCGCAATCTTACTTTCTCTCAAAACAAGCTCTGATTAGAGCTAACAATCCTGATTGCTTCTTGCCTCCTTCTTCCTGGGACAGAGAGAACATTGATCATAAGTGATTAACAGCACAATGGATCTATCCATTCTAATAAACTTGCTGTTAGCACCAGATACACAAGAATCCTTCCCCTACCATGCCTCCGGGACAGCTTTATGGCACAGATCTTTCCAAAACTCAAAGGGCAACAGCTCAGCTGGACCCTTCCAATCCCACATCAGTGCGTTCCCAGCACCAGGTTCAGCCCTCAGTGACTGCCTGGCATGCAGCAATGAGAGCAGACTGGCTCTCCCTCATCCACTAGTAGATATCTCCTTTTTCTTTCTTTAGCAATTCTAGCCTCCTCTTTCTAGCTTCCCCAAGCAGCCTGGCTTGAGCTAAATCCCAATCCCAGATCAAAGTCACTTAGGAGGGAAATAAAAAAAGAGCTGGTGACCGAGCGGAGGCAACGGCAGCCAATGTGGGCCAGGGCTGCCATCAGATGTTGCTGACGTCAGGGCCCAGAAGGATGCTGTGCTGGCTCCGGCAGGTAGCTTCAGCCCAGCTTCTCCGCAGAGCTGTAGCGCAGGTCCTTAGAGAGAAAAGTCTATTGACTAAGCTTTCCTAAGGTAATGTTTGGATGCTTTGACTGCATAAAATTGCTTTTTAAAAAGACTGTTCAAGATTTAACTGACTTGAATCCCCGAAATTCAAACCACCTCCAGCATCAAGACAACCAAGAAAGCCGGCAAGTTTAGCACTGTTGTATTTTTAATTTTTTTTTTAATTAAAGTTCCTTGTAGAAAATAGTAGGCTATATTAATCCCTAATTTAACTTCAAAGTACACTGTGGCTTCCATGAGATATTTTCCCAGTCAGGTTTTGATTCAAAAACGTCTAAAGTTTACATGATCTAAGAGCCACCGAGCCCTATGTGTGAGGGTTTTCAACAGCAATAACTCAAGAGGAGCAAAAAAAGAAGAATGCCTTGGGTCTCTAAGTGCCCCATCCCACACAGCATTCAGTCAAGCAGCCCGTGTCATCTCTGGCCGCAGTATTTGCATACAAGATAAACACGCCAGTTAATTAAACTCTAATTCACAGTTTTAAGGCAGATGCCACTTAGTCTAAGACTGGCTCCATAACTTTTCTTCCAGTATTTTCCAAAAGCTGCAGGCCAGATACTTAAAAGCATAGCAGGTTTAAATGCAGCATTAACTCTATTTTACTGTTACAAATAATCACAACTACCAAGCACTCTGATAAAGTCAGTTTCAAGTCACTCAGCACTTCCATGAGCTTGTCTACTAGCCTTCTTTCTGATGCTTTGAATCTACTCTGCCTCCACGTTGTAACAAGCAAAAAACAGATCTGAGGATTTCTGAAATAGTTACCCAGCTTCAAAAAGGCTGACGTACAGTAGATACCCTACAAACTGTAATATAAAGCTCTAGAAAGTGTCATTACTATGGAAACATGCAAGTAATCCACAGTTAGGCCAGCTAACATTTTAATGACAGTCCTTAAGGACAGAAGGGTTTTCCCTTTGGAGGTATAGATGAAGACTTGGAATGAAAATGTAGGCTAGTTTTTTGCAAAAATAAAAAAACTCCCCAATCTTTTAACTGCTCTCTGTAGTCTTATTCAATTTCTCAAACACTTTCGTCAATTTCTTGAACACTTTTAAGGCAAAGCCTCAAAATCTTTCCCTCCCTCAACAGTCCTGTACTTGTCACTGCTGCACAAGATGCCCTCAAGATACCTGAGAACAAAGCATATGCTGAACAAAGGTGCTTTTTGCGCACCATTTCCATGAAATTGTGTACTACATGTGCAAGTCAGAGCAGTAAGGCACCACGCTTTTGCAGAGATTTTCCAGCTGACAAAGAGGAGGGTCGTGCGCACCTGCTGACAGCAGTTCACTCCCCGCCGCTGCCAGGTAAATTATCTTGGCAGCTCCACATCTCAGCTCCTCAGTTCTCTTGCCAAGACCCCTTTCACAAAGTACTGAGCGCCAGTGCCCTTCGAAGCTGCCCTTCCTCAAAGGGCAGCTAACACGCACTGAGAACTCCTCGAGGGATGGTGAAGGAAGCTACTCAATCGCATTATTGCTGGCCACAGAACCTCAGGCATGCTCACATTTTCGCTCTCCTCCCCCAAAACAGGCGAGGTGCCAAAGAGCAAGACATTCAAAGAATTGAAGTCTTTCAATATCTCATTACAGAAAACAGCAGACAAGTTGGCACAAAGCCAGGCAGACTTCCAATGAAAACACTCCCATTATAGCTTTGCTTGTGTTTCCATGAACTTTCATAAAAACCAACACCTTTCAGAAATATTTCAGTTTTGATTAATTGGCTTTTTTTGATAAAGATCTGTTTTGTTTGAAAACTCCCCAGCTATCCAGTCCTCTCGCACACCTCCCAACCACTGTTTCACCTCCTGCAGCCTGCCAGATTTCTGCGACACTCTGTTCTTCACAGACATCCACAGCTCCTGCACAGGTTAAAGATTACCTGCTATGAGACACCTGCAGAATGGTGGACAACAAGAGTGTGTGAAGGGGCAGCTGGCTCAAATTCAGGCTTCTTCTGGGCATTTCACAAGCACCCCTCACTACTTTGCAAGGCTGAGATGTATGGGCTGAGATGGAAGAAATGGAAGATGCTTGCTGTCAGACAGATGACACTGGGATCTTTGACTACTGTATTATAAAGTAATTCCATCCTTTGCATGAAGTTGCAAAGCCAAAACCCCTCAACTTCCCAAATATTTTCACTGCTTGATGAACAAGTTTTGCTTTCAACCCAGACCACAGCGTAACAACTGCAAGCTACAGCAGCGTCAGAGGTTCCACAATCAACAGGGTTGAGGTAACTGTCCCAAAGTTAACATGAGGAGGATAGAAAGGATAAGGCCTCTTACCTACCAAGCATAATTTGCACACTATAATAAGCTGTGTACATTTATAGAACTTTTGCCATGTTTCATCACTCAGATTGTCAATACCCAGGATCACGTGCTCAGCTCACTTCAAGAAGGAATAGCTTTACCTCCTAGCCATTAGGCCCAGGCTTTTACCAACCCTTTGCATGGAAGTCCATAGCAGACATTCCATTGTCCATTAAAATCTGAAATATTCAGTAAGAACTGTACTCTACAGTATCCAATGTTGGGTCTAGAAGACAATATGACAAATGTAAAATGCAAGGAGCAAGATCATTCTCCTTTTTGTTTTTGAACTAAAGCAGTTCCTCATCTGCCTTCACAGAAGAAATACCACAGCAGGTTTTCTACCCCTCCACAGACATAGTTTTCAAACAGCTATTAAAAAATGTTCTTTGGTCAGTACATGGGAATAGATTTTTGGATAAGAGTAGGGAAAACACAAAATTTAGCATAAGCACAGAGCTACAGCAATCGAGAACAAAGAACCAGCTTTTCATTGTAAAAGATAGAGAATGAAGTCAGGCCAGAGCAGTGACACACTACGGCTAGGAGACCTACGAAAGCCAAAAGAAAAAGCCATTTAAAATAAAAACAGCCCAGGGCCGTTATCCCCAGATATTTCTAAGGCTAACCATCCATCCAGGTGTCAAGTACAAAACTCTTAGGAGAACCAATTCACAGAAATAATCGGTACTACTGAGAAGTTCGGTGCACAAGAGCCTGCTTAAAAAAATTAATACAGCTGTAAATACATGCGACTATTGCTGCTCTAAGCAGCATGCTATTTTGGCTTACCACTTAGCTCTGATCTTTCAGAGCAGTATGTAAAATTGCTCCTCACACAGTACCTGTCCTTGCACTATGTCAAACTATTTTCTAGTTATCAAAGTAGAGATATTTCAACACCACCTAAATTGCTAACAGAGCCATCTAAATCAAGATCAAAAAGGTGCATTTCAAATCAACACTCCAGAAAAAATTTGAAGGTAGAAAGGTATTCAGAGGAAAACATGTTTCATCACACCACATCTTTTCTAATAACCTTGAAGGAAGTTGCACCAAGGCAGAAGTCCCAGCCCATGCAATCCTACGCAGTGCCCTCAAAAGAAGCAGATTCGCAGCAGGCATGGAGTAGTCTAGCTAGGCTCAGGCTGCACAGCTACTGCTCATGCTGAGATCTCGAGGTGTAACAAAAGAAATCGAATCAATCTCCTCACTCAAGTACACTGTGATCTTCAAAATATTTTAATGAAATCCACTTTATAGCAGCAGTTTCACTTCTTTCACTGTCCCAAAATTTACCAGTGAGACTGTACTGTACCCTTTGAAATGAAAAGGATCCTAAACATTTCTCTCATTGACTCAAGCTTCCTCATACCCCTTCAAGAGACTACTTTTGGAAAGAGGAGATGAATCAGAGTAAAGATGCCACAAACACCAAAGACTTCTAATCTGAAATTTGGGAGCAGCTCCTCGGAGGGCCAACAATCTAAATTCCCATACAGTCCTCGAGATCACTATACAGGGCAGTGCAGCATGAGTACTGACAGCCTGGGAAATTTAATTGCAATGTACGAATTTAGGTTCTGACAGACAACAGAGCTTACATACATGGTATTCCCAATGAACTTCTCATTCAACTCACCTCTAAAACATTTTCCTGGGGCAGGTGTTAGAATGTAAGCCCTACTGGCCACACTCAAAGAAAAACAAACCCAGTGGGCTGTGTTCCCTCTTTACAGCAATTTTTCTCTAGCTCTGTTGCTGCAGCTCTGGTTTTGTTGTTGAGGGCTGGGGGCTTTTTTTGGGGGGTAGAGGTCAGGGGAGGCACGCAAGGAAGGAGAGAATTCCTTCAGAAGGAGATGATCACGTGTAGCATCAGATCTTGGGTACTACAGAGGCTGAAATTTAGGGTAAGGCTACAGAAGGTAAAAACCCTGGAAAAAATGGCTTATGTGGAATTTTTCTTTCATGGGGAAAAAAAAAAGTATCAGAGTAAGCAGTAGCTAATAAAAGGAAATGGGAGGCTTATGTTTGGAAGGCAAAAACTGACCTAAAGTACAAGAGTCCCAAAGCAACACCAAACCAAAACTCAAGTTATTCTGCAGTGAAAGAACAAACAAGATGAAGGGGACACTGATGATTTTCCGATTTGTCCAAAACCCACAAATCTTTGTGCTAAGAAACACGATGTTTTTCAAGCCCTCCCTAAGTAACCATGTGTCAGCTTCAGGGATATTTGATTTTAGAAGTAACATTCCTATGAACTATCATTAAAATAACATTTTTCCAGTTCACAAAAACCGGGAGAGAGTCTGGGTGAGCATTGGAAGCAGTCACAGGTTGAAGCAGCTGAAGTATTTAACCTCCTTTTTCAAAGAGAACTGGATGGAAGGTAGCCATCTCAAGTGTGCCACCGGACTCAAAGCCAGAGAAGAACATAGACCCTGTTCAGCCACAGGAAAGCTTCAGAGCACATTGTGCTTTGGCATCAGGATTCACCAGGCAGCTGGTCGGTGTCCAGCAGGGCAGCTGGGGTCCTTTTTGGAAAGGGCTCTAACAGGCACTTTTCTTCTTTAAACTGTACAAATTCTTATAAAACTCCCTGTATACAGCTACTTTTTCTTCAGAAGAGCTAGAAGAACTTAAGGTAATGGAATATAGTCACTGAAACCTTGCAAAATTTTTGTCTATTGAGTGCAGGAAACAGCAAAGATCAAGGACAATGAAAATCTCTTCTAAAGAGGTAACATCCACTCACATTGTTCGGGGACCCAGCATCAGCTCATACGCTGCAGTTTAGACTATGGAGAAGCAAATTCTTGCTTACTTAGCTATTGTGCAGATTTTAACCTGTCAGAAGAAATGAGATAAAAAGCAGAAGAAAAAAAGGAATTCTGATACATTTCCATAGGGGCATTTAGTACACGAGCAGAGACTGTTCTTTTAAGCATTACTCAGCAACCTACTTTACGAAAACGAGTTTCTAAAAATCAAGCTAAAACACACCTATTGCTTTAATGGGGCCAAAGTTTTACAGCAACCTGTTTCAACACAGCTAACAGGTTTTTTTGACAATAACAAAGCCTAAGCTTTAAGACATACAGGGAATGCTGATAAAAATATACGATATGCTGCTGTTTCCAGTGCTCCCTAGTTCTCTGCCCAAAAAAGTGACTCACTGAACAACCAACATGAGATGATGTAAGGCACCCAGCTCCTTTTAGTTCTGGGCACAGATGTGTATGACCAGCTATACCTCTGTTTTCCCAAGCTATAGAGCAAAGATAAGCCCTAATAGCTTCATTCTGGAATAAGATACCGTGCAGACAATGGCAAACACAGAAGTCAAGTCTGCTCCTTGGGAGAACAATACTTCCCAAAGGAAACTCTGAGAAGAGTCTTCTCCTTTTAAACAGGTGAGGTAGAAGAAAGCAATACAGTGATTAATTCCTGTCAGGTATAGGCATTGTGCAATACACAATTGTCTGGAACAACAATTGCAGAAATAACATTTGCTGCAGGTTTTGCCTTGAAACACATGGTGAAGAGCTTGGTTTCTTCTCAGAACGTTCTCCCATGTTTTAGTTTGCATAAACCTACAGCTTTACAGAACACAGAGCTGAACTCCCTTCAGCAAGCTTTCCCTCCCTAACTATTTCTACATCATCTGAAAGCCTACTGGTAAACAAAAATGTCAGCCTTTTAATTCAGGCTCTCCCATCTCAAGCAAAACATCATTTCACTTTATATTAATGATGCTATTTTTTTGTGTTCACTTATTTAATTGAAAGCTGATGAGTGATATTCTTTAACAGTTAGAACCATCAAAATGAAAACCAAAAGCAAAGAATGCAAAAGCAAGCCTGAAAATGCAATCATAGAAATAAAAAAATGGTCACAGCAGTCATTAAATGACAAGGCCAGTAGAGAAATCTAGGTGTAACAAGAACAGAATATGAGCATTTCACATCACTGTCCCCACAGGACATGAGACTTCAATTCAAACCATTTTCCAGGATATGCGGAATACAAGTGACTGAGCCTTATTTATTACCTGCTCTACCCCAAAACAGCCTAAACAAACTTCCCTTCTGTAATAAGGAAACTCTCAACCCCCACCACCTGATTTTTATTTTTTTTTTATTAAACATGACTTTCAGCAAGACTTAAATTTGCAACCAAGACAGTTGCTGCTACAGTGCTGCTGTCCTGATTACATGCAGTGGATTTTTGTTTGTTTAAAGACGTGTAAGAGCAGAACTTTTCCTTGATAAGCTTCTGGAGTCAGCTCAGATAAGCTGAAGGACAATACTGACAACGCTATTACAATTTGCATCTGGTCTCCCACTGGAAAACTAGTCAGGCATAGACATGCAGTGTTCACCTACATCTGCCTATTGCATACCACAAACCCCATTTGAGAAGCCACATTCAGTTTCCACTATAACATTGATAATGATACAGCACAACTGGTACCCGAGCAAACACTGCCCTTGAGATCAGAACCCTATGTTTTCCAAATTACAATTATAGTATTGCTCCCCTAAAACAAGGGTTGTCAAATTATATATGGGAAGAAAATAGAAACTATAATGAATAAATACACTTTTTCCCTCGAATACTTGTCTCACTTATACAATGGCAGTGCTGCTTTTGCAAAGCAGACTAAGCAGCCTACAGATTACTGCTGCCCCCCCTTCATTATCAAAAGATTTTACAGCAACAGCATTGTTACAGCCAGTCTCACCACATCAGGCAAGGAAAAGTAATAGTCTTGAAAAAGACAGCTGGCCCAAGTTATAAATGTGGACAGTCATATTTGGACCTAACAGGCTTCAAAAAGGGAGCTTTCATATAGCTTTAGGACAAATGCTTATTCTGTTATCTGCTCCTAAACAGCGAGAGCCCATTCTGCATTAGTAAGCCTACTTTAAACTTGGGGTTTTCTTCATAACCCACACAAATGAAACTAACCTCTAATTTGTATTTGAGCCAAATATCTTTGCTGACATCTGTATCTGAAATCCCAGTGGAACACTCTTACTGATTTTCATCCAACTGTGACAAAATGTATTCAGTGATTACACATTTTATCAAAACAACTGGTAATATATCCCAGATCTACAGAGGGAAAGACATTATTCAGTCTTACTAATTAGAAGCGAGGTGATACATAACTGTACTCTAGTATCTTTTGCAGTCAATCCAACATCCCCTGTTCAAAAACTTAACTTCTGGCAGTAACAAGTTTTTGCAGACCTGAACAGATGTTGTTAAATAAAAACTGAACTCAATCTAGTAACCTATTTCCTTGTCTTTTCAGCTAGCAAGACCCACAAGAACAAACAAGTGAGTGAACCCCAAACAGTGTTTCCTAATGCCAGAACCAGCATATAATGCTGTTATGGCCATAATACTCTACATTAACCTTGATTATAAAGTTTAGAAGCTAATATGTTAGCCATATGCAACTGATGGCTCTAGTTTTGTCTTAGAGCACCTAGTATTATATTTGCATGTACAGATACTACTTTATGCCAGTGATACATTTCATTATGCATTTATACATGCAAGCAAAAGGAAAAAGCATTAGGTAACAGGAGTCACCCTGCTGGTTGTCACCACTGTTGCTCCTGTATTAGTTGTACTGCTCTAAGGCATGCTTTGCAAAGCTAGCAGAACCGAATCCCAAGTTACGCTGCTCTATTTAGGAAAACTCTCCTACTACTATGTTTAGGATGGATTAAAAGCTAGCAGAAAGCTTGCAATCCCCTGTTACCTGACCCCTCTCTGCTGGAGTTGGGAAAAACTAATGTGTGAGAGGGGCATCAACTTCATTATTATTTTTGAACTTTTGAGCAAGCCTTCTAGCGGAGGGGCTGCAGGACCTGCCATCCATTTACACCTACAAGCCCGGACAGAAAACACAAGCACACTGATAAGCTGGTGCAGGTGCACTAATGCCTGACAGAAGCTACAGCTGCACTGCAGGCTGCCTGCCATCACAGGATTTTATTTCTGCATTATTACTGGGCAACGCTAAGGTGGGTATTAAGACAGCCTGCCAAGATAAATTAAAGGTCTGCTGGCCCTTAACAAGAAACAGTATCCCCACCCTTGACTTACAGGTTACGGGTGACACGGCACATTATGTTCACCTTGCTTTTGTCTTCTGCCTGAAGTTTAGACACACTAAAATGGAATCATGAGCAATCATGCATGATTTGAGACTCTTGGCTCCTGGTATCACTTGGTGCCCAGTGCTGCAGCATAAAAACCAACCAGGGATCTCTTCACACAAGTTCTGTGAACAAAAGACCGTGCTGCCTCCTTTGGCAGTGGGGACACTCACTGCATATTGTTAGTTTGCATGCTGCTGAGAAAACATATTGCCACCATTCAGCTGCTCAGGAACTCCATCCGCTATGCGGGGGAATGCTATACTGAAAACCTTCACAAATTTTTGTTGGAAGTGGGCCAAATGGAGTTGTGGTTGTTACCGGGTGCAAATGCAGTGACTTTATCTCAAGGCATGCCGAGCGTTTAAACCTTCCAAATAAATTCCTCTGCACTCCCCTTAGGGATGACCTATCATCCCAGTCCAGAAAATGCTTTCCCACCTCACCTCTGGAGGAGGAAAAAGCAGACCACCACAGCCACACACTCTCTCTCTCTCTTCCCCTCCCTCCTCCTGAAATGTAAAAGTTATAGTTCTACAAAACCAGGACATATACATGGGGATCATCCCATGCATAATTTCCAGCTCTGGCTTTTCTAGCTTAAAAATATGAAAGGTACAGTTACTGAACACTTCAGGGATCAGCATGGACCATGCAGAGCCTTGACACCTGACAACAGGGCTTCAATGATGGAAATACTGGCATTATTAATGACAGAAGCACTCCTCCTTAACGTAAACTTTGTAAGGCTGCATGGCTGAATTCCTGCAGAAATACTGGAAAGTCATTTTCTGACCAGTTCAGTCAGGCCAGCCCCTTCTAGCAGCCTACTCACACTAAACCATGCAAGGGGCATTATTTTTTCTAATAAAACCACCCCACACCAATTGTTTTAAGTCACCTACAAAGGAACTCCGGTTTTTGTTCACTTGATACAAGCAAATAGAAATAGTAACATCATGAGTAGTCAAGATCAAAAGTATTTACAAAAAAGATATCCTTTGAAATTCACAGAAAGATCTGAAAGTGTAACATTTCAGTCAGAAGTAACATCTAAAAATAGGTAGTGTCAGCTATGCAAGAATTTAATGAGTAGTGGCCAGTACTGTGCGTCTGAGAGATCTGTCCAATTTTTAAAGCATCACAGTTACCAGAGGAAGTGAGTACAGGTCCTTGAGATCCAAAAATCTCAGGATGATCACCTCCTCCTTAATTAAAGTACCACATACCTATAGAAGAGGGGGGGGGGGGGGGGGGCGGGGGGGGGAAGCTCACTGTGCTGAAACAAAGAGACTATAAACCACACTTGGAGATACAAGCCATGATTCCAGCAGACTGAAAAGCACATTTTGAAAGTCTAACAGTACATGCCACACAGAAGATACTACTTAGAAGTACTTACTTGCTATCAATTTCTCTGCAAGCTAATATTTTTTGTGTGTATTTTAATCTACCTTCTGGCTGTATAGATCAGAGACCCAAGAACATAAAGACCCTTCAATTACCTTACTGCTCTCAGCCTGTTAGGCACTTACAGGTATAAATATGGTTTCACCAGTACCCATTTATGTTAATTCATTACCAAAGAAAGACGCAACCTTTTTGCTTTGTAAGCCTTCCCTCACGCTTTGGACACAAAAGAAACTTTCTGTCCCATCTAAAAACTTCAGGCAAGTGAGAGAACGCATTTCTGTTTTCAGCACTAGTAATCCCGGGGGGGGGGGGCGGAATAATAATATAATAAAAAAAAAAAAAGAGTTGCACCAAACCCTTTTGAACAAGGTTATTAAGCACGCTATCAAAGTAACAGTGCCTCCAGGGATGGATTCCAGCCTGTTCCCAAGTCTTATCCCCCCAGCACCAAAACCCAGCGACAACACACACCTCATCTGTCAATGCTGGAAGAAAGCTGGCAAAAAAAGGGTCTCGGAGACTGTAAAAGCGATTAAACTGGAGCTGAATGAAGGTAGGTAAATCACTGCCATCAAAGTGTTACAGGCACATAAAGGCACACAGGTGAAGAGGCTAATAAAAACGCTCCTCCAGAAATGAATACAGCCGAAATATACAGTTTTCAATAAAGGCTTTTTTTTAAAAAAAAAAAAGAAAAAAAAAAGAGACAGACTTGGGAGAGGGGGTGCGAGCAGCTCTCCTCCTCCTGCCTCTTTCCACCTCCCAAAAGGCACCATAAATTGCAGTTCTCTCCCCCCCACCCCTCCTCAAAAACCAGTATTAAAATACTTTCGCCCAGGATGCAGCAGGTCCAAGTCCCTGGAAAGTTTACACAAAGTTTAAGTAGAGATATTTTTTTCCGCCCCCCTCCCCCTCTGCAGATTCCCCCTCCTTTTTCAAACGGGGAAAGCCTGCAGGGAGGGCAGGGGAGAGGGCAGGGATGAAGGGCCCCGACCCGGCGCAGGCAGGGGGACAGGCTCCGGCTCCCTACCTGGAGGGTCCATCTCAATGTAAAATATCAGCTCAGTGGAATAGGGCATCATCACTTCCCTCCAGTCCGTGTCATCGCGGTCCATATCCCACACCGTGTTGTACATCGCGACAGCCCGGTCCCGGCAGGTTTATAAAGAAGCGACTGGCTTTCCCGGCTTTTAATTGAGGAGGGGGGGGGGGGTTTAAAAACAAACAAAAAAAAAAAATGGGGGAGAGGGGAAGGCGAGAAGAATCCACCCCGCTTTGAAATAACACTTCTGGGGGGGGGGTAAAAAAAAAGGGGGGGAATTAAAAATCGCGGAATTAAACTTAATTAAAAAAAGCCCACAAGCCACCTCAGCGGCTGCCCTGCAGGAACTAAGACAGGTAGTTATATACATATAATAGAGAGTGCTTCTTTTTGTTTAAAAAGACACCTTTCCACAGAAAAGCCACCTTCCTGAATTCTCTCTAAAAATCGCCATTTTCGGGGTATTTTTAAAACACCGGGCTGCAAGCAAAACAAAATCCCCCCCCCCCCCCAGAAGAGAGGGGTTGGGTGGGAAGAAGCGGATAAAAAGGGGAGATCTCGGTCTCTGGATGAATTCTTTCCGCCGGCGGAGTAGAAAGGAGGGGGCGGCGGGCAACAATAACGGCGGGCGCGGAGCCCAAGCAGGGCGGGCAGCGCTGGGGGCCGCTCGGCCCGCAGTCCCCGCCGGCTCGGCTCGGTTCGGTTCAGCTCAGCGCTGGCCGTCGCCCGCCGTGCCCAGCTGGCAGCCCTGCGCGGCGCAGGCGGCGGCCCCGGGCGGCTCCGGCAGGTCGCAGCCCCGGGCTCTCTGCGGCGCGGCCGGCCCCGCTAGGTTTCATTTTAAGAGGCTCTGAGGGGCCCAACCGTCGCCAACCGCCTCTTGCCGAGGACGAGGCCACGCCCCCCGGAGCCGCGCGGGAGGGGCCCCGTGGGCGGGGCTTCGCGCCGGCTTTTTAACTCCTTCGAGGAAGTCCGGGGGGGGGGGGGGGGGGCCTGTGCGAGCGGGCGCTTCCACGAAGCAGAGGAGGGGGTGGCCGAAAAAAAAAAATGCAGAAGGGGAAAACGTCCTCTTCACGCCAGAGAGACAAGCCCAGAAAGCAAGCTTGGCACAAACCCAAAAACTGTTTCGCCGCTTTCCTGACTTTTACCCGGCTGTCTTTCGCCCCTGCGGCCGCCTCTCTAGCCGCCTTTTGCCAGTGACACCCTCCCCCCCGCTCTGAGGAGAGCAGGGGAGGTGGTAGGTCCCTCGGCTGGCCTGTCGCCAAGGGGCTGCTGCCGCGGAGCACGCGCGGGGGGCGGGGGGCGCCGAGCCCAGTTGCCAGAGCTGCTGTCTTTGTCTGAGGGAGCAGCGAGCGCCGGGATTGGCAGAGGGCTCCGGCCAGCGCACCCAATCAGCTGGCGGCGAAGCCGGCCGGCTCGATGGCGATTGGCTGGGAGCCCCAGTTACTAAGCGGGACAAAGAAAGGCGAGCGCTGAGGCGGAGAGGGGGGACGGGGCTGAGGGGGCGCGCGGGCACCCCCGGCCCCGCCGCCCGGCCGGGGCAGCCCCGGGCTGTGCCGTGCCGTGCGCCCGCCGCCACAGCCGGCCCCGGCGCCGCTGCCGGGGAGCGCCCGCTGCCCCCTCGGCGGGGTGCGGCCCCCTGGGCCGGTGCCCCGCAGCGCCGGGTGTACCTGCTACCCTCCAGCCAGGGCCGGCACCCCTTTGGGGCTGGGGTCTGTGAGAGAGGACCGCGGGCCGGGCCCAGGAGGCCCTTGGCAGGTGGGAGCCGCTGTCCGCACCCCCGGCTGAGACCTGGGCTGGCCGGCCCCGCCGCACCCCCTCTCAGCCGTCTGCCCTGCTGCTGCTGCCAGAAACATGGGCTCTCCTCCCCTGCCTTCCCTCCGCAGGGCCCTGGCAGCTGCCTGCCGTGTACTCCACATCATACCTGAGCGTTCCAGGGGGTCTCGTAACTGCCCGCTGCCTAGAGTGTGACCCCAGGGAAACCCAGAGCTCTTTCTAGCAACGTAACCGGGGCTGGGGGGGGGGGGGGGGGGGGGGGGGGGGGGAGCAGAGGAAAAGGCACCAAACGGGATGGCTGCCTCTCACAAGCTTTGGGATAAAACTGAGCTGCGAACACACCCGAAACTGAACCTCAGTCTGCCTGCCAGCCACATCGCTATGGCCAGCCACAGCCCGCAGCCCACAAGCACTGGTGGGAGGCAGAAATGCAGCCAGCTCGGCAGGCAGCCTCGGTCTTAGCATGGCGAAGCATCCTTAAAGAAAGGCGGAATGACAGCTGTTGAGAAATTAAAAAGCCCTTTCTGCAGACTTCCAACCAGTGTCGCAGGCACAAGGACAGATGAGCACCTCGATCTGCTGTGGAGATGTCAGGGAATGTTAGAAAACCCAGCACTGAAGTTGTCGGCTTTATTTGCACTTTAAAGCATGGAAAAGTAAGTTATGAATAATTTCTCCCGCTCTAGCACTAGGTAGACAGCTCCTGAAAACATACTCCTGGCTTAGGGGGAACCGGAGGTTGACTGCAACATTGAATAACTGAGAAACTACAATGTAAGAGTATGTGGAAAGAGCCGGGTGCTGAGGTTCTGAAGTTTGCTGATGTATCACAACTTCCATGGCAAGCAATGGAGAGCAGCGCTGCTCTAGTTAATAGAGCTTCTTGAGGGACAGGCAGCTTTGATTCAAATAACTTCATGCATATAAATTAATTTTATATCCCCATCCACAAACTCTGATTAATCCATGATAACCAGATAAAACTCCTTCTTCTAATTTTTAAATTAAATTTCTTGGACTGATACAATGCATCAGCTCAAGCTTGCTCAAAGTGAAATGCCATCCATGGAAGCACCCCCCTCTCCCCCAGTGAAATTTAAGTTGGTACTGTGGGTACAAGCCACCCGCTGCCCACCGAAGGTGTGCAGGGCAGCCCCACAAGGGTTGGGCGGTGGGTGCAGGTGGAGATGTGGACACTGCTTTGCAGACCCTGCAGAGCAGAGAAATGGGGCTGCTGTCCCTACTGCTGCTCCCAAACTTAAGATTACCAGCTCTGGCGGGGGCTGGGGGGGTGGGGGTGTTGGAGGCAGGCTCGGGTTGCAATTCATTTTCCCCCTTCCTGCACCTCATTATAAGTTCCACCCACATAAGACCTAATTACTTGGCTTTTATGCTGGCAAAGTGGATTTCATCCTTGCTGTTTCCCATGGTGGTTGCCTTCATTTTCATGGCGGCAGTGATGGTTACAGCTTATTGATGTTTTCACTTTAGTGATTTAAAGCAGAATACATTTTGTTATTAGCTCTGGTTTCTCTCATTGCTGCTTTAATCAAAGATGCAATTTAAGGCAAAGGATTGTGTGTAATGGTAAGCAGTAGGATAATGCCTTGAGAGATCAGAATATTAATGTGTTTTTATTTCTCAAAACTGTGCTTATATCCAGGATTACTTGGCTCCCAACACGCATGCATGGGGCGCTCCCTTTCCTACCACACTGCCTGCCTTGCAGTAGGAGTGAGCAGTCGTGTGCATGTGCATGCTGAGGGGAGAGATGCTGAGCATCACAGCAGTGCCCTCAGAGAACAGAAACAAAACCAGGAGCACACTGAGCACTCAGGGATGCTCAAGGTCTGGCTGAGCACCAGATCACCCCAAGTCAGGAAAAGCTACATTCAAATGCTGAAGTAAAATAATGGTGACAATGACAATGCTTGAGCAGGGGACACAGTGCTCAAAAAAGGGTCCTGGTGCCCCATGCTAAGGCTGAAAGGCAAGAAGTGAGCACAGCATCTGCTGCTTCCCCAACATCACTGCGTTGATGGCCGTGCATTCGCTCGCTTTAATTTCCTTGGATCTGACAATTTGCATTTCAAGGCAAGATTAAATATTGAAGTTTTGAGCACTTCCATGTGCTTTAGGAGGAGCCGAATGGACCCGTGCTGGAAGAGGCTAAACACAGAAAAGCCATTTGTGCCAAACTGCTTGGTTTCCTCTTTGCCGAGCCATGATAACGTGATATCCGACAGCTGAATGTAGGCCACAACAGGCTTTTATAGTTGGAGGGGTGGAGGAGGGAGGGGGGGTTGAATCCACAGTGCTGCCAGCCAAACGTGCTAAAATGATGAGAGATTTTGGGGGCAGGCTGGAGACTCCTGGCCACTCCTGAGACCCAAATGTGAACAGCAGTGTTAGCACAAGCTCAGGCCCTGCTGGAGGGGAGCTCGTAGATGGTAGAGCTGTGTTTGCATCGGGAAGGACGATTCCCTGGCTGGCATTAAATGCTACATGAAATTACTAGCCTTGCGCTGCACAGAGATCAGGATTTGTGCAGTATCTGCTGTAATTGGTGGCCAACTTCCCACGGGGGCAACCACATCTTGCAAGTAACAGCACAAGAACAACCAGTCGCGGCAGACTGGTTTAATGGATTATTCCTGCCTGTTTCTCACCTCCTGGTGACAAGGAGATGAGGGAAGGCAGAAGGGTTGGTCTACTTTGGCTCAGATACTGCTGCCAGGGCCTCACCATAGCTCAGCACGCTGCAAGCTAAACCTGAGGCTTGCTGGCAAGAGAAGTGGTGGGAAGGGCAGAGGTTTATCCTGTCTTCCCGAACCAGAGCAGTGCTGGCAGCACAGGGATGGTGCAAGCACCGTCTTCTGCTGGAATGGTACAGTCTGAGCCTTGAAAATACCCCAGAGACCACAAAGCATTTGCCACCAGATGAAGGTTAATTCAAACCCCTGTGCGGGTGAAGTAGCAGCAGTTTCCTTCCCTGCATCCTCCTGCACCTTCAGGTGAAATGTAATGGGTGCTTTTAACAAGGACTGTGCTTCCTCCTCTCTGCTTTAGAGTCATTTTATGTCCTCATAGGCTGCAAAACTGTTGCCTTGCTCTACCCCAGATGTGGCCAAATTTCTGTGGTGAGAAAAAACTCTGGCAAGTGAGCCAAAGTCGGGTGCTTTGGTTTGAAAATTACACATTGCGTTAAAAACCTGTGTTAAAGAATAATATGTGGTCTGCAAAAACATTCAAATGAAACACTTCAATGTTAGGAAGTGTCTTATTTACAGCTGTTGGAGCAGCTTGTGCCCTCTTCCATCCCACGTCCACACAACAAGGAAAGAGGTTGTAATAGGGGCTCATGTATGTAAAGATTGTAGCACAATGCATGCACGCAGAGTTGAGCTTGCGAGGAATCATACATTAGGCATTTCCTAACTTAAAAGCACTTGGCTTTGCATTATAAACAACATTCTTTTAACATAGGAAATAACATTAAAAAAAAAGAATAATATCTTTTAAATAAATGTCTACAACGTAGGTTATTGCAGCTGGACCTAAGGTATTCCTCAGCAAGGTTTGGATTGGCCTTTCCTTACTGTTCCAGAGGTTTCTGCCTCAAAAATTGCAGGAGTAACAGTCAGGGCTGGAAGTGGAAAGTTGCTCTCCTGCGAGGGAAGAGGAGGTGTGTGTGGCTTTTGCAGCCGGGCAGCACATGTCAACCCCGTGCTGTGCCCACTGGTGTCTGGGGTGGACACATCTGTGCCAAAGAGTGCCCAGGGATGAGTGTGCAAGGGGGTGGGCATGGGGGGGTGAGGGAAAGGACATGCTGTGCTGAGCTGTGCTGAATCGCTGCTTTGGCAGACAGCACCGGGCCAGCTCTTTAGAAAGTTCACGTTCAGTTATTGTTTTGACAGGCTGCCAAAGTTTTCCTGAGGAATGCAGGCAGCAGAAGGGAAATGGCGATTTTAAAACTTTTTTTTTTATAACTCAGCCAAACCAGAATGGAATTTCATGGGAAAAGCGAAAGGTACATCTCTAGCCTCGGGGCATCATCACTGCCAAATTTCAGAGGCTGGCTGTGAACAATGGAGGTGTCAGAGCATCTCCACGGCAGCACACACTTGCATGCACTCACATGTGCTCACACATACTCACACTCACACACACACTGGAAGCATCTTCCCCAACAGCCAGTACTTCCACCCTACATCCAATGCCCCCAGAAGACTGATAGTAACCAATTGAGCTTCAAATAAAAAAAAAATAATACCCGTGGTGTAAAAGCAGAAGATAAAGCCAGTTTGCAGCTGCTGAAAGGTTTGCGACTTGGCCTTGGGAGGATGCTTAGGTGCTCTCCCCACCCCAATCCCAGCCTGCAGCTAGCTGTGCACAGCTCTTCACTATGTCAGTAACAGAGCCACAGGGCGGTTTTTCAGGTCTTCCTATCCCTAGGAAGGGCAGGGGGTTGCAAGCTCCCCTCCTCCTCCTCCTCCTCCTCCTCCTCCTCCTCCAAAGAAGTGGCAGAGCAGCCGGTGAGCCAGGCTCCGGCACTGTGGCACCCCAGGGTCTGCAGGACTGTGGAACCGGGCTGGGGAGCTGCCAGTTACCTTATATTTTCCAGTACACTAATTTCTCTTGTCATCTTGCCAGTGACAGAGAGAGTTAAACAGAGCAATCCATTAAAGAAGCAGCCTGACAGACCAATTGTAAGGGTTTCAGCAATCCCCATTTACACTGGCTTGAAAAAAATTTCGCCTCGAGCAGCTCCAATTACAGAATTATCGGACCACACTCCAGTCCCTTTGTGCACTTCGCATCTCTGTCATCGTTCCAGGCCTCTCTCTATTTAGTTGCTTGGAAATAGTGAGCAAAATGGAAGGAGACTTGTAACAAGTTCAGAGAAATTAGAGGGGGGAAAAGAGAGAGAAAAAAGCCACACACCCCCCAGCTCTAATGTCCTAAACCAGGACATTTTTGAAATGTAACACTGTATAGGCACTTAAAATATTTTTCACTTCCTCTATTCATTGCTTTAATGCACTGGAACTACTTGCTCGGATTTCATTTTTTTTTTCTCCCAAGGAATGTATAAATACCACTCTGTAAATTCCTCAGGTCTGATTTTAAGAGGAACTGTAGAACTTTATTCATGGAGGAAAGAAATAATCCCAGTACCTTCCTGCAATAACTTTTCTTTTTAATAAACATGGCAGTGTATGTTTTGATCACAGCCGGTGATGCGAGTGGCAGGAAGAGGAAATCAGCGGCATGTCTAGGAAAAGCGAGGTCTCATCTCTGCTCTGCTGCCATCCCACTTGGTGACCTTCAAGCTGAATTGCCAGCACTGGTTTGAAGGCGGCACCTTTCCCAGTAGGAGGAATTCTGGCAAAGCCTAGATGAGCAATCACTTCTGCAAATGCACAGCTTGAACTCTGTATACTTGTTATTATTACGAAAAAACCCCCAACCCAAAACTAACCCCAACACAATAGTTGTCCTGCCCTAGGGTGCAAAGCTGAAGGGTTCCCTAACCCTTCACCCATGGCCAAGCCAGGCACTGTCACCCATGACGCAACAGCTATGTGACATGGATGTTATGCTCCCAACCAAACATGACATCACCTAATTATCTTCCAGCAAACTCTCCTGGCTTCCCAAACAATGTAATGATCCCATAGCTAGTGTTATCTAGAACTGGTAGCCTTGTATATCCATAACATGTTACCTCACGTTAAGAAAACACCCCCCTTTTCTTGCAGTGGAGATTATCTAGTTTCACAGGGAGGATAAGTGAGCAAAGCCATCCCTACGTACTGCTGGGGGGAGGCTGAGATCAAGCTTCCATGCTAATGCACGGGTGAATGCTGGCTTCACTCTGGCCCTAAGCAGAAGGAAGTTTCTCATGGCTAAGTCCCCGGTCCTGCTGTGGGACTCCCTTGTCCCCATCCCTTTCCCTGGGATGCAGTGGAGCTGACCCACTGCTCTTTGGATCCAGGGAACCTCACTGCAACGCATCTGTACTCAGTCAGAGCTCTGCCCAGGCGCAGTAACAGAGACTCCCCTCCAAGGTTTTGGGTGGAGATTGAAAGTGGGAGAAAAAAAAACCCATAACAACCCAGGGAGCTCTCAGGGGTATTGAAAAGTCATCTCATTTCTTATTAATCGCTTAGGCCAAGAATTCAAACGTCGGCAGTGTGTTGGCTGGGGTCGCTTTCCTTGCAGTTATCCACATGCAGTTCATGCCTTGGAAAATGACCCATTTACCATCATGCATTGTTGCTTAGCTACACGCACTTTCCCTCTAAGTTTTCCCAAATGGAAACATGGCTCTGTTTGCTTTGGAGATCATTTTCCCTGGCTTTCTTTGCTTTACAGTAAATAAGTGCAAGAAGAACAGCCTCTGAACACTAAGCGGGGAAATAAAACAAACAGTGCTGTGTAGGGCAATCACTGAAAAACCAGCACATGGATGCGATGCCTTCCTTGTCCAGCCAAAGTAATGGGTGGGAGGGAGGGCTTGAGCAAAGGCAACCTGCAAATCAGCTTCTTTAAGAGCTTTTTTTCTATGTCTTTTGCATTAAGGTTCTTTTCCTGCTGAAGATTTCCAAACTTGAAGGGGGAATTCGGTTGAATAGTGCTGGGTTCCCAAGAGAAGAATACGAATTCCCTAGAGGACAGGTGGGACTTTAGGCCATCAAGAACTCACTCCATGTCTCTGCTGCCACGCTTGCCTTGTGCAGTCCTAGGCATCCTCTAGGATGCAGGAAAACACCTCCCTCCTACCTGCAAACCACCACACCACTTTGCACCACCAGATAAGACTTTATCACCATCAAGCCCCAAAATTTCACAGATGTACTAGGTCCTGGCTGCAGTGGCATTGCTGTCAGTGGGCACGTGCCGGCAGATCAGCCACCACAGCATGAAGTTCAGCTTCCCAGCACACTGGGTAAATCCTTTGGCCATTTGCTGGAAGCCTGAGCCCGTCAGTGCTTACACTGCACAAATGTCCTTGAAACATGCAACAAATCCAGAGCATTTGGAAGGCACCAGCTTTACTGCCCATCCACGGAGGGGCTGTGCAGCTTGTGCGCAGCTGGCCCAGCCTCCCAGGAGGTCTTGCTAAGCCTGTGCTGTGAGCTCTGCCGGCACAGTGGTTGTGTCCAGGATTTCCAGATGTCCAGCAGTTCTTCTGTTCCTCAAGGATCAAACAAAACTTGCAACATCTTCAGATTTTACTGAGGACAAAGCATTTGAGTAAAAATGTGGCCAGGTCTCTCTCACAACACATAGGTTGGTAGAGACCAAAGTGAAAAATCTTTTGTTTCCTGGTGCCACAAACGCCTGCCGGACGAGAGCTCTTTGCAGAGGGTAGGCAAAGCCGGCTGCTGCCGGAGTGCCAGGTGCCTGCAGCTTCCAGAAAGAGCGGGATGCCCCGAAGGGTGAGCTCATGCCCTGCCTTTGGCTGACAAAGCATAAAATGTGTATTGTCTCCAAAAAGAAAAAAGGGAGAGACAAAGTAAATAGTGCGATACTGATTACCAGCCCAACATACTGGTCTAAGGTTTAATACAACAGATTCCAGACTAAGAACCTGCCAGAAAATGAAGAGGGGTATTGTACCTATGCAAATCCCAGCTGGTGGGTTAACACATCCCAAACACTGCGTGCTCTGTGAGAGCTGCCAGCACCTGAAGAAGCCACCTTTACTGCCCCGGCGCTTGGAAGCTCTTATCTTTCTTTGACCAAACCTAAACAATATAACTTTATTTTAGGTGATACCTCCCAGATGAACGGCCTTTTAAAAGTGCTTTGAGGAATTAAATGAGAGAAAACAGTAGGAGGGAGAGAGGCAGGGAGAGGAGGGAAAAGCTTGCTGCCAAACTACAGGAAGCAAAGTTGTTGGATGCTAAAACCACAAAATAAGGAGCTAGGAGCGATGTCAGACTAGAAGAAGCAAATGGGTGATCAGGCTCGCTGCCACCAGAGGTACCCCGAGACAGTGGCTCAGTCCCAAAGCGAGTATCCACTTCACCATCCTCTATGTTTCTGCAGCAAAGATGGGGATGCTGTTACCTGTGGATGCTGTCTGGGTCTGCAGCACTCCAGCTAACCCGCCCCCGCCGCCACAAACATAGAGCACAGGCACGTCATCCTCATAGCACAGCCCCATGGCCCCTACTCCTTGCAGTGGGCAGGTTCCAGCACAAGCATTTTGGGGAGCCCAGCAGGTGATGGGATCAGCCAGTGTGTCCTCTCCTTCCCTTTGCCGTTGCATTCCTGCAGCTGAGGCCAATTCCTGCTTTTTGCACTCCCCTCTGGTTTCTGTGGTTGATGGGGAGATGCCAGGTCTCCCTTGCCCTGGGCAAAGGGTGGAAACCTGCAATGTCTCCTAGCCAGAGCCATGGGCTTCTGCTACAAGCAGTGGCAGGGAGCAGGCCGGGGCTGGTGCAGAAGGCAACAGGAGGACCAGCACAGCCACACAGAGCTCAGTGCCACCATGCCATCGGAGGGAAGGCAGCACGGATGGCTGAGAGCTGCGTCCATCACTCTGGCTCACTACAGGCTGGGCATCTGCCTTAAGTCCTGGGGCTGAATCAGGCCAAGGGCAGTTTTCATGAATGGAAATCCCACTGGTTTTATTGTCTTTGAAAGGCTGGAAACACCTGCCTGTTGCTCAGAGAAACAGCAGGCAGGATGAAGGTCTGGCAGCATGTCCCCTTTTGCCCCACATCCTTCCTGGGCACCCTTTGGGGCCCAGCACTGGCACCCTGTGCCCCCCATTGCTGGTTCGGAGTTGGCCCTATGAAAACCCAACATCAAAAGGGCTTTTTTCAGCAAGGGTTATTTCCACATCAAATGCCTACCTCCAGTCCTGAGCCATCAGGGAGAGAGCTTTTCATAAAAGGAAAGGAAAGATTAATATTATTTTTCAAAAGTATAATGGGAGGTTTCCACTCCCTGAGCACTTCAGAGTTAGTTTTTACACAAAGCCAGAATAATTCCAACCCCAAAGGAGAGAGACAAAGAAAAACACATTAGAGGGGGTTACAAATGACTGAAAAAATGGTTGGTCTGAATAGAAATGTTCACGTCACCATCACTGTGAGGGCTAGAGGAGGCTGCTGCTGGGCAAGCCTGACTTTCCCATGGGGATGCATGTCCTCCGTCCTCACTCAGAGCAGCAGGGCTGTTCCAGCCTGCTCCAGCACAGGGAGCACAGAGAGGTGGGGAGAGCCAGAGATGGGCTTTCAGAGTCACAAACTGGTGGGAGGAGGAAGGAAAGGACAAGGGGTGGAGAAGATGCTGGGAGCACCCTCTGGGGCAAATGGAACAGAGGAAAGCCTGCTGCGAGGTACAACCCTCCTGCAGCTCCACAGAGAGAAAAGTGGCCTGAGTCTGGCCCAGCGACTGGCAAGCAGTGTTCCCGAACTGCAGCACAGCTCTGCCTTGGAAAGGCACCTGCAACCTCAACATCTTCCTCTGAAAAACATGCCATAGCATCACAGGGGAACCACATCCCAGCAGCCTTGACAACAAGTTTCTGCTCCATGAGCATGAGCCGTGGGGCCAGATGAGTGTATAAACAACTATTTGATCACTTCGACTACAGGAACCAACTTGAAAAATACCTCCGATTCACAAGCTTGCAGCCTGCTTCTGAAAAACCAGACTAGAAGTAAGCTCCCACCCTGGAAAATCCCTTGCCTGTGTCTGCTGTGCATCCTTTCCCATGCCGGGAAGGGTTGGGCCAAATGCAGAAGATGCCGTGGGGCTGGCAGAGCTGCTCTGGAGCAATGTCCTTGGGCTGCTGTGTCAGGGGTGGCAGGGCTCAGCATCTGGGAGGTGATACATCATCAGGCAACTTAGTGCGTTGCTTGCTTTCTGCTTCTTGGTCATTCAACAGATGGGGCTGAATCCCTCGCTGGTGTGTTGCTCACCTTCCTCTGGACTCGGGGTGCAAATGTGAAATGAGGTGTGGGACAGTCCTTGCAGCCCTAAGCCTCACAGTCACCAGTGACATGAGACCCTCAGTGGTTTTCACTTACAAGTGGGTAGGGAGAAAATCCTTGTGGGTAAGGGAGAGAAAAATGCAAAACATGATCCTGAGGGCTCAGAGAAACGCTTCTGGTTAAGCCAAATCTTGCCTTTTCCCAGTGCTTGGAATTGTCCATCCATGAAGAGGTCTGGAGCAGGCACCTTCACCACGTAAATCCCACTTAAACCCTTAAATAAATGCCTGAGTGGCACTTCAGGTTCATCAGCTGGCCAGCGCAGGGGCAAAGATTTCAAGTTCACCCAAGAAAGAAGAAAAATCCCCCAGTCCCACCGCCAGAGATTGCAGCTGATGGCTGGAGGGCAGCAATGGGGGAAAGGAGCAGTAAGAGGGTGGCCAGGCAGTGGTTTGTGGGACCCTGCTGGCAAGCACTGAGCGGCCCAGCATCCTTCCTCACTGGCTCTCCTCCACACCCAGAGCCAAAGCAGGGGGAGTGATGGCAGATGCAGCTCCTCTCCCCAAAACACTGTCTGCCTCTGGGAAGGTGGGGGAAGTCCTGGGAAAGCAGCTTCACATTGATGACGGTGGCTGACGTGCCGGGGGTCAGTGCTGGGAAAGCCAAGGGGTGCACTGGAAACGGGAGATGCCTGTGGCAGATGATTGTGCCAGTAGGACACGGCCGGTTTGCTGCCTGCGGGACTTCAAATGCTCTGCCCAAAACAACTTACTCAGATTTACTGTAAGCGGCAGCCAGGCCATCTATAGCTTGTGGTGAACATACCAGCCCTGCCTGCAGAAAGGGCTGCGGAAGCCAAGCTGGCCCCTTGCCCGGCAGGCTGGAGGAGGGGAGCGGGGGGGGGGCTCTGCAGCCCTGCTCGCCTGCCCCAGGCCTGCGGGAACAGTGTTTCCCAGAGGTTGCTGCTGTTTGTTTGGGCGAAGGTGTTGAAATTTGGTGGGGTGTTTGTTAGGGACGCAGCAGGCGAGGAATACAAGTGGTGAAACGGGGGTGGGCTCCTGGGTGTCACACACATACACACATGCACACACACACTGGACCCTGCTCGCCCACCACTGCACTGGCTAGAAACCCCCAGGTGGTGCCGAGTCTCACCGTTTCTGGGGTCCCTGTCTAACCCCAGAGCCCATGGAGCTGCACCCACAGGCAGCAGCCCTACCAGGGCTGGGTAGGGGAGCTGGGTGTGCATGGGGGGGATATACCCCCTCCTGCCTGCAAACCTGCTTCTCTCCATAGCCAGGTCCTGCTGTTCACAGCCTGATGGTGCAGAGCCACTTGCCACCTCACAGCCTGGAAACACAACTGCCTACAGTCGGAGCCCCCCATCTGTGTGCCAGACCCCTCTGGGCACAGTCACCTGGGGCTGGGTACACGGGAGGAGGAGCTGGAGGGGGGATGCTGCTGCAGGGACGGGATGCTGTGGCATGGCCACAGAGCTCATCATTAGGGATGGCAAATATTTTTGCTCACATCAGGGCTAGATCACTGTGAATTCTGGGGTGCCAGCGAGGAAGGAAACCTGGCTGGCTCTTCTGACCTGTGGTCCAGCACAGTCCCCTCTTCCCTTCCCACTCCCCAGCATGCAGCACTGTTGGCTTCCAAGGGGAAATTTGGGAGGTTTATTCCCTGGGAAAGGGGCTTCGGGGGAGCCAGATGTTAGCAGGGATGGCAGAGCACAGATAGAGTTTCTGATGTTCAGAGACTCTGCATGGGTTCAAAAAGGAGGGACCCACAGCTGCCCACTGGCATCACTGCTCAGCCTGTGCCTGGTGGCAGATAACGAAGTGTGGCAGAGGCAGGAGCCCTGCGCTTCGACTGGGAAGGCAACAGTCCCAAGAGGACATACCTTCATCACCTAAAATCGGTGGTGACCAAATCACACTATCTTGTTCTCCCACAACAACCCCCGTCTCACCATGGAGCTGGCTGCAGTGTCCTTGTATACCTGGTGGCATTTGTGGAGCTTACCCACCGCAGGGGGCAAACGTAGGAGGTGGGCTTGAAACCTGCCTAGACACCTTCAAGGTGCCAGGGGCACCTTTGACATAGGATTTCAGGTGATTTCTGGAATCTGGCATGCAGGCAGCTGGAGCATGCCACTGGAGGGGACCGCTGCCTGCCATCCCAGCCCTGTGCACACAGTCCACACCAGAACCCTGTGGCTGATTGCCCCAAGACACATCCCGAAGGGCAGCACAGCTCTCAGTGGGGCTGGGACCCACTGGGGGCTGATGTCCTTCCCTGCCGCAGCCAGGGCTGTGTCACTGGCCACCTTGCTGCTGCTGGCCACAGCCTGAGGCCCTCAGCAGGTCCCAGCGCCGCATTTGGAAACACATGAGGTGGATTTTCTCTTGCCAGGTGCTTTCTGCCACCCAGTGTAATGCTCGACGGTGATGCTGTGAACACGAACCCCAGGTGGAGCGGTTACAGCTGCTGCCATGCCCTGGTGAGCCCCCAGCCCCCCATACTGGTCCCACTGTGGCGGCACTGGGGCAGGTGGCTGTGCCAGCGGATGAAAGGCAGGGAAAGGCCCGATTGTGGCAGAAACCGCTTGAGCAGCTCAGCAAAGGCACGCAGGGGCCAGGCTGGGCGCCGCTGGCCGGCAGCCAGCTCAGCCCTGGGGCGCCCAGGGCCATGGCCAAGCCGGGAAAACCCCCGGCTGTGCCTGGGTTCCGGCCTTTGTGCGGGGCTGGGGCGGGGGTCCGACACCCAGCTGCACCCCCCCATGCCCCGGGAGGTGCTGCTGCATGGAGTGCGAGGTTTGGCAGAGGGGGCTCACCGTCCCCTGTGCCGGGAGGGAAATTTCCGATACCGCTGTGTTCCCAGAAGTCCAGGGAGGTTTCAGCCCTGGCTCTGCCGCCTGGGCTCACGCTTCCTTCCCGGCTCAGCTTGCGAACCTGGCACTGGGGGCCCACGCTGGCGCGCAGGGTGAGGCTGAGGGTGGGCAGCCCTTGGGGCTGGGCCCTGTGGAGCAGAGCCGGGCTCACGCCAGCGCTTGGCGGCCGCTCCAGCCCTTCTCCTGGCCCCTCTCCCAGCTGGCAGATGCACCGGTGGGCTGTAGGCTGCCACAGAGATGCTTGTACCAGCAGCGCTGCCAGAGCCGCGTGCTGCCCGACGCCAGCCAGCTCGGTGATGTCAGCCCGCGCCGCGTCCCTGTCCCCCTGCCCCAAGGCCTCCTGCTGAAGTCCCATAACGGGGCACCGCAGCTCCCGGCAGTGGCGCAGGGTCACTGTGCCATGGGGGGCCAAGGGCCGGGGTTTTTCTCTGTCCCCTGCCTGGTGTGGAGGCGAAGCATCCATTGAGGGGATGCTTAGAAAGGGACGGATACTGCCTGCGTGCACCACAGTGCTGGTGCTCGCCAGCGGGCATTGGTGCCCTGGCACTGAGGACCGATGGGCCTGATCCAGTGCAGGTGATAGGGGACATGGCTGCTCCGGGGTGGGGGAGTCAGGGGAGCCAGGGTGTCTACCCACGGGTGTCGGGAGCCTGGCCGTATCCTGCAGCAGCCTCCCCCTGCCTGCCCCAGCCACCCAGCGCTGGCTGCGGATGTTTTCTGTTCTTGCAAGAAATCCAGCTGAAAACAAGCAGGGCTGCGCCTGCCAGGTGGCTCCTTCAGAGCTCTTGCTTCTGCTCTGCGTTTAAGCAGCAGTGATTTTTGCTTGGAAACGTCCAGATTTTTGCTCTGCACAGGCTTTGATTTCGAAGCCACCAGCACAGAGCTCCCAGGGACTGAGGGACTCCAGGCTCCTGCCCTCTCCTGCCCATCTTGCCTGTGGGACTGGCTTGCCAGAAAAAAATTGAGTCTGGGTCTAAAATGTCCAGCCCAAATCTGATGTGCCTGGCGGGGGTGGTGGGAGCCCTGACCCTGGCCCCCACAGCCCTCCAGCACCAGCTCGGGCTTAACTCTCTCCTCCGCGGGAAGAGTTCAAACCTTCCAGTTAAATCCAGGAAGGAGTTAGCAAGTCTTTGTGGCAGGTGGATTAGAGGCAGAGGTAAATGCTCCTGCTCAGTGTAATCTGGCTGGTTAAAAGCTCAGCTCAGCCTCTATCCCAGCATTGTCCTTGCTTCTTATAAATATAGGAGACATTTCTGCAAACAGGGATTTTTCCTTTTGCCTATTTAGAAACCTAAGAGATTGGGGAGCGCCTGTTGCCCTCCTCCTTTCCCCAGGGTGTCATCAGGTTTTATTACCATCCTCCAGTGCTCTGTTCTCTCCGGGCTGGGTTTGGTGCTGGTGGCCTCTGATCCTGCAGGTGCAGCAGGAGAGGGATTACAGCTCACGGGGCTGCAGGTCAGGGCAGGTGAAGGCTGCAGAAGCTCCTGGTGTTGGGGAAATGGGGCTAGGAGCAGAGTCAGGGCCCTCTTTCATGCCACAAGCCAGGGGTTCCTCCACATCCATGAACTGGGGAGTACACCTGGATGTGATGGGGCAGGACGGGGGGGAAAGGGGACTGAGAGGCTGGGGGCTCTCCTCAGTGTGAAGCATATAGGAACCCCAAACAGAAATTAAAAAAAAAATCACAACTGTATAAAACTAGGCAACAGTTACGTGATTCTCTCTAAAAACCCGTATTCCAGAGCTGGTGGCACTAAGGGGGGCACAGGAGGGTGGCAGCTCCACCTGTGACCCTCCCTGCCCTGGCCATCCCACCCCATGGCAGGAACATTCCTGGGTGCCCTGTCCCCACTGTCCCTTGCAGATGAGAGCAGACGCACCGGGCAAGGCTAACCAGCACCTCCACACCAGCCCCAAGAGCTTGTGGGTGCCCTGGAGAGGGTCCCGTGTCCCCAGGGCTGGAGGATGCACACATGACCTCTCCCTGAGGATTATGGCCAGAGTGAGGGGCTTTCATGGGGAGCACATGGCAGGCACGGATCAGGGGTTTACCAGGGATTAAGGTATTTTCTATGCATTTAAACTAGCCATCACAAACCCAGAGCTATCTAGGAACAAGCGACCTGGAACACAGCACCCAGGGGGCAGGGGAGAAGTGAGGAGAGAAACTAATACCCACCCCAGTCCCCATCGCAGGGCTTGCAGGGAGCAGGGGGAAGATGCTCACAGAGGCTTGCAAGCCCCCAGAGCCCCAGGAATGGCCTGTGGGCCCCGACTCAGGGAAAGATAAACGTGCTGCACACCCCGGTGAGATGCATGGTGGAGGAGGAGAGGTTGGGGAGCTTGGGGGACACAGCAGCAGGTCCCAGGGGGACAGCAGGGCACCATGCCCGTGCCCTCTCTGAGGCCGGGACAGAGTGGTCCATCCCGGGAGGCATGAGGGCTGGGTGGCTGCAGGAGCTTGTTAACCTTAATCCTCCCTCGGATTAATGCTCAGGGGAGCTGAGAATCATGTTTAAACCTGCAGGAGTAACCCCTTGCATTGAGTGTGGCACTGCAGTGGGGTCGGGGAGGGACAGAGGGCACAGGTTAAGGGCAAGGAGAGGGGCAGGCAGTCCCATGGCCTAATCTGACATGCAACCTTGGATTTTGTGAGTGTGTTCCAAGGCCCTGCCCTCCCTGAGAGCACAGGGATGTGCAGCATGCTGGCCAGCTGCACACTGGGGTCATCTCCAGCAATGCTGCCCGGCTCCAGGAGGCTGCCACTGAGTTCTGCAGGGCTACTGTGGGCTGGACCCCTCAGGATTGGAGCAGTCTGAAAGTGCCAGACCAAGATGGAAACCATCTGCTCTTGGAAGGATGCTCTTTTGGGGGAATGCCTGCCTGGGATGAAGTCTCTGGGATGAAATCCCTCTCTTGGTCTGAGCTGGCTTCCCTGGGGCTGAGTTTTCAGCTTGGCTCAGAGGAGCAGTGCAAGGATGATCAGGGATGCTCAGATAGCACATGCGCCTACTCACACAGACCCTAGGCTGACTCCACAGACCCCAGCAGAGGACCCCTCAGCTCATGGCAGTAGGAGCCACCCTTCCCTGTAGCCGCTGGCCATGCTGTGGGCCTTGCAAGCCCATGCAGGGGGCAGAGCAGCCCAGCTGGCATCCCTGCAGATGGGGCCACCCACCCTCAGAGCAGCTCCAGCCCTAACTCTCGCCTCAAAGCAGGTACCAAGAGCCCCAAGAGCCCCCCTGTGACACCCTGTCGCAGCCTGCCAGGGACCCCATGCCAGGTCCCCAGCCTCAGCTGAGCTGCAAGTGCCACATAGACGCCCTTAGAGGAGGTTCCCATCCCTTGATAGCATGGATGCAGCTCCCTCCTGGGCATCCCTTGGTCCGAGCTGTTTGCCAGGCAGCTGGCTTCAGCACAAAGGTGCCAGAGTTACACCAACGTTCTCCGGAGCATGAACACCAGTTACACCCTCCTTCCCCCCTCTGCAGGCTTAGCCCCTCATGGGAATACCCTGCCCTGCATCTAATACAGCCCATAGCTCCATGCTCTGGGGCTGGCACCACCCAAACCTGCTGCCTGTCCCAGGGAGATGCCACAAGACCTTGTCACCCATCCTGTCGTGGCCAGGGTCACCTTGAGTGCCTCCCTGGTGGGGCAGGGGTGGCTTTGTAGGTGCTGTGTTTGCCATGTGCTTGTCCCCTGGGGCAGCGAGGCAGAATGGGATGTCCTGTTCTAAGTGGCATCTTAACTAGATCTGATCCAGCCTTGCAAAGCCACAGCGCCTTCAATTCCCTTAGCACTCCAAATCTGCTACTGTGCATCTAAGCGGATTATTTTAAATACCCCATGATGGACTGCTCCTTTGTAATATAATCCAGCCTCGTGTGTCCCATTCCCCTCCTATTTGCTGTGATTTAGCTGCAGCTGTGACAGCTAGAAACCTCCCCAGCTCCCCCTGCTCCCTAGGAAACGTCCCACGTACCAGACCCTTCCCCAGATCCTGCTCTGCCCTGTGTAGACAGATCTTGGGATGCTCCTTTCCCATGCACCCTTAGCATGCAGTCTTTCATGTCCTGGGATGAGCGGTGGCCGTGGGATGTGCTGACCCAGAGCTGCTTCATCTGCACCCAGAGCTGAGCCCCTGCATGGGCATTGCCCCCACCCACACCTCGAGGCCAGATCCTGCCTCTGCTGCTTTCACCCAAAGAAGGGCCATGCAGGAGCCCTTTTGGGTGGCTTTCACCAGTTTTCAGGCCTCTTCCTCAAGCTGACTGGCTCTGACACTTCAGCCCTACCATGAAGTCAGCCAAGCAAGAAGTCATCCTGCCTCCTGCTCCCACTGGAGACGGGGGTTTGGGGAGGGTGGGGGCCGGCATGGAGCCCACCCAGTCCTGCTCTTGGCAACGGCAAAGAAGCTGCTGCTTTTCCAAGTGCTTCCCTTTGGGGCTTGTCTGATTAATGAGGGCTTGTTATTTCCAAACTGTTTGAAATCGTGTTTATTTTATCTGCCGCCGGATTCCTCTGTCTCAGGGCTCATCGTTAACCGCCAAAGATGAGTGACAGATCCTGCTAATTACAGCTAATGATGGCCTTAAAGGATATCTGTGCACACATGTGTGTTTGTGTGCACACATGCCAAGGGCCATTTATAATTTAAAGTGGGGAGAGTCATTAGCATAAACCGTGCCCAGATTAATTGCAAAGAGCAGCCTCTCCGGGGAGGATGCTCACCAAGAGGTTATGGTTTCAAGTCCTGGATGCTGAGGACAGTACAGGCTGCCCAGGCAGAGGCAGCGCGGTCCCGAGCTGGGTGTCAGCCTCGGAGACACCAAATCAAAGCTACCACATAGGAAATGTTTGGCATGCAGCCACCGAGCAGCTGGTAGGGACCAGGGGAACCTGGCATGTGGCACAACCACGACCAGCTCAGAGCCATGCAGGGCCATGGGAGCTGACATCCCCTGGCAGATCTCTGCAGGGTGTTTTCCAGCTGGGAGGAGTGTCATGACCCAGTTCTACCCCAGCTTCTGTGGGTACAGGCAGTGGGAGCACTGGGAGATGATTTTTATGGCCTCTCTGAGGACAAAGTAGCTGCAGGAGCACAACCCCTCACTAGACACCAGAGATCTCACCTGGGCGGCTGGGGTTAGCAGTGCCACCACCTTGCTGAGAATGTTCCACCTTTAGACCCTGGGTGATCCAGTCCTGCTGCTGACTTCTTTGCTTTTACTTATCCCCAGGAGGGAAAGAAGGAAGATGGAGAAGATGAGGCCTTCCCCACCCCTGGGCTGGAGGACACGGCGTGGGAAGCAGCGGCTGCAGGAGCTCATGGCCACCAGCTCAGCAAGGGGATGGGCAGGTGGCAGCTCAAGCAGAGCAGGCACGTCCGACGGAAGGGCTGACCAGGGGACTTCCACAACTGGCACAGTGGGGTTTGTTCTCTAAACTGGCTCTCCAAACTTGCCAGGGCTGACTTTCCCTCACCCCTGCAAAGAGGGAGCACAGAGACAGTGTCCCCCGGCTCCATCTTCTCACTCTCCCCTCCTCAGGGGTCCAAGTGATGCCCTCACCCCTCTCCCAGTCCTGCTGATGTAAGCCATGGAAGAGACATCCACAAAGAAACCAAAAGCTGTTCCAGATGGCAAAGGGCTCAGCAGAGCAGAACAACTACTCCCCAGCCTTTATCTTTCTGCAAACCAAATCCACCCTTCTTGGAAAAAAGTAATTCAAGCTCCTCAGTCTTCCTCAGAGCTGGCAAGTGGGAAGAGTGAAGCGCCGGCGCCGGCTCCCCGGGGAGGGTAAGCGCCACCCGGCAAAGTGCTTCTATATCCATCTCTGCCACGAGAAGGTCTAAATTGAAAGTGATGGCAACAGCAAGTGTTGGGATGCTGAAATGGACTCTGAAGCCAGAGCAAAAGGGATTTCAGGGGCTGGATGTGCTCGGCATGGGGGGAGGATGCCTGCCAGCGCAGGACACTGCAGTTCTAATCCCACTAAAAGCTGGGAGGAAATGACTTGGACAAGGGCTTTTGGCTTCCTTGCTGAAAAGTCCAGATTCAGGTCAAGCCTATGGCTCATGAATTTGTCTTGGATCTTTTGAATTGCTCTGGATCCCAAAACACTCAGGTTTCTCTTTCTGAAACACTCCAGATGTTTCAATTTAAGGCTTTTGCAGAAACAGCTGTCAGAGGCTGTGGAGCAGAGCTCCCCTCAGAAATGTGCAGCCACTCAACGGTAACAACTGCTCATGAAACAGCCCAGTGAGGCTGTTTGGGCAGGGCCAGCTTGGGCTGGTGCTTTTTGCATTACCAAAACCCTGTCACTGAGGCTTCCAGTCCTCCAGACCCTGTTCGTACAGGAGTCCTGGGTGCTCGTGCTGTCTTGACCTCACTGTTTCCTCTGGGGTGGCTTCCTTGCTGTCGTTCCCCACTGGCACCTTGCAAAACCTTCTCCAGGCCACCTTCCTCATGGCTTTAAATCCCAGTACAGCAGTGTTGGGAGGTGACAGCAGAGATGGTCTGGAGAAGCCATGGCTCTAGGAGTGGGAGGCACCAGCACTGGAGCAACATCAGCGGTGCTGGGCATCTGCTTCAGTGGGCTCACTGTGGACTGAGAGCTCTGGCAGCGTTGGTGACTTTGGGACCATCAGACTGGGCAGTCCATGCCTGTGGTACGCAGAACTGCACCATCCATGGAAAACGGGTGGCTTTGAGGCTCCAGGGTGACTTTGGGGTATGCAGAGCAAACAGTCTCTATCAAGACCAGGTGAGGTGTTTTTCCCTCTGTGCCACAGCCAGGGAGGGTCAGAGCCGTCTAAGATGTGGGGTGTGTGACAGGGCAGGCCACTTCGAGGTCCTGGGTCTGGGCACCATGCTGCAAGCTGCTTGCTCGGTGGCATGCTGAGCACTCCCCAAATAACTCCCGCAATTGCCATCACCCAGCGAAAGAGCCCGATTGCAAAGAAAACAGGAAAGCAGCTGAAAAAATAAAGGTGCTGCCATGGCACTGTGCACGCCAGGTCGGAAATTTGGGATGGTGCCAAAGTACAGCCCCGGATGCTCCTCCTGCTCCAGGGCATGAAGGGCCAGTGCAGGGTGGAGAAAATAGGGGTGCCAGAGGCCAGTGGGAGGGCACCCTGCCAACAGCACCAGGGACAGGCAGCCAGGACTCACGTGTCTTCTGGGCACTTGGAAAGAGCCAAGGATGCTCAGCAAGGATGCTGCAGCCACGTCTGTGTGGTGTGAGGTCGAATGGTCCCGCCCCAGCCCCATGTCTCCTGGGGGTGATGCAGTGCCAGGCTGATTGGTGAGATGCCAGCCTCTGTGAGTACCCCATCTCCTTGGCAACCTGCACCCCTCCCCAAATGCCAGAGGTATCCAAAAGATGGAGAAATCTGCTCGGCAACCCCAAAGCACAGCCACAAGCTCCAGAGACTTGATGTAGTCCCCAAGCCCTGGCCATGGGGCAGTAACTCTTTCAGCTGAAGGAAAGGATGAATGGAGATGAATTGGGCAGATGCAGCTTTGCTGGGACAACTTGAAGGTCACCAAGCCTTGAGGTCAGGCTAAGAGGCAATGCCAGTGCCTGCCTCCCAACCCTGTGCATACTACTGCCTGAGACTGAGAATGCCAAACTCATTGCCCCTCTGCTCTGGGGCGCTGGTTATCTCCAGCATCAGTTGGCCTGTGGGCAGAAGCAGGTGGCACAGCTCCAGCGCAGGCAGGGTGTGGGTGGAGGTGTGGGTGGAGGCAGCAGCCCCTGCCCTATCTGGCAGCCTCTGGGATTAGTTGTACGGCACTGGGAGCAGCTCTAGCAGTGGCTGGGTAGGAACAGATACACACAGATAAGGCAACCTGAACCCTGGGGACAGTGAGCCAGCTTCATTAATCTCTGTGAATCCAGGTGCTGACGAAGATGCTATTGTCCCCTTTCCCTCCCCAACAGCTCATGTGTGGCCGTCAGTTGTAGCTCACAGAAGGACAAAACCTGCCATGTGCATGGGTGGCATCACTCTGCCAGAGCTACTAAGTGGCTCCCATGTGCCCCTGGGGACACTGCTGGTACAGGGATGCGATCAGTGCAGGGACGCACACCTGCATGGGGACAGGGCTGGTACAGACATCCACAGCCAGTGTGAGGCCCCACAGCCAGTACAGAGAGCAAAGGAAGGTGCAGGGACGCAGACAGGATGGAGACCACCAGCAGCATGGGGACAGGCAGCCAGGGTGGGGACCGTGCCAGTCCAGGGGCACAACGCAAGGGATGGAGACCCAGGGACAGTGTGGGGACACGTAGCCAGGCATGGGGTCACATACAGGGGGACAGTGATGCTGCAGATGATGACCAGCAGTATTTCCCACCCCTCTGATGGCCTGGGCCTCATCTTCACATCCCTCCCTCCCCAGCCTCCAGCTCTCTGGCTGCGGTGAGCAAGAGGGTCTGGCACTGTGCGGGCACACTGAAGAGAGAAGCACCACCAGGTCCCTGCCTGCATCCCCATCACTGGCATGACATGGGCTGCTCGGGGACGGGTGCCGTGCAGCACTCCCCATCCCGTTAGCTCCGGCATGAAAGCACCCCCTGCAGCCGCCGCAGCCGGGCCTGGCCATGATCTCCACTTCCAGGTAAACAGATGAGGCAAGCGGCTCGCCTTCCCTCCCTGCCCGGCAGCCCCAGCCGCACAGACCCGCCATTCAGCCCCACCGCCCCGCACAAACCCCCAGTGTTCTGGAGAAAGCTTATGCTCCCCTGGGAGCATCGGGGGGGGACACACCGTGGCCGGGCGGTTGACACCCAGCCAGGCTGGAGCAGGGCCAGTGGGTGCAGAAAGAGCCACTGTGTTTTGGCTGGCTCCTGCCACACTGGGGTGGGGGCAGAAAGAGCTCCTTGTGCGTGTGGGACCCCAGGGATGTCACCACAGCTTGGCCACATCCAGGGTCCCACCAGGCTGTGGTGGTGGTCACTGGTGGGTCTGTGGGGTGGTGGTGGGGAGCTGGGGGTAGGAGCCTGAAGGGATGAGGGGGCTGGAATTGGCAAGCGGGGGAGCTCAGTGCATGCACCAGCATGCACCGTGCTGCTGCTGCCCTGCTGCCATCCAAAAAATTTGCAACCCCAGACTACAGGAGACAAAAGCAGTGAGAAGGGATTGACCAGGGACACATTAAAGTGGTGGCAGAGGTAGGAGCAGGAGGCAACTTTCCCTGGGCGTCACCCTGTGAGCATCCTCCCCAGCTGGTGGGAAGAGTGGGTGCACTCCCAGCGTGTTCGTCTCGAGCTCCTGCATGGCCTCTACCAGTGCAGACTGCAGGTCACCCACTGGAAGTGGGCCTGTGGCACTTCTCGACAGGACCGTCAGGCACTTGCAAAGATGAGAGGATGATGCCAGGTCTTGCCCCCCAGGGCTACTGTCCCCCTCCAGCCCCCTGACCCCCTCTCTCCCTAGGCTTTCCTTGGCCCTACCAAGGGGGTCTGTCCTATAGCATGGCCTGGGATGCTCTGGCCGCAGCAGGGCCCAGAGGGCTGCCCATCCCTCTGGGGAGCCTGGCACCGAGCTGAGCGCATCCCTGCCTCAGCCACAAGCATCCCTGTGGGGCCTGGCTGAAGGGGAGAGGGGAAAGCAGGAAGCAAAGCCACGATGCTCCAGCATCCCAGCTGCCTCCATCATCGATAAGTGGCCATCAGTGTCTTCACCGGGGACGATGTCCCCTCTTCCATGCCTGGTACCTTCCCCCCTTGCCACTCCCCTGAGAAGGTGGCTTTCTTTCCCGAAGAGCACAGAGAAAGCATTTTCCACCACGGCAGATGAAAATGGATTCGCAATCCAATTTTACCCTAGTACCACTTCAGTGATTTTGATGGAGCCACTCTAGATGGGTGCTGGTTTGAGCCAGAGGACAGCTGTTGCAGCTTCATAGACCAGGGGTTTCTTATCTGTGTCACCTTTGATTACTGTAATTGAAATCCTGCTCTGATCTGAGCCATGCCTGAACGTTTCTGCTGCCTGTGCGGCTCTCAGCTCGAACGGCAAAATGATGTTAATAGATTTTAAAGCCGGCAAGGCCGGTGAGAGCACTTCTGCCTGACCTCCCGCACAGCAGCCGACAGTCACTGCTTACCCCGGTTCCACGCTCAGCTGCTGGCACAGCCCTGCCATCCCCCCTGTGACTCATTTTCCCTTCTGGAAGCACAAATCCTGCCTTTCCCCAGAGCAGCCCATGTGTGCCTGCCAGGCAGCCTGCCTTCTCCCACCCCTTTGGAGAAAGACCAGGATGCTTTCAAGGAAGGCAGGGTCCAGGGGTGCCAGCGGGATCTCAGAGGGATCATCTGCCCTTTAGCCCTCCCGCTCCAGCATGAGATCCCCTGTGGACCGCACTGGCCTTTTCTGGCATCTCCTGACCAAAAGGGCAGCAAGGCAACATGCCGCTGCCTGTCTGCTGCCAGACAGGCTGCAGGGGACAGAAATGCCACCGCACAGGAGAGGATGCTCCTGGCTTTGGTGCCAAGCTGGAAAACTGGCTGTGGCTGGCAGTGTGACCGGTGCTTTGTCACCCTCCCCATCTTTTGTGAAGCCACTGGTGGTGTTTAGCCATAGTCACTGCAGCAGAAACAGTGACTGCAGCCCAGACAGCATCTGAGGGCAGGAGCCGAGAGGACATGTGTGCTGGCACGCACGCTCCTGCAGTTTGGCTCAGCGAGCAGTCGGCATGAGGAGCGAGCCAGTCCTGGTCGGACTGTGACAGAAAAGCTGGTGGCTCCATCTGGGATGGGAAGGGTTTGTTCAGCAAAACGGGTCTCCGGGAGCTGTCCTCAGGAGCAGGCAGGGGTGTCCCAGGTGCAAAGGCCCATCTAGCGAACCCTGCAAGCCACGAGGGCCAAAAACCCTGGCCATGCCGGACAATCCCTTGGACCCCCAGGTTTTCCAACCCAACAGCTTCCATGGCCATAGAGCTGGGAGCTGGCCAGCAGGAGCTGGCACCGTGGCCTGGGCTTGCACCGGTGAGGATCTGGCAGAGCCATCCCAACACTTCATATGGCGGCAGAAAGAGAAGGCGGCTGCCCCGATGGCAGGCCCCAGCACACACGGAGGCTCCCCCTGAGTCCCGGCTGGCCGAGCTGCCACGTTTCCTCTCCGGCAGTGAAACCCCTGGCGGGTCACGGGCCGGCGGCACACACAATGCTTGGGGTTATCCAGCCCCTTATCAGCTCCGGCCACGCGGTGCAGGGAGGAAAAGGGTTTCAATCCCAGCCTAGCCGCGTTTCCGTCGGGAGCCGTTCCCCCTGTCACGGGGGAGGGCTGGACCGTGCCACGTTTTGACACCAGGACTGATGGAGCAGGGCTGTGGCTGCCATAGGGAGAGAGTCCATGGGACTGTCACCCTGTATTACCCATGGCATTGCCAGCATCCCTCCTTGTGCCAGGGAAGCTGCCGGTCTCCAACAGTGCAGCTGCTCCTGCCCAGCTTTTCATGGTGGCACTGTGCCATGGGCCGGGCACGGCCACCTGCAGAGCTTGGGAATGGGAAGGGAACAGAGCTGGTGACCCTCAGGAAAGGGGCTGCCACTGGGGCATACAGCAGAGGTCTGAGCTGGCTGAAACGTGTCACTGCTCCCAACCTCAGGGAAGCATCTAGGAGCCCTGGCATGCCAGGAAAATGCCTGCTTGGAGCAGTAGAGGCAACCTGAGAAACCCCACTGGCAAAGGCCACCTCTGCCAGCCAGGAAGGGAAACTGAGGCACGAGGTGATGCCGAGGGAGGCCTCCCGCTCCCTTATGCCTAGGCTGCCGCGGGACATGCTTCCCAGGGCTGTCCCAGCCACTTAAAGCCGGCTGAAGGAAGGGTACTATGGCACAGGGTTGCTCCTAGTTCCTCAGCTCAAAATCAGAAGGTGAGGGTCCGCCCCGGCCCTGGCTCCCCCAGGCCCTCCCAGCAAGGAGCACAGGGCAGGCAGGGGAGCTGGCAGAGGCACCGGCAAAGGCTGGGCTTGCCATGATTCCCTCCTGCTCCATGATTAATTGAACATAGTCTAAAATTAGCTGTGGAGGCAGCACCCCTGGGGTCTCCCAGCAGCATCCCACTGCCCGCCAACTGCCTGCAAGTGGGTCAGGCAGCAGCTGCCTCCCAGCTGGGCACCCTGGGTGCTTGGGGGATCCTGTCCTCTGCTGCAAGCATCGCTCCCTGCTCTGCACCTCTCACCTCCCCACTGCTGCCCATCTCGGAGGCATTTCCCTCTCCAGATTCACCAGGCTGGGGTGGCATTATGGCCAGAGCAGCTGGGGAGGCACAAAGCCACCTTCTGGGATGGCAGGAATGTGGATCTCTGTCATGTTCCTTCTTGTGCCTTTGGGGATCTGTTATTTTTAGCTGCTCTCCCTATCTCACAGAGGCTCTGGCTCTATTTTTCTTCCCTGCCACCCTTTCCCTGGTGTTGTTTTCTCTGTATTATTTTCAGATGAGGGGAGGCAGAACCAGGCGTCTTGGCACAGGGGACCACTCAGCCATGACTTCCCCATGCTGCCCTCTACCCAGGGGTATTTGGTTGGGGTTTTTTCCTGGCTGTCTTTAACTCCCATCGGCAGTCCCAGGGGGATGACACACCAAGGGGTAAGGCAGACCAGAAGCACCCTGCAGCCAATGTGCCAGGCCAAGTGGTGGGATGCTTGCAGCTGCACAAGGATTCTCCCCTGCTGGCAGGGCAGTGCCTGGACGCAGCCCCCAGTATCCTGGGCAGGCAGGGGTCTGCATCCCCCAGGCTGGCCCCTCCTGGCAAGCTCTCTGCTCCCTCCTGACACCCTGCACATCCGAGTCTGCTATCTCCACGATGACACACTGACATCTAAGCTGGGGAAAGTGAGAGGATGGGCTTTTCCCTTGGATTCAGAAGGCAGCAAACAGGAAAACAATTAAAAAACTTCAAAGCCAGATACTTCTAATTTGGTTTAACGTGGCAGTCCTCCTTGGCAGCGATGCTGTCAGAGGTGCCTGCATGGGGCTCAGACTGGGAAGTGCCCAGTGTGTCACACCACGGGATGTCACCCACCACCAGTACCACCGCAGCCCTGTGGTCTCCATCCCTGCTGAGCACAGAGGTGTGGGGTGCCACGGTGCTGGACTCAGGGTTGGGCCTCTGGGGACAGACCCCTGCCAGGGACCGGATTTTGGAGCTGCTGGGAGAATGACTCCATGGGGAGGCCATGCCTCAGCTTCGCTGTGGCACAGGGCTGCCAGACCTGCTCATTGGGAGTATTTCCAAGGTGCTTCGGCTGCATGCTGGAGCCCAGTCCGCACCCACTGGCATTATCACTGCCCTTGGTACAGTGGGGCAGGCCTGGGGGTCCTGGGGAGGAGGGGATGCCTGCCTTAGCAGGGCCCAGCAAAACAGTGGCCTCTGTCCTGGGGTGGGGAGGGGACCCTGGCGCTGCTGGTCCTGTCCCCTCCAGCCACTGCTCTGAAGGAAGAAGGGGATGTGTCTCTTGTTTGATTCTCACTCTTTTCCCCAAAAGAAGCTCAAATCCTCTCATTTTCTCCAGAAACCTACACCACAGGACAGCAGTGCTCCTGCCCCCCATGCTCTGCTGCCTTTCCCTGTCTCCCACCCCTGCTTTTGGGGTTTGGGGTTTTTTTGGGTTTTTTTCTGTTGTGCTGGTGGGTTTTTTTCCAGAATTCTGTGCTGTATGGTGAGTAAAGGCATCCTGCTGTCTGAGGGCTAACGGCTTGCTAGAGAGATAATAAAGCAAAGGGGAGTAAATTAAAGTGGCTATAAATAGCACCAGGAGAGGAAAAGGAGATGAAGTCATCTTCCTTCAGCTGAGCTGGTATTTGCATCACTTCTTCCCTTTGCCTTCCCCTGCCCACTCATCCCACTTGGGAAATGGCTCCCCTGGTCTCTGGGGTCCTGCTGTGGGCTCTGTGTTCCCCCTGCATCCCCATGAGGCTGGGGAATGTCCCCATGCCCCTGGGCTGGGGGTGGCTGCCCAGTGCTGGGAGCTTGCTGCAGAGCACAGCAAGGTGGCCTCGATGCGGTCACTCAGCCCCAGGCTCTGTCTCAGCTTTGCACCAGACCTGGGTCATTGCCCCATGCAAACCAGTTCACGGCCCCATGCAAACCAGTGCCTCCAGCATGACCCTGATGCTGCATCCCACGGTCACCAGGAACGCCCATCAGGAGACTTCACAGATCCATCTAATTCCAATCCCCTTTGCAGCCCATCCATGGGCCACTGCAGAGACCCCCCAGGAACAGTGCCAGCGGGAAGGGATGCCACAACCTCAACAACAGCAGAACCACCCAAGGGAGCCCCTCCAGGAACCAGATTTTGTAATTTACAGTTTTATTCTTGAAGATTTTTCACATCTCAGCCTCCACCATCAGCCCCAGGACACATGGGAGAGGACAGACCCCAACCCCACAGGAGCCTCCCAGGGGCTAGCAACCAGCTTTGGACCTTACCCAAAACATGACCCTCACTGCCAAGGCAGCCACTGTCCCTGCAGCCCCCGAGCAGCCCCCAAAGCCCCCAGCTGTGCGCTTGCACGAGGTATATTTACGCCTGAGTCAGAATGAGGTCACACTGCGGTTTCCTCCGTGTCAGCTACTGACTCCTATTCCTGTGCTATGCACACACACCCGCCGTGTTATTGCAGGGTATTTATAGCTATTTTACATGTATAATTATAAAACCACAACTCCACACACGCACAAAAATAATCACGGTGCCAGGACACGGGGGAGTGGGGCCAGGGCAATGGGAGCGGGGCCGGGGCACGGGCCCATCGCTAATAATAATTCTTTGCACTTTATATATAGCCCCTTTCATCCGCAGCTCTCAAAAACACTTTGCAGGCTTTTAATTAAGCTTCCCAACATCCTAATGTGATGACAGCCAAGTAATGATATCCTTGCTTTTAGGTAAGAAGAGAGGGGAGGTGGCAGGACTTGTCTGAAGTCCCACAGCGAAGCAGCCGGTGGGGCAGCGAGCCCAGGCGCCCCGTGCTCTGCCCCACAGCTGTGGGGTGCCCATGTGGGGACATGCTTATAGGGGAGATTTTTAACCCAGAAAGGGGATGAGGACCCCAGGATCCTGCACAACCCCTCTGCTCAGTTTGGGTTGGGGGCACCTGGTGGCAGCACAGGGTCTGGGGACGGCAGCAGGGGCCCCAGGGAGCACTGGGCTGCAGCTACCCGACATCTCGATCAGCGGGTGGAAGAGACACATGGATCTCTGCAGACTTGTGGGCGAGAGCTCGGGGGAGAGCAATAAATAAGATGACAGGTCTGAAAGGGCTGATTTATGAGTAATATTAAGAGTCGTAATCCTGCCTGGCCCGGCCGCCCCCCCAGGGAGGCAGGGTGATGACAAGGACCCAGACACATCACAAAGAGACAGGATTCACTGGGACCAACGCTGACAGATCTCCAAGCAGGAGGGCTGGAAACAGTTGTCCCTCCTGGGGGTCTAGGCAGCTCAGTGCAGGGACACATAGGGATCTCGGTGGCTGCCTGGAGATGGGATTCCACAGGAATGCATCTCTGTGGTCCTCAAGGTCTGTGGCCTGTGCTCCACTGAGCACCCTTCCTCCCTTCCATGTACATCCCTGCCTAGATGGACCACTTGCCTCCTGTCCTTGGAGTGCTGCAGAGGGCACAAGGGGCACACACTTCGGTTCTAGACACCAATGAGACATGATATGCCACCAAACAAGAGGGACATGGCAGGAGAAGGTGGCCAGCAGCAGACTGGGGCTTCAACCCCCAGGGCAGAAGAGCAAAGAGGTGCTGGTAATAAAAGGGGCAGAACTGCAGTCCTGGGGGGGTGAAGGCCAGCTGGGGTCATTCACATCTGCAGAAAACCTCACACTCCCAGCTTCTTTCTCACTTATGGAGAGGTGGGGGACAAGTGCCCATCCTAGGGGATGCCCCATGGGGGAAGAAGAAATGCATCAATGGACACAGCACAACTGCACACAGGAAAACTAAATGCAAGTCAAAAATCATAAACCCGGATTTGATCCCGTAGCAAGCACCATCCTGCCATTTTATAGTTGTGTCAATATTTTTTTCTTCCCAGACTGCAGCCAGATCCCTGCTCACTGAAACAAGCTGCCCACGACCAAGAGCACCCACACCTACTGAGCCCTCAAAACAGGAGAGCAGGACCTGCTTGCACCATGCTGGGACCAAAGAGCAGTGACACAGACATTAAGCAAGAAAACATCTGCAAACCTTCTGAGGGGCTGCAAAGAAATGCCCCAAACCCAGTCTCACTGAAGAGAAAGGAGGGAGGGAAATGGGAACATCGTGCCTGGCCAGGGAGCCAGCACAGCCCAGGCACTGCCACAGGGACATCGGTATTTCCCTGTCACCACAGAGGCCACCGAAACCGCCCTGAGCCCTGCTGTTATTGCCTCCCCAGATTTCACCCCCACTGTCCTGCCTCCGCCGCCAGCCGGGCATCTCTTACCAGGGACCGCTGGCACCTCCGCTGCCTCGCCGGCCACGATGAGGGACTCAAGGATCCTTGCACGGAGCTCAGGGCTCACCTCGGTACTGCGGGGAGAAGGCAGGGTCCATGAGGGTGCCAGGAGCTCAGCCCCTCCACAGACCCCCACGCCCCTGGGACAGCCTGCTGTCCTGATGGATCTCCTGTGGGATCTCCAGACCCATGTGTGACATCACACCTGGTCACCATCAGAACAGAGCATTGGTTGGGATGGGGGCTCTCAGGTCTGGCCATCCCCATCAGAAAACCCCGGGGCTGAGCCGCTGGTGGGCTGTCACCCCCAAAAGCAGGTTAGCTGGGGGCCAGCATGGCTGTGTCTGGCTAAGGGCATCCTGCTCTCACCCATCCCATCCCGCGCATGGCAGGGGCACCTCACCTGGATGCTGCAGGGCGGAGAAGCAGCTCCCCGAATTGCTCCCCGAGGAGCCGGGGTGAGAGGCGGCTCCTGCGGGTGCCCTGGCAGATGCGGCAGAAGTGACGGGTGAGCTGGCGCAGGAGCAGTGCCTGGGGCTGTGGCAGGGCTGGGGGGGACAGCAGGGCTCTGGCTCGCTGGCCACACTCCTCCAGGCCAGGGGTCTCTGCAGCAGAGGGGGAAACAAGAGAAGAAAGTTCAGTTCAGGAGGTTAGGGCATCCCCCTGCCTCTCAGGGGAGCCCAGCGCACGGCACAAGCTGTGGCGGGTCTCTACTCCCTGCAGAGCCCTGGAAAACCCTGACCTCAACCTCTCCCCCAGAAGCCGTGACTGCTTCTTTGCAGCCCATCCCTTCCCACAGATGGGCTGCGGGACGTGTGGGGACTCCAGGGACACAAGGGCACACAGAGCTGATGCCCTGGGGCTCTCAGACCCCTCTCGCTGGAGGCTGCCAGCCCCATTTACCTGCTCACTGCCCCAGATCAGACTGTAGGGCAACTTTAGCACATTCCTCCTCTCAGCACAGCCAGAGAGGAAGGGAGGATGGAGAGCTGAGCTGCTCACCTAGCAGGGGTGGCATATAAACACCCCTTGCTGCTGCTCCAACAGAGAACAGCAAGAGCCCTACCCTGGTACGCAGCAAAGCCATAGAAAAGGCAGAGCAAAGCAGAGGTGGGGAAACAGGCAGCAACTTGAAGATCTGCTGAATTTAAAGGCTCAGCCTTCCCCTGCAAAAAACCCACGCTGGGAATGATAAGGTTTTTTAGCAGAAAAAAAGCTGCACCTGGTCTGAAAGCTACAGGCACAGCTGTAGCAAGGTCCCTGCAGTCCACCCAGTGTGGTCTTTCTTACTCCCTGCAACGCAGCAGCAGGGAGGGCTGACTGGGGGACAGCTACTTCCAGTGATAGCCGAGTTGCCCATGTGAATAAAAGCAGGTACCTGATAGTGTTGCACATTGTAGAGGTGATGCTTCCAGAACCCCCCTGACAGGTGCCCTAAGCAGCCCACAACCCTGAGATGTTCCCACCAGTGTCCCCCATGTCCCTGGTACCCTCTGGCAGCCTTGGCCAGGGCTCCCCGGTCTTGTGAGCTGTGAGCTCAGTGGCCTGGGACTGCGGTCCTGCCCTGCGTACGGGAAACAGCTGCTGCCCAGCCATCATCCCCTCCTTGGCCTGGCCCTTTCATCTGCAGGAGACAGGGAGCTCCCCAGGGCTGTGTTGCTCTCAGCCAGCTTCAAAGCCCAGTTTGGCTGGGGCTGACTCAGCTCCCCACGGCTCTGCACCAGGGCTGAGGCTTGGCTGATGCCCAGCTGGCTCCTGGCATCTGTCCTTGGGGCTGGGGTGTGCCAGAGGGGTGGGGGGTCCTGGGATCCCCTCTGAAGCAGGGATGGAAATGGGGTGCTTGTGTGCCCCTGAATCCAACAAGCTGCTCCTGCAGGATGTTCGGCTTTGCTCCAGGCCTCCCCCACTCCAGTTGGCTGCTTTTTGCACCCAGGGGATGCTGCAGGAGGAAGGTCCGCAGCCAACGGGGGAATTTGGGGATGTTTTCCACCTCGCAGCCTCGAGCAGGGCAGAAGGAGCTTGCTTGCGAGGCAGACTGCCAGAAACCAGCACCATCTCCTGAAAGACTTGGGAGGGGGTATTTTTTTTTTAAGCCCCAGAGAAATCCCCATCAGTTTCGCCTCCATTCCTGCCCCCCTCCTCCTCCTGCACCCCTTGTGCCAGGAGCAGAGCCTGCTCTGGCACAGGCTGCAGGGAAAGGCGCTTCCCTTTGAAGTTGTTTAACGAGGCAACCCAGCTAATTGCTTCCTAATTGCGTTTTTATCCTTGGAAAGGAAGCAGCCTTTGATTTCTCCTCTCTCTGATGGGTGAGGAGAAGGCATCGTCCCGGTGCCACTGGCCCCAGGGGTATTTCTTCTGGCTCTGTGCAGGGCAGGGAGGACAGGGTCTAAGTTCTCCCTCATCTCTGTGTGTCCCTCCTGCCTTGCAGGAGACCATGATGTTCCTGTGGCCTTTTCCCACCTGGACATAGTAGGAAAGGGTCACGCTGGTCTGGCACGGGTGATCTTTTAGTGCCTCTTAAGGCAGCCAAGAGCATGATCTGCCCAGGCACTAATCTGGCTTAGGATGGGGAGGCGATAAGTGGGGATGGAGGATACCACAGTGACTGGCAGTGAGACCAGAGCTGCTGTGAAAGGGGAAATCCTGGTTTGGAAGGTGGCAAGGGGTTCAGGTCCTATTCAACAGAGCGAGGGCTTCATGTGTGCCTGGTGACGCCTGCAGGGCCTTGGGCTGGCGCGGGGGCTGAGTGGCTCTGCAAGGACCCATTTGAAATGGGTTTTGGTCCAGGCTCCCTGTTGGGGTGGACTGTGAACTCTCCTGACCTGGATATGAGCCCTGCCCTGTTTATTTGAAAAAAAAAATCAAATAAAACCAAAACCTTGATGGTCTCGTACATTTGCACAGAGGCTGGAAAGTTTGCAGGGACCTAAAGACACTTCCTAATGGCACTAAGCTGAAAAAGCAGAGAATTTTCTATGCCCATATAAAGCCAAGAGTTAACAAGATTACAGTAAAAAATTCCCAGGCAGCAGAGCCAAAATATTATAATAATGCTTTCTTCTGGGGCCAGCATCACCCAGCCTTGGCAGCCGCCCATCCTGGCAGGCAGCACCTCCTCCTCCATGCACTGCAGCAGGAGAGGACCATGCTGTGGCGGGGGTGAAGCTGCCCACTGGGTCTCCCCTTCACTTTCCTGGTTCATCTCCCAAAAGCTGGTGTGCCACTCCGGCACGGGGGATGTTCCCAGTGGTCCTCAGGATCTGCCCTTAATGGAGCATCAGGCAGGGGATGGGGTCAGGAGCAGCCCTGGAGATGCTGGGGAACCTTTCTAGGGGCTTCCCAAAGCTCCTCCAGCCCCACAAAGTTCCTGGGCAAGGCAGCAGACGAGCCTGCTTACCTTGAGCCATGTGGACCAATTCAGTGTAGAGAGCTGGAGGGATCTGGAGTGATGGGAGTTCCTGGAGGTACCACTTCAGGGTGTCTGCCAGCGTCTGGGCATCGTACAGGTCCATGTCCACAGCTGAGGCATCTGTAGGGAAAGACCCAGCAGGAGCCCTTAGACCGTGGTGCTGCCCCTCTGGTGCGGAGCTCGGAGCTCTTCCATCCCTGTGGGCCTTCCTCCCTTCCTCTGGACATGGATACCAATTTCTTCACCCGTGCCCTCATCTCTCAGGTGTGGCAGCCCATGATTTCACTGCCAACCCCTCCCTCTAGCAAATATTCCTTCCCCAGTTTCCACTGACCCTGAGTTCCATGTGCCCACGGAGAGCACAAGGCAGCATCTCCGCTTTGTGTGCACTATACATCCAGTGTGGTGAGCAAGGGCTTTCACCATCCCACTGGGGTCCCACTGCAGGATATTAACGATGGGATGGGCTGAGTGGCTGCCCCCGGGACCCACTAGCCATCAGGGTCAGACACTATGTGCCAGCCCCAGCCCTGGAGGAACTGCTTGGAAAAATGCATCCGTGGAACGGGCTGATGGCCCCCAGGCAGTGCAAGTTGCTAGAGGCCCATGTCATCCCCCAGAAAGCCTGAAATGCTGTGGAAGTGCCCCAAATGCTGTGAGCATGTCCCAGTTGACATCGCTTCTCCCATCTCCAAAAGGCAGCTGCCCCAGGGGAAGTGGCAAAGGATGCTCCAGGGACCAGGGCTCTGGACAGGGACAGCACTCCGAGCAGAAATGTCCCACGGTCTGGCAGGGAAGTGTCTGTCTGGGCCCTGTGGCCGGGCTGGCATGGGGACATTGCTTCACCAGGGTCCAGGGGGAAGAGCCCTTTCAGCACCCTGTGATATTGCCTCATGCATTTGTCTTGGAGTTCTCTCAGCCCAGCCGAGCCGGGAGGTGGCTGCCCGGACAATGATGGTCCCTTTTGCAAAGATCTGGACGTTTCAAAATCTGGCTTTGATTCGAACTGGAGCCGAACACAATGTTTTGAAATTCTCCTTGTAGGAGAAATCTGGGGAGGGGGTGGGGGGAATAGGGGATTAATAAAAAAGCCCAAGATATTAGGGATCATTTGAGATGGTTCGTTTGCAGAAACTGAATTTCTCATTTCTAAATGAGAATATTGAAAAAAAAAGCAAATTTTGCACCTTCTTGAAGATGATGTGTCAGGCAGGTCTCAAATGGCCCAGTGTGTTGTGACTGAGAAGTAGATGGTGGACTTGCCCTGCTCTGGGCTCCCTTTCCCTCCCCTGTCCGAGTCTTTACCTCTAAATGCAGCTTTACTGAAATAGGTGCTGTTTTGGGAGATGCTCCCTCTCCCAGCCCAGAATTTTCCAGCAGAAAATGCCTTGAGTCTCCGACCATTTCAGCTGACTGTGTGTGGCTGCACTCCCTTCTGGGGTGATAAAGCCAAAAGAGCAGAGGAAAGCTGTTTCTGAAGGCAAGGCTTTGGAGGCAGCTGGTCAGCAGGGCTGGGATGGGGAGCAGCACCCCGATGCCTGGGAAAGGCTGGTTTGGGGCAACTCGACCTTGATTTCCTCTCCTAGGGGTATCCAGGAGAGCCCAGGAGCCTGCCCACCTCCTCCTCCGCCTGCTCAGGGACAAGAAGCCATGGCGGGTCCCTTATGAACAGTGCCTGCCATTCAGCTTGGAGACCAGAGAGAAAACAGATTGACCAATGCCCAAAGCAAAGCCTTTGACCCAGCCATTGGAGACGCTACCTCATTTTCAGGAGCAAGCACCAGGCTGGCCTGGGAACCATGCCCTGGGGCAGTGTGGGGACAGCCGGGAGAGATGCCATCGTGCTGCGGTGGGCAGCTGTCCAGCGTGGCCAAACGCGACCCAGGGCAAAGGTGGGTGCTCCCTTTCTGGCACCCCCCAATGTCACAGCATCACCCCATGGGCCACTTTGCCCTCGGCATCCTCGAGGGGGGCAGGGCTGTGCCAGCTCTCGCCTGCTGCACTCCAGCCCCACGCTGGTCCATGTTGATGCTCCCATCTCCCAGCCACACTTCTGTACCTTCTCAGCTGGCCAAAAGTTTATTTCTACTGGGGTTTGCAGGGGAATGACAGCCAAGTCCCCATTTTTGCTAACGCTTGCCCTGCAGAAATGAGCTGTCAGATTGGCTCCAGCTGGGCAGGGGGAGGAGAGCGGGGTCAGGGATCCCACAAAATGCTTCAACCCCCATTTGGGGCTCAAACCCCGCAAGTGTGTGGCTAAAACCCAGGGATGCTGCTGGGGGGGTCTTGGAGTCTTGTTGCTTGGGCAAGCAGCTGCATTGCAGACAGCTGCTCCCATCAGTGGGATGCACTGGGCAAACCCCAAACTCCTCACCCAGGGCGAGCCTGGCTGCTCTCCCCTGCCCGCCGCGGAGGTTTCTGCAGGGACTTGTCACTGGCCTTAAGGATGCTGGCGTGGATTGGGGAGAGCAGCCACAAGCTGTTTCTGTGCAGGGAAGGGGCCGCTGCCGGGCGCTGGCCCCAGGCGATCAGCCCCAGGCTCTGCCGTGGCCTAATTAGCTCATTTGCATCATTAGGCATGAGCTTGGAGGGGTGTTCAAAGGGAAGGCTCAGCCGGTTTCAAAGCGAGACTCAAAAACATCTTTACACCCAGAGAGGCATGATGGGGAGACCAGGGGGATTCACACCCTGCTAGAGGGACTGACTGCTGATGGCACCGATTTCCTTGGCATGTTGGCTAGAAATAGCCATTAGCCTGTTGCCCCCATCCCCCTGGAGATGCAATGGCATCCTCCTAGAGATGCAGTGGCATTCTCCTGCCCCAGCTCCCCTCCTTCCCCTGCCTTGGTGAGCTGGGCTCCCCATGATGCTGAGAGCACAGCTGGGGGTGCTCCAAGCTGCTCCCGGGCACCAGCTGCACCCCAGCAGCTTGGCGAGGCTGGGGAAGGGTTAACCCTGGAGACTTCCCAGCCAATTACTGCCGGCCTGACCCCACCGATGCTGCTGTCTCCTTATCAGAGGGAGATGATAACCAGCTATAAGAAGTTAATGATGCTGCAGGATGAGTCAATGCTCTCCTGCTGCTCTCCAGATGTTCCCATCCCTTCCCCACAGGAATGACAGAGGGATTCCATCCGCCTGCCACAAATAGAAGGAAAATACCCCAAAACCCCAACCTCAACCCTACACCAACCCCCTCCAGCACACAACCCGCTTGCTGACCTGCCAGCAGAGCAAGCAAGCAGCCAGGGACCAGTGGAGACCATCCGCTGCCCATGGGGGATGAAAAGCAGGAATAAACTTGGGGCTGGGGAGAGGGCGCACAGGATGATCACTGGCCCAGAGGGAAAAGCAATGGGTGCTCCCAGCCTCCTCCTGCCAGGATGCGAGACTCCTCATCCCAGCAGAGGCAGAGGGGTGACAGGGCTTTGGGCTGAGTCAGGCTGGGCAGGAAGCAGCAGGACCTCTCCCGGCAGCTGCAGCCAGCCGGCAAGGCGTGAGTAAGCCCAGAGTTTCGGTAAATGTGGAGGATGTTTAGCCAAGAGGTGGCATGGAGGAGGTGGCGGGGGGTTTGTTTTGAAGATGAGGCTTGAGCAGGTAACCAGTTGTCCCCTGTGTGTGGCCACAGGTGACAGCAGCACCCACATGCCTGGCCAACGTGTGGGTGATGGGGTGCAGACTCTGCCCAGCACCCATGGCCCCTCGGGCAGCAGGGTGCAGCAGGGAGTCCTACAGCTAAGCTGGACCTTGGCCACCAGGTGTGGCAACAGCCTGATGCTCTTGGGTGCATGGTCCTCATGGTAGAGTGGCACCCAAACCACCCACACCTGGGGCTGACTTAAATACTGACTTGGAGTTTCCCTACCCCTTCCGGACCTGTAAGGTTTAATCATCAGCTGGCGCTGCAGGGATGCCCTTGTTGTCCAGTCCTGGGGGCTATACCTTCCCACCTGCACGGATGCTGCCCGCACAAGGACCTGTACATCCCCCAGACCTAAGCAGGCATTTGAGGCTCCTGGGCATCCCACAGTGAGGGTTTACAGGGGAACTGTGCGCCGAACCGGGGAATATTTCCCCAGCTTTGCTCCGGTATCATTGCAACATCTCTCAGCCAGCCCGCTGGTATCTTGTGCTGGGGACTTGGTAGCTGCCAGGACACCCCTGCCCATGCACAGGAGCTCCTGGCAGTTCCAAACACCCTTCCAGCTGGGTTTCATCTCGGCATACCCTCAGCCTGCACTCAGCCAGGGCAGGGGTACTGGGACCTCCTTTCAAGGGTGCCTAGTAAGGCTGCCTTCCCCCACCTCAGCTTCCCCAGGGCAGTTCCCTTCCTCAGTTTCCCCAGCAGCTACAGGAGGGGATGGGAGAAGCTCACCCAGTTCACCCCAATGGGTCTGGCAGGGACGTCTGCGCTGCTGCAGTTTATTTACCCTTCTTTCATCACCACCAAATATAAGAGATGATCTCATGCCTCTTGTCAGGCTCTGACGATGCAGGGTTTATTTCCACTGCAGGTATAAATAAAATGCAGCACGCAGGCACCAGGGCGCCTTGTGTTCGGGAGTAAAGTCATCATGGTGGGGTTAATAGCTTGGCCAGGGGAAACCAGAGCCCTCAGGGGCATCCAGCCCCCCCTGGCATCCCAGGGATGGGGATGGAGAAGCGCTCCCTCCCTGGGCATCCACACTGTAATTATGGGGGGAGCGGTGTGAGCCCCCCCCAGTCTGCTCTTCATTCCAGCCCAGCCCTTTCTGCCCAGCAGCAGCTCCCAGTAGCCCCAGTGAAGCCCCGGGGCCCACCACCGCTCACTAATCCCCACCGAGACTTGACCTAATTCCCGGGCACGTGAGCATGTCTCCAGGCAGACTGTTCTGCAACGAAGCCCCAGATCAAAGCGCGCACGATGGCAGCGCAGGGATGGCACGCCTGGAGACACCGGCTCCAATCCACCTCGTGCTGCTCCGGATTTGCCCCGGCACCCCGGGGTGCTGGCAGCTCCTGCCTGGCCCTGCCAGCAGTGGAGGCTTTTCCCAGTGCTGCCTGTGCATCTGGAGAAGGGTCTCAGTATTTGTGCCTGCAGCTGGACCCCAGAGCCCAGACTGGGGCATGGGTTATCCAAAAGGTGGCAGGTTTCAGGGCTTTGCCACTATTCTGGGTGGGTTCAGCCCCATCTGAGCCCTACGGGGCACCCAGAGAGCCATGGCGTGGGGGAGCCCCGCACCGTCTCTGTGCCCTATCCCCCATCAGGGAGGAGGGATGAGCATGCAGACTGTCCCTACCCAATGGTGGCAAAGCACTACCTGGCCACTACACACAGGACTTTGCAGCCATCCCCGCGCCAATCCGCCCCCAGCTCTGGTCCCTCAGCTCTGGAGGGCTCCAGCACCCACCACTGGCTCTGCTGCCACTGGCCAGAGAAGGTCCCAAGTTTCCAGGTTCAGTGGCAGCTGTGAGGAGAAGGCTGCCCAGCACATCTCAGCAGGGGAGGGGTGTGGGCAGCAAGCATGGGGTCAGAAGACATCACCCCTGGGCACTGAAGGGTCATGTACACCTTGTGCCCACAGGCACTGGGGGGTTTGCAGGTGATTTTCCCCATTCCCTGCACTCCAAACAACCCCTGAGCCACACACAGAGGACAGCAGGAGTGCTGGGGGCTGCAAACCCTTGGGGTCAGCGTGTGGCTTCTGGCATGATGGGCACAGAGATGTCCTCAGGCCATGAAGCAGTCCTGCAGCCAAGCATGCAGGGGGCACTGGGGACAGCCGGGACGAGTGCTGCACCCTGCCGCTGTTGTTTAAAGCTCTACTTTCTTCTTTTTTCTGCCCACACCTCTTTCCCTGCGGCTGCAGCAGGGCTCCTAGCTGGCTGATCACCTGAAACCCTTTGGTGAGTTCCCCCCGTGCACCGTGGGGCTGCAGCTCCTTGTTGAGTTCTTTTTCAGTGCCACCATGTGAGTCTGACTCTCGTGTTCATTGATGTCACATGGCCCCGCTCACTCCTCAGGGTATAAGGGTCTGAAATGAGCACCAAGTGTCCTAAAACAATTTTCTTCTGGAGCCAGCATGAGCCAGCTGTGAGCCCAACTGCCCTTTGGGCTGCGCTTCACCCACCAGCCCTGGTGGCATCACAGCTGGGTGGCACTGGAGGCACTCGGTTCACTGACAACACCCCACCCCCGCTCCTTTATCAATGAGCTCTGTCTTTGCTTGCTTTTTTTTCTTTTTTTTTCACCTATAACTAACTTTTCTTGCATCATCCAACATGGAAATACCAAGTTTGATGCACAGGCTCTAGCCAGCCATCAAATGCCACCATCCTGCAAGACGTCACCAGCGTCAGGGTGGCAATGGGCTCAGCCCAGGCTGTAAAACTATGCGGAGCCATACCATGTCCAAGTCCACTGTGCCCGGTGTGGCCACAGCCCCATGAGGACGGGAAACCTTCATCCCAAAGCCTGGGTGATGTTTGGCTTGGGGGCTGCGAAAGGGCCAGGGATGGGGAAAGGGTTCACTCAGTGCAGCTTACGGCCCCAGGGACACGATGCCCGTGGGATCCACAAGACAGCCAGGACTACTCTGACCTGCATGGCTCCTCGTCCCCAGAGAAACCTCTTCCTCCCCATCAGAAGTTCAGATGCTCTTTCAGTGTAGCAAATACCCTGTTTTCTCCAACACATTAAGATTTGGGGGTTAGAAAGACAACACCCAAACTTTTCCAGCCCCTGCTCCTTTTTTCTTGCATTCGCTAGCAGTTTTCCTGCCACCACTGCCAAGCACCAGTGGGATTTGGGTATTTGCAGGGAAGCTGAAACCCCTGGTGGGAATCCAGTTTTCCCCCCAGCCAAGATGCGGTTCGGTTCCAGTCACCACCAGCCCCAGCTCTGATTTCTCTCTGTTCCCCAAGATGAAGCGTGACTTTTGCAGGCGGGCTGCTGGCAGAGATGGGGTGCTGGAGGGGTGGACCATCAGGAGCATGGGAGGAAGAGAAACATGACCCTCGCCTCTGCTGTCTCGCATGGGGTCTGCAAACTCTCATTTCTTGGCAGGGATGTTTTACTCCACCAAATGCAATGAAAGGGCCTGTATGGGAGCCAAAGCAGAGATACTCCCTCTCCTGCCCTCCCCAGCCCAGTATGGCCTCCAGCAGGGCCCTGGGGAAGCACTGCTGGGTCTCTGGTCCACAGGAGGGTGCAGGCAGGGGCAGCAGGCTGCCAAGCCTGGGCTCTGCTGGGATGCTTGGCCCTGACAGGAACATCATCCCCATCCTGTTTGCAGAGCATCCCTCTGGCAGGGCTGAGCATCAGCCCTTTCAGCTGAGAGCTAGCAAATGTAGTGGCATGTTCTAGCCCCTCCAGCCAGCCCTGAGGAGCTCCAGCTTTGCCCAGCTCAGTGCTGGCAAGCACATGGGGCAGCCCCCTGAGTTGCTAAATAAAAGAGCTTATCTAGGTCCTAGAGGAGATGGGGGGCTTGGGAGCATCAAGTCACTCAGGGCTGTTAGGGATTTTTCAGGGCTTTCAAATGGTTTGAAAACAATGATGTCACTTCCCTGCCCAGTGCTGGGACCTGCTGTGGGAGATGAAAATCTGGACAGACCCAGCAGCTGCTCAGAGCTCCACAGGCTCTGTCAAAGCAAATGGATTTTGCCCCTGTGCTGGGGGTCTCCCGAGGCTGGGCAGGATTCCGGTAGGGCCTGCTGTGGGGCTGCCGGGGAGCCCCGTGCCTGCCGGGGATGCTGCACCGGCCGTGCAGGGAGAACCGAGGACCCGTAGCTCCTGCGTGCTCAGAAAGCAAAGCATCCTGCTGCTGCTGTTGTTGCTGCCCCTGCCCAGCCTGGGCATCCATGCCCAGGGCAGCCGGGGCCGTGGGGATTGCTCTCCGCATGCCTTCACCTCCTCCTGAGAGCAGCCGGGAAATCTGGGCCAGGGGACACGGCCGTGCAAAAGGGCACCCGGCTCCTGCCGTCCCCAGGGGTTCTGCACGGGGAGGAGAGCGGGGTGCTGGGGGGCACCGTGCCCCCCCGTCACCCCCGGGGGGAGCAGAGCCCTGCTGGGGCAGCGGCACCGCAGCATCCCTGGGACACCCAGCATCTCCTCTCCTGCATCCCTTCGTGCTCCGCTGCCCCGGCCCCCGCCCGGCGGGGAATCGGCTCCCGGTGCGCGGGGAAGCGATGAGGTCATGTTGCTTAATATAGCGATTTCATCACAGCCCTTCTCCCAGCAACACGGCCCGGCTGCCGCCGGCTCCCGGCGCTGGGCGAGCCGCCGGCCCCCCCGCCGTGCCGTGCCGTACGGAGCCGAGCCGTGCCGAGCCGTGCGAGCCCCCGGGGCGCTGTCCCCGGGCCGGGCGGGGTGCGCGGTGCCCGGGCCGGGCGGTGGCCGGTCCCACAGTGCCGCCCGCTGGGCACGGCGGCCGGGAGGGAGGGTGGGGATGCTCGGCACAGCCCCCCCCCCCCGCCTCCAGGTTTGAGCACAACACAGGATCGATCCGTCACGTCCCCAACGCCCCCGTGCCATCCCAGCCGTGAATTTAGGAGCGGGGTGGGAAGATGGTTTTTCTGCAAAACGTTTCCCTTTCTCCTAAAGAATGAGCTTTTTTTTTCCCCCTTTTCCTTTTTCCCTATCACACCCGCAAGAGGCTTTCTCCCTGCCCCGCTTCTCAGATAGAAACCCTAGAGGTTTGCAAAACAAAATATTTTTCTCCCTAAAAAAAATAATATGGCTTCTAGTGAATTGTCCCAGCCCCACACCTGCATCCCTCTTGGCAGCATCCCCCTGGGGTATTGGGGGAGAAGAGCAGGGCTTGCACCTTGCATGCAGGCAGGGCCTTCCAGAGCTGTAATGAGGGCCATAACGAGGTCGGAGCTAGTAACCCATCCCTGGCTAGCATGGCCCACCTGGCAGCATCACCTCCACAGCCCCCTTCCCTCCTGGGGATATGGGGAGGGACGCGGCTTTGGGACTTACCCGCCAGAAGAGCCTGCTTCAGCTCAGCATCCCCCAGCGCACCAGGGGCGGATCTGTAGAGCACCTCGCTGTCAAAACCTGGGGAGCAGCCAGGAGAGAGCAGTCAGTCCTGAGCCCCATACCCTCCCCCCCAGCACGATGGAACCAGGCAGGGATTGAGACCACCAAGCTCCCTCACCCTGCCCACCCTGTGGGGATACCGGGGTGTGCGGGGAAAGGTTTGGCTCTAGCGATGCTCTTGGGGCATCTCCGAACACGGGCAGAGGGGGTGGCTGCACGTGTGCACCCACGTACGCCCTGCGGATGGATGCCCTTACCTTGTTTTTCCAGCGCCTCGATGAGCCTGGCCACGGTCGACAGTGCCTGCTCGGGGAGGCTGGGGTGCTCGGCGAGCTCTGCCTGCCCAGGGAGCCCTGCAGTGGAAAGGCAGGGAGAAGGGGGTTGGAAATTCTTGACTGCAGGAATTCCAGACTCTTTCCTCAGCTGCCCTAGGACAGGATCAAGCTGCTGCTTTGGCACAGCCACAACCAATGCTTCAGCTCATGCCTGTTTTGGAGAACTTCTCCCTTATTTTATCCTCTTTTTGCAGTAAGAGCCACTGTCAGGGGCTCAGCCACTCGCTGAGATGCAAAGACCTGCTTGGGCATGTGCCCTGCCCACAGGGGGCAACCGGCCCTGAGTGTGGAGACCCTTCAGGCCAAAGCCCCTTCCCCACCTCTCTTCCCATGGCCCTGAGACTGGCCCTGCCATCACCCACAGCTTTTAGTGGCACCAGGCAGGAGTTGGAGAGCCAGATCCATACCCAGCATGGGCATAGCTCCCTGCAGCTCTCACACACTTGGATTCTCTGGTGTCTACAACAGGGTTGAGCACAAGCCTGGGGAGGACTCAGCCAACCACTTGGCTGGCACTGACCTCCCCCAGCCTGTGAGGAGCCCTTCAGCCAAACATGGGCCAATCTTACCATGGTGCAAATCCCCTGATGCCACTAGCTCCTGGGTTTTATGCCAAGGACACTTCAGCCCAGACCCTGCCAGAGAGAAGCAAACCCCCTGGAGGGTGTGAGAGCAGGTGTCCTTACCCCAGGGCACACTGCATCCATCCCTCCCTCCCTTCTTATTACCCCAGCTGATAAACCCTTCCTGTGTGGGTCTCCCAGTGGAGACCCTGACAGTGCAGTGCTGGGATTTTCCCCACACTCTCTTGTTAGTGGTCTTGAACCCCCCCGGAAGGCAGCGGGCAGGGGGCTGGGAAGAGCAGGCAGGGACAGGGGGCTGGCAGGGGCTGCCACCAGCTGCAGCACTTTGTAACTGTGTGCAACTGCCAGGGTATGGATGGCACCTGGAAATGCTGATGTGCCCAGAGGTCTTTGCCTGGTTTATGTGGCAAGTGGATCTATTCTGCTGGAAATATATTTAAAAAAATAATTATAGCAAATAAAGCTTGAGTGTGACTTTTCCCCACTGTGAGGTGCACTCCAGCCCAGCCAACACCTTTGTTAAGTTCATTCTGTCTTTGCTTTTTTGCTGCCTGGCAGAAGGCAGGGAGCTCATCAGTGAAGCCAAGAAACCCATAACAATTTTAAGGAATGAAAAAGAAAAAAAAACCCAGGGACTTTGGCAGGGCTGCGCTGCCTTTGACCTTTTGCAAAAACACAACCTGGCTGCAACGGGTGGATTGAGGCTCTGATCTTGGCAGAGAACAAGGAGGGATGCAAACCTCCTGCTCATAGGTGGCTGATCTGGTCTCCGGGCACGGCTGCGACCCCGAAGCCTGGCAAGGGGGTCCCCCTCCACCACCCACTGGGGTTGTGCAGGTGCCTTGGGTGGGAATAAGGAAGATCTCAGGGTTTAAAGCAAAGCACATGGTTGGGAGCCCATGGAAAATGTCTCCACTGCACAGGTGGGTTTTTAGTTAGGGAAAACTGGGCTTTGGACTCTAAGCCAATGGCTTAGGGAAAAGGTGGTGACTGCAAAAAAACCCATCTGTTTCTCCTTGCTGGGAAGAGCAGGAATAGCCCCAAGCTCGGGCTGGAGCTTTAGCCCATCTTGTCCCCGCAGGGTGCCAGGCTGGACCCCAGCATCCTGACATCAGCTCCAGCCCCTGGTGAAGTGGAGGTGACACCTTGTGGCAGTGATGCCACCTGGGACAACCAGGCAGGGGCGAAACAGCTGCTGAGCTCCTGGGAACTCCCTTGGGACTTAGATCCACTGCAGAACCATTTTTAATTAAAAAAAAAAAACACAAACACCACATTCCTCCCTGCAGATCCAGCCCTGGCTCTGGGGCATGGCTGGGAAATGCAGTGTTTCTCTTCCACTCAGGGCTCCCCCCCTGCAGCTTCACCCGGCTCGGGATTCCTGGGTGGCACCAGGGCTCGGCGGGCACTGAGGGCACAACACGGGGGTGTGCTGCTGTCGCGGAAAAATAACTATTCGGGCCGGCCAAAAAAAAATGTCCCTCAGAACTGCCATTTGGGAATGGAAACAGTATGGGAAGAATTTTCAAAAAAAAGGGAGAAAAAAAAAAAGTCCCTTCTCTTCTAAGAGGACATTGGAGTTTTTTTACTCTAAAGGCAATCTCACCTGCTGAGATATTTGGGTTTAAACCGACATTAAAACAGTACACGCTGTTCCACTGCTGCAGAAGGACGTGATTGTGGCCCACAAGTGTCCCCTGCTGGGGTGCACCCTGGCATTGCCCCAGGAGGGGTACGCCAGGGGCAGCCCTGGGGAGGTAGCACCGAAGGTCCCCCTGGGCAGTGGGGCTGGACACAGGGCCATAGCCAGAACGTGTCCTGCAGACGGCAGCCCCCTCCCCAAGCTACCCTCAAGACCTGATTTTAGTGGGGGTTTTCCCTATTAAAAAACAAAAAATCAATCTTACTCTTTTTTTTTTGACATTTTAAGTTCTCTTCTCACTCAAGTGCATGCTCAGCTCCTGTGCTGAGACCTTCCGCATGGGCCAGACTCTCCAGCCAGGCTGTGCTTGCTGCTGGGGATGTGCCTTGATTCGTGGGGCATTGCCACATCCCTGGCACCTGCGGGCAGGGGTCCCTGGGCACATCTCACACCAAGCCCTGTGTGGGGCAGGCATGAGGCAATGGTGATGGGCAGCAAGGGCAGAAGCAAGAACGTGGCTTCACGCTTCTCCCTGGTGAATGAGGCTGGAGAGGCCTTGGATCTGCTCCCGTCTGCTGAGTTGTCCACACTACAGCACTGAGTTTGCTAGGGCTCTGCCTGCCAAACAGCCAGGGACAGAGGGCTCCTCACACACCAGTAAGCTCAACTGGGAAGGAGGCTCAAACCCCTTGTCTGGCAGGGTAAGCACCACTGAAAAGTAGCTGCCTGCCCCCTGCAAAGGCAGCATATAGCTGCTCACTGACCCTCACCTGCGCTGCTGTGGCTGCCTTGGCCCACTCAGAGCATCAGTCAGGGAGGAGCATCCATATTTCGGTGAGGGGAGGCAGAGGGGGTCCCAGTTCTCGTGTTGTTGGTGGGGCTGAGTGGCAGGATTTGCATGGCAGCCCCACACCTGCTGGTGGATACACTGGGAGAAGGGGTTGCCCCATGCCAGCTGAGTCCTGCCGTGCTCAGCCCATGGGCCAGGCATTCCCCAGCCTCTTAAATCACAGTGGCAAAGGGGCCTTGAACTGCGTTTTTGATGGAGATGGACTATCATCAGCAAGTGCCCCACTAAACCTGGGACCAAGGTGCCTCCAATGCCTAGCCAGTCCAGGAGAGAAACAGCACCTCTGGTTACATCTGGTCCCAAGCTGGGTGAGGGGGGTGCCCAAGGCCCCTGACCAGCAGCTGGGCAGGTTTTGGGCAGCCATGGCTAAAGGCAATGCCGCTCTCCTAGCCCCAGGCCCACACAGCCAGAATTCCTGCTCCATCACATCCTAGAGAAGGAGAACACCATGGCTGTGACCGAGATCACCAGGTTCTGCCTGGCTGGAAGGAGGGTTTCTTATTTGCTTAGCTTTTTGGGTTGTTTTTTTTTTTTTTGGTAGGGGGGTACATTATGCAACTGCTGTGAAATCCCTCCCAGCCCCAACGTGCTTGGCCACAGTAAGTGTCGAGGGCAGAGCCGGCCGCACGAACTCGGCAGATCCCGGCACAGAAATGGCCAGAGGTCCCCATATCAGGAACAGCCCTGGTGAATATCCCCCGCAGCCCTGTGCTGCAGTCCCTGGGGATGGAGGAGCCCCGCAGGGACCAACCCCACCACATGCCAAGATTGTCCCCCATCCCAGCTTGCACGAAGTGACAGGGAGGCTGGGACCTGGCCAGGGGCCAGTGCTTGCCTGGGCACTGAGAGCAGCTGGAATCGGGTGCCGCAGTGGTGGGGAGAAGAGCGGTTGGAAAAAAGGTCCCCGGGGACCACTGCAGGGCTTTCTGCTCCTCCTTGGGGGGCCAAAGGGCTCCTGCATCTTCTCCCATGTTCTCACAGATACAGACCCCTTGGACACCCCATGCTGGCGCAGCAGCCAGCCTGGCATGCTGACGAGGAGCAATCCCTGCAGCATCTTTGCCTTGGAGGGGAGAGTGATATTCTGGGCACCCCCTACCCCTCCTGTGGCTGCATCAATGCACCAGGACAGATAATTCCTGGGGCAGCTCCTCCTTCTGGGGCTGGATCCCCATCCCACGAGTAGATCCTCACCAAGCCACCCCAAGTGCAAGCACCCACCAGGGCTCCACACCACCCTCGCCAACTTGCAGGGGACACCCACCCATGGGCTCCCGCCTTCCTGCTCCTCTAGCACTTACCCCAAGGTGTGGGGGTCCCAGCAGGTGGTGGAGGCAAGGGCCGTGGCCTGGCCTTGGTGGCGGTGGTGACGATACGTGTGGGACCCAGATACTCCACGTAGGTGCTGGGGAAGTCACCGTGCTCTTTGGTGCGTTCATTGAGGCCGTGGAGCCAACCCTGGGGGCTGCGCTCGTCCCCGTCCTTGTAGTTGGGGCTGCTGAGCAGCCCAGCCCTGCTGACTGTCAGCACATCGCCGGGGCACAGGGCCAGGTCCTCCTCCCGGTCCTTCTGGTACTCATAGAGAGCCCGGTACTGCAGCCCATCCGAGGAGGCCATGGTGATGGTGTGGCATGGGTCACACTGCCTGAATCCGGCCGGGCACTGGGGGCCTGGGGTAGGTATGGCCGAGCTGGGATGGGAATGGTCTCTTCCCTGCACACGCAGAATTAAAAAATCTCAGTGTTGGAAAATCTCAGCGTTGGAAAGGGGCTCCTGACCTCCCCAGCCCCAAAACTGCTGCAGAGCCACGCTGGTGCCTGGGTTTTGGCAGGGCTGGCTCAGGTGTGGGTAAGGAGCCTTTTCATCACCAGGGCAAACGGAAGGGAGCAAATGGGGCTAACTGGGGTGCTGGGTACCAATGCGTCATCCTCTTCTCAGCCTAGTCTCATCTGCACGGCATGGGAAACCTCCCTCTCTCTGCCAGAGAGAAAGGCAGCGCATTAGCACCCAAACCGCTGTCTTGACCCCAACCCCATCACCCCGTCCCCCCAACACTGGGGAGAACCCAGCAGCTTGCTCAACTCCCGCTTCCCAGCCAGCTCCCACAGCAGGGCTCAGCCACTGCACACAAGGAAAGTACCGGGAAGAGTCTGGAAAGTAGGGCAAGAGATCACACCACGGGCTTTTAAAATAGGCATATGTGCTAAGAAACCTCCTGCTGCACGCAGCTCCCCTCCGACAGCTCCAGCTTGGCATTGCTGCACGGAGCTGGTGGATGGAGACATAGGATTTTCGGGCGGTTTGGTTTTTTTCCTTTTTTTTTTTTTTTTTTCTGTGTGTGTGTGCATTTTGAAATATTTGTCTGAGAGAGGCATCTCCCCCGGGTGGAAAGGCTGTGCTGCCGCCCACCCGCTGGCCCCCCAGCTTCTCACAGGACCCCGCGGAAGAAGGATGAAGGGATGGATGGAGGGATGGATGAATGGAGGGATAACGAGCAGCAGCCGCGGGGCCGTCCATCTGTCCGTCCATCCATCCACCCGCCTCCCAGAGCCCTCCCGCTGCCCCTTCAGCCTTACCGGGCACGGCGGCTCCTCCGGTGGGAGCGGAGAACGGGAGCGGAGCGGAGCCGGCCCGGCCGCCCCGGCCCCGCGCTCCGGCGGTGATGTCAGCGTCCCTCCTCCTCCTCCCCGGTAGCTGGGCGTCCCCCCCCGCCGCAGCGCGGCGGGGGGGGACGCCCAGCTACCGGGGAGGGGGGAAAAAACTGTAGGAGTAGGTGGATGATTTCATCCCCAGATGCAGCATCTCTGCTCCAAAATTGCCTTCTCTGTGGGATGGAGAGGTGAAGGGGGGATGTGTGTCTCCAGCCATCCTTAGGGATGCTTAGGGACCAGCATCCCATGGACACCCCCCCATCCACCAGCTCTCCTTGTCACAGCACCCAGCCCACCCACAGAGGACCCCAACCCTTAACCAGATGAGGAAATATGCACAGGACAGGCGGGAGCTGCCATGAAGAATCCCAGCTGAAGGATGCTCCAGCTCCTCACACTCACCCTGAGCGTTTGCCCAGACCCAGGGTAAGGGCTGGGTACCCCATAAAACAGTGCAGGGTGATGCTGTGAGAGCTCCTGCGTGCAGCAAGGCTCCTTAAAAATTAATAAGGCAATATTTAAAATTTAATGGAGCAGAGAACTTAGAGGGGGCTGACAGGGCTCATGTGGAAAAGGCCAACCTCAGGCGAAGCTTGGGGACACGCATCGTCAGCCCATAGCAACAGCAGCATGGTCACATGCAACAAGAACATCAGTTCTCACCTCAGTTCCAGCTGGGGGGCACCCATGCTGGGGGTGCCTCTGCCCTGAGGTGGTTCATGTCTCACCGAGCCTCAGCAGAGCCAGTTATGCTGTGGCACAGATGAGCTGTCCCAAGATTTGTTCATTATGTACAAAGAAACTGATGTGATGTTCCCAGAGGTGCAGAGACTTGGGTGGGTTTTGTTTGGTTTTGTTGCTTTGTTTGTTTTTCCCCTAAATCCTTGCTTCTCACACTGACTTCTCTGAACTGGCAGTTGCTCCTTGTCTTTGCTGCAGGTTTGACATCCTAAAAATAGATGGTACCTAAAACACAGGCTCTGGGAATCGCACCCCGGCTGAATCTAGACCAGCGCTGGAGTAGTGCAGGGGCAGCACAAGGTCCAAGGGGGCACCCCAGATACTGTGGAAGGGCTGAGGAGAGAACTGAGGCACAGGGCCCAGCAGAGCAGTGCAGGAGGTGTACAGCCCTTATCACCCATAATTTTAGCAAGCTCCCTCCTCTTTTTTTTCTGCAGCACATGGCCTGACTGTGCAGGGTAGTGGCACCCTGGGGGATTTCACCCCAGATCCATTTCCCTGGGCAGCATGCAGCTCCCACTGCCCTGCTCCCCATCCCAGATCCAGCCCAGCCACCAGCTTTCAGCAACTAAAAGGGCTTTTTCTCTCCTTCATCCCATTTTTGCTGGCACTGTGCTGCTGCAGCTGCAGGGCCAGAGTCAGAATTGGCTGCAAAGAGCCAGATGCTGCCCTCCTGAGTCATGCTTCCCTGCCTGGGGCTGCCCCAGTCGTGTCCCCTGTGCCCCACTGGGGACAAAGGGGCTTTGCCGAGCACCTAAAGCACTCGGGCACCCAGGAGCGCCTGGTCTCTGTAGCCTCAAGCCACACAAGGCTGAGCATGGTGCCAGTGCTCTAGGGGCTGCCTGGGGAAAGGCAAGGAGGTGTTTTGCTCCTGGGGTAGGATTAGAGCTTGGGAGGCTGGTGGGTACCTCACCATCTGATATTACCACCCATCCTATCCTAGGATCGATCCTATATGTACAGGCCAGGAATTAACATAGTTCCAGGATTCTGGGGCAGGGGAACACCTGAGCATGACACCCATCACCTCCCCTTCCCAGGCTGTTGAGTGGGATCCCTCCTTCACAGCAGTAGACGTCTTCCCCTCTGGAGGTACTGCAGGGTCCCCAAACCCAAAGGCTCCTGCTGGAGCAAAGTCCCATTGCCCCATGCCCACCCATGCCCCTCACCCCTCTCCTTATCACCCCAGTCCTCCCCAGCTTCTGTTCCAGGACCTTTCCCCATTACTTGCCTCCAGGCATCCCCCAGAGCACCCCTTACCCCCACTCCAGCTAGGCTGCACCAGGACCATTCCCAAAACTCCCTCACCTTGTGTTACTTCTATGCTTTAATTTAAATCCCCACCTCACTCCAGCCTAGAGGTGACCACATCGCCCATGGTAGGCAAGGAGCCTTCAGGGAGCACCTGTGAAGAAGTAGAAGGTGCTTTAGGCCTTCACTGCTATTTATTGAGCAAGCAGAGGAGCTGCCTGTCAGGCCCTGATTAGCTACAGATCCTTCCTCGTTTGCTTAATGAGCAGCACCCATTGCAATGACAGCTTTGCCTTTTCTGTGGGGAGTGCAGAAGGAGGAATCTTTGCACCCCATGTTCCCCTTCAAGCCCCCCTTTGCTCACCATCCGTACAGCCCAGGATGTGGTGGGGAGAGTGACGTCTCCTCGCTGGGGTCCCCATGCCCTGCTGCAAGCCCCTCTCCTCTCCTGGCTGAAGGGACAGCCCCTGGTGGGAGCATCTCCAGGGGTTGCTTGGCATCTGCCTCTGCTGCCTCTCCCAGCCTTCCCAAAGCCACAGGGTAGCCCCACTGCTCCCCAGTTTGCTTCGGGGGCTGCCCAGTGCCAGCCCAGCCAGCCCCAAGAAGGGCTGGCTGTGCTTGCCCCATGCTTCCCAGCAGCAGCCAGGGGAAGTTAGCCACATGGTTGTGAATAAATAGAGCATAAATAGAGTTGTTAACGTGCCTGGCTGGAGTAAGTGAGGCTGTGAAACTGGCCTGAGCTCTTCCCAGCTGGAGAAATCAGAGAGAAATTATATTTGATTTCCACTGACATTCTGGAGTTGGCTTTTTTGGTTTCATCTCCATTTCACCCCTTCAGATGGGGCTATACTTTGCTTCCTCTTCTCTTTAGAGGCAGAAAAACTCCTTCTCTCTTGGTTTTCTCCCTGGGTGCCCAGGAGTGAGAGCTCACTCTGGCCTCTGTGGGTTTTGGTTTAGGGAGAGCCAAGTGCTTCTTCAAACCGCCTCCTAGTGCAGCGCCATGGGCAGCCAGGAGCCGCTTGCTGCTACAGCCAGGCTGTGCCACCGCTGCCAAGCTGCCTGGCTGGGCTGGGGATACCCCCAGCCTGGGGAGGGAGGTGCTGGAAAAAACCCGAGGAACATAAGGAAAGGCTCGGGGCACTGCCTGGGGCTGGTGCTGGGGCTTTTTTCTGTGCCTCTTTGCAGGGTTGAAACTTCACAGCATGGCAGGTGCCAGGAGCAGCTGGAGCAGGTGCCACCAGAGAGATCCGTGCCAGGCAGGGCACCCTGGCAGGGCACCGGGACCAAGGGCCCCCCGCGCCGCCTCCCTGGGCAGCGGGCACCACCGCACCCCAGCACCAAGCCCTGAGCTGGGCCGGGTCCAGCACCCCGACCCGTGGTGGGATAAAGCTCCATCAACCGGGTGGCCCTGGCCATCCTCGCTGGTGAGACAAAGGCGAAGGCTTCGAAGCCTGGATCTTGCCTGTAGCAGCCCCCAGAGTATCAGCACCTGGGCATGGGGCTGTCCTGATGTGACCCTGCAGCACAGCCCTCCGCATCCCTAAACCCACCCTGGCCTGGCTTTACAGCAGCTGGCACCTCAGCATGGCCCTTCTTAATTAATTTGGGAGAGATCTGCTGCCCTGGACACATGTGAGAAACAAGGAGTGTTATCTGGAGGGGTGTGGATGGGTGGCCAGCGGTGGGGCAGACAGAGAGGGACTCGCTGAGGGGGGTAAATGCATGGGAAGAAGCTCAGTCTCACACACAGGCAGGGAGATGTCATTGAGTCCCTCTTTAATTGCATTATTAACACACAGCTAGAAACAGCGTCACAATTTAAATCAGCTATGGAAGGCACGGGGCCAGATCCTGACCCTGAGTGGCTCATGCTGGAGGGATGCACCGCTGGGACCTGCTTACAGCCCTGCTCATCACCCCTGTATTTACACCCCAGCTCCTGCCTGGCATGGATCATGGCACCGGGTGGGACAGCTCCCATTTTTTGGACTCGGGTCATGGTTTTGCACATAGAGGTGGAAATAGGATTCTCCTGAAGTGGGAGCTGCAGCCACCAGGAAATTGTTGCGATCCCACTGCTGGGTCCCTCCCAGGGTGAGGGAATCAGTGACTTCTCGAGTTCTCTGGCTAAAATGCTTTGAGTCCTTTTGAAGAGGAGAATGAAATATTTAGTTTTCAAGATGTCAGAAACTTTTGGCTCCTGTAGATTTTTATTTCTGCCCAGCAGGAGGTGGGAAGCGATGGATTCAGCAACAAATTTGCAGCATTCAGTAACTTCCACCTGCAAAGCTGAAGCCAGGTTTATCTCTGGCACATTGCAGTGTGTCCATCCATCCATCACTCTCCAGGCGACTGGATGCCAGACAGACAGCTGGACAGATGCTACCAGCCCAAAACACACATGTCAAAGTCCTTTTCAAGGGGCTCATTTGGCTGGAGCTCCCCCAAAATCCCATCCATCCTGGGCTGGTCTTCATGGCTGTCCACACTTGGGGCTTGTTACCTGGTGCTTTACCAGGAGGGACACTGAGGCACAGGGGGGATGTGCCCTGTGCCCAGCTGAGTCCCTGTGGATGGCATTAAGCCAAGCAAGCCCACCTCAGCACCCACCTGGCCTCCTTGCTGGCAGATTGCTCAGGCTCATTAGCGTTTGCTAATTCACGCAGGGGGCTGAGCAGGCTCCAGGTAGACCTGCTGGCCAGAGGGTTGCAGGGGTGCCCCATGCTGGGTGTGAGATACCAGTTTAGGTTCCCCCCTACCTGTTCCCACGCGGATGCTTGTTAGCACCGCAGGCGAGTTTGCCTGTAGAGAGGAACGGGTGGCTGCTCTGAAACGCCTCCTTGGAGCAGCCGGCAGCTGCCTGCACTGCCTCGGTGGAGCCCTGGGTAGGAGGGTCCAGACACAGGGAGAGCTGTGCCCACAGTGAGCCTGGCCATTAACCAGAGGATGCCAAGGCCCAGCACCATCAGCAGGCTGGAAATTCAGCCCCTGAATGCTCAAAATGTGGACACAAGCTGGAAGAGGCATAAGGCTGGGAGCAGAGCTTGCAGCTTTTCCTTGAAGAAAAGCCCAGGGAGGAGTGCTTGGTGCAGACACCACGGCCAGATCCTGACACCAGGCATGTGCCTGGCTCCTGCGCATGGGCTAGCAGCCAGGCTGGGGACAGGGGACCTTGGGGCTGACCACTTCTGGCCACTTCCCTGCTCCCAGCCTCCCAGGGCCAAGTGGCTGGGGAGGAGCTGTGCTACCCATGCCCTGGTGAGAGGAATCCCCATGCTCTGGGGAAGGGGTTGCTTGGGGTCCAGTGGGCTGTGTGGGGGGATGGAGACAGTGTGGAGGTGGCAGGGCCCTTCCAGGCAGGAGGGATGTGGGAATGTCACTGGACTTGTCCTGCCGTGGTCAGGCCAGGCTTTCCCAGAGAGCCAGAAAATCCAGCCCTGGCTCCCTAATGAGGCTCAGATGGGCGATGCTGGGGAGCAGCCAAACCCCAGGCAGCAGCGCTGGGCACTGGGGAGGTACGTGGAGCAGCCCATACCTTGTCCTTTGGCTTTCCCTGTGGCTGGGAATGAGTGGGAATGTGACCGAGTATTTACGTATTTACCAAAAATTATTTTCAGAGTGGGGGGATTGTGTGCAGTGAATAGGGTCAGGCTGGGTTGGGGCAACTTTTGGGAGAGGGGCAACATGATGAGGGTCTTCATTTGCATTTAGGAGGCAGCAGTCCCCCTTTGGGAGAGGGGTGAAGGCTTAGCCCCTCACCCTGAGCAGCTTTGTGGCAGCAGTGGATGAGCAGCTGCTGCAGGGAAGGGCTGAGTCTGCAAGCAATGGAAGGGAAAGGGTTAAAAGCCTTTAAAAAAAGCCCTGCGGCACAGGTTGCATCAATACCCAGGGTGCCTGGGAGGGTTGAAGGCTTCCCCCAAATACCACTGGGCTTTGGCTGGAGCCCAACTGGGCTGACTTCATCCTCCTGAAATGTCTCATTATGGCCAGGCAGGGAATTTGCCGTGGGGTTTCGGGGGAGCTGGGGACCGGATGGAGTGTGCCGAGCACCCAGAGCCTGCATTTGCAGGACGAGGGTTCCCTGGCCTCCCGCACCGCTCCTTGGTTTGATGACAAGCTGAAGGGACACACTGTGGGTGCTGGGCAGGGGACCAACATGAGATCCTGCCACAAAGGGATGCTGGACGGGCAAGGACTGGTCCCCTGGTCAGGCCTGGGGACACAGCATGCCCCGGTGTGCTGTCTGGCTCTCTGCGGCAGCCCCCCTCCGTGGGAAACCAGCCCCGTTTCAAAGCATCTTTCCAAAGAAAATGACTTCTGGCAGCCCTTAGGCAATGGCAGGTCTTCGCTGACCTGCTCCAGCGCTGGCATCTGTTACGGCTGTCACTGTTCCCTCCTGCCGTCACCCTGCTGCATCCCCACCAGTGAAAAACTGCCTCCCCGCGCAACAGTTAGTGACGGCCCGTACAGCTTTGGTTTTTCCTTTGCAAACCAGCGCGCACAGCCCGTCCTCGGTGCCCTCCTCTGCCCGCTTGTTTTGGCCCAGGAGGCTGGAGATCCCTGCCGAGCCGTGCCGGGCGGCGGGGCACCCCATGGCGTCACCCCGGGAAGGCGGCGTGGTTCGACCGTGAGCAGCCCGGGAGTGGGTGGCAGAGGGGGCTGTCAGTGGGTGGGAAATCCCAAGCACGGTGCCCAGCACCCGCAGAGGAGGGCAGCAGGATGGTACCCCCACCACGGCTGCAGCATCTGCCATAGGGTGAAGCCACCCCGGGACTGGTATCGTTACCCCTCTGAAGTCCCCATCCCAGGGGTCGCAGCCTTCGAAGCTCTCTCGGGTGGGGGACCCCGCGAGGGCTGCTCGCTGACAGCAGCAGTGGGACGGGGACACCCCATCCCCCGCCCCGCGCCAAGAGGCCGCGGCGATGGGCACGGGCAGCAGCCGGCCGGGCTGTCCCGGTCCCACGGAGCAGGCGGCTCCGGCGGCAGAGGGCAGCAAGCCACCAGGCACCCAGGGACAGGGGGTGGCCCCGGCGGGGGCCGGGCCGGCAGGGGTGGGGGGGTCCGGCGGCGGGGGCGGCCCCGGGGCCGCGCCCGGTTAAAGGGCGGCGGCGGCGGGACGGGGGCGGCACTGCGGGCACGGTCGGGGCTCTGCCACCTGCTCCCCGTTCAGGTAGGCTGGGCTCGGCGTTTCGGGGAGCGGGTCTCGTGAGTTGCCCCTTCCCCCTCCTTTGCCCGTGGGGAGCCCCCAGACTCCCCTGGAGGAGGGCTAAGCCCCCCACTTGCAGCGGGGCAGCGGCCGTGCCGGGGCGGGGGCTCCCCCTGATGACCTCTGTGCTCTCCCCAGGTGCCAAGATGGGGTGCTTCACCTTTATAAAGGTCATGATGATCCTCTTCAACCTGGCCATATTTGTAAGTGCACCCCGGCCGATGCCTCTGCCTGGGGGCCCGAGCCTGGCAGCTCCCCCCATCTGCCTTGGGATGGGGGGCTGGGGTGTGTGGGAGGGGGTTCTGGGGGGCAAAGTCTGCCCCTGTGGGCTCCTCTGCCCCCCCATGTCCCTTTCCCTGGGGGATGTGGGTGGTTGGGTGTAGGTGGGACCTTGGTGGGGTGTGGGATCTGGTCTCTGGCTCCAAGTGAGGACTAAAGCCTTGGGCTTGCGGGGGTCTCCTCTTGCCCCAGTGGTGTGCCCAGCTCTGGCCACAGCCCAGGGGACTGTGCTGGGCTCTGGGGACAGTGGCTGTTGCATCAGCTACTGGTGTCCCTCCCTGTGCTGGAGCTCTGGTGTGCCCTAGAGCAGGGGGGTTTGCTGGGCCCTTGCCTGGGGACTCTGTCTCTAGGGGATCAGCCCATGTGTGTGACAGCAGCCTGGGGTGTTGGGGGCTCTCGGAGCGTACACAGCACCCGCTCCCAGCTAAGGCAAAGGGTAGTGGAACTCCAGAGACTACCCTGGCTCTGCAAAGGTGATGGAGCCACCTGGAAGGGGGTGTGGTGGGATGTAGCCTTGGGAGAGGGAAGTGCAGAGCCTCTAAGCTTGCCTTGGTGAAATACTTTGTCCTTGGAGCTCCTGCCAGGACTTGGGGCAGGTGGAGAAGGTTGAGTGGGTGGAGGGCAGGGCCGGGGCAGGCTGGAGGCAGCCCTGAGCTGGCCTCGGCAGGAGCATGTGAGGGGCTGGGGGCTGCTCAGCTGCTCCCTCAGGTGAGTGGCTGGCTTTCCTGGGCAGCATGGTCAGTGGTCAGTGTCTGAGCTGGCCACATGGGCCCCGCTGGGGTCAGGGGGTGGCTGGTGGCACTGCTGACTTGGCTGCCCTGTATGAGGGTTTCTGCCCTGCTGCGGGCATCGAAGCCCCTTGGGCTGGGGGACAGCTGTGATCCCACATCTGGGGATATGTTGGTGGTGGGGTGTATTTTGGGGTGGTGGCCCATCCAGCTGCCCTAAGTGTGCAGCAGAAACACCCTGAGTCACCCTCGGTGGCCACAAAGTCTTGCTTTGGTATGATGAAAACTTGCAGTAGGGAGAAATACCTGTGCCAGGAGCTTCCCCAAATCCCAGCTCTCTGCCTGCCTGGGAGCTGACAGTATCTTTCTCCTCCCAGCTCGGTGGTGGGACCCTCCTGGGCGTTGGCGTCTGGGTCACTGTGGATGGACAGTCCTTCCTGAATATATTTGGGACGCTCTCCTCTAGCGTCCTGCAGGTTGTGAATGTGAGCTACTTCCTCATCGTCATCGGTGCCATTCTGATGGTGATCGGCTTCCTTGGGTGCTGCGGTGCCCAGAAGGAGAGCAAGTGTCTCCTGATGATGGTATGGGCCTGACTTACCCTTATCAAGCCTCATTTGAGCTGGGTCTCTGGTGGGGGAGATCTGAGGGACAGGTTTCTCTGTGGAGATGTGCTCCTTGAATGTTCCTATGTGGTGGAAGGCTGGGTGGACCTTGAAAAGGCAGTGCTGTACCCAGTGTCTGCCCTGGGAAAGGGTGAAAGGAAGCAGAAGCCTGGGCTGAGCAGAGGTCTGTCTTTGAGCATATCTAGAGAGGTCAGCCCCATGCAGATGGAGGGCTGAAGGTTGTGCTGCCTCGGAGCAGAGCTGAAGGCAATGAGACAGGGCTTGAACACAGGTAGGGTCCTGTGGCTTGGGAAGCAGATGGGTTCCTGGGGACCCCGTGAACTCTGGTTGTTGCTTTGACCTCCCTCCCCTTCCTGTATCCTAGTTCTTCTCGGTGGTGCTGATCATCTTCATTGCTGAAATTGCTGCTGCCGTGGTGGCTCTGGTCTACACGGGTCTTGTGAGTGACATATCTGAGTCTTGGGCTGGGCTAATCTGGGACCTGTCCTGCCCCGTGGGGGAAACGGGAGACACTGGGGCTGGCAGTGCTGCCCATGGATGGGGAAGCTGAGAGGTGGGTGCTGCTGCAGGAAGAGGGGATGCTGGTCCCTGCTGGCACCAGCTATGTGGGCAGGCTGGTGTGGCTTGGCTGGGGTGAGGGTGGTGGGAACAGGGATTCCCATTGCCCTGAAGAAATGAGTGTTATGGTACAAGTTTTGCCCACTTCCCTCTTTCAAACGTCTTAGTCCCGTACCAGCCTAGGCTTGACACCTCTCCACCTGTGATGGTAGAAGCCACATGGGAGAGGAAGTTCCTAATGCTTCATGCTGAGCAAACTCAACCCCTTATTAGGCACCTGAGAAACCACCTGGGGAGAAAGATCACTGCCTCATTAGGCACTGGAGAAGTCAACCACAAGGCAAACATCATTCCTGGCTCCCTCAGTTATGCTACTTATCAGATAACTTGCTGGTCCTAAGCAGCCTCAGTGCCATAAAGCACTGGTTAGTGGGGAAGGAGCCAAGCTGTCCTCTGGCCAAAGGGACATGGTGTGATGTGCTTCTGGCTGGTCTCGTCCCCATGGGCTAAGACCACTATGGGGGCTCTTGGCTCTGTGGTGTTCCCCAGGACCTTCTCTGATGGTGTTTCTCTGCCCCTTCTTCCAGGCAGAAACGCTGCTGACAGCTGTGGTGACCCCTCTCCTGAAGGAGAAGTATGGGGTGGATAAGAGTCTCACGCACATCTGGAATGTCACCATGACAGAGGTGTGCTGAACCCTGGGGCCCCACCTGTGGGTTAGGATGCTCCTGGAAGAGGCTTGGTGGTGCACACCTGGGTGGGCCAGTGGGATGGGAATGGGGACACCATTGCAATCCTGGATGTGCTGAGCTGCCACCACCCCATCAGCTTCCCAGGAGCCTGGGACCTATCCACTTGGGATCTAGTGACCCTGTAGCTGGGGTGAGAGCTGCACATGCTGGAGTGTGGGGTAAAATTCTGGTCCCAAGAAGGCCACTGAGCACTCCCCTCCCCCTAGAGATGGGTGAGCTCTTCTATGGGGCAGTAGGGTCCAGCCCATGTCTGATCCAGGAGGGAAGGCTGAAGGATGCTGTTCCCATCCCTTCCTCTCTCTCCCTCTTAGGTCCATTGCTGTGGCCTGAATAACTACACAGACTTTGATGACTCCTACTGGTATAAGAAATGGGGAACCTACCCCGAGCCCTGCTGTAAGGACCTGCAGCCCTGCAACAGCACGCTCGCCGCACGCAGTGAAGTCCCGGTATGGATGCAGCAGCGGCTCTTGCCTTCTGGCAGAGCCTGGTTTGGGGTGTGCCCTGGCTTGGGGAGGGAGACCTATCCTGTAGCTCCAGCTCTGGACATGATGATCCCATGGACTTTAATTCCTGTGGGATGCTGGTGTGGCCTTGGCCTGTCCCTGGTGGAGACGAGCAATGGCAGCAGCTTTGCTCTGGCCCTAAAGGGAGCTCTGAGGCAGGGTGGCTGCAGAGCCAAGTGAGAACCCAGGCACCGCTTTGCCTTTCTGGGTGACTTCCCTGACACTCCTCCTCCCCTCCTCTCCCACAAATACTGTACTTCGGCCTGAGAAGTGGCTGAGATGAGTTGCCCGCAGACCTTCTCCATGGCTGGGTGGCTCTGGGCTGGAGAACCATACCTCCCTTTCTGGTGAGGCTGTGCCCCAGCTGTCGGGGGACTTCCACCTCTTGCTCATCCTCACCTGCATGGTTGCCTCCTGCAGGGTTGTTTTGATCAGATCTTGGAAGAAATCAAGACTAATGCAGGTGTGGTGGGTGGTGTGGCAGCTGGCATCGCTGCCTTGGAGGTGAGTGCCTGGACGTTGCTGTGCTGCTGCCTCCTTGTACCTGGAGGTGAGCGGTGGAGCTGGGGTGGGCCTGGCTGGCCGAGGGGCTGCAGGGGGCTGGTGCAGCCCCATGGACCACCATCTGCCCCAGGGTGGCTACTGAGCCTTCTTCCCTGGGTGCACTCAGCACTGGGCACCCTTTGCACATGCTGGGGATGATGGTATGGGCTGGGACCCAAACCCACGCTGGTCGGGGGGACACACTTAGGGGAGCTGACTTGCCTCTTGCCACCCCCAGATCGCAGCCATGGCTGTTTCCATGTACCTGTACTGCCAGCTGGACCAGAAATGACCCCACAAGGCAGGAGGATGATCTGCCCCGCACTGAGCTGGGGTGTGCCTGTGGCGTGTTGTGCTCTTGGGGGCACCCAGTGCTCCCTGGGCCTGATGCTGTCCTGTACGCTGTGATTTTATAGCTGTGTTTTGATCTACTGAGCTGGGATCTGTAGAGTTTGTGTATATTTTTGTACTGCCGTGGCACACTGAGTCTGTACATAGAGATTTGGGGTGTTTTTTGAAGAGGGGGGTGGGAGGGAGAAGATGCTTGGTCTGTTTAGCTGATGCCAGTGGGAGATAAAGTGTCACAGGGGCCAACCAGGGCTGCTGATCTGGCAGTGGCGCAGTGATGCCTTGAGAAACCCTTGCAGGTGGGTGCTGTACCTCTCCCACACTGTCCCCACTGTGTCCCTAAGTGGGGCTGGCAGTGGGGCTGGCTTGTGCTCCCCTGCATTGCCCCATTGTACTGGGGCTGGTGCCCAACCAAGGTGGTGTAGGTGTTAACTACACCCTCACATGTGGATAGATCTGCCCCTACACCCATGTTCTGCCAGCCCTGATGCTGTCACTCAGTTGTCCCCTAAAAGAGGTGCTGGCTGGTCTCTGCCCTTGCCCTGGCATGGAGACAGCCCTGTTGATCCCTGGCCCTGTGGCACCCTGTACCCCCTGACATTTCGTGGCTGAGCCCCTTTTCCTGCTGTGAAGAAAAACAAATAAATTTTTCATCTTGGATACCAGTTATTTTCTGGAGTTGATCTTGGTGCTGCCTTCAATCCCCCTTTCCCCCTACAAGCCAGGAGCCCCAGGCAGGCAGTCCTTACCTCTGCTGCAGCTCCTCACCTGCTCCGGTGCTTGGAAACAAGCAGCCCTGTGTTTGCACAACACCTGGGGAGTGGTGGGGGCTACCATTAGCCTTGCAAACCTGCCCTGCCCTCCCCGGCGGTGACAGCCGTTTCTCACTTGGCAGCGCTAGAAGGCAGGGCTGGCTCTGGGGGGGTGGTGTGTGTCCCCATCGGTGCCAGGAACCCAAAATAGGGTGGTGTGGGGGAGTGGGTCCTGCCAGCCCCATGTCTGAGCATCTCCATCCCGCCAGCATTGTCCCACATTGCCCATGTGATGCACCCTCTATGCATGGGGATGGTGGGGGTCATAGGTAGGCTGAGGGGGTTCCAGCCATCCTCTTCCTCCAGCTTTGCTTCCCTCCCTGCCTTTGTCACCATGCCACCCCGAGTATACGCTTGCTATGCCTCAGTTTCCCCATTTTCAAAAGCAAAGCCAGGGTGGGTGTTGTCAAGGGCTGCTTCACCCCATTTTTGACATGAGGCTCCCTGGGTGCGGGGGGTGGTGGTGAAGGACAGGGTGATTAGCAGCAGGGCAGGAGGCCAGTGTGTAAACAGCCTCCCCATGTACTGCCTTGCTCTGTACCCGCTGTGGCACCCCCTTATCGGCTCCTGCACCGGGTACGGGGCTGCACCAGCATGCCACCATGGCCCCTCGGGGTCCGGCATCTCCCTGGCACCATCCTGCACGCTGGCAGGAGCAGCTGGGTGGCAGCAGGACGGGCACAGGCACCCACTCTCCACCCTGGGTGACTCAGCCCTGGGGATGTGGGTTCTGGCCCTGCCCCACGGCGAGGCATGGGGGGAGCTGCCAGAAAATGGCCTCGTCTTCCTCCTCCTTACTGAACAGGTGAAGGTCCAGGTTCTACCATAAGCTGGTGACCTCATAGGTGACGTCAGGGCTTTTATTCCTCTTTTTCTTCTCCAAGCAGGCGGGAGCCACGTGGAGCCCAGCGCTGCCGAAAGCCTTCCCTGGAGGTGTCGTGGTGCCCAGGAGCCGGTTGGCACTGAGCCCGGCACTGCTGGGCACACCTGGCCTGGCCATGTCCCTCTCTGCTCCCTCTTCCTGGGGGTGCCTTGCAAAGCCAGACCCCCTTGCCATCACCCTCGCGGGGTGGAGCGGGCTCGGGGGCAATGCCCGGCCGGCCGCAGGCTCCCGGCTTCACACTTCTTCCTGGCCGTGGGGTTTCGGCAGGGCAGGGCAGGCTGCTTCTGTGGTGCTGAGTTTTGGCAATGACCGTGCAACCACCGGCTCGGTTCCTCCTCTCTGCCTGCCGGGAAAACTCGAAGGACCAGTTTCTCCTCCCGGATGTGATTCCTCAACATCACCCTTCTTGCCTCTTGGCTCCCCTGGCAGCCGAAAGGGCAGCAGTGGGGCAGTGGGGGGTGAGCTGGGCTGGTGCAGCCTCCCCCGTGCTCCTGCTGTGTCCCTGCCTTCTGTTTTCCACTGCCCAAGTGCCACCGGAGCTTTTGGGCTCCGCAGAGGAGACCCCATCCCATCTGGTCCCCCACCAACCCCAGGACACACCCCAGCCCACCACCCATCCCCACCAACCCATGTGAGTGCCAGCAAGCATCTCTGCGCCTTGTAACCCTTAGACTTGCCTGATTCCCCCAGACTGGCAGCACCCCAAAAGCTGGCAGTCACGCCATCGGCGTGCGAGGCCAAGAAGTCCCTGGGGGCGATGGTAGCAAGCAGAAACTTTCTTGCTGCCTCTGGGAAGGCATCCCCGGGCTGAGGTGCCCGAGCAGCTGACATGACAAGGTGTGCCTGCTGGGGTGAAGGTTCTTCCTCTCCACCTGTGACAAAGGGTGGGGGAGAGCAGGAGGGTAAAGTCTCCCTGACAGGGGCTGTAGGCAAGCGGGCAGTGCTTGCCAGAGCCCAGTCACTGCCGCCCCCAGCCACGCACCCTCTGGTGCTCCCCTGCCCACGGGCTGTGCCCCACTCCATCCCCCCGGGGGCAACAACTCCCTGCGTGGGTGCTGAACAGCCTGGCCAGCTAGCACAGGCAGAAACTCTGGGATGGACAGAGCCAGCGGGACCAAATGCCACCCACTTGCTGAGCCTGGCCCTGGCAGTGACCCCGGCTCTGCTGCCCAGCCTCCCCCCACACAGCTAGGTCTCTCTCCACCACCCTCATCACCTCCCCAGCTGGGAGAGGGGCAAACCCAACCCAGGAGAAAAAGCAAAGTCTGGTCCCTGTGCTCAGGGGTTTGCTCTGTACAGGGAAACCGGTGCACGCAGAGCCCTGCCTCACGTGCTGGGGACCAGCGCAGTGCCACCATGTTCCCCCCCTCCACTCCAGCAGCCTTGAATCTTCTCCCTGTGAGAAACAGCCGCTTTCAGAGCCCACACAGGGAATTTCCCCCTGCTTAGGGAGCAGGATGGCTCAAGGCTGAGCTGCTCCCTCGAAGGCAGTAAGGAAGGGCCTGGTGTGTGTGCTGGAGGCTGGGCTGGGTGGGATGGATCCTGCCCCCGCCCCCCCTCCCCCCAGGAGCTTCCTGCAGGGCAGCATCCTGGTGGAGAAGGTGAGAGGCTGGAACTCCCAGCCACATGGGAAAGGCGAGTACCTGAAGCTGCCTTTCACCCCCAGCAGCCCCATGGGGTGCCCGTACACCTGTAGCCCTGCCACGATGGGTGCTGCGCATGGGCTGAAGTCCCAGCAGGTTTGTAGGATGCTTTCGCCACCAGCATCACCTGTCCCAGGGCACAACAGGAAAAACCCTGCGTGGCAGGCAGGTATGTGCTGGCTGGGAGTGGGTAGCACTCAGCAACTGAGGAAACGAGCTGCCCTCTCTGTCCTGGGAATTAGCATTAATGGGGGACTTGTTCGTCATGAGGGGGAGGAGGAATGACAGCTGTTCGAGTTTGTGTTGATAAAAGGAGTGAATGGGAAGCAGAAGCAAACTCATTAGGTGTCAGCTCCATAAAAAGTGTCTGCTGCAGGGGGTTTCCCTCTATTTGCTGTAGCAATCTGTTCCCAGGTTGAGGCAGGGAGGACATCCTCGAAGGACACGTGCCAGTCTGGGAGGAGAAGTAAGGTAATGCACCCTTTTCCCAGCACAGCTTTCCTCCTGGCTCCCCTTCTCCTCCTCCTCCTCCCTCCCCTAGACATAAACCCATCCTGGGTGTGCACCCAGGCTCAAGGGTGCTTTCTGGGCAGCTCAGCGCACTGGTTATTTGTCAGGATATCAGAAGAGGTGATGGAAGGGCTATAGAAAAGGCAGCAGGCAGGAGCTGACGTTGAACCTGAGGTGTTAATCGTTAACGGCACGTCAGGCAGAACACAGCATAATAACTACCACAGCAACAATTCCGGGTACCCAGTTGAAGATTAATTTGCTGCCTGGCTTTGTTGGGTGTGGGCACAGGAGGTGGCAGCCCCACGCTGGGAGGTGCGGCAGTGGGTTGGAACAGGGACAGGCTGAGTGAGGGGGAAAGACCCCCCTGCAGCTGGGAACAAGGGGAGAAGCCAAGCACAGCCCCTCCCTGGGGGCAGTTTGGGCACCTTGGTGTTGCAGCGCTCTTTATAAAGCAGAGGAATTGGGGATCAGCTCCCTGAGCTTGGATGCAGGTGGCTTGGGCGCAGCACCACTGCTTCTCTCCCACGCATGGATGGGGCCACCGTGTCCTAGGCAGTAGGGTCCCTGCAACACTGAGATCCCCCCATCTGAGAGGGCTGTGTCTGTTATCCCGCAAGGCACCAGCTGGAGGGTGCTTCCCTCTATCTGTGGGGCACAGAGGGACTGATGTGCCACGGGAAGGGTTCGCCGGGACCTTGTCTCCCACATGCCAGCCCATCATCAGAGTACTGGGACTCCCTGCTTCCCCAGCGCAGAGCTCCCTGCCAAAAAAGCATAATGCATAAAAATAACCACCTCCAGATATGATGCAAAATTCCCCTTCCCCCCTCCAAGTTCTGGAAAGGTCAAGTTTCATGCCAAGGCTATTTTGCCTTTGTTTAATTATCAGCCAGCTCCTGGGACGCAGAGCAGCCCGGGCAGGTTCTCTTTTGTACTGCTGCACAAAGCCAGGGAGGCTGGGCTGCGGGGGGGCTGCAGGGGGCTGGGCAAGACCTGGGAACCTGCATCGTGGGTAGCTGGTGCTGGTGCCACATGGGGCTGAGCTGTGGGAGCCCTCAGGTCGGGCTTCCCAGGCAGGGCAGGTCAATGGGCCAGTCACCCAGCCAGCTCCCAGACATGGGGATGCTCCAGCACCCATGGGCTGAGCCAGGAGGTGAGCGGGACCCCGAGAAAGGGCGTGATGGGGAGTGACTCTGCTCCTCTAACAGGTTCCTTGGGACCCAGCCCCTTCAGGCAATGAACCTTGGCATCACCATCACCTGGGGGCGACGAGCCGAAGCTCTCCCTCAGCCTGACACAGGCACTCCCCTTCAAGGGGGTTAACCTGCTTTTAGCATCCGTCCTTGCTTTCAGAAGGGGATGCCCCTGTAAACGCAGCAGTTTGCAGATGCAGGCTCGATGGGGTGGGTCCCACTGTGAGCCCACATTGCCCTGCCGGGCTCTGGGGCATCGGTCCCAGTGGCTGGATCCTCTCGTTGCCCACAGCACCCTGGCAGAGGCTCAGCACCACAGAGTTTGGCCTAAGCAGGAGTCGGATGCAGAGGCTGCCAGGAGGTGGGAGCCCACTCCAGGACCACCAAGCCAAGCCCCTGGGGTGGGTCAAAAAGCCTCTGGCAAGGGGGTGACCCCCCTGAAAGCTTGTGCCTTGTCCTGGGGAGGGGGTGGCAGCTGCCGAGGAAACAGCCCAGCCTGGCTGTAGGATTGAGGCAGGTGGTACGGGATGCAGGTCACGGCCGATCTGTGCTGGTGGCTGACTCTTTCCAATTGCAATTTGATTTGGGTCTTGTGGTCCCAGCCCCAGGAACAGGTACGCATCCAGCCCTCCCAGGGCTCCCCGCCCCACGGAGGCAGAAATCTGGAGCGGTCTCTTGGGCTTCCTGCAAGTGTCACCTACGCAGAGCTGACCCAGAGGCTCTGTAGCTATTTTTCCTCATGGCAGAACCAAGCTCGCTCCTCGCTTGGCTTCGCTTCACCACTGCCTGCACCCACACCCCGTGGGAAAGAGGCAAAGGCGGGTGTGCTGTGGAGGTGGCTTTGCTGGACATGCCTCCTGCAGCCCCTGCTTTTGCTTGGCTACCCCTGGCCAGAAACAGGCAGGGGCTGAACTGTCTCTGCTCCAGCCATGGCTGGTTGGTGGCCGGGCCCCAGTTCCCTCCAGCTGCCACATCCCTGCCCCCTGCTGTGACCTAGAGGTGGGGGTGTGTGTGTCCTTATTCCAAGACCTCACTTCCCTCAAAGGAAAGAACCCCAAATCCACCAGAGGTGCCAGAAATGCAGCTCAGCCCTGTGGGGCTCAGACTGCCAGATGGTGGGGTGCAAGCACCAGGGCAAACTGCTCGCTGCCCCCCACCCTAGGATGAGCAGCTGCTGACCCCCAAGGGGACACCAAGCCAGGAGCCAAGGGCCATGAGTCTGTATTTCTCAGGGGTGGGCTGAGGGCAGCTGGAGGTGCTGGGGGGGAGTGTGGGGGCTGGTTATGCCAAGCAAGAGCCCCCAGGCAGCCGGTCAGTGTTTCTGTAGGTTGCTGAACTGGAGATAAAAGTGATAAAGCTTGAGGAGGAAACAGCTCATAAACCTGTGCCAGCCACTCTGGCCACATGGCACAGCACAGCTCGGAGGACCTCTGCTGGCATAGGCCTGGGGCCACCGTTAGCCCATGGCTAGCCCTGTGCCGCAAAGGGCAAAGCGAGACACCAGAGGACAGTGGTTTGTCCTTTCCAGGCAGGTGGCCAGAGCTGGGGATTCCAGCCCTGGGCCATGCATAAAGCCAGCTATGAAACACGTGAGGCTCAACAGCTTTGCAATGTTTACTCTTGAAAAAATAATTTGATTCAGAATGCGGCAAGCCCTGGGGATGCCCATGCACCCAGCCCTACCATGGCTGCCACCCTGGAGCCTTTACTGGAGGAACAGGGATGGAGAACAGCACCCGGCAGGCCCATCAAGGTGTACTGAGAGGGGGAGGGAAGCTTGGAGCCCACCAGTCAAGTCCTGCTGTTGCTGAGAGCAAGGAGCCACAGCCCCCAGGTCGCTGCAGGGCAGGCAGCAGAGGAGAGAGGAACTTGCATTTAACCATTCCCTACCCATAGGACCACCTTCCCCAGTCCCAGGAGGAAGCCAGGCCTGAGCCCTGCCAGAGAAGGGAGAGGGAGTGCATTCAGTTTCGGGGAGAAGGGACACTGGGCCTCGGGAACAGAGATGCCAAAGAAAGGGCATCACGGTGGAGAGCTGTGGAAGTTACTCCAAAGCAGGGTGCTGGGGATGAGCTGCCTTCCCCAGGAAGAAGCCAAATCCCTCTCCCACGGTGCTGAAAGGACCTGCTTTACCCTGAGGGCCAGCACAGAGAGGCTGGCTGCCCACTGGCAGGGTCCCTGCAAAGGGCAGTACTGGGGTGGCAAAGGGGAGCAGGGCTGAATCTAAGCTTGGTATCACAGCCTAAGGGTGCCACCCTGCACCCTCTTGCTCCCCTCCTGCACCCATCCCACCCCTGCTGCTGGGACAGGCAGGCAAGGGATGGTGGGGGTCAGAGTCCCTGCGGTCATGCCAGAGCTGCGCTGTGTCTACACAGGGCTCGTTTTGGCCAAAGAACAGATTTCCCACATTCACAACTATTCATTCCTATGCTGGGTAAGGTAGGAAGGAGGGGAACAGAGGATGGAGCCAGGGGGACAAGAGACAAGCCTCCCATGACTGCCCCTGCACAGGCTGGGGGCTGCCAGCTCTCCGCGCTGCTTTCCTAACATCCTCCCCTTCCCACAAGCAATAAATAAATAAGTTAGTGTAGTGTAGACCACGATGCTCAGTTCACAGTGAGAAAATGAAGGAAAGAGCCCCTGCGACCACAGGTAAAGGGCTGAGCAGCAAATCCTCCTCCCAAGGGCAAGCCAGAGTGTAGCATCTCTGCCTGAGGCTGGGGGGACCTGGGCAGAGAACAGTTCTCTCGCTGCACGGATGAGACGTGGAGGTGTACTGAGCAAGGGGACTAGGACTGTCCCTGGTGGGTGGGGCGGGCAGGACATTAGTACTGAGTGGCTGAGGGTGCGATGGGGCCCTGGGGTCCTTCCTAAGGCACAGGAGGGGGGGACAGGGACCCCCTCCCTCTCCATGAGGGGTGTACCACAGCAGGAGAGCCAGGCTGTCCATCCTGGCTCAGCTTACAGCTTCCCTGCTAGCAACGTACCATGGTAAGGGTAGGGAGTCAGAAGAAACCCCCGCTGCCTTCAGCAAAAGCTGGGGGTACCTGGCCAGGGATGAGGGACAGACAAGGTACAGTACCACAGGCAAGGACCACGCCAGAGCGCAGCACCCCTCATTCCAGAGGACCTCAGTCCATCTTGCCGCTGCAGCCAGGGAGATGCCCGCTGGCTGCTCCCATCTCGCTCTGCAAGGCACTTTCACCCCCTCTCCCACGACTCGGGGGGCAGGGCTGCTCCCCACAGAGAAGGTGGCTGAGGACAGTCTGAGCTGCGGCACACAGCTTGGTCCACTTCCATCTATCCATCTCCAGGTTCCAGAACTGCAGAGAGAGGAAAAGGACACCTGACTGCCCTCACGCTGGGTATGGGGTGTCCCCTGTGTCCACAGCAAGTTCAGCTACTCTCCGGCATTCCCTTTCGCCTGTGAGCTGGGCTGTACCAGCCCAAGAAGAGAAGCCAGTGTGTGGGCAGATGTCCAGCCCAGCATAGCCTTTCAAGGTGCATCCATCGTGCAGGAGATGGAAGAGATGCTGGAGGATCCCCTCTTTGCCACCAGGCATGGAGCCAGCCAGGCAAGAGTTAATAAATAACACCCAGCTGGTAGGCTGCAGCACCCGACAGAGCATGCTGCCTTCTCAGGACTTGGGGGTCAAAAAGGGAAGCAGAGGTGTTTCTCAAGGCCCTCTCTAGCTCCCTGCTGAGCATCTTCCTCCAGCTTTGCCCAGCCAGGGGACAAAAGGAGCAGCGTTAGTAAAGAGTCTGTTAAAAAAAAAAAAAAAAGTTCCTGGGATGGGGGGGTGGCATATCTACAGGGAAGGACCCTGTCCCATGCAAGGGAGAGGGAGACCACAATAGGGGGCTGGAGGGAGCCCGAGATCTCATTTTGCAGCCTGAAATGGGGAGTTTGTGTCCAGTCACCAGCCTCCGAGAGCTGCTGCCAACTCTGTCTCTGCACCATGGGGGTCTCTGTCTTCCCCCGGTCCCCTTCGCTTCCCAGCTGCCAGCCTCACGTCTGCTCTGCTGCAGCAACCGCTGGCACTGCCACTGCCCCCTCCTCCTTGGCAGGGGGCTCCATGTAGATTGGTGTCACCGACGAGGGCTTCTTGGACCTGCAGGTGAGGAAGCCGGATGGGAGCGGGCAGGGGTGGTGGCTCCCCTCAGCAGCCCAACTCCCAACAGCACTGCCTGGCCTTCCTGGCATGATCTCCTTCCCACCGGGGCGTCCTCCAGCCCTAGGCACGTATCCTGTCCCCCACCACACTGACTGAGAAGTGGGGGTGGTATGCCCCAGAACTGGGCCAGGACAGAAGCAGATTACGCAGTGTACCGGGCAGGGGATGCTGCCATGAGGACAGCGGGGGGAATCACCCAGATTGCTGTGCCCCTGATACTCACGAGTAGGGGGAGGCAGGGACCCCCACCACAAGGAAGTGGTTCTTCTTGCGGAAGAGCCGCCACAGCCCCTTGTGGTTCCCACGGACATCCAGGTCCCAGATGTGGAGGCACTAGGACGGTAGGAAGTGAGGAACAGGCATCAGAGCCTGGGGATGGACACCAGAGCCAGGTGACCCACGGCAAGGAAAGCCGCCAATTCTGCCCTCACTGAAACACAGCGGAGAGGGCTGCACCCCTTGATCGGGGTGGTGCAGGGCAGCACCCCTCCAGCTACCATCAGTGGCAGGAAAGGGGGAACCCGTTCCCATCCCTGCCTCAGGACAGGGGGTTTTGCTCATCACCTCCAGGCGAGGGATGGAAACTACCCAACAAGCTCAGGCCCTGGACTCCCACACAGGGAGGTCATAAAACAGTCTTCTTCACTGAGCCAAGCATCTGCCCTGGATGACCCAGCGCCTTCTGTAAACACCAAGAGCTTTAACATCACCCAAGGACACCAAGAATCCATTTGCTGAGCTGCAGCCATGCCACAGACAAACCCAGGAACAACAGCCAGACATTTCTCAGCGATGCTGAAATCAGCACAGGGCTGCGGATGGGCCATGTTGAGGGGCCTCACCTTGGCAAGCTGAGTCCAGGTGGTGAAATCTGCTTCTTGCTCCATCTTGATGAACATGACATAGACCCTGCCTTCGGTGTCGGGCACGAAGGAGTCCTCACAGGGGTTCTTGCGGTGGTCCAGGACTTCAGCCTCACTGTGGAAACAGAAAAGGGAGTGAGAGGGGACCCTATCTCCTCCCCATTCCCACTGCAGAGTACTTCAGACAGGCAAGCAGTAGCTGGGGCTGCCAGAGCCACCACCCTTTCTTCTGTCCTGGTTTGTCCACCCAGTGTGCCCTGTGGTCTCCCAGCCTTCCCGCAGGCACTTACCCCAGGAGCCGATGAATTTCAGTCTCGTAGGCATCCTTCCTCAAGCTGTTGGAGGAGGAGAAAACACAGAGATCAGGGCGCAGTTAGACAGTCTGATAAGCAGGGAACGTCCCAAGATGATCCGTATTTAAGACTGCCCCAGCGTAACACTAAAAGGCAGGCTGGAACCAACGCAGGACAGGGACTGCCACGCATCCTGGAGGACGTGGCAGCAAAACTGTGACCCTTCAACACGTCCATCAGAAGCACAGGGCCACTGAACCCACCCTTACAAAGACCACTGCAAGGATTCCCCAGCAGAGGCCAATGTGCTGGGGCCGGGGGTCATGGCTGTTGTTCCAGAAGGGAGGGAGTTGTCCCCAGCACAAGGGAACAAGGGTCAGGTCAAGCAACTGTTTCATCCAGATCTCATTCTGACCAGCACTCACCTCTCCACATTTTTCAGCTGGACATTTGGAACAGTGTTGAACTTGTGCTTCTTGAAATAGGCTTCCTGGGAAGAAGGGAGAGGGGAGGGAAGGAGAACCGTGTTTAGTCATGAGTCAGCAGGACCTGGAGGTCACGTCAAGCATCCTTGTTACCTGGATAGGTGGCTGAGTCAGAGCTCGGCTCCAGGACGGGGCTTAGGGGCTGAGAGAGGTCACTCACATGAAAGTAGCCGTTCATGTTGAGCCCCACGATGCCAAAGTGGTAGGAGCGCGAGATGTCAGGGATGATGCACTCCCGGCCCTTCCGCTGCTCGGGCATCCGCATCCACATGTCCCAGTCCCAGAGCTGGGGAGGGAAACTGCCACTCACACTCAAGTTTGAGGACATGATTTGTTAGTGTAGCCATCAAGGGACCTTTCTGGCCACCCACACCAGCTCTAGCCCCTTTGGCTCCAGGTTGCCTGGGCTGTTCCAGCCAGCTCTGTGGCTGGTTACATCATCCTCAAGTTACCGTCTGTCCCAAATCCATTCGGCTTTGGCAACCTTCCCAAAACAAGCTCAGGGAGAGACATGGCCCCTCCAAAAGCTGTACCCACAGGGACTGGGTGATGATCAGGGACTGCCGATGGGCAGAGATGGGGGTGCAGAAGGCAGGGTCGCTCTAGGGTACTCACCTTCTCAGGGGTTGGCCACTTTGGCTCCAGCTCATCCTTGTACAGGCTCTTCCGGAGCACCCAGCCCAGACCTGGCATGGTCTCCACACGGTACAGGAGCGAAGGGTCCTCAGCTGTGTGCTCATAGCCCTGCAATGTCACAGGGAAAATTCAGCACCCTGAATGTACCCCTATTGCACTAAAAAGGGAGGCATCTTGCTCCACTGAAGCTCTTGGCACAGGGAGCAGGGGACAGCCACTGGGAAGCACATGGCAGGGACACGACGGCTATTGGCAGGGGCACTTCTGAAGAGTGTAGGGCTGGGGAGACAGACCCACTTAGGATGATAGTCGGGGGGGCACCCTCTTTAAAGACAGAACTTGGACCCCAGCCTGACATAGGAACAACACAGGGCAGAGGCATCCCGGCTCCACCATCCTTCCCTGACCCACCTGGTCATTCCAAGCCGAGATGCAGTATAGGCTCTCATCCTCCTCCAGAAGGTGTATCGACTGGCTCAGAAAGCTGAGGGAAGAGTTGCCCAGTCCCTGGTCAAACATCCCTCCCACACACAAACCAAGGCAAATTTTCCACCAAGAGATGAGCCACGCCCCAACTGCTGGGACTGTTCAACCCATCTCTTGGGTTATAAGTCTGACATAGCGGATGCTGGTGTGAGATCAGGGGACGAGCACCCAAACAAGCTAAGCTGCATCTCACTATGGGAAAGGGACATTGTCTCCTGCTCCGTCAAAAGTCTCTCCTCCTTAAGAAGAGAAGCCCTATCAGACACTGTCCCTGTCCTCTTGCACAGGGCAGCCCCAACCATATGTGTATATAATGCATCAACGTCCCCAAAAAGCAAACCAGAAGAGACCTCAGACCCCAAAGTCACCCTGCACTGAGGGCCAGGACAGTGGACTCAAGATTTTCTGCAGGCAGAGCTCAGTTATGGCTGTTGCCTGGGGGCTGCTCAGCCTTGGATAAGCGAGCGACACAGCACGGCAAGGATCTGGCCTCTCGTGAGAAGCCAGAGAGCTTCTAGAAAATGCCCCACCCAAACAGGGACCTACAGCTTTACCTGAAGAAGTCAACAGAAATATCAAGGTCTTCCTCCAGAACCACGGCGAATTTAGCATCCTGTAGGGGCAAGGATAACTTCAGAAGGATGGAGAGGAACAGGACAGAGCAGAGACACCAAGCAAGTGTCCCCTGCCTGTGCTGTTCCCTGCCCCAGAGGATTGATTCCAGCTCCTGTGAGATGGGGGTCACAGATGTCACCCTCCCAGGGAACCCTGTGCTGCCTGGCTCCCCAAGGGCGAGCAGCTAGACAGAGCACAGGCAGAGGTCTCACTCACCGGGAACAGGTTGAAGGTTGCAGTCAGGCTGGCTTTGTAGTGCTACAAGAAACGACAGATCATTGCCTGCGTTAGCATCAACCTGGCATAGATGCGAGGCTATGTCTGTCTCCCCCTCGGATGCCATCCCAGGTCCCAGGACGTAACTCTCCCAGGACTTGGGAAAGGTCTCTCACCTGGGAAACCCTGGCATTTTTAATGCTAATGGGAGTGTGCTGGATTCCCGAGAGGCCAAACAGCTCCACGACATCCATTGGCTCCTGCAATGGAAAGGTACAAAGCTCACCAAATGTGTGGGTCTGGATACATTCTCCCCATCCTCTGCCACTGTCAGCTCCCTGGGACAAGAATACGCCTGTGGGATCCCCTGTATGTGGCTGTCCTCTTAGGGGCAACTGAGGCTTGAAATGATGCTGTGCTGTAGGCCCTGCAGCGAGGAACTCCAAACCCTCTTGGCCCTTCAGCCCTTACGTACTGTCATAAGTTTCTGTAAGTCCCGCTAGTTTGCAGACCCAAAGTTGTATCCAAGAATATCTGAGAGGCCCCGAATTCCCAGTCCCCCACTGACAATGCAGAAAGAAAAAGGGTATAGCCAGGAACACTTCCTAGCTGCTTCATGTCAGGACCACAACTAACTTAATCTTCCCTCACAGTTGCCAAGAAAGGGACGTCTCTGACCAAGCACATCTGTACTGGGGTCAGAAGTAATCCGTATTTGGGCTGACACGTCTCTGCTCCAAAAAGACCCCACCAAGGCCTTCTCCATCCTCTTGCTGTCCATCTCACCTCATAGCCACAGAACAGAGAAGGAGCCCCCATTGCACCAACCATTCCTCCTTTCCCTGGCATCCACCACGACAGCACAAGCATCCAGGCTGCCCCCTCGTAGCTGAGGGATGCTGCTCCTGTTGCCATGGTAATAGATGCTGCTATCTTTAACCGCTCTAATGTGCTGCAGTAAAAGCCTGCATAAACAAACCAGTTCCCCCAGCCCCACAACCTGGCAGTGGTGAGAGAGGCCCGCAAGGGAGCGAGCCTGTTCCCTTCCGCACCTCCATCACAAGGCAACCAGACAATACCTCATGGGCTGCTGCAGGGACAAGGGACAGCAAGCTCCTGAGACCTACAAAGATCCCACATGCCTGTCCTGGAGAACAGCCTGCTACCAGAGAGCCAGAGCTTGCAGTGGGATCCTCCAAGATTTTATAATGTTGAGCTGATGGGAAGATCTTTGTGCTCTAAAGGGCCAGTGCATCCCTTCCCAGCCTCAGCTTTCATGAGCCTTAGGAAAACAGACCATTTTGGCTCTCTTCACCTCTTACTGAGTGGAACTGGACAGACACAGCTGGACTGGTTTGTTCTGCTTCACGTAAGGGAGTTGGACAGGCAGTATTACAGCCAGACCCTGCTCAAGGGCTGGCAATACTCATCAAGCGAGAAAAAAGGGGATGGGGAGAGCCCAGCACGACCACCTCATTCCTGCACACCAGCCCCTTTCTGACATGGGAGTGTCAACCCTGGGCTTTGGAGAAGGCCGAGGCAGCTTTATCCACACCCATGACTTGGCTAAGCTGACTGACTTTGTGTAGGAGAGCATGAGGAGCAGTGTGACCCACAGCATGAGGAAGGGCCAAGGGGCTCATAGCCTGCCCCCCACCAAGGAGTGGGCCAACACCACATACTCTCAGCTGAGGGACCAAGAACCTGGCCACAGGGACCTCCGGGGGTGCTCTCACCTCGTAGTACCCGTCGATGAACACCGTGATCATTTGTGGATTGACGCCCTGAGCCGACAGCAAGGAGCGCAGCATTCTGGGGAGAGATGGAGGGGCCTGAGCGCAGCACAGCCCCAGCGGGCCCAGGCCGTTCAGCAGAGGGGTATGGATCCCTTGGGGTGGGGGAAAGTGTGCACAGTTAGGGAACAGGATCTACTATCCCCAGGATCTTCCCCTTCCCGTGGCCAAGGACCCCAGCAGTTGTCCAAGCAGGTCCGCCCATGTCACTCGTGCAACCCCAGGAGGAAACTGGAACCTGCCAGCAGGACAAAAGGGAGGTCCTGGGCCATGCCTGGTCTTAGGGCACAGAACAGAGAAGCCACGTCCCCTAGGAGTGCTTACCTGTACAGGTAATTGGGGCGGTTCCCTGCAATAACAGCTACAGGCACATCAAAGACTTTATTGTCTTTGAGCTGGAAAAGAAAAGTGTGTGTGAGTGGGGCTGGGGGAGGTCACACCAAGCCAAATGATTCTATGCCACTGGGAGCAGGATCCAAGGGGTAGGGACTGGCCTCACTCTATGCAGAGCTGCATAGAACTTCCCCTTGGCTCAGGACCACACTGACCAACCAGGACTCCACTCAGCACTGGTGGAGACCCTGTGAGCTCCCCTCCTTCACCCCACCTCAGACCCAGCTTCCAAATCCCAGGTTGCATCCACCTAGAGACCTTTGTCCAAACTCTTCAGTACTGTGCCCAAAGACCACGTTAGCTCCTCCTTCTCCAGATGTACACACTCTGCTGCTTTTACACTGATGCCCCTAAAGCCACGGTAACCTGGCAGCTCAGGGCAGACGCAGGGCAAGGGAACTCCTCTTCCCCTGCATGACCTGACCACGTGTATTCACGTTACCTTTGTAGGGGCTAAGAGCTTGCCCAGGGGCAGTCCGCTCCACTCAGCTGGTGCTTAAGGACAGGGCTCTGCATCTGAGCTGCAAATACACCTGGTCCAGCCCAGCCCGGCCCTCTGGGAGCATTCCCTGAATACTCTGCCTCTGCACTCACGGGATCAGGGTTGAACTCAATGGGTGTGGGGTCTTTGCAGCTGCAGACGCTGCCATAACCTTCTACTTTGCTGCAGAACCTCTTCCGGCGGCGGTTCAGCTCTGTGTCGGGCCAATGGCACTCAGCATCTGGAGGCATCAAGGAGAAAACAGACCACTCACCCCCACGGCCTCACCTTGTGTGCTCCAGACTACACTGCCACACGCATGGCTCTCCCTAGACTCAGCCATCACCAAGCCAGTCCTTATTACTCTGAACAAGCAACACTTGTGGATGCCAGATATAACCACAGGAGCTATTCAGAAGCCGTCCCCACCATATGGCCTCTCTGAGCAGCAAAGGCCCATGTTCAAGGCCAGCAGTCAGAAAAGATTGGACCAGGCCTGGTTTGGAGAGGTGACAAACGGCCAGACCATCTCCCTGCTTTCCCAGCCCCACTTTTTCCCAACCACGACCATGCCTGGAATTGTCACAGAAGCAAGAAGAAGGGAAGCTGGCCCCATTTTAAAAGTTACAATCCCCATCTCAAACAGCCTTAAATCCATCCTGTGACCTTGCTAACAGACCCACGGCTTTGACTCAAAACGTCAAGGGCAGCAGGCAGACACGTCCCAGAGATACCTGGCACTGCAGAGCAGACCTTACTTCCTACCTTCCACAGATGTCAGATGAACTTCTGTCTTCAGCAGTACGGGGTCACCCCACGTTGAGAGGGCGGGCGACTTGGCATGCTTCTCCCCATACACTTCCCCTGGAGCAGGGACAGAGGGTCAGGACTGTCTGGAAGGGCCCATCCCTCCTATGTCAGGGCATGAGCAGGGGCTGTAGCTCAAGGTGGCAGCTTGACACCTTTCCCATTGGCCTCTGGCAAGCTGCTGAAGGGGTGTGCTCTGCCTCCATCCCCTCCCCCACCCCCAGGAACAGAGTTGCCACTCTCTGTAACTTGTTCCCTGCTTATACGGTGTGTTGGGGATGTCTTCATGTGGCTTCTCCCAAAAAAACAGGAGCCATGAACCCTCTCCCAGCCTGTGCAAGACTCACCTCCCTTCTTCCCCACAAATGTCCACATGTCTCTCCAGCTCAGGAATGGTGCAACTTGGCTCCCCAGGCTTTTCAGGACATTCTTGGCTGTGTCCTTGAGGTGAAAGGAGCCTTCATCCTGGAACAAAGCACAACCCTGCAGCTGAGGTCTGGCTCCTGATGCAGACAAGGAGAGTCTCCCAAAGAGGTACAGGGGCCACTCCTACCCTTGAACCAGCTGAACCAGAAACCTTCAAGAGCATATTCCTAAGGTCTCTGTGCTACTAAACCTCTTGATGGCTTCATCATAACCCACAGGGAGGTCAGAGGAGTTGCAGACTCCTGTTTCCTTGAGACCAAATTGTTCTCAAGCAGGGCCATGTGTTCAACAACACTTTACATAGCTAAACCTGGAACTCTGAAGCAGTCCAGAGCCCCCTGTAAAGCCTAGAACTGGGACCCAGAAAGGTCCCACCACATACTTAAGTTTCCTCCTGGCCATTCTCCACCTAACCTCTTGTTTGTTGCTGCAGCCTCTGACACATCTGCTTTTTGCTCTCCTGCCTTACTGGACAAACAGTAGTATCTGTAGTAACACGAGGGAGTAAGAGGACAAGGGAAGTGATCCAGGCAGGGAGAGATAGCCCAGTGGGGATGTGACACAGCCCTGGGAATGTCCGATGATATTCAGGAGGCAACTGCCCAGATGAGCTTTAGGGCATCCTGACTCAAGGTGACTTTTTCTTTTGATGCCAAGGCCACATACCTTAATGGTGAAGATCAGGATCCGGCCCCGGGCGACCATGTTGAGGAAAAGTACCATGGCTTCATCTTCATGGGGAGAATAGGTGTCAAAGACCCTCTTGGCCATCACATGACCCTGTTTGGTATTCAAACGTCAGATGCATCTTAAATGCTACGTGGCCAGGACATGCAGAATTATGGAAATCTGTCCTGGAAGCCTCAGTCCCTAAGCAACACAATGAGTTATTTTTCTGGTATGTCAGGGAGTTAGGCCTCAGGCAAGCGCAGCCCTTGGGCCTTCATCCATGACATGAAGTGCACTGAGGTTCATGGGACAGCATTACCCAACCTCACAACTCCTCTCCTGCCTGCTCCCCAAGCACAGCTAGGCAAGGACAAGGAAATACTGCAGGGACTCTCTGGGTGACCAGATCGTGCTCTGGAAACTACAGACAAATAAGCATTTGGGGACTTCCCTCCTGGCTGCCCTTTGCCTCACGCACCCAACAGTTAAAAAGCAACGACAAACACTGTCCAGTAAGAAAGACAAACGTGGACACATGGGGATGTTTTACCGTAGCCTGATTTAAGACAATGACATGGATCCCTCTTCCCTGCTCCCGAGCCTCATCTTCCAGGACCTGCAAGTGGAGAAGCGATGAGAACCATACACCGAGACCTCTTATTCCCTGCCCATTCAGCACAATAAAGCTCCCAAACAATAGGCAAGTCTCTCTCCTGTGACACTTTGGCTTTGTTCATGGCAGTGACGGATGCCAGAGCAGAAGACAATGTGGGACAATCCTCCAGAGTCCTGCAGGCAGAAGGGGGGATCCACTCCTGACCTTCTTGCTAGCCACTGAAGTGCTCTCACCATCCACTGCTTGAGGCTTCACCCATTCAGCTCTATCCGTCCTCTGCCCACATGGACAGCCAGCACACGTCACTTACCGTCGTCCCATCCACAGCCACATAGACCTTCGACCGGCTGGAGTACACCTCAACATCCAAGACCTTCTTGTTGCTGACAGGGTGCCTAGGGACCTCCACATTCAGCATCTCATCATCTACAGGGAAGAAATGCCCAGTCTCAACCAGCCAAGGCACCTCTAGTTTGTCCCTGCTTGGTGATACCCCTGCCGAGCCTCCAGACGGTCATGCCCACCAGGCACCCCAGCCCAACAAGCCATGTGTCAGAATCCACAGGGATGGCAGGTAAGGGAAATACAAAATGACAACAGGTCTGGTTCCAGCTATCCCAAGACAGACCTCTGCAGCCATATGTGCTGAAGCCTTGAGCAGACGGACCAGGAATGGGAACAGCCTTTTCTATTCATTTTTGCTAAACCCACATGCACAGACCTGTCTTTCATGTTGTAGCTGGTCACAAGTTTGCCCTGACTTATAGAAATTACTCCTCCCCCCCCGCCCCCAGTTTCCTCGTTTTCAAAAACAGGCAAGATGCTGCCCCTCACCGTAGTCCTGTGCAGATTCCTCTTCCTCCTCATAAGCAGCTCTTCTGGTGTCCAAGATCAGCTTGATGTTCACAATTACAGTCACAAGCAGGAAGAGGACAGCACCTGTCTGCAATGCAGGACACTTCGCGTTAGCAGCCTGTAACAACCCCAAGATCAGCGCACCTCCTTGGCAGAGGCTGCAGGGCACCCCAAGCAGATCTTGGAAGGGATGATAAGCATCTGTCATTTCCCCTGTTTTCTTCTGGGGAAAGGCAAAGAGAAGGAAATAGAGGTGACGGAGTTTTAGGGTATTTCACCAGCTTTCATCAGCTGGAGAGCACTGACTTCTTGATACATGAGAATTAACCCACTTCCAATGTATCCCTGCTTCCAGATCCACAAGCAGATTCCTGCTAAAATATTGCATCAAGGTTGAGGGTTTCTGCAGGCAAAGGGTTTGGTAATTCAGAGTTACAACTCCCACAGTAACCTTAACTTCCACCTCTTCTGCAGCATCACTGCTCTTGTCCCCTGAATACCCTGAATATGTCCTCTGGTTGCAGAGGGAGAGACAGGAGATGCTGCACGACTAAAGCAAGGCAAAGGGAAGAAGCTGAGGTCTGACTTCAGGAAACCGCACTGTGCCACAGGCTGCAGGGAACAGCCCGCAGCCTTACTGTCTGCAGCAAACTTCAAGGCAACATATGTGGATGCCAACAGAGGGCTACGGCAAGGTCCCGGAGCTATGGAACATGGGAACCCCCAGTGTGACCACCACCACTGTCCACAGCCTTGTTTCTCCCAGATCAAGAGGAGGGAGAAAAGAATACAAAATTTCTACAAGCACCTGTATTTTCTTTAATGCATATCTTGCTCCTCTCTTCCTCAATTTCAGTCTTCTTCCTGGTATTTGGACCCAGTGTAAAGCAGAAACTACTATACCAAGACAGAGCCACACAGGAAGACTTGGACCACAAACATCCTGTGCTGGGAAATAATCCACCTGCAGGTGTAAGCTGCAAAAGCACATCTGGCCACAGCTAAGAGGATGGTCTTAGAGCTGCAATGCTGCCCTGGGATGTAGAATTGAAAGACAAGATCTTAGCTGAAGCAACTTGTCTTTGCTTGACCCAGGGAGCTCTGTAACCCAGGGCCCAGGTGCTTCTTCATGGTAGAAAGGTCACAGCAGCATGTGGTGGCCATGGGGCTCTGCATGGGGACAAAGTCCCTGCCCAGTAGCTACAGCCCTGCCCTCAGCTCCAGCAGGGAGCCCAAAAACTGCCCTCGACAGTCATGCAGCGAGGGGAGGTTTTGTTGTTGGATGTAAGACACAAAGCCCTGAGCAGCTATTACCCGCAAAGCTAAAACCACTGCAGGGCTCCACCATCAGCCTCCATGTGAGGAGGGTCCATCCTGCTCACAGCAGAGCCACCACAGAGGCCCAAATCTGACTGCTACGTGCTGCTGACAGATTCATCCCATGGCCCAAAAGCGCTGGACCCTTGACCCAGGCACACTTTGGACATACTAGATGTTTTCAGTTTTGGCCACGCAAGCTCAGGGTCCTACTAATCTCCACATAGCATCCCAGGACTCAGTGTGAACATGTCACTGCAACCAAGGGAGAGGACGGGAGAGACTGGTGGGCCAGATTTACCAGGTCCAATGCCAAGCCCCAAGCACTCCAGAGGATGCAGGACTAAGCAGTCTCCTTCCCCAGGGAGCCCTTGCAAGTCTTCATCCCCCCAGGCACATGCAAAACCCTCCCCTGCTCCCTCCCACACCAACCAACTGCCAGATTCCACAAGCTCTGCTCATCTCAGGAACAGTCTCTTTTCCACAGCTGTGTCACGGGGGGGGGGGGGGGGGGGGGGGCAAACTTGTCCTTAAGCCCCCAGACACCCCTCAGCATGCTGGCTCTGCCAAGGATTAGCCATTTTACAGCACAAGCAAGCAGGCCTGTGGCTTTCCCAGACACCAGCTGCCCCTGGGGCACGCGATCCTGTTACCCAGCCCTATTTTCTCTGTCCACCTGTTGTGCCTTGTACCAGGCTTGGTTTGCAGACTAAACATGGCAAGGATGCTTTCCCACTGCAGGCTGAGCCCTGAAGCACTCAGCATGGGTCCAGAACCAGGAGGGGAGGAACCGGTCTGGTTTCTAGCTGAAAGCCTCCCAAGGACACCTGGGTAATTGTCCCTTGTTCCATAGCCACCTAACAGGACCACTTGCAGCTGGAAGGAGCTGCTAGGTGTGGCAGAACCTTCCATGCATGAGCACAAAGCCACTGAAGGTAAATTTTGGGGGGAAAAGTTATGCTTCCCCAGCCCATCAGATCACCCAGACTGCCAGCAGACCCACTTCCATCCACGCAGCTGCTCCACAAGCTCACAAATCCTGCAGATTATCCTTCCTAATCCACCGCAGGCCTGTGGGTGACTCACCTGGCACAGCTTCCGCAGTGCGCGCTGGTTCATCAGCTTGTACTTCCAGGCAAGGTACCAGCTCCGCTTCTTGTGGGGCTTGATGGCAGGGTTGGGTTTCCACTCGTCCATAGTCACAGGGGCTGGCACAGGGGCAGCTGTGTGGGACAGGGGTCAGGATGCGTGCTGCTCCACTCTCGTGTCCATCGGGTCTCCCTGCCAGGATGGGATGGGCACAGGATGAGGGAGGTGAGCGCCTTCAAACTCTCCTCAGCAAAGACAGGGCCTGGCACAAGCAGTGGCCACGAACGGCGCTCACATACCACAAGCAAAAGCCCCACAGAGCCCCCCCACCTTACAGCACCCCTTGCCCTGCAGGGAGCAATCCAGGAGGCCAGGCTTCACTGGAGGACTGTAAGCAGGGCGATGGGAAGCCCTTGAACCCAGCGAGGGGCTCTGCTCCAGGCCAACCCCTTAGCGAGGCTGCTGCAGTGTGGTGGGCCCACTCCCACACTCTGGAAAAGTGGCCAAAAGGCACAAGCTGGTGATGGGGCCCAGACGGGCAGGCGTTACTGAGATGCCATCGCTGGTGATCTCTGCCTGCGGGGTCCCTGCTAGGGAGAGGCACCCTCCCCGCCTGCAGCGGAGGAGCCATGAAGCAGCTCCGTCACCCCTAGCGAGGATGCAGCTAGCCACTACCCACGGGGACCAGAGCTGAGCCACAGTCCGCCTGGAGACGCCGGCACCCCTGGGGCAAGGAGGCTCTGCCCAGGTGAGGCCAGGCTCCCTGCTGGGAGTGACCTGCTGGGCCTGGGTGCGGAGGCCCGGCAGGGCCAGGGGCCTGGCTGGAGCACAGCCCCCCGCGGCGGGGCCAGGTCGGGTGGGGAGCCCGCAGCAGCCGCCTGGGGCCGGGGGGAGGCCTGGGGAGCGCAGAGCCCTCGGGGCAGGGCGGCGGGACCTGGCAGTGCCGGAGGACGGGTAGCGTAGAGGGACCCAGGGACCCGGGGGGAGGGGGGGCTGCGGGGAGGGGGGACGGGAGGGACCCAGGCGCTCCGGGCGGGGCGGGGAAGGCAAAGCCAGGCACCAAGGGCGGAGGCGGCAAGGAGCGACAGCGGGGTGGGCCCGGGCGCTTCGGGACCGCGGAGAGCCCGGGGGGGCCGGGAGCCGGGCGGCGCGGCCCGGAGTGTGTGTGCCGGCCGCGCTACTCACGGTCCGTGCGGGGAAGCTGAGGCTGGGGCGGGGCAGGCCGGGGCGGGGCGGGCAGGGGCCGGGCCGGGCCGGGCCGAGCAGGGCAGGGCCGGGCCGAGCAGGGCAGGGCAGGGCCGGGCCGAGCAGGGCAGGGCAGGGCCGGGCCCGGCGGTGCCGCCGCCGCCGCCCCGCGAAGCCTCAGCGCTAGCGGGGCCGCGCCGCTTCCGGCGCCGCAGAGACGCCGCGGGGGGGCGGGGCCAGCGCCGGCCCCGCCCCGGGCCCCGCCCCCCCGCGCCGCTCTGCGCTCCCCGGCGGACCTCGCTGGTGCGCAGCCCCCCCCCGGCGGCGGCAGCGGCGGCGGCCGGGTGCGGGCAGGTGGAGCGGGGGCGGGGCTGGGGGCGGGGCCGGCGCGGCGGGGCGGGGCCGGGTCTCGGGCCGGGGTGACAGCGCGGCCGCCGCCCCGGCGCCGCCGCCCCACCCGCATGGAGGGCGGCGGGGAGGCGCTGCCCGCCGACCTGCGGGAGCTGGCCAGCAAGGTGGGACGGCGGCCGCCCGCCGGGCTGCTGCGGGGGCTGCGGGCCGAGACCGCCCCCGCGCCGCCCGCACCGCCCGCGCCGCCCGCACCGGCCCACGGCGCCCGCCCGCCGCTCGCCGACCGCCCGCCGCTCGCCGACCGCCTCCGGGCGCTCCGCCTCGAGCTGGTGAGTCCCGCGGCGCCGGGGGGGCACCGCCTGCCGCCCCCCGGTAGCTGCCCCCCGCCGCCCCCGGGGTAATTGCGTGTCCCCCGGGTGCCTGCTTGCCGCCCCCCCGTAGCAGCCCCCAGTAGTGCCCTGCGCTCCGTCTGCATTCTGGGGGACACCCCCCCCTTTTGCTCCTCCCTGCACAGGTTAACAGCCCGCAGCTCATACCCCCCCTCCGGGCTTTCCGTGTCCGCAGCAGCCCCCCGGCGGCCCCCCGGCCCCCTCCGTCCTGCCCCCTTCACCCCGCGCACCCCCAGGCGCTGGCTCCGGCGGGACCGGGCTGTCCCCGGGATCAGGATTCAGGGCGGGGACCTTCGCCAAGGGCACGGTGGCGGGTGTCCCCGTCCATCCGTCCGTCCGTGCCCCCCCCACCTCCCGGGTGTCACTCCCAGGGTGACAAGGCACAGGCAGTGCTGGGAGCTTTCCCGGGGTTCGCTTCCTGCTGGGGCCTCTCCAGTGGCTAGTAAAGGGTTGGGCTCCGGGGGCAGCCCTTCCCGGGGACCGGGGGGTGCCGGTGGCAGCCTTCTCGCCTCCTCTGTTCGTGGAGGAGCAAATGCCGGCGGTGCCTGCGCCTCTGGGAAACGTGGCGAGATTGGGCAATGGGTTCAAGTGCTGCTGGGGGAAGGGACTCTCCCACGCACACACACGCCGAGTGGGCGGGAATGAGCAGCGTTTCCCTCGGGAAACAGCCTGAATACCCCCGCATCCCTGCCCGCCGCCCATGGAGCTGCGCCTGCCCAGCCAGAGCCACCCGCACCGACGCGTTGCCCCGTTCAATATTGGTGTAAATCGTTGGTGTAAAAGCTTCCACCCTCCCTCCGACCGAGGAGAGGGTCGGTGGCTCGGAGGAGGGGGACGCAGCCGTGCGGTTTGCCCTGCCCGGGTGCCGGCAGGTTCAGCCCTCGCTCTGCAAGGTCTGGCTTTGGCCGGGTGTTATCCACCTCGGCTCGGAAGGGCTTTTCCTTTCTCTGCCCTGGCTCTTCTCACCAGCCAGCGAAGAATGGGCTGCTCTAAAGCATTTGACCTTGGCAGGGACAAGGCACAGGAGGAGAAAAGCTGGGAACCCCGATAGGAGGGGGTTCCTCATTTTTCTCTGCTTTGTGCAACTATCAGAGATGCCAGGGGAGCCACCCCAAAAGCAGAGTGTATGAGAACACTCCCCGCTTTCCGTATCATCTGCTGGAAAGAGTTGGCCATGGATTTGCTGCTACTTCAGGCCAGTTTGACCCCCACTGTTAACCCCTCACACCCAGGTCAGCAGCCTGGAAATGGCACCCGAGTGCCCCAAACCCAGCACAGGGCTCCCCCTGTTTCCCCATCCCTGTGAACAGGGACCAGAATTCCCCTCCCAGCAGCAGAGACCAGCAAACACAGTGCTCAGAGGAGAAGCTGGCCTGGGAGTGAGTGGTGGGAGGAGAAGATGGCAAATTCCCACTCTTGCCTCCTGGTCCGAGGAGGATGTTTTGTCCCTAGGGCTCAGTGCCTTGAAGGGAGAAGGTGCCTGCAGGCTTCCTGCATGCTGGGGAGGGGAGCAAGACTGTACCCCCCTCTGGGGGGGGATGCTCTGTCCCCTCTGCCTGCCTCTAGAGAGCGTGAGGAGGAGTGTGGCTGTTCCTGATATGAGGTTGACATGGTGTACCCATCACTGCACCTGGAGGAACATAGAGAGCAACTGGACCTAGGTTTCCTCCTATGTAACCTTGGCTTGCTGGAGAGGGAGTTTCTGGGGGTGCAACAGTGGGGGTCAAACTGGCCTGAAGTAGCAGCAAATCTGTGGCCAACTATTTCCAGCGAATGATACAGAAAGCGGGGAGTGTTCCCACACACTCTGCTTTTGGGGTGGCTCCCCTGGCATCTCTGATAGCCACAGTTGCATGAAGCAGAGAAAAATCAGGAACCCCCTCCTATTGGGGTTCCCAGCCTTTCTCCTCCCGTGCCTTGTCCCTGCCAAGGCCAAATGCTTTAGCAGTGCGTGCAGAAAAATCCGTTGTAGGCAGTTTTTGAAATAACTTGCCTAGAAAGGAAGTTTCTGCACTTCGAAGCTGGCTGCTGCCCCAGTCCGGGCACTTCACTGTTATTTTTTTATTTAAATCCAGCTTGAGGAGCGTGGGGAGGGAATGGGGGGTTGGTGTGGGGTCTCTACAAATTTCCCCTCCCCCTTTGTGTTTTGTGTGTCCTCTGGACTGAGAGGTGTCACATGCCAAAACCCTGACTGGAGTTTTCCCAGGCTTCTTCTTTGGATGCTTTTATTGCTGCACACGCTGTGGGACTGGAGACAGAGGTCTTGAGAGACCAGCAGGTCACTCATGGGCGGGCGGGTGACTCCGAGGGTACCGGATGCTGGGGACTGGGCACTGTGCTTAGAAATGATCCCGGGGGATCGTGTGGATTTCCGTCACAGCTTGCTGGTGCTGGGGACAGGGTGTGTTCATGAATGAGTCCATGGCCATCAGCAGCTCCCAGGATGCCTGTACCTGTCCTGCAATGGGTTTCTCTCCCTCACCTCACATTGCCACTTTATTCCCTTTCCTGGCAAAATATTTGCGTCCTGTACAGGGGAAATCCAGTGGCTTTCAGCGGCCAGTATCACACAGACAGGAATGTCTTGGCACGCGGGGCTTTCCATTAGGAAAACAGATGTTTCTGCAGCAACTGAAGTTTTGCAATGAGCTTCCCTGGGCTCGGAGGGGCAGGAGCTGCCGAGGCGAGTGGTGTGATCAGCAATGCCTGTGTCCCCCCACCCCGCTCTCCCCTGTTTCGGGAGTGATTTGTGTCTCAGGCTCCAAATCCTGCTGCATCACATTGTCACCAGGCTTGGATCAGATCCTAGAAGAGGGGAAGTAAATGTAGGACGGGACCTGACCGAAACAGCCCAGGGAGGCGCTGACAGTCCAGCCCGACCCTTGCCCTGAGCAATGCCCCTGCCTGGTCCTCTTGCCCTGCCAGCAGCCTCCCAGGGCTTGGGGAATGCTCTGGGCTCAGATCTAGACCCAGGGCCTCCAGTTCCTTGCTTACCTCTGTCCCTACATGAGACAGTGACATAAGTGCCCTGGATTTATTTCCCCCAGGGTGGCGGCGGCTGGTGGGTGCCGTAAGTCATTGGTCCCCAACAGCTGTGTCCCTGGGTCTTGGACAGGATCCCCTGGTATGGTTCCCTGCAAGGTGTTCCCCCATGCCATGCTGTTCATCAAGCAACTCAGGAGACCTGCAGCCACCGTGGTGACACCTCTGCCAGGGAGGGCTGGGACTCGGGGTGGCCCTTGGCCACCTGGGTCACCTTGGTCTCCCAAAAACCCCGCACTCTCTGTCTCCCCACCAGGCCTACCTGCGAGCAGTCGACGTGAAGATCCTGCAGCAGCTGGTGGTGGTGAACGAGGGCATTGAGGCAGTGAAGTGGCTGCTGGAGGAGAGGAGCACCCTGACCAGCCGCTGCAGCAGCCTTGCCAGCAGCCAGTACAGCCTGGTGGAGAGCCAGGCGGCCTCGCGGCGGGGCAGCTGGGACAGCCTGCAGGACCCCAACGACAGGCTGGACAGCATCTCTGTTGGTAGCTACCTGGACACCTTGGCCGATGACATGGATGAGTATTCCCAAAACGCCACTGAAACTGCTGTTGCATCCACACCAGGCAGAGCCCTGGTCAGGGCAGAGCAGGACTGGGTCAGGATCGACCCCGAGAGGGGTCTTGCAAAGCAAGAGAAGGGCAAAGCGGAGCACGAGTGGCCCCATGTGGACCTCTCCCCACCCAGGCTGCCTCAGGATCACCGGTTTGCTAAGGAGCCCCAGGTGGCCAACGGGTATTTGGGCCAGCAGCCCTCCTCTCTGGAACCAGACAGAGACACCAAATTGCCATCGGGGGCCAGGGAGAGGCTGGGGAAGGGGAACCTGGGTGGGAAGGCTTGGAAAGCTGAGGCTGACTTCGAGAACTGCAAACTCAACAGCAAACTGCACGTGGAGTACGATGCCCACTGGCGCTGGCTCCAGTCTCAGGATGATGTGACATTCTTGTAGCCTGTGGCTTCACCTTCCCACTCCAGCTGTCCCAACTGCGCGCTCAGCTTCAGTTGTCTCTTCTTGGGAGAGCTGGGGTGGCTGGAGAGAAGGGGGGCAGGCTGGCTTGATGGTATTGCATTGTTCCCCCCATCAGTGTTTGGTGATACAGCCCTAAGGGATGGGATGCCTGCCCTGTGGCAAATTTCTGGGAGAGGTGGGATGAGGTGGGTCCCTGTAAATCTAATCTTTTGTTCTGGGGTGATGCTTGCAGGTGGCTAGTTACTCCTGTGTTGTCCTTGGTGTTGGTGGCAGGGAAGGGTGGGTGAGGAAACCTGGGACAGTGGGACTCCTGGGACCTCTCCCCTCAAATTCTCATTCTCCTGTCTGCAAGCACTTCCCCCAAGCTGGCTACCCAGAGAGGACGGGAGATGCTGCTATACAGCCACAGCTCAGTGGCACCAGCATTCGAGGTGCGGGGCGGGACCATCAGCAGGGCATCCCTGTAGGATGTGCTCATTTCCATCATCATCTTCAAGGCCAGTGTCCATCCAAGGTAGAGTCGACGTGGAGTACCTGGGATGTGACCGCAGCATGTGGTGGCAGCTAAGCCCCCCCTCCCTGAGGTGAAGCCTTGCCTGCTTTAAATGCCTCTGCGAAGCCGATCTGAAGCCTGATCAGGGAGGTCGCTGTAGCTGCTTCTGTTGGGCTGGGGATCCTTTGCCTGCCCTCTGGGGGAAGGATGACGGTGCAGACTTCCCTCCCCGATGTGATTACATGAGAGGGGCAAAGCACTGGGTGGGAGACGGAGATCCAGTTCTCCCAGTTTGTTTCTGGACTGTCTTCCACCTTGGGACCAGGTCCTGCAATAAACCCTGGGCTGTGGTGGAAGTACAGGCAGCCTGATGGAGCCTGTGGGGTTCCGACTCAGAAAGGCTCTTGCTTTCCCCTGGCGCAGTGTGATGGGGGTGAGAGCTGGCATCTCCATCTGTGTGATGAGTGGTGTCAGGTCTCTGCTTCCTACCAGCGACCAGAAACGTGAGCCTCCTCTGTCGGGGTGGATTTGCAGCAACCTGCACTGGAGACATCTCCTCTGTCCTTTTAGCCTTGGCTTCTGCCTGTGCCTTTTACTGTCTGTCCACCATACCTCCCAGCACACCCTTTGCTGGCTTGTAGAGCATGGCTTGCAGCTGGAGCTGTGCGAGAGCTTGGGCAGGACCTGCTGCCTTCACCAGATGATGCAAGGAAGGACCTGAGTATCCTGCAACCACCTGCTTCAAGGAGAGGGGCTCTTCCACATGTGTGGACAAGCCTGGAGGGTCTTGGCTTCACAACCCATGGGTGCATCCGTCCCTAGCCAAGTGCTGTGACAGCTTTGCTCTTGCCACAGCGCTGTTGTTCCTCTGCCTGCCTGGGTGGCAGCCTGGCTCTTTCTTTGCTGGGGTGGGTGGTGGGAGTGGGGACAACATCTGATGTCCATGGGAAGTGAAGAGAGAGGGAAGGCCTGGCTGTGACTCTTTCTAGATACGAGATGTGGCCTGGCTGTGGTTGGGTGCACAACAGGTTCAGCTTTCTGTCTCTCAAGCAGCATCTTCAGTGGAAACTACCCTCTGTGCCGAGACCCCCGAGCACCTTCCCTTCCCCTGCAGATCCTTAGGGCTTGCCCAGATGGACATGGAAAGCAGGACAATGTCCAAAATTCCTGGAGATGGCACCTGCTGAGGACTTGAGGGAATCCCAACAAACCAGAACCGGGTTGCCCTATGCGAGCATCCCATCTGCCTGCCCTGGAGCAGCCATGCTTGGCTGCGAGCAGCTCGTGGCTCCCTGTGCTCTGCTGCTGCTGCTGAGCCACCATGTCCCCCAAGGCTGGCTGTTCCCCGCTTTCCTTCTAGCCCTGCATGCGATGAATCAGCTGAGGGTCCCTGGGGGAGACAGGGTAAGTCCTCCAGTACTGTTAAAATCATTCTCAACAAAAAATAGCTGACTTAATAAATGGTAGTGTTTCTCCCAGGCCACATGTCAATGCTTTGCCGAGCTTACGGGGTTTTCTAGTGGAAGGGGAGAGGCTCTGGGCTGAAACACCCTGGAGCCTGTGGCAGCTCTGCAGGCAGGGCAGGTTTAGCCCCGGTCCCAAAACAGGCACAGACCACATGTCCAGGGATCTGTCCCTTCTCACATCAGGGTGGTGACACATAAAGTCACGCTTCCCGAAGCAGCTGGGTACCAGAGTGTGTCTGCCAGGAGCGAGGAGTCTGATGTGACTGGCTCTCTGGGCAATGGGGCATATTGAGCTTGGCTGAACTATGTCTCCAGCTACAGCAACTTTATCCTTCCTGTCCCAGATTTCCAAGGAAGATCTTTCCAGGTGTTTGCCAGCCCTGTTAGCCCTGTCTCTGTTTGCTTCCCTTGTTCTGCAGCTGCAGCCTTGGCTCCTGTGGCCTCCTCCACCGGGATGTGCAGGGGGGGTCTGGGTGTAGGACAGACTTAATTCCAGCCCAGCAGCCACAGCTCTCATTTCAGGCTGTTGGGATTTGCTCCTGGGTGGGTCCCTTAAAACCACTGGAGCCGGTGCTCATGCAAACTTCAGTCTTTCCAAAGCAAACGAAAGTGGATTATCCAGCCCTACCATCCCAGCCTCAGCGTCCCCTCTAGCTCCTGGCTTTGAAACTGTGAGCTTTTGCAGATGGAGAGGTGGATGCTGCCGCCAGCAGGACTCCGCAGGATTTCCCCATTTTCTGCTGGGCTGAGGTAAAAAAATAAAATAATATGAAGAAAATCTTAGAAACAAAATGCCCAGCCCATTCCCCGTCCAAACTTAGACCCCAGTGGTCAGACAGCTCTGTATCGCTGCAGATGAGTCCTTGCTGGGGCTCCCCTGGGCATGGACTCTTTGGCTTAGCTTACAGGAGCCTAAGTTCCCCATAGCCCCGAAATCTGTGTATCCCCCAAATCCCATCTGCAGGGCATGGATGAGGTTTTCCTGCCATCCCCTGTCCTGTCTCTGGGCTGCCTGGACGAGGAGTCACCCACCGCAGGGCTTTGCCCAGGCTTATGCAGAGCCCAGCCCACCCTGGGGAAAACCCAGGGACCTCCGTCTTGCTGAAAGGTGGGTGCAGCAGCGGGGTGCAGAGCACGCATGGATGGGAAGCAGGCCACAGCACAGACCTGCAGCCTCTCCTGGCCACTGCCCAGGGAGGAGCTTCCAGGCCCTACCTGCTGATGCCCTTGGGCTGTTCTTGGGCTGCTCCGCGCTGGTATCAGGTAAGAAAACAAGCAGATAAAGCAAGCAGGATCCCAGCTGGTGCCAGAAAACACCCACCTCTGTTACAATAAAAACACCAGCAAGCAATTTTTTTTTTTTTTTTAAGATATACACAGAGATTAGACTGCCTTAACGAGGCAGTAAAACACTTCAATAGCTCCCCTTGCTAGTTATTAAAAAGTCCCTTGGGCTTTCCCCTCCCTGAATGCAGCTTGGCTCTGAAAAAGCCTGTTCCCGGAGCGTTGCAGCCATTTAAGCAATTTATGTTAGTTCTTGCGGGGAGGCAGCATGAAAATAACTTTTTCCTGGGGTGGGGAGAACCTGGTCCCCATGGTCGGAGGGGATGTGGCATCCAGCCCCTCTGCCAACGACCGTGGCCTTTGGTCTGGTGGCCCTGTTGCCACACACAGTGCCATGGGCTTGCTGGCGTGGGGTGCATGGCTGTGGGGTGACCAGGGAAGCGGATGCAGGGGATGTGTGGGTGCAAGCACAGCCTGTGAGGCTGGATCCTGGCACCCCCACCCTTCTCGGGGCTGGGGTGGGGATGCTCCCTGTTGTCCTTTGTACCCTTCCCTGTGCACTGCGCAGGGATCAGATGCTGGGAGGAAAACTGTCCATTAATGCTGCTTGGGGCTGCTCTAAAATGTGCCCTTTGGGCTGTGCACAGGCTTGTCTCAAGGCTTGTCTCAGACCTCTCCACTACAGCCCTGCCTCTGGCACCCACTGCTGAGATGGAAAAGGTAAGAAAAGGTCCAGATAAAGCCAGTGTAACCCAGGGCTGACGGCATCCCGCCCACTGGTTCCCCCGAGCTGAGCACAGGCTGCTTTGAAGGGTGACCTGCCTGAAAATCAATCCCCTCGAGAGAAATTTTCCAGCCAGAGCAGTGCAATGAAGTGACCCAGACAGCAGTGGCAGTGGGAGGTTGTCCCCCAGGCCACCTCACCCCAGCCCCTGGGGAAAGGTGAGCCCATGCACCCCACGGTTTGCTGTAACCCTTACTGGGGAGCAGTGCTGCAAGCAGAGCCTGGGACTTGCACAGCCTGACCCATTGCAGACAGTGTGGGGCAGGAGAGGCCAACAAATGGGGTCTGCCTGTCCTCTTTTGGCAGTGGGGATGGTCTCCTGGGCAAGGCTGAAATGATGGTGCCAGTTGGGGCAGAGTGGTGATCCCATCCATCCCCAGGGAAAGCCCCATGACACCAAACCCACCTCCAATTCAGGACTGCATCCAGTCCTGGTCCTGGGGGACATTGACACCCAGGTTGGCCCCATCATCCAGCTCTCCTCTGGCCAGGCCCTCTCACCCAACCCACTCCCCATGCCCTGCCTAGCAGCCCCCAGTACTGGGGTTAAACCAGCCCAGTGGAGGGTTCCTGTGTCTGGAGTTTCAAGCTTTTCCTTCCCACTGCCCCAGGGTGACCAGTTTCCTCCAGGTTTTGTACAAATAGCAGCTGAGGAGAAGGCAGAGGTGTCCCTCAGTGCCCATCTTCTAAGGAAGGGTGTGCTTGCAGCGTGTGCTCAACCTCTACTACACACTGGAGAAGACACACCAGGCAGGGGATGCTCCGATTGCCCAGGGTGGCTTAGGCACCGAGCAGGAGTCTCATGGTAGCAATGTCCTGCCTCCTCCCCATCTGTGGGACCCCCTGAGATCCCCCCTGAGTCTGCTCTTGGTGACAGTGGCTATGGGACTGGGAGGCTGGCGAACACAGGGACAGAGCTGGAGCACGAGCCAGGAGCAAGCTGAGCCTTTGGGAAAAGCATTCCTGGGCTGTTCCCTGCCCTGGCTGGCAGCTGGCCAGGCCTTTGCTTTGGAGACTAATCCTCCCGTTTTCGAGCTTCCCAGCTCTCCTTGGGAGCAGAAAAACAAGCGTGACTGCTCAGGGCCTCGTGGGCGTATGCGCGTGAGTGGGTGACGAGGACAAGCTCCGTGCTTGGTTCCCTGCCTGTGTCCCCCTTCCAGACCAGCCAGGGTGCTGTGGAGGTGGCACAGCTCTCCCTCCTCCCCAGGTGGTGGGCACCCACCCTGGCCCATCAGGGTCCCTGATGTGCCACCTTCTTCCCACTCGTGTGACCCATCACTTGGTGAGTACCTCCCCACCTCCTACACAAGGCTGGGACCTGGGGACATCCCGCTCAGTGCCACCCCAGGGGTGACACCAAGAGCTGCATGTCCACAGATGTGTGCGCTCCTGCCAGCCCTGCTTTGGTCACTGCTGGGGAGGAAAAAATCTGAATGGCTTTTCTGAGAAATTAATCTTCTTTTACCGTCTTAGCTTAGCCTGACCTAGAAGAACCCCCCCTAGGTGGTTTTTTTTTTCCTCGTGGGGTCTTTAAAGGGAAAATTGCAGCAAATGTGTTGCAAAGATGCTGTGGGAGACAGGGGCCAGAGCTGCAGCAGGGGAAAGCGATGCCGGCAGGTTCTGGATGGTTTCAGGCAGGATTCCCCGTGCTGCCCTCTCCTGTGAGACCCTCTGGATCCAGGGGCTGGAGAAAATTGCATCTGTCATGGGCAGTAAAACAGAAGGAGTAAAAGGTTAAAAGATGCGTTTGGTTCCCCCTGGCATGATGTGGAGTTGTGGGGTCAGGGGGGACTGTTGGCTGGAGAGAAGTAAAAGCTGAGCTGCTTAAAAGAGAAATTGTGCAGCAGCCGGGAGGGCAGCCGTGCTGGCAGGGGAAGGCAGGGGTGCCGCCTGGCCAGGGCTGATGTCCCCATGCTGCACAGCCACCTCTCAGGGGGACACTGGGGTAGTCCAACACCAGTGGGGAAGGATGGGGAGCAGGACCAGAGAGGGATGTCCCTGAATGGCAGCGAAGCAGCTGCAGTGCTTGCTGTCCTCCCTGGACAGCTGTGGTCCTGGTGGGGCATGACTGGGACTGCAGCTGGGTGGAGACAGGATAGGGACAGGAGGTGAAATATGCCTCTCCCAGGCACCCGCTCCTGACCCACCAAACCTCCCGCTGTCCCATTTCACATCTCTTTTCCCCAGTCCCCTTCAACTGCAGGGATGAAGCCTGGGTGGCCCGCATGCCATGCATGGATTTGCCGGTGCAGCCTGGGTCAGGGAAGCCAGCCACAGCGCCAAAATGACCCTGAGAAGATGCTGAAGTTTGTGTCTTGGGGGTTACAGGCAAGTGTGAGGCTTTGCCAGCCTCTAAAGCTCATCAGCTGCCCTGCAAAGGGCTCTGCTCTGTGCTGCGGGGCCAGGAGCACTCTGCCCCTTCCCTGCTCCCTCCCTGCCTCAGTTTCCCTCTTGTTAAAGGAGAGGGGATTAGAAAGGAAAGACCCCCCCGCCTCCCCTAGCTCCTCTGCTGCCGCAGGCTTTCTCATGGCTGTGCCATGGGGTTGGTTCCAGCTTCACAAGTCTCGGAGCAGAGCAGGGAGGCTGGGCAGCTGCTCTCATACTCATCCATGCGTCTCCGTACATGTGTCTGTCTGTCCCTCCTCATCAGATTGCTGCGACTGCGAGGGGGGTCCAACACTTCAGTGCCTTCTGCAAAGGGGTTTTGAGTCCAGAACCAGCCCCAGCCGGGATCTGTGCCCTGGGAGAGAGGCAATGCTGGGAATCAGAGGTGTTTGAGGCAGATTCTGGGCAGCAGCCCCCATTTTGGAGACTCAGCCCTGGGCCTCAGGGCAGGAGGGCACAGGTGGTGTGACCAGCAGGGATTATGGCTGCTATAAAAAGCACCAGCATCTCTTGTCCCTGCTCCCTAAGGCGCTTAGCGGAGGAAAGAGGGCCTTAAAGAGCAACCTCCTGCACTGAAGAGGTGCAGGGACTGTGGCAGTCGGAGCAGCACAGCACCCTCATCAGCCCCTTCCCCCTCGGCACCCTCAAAACCTCCCCTGGGTGAAGCAGCCCCCAGCACCTCTTCCCACAGACCTTCTCCCTGGACCCCTGATGTTGGATGGCCAGACCCTCGTCCCCTGTTCGGAGGACATGGGGGACAAGGAAAGGACAGAGGGGGAATAGCCCAGCCTGGAGAGGGGGACCTGGTGGGTGAGAAGAGCAGATGAGGCTGCTGCACCAGCCCCCAAACAGCTCTGCCTTCCCCAGCCTGGCAACCTCGCTTGTCCACCTGGTCCTGCCCTGCCACCCTGCTTCAGAGGTTCTCTGAGGGTGCTGGAGATCTCTAAAATGCATCCAGCTGCAGGGATGGGTGGCTGGACTGAAAGCCACTGATTTTTTGGAGGGACAGGGGCTGCTTTCAGCCAAAAGCCATGCTCTGCCGCCAGTGTCTGGAGGTGAAATGGCTCCACGGCTTCTTGGGATTCTCTGACAGGCTCACAAGCATCCTCAGAGCTCAGCACCAGTACAGTGCCTGGGGACATGTTTGGGGACAAATTCAGGGGAAGGCAGGTGCCAGGTGGTGGCAGTGATGCAGGGATGGGGGGATGCAAAGGAAGGTGGTGTGGCAAACTGCTGTCCTCTGAGGTTTTCCCCTGGCATGTGGCAAGTTCCAGTGGGACCAGCAGAGAAAGAAGCTACAGCCACGGGGTTCTGCACAGCTCCAGTGCCAGCCTGGCTCCTGGCCTCGACCAGGCGTGACGCTGTGGCTCAGGGAGATGGTCAGTGGTTCCCCTCGCCACAAACACTGCCATAACATTACCCAGGGGCTCGGCCGGTCTGGGGGATGGACACAGCACCAGGACCCCTGCAAAGGAGGGGCTTCAAAGGAGGGGTCCTGGCTCCAGGAGGCCGAGGAGCAGAGTGGGCCAAGGGCAATGTCTCACCAGCTCCTGAGCAGCCTGGTGGACCCCGGTGCAGGTGGCCACAGGAGGGAGCTTGGCTCCTTCCTTCTCCTGCTCGGAGGACGGTGGCCTAGGGTGGCTGACAGCCACGCTGGCCCTGGGTGCAAGCTGCTGCGTGTTGCAGGAGCATCTCCTCGGGATCAAACCGCATCGTGTGGGACCCAAGATGTCTCAGGAAGGGAGTAAGAACCTGGCTGGAGAGTGGTGGCTGCCTCCATCCTCAGGGAAACCTCCACCTTATTTCCAGCAGCTGGTGCGTGACAAGTCTTTGATGCAGATGAGCTGTGGCTGTTGCTTACAGCCATGGGGGGACAAGTTGTGCCTGGTGAGTGACATGTCCCCGTGGCAGGGACTGGTCCCTTTGAGAGCAGTGCCAGTGCCAGACACACGGTCTCAGCATCCCCCCCCAGCAGTGGCTGGGAGCACCTGGGTGTCCTAATGTCCAGTCTCTAGATGCTGAAAGGGCAGGGGAGCAAGGAAACCAGCTGTGCCCCCCAGCTCTGTACAATCTCCTGTCCCTCAGGAATGAGGACCTTCACAGTTTCCCCTGCTCACAGCCAGCTCTGGTGCTGCAGCCCCACTCCTAGGGGCTGACAGACCTGGGATCACCCCCCAGCACCCTCCCAAGCTGTTGCAGTGTTGCTGCCCAGCTCCCCTCAACAGCCCCAGCGTAGGAGCCGGCTGGCAGCTGCCAGAGCAGCCACATTACAAACCCAGGGCCAAAAAAATGGGAGGAAAATGATGGTGGCAGCGATGGTTGGCTGATTGGAAATGGTTAATTACTGGGGGGAGGTTTGCAGTTCTATCCTACAGCCTTTGCTTGCTGCAAAGCTGACAAAGCTCCAGCCTGGGACTGCTGGTAATGGCTCTCATTAAAAGCCATCAGGGCAGGAGGTTGAAACCACATCCATTTTCCCTTACTGCTTTCAGAAGGGGAAAATTATGTTCTGGCCCCTGCTGTTAGGGGTCTGCTGGGTACCTCAGGCTGGGAAAGGCAGGGACTGTCTCCCTGAATGCAGAGGCAGAAGTCCTGACCGTTTGCCTTTCCCTGGGATTAGGTCTCTGGGCCATCCGTATAGTCTGTTTTTTTAAGTTCAGGGAAGATGTGGAGGTCAAAGAGATCTTCATAAGAAACAGACACTGGGTCCAAGGAATTAGCTTGGTCCCATTGCCCCAGCTCTGCCGTACAGAGAAATGATGGATTCTGGTTTAAAATCCCAAGCAGGGTGAGAGCTGGCCTTAAAATACCAATGAAACCATCAGGGTGCCCCTTTTCCCACTTGGTTTGGGAGCTCGCCCCCCACCTTGGGAGGCTGCTGCTTCCCATGAGCCCCTTAAAAAGGAGGGAGCGGATATCTGCCTGGAGTTAGCAATGGGAAAGGATGCCTTTGAGCAGAGAGAAGTGGCAGAAGAGAGAAGGAAGGGCAGTTGTGGGTGGCAGTGCCCTGGCAGGGAAGTGTTAGGTACTCAGGGGGACAAGGGAGGTCTCCCCCCTCCATCAATGCATGCACATGCAGCTGACCCCAGTGCAAAGCCAGCATCCCTCGTGGTGGCAGCTGCTTTGGAGATGGTGAGGGAGATGGCCACACTGGGATGAGTGTGAGGGATGCAGCCATATAGCAGCTATTTTCCCCCATGAAGAGTTGGGGTTTCCTGCAGGTGGGTCCCTGCCCTCCCCTCCAGCAACTTTCCTCGAAGAACGGGGATGTGCCATGTCCCAGCAGGGTTGTTCCTGTTCAGGGGATGCTGGGCTCAACCAGAGCTGGTGGTGGGGGCGGCCTTGGCCTGGGCCTGGGCATGGGAGAGGAAGGCTCTCTGGGTGAGGTGGGGCTGTCCCCCCACTGTCCTACAGCCGTGGGATGCACCTGCTGAAGTGGGCTGTGAGCTGGGGCTGCATAACTAAGGGGTTATGCCCAGACAGGTCATCAACATACTGAGCTGGATCTGGCTCCTACCGACATTTCAGTGCCTTCCTGCAGCCCCTGGCTCACGCTGAAACCCCAGTCCCTGCTGATTCCTGGGTCTGTCCCCAGAAACACAGACACCCCCATTTCTCATGCAGCGTCCTTGTCTCCTTCGCCCTTTTCACCACCCCATCCCCATGCCGCAGGACAGCTGCATGCCAAAGGACTGCCCAGCTCCTCTCTGGCTCATTTCTCTTGCAAGCTTTGTTTGGTGGGTGTATTTTGCATTTGCTTTTTTTTTTTTTTTTTGCTATTCACAGGGAAGAAAGGAAGGTCACAAACCCACAGACAGATGGTCAGGGCAGGATGGGTGAGCCTGGGAGAAGGGGCAATACTGCCTGCCCTGGCAAGGTCCTTAGAGATTGGCAAAACTGGGGCGAGAAGGGCTTTGCTCTGTGGTGCCAGCTCTGCCCATCCTCTTGCTGCCCGGTCCTGCAAGGTGGCTGCTGCACTGTCCCCCTGCTCCATCCCTCCGCTCCATCCTGCTGCTCCATCCCACTGCTCCATCACTCCTGGCCCAGCCACCGAGCTCGTCATGTCTGCTGTGGCAAGTGACAGGTCTCGCTGATGGAAATGACCACATCCTGGGGCTGGTGGTCCTGGTGCTGTGGTGCCTCAGGCATCTCATTCATCTCATTGACGCTGTTGCTGATGCAGTTGATGTCGCTCTTGTTGCTGTTGTCATCTGGGCTGGGGCCGAAGATCCAGTCTGGAGGAAGGAAAAGCATAAAACAAGCCCCTGTTTACCTCTAGCTGTTCCCATTGTCAAAGCTGGTTGGGAAATTGCTGTCCCTTGCTACATCCTACCCCTCGCTCTGGGAGTTCACCCCTGCCAGGAGGGTCCCTTGCCCACCCCTGCCTCTTCAGCCCCCTCTGTTCCCCTGGTACCAGGGTCTCTGCTCTTCCCTGCACTGTGCTGGCTTTCAGGCTGCTGGTTTCTGGAAGCCCTCCCAGTATAGGCAAATGAAATCACTGTGCTAATCCCAAAAATGAAAATGAAGTATTTCTGAAGCAAAGTGTGCACCTGGGATCTCCGGCAATGTACTCCCCTACAGTGGGTTTTTGCAGTCAGAAACAGAGGGGACAAATAACCGTGTGACATCCAAATGGTACTGGACATAACTGGGGACATAGCTTATCTGCTATGGGAGTGTATCACAGCCACACCGGGGCTTCAAACCCCCCTTGAGCTGCTTCGGGGCCATGCTTCTGGCAAGCCACTGGAGCACCAGGACATGGCTCTGAACTGATCCAGCCACTCTCACAATCCTGGGGGCAACCGACCCTGCTCCAAAATACAGTGGTCACTGCTGGGTGGTGATGGGACCAAGACACCCCCTGCAGCACAAGGGGCTGTGGCTCAGTGGAGGAAGGTGGTGCTGCTTCCTAAATACCTGTTTGGTTTTTTTTTTAATTTGGCTGTTTGGGTGGTGAGAGGCTATGCCCAGCCTTCACGGGGAGGCACCAGCAATGAGGAAACCAAAGCTGGGGAAACCCAGGCGAGGGCAGAGGAGCCCCTGGGGCCAGGCAGGACCTGGTGGTTGTGGGCAGTGGAGCACCAGGACCCCTTCACTTTAGCCCTGCTCCCAAAATAAAGCCGAGATGGCTATCAGGAGGCAGACAAAAGGACCTGCCTGGTTTAGTTTTCTGAGGGGTTACACTTACTCACCAACAGATAGCTCTCAAGAAATAACATTTATCTCCTTTGTGGCATGGGGTACTTTCTGTCCTCATGGGGCATTTCAGTTGCAGCTCTTTGCTGGAGGATGCAGGCTGCCTGGCGGAGCAGGACCAGATAAATGCAATCACAGAGAGATAGATGTTGCCTTTTCACAAGCTGTGGATAAAAGCTTTGCAGCAAAACCAAGGCTGAATGATGACAAATGTGAGGGTGGGATCCCAGGTGTGAAGGGAGAGGAAAATCTAATTTACTGGGTCACCAGTGGTGTCCAGACATTGCTGCAGGCACGAGAAGAGAGATGGGAATGACCTGTGGTCCCCCTTGTGCTTGGTGTGTGCACTATAGGTTGAATCTTGGGGCTTTTTTGAAAGCCAAATTTTGTCATTTTTGCAATGCAATATTTGACTTTCTTCTCCAGACTTTAGCCATTTGGCCACACCATCCCTAAGCGCATGGGGCATGGCTTTTGGGGTGATGCTCGTGCTGTGGAGCCAGGATGGGTGTTCACCCCTGCCATGGGGGCTGGGCAGGGGGTGGAGGGGGTTGTGCCCCACTGCCAGTGTGGGCTGCCTGAACGTGGGTGCAGGCTCCAAGGAGGAGAGAGTTCCCACCACACTGGGCACAGGCAACCTGTCCAGAGAACAACTGTTTTTTCTTGTCTTTCCTTTTTTGTTCACCTCCATCACCATGGCCATTGGTGTCTGCTGGTTGTGCGACGGGAAGGGCAGGAGAAGAACCACCACAGCCCGCACATCTACCAGCAAAAGTGATTGGGGAACTCAGCAAAGATGTGGTCCAAAGGCTTCTGGGGAGCCCTGAGTCTGCCCCGAGTCCTAACCTGGGCATTTAGCTTTCACTTGCAAGGTCCACAGCCCCCATCAGAGCCTGGGCTCCCCATCACGACCCTTCCCAGAGGAAATCAGCCAAGCCCGGAAGGCTCATTTAGGTCTTTTTTTTTTTCCTTTATAGCATCTATTTTGCTTTGATTTACTGGATTTAGACCAAAGCCAAACAGTCCACCAGCTGCTTCCCGGCCTGGCCCTGCAGCTCAGACTGGGTCCGTGTCAGCCAGACCTCCACCTCCTGCTCCCAAGACCTCCCAGGCTCACACCAGCCCCCACACAGCTGCTTGGCGTGAGGAGGATCCGGAAGGCAATAACAAGATTGCCTCCTACAAATACTATTAAAGGTCCCAGCTTGCTTTCCTTGACGTCAGCTGTAAAACTCCAGTGGGAGCAGGGGCTGGTCCAGCACGGAAGAAGGGGAATAATATGTAGAAAAAGAGGTGACGGGTCCCCACGTATCCCGTGAGGCATCAGGTGAGGGTTGCTGCATGCAATGGGAAGCAAAAAGCACAGCTTTGCATGCCTGTGAGCAAGAAATGGCATTTGGTGGCCAAGTGATGAACCCTTGGGGACATTTGCAGGCAGCAGAGGAAGCAAAAACTGGGCACAGCACTGGGACACCACAGTAGAGGCAGAAAGGCTGAGGATGGGTGTTTTGGGAGAGCACTGGGGGGCTCAGCACAAGTCACTTCCATGGGAAAAGAGTCACGGTGCATCATCTCCAGAGGGGACGTGGCAGGCCAGGGTGCCCGGGGAAGGCGGCTTGTGTGAGGCTGCCGCAGTCTAATTCCCGGGTAAGAGTGGGCTGGATTGTACGCGCTAATCCAAACTGCTCCTTCCCTGGGAATTATTTCTGGAGCCTGCTGGATCTAATTACCCAGTAATCTGCAGGAAGATGTAATTAGGCTGTCATTAGAGGGTATTTACTGCGATGCCTTTATGATTTGACTGTGTAAGTAAGGAGTGAAGTAATTACACAATTACACATTATTTGTGGCCATTTATGGCCTGTAACTTCAGCATGTTGCCATGTGCAGAAGAGGGGAGTGAGGCCCCGTGGAGCTGGCAGAGGATCTCCTGCCAGCAGGACCCTGGAGAAACAACCATAAAAATGTCAGCACCCTTGTCTCCCCTGTCAGCCACTGCCGGCCGGCTCTGTCCCAGCTGTGCACACTCCTCCCCAGCTTCTCCCTCTGGCTTCTCTCAGGCTGTGAGTGAGAAACCAGGGTCCCCTGGGGTCCCCCATGGGATGTCTGGGGAGGGATGAGTGGGAGGAGAGAGGAGACTTGCACAGCTTTGGCCACAATGGGATTAATCCTTGCTCTGATGTGGAAGGACTTTTGCAGGGGATGGGATGCACAGCTTCACGTCATGCACAAGTACGTGTTAGAAACCTTGGATAATGAACCCTACGGGAGATGTAATCAGGTAATGGAGGATGGTGAGGGGCCGGGAGTCGAGGACCACTGGTGACTGGCTGAAGGTAGCCGAAGTCCGTAGCATCACAACAGGTATTTCTCTCTCAATCCGTTAGATCTGGCAGGGGGTCTGCATGAGCAACAGAAAATGGGCACGGTTGCCACCAAGAGGAAAATTAAATCCTCTTTTGGAGAAAAGTCCACATTTGGGTTCACACATGCTTGAGCAAGAAGGCAAGCAAAGCCAGACTGAACCAGGGCACCTGATGGACCTGGGACACCCAAGGGCTGAGCTGGGGCAAGCAGGGGTCCCATGGTGTGCTCCTGGGGCCGTGGCACCCCTGGACCCACAACATTCACACTTTGGAGGTAAGAAAAAGCATTGCCTGCACCTCCCCAGCCCCTAGAAGGAGCTTGTGACACATGCTGCAAAATCAGGGCACGCACACAGGAATGGATGTGACTGCTTCAGAAAAAAGAGAGGGACAAAGTGACTTTCTCAGCCAGGCTAGGGGAGCAGCATCTAACCCAGAGACGCCTCTCCCTGCTCGCCAGGTGCTGCCGAGGCTCAGCGAGCCTGCTGAGGTCTTGCAGGGCGAAAGTCGAGGTGGAAAGTGCTGAGATGGGGTGAGATCGATACAGAGCGATTGATCCAAAGCAGCTGGGGAGAGGAGATAGGGTAGACTGGGTAAATCGGGAGCTGCAGAACAGCATCTCTCCCTAAACAGTGGAGTGATGTGGTGCAAAGTGTCTCTGCACCTCCCTGGCTCTGCCTGAGTCTCCAACAGTATCCCTGGGATGCGCTGTGTTTTGGGGGGCAGGAAAACACTGTTTGGGGCTGCCCAAATTTCACAACATGCTCCTTGTACCAGCAGCGTGAGTGATGGTCCTTGCTCAGAAATCCCTTAGAGTGCAGGCAGAGGGGAGCAGCCATGCTGCTGCCTGTGTGCACAGGGATGCTCTACACCAAGTCCCATCCCAGTGGGGTGGCCAGGTCCCCTGCATTCATTGGTGGCAGGGTGGGATGTCCATGAGGCACTTCAGCCCCTGGAAAAGAGATGTTCCTAATGGAAGAGCAGAGGGAGGTGGGAGAAGAGGCTGAAATTTAAATGCAACCCAGTGAGCGAGACATTCACACTCCCTGCAGTGATGGAAACAAGCGATGGAAGGGAAAACATGTTAGATGAACAATCAAACTCGTGCTCTAGTTTTACTTGCTTTAAATGGGGCTGGTGTGAAAACAGCTACTAAAAAAGCCCTTTTCCCAGCGGCAGGAGCAGAAGCACCAGCTCTGGCCAAAGCATTCCCTACAGACATGAGTTCAAGGGTATCCCTCATGTGTTTGACACAATGCAGCAGTCTCAGCTGGACATCGTATCTGTCTCATTTGCAGGACAGACTCTGCTTATTCATTAGCAAAATCAGCAGATATCTCCCAGGTTTGTTCTGCTGGAAAATCTCTGCCTCTGGCAGTAGTGATTTGTTAGCAAGAAGCCCCCCTTTCACCCCAGATTCATGTCTTTCTAAATTAACGTGCTGTTGGAGTCTGTTCTTCCTTCCCTGTTTTGCAGAAATTTCTCAGGCTAGCTGTGCTGGTCAAGTCAAAACTGTCCTGCACCCCGAGCAACACAAGCACACTGCATTGCTGATGGACAGGTAATGACACTGTCCCTCTGGTGAGCTGTCGCCAGCATGAAGAATCTGGTGGGAAAAGGGGGTGACGAGGAAAAGGCATTCAATTAATTACAATATTATCTTAAAAATAGCTTCTCTGCACCGGTATAACCTGGGACCAAGCCTGCATTTGATCCCAGTCCTGTCTGCCGGGCAGCATTGCTGCTCCAGAGAGTGGATCTCGGAGAGGCAATGGCTCAGGTGTGGCACATGGGAGGCAGGGATGCTCCTGGGCGTCATTAATTGCTCTGTGCATCCTCCAGCTTAGATGTTTGCCACGAAGGAAGAATGAAGATGGCCAGAGGGTGAAAAGCTGTGCTTGGTCTTGGCTCAAGAAAGATGAGCACTTGCAGAGGAGTAGAAAGGCACAGTCCTCGCCACAGGGACGTGATGCAGCCCATCGCTGGACCACACAATGGCAGGAATGGGATGGCGCATCCCTGAGGCCAGCCTTGGTCAATCCCCGGCAGTGCGTGCTGGGAGCCATCCTGCTGCTCGGGTTTTGTGCTTCAAAGGTTTGGTTGTGAAAGTAGGTGTCCTGGAGTGGGGCCACCTCTGCCTGCTTTTCGCAGGGCCAGACCACTGTGGCTGCTTGTCTGGCTGACAGCCGCAGCCCGCAGCCACGGTGGTGCCAGGGTGGATGTGGGGATGGGGCATCTGTCCATTATTACAGTAGCTGGGAGTGGGAATTAAGGTGGTGAAAACCACCTTACAGCAGCCACTGCTAGACATCAGCACCCCTGAACAGCAGCTAAGGAACCTCTTATGCACCCCCATTTACAAAAAGAGAAACTGAGGCAGTGGGTTAGTGTCAGAGGTGGGTTAGCATCGAGATGCGGGAGTAGAAGGGACCTGACACAATCTCTTCTTTTCCCACAGCTTTGGGATGCAAATGAATCATCCCCGAAACAGAGCCTGAAAAGAAAACGTAAGTCCTGTCTGATGGGCTTGAGACCCTATCTGCAATCCCTGCCACTGAATTACCCTAAGAGCCCTGCAGTTCTGTGTGGAGCAATTAAAAGCAGATCCCGAGTCCCTGCAGGATCACCCAGCAGCTATTTTCAGCAACGCTACACTCACGCACAGTTTCTTTGTTCAAGGAGACCATTTCCTAAAGAAACCTGAAATGTGGCAGGTGGAGATAAGGCTGAAAAATAAAAATATAGCTGGTGGGTCAAAAGGGCAAAGAAAAAAAAGACCCCAGTCCAAGAATGGCTTGGGGTTTTAAGCAGTCCCAAAGCCATCAGCCAGCACAGTCCCGTCAACATCAGTGAGCCTGCCCTGCCTTACCCCAGCTGAATGTCTGCCTTGGGCCCATTCTTGAAGGAGAAGCTTCCTCAGGGTCTCCTCTGGAGAATCAGCTGAATCCTCAGCTGAACTGGGTGACACTAGCAAAGGTCTACCCGCAAAGCATCAGCTCCCATGCAGGCCAACAGACCCTTCCTGTGTGGTTCCCGTGCAGGCAGCAAGATGCTTTCCTGGGGACCACACGGCACAGTCTCCATGGCAACAGCTTTGTTTCCAGTCAAACTTTTTTTTCCCCTCCCTTTTTTCTCCCTTTTTTGTGTTTAAATAAGGGCAATATTCAGTGAACTGCTGGGGACAGAGGAGGGAGGGCAGGCTGATTCCCAAGGATTGCAGTAATTAGGCGCTTGCTATGTTGGGGCCGGCACTTCACCGCAGCGCCGTCTCTGGCAGCAACCCAGCGCTCCCGAGTTAAGCCGCTTTCCAAATGTTTCGACCCAATTTGACTTAAGTGGTAGCCAGGTCTGAGCTGCGCTCACACAGGAGCGTTCCTCCTGCCTTGGGGGGCTGGCATTTGCACCCCAGCCAGAGACGTCTGGTGAGTTTTGGGAAAGTCACAAACATGAGACTTTGTCAGCTCGGAGCAAGTGAGGAAGGATCGGAGAGATATTAAGGTATTTTGGGTTCTCCTTGGTCAGGTCCCTCCAGCAAGAGCTGAAAAGGGGCTCTTTCACAGCCCTTTTATCCATATTCACGTGTTCTGGGGATGAGGACAGACAGAATCCCCACCCCGGCTGAAGGGGAACTCTGCCTTCCTCCTCTCTGACAGCACACCTTCCCCTCTCCTCTGATACAGCCTCCTGTTTTGCCCTCCTCCCCACCCTGCTGGGCATCACAGCAGCATTCATCTCACCCCGAGGATGCCTGGAAAAGCTCTAATTGAATTTTAAGAAGCGTCTGTGAGAGAGGTGTCGATGCCTCAAATACCTGTTCAGATTTTGCTGGGGAAGAGCTCAGCAGTATCCCGGGAGCCCCTCCACCATCCCGAACAAGGCCCAGTGCCGCCTTCTTATGGTCCTCATGAGTGCACGCAGCTGGGTGATGCTTTGACTCCCCCGGCCGTGTCCTACAAGCTGTTATTGAGGAGTCAAACCCATCCCTGATGTCTCTGAGAGAGTGTTTAAAGTAGCGATTAACTATTCACACTTTAATCTCCCTGAAACAGGCTCCAGCCCTTTGGCATCTTATTTCCATCTCTCTCTGTATCCTTCTAAATATGATTAGCACAGAAACGCTGATAGCAGAGGTTGGAGCTGCTGCCGAGTATGTAAATCCAGGCATTGTGTTAAGGCAGCTAATAGACCGGTTTCTTATTTACTATCCCTTGGTCCCTCTGTCCTGTCCCTGAAGTCATTTTATGCAAACTCATTCACATGAAACCTTCTCTTTAAAGGCTGCTGCTCGGCAGTGTTAACAAACACGGTCTCGTCCGCTCTCCTCCGAGGATTGGCTCATTTTAAGTGTATAAATGGTGTGAAGATGGGCCCGGAGTGCTAAATAGGGCGACCTGGAGGCAGCCTTCAGCACTGAGGGGTGCTGCTGGAGTTTGGGAAATGCCTTCTCCTCTCTGTCTGGATGGGGCAGAAGGTCACATCTGGATTCCTGATCCTAACTAACATCTCCCCTCTACCCCAGGTAGGGAAGGTCCTCAGCCCTCAGCGAGGGCATTCAGCTGGGAAAGGGCTTGTCACAAAGTGGCAGAAAGCAGGCAGACCCCCAGGCTGTCCCTGTGCCTGTCCAGCCCTGGGACAGCCCCGGTGCTGTTAAAGGCTGTGGAAGTCCCTTTGCAAAGGGCTTTGCGAGGGAAGCGGCACCCCGCTGGCCTCATCCCACACAGAGGCAAAAGCAAAAGGTGCCCAAGGTCACCAGGGAATATTGGTGCTGAGCTGGAAATAGCATGGCAGGGACACTTCAGTCTCTCTCCCTGCCCAGGGGGACAAAACTTTTGTGTAGATTTTGGCTCTGCTTTGCAGTACCCACCCAAGGGCTGGTTTCAAGCATCCACATCCATGGTCTTCTGCATCAGGGACCCCAGCAGTCGGGGCAGGGGTCTCTGCTCTGTGGGAGCGCTGTGACTGCACTGGCACCACCTCAGGGACAGTTCGAACAGGACCTGGCCCTGGTCCTTTCAGCATCTCAGGGCAGGAGTGTGCATATTTTTAGGTGCTGTCCCCGCTTTTGTTGGGAAGGCAACACTAAATCAGATGAGCAAGCTGCTGATTAAGTGTTATATTTAACACTTTAAGACAGTATCCGCTCCCTTCCAGCTGGGATGAAGAAGCTCGCCTCAGCAGCAGCTCCCTACTGTTTTCCTGGCTGAGCCCCATGTGAGACCCCAAGCCCTGCTCCCTGCCGGGAGGTTTGACCTTTCCTGTCCCAGATACCTCCTCCCCAAATACTCACATCCCAGATCTACCAGCCCCTGCCCAGTCGTGAGCCCCTGCCCAAGGGGCTTGGCTTGCCCTCCCACCAGCAAGGCACAGGTGCTGCCTGCCCTGCAGGCACTGGTCAGAGTTTCGGCTGGTGTGTATATCTCCCCCATCCCAGAAGCAGGGAAATAAAGGGGAGTCGTGAATGAACACGTGGATTTTGCTCCAGAAAGTGTGATCTCCCTCATGTTGCATAGTTGGAGCCTGCAGGGCTTCACCCCTGGCTGGGGGGCAGGCTCAGAGCTAAGGGAGTTCAACCCCACTCCCCTGCAGAGGACATTGCTCCCCAGAGCTTTCAGGGTGGGTATGCACATCTGCAGGACTCAGAAGCTTAAATCCTTCTGTGGATGCCTCCTGGCCACCCGTCTGAGCTGGAAAACTGCCACCAGCTCCCTGCAGCAGGGCCCTGTCCCCCAGAAGGACATGGCAAGCTGGCTGTCGGGTTGTGGGAGCTAAAAGTACTGGGGATTCAGAAGGGAATTGGGCACATCTGCAATCCCCGGCATCACCTACCTGCCTTACAAATTATGGGATAAACAGCAAGTGTCACCGAGGGCTTGTCGTAAGCAGCCAGGCACCTCTCCCTGCACCTCTGCCTGCCCCTCTGCCTGCCCGTGGTGGCTGCAGCCAGCAGTGTTTGTGTTCTTGTCCCCGACAACAAGGGACCTTGTTCATTGACAACAAGGGACCTTGTTCATCAACAACAGGATGAAACGAAAGAGCCAGGAAGCCAAGCCTCATAAAAATGCACTCTGGGCTATCATTGTATGGATTCGTTGCAGAGGCTGTAGTGGTTATGCTAGGTGCTGGGCAAGGGAGCCAGACTGCTGAGCAGTGTTTCCTAGGAGTCTGTGGATTCACTGATGTCTGATAAGGGATTAAGCTCATATGGCAGCTTTTCTTTCACAATGCACTAGTGGCTTGTTTACCTGTGCTCAGGTATCTGTTGCCATGAAACTTTTCATTTTGGAGGCCTGTAATCCAAGCTCAGTTGAAACTGGCCAACGGATTTTACAATTGTTCAGCAGCACGGACTTACACACATACACATTTATGCACACACATACGCACGCACAAGCCTCATTTCTTTAGGAAAGGAGCTAAACGCAGGGATTTTCTCTGGGAAGCCGATCAACGTGCAGCTCAGTTTGGAGAACCCAGCACATCAGATAAACTAACACTCCTGTAAATGTGAAAGGGTCAAGGCTTGGTCTAAACCCCACCCCAATCAAAGGAGAGATGCCAGCCAGCATCCCCAGGCTTTGTACCAGGGTCTTTTTGACGGCATGCACACAACGCACGATGTCTGCACTCACCTATAAAGTCATGAATGAGGTCCTTGATGAGATGCCCGACGATGGCGTATGCCACTGCCACCACCACCAGGGCTGCCATGAGAAGGTAGAGGACAGCCTTGGGCAGAGGAATGGCATCTCGAGGAGGCGGTTTGTACTCCTTGTAAAGCTGGTCACTGTCCGAGTATGAGTACTGGAACAAGTGGTCCAGGCCAGCCGTGAAGTTGCTGGAGTTCATGGACTGGCTGTTGGACAGGTAGCTGTCCTGCTCAGGGTCCTGGAGGACACTTACCACCGAGCTGGTGGTGGCTTCCACTTGCTGTACCAAGTTCAGAGTCTTGTTAACGCTGGGGAGGATCTGGGAGAGGAAAGTGCTCCAATCTTTGATGGCACTGATGTTGCAAATAATCATAATTGCAATGAGGAATGGTCTTCAAGCCCAAGAGACTTAAAAGGGAGAGAAAGAGGTGAGAATTGTTGTGCTTACACCAAACCATGTACTGCGAGCCAGGCAGAGAAGGTCTTGCTGGGGTAGGTTTCTCATTTGCAAATTCTTACAGGATCTGGTAGGGATGCATTTGTGGTAGGTCGGTCATCACTTCTGGAAATGCCTGCAGCAAACCCCTATGGGCATGAAGTTCCTTGGGAAAAAGTACGTGCTGGAATGATTTTGACTGATATCATTTTTGTTCCGCAGACGTCTCTCCCTGATGCTACTCACTGATGAAAACCAGAGACACGAGATCTTGTAGGTATTTTCAGTCATCTGGAAAACAAAGATAAATTGCCCTTCTCCAGCTTGTTTTCACAGGTGATGGTCCTTGGAGAGACAGAAATCCCCCTTTTGCCGTCGCCCAGGCTCTGTCTGGGTGACAGCAGGTGCCAGGTGTGTGGTGCGGTGCTGTGCCGTGCTGTGACCCTCCCCGTAATGATGCCCGAAGCGTCCGCAGAGGAGAAAGGTGTATTTAAAACCCACAAAGTTCAGCTGCTCCCGGTGTGTGACAGAGCCGGCAGCACACAGTTCCCGGCCGCGCCAGCCTGGCTTTCAGGAACTTCTTTTGCCGGCATCTCCCGATCGATTCCTTTAAAAACAAAATCATAGTCAGAGATAATGACCACGACAGCAGCGAGCCCGGTGCCCGGTTTCTCTGAAGGGCAGCCCAGCTGAGGAGCAGCTGCTCTCGGGTTTTACCTTAAGGACTTTTGCAAGCGAACAGATCTGCTCGCCTGATGCTCCGGCTTGTTTTATTCGGCGCTCGGCTCCCGACGGACCTCCCCGCAAACAGCAGCCGATGCTGTGCCGCTGCCTGCCGTCTGCGGGCTGTGCGCGGATGCGTGCGTCCGTGCACACTCCTCCTCGTCCTCTTCCCCTCCTGCCCCTTCACCCTCCAGTCCTGCTCGCTCTTCCCAGCCGCCCCGGCTGCCCGCAGCGAGGGGGATGAGCCACCAAGAGGTTGGCTCCACAACTCGGGAGCACGCCGTGCAGCCGGCAATGCCAGTGCGTGGTGGGAGCGTAGGCTCAGCCTCCGCCGCGGCTCCCCGGGGAGTTAATCCTTTCCATGCCAGAAGACGTGTCTTGATCCGGCCGCTGGATTTTTCTGGAGGGCTGGAGGGGAAGGTGGGGAGCAGCGTGGGGGAAGCGTGCCCGTGGGTGTGCGTGTGTACATGCGTGTGCACGGGGGCACAGTTGGCGTGTCCCTGTGGCAGCCTGGGCTCAGGCAGCGCTGGGGATGGGTCTGGTGTCCCCTCGCAGGTGACCCCCAACCCCAGCCTGCCTGTGAGTGCTGAGCACAGCCTTTGTCTGGGAGCTTCGTTCCTGGCAGAGAGAAATCAAATCGTGGGCGCTGCTGGGAGGAGGGCAGACATCATCAATCCCATTGCTGGCATCCCAGGGGAGCGATACTCCCCACAGCCCTGGTCCCCCTCCCAGCCTCCACCCAGTGAAGTTTTGGCATCAGTGAGATGCCTGATTTGCAGAAAGCCTGGAGGATTTGGGGCTGAGCTCCCCTGCCATCTCCCTCCCTGGTTAGCTGTCTCTGTAAACTGGTCACCTTGGTGGTGGTTTTAAACTGGTCTGGGTTCCCTATAAACACATCTCCTCATCCGCCTTGGCAATGGGATTTCACTGGGGTGCTGGCTTGGTTTGAAGGCACTGGGACTTATTTAAGGAGGAGTAAGAGGAAATCTTAGAGAGGGGGAAATTGTCTTTCTATATTTGGAGGTGAAAATAAATCACAGCACCATTTTTCACATCTACTTTTTTTTTTTTTTGTGCAGCTTCCCCATGTAAGAAATAGCTGTCACAAGGGCAAGGAAATCACCACATTAGGCTTGAATGCAGCCAAATGGAGCTTCTGAGAAATAATAGCAAAAGATTAACTTTATTTGTGTTTGAGTGTTACCAGCCAGCAGCAATCCTGCCAGCTGTCTGGGCGTTGGAAGGGTAGAGAATAAAATGGCAACATCTCCCCCTTGCAATAAAATCACCACGACTCAGGTAGGTGATGGAGTGATTGTACAGCCCGGGAGCAAAGAAAATGTGGAGGAAAAAGCTTTTCTGCCCCCCTCAGAGTGTCCATGGGCTAGGTTACAGTGACTTCTGTTGCCCAGAACCATTTTACAGCATCCTAAAATTTCTTTTCACAAGTGACAGAGCTGTGACAGGTTACAGAAACACATCTGTGCAGCTGCATGGAGACATATCCTGCAATGGGACATGTCCTGATGTCCTCTGTCCCAGTGTCATGATGCCTGGGACTGGAGCTTCTCCTCTGCCACCCGAGCATGAAGCTGTGGGGATGCTTTGAGAGCCAGGGCAGGAGTCAGGAGCTAAGGGCAAATGGCTCCTCTCTCAGACTCTGAGTCCTGCCATGCCAAATTTTATCCTTCCAAGAGGGAAAATGTGGCAAGATCGTTTTTATTTTATAAGAACTTTTCAATGCAAGGTGAGTTTTATGCTCTGTGCAGAGCTACCACAGTGCAGTCTGGCTTTGTCCTGCTCCAGAGGCCACATCCTTTGACTGTGGTCCCCAGGAGGAGAGGACAACCCCTGGGACATGCCCACTGGTCCTTGGGGGCTGAAGCTGTTCTGAAGCTGTTTTTTCACAGCAGCTGTTTGGTGTTAGCAGTTGCCATGGCACCAGTGCATCAGCTGGAGGGAAAAGGAGAGCATCGGTCCAGGCTGAGCCATCCCTGTGGCTGGCTCTGGGTGCCACTGTCCCAGGCAGGCTCCCACCACACTGTGCCCCTTTATTCCCAGGAAGGAATGGAGCAGAGTGATTTGGGGCAAAGTATTTGCAAAGGTGTGTGTGCACGGCGAGATTAATCAGAAGAACTGAGAGCAAAAGAGGATATTGTGTCTCTGGAGGTCTTAAGGTCCTCAACACCTTCAAAGCCTTTAATCAGACCTGGGTTAGAGTCCCTGGGGAGCTGAGTCAGTGTCTCTGTCCCACGTGATATGGGTCAAAACACCCCAAACGGAGGAATTCAAAGGTAGTGAGGACCAGCCGAATGAATGGCTGAACAAGGTTGCAGGTGGGAGACTGCTTCCCCACCTATAAAAGCAGGGTGACAACAGCCCTTTCCTTCCTGCCATACCATCAGCCAACTGTGGTGTTTTGTTGGTTTTTTTTTTTTTCTCATTTTAAAACAAAGGGAGAACGTACTGAGACCTGGCTGACACCTTCCCCTCCCTGCTGCTTCCGAAGTGCCAGCCAGCGGAGCTGCGCTGCTTGGCTGTTTCTGAGCCTGTGCACCTTGCCCTGCTGGGGCTGTCAGAGATTCACTGTCTTTGGCTACCCTTGAAGGCCACTCGTGGTGGCCCACTCACAGAGCTTGCTTGGACTGCCCGGTGGCTTGGCAGTGTGGGTGCTAGCGGTTCCTGTCCTGCTCCCTGCAGGGCAGAGGCTTGCAGCACAGCTGGCACAGCTGGCACAGCTCTGCCTCCTATGCCTCACCCTGGGCTCTCCGGGAAACACATGGCTGTGGATCAGCGTGTCAGAGGATGAAGGAGGCATCAGCTGGCAGCTCTCTGCTGGCCTGTGGATAGCTGGTGACAGCAGCTCAGACCTCGCTCCAGTGGGATGCAGGGCAGCCCCCTTCGGTTTCCTGGGGCTCCCCTGAGCGCTTCTGGGAAGAGGCTGGAAAAGCGCTTGGGGGAGCTCTGAGGTCTGCTGCAGGCGCTGAATTCATTAAAGGGGCTTAGGGTAATAATGAAACAAAAACCCTCCACCTTTTACATTTCCCTGCAGCGGAAGTAAAGGTGGCCTCTTTCATTCTCATTAACACCCATATCAATTCAAAATGACTAAATAGATGCTTAATTGTTCATTATACGCTCTCTGCATCTCTTGTCTGAAAGGGAGGTTTTATTTCCACAATTACAGTCCATCCTGTTTCAGAGGGAGTGTGAAGAAATATAAAAGTGTGGATTTTAATAACCTTATATTTCAAGCTCTCTGTTATTAAATAAAAAGTTTGCATTTTCAGGGTGGGGTGGGAGGGATTAAAAGGATTGCCATGGATTCCACTTAGGGGACACTGCTAATGATTTCAATAAATTACTTTAAATAAAAATCACAATCTCCACAATTCCACTCAAATGACATTTGGCAGAGGGGTTGATCATGGGAGCAAAATTAATTTCAGAATTAGCTGCTTGTCCTAATGTAATTGGACAAATTAAATTTAGGGATACACACATACCCAATGACACACATACCTCATGCAGAAGAGCAGTGTTTTGGCCCCTGGGAACAAGAACAAATAATGTTTTAGTGAGTCAAGAAAGATCTTGTCCCTCATGATGGATGTTGAGTGTTTGTTTCAGCTATTTCCTTAGTATTTTTATTTTATGGCTTACTCTCTCTATAACTACAGTCAAAGCACTGGTGTTTTATTTCCGTACAAGCAGGATCAAACTGACTACTGGGACATACCTCTGATAATACTGGTGTCCATGCAGATCTGAAAAACTGCTCTGACACATTGCAAGTGATGCCCTGAGCAGACAGTACAGTTTCTTGTCTGTGACTTGGACCAGATCCCAGGGTTTCTACACAAGGTAAAGCCTGAGATTGTCCTACAGCCCAGGCACTACACCATGGCCAGAGATCTGACCCTGCTCTCAGCTCCACTGTGCATGGCCTCCTTTGCAACAGGTAAGGGATATGGAGGCAACAGGCTGTGGATGTAGCTGCTGACAACTGTCAGGTGCAAACTGAGCTGTAAGGGTGGAGAGCAGTGAGGAGTTTATCGCTGTGAAGTGTGTCATGGCACAGGAAGGCTTTGTGTCCCATCCTGGCTGAGAGGTATCCAGAAGTTGGCTGAGACTATGATCAGGAGGTGCAGCTCCAGCAGCAGTGCGTCCATCCACACTTTAGAGCAACACATTCATTTGCTCAAGGGTCATTTTTCAGCCTCGAGGTTTTTTTGTGTCTCTCTCCTGCACTGTTGACAGCATACCCTGATCCCCACCAAAGATGCCACCACAGCTCTTCAGCAAAATAAGAAGCACAAAGATTTAGGCCCTCATTTAGCACAAGGTAAAACAGTCTTCACAGGACTCCTTCGAACCATTCACATTTTAGCTATGCAGAGTGACATCCGCATGCGTATCAGGGTGCTGGCTCGTGGGGGCTGCGCAGCTCGTGTCCCAGTCCCCGCAGCCTTCCCATGGATGAGGCACGCTGACCATCATTCAGCCCTGGATCGGTCAGATGCTTTTCCCTCCCTCCCTGCCTGACTGTGCGCAGCTGCTGCACTACACTCTGGAGCACCGACTTCATTTCCAACAAAATTCCAGATTTGTACCTAAGTTGTGTCAGTAATGTTCCTGCAAGAAGCTGTGAAATACAGGCTTATCCTGGCTTTCCATTCCTGGTGTTCCTCTTGCCTAGAGATCTCTGCTTGAAAAAAAACAAACAAACAAGGAACAGCAGCAATTTTTAGCAGATGAATCAGTAAGCTGTCTTTATCTATCTATATATAAAAGCACCTTTTAAAAGAGAAGTTTTTTTGATGCTGTGTTATTCATGCTCCCAAAGCTGAAGATTTCCAGATTATATTAATAGATGACATCCTGAACATGCCATATTGAGTACAATGCCTAGGAAGCCTCATCCTTATTTGCTGTGTCCGGTAAAGAAAGTGGGGTTTTAATTCTGCGTGTGGCACCATCTATGGACAGCTTGGCTTATTCAATGGATTTGAGGTGCTGAAAGGCACACACAAAAGTATTCAGCATGAAATGCTTGTTTCATGAAAGAGAGGGGAGCATTTCCCAAGTCAAAAAAATCCAGGCCAACGGGACTAATTGCAGTGGAAGTGAGGTGGGAAGAGTGAATTACATGTTCTGTTTGCAACACTAGAAAGAACTGCTTGGCCACAGAACAGGTAAAAATAGCTGAAAATTATTTGCAAGGTTGTCTGTGGGTAAATCTGATACATGTGGGCAAATCAGCATGGGAAAGCTTCATCTCAACAGATGGATAAGTACTGCTTTTTCCATGTTCCCCTCCACTCACAGCTTTGCTATCCTGAAATCCAATGAGAAGGTGAGCCAGGCTGTGGGCATCCAACACCTCCCAAAGAGTCTCAAAGGGATCTGGAGAGAGAAGCTGGCAGTCTTTATATTTTCTATCTATCTTCTCCGCCATCTAAGAAGGATAGGTAAAGCTAAAACAAAAGTCATCAGCTGTTTATTTCAAGCAAAACAGAGAAGAAACCGCATGGATGCAAACCCTGTCTGAGTCTTCAGAAAGTTTGAAAGGGCAGGACTGAGGGGTCCATCCACCTGCTAACGTCTGGGCTCCAGGACAAACCTTTAAATGTCAGCAGCAGTAGATGTCAGGTAGAGATGAAGGAGTTGAGCAAGGCAAATGGGAAAACTTACCTGATTCTCTGAAATATTTCCCCTGTTGCAGCTAGAGGTACAGAAACAGAGACCACCCCACACGCTAGTTCTCGTTCCCCTGCAGACACACACAGAGGAGTGTGTAGCTCTGCTGTCCCTGCCTCGCAAGGTCTTTTCTCCAGTGTTTTCTCCTCCCAGACCAGGACCTGCTTCTAACATGGGACCTGTAAAGTCATGCTGGTATTTCAGGTGTGGAGGAAGAGCTCAGTAGCGTTAAGTGTGTGAAACACAGCTGGCTTGCCAGGCAGGTTACAAATACACTCTGTGACTCCTAATTAATCTGCCACTGCATCCGAGAGGTGATGCAGTGCTCTCCTCTGCATTGCAGATTGTGCCCCAGCCGTGCCCTTTCCCTACCACCTTTCATAACCCTTACCTGCTATTTCCCAGGCACTCATTCAGCTCAGCATCACACAGTGCATTGCATGCCTGATCTATACGTTGCTGCATGCGTGGGTTGTACCTGTGTCTGCAGACTGCTTCCGTAAGCACAGGTGGGAGAGCAACCCCTGGGGGCCACATCCTGGCTGTCCCTGCCACACCAGGCATGCTCACATTAAAGTTGCTGGTGGTACAGGGGCTTAATGTTAGCCTGTGTTTGTCTTCTGGTGGGCAAAACCAGATTCAGTGTCTGGAATGAAAGTGGATAGCACTCCCCTTCCTGCGCTCCCAAGTGATGCGTGCAAATGATGGATGAGACCACCCAGCTGCTATAGGTACATGGGTGCTGGAATGGAGGAAGTGGGCACAGCTCCTCTGGGCTGAAGGCTGAAGGTGGATGATAGCACCCCACCTCCCCATTCATGTCAAGCAAGATCAGCCAACTCGTGAACTGCAGGAGCCCTGGACTGAGTGACAGGAACATGAAGAAACTCCAGCCTGGACTGAGCTCTGCTGCATCCCAGCAGGGACATTGCCTCAAGCACCCTGTGGTGCTCCAACTCTAGCGGCAACGCTTCTCTTGTCAGCAGCAGACAGTTGTTATTGGCAGTGACAGCAAAACGCTTGATTACTTTGGGATAGGATAAACAGCAAAAGTCAAAAGTATGTATTTAACAAGTATGGAAACCGCTTTTAACCCACCTGCAACCAGAGGTGTGATTGCACCCCTTCCATCTTTTTGTTTTGTAGTGAAAGTCCTGCATGTTGTGTTTTTCAATCTGCCTGCTTGATGCTACCAAAGAATAATTTAGCCAGGGATATGTTCCCTTCTAGGAGTTGAAACCTCAGGAGAAGGCTGAATTAAGACTAAAGGTGACATTCACAATGAGCAGGGCATGATTTTGTTGCATAAGCTGCTAACCACACAGAGACATAATCCTTTGACTCCTGCACTTTACTGCTATGAAAGTATTAAAAGTCCACCAATGTCACGTCAGATA